>NC_143575.1:48858931-50127672 GCF_048544385.1 Mastigoproctus giganteus
AGACAGTTCGAAGTCAGAATCATATGTGGGATCTGCTGCTATCTTTACAGACACCACTACATCGGAGCAGATTCTCTCTGAATGCAGCATATTTACTGCAGAGCTGCACGCTATAGAGTTAGCCTTGGATCACATCAGTAAATGCCAATACCAACAGTTCATTTTATATTCCGACTCTCTCAGCGTGTTACAGGCTTTAATAACTGTGAAGGCGCCTCCGTAGTCAGGTGGGAAGGAGCAGCAGTGCATAGCACATGCTTCTTGATTAGACTGGGGTTCGAGCCCGTCACCACCAAATACGGAGGATGCGGAAAGGTCAGGGAATGACCACTGCATATCCCGGAGCAATATGGCCTTGGTTACTAATGCTCCTAAAAAAAAAATAAATAAATAAATAAATAACTGTGAGATATAATTCTCATCCAGTTCTGTCTTGCATTCAGCAGAAGATTCACTTTCTCCATGAACGTGAATATGATATCCGCTTCTGCTGGATTCCCAGCCACATTGGGATTAGGGGAAATGATTTGGCTGACTCCGCAGCCAAATCAGCAATTCCCAGTAATAATCGTTGCCTGTCAGTCCCCTATACAGACTACAGGCAAATAATACACCAAAAGATACACTCCCAATGGCAGGATTCGTGGAATAGACAGACTATGAATAAATTATATCGTATAAAGCCTGTAATTGAACTGCGGCAGTCTAGTCTGCGCAGGAATCATAAGGAGGAAGTTGTTCTTGCCCGGGCCCGCATAGGACATAGTCATTTGACTCATTCGTATTTGCCGAGGGCTGATGATCCTCCTATGTGTGAGTCCTGTGGCACAATTTTATCAATCAGACATTTTAATTGACTGTCCAGATTTTAACAATATCCGTTTTACCGCTTTTAATCATTGAGCCATATACACTCAGTCAGATTTTATCCGACAATGACAATGTGTCCGTTATTTTTAGCTATTTTAAATCAATAAAGGTTTTTACTTGTATTTAAAATTTACATGTTATTGTTATTTCTTTATTGATTTATCTTTTCTACATTTTATACCTTTGTTATTTTATATCTTAACATGGTGACCTAAGTTTTGGCGCATTATAGCCTTAGTTGCTAATGGCCAATAAAACCCAATCTTTCTTTTTTTGCCCATCTTTCTTTGTTTCTTCTATCTGTGTACGTGGGTTCTCTTTGTTGAGGTTGAGCAGTGTATGTGCCGTTTGTCTAGCTTGCTTATGGCTTGGTACATTGGCACTGTGTTTTCTGGGAAGTAATCCCTCATTTTTTTGTCCATTTTTCTGTCTTTATTTCTTCTATCTGTGTAAGTGGGTTCTTGTTCAGATTGAGCAGTGTGTGTACTCTGTTTTTCTAGCTTGCTTATGGCTTGGTACATTGGCACTGTGTTTTCTGGGGAGTAATCCCTCGGGTTCTTAATTGCCTTCTTCTGTTCAATTAGGTTTCTCAAACCCACCCTCCTTTTCAGACTATGTTCATTCTCTTGACGACCAACTTCGGTGATGGCAGCTCTTGGTTATCATTATCCTGGTCCAATCTGTGATCCTGAATTTGTATGTTAGAACTGGGATCGTGTAGGTGTTTATGGCTGTGACCATGTTCCTGTCATTCAGCTTTGATTTTAGCAGTCTTTTCAGTCTCTGATAGTATTTCTCAGTCAGGTGGACCTTGATCTCCTTGTGTTCTAGCTGTTGAGCCTGCATCATTCCCAGATATTTGTAGGTCTCTCTCTCTCTCTGTTATGGCTTCAATCTCTTCATCAGTCTTCAGCTGGTAGTTTTGGCCAACTGGATTTCCCTAATGCAATCCATGGGTCTTGCATTTGTCGAGACCAAATTGCCCAGACAAATGCAGATAGGCATTGGAGTTAATTCTCGGTTGCCACATAGTGTTTAATGTCATTGATATACATCAGGTAAGAGAAGATGCAAAGGTTCTTCCTCCCTTCTTTTAGGGTATATCCATACTTCCTGTTGTTGGGCATGGTAGAGTGCTAAACAGAACCACAATGGGCCCAGAGCATCTCCCTGGAAGATTCATCTTCTGATGTCAGTTGGTCTGGTCATGATGTTCTTGACCTTGATGGTGATCCTCCTTTTTGCCATGATTGCTCCTAGGAAGTGTGTCAGTGTCAGGTTGACTTTGTAGATCTTCAGTGTCTATATCAGCCAGCTATGGAGCATGGATTCATAGGCCTTGTGGTAGTTGTGTGGGCCATGTACAGGTTGAGGTGCTTCTTGTAGGCTTGCTCCATAATTGCTGCATCAGTGGTTAACTGCTCTTTGCATCCTTTGTTCATCTGCTTACATTCCTTCTGCTGCTTAGCTATGATGTTCTGGCTCTCCAAGTGGTCTGACGTCTTAGTTAGCAGCTGGTTAGGATCTTGTATATTGTTGAAAGACGGTTGATTGGTCTGCATTTTGCCAGGTTTGCAGTATCTTTGTCCTTAGCCTTTGGATAAGGTATAAGGTGTGTTTGTGTCAGGTGACACCTGGGATTTCTCTCATCTCCGCATGTGTTCGCTGTATCGAGGACAGTACACTGTCAAGCCAGAGACTTGAAAGTGTGTGGGCTGTGTCTGTGCAGTGTGATGTGTTGTGCCCATTGTTTGTCCAGCTTATTGGCTGCCAGGCCCATAGTGGGGCCCAACATTGCCCATACCTCGCCACATGGAGGCTAGCCAGGTGTGTCCAGTATCACAACAAGTTGCTCTGGCAGGTCCTGCCACCTAGTTTCCTGGGATTTCAGTGGCTAGGACCTAAAAAACATTTCACGCATTTGATGTTAATGCTTAATGAGATTGCTGTTAAAAAATCGCTGGTTGGGGTTGAATGCTAGAGAGACGTGTTAAAAGGCCTAATAGATCGGGCAAAATTTTGATATTATTAAATTTAGACGTGTGGGACTATACACTAGATGAAAGCTAGTAGTGGAAGAGAGGGGAGGCTGATGACTGGGGGTAGATTTAGAAGTAAGGGGTCGATAGAAGAGATGGCCCCTGCTAGGTCACACCAGAGGGAAGTTTGGATGGCAGGTGGGGGGCGACAAAAAGTTATCTCTCCCTGCCAGGGATAGGGGTTGGAAACAGGCTGGGTCACCTGGCTTAGGCAGCAATCAGCTGCAGTCCCGGTCTTTGTTCCAATATCTTGGTTGTCCTTTTCTTGTGGTGCTAGTCACATCCATGTGTTTGGTCAAGTATGATTGTCCTTTCCTTAGGATTAATTTCCTTTTGTCTCATCTCTGGTTTAAGTCAAATGTGCAGTGCCGGTTGTCACTAATTCTTGTGGTCAGTTGTGTCAACTGTTGAGTTGAGAGGAAGCTGTTTGTGGTCGTTATTTCTCTAGGTGTTTCGAGGTCACAAACTTGCAGTTTTCCTGTTTGTCACAGAAGGTGGTCACTTTATTGAGAGCTTAAGGTTTCTTGACTTGTGGGGTGATAAGATCATAGGGTCCCAATTCTTTCTTCTCCTAGTGTCGTTGTGTCATTTTGTTGTTTGCACTTTCTCCTATGTTGGTAATTCCTTTTGTTGTCATTTATCTCGCCACTTTCCTAGTTGGGGTTTTGTGGTTGTGGTAAAGTTTGTTGCTTGGCATATATGGCCTGGGCAAAGTCTGAAAAGGCTCTGTAAGTCTAGGCACTCTCCAGAAGATGGTGTTCATTATTTCTTGGGTTGTATTGAATCTTGGTGATTAATACTAATTGTTGTGCGCCCTAGAGTTTCCAGCTATGAGCAAGGTGAGATCATCCGAAAAGGCCATGGATCCCCCAGATCCAAGGCCAGAAATTCATCCAGCACATAGTTCCAGAGGAGAGGTCCAAGCACAGAGCCCTGCAGGCAACCTCTATGTATTTGTCGTTCAAGTTTGGCAAAGGGTGTCTTAACGACAACTCTTCTATTTGAGAGGTAGCTTTTGATGCAAGGATATAGATTTTGGGGCAGTTCCGTCCTCAGTTGTGCGAGGCACTTAGCCACTAAAGGGTGTCAGACATCTTTCCCCCCCCCCCATGATATCAACTGAGATAAGCAGAAAATATTTGCTCTGACAGTTTTGAAGTGCCAGAGTAATGTTTTCTAGTGTGTCAGTTGTGCTTTTTTTTTTTTTTTTTTTTTGTAGTTGTTGGCACATAGGCTACTGTGGCCATAATGCACCTCCCAAGGTTTTTGCAGTACATTGATCCAAGCCTGAGGTGGGAATCGAACCCACGACCTTTGGGTTGCCAGGCAGGCACTTTACCCACCCAGCTAGCCCGGTCGGCAAGTGCTTCTTTGTGCCCTGAAACTATATTGGTTTTGCGCCGGAAGGTGTGCCAAGTTGTAATACTTCTCTGTTCTTTCTCGGAGGAGTTGCTCAAAGACCTTGCTCAACACTGAGAGCAAGGCAGTGGGTTGATATGACTCCGGTAGGTGTGGTGGTTTGCTGGAGCTTTTGATTAGAAGCTTAATAACAGCTTTCTTCCAATCTGTTGGGAATTGTCCTGTTGCCAAACTGTGATTATAGGGGTTTAGTAAAAGGTCCAGAGCAAACTCAACTACCTGTTTTTTTGCTGTCTCAGGTTCAATCATGTCTTCTCCAGGTATTTTCCTATTTCTCAGTTTGCTGATGGCTAGGTGCAAGTTCAGCATTGTGAAGGGCGCCTCGTGGCCTGTAGTGCTTTACTCATCATTGTCGCTGCAGAGTTTTTTCTGTTCGGGGGTATTTTGGTCTTTAGGGGGAGTGTATCTGGTGCCAACCTTGTCTCTCCAGTTGGTGATCATATGTCCTTGGGGTGTCCCCCACCGTGGTAACAACCTCACCCCGTGGCATCTTATTCATTGTAATCCAGTACACAGGCCCCATGGATCCTGGTTTCCCACCAAGGAGACAAGATGCTCCCAGGACAGCTTCTTCTGCTGCCTGATCATTGCAGTATAGACGTTTGTTGTCTCCCGGTATTGCTGCTTAAGCACTTCAACATCCTGAGGGGATCCTGTATGCCTTGCCTGCTGGAAGGCTCATCTTCTCCTTTGCACTTGGTTGCGTAGAGCATCTAGCTCTCGACCACCGTGACACCGCTCCTGGTTTCGGGTTTTTCTTTTTTTATGGCTTGATTGGGTGCATTTATAATCTCTTTGGTCACTGGACACTAGTGATCATCAGGATTTCTTGTCCGAGTACCATCCTGCTGTAGGTTCTGCGTATTTATTATGATTTGCTCTTTGAACTGATGTCAATTGGTCTGGTCATAATGTTCTTGACCATCTGGCACGATCCACCACAAACCTGTGCTGCTCGAAATTGGCTATCAGTGGCTGCTGCAGGACTCGCTGAATGGTGAAGGTAATTGCACAGTGGTCTGATGTGGTCCATTCCTCTTGAAACACCCAGTCCATGGCATAATTGGCGAGTGACCTGGTAGTTAATGTCATATCCAGTGTTGCCTCCCAGAGGGTGGAGACAAAAGTTGGTAAGTTGTTGGGGCGATTCAGGACTATTTGTCCACTGGCATTGATGTATTCTTCCAAGCGTGCTTCATTCCTGAACCCCCTGCACTCTTGGGTGCTGCTGAACCAAAGGGGGAACGACAGTTTACGTCTGCTGAGATGAGTACTTTGTTTGTTGGGAGCCCGGTTAGTGCTTGGTTGAGGTACTGGGTTGCTGGTATTATGTCCTCTCCCAGACGACAATAGAGGGAGGTGAGGAACACCTCTTCCAGAGGCGACACAATGTGAGCACAGGCAGCCCAAGGTAATAAAAGGTGAGTGACTTTGGTTATTGTTAGGTCTGGGTTCTGCACAATGATGGCTGCCCAGGGAGTTACACCATCTGCCTGTACAGTTTTGTACCTTAAGGGATATCCCTGGACTTTATTTGCAACTGTGTAGGGTTCCTGAATTAGTAGAATATTGCAGTTTTCTTCTTCTGTCTTTTTTGTGATTTGGCCTGCGACTGCATATGTGCTTTGGGCATTTATTTGCATAAATTTTAGACTCTTGTTATTATATCCTTTATTCAGAGTTCCCATAATTGATTCTTTCCTGGTGGATGCTCTTGGCTTTCAGGTAAGTGGGACAGTTTCTATCATGAAGGGAGTGTGTATGCGGCATCTTCAGGTCCTGCCGTTCACACAAATTGGGTCTTTATCCTTGTTTGGGCAGGAGTCGAAACTGTGTCCCTTCTTCCTGCAGTGGCCGCAGATCACAGTTTGGATACACTGATGTGTTGTATACCTAAGTCGTCGGCAGCAGAAGCACTTTTGGGACTGCTATATGCTCCCTGTATCAGTGTGCTCCCCAGTTTATGTGTATTCGAGGGTGCCTCATTATGATTCTCCAGGCGTCTGGGGTTAGTTCAATCACCCAATTTATGGCGCTACTGTTCCTGCTTTTTGTCTGATAATTTGCCTGTACCACTGTGGCTGGGTCAACCTCTGGTAGGTCTTGTTGCAGGTTTCATCTGTAAATCTACTCTGTAATGGTAGCTGATATTGTGTCCTTTTCCAGGTCATACACCACGATGGAAGAGGCCCTTTTGTATTGGTGGTTGAGCTATAAATCCAAGGGTGTGTGTATTTTGGCATTTTCTAAGATGCATTTAGCATCATCGTTGGTCACAGTTTCAATTATCACTCCCTTGTTTCAGGTTTTCCTGATGGACTTTATTCTTGTGCTCTTTAGGTCTTCTGTAAGAGAGTCCATCACAGCTTTCTTAACATCTTCACTTGATCCAGTATGGTTTGGGGAGTATCGTCTTTCTAGGTCGCAGTTTCTCTGCTGTCTGGCTGGGAGGCATTTGTCCTCGATGCTTCAGAATAGGTCAGGGAGCATTGTGGCATTTCATTTTCTCCCGCCTTGAAGGAACGCTTCCAATTTAGCATTGGCCTTTTTTCGATATGAGACTTGAGGAGAATAGTTTCCATCTTATTCCATAGGGACACAATATCTGCTTGTAGCCATGTAGTAATTCGGTTGTTCTGTTCCTTCAGCAAGTTTTCAAGCTCAGTTTTGAGAAACAGGATTTGTTCTGGGACCGGTCCTTCCTGAAGGGTAGGATCAAGGAGTTGAACCTCTTCCACTGGCTTTGTAGCTCAGGTTGGGTCAGTCTGAGATCTGGTCTCTCGTTCAGACTTTGGGACCACTTGTTTCTTTTCTTTGGTGAGGGCAGTGGTTTCTGATCATCTGTGACTTCTTTGGGGTCATCATTATTGATGGTCTCAGTCACTTATCCAGCACATTCCTCCATTTGAGAGGCAATTTCTGCTGACATTTTGGACAATGTCGGATTTCTGAGATGTGTGGATTAACAAGATTCTGTTGTTATATTCTTGGGGGCCAGAACGAAGGTGTTTGGTACTATACACAAGTTTGTGCAGTTAATAGCTCCTGAGTTATGCCCAGATTAAGTTTTGGGCTACATATAGAGATAACATTGGTAATCACAATCAGTCGAATAAAATACAATTTAAACCAGTGTCATAATCTGATTACAGGACTTAGTAAACGCAAACAGGAATACCACGTGGTCGATAATGAGCCACGCTCAGATGCCTGCAGCTTTCGTTCAACTTGTCCAGAAAATTTTGGAGTGGTTCCTTAGATAGGGGAACCTTCCTTGTTTTAATGATATATATTGATTGAGTATCGGATCAGTATTTCCTTTCTAAATTTTTCCCTTTTCATCCGCACTAGTCGTCTGTTGCGACCATGTGACACAAATGCATTTCCAATTTCAGTATGTACTCCATGTTACAGTTAACTGGCAATTAAAATATGGTTCCTGTATCTATATACAGTTAGCATCAGCAATAATTAACACATTGTAGCACCAAACTATCAATATTAAACGGTTTTATGCTGTCGCTCTTGGTACCGAACCAAGATGGTGGCCAATATGGTGTTGCTATTGTTTCCAGAGCGACTGATTGGGAATGCAAGAAATTAGCACAAAGAGAACCTCTATACTATACATAATATACATATATACATTTCCGTGCATATGAAGAACAAGAGGTTATGGGAGTGATAGAATGAAACTATTTAAATTTACTATTAGGGCTTCCCAAGTGCTTGGTCCACTCTAATGAAAATCACATATAGCTATACATAGCAATACATGTACGGCTTGCATGTTACTATACAGTTTTACATGTGAAAACTTAAAAACGTCCATAGTTCTTAAAATAATTGTCTAAATCTCACGAAAAGTCACCTGTAAGTCTAGTTTACTTCCCTCTATCATTTGAGACCATTGCCAATTCAATGGTCTCAAAATTCCATGATTTCACTATAATATAGATAGCACTTTTATAACAGAGCTCACAAAAAACGTGACTGCTTCAGTCAAAGCACTGGTGCCCCAGCCTTCGGATAAGTGATCCCTTGAGTTAGAGACTCTGGGATTATGTCAGGGTGCCTTATCTGTGGTGCAGCTGAACTTCTCATACCAATAGTTGTGAATGTTATCTATCCCTGGGGTTTTCCAGTTGTAGGACTTCCTGATCAACTGTTGTACTTCCTCCTCCTGAATCTCCCATTCTGTTATCTTCTATATGTCCTTGGATTTATTCCATTCTAGGTCTATCCGGGGGGGAGGGGGGTGGCTAGCTTTGCTGCTCTACAGGTTGCCCCAGAGCTCCTTAAGTACCTTCTGGTTGGGGGGTTCCATTGTCTTCTTTCTTGTCCGATTTTCCAGTGGGCTTTTTGTAATGATATACATAATCTTCCCATTGCACTATAATATGTATTATTATTACACTTTGCCCATTTGCTTACATCCCTTCTGTTGCTCTACAATGATGTTCTAGCTCTCCAAGTGGTCTGATGTCTTCTTAGTTATGCAGTTGGTCAGGATCTTGTACATTGTTGAGAGACAGGTGGTTGGTCTGTACTTTGCCAGATTTGTGATGTCTTTGTCCTTATCCTTCAGGTAGGTGATTCCTTGAGTCATAGACTGAGATTGTCAGGGTGCCTTATTATCTGAGTGAACTGCTCTGCTATGTGCCTGTGTGTGCAGCTGAACTTCTTGTACCAGTAGTTGTGGATGTTCCTATTCCTGCGATTCACCAGTTGTGGGACTTCCTGATTGACAGTTGTACCTCTTCCTCCTGAATCTCCCATTCTGTCACCTCTTGTACATTCTTGGTTTTCTTCCTTTCTAGATCTATCCAGGGGGCACAGCCATTATGGTTAACTTTGCTGCTCCACAGGTTGCCTTAGAACTCCTTGAGTGCCTTCTGGTCAATTTCATTGCCTTCCTTCTCCTGTTGTCCTGTGATCACCCTGCATCCCGCAGTGATGTGTTGGATCATTTCTGTGGCCAGGTGGCATTGCTGACATGTGTCATCTGACACTCCAGACTCCTTGGCAATGTATTTTCTATAGTTCCTGTAGAAGGCTCTAGTTTTTGCCAAATATTCTGTCTGTTTTCCTCTGGGCATGCTCCCTGTAACAGCAAAGTCTCTTGCCAAGTGCCAGGAGTTTCTGCTTGTCGATTCCTTGATCCTCTGATTATAGGTCTTGTGTTTGGTGTAGATGTTGTCTGTCTTGAGGATGGTCTCCGCTTTTCTGATCAGCTTCTTACTTCTGTTACTCCATTGGTACTGGGTCATTTGGCCTATCTTCACTCTTATCTCTCCTATCTTTTGCTGTAGCCTACTTTCCCAGTCTGGCAGTTCTTTGTGTTTTGTGTTATGTTGTTCTCTGGTTTCCCTTCCATTCATCCTGGTAGCTGCCACAGCAGCAAAGTAAATGGCTGTGCAGATGGTGTCTAGTGTTACTTTTTTGTTGTTGAGATAATCTAGTATTATTTGCTTATTCAGGTGGTCTCTGACTTGCCACAGGATTCTGTTGGGTCTCTGTTTCGGTTATGGTGTGGGACTTTGTGAGGTCCATTCCCATGAATTCCGCTAGGGCTTTCTTCCACTCTTCTTCTCTTCTGGATATCATGATTTCACCTGTTTCCACTTCGGATTGTAATTATTTTACTTGCTGTTTCTATTCTGGTTCTGGTTCCATTGTGTCCATATTCATTGTTATTTATAGTTGGTTGCTCACATCCTGTTTGATTTTTTCCAAGATTGCAGGAGCTATTAGGTTCTTCTTGACAATGGTCCATCTCTGGTCTGCTATTTGCTTTTTGGTGACCTGAATGCTCGGGAACCATTCCAACCACTTAGTGTGTAGTTTTGTTCTGTACAGTGTCTTGTCTGTCTCTAGCTTTGTTACTTTGTAGTATGCTTGCATGATGAATGTAGTCGTTTTGTTGCTCCACTTCATGTGTTGGCTTCTTTCTTCCTGGGTTGTCAGTTGCACAGGAAGCACTTCCAGTTGGTTGGGCTGGGTGGTCTTGCCCTTCAGTTGTGGTAGCCATGTGGGAGACTGTCTCCAACTTTTCAAACTGACCCCTCTGCATAAGGCCTGAATGTGAGTGATTTTATCCTGTGCCACACTCGATGCATTATGTTCAATATTTCTACTTCTCATCTTCATCCAGCTATGGAGGTGGACTTATTTTAGCTTTGGGTTTTGCATCCAGTGGTTGGTGGTAGTTGTGGGTGCGACACCAGATGGTGCCACTCTCTGACTCAGCTGTCACTTTGACCTTGGGGAGGTAGATCCAGTGAAGTGAAGTGACTTTCACGATTTTTTTCCCCTTCGCGGTGGAATTCAAACCCTGGTCCATGATACTGGTGGTCTGCCGTTGTAACCACTGGGCTAATCTCATCCCTTATTATTATTATTGCTCTTTATATTATTTCTCCCTGATGGGGTTCCACCTCATAACGTGCATTGCTACAAAATACACAGGGTGGTTGTTGTTATGTCTGGTGTTACTATTGGTCAAGGAATTCTGACTATCCTACAGGTGTTTGCTGGTAGATTGCTGCTAGGCTGTTATGTAGGGTCCTTGGCACCATACCAGTGGTTGACACAATGATCAGGATGATTGTTGCCCGTTGCATATGCCACATCTCTTTGATCTCCTGTCTTAGGTTTGTGTATTTCCTGATTTTTTCCTCATGGGTTTTCTGGAGGTTGCCAGCATTGGGCACTGCTATGTCAATCTGATAGGTAGCCTTTTCCTTCTTGTTTACAAGGGTTATGTCTGGTCTGTTGTGTGAGATTGTCTTATCCATTATTATGGTGTGGTCCCAGTACAGCTTGTGGGTTGGGGTCTCTAGTAGTACCTGTGGTTTGTACTTGTAATATGGTACACTTTCTTTGATCAACTGGCATTTTCTTGCTAGCTTCTGATGTATTATCCTGGCTACCTGGTCATTCCTGTTTATACAGGAATTTTTCTAGCAGGGACAGGGATGTGATTATTCCCTTGTATAAGGCATTGGTCAGGCCACACCTTGAGTACTGTATACAGGTCTGGAGGCCTCATTTCAAGAAGGATGTAGAGCTGATGGAACGAGTACAGAGAAGGGCAACAAGATTAGTGAATGGAACAAAGGGTTGCTCTTACGAAGAAAGGCTTAAGTTTTGCAAATTACAGAGCCTGGAGACTAGGCATCGCCGAGGTGATCTGATAGAGGTGTACAAGGCTTTGAATGGCTTGAGCATGCTCAATGCCGATGGGATTCTTCCTCTTGCTCAGAATAATCACCTGAGAGGGCATAAATTCAAATTGAGGAAGGACGGATGTCGGATAGATGTGCGGAAATTCGCCTTTAGCCAGCGGGCAGTTGGTTTGTGGAATAGACTTCCATCGCTTGTTGTTGAAGTTGATAGCCTAAACAAATTTAAGGCTCAGCTGGACAGGTATTTCGAACGAATTGAGGGGTGAAATGGGAGTAGTGGTTGTTTTTTTTTTTTTTTTTTTTTTTTGGCTGATGCTGAATAAGCTTGCTTTCTTGCATCATATGCCTCTACTAATGCTAATGCTAATGTCTGTGAGTGTACTCAGTCACAGAGTGATCACTCTACATCCCACAGTGATGTGTTGGATCGTTTCCGAGGCCAGGTGTCATCACCGGCATGTGTCATTTGACACCCCGTGCTCCTTGGCAATGTATTTTCTATAGTTATTATTATTATTGATTTAGAAGAAACATTCTGGAACATTGTAAAGATGGACATGTTTTGAAAGTTTTATGAATTTTTATTTGGAAGGTATGTGCAAGTACTTTATTTTTTTTGTCTTTATAGTGTATCTAATCAAAAAAAAAAAATGAAAATTGACCTGCATGACCACTTAAGACAGTAAAAAAAAATGCTATTCTTGTTGTGAACATTTTTTTTTTTTTTTTTTGATAATGCTAATAATATTTACTGGGGGGAGAATTATAAATATTTATTTATTTCTTTAATTATAAGCTTATAACATTGGAATAGAAAATACAACAGGTTACATACTATAACTTTTTGCTTTCTAAAATAATTATATATATTATTATGTTATAACCTTAAAATTTATAAAATACAGTCGAACTTGGTTGTGACGAGCACAGAAATAACGAGATCACAGCTGTAATGAGCAAAAAGCCATAATGATTTTAACTTACTTGTATTCCCATACAATCGCTCACTGTTATAACAAGCATACTATATGGATATACCATACAAATTTTGGTAACTATGCAAACATTCTTAATTGCTCGAGTAGACGAAAAAACCCAATTCTTGAAATAGACAAAAATGAAAAGAGCGACTTAGCTTTTATGGCCACTCACATCAAATTAGTGGCCGGTTTATGAATTTGTAGCTGAGTGGTCAGGAGCAGGAGTGCAATAGCACATGCTCTTTTAGTAGACCAGGGTTCAAGCCCCTTACTGCTAAATGTAGTTGATCTGCCAATCCTCATGGGACCAGCGTGGCAGATTATGGTCCATTTCCCTCAACGTAAATCGTTGAGGAGACTTCCATCCTGCAGTGGATGAAAATGACTGCAGTTTTTACCTTATGACCTTGTCTTTTTAGAGACGGGAGCTATACAATAGTGTTGCTGTTCCGCTTGTCGCATTATCCTATTTACAGATTGTCTTGTATTCACTGAACCATAAATTTATATCATCAAAGTTTCTTGCGACGACCGACTAACTGGCTAAAATAAATTTATTAAAATAAAAATATAATATATACATAAGATAAAACAGAAATAAAATAAAGCATTAAAATACAATAAGATAAAAGAGTTAAAATGCAATAAGATAAAAGCATTAAAATACAATAAGATAAAAGAGTTAAAATACAATAAGATAAAAGCGTCAAAATACAATAAGATAAAAGCGTCAAAATACAATAAGATAAAAGCGTCAAAATACAATAAGATAAAAGAGTTAAAATATATATATAATAAAAGTGTTAAAATATATACTCGTGATACATGATCATGCCCAGCTGACTTGTGCTATTGTAACCATTAATATATACTGAAGTACACCAGTCACAGACTAGCTGATGAAGAGACACTTCGCTTCGAAAGCTACTATATATTTTAACGCTTTTATTATATATATATTTTAACGCTTTTATCTTATTGTATTTTAACTCTTTTATTTTATTTCTGTTTTATCTTATGTATATATTATATCTTCATTTTAATAAATTTATTTTAACCAGTTAGTCGGTTGTCGCAAGAAACTTTGATGATATAATGTAACCCGATGCACAAGGCCTGTTTTCTAACATAAATTTATTTTGGGACTTCTAAGAATTTTGGAAACAGGACTTCTAAGAACTTTGTATGCAGATCACTTTACTGTCATTTTAAAGTAAAATCAGTTAGAAATGAACCCTTTCTTCAGAAACTTGTCTACTAACAAAAAAAAGTCTCTCAGTTCACAAAAAAGTCAAAAATATTCATGAGTTAGAATGTGGTGTAAAAAATGTTGATATGTAAAAAGTTTCCTTTGTCCTCTTTAACAGTATTGACGTTGTGGAAGAATAAACATGTTTACATATCAGCACTGGAAAAGAACATAACTAGAAAAAAAATTTAGAAAGTGCAAGGTTACAAATGTTGATGAAGCATTGCTTCAATGGTTCACTGCACAAAGAAGTGCTGGATTTTCAATAGATGTTTGGATCTTGAAAGCTCAAGCAGAAAAATTTGCTAAACAATTTGAACACAACAATTTTGTATGTAACAGTGGTTAGTTGGATCAATTTAAAAACCGACATAACATTGTTTATGCAAAAATTAGTGGAGAATCTATCTGCAGATCCAATAATGGCAAATGAATGGATTGACGGTGTTTGGGCAGAAATCAAGAAAGATTGCAATGACAACGACATCTACAATAAATAGTGTTTAGTATTGAGTGTATGGTTTTAAAATTACAGACAAATAAATTGTGTTTAATATTAATCCACAGGAAGTTTCTTTTTGTTATTGGAAAATCGTTAAAACCTTGGTGTTTCAAAAACATAAAGAAACTTCCTGTGGATTACACTGCGAACAAGAAAGCTTGGATGACTTCGGATATTTTTTGGCAATACATAAATGATTGGAATGAGGAGCTATTCAAAAAGAACAAAAATATTTTATGGTTAGTTAATAACTGTCCTGCACATCTCCAAATTCAAATTTGTCTAGCATTAAGCTAGTGTTTCTGTCACCCAATGCGACATCAATTTTACAACCAATGGACATAGGTGTAATCAAGAGTTTGAAAGGATTTTATAAAAGATTTATAGTTCTACATAATCAGTCAAAGAGAACAGAAACTTAACGAGTCTATATCAATA
Source organism: Mastigoproctus giganteus (assembly GCF_048544385.1). Lineage (NCBI taxonomy): Eukaryota > Metazoa > Arthropoda > Arachnida > Uropygi > Thelyphonidae > Mastigoproctus > Mastigoproctus giganteus. Next base: position 48,873,616 of record NC_143575.1, read on the forward strand.
TTGGATGCTATAAATTTATTGAATGATGCGTGGAACAATGTTACTTATTGAAGTAATGCCTTATCAAATTGCTTCAAGAAATCGAAATTAAATTCAAATGAAATTTCAATCATAGATGAAGATGATGGAAACGAAGAAAACAACTTACCATTATCCAAATGGTTGCTATGTAACAATGTTGTAGGTTTTAATAATAACATCAATGAATTTGTACAAGTTGATGACAACTTGTTAACTAGTGGTCTTCCTATAGAGAGTGACATTGTAGATGCTGTGCTCAACAAAGATGATGATTGTGTTGATGACAAGTGAAAGTGAATCAAAATCAGCGCCAACAATCTCCCAAGCTCAAGGTGCAATAGACATATTAGTCAATTTTTTTGTTGGAACTGAGGCAAATAATGACTTTTAACGTGTTGAGTGTTTTTAGGGGAAACTTGAGAAATATCAAAAGTGAAATCTTTAAAACAAACATCAATTTTAAGATTCATAAATAAAAAGACTAATTGAAATTATGTTTATTATTAATTAGTATTGTTTTTAATTACGGAGAAATAAATAGTGTTTAGTATTGAGTGTATGGTTTTAAAATTACAGACAAATAAATTGTGTTTAATATTAAGTGTATTGTAGTTTATACAAGCACATTAATACAAATAATATGTAGGTATATACTTATACAGAGGGTTGATTCAGCCTTTTGATAATGATTTTGACAGTCCACCGCCACCAGTTGTGTTCTATTTGTTTTCCCTGCTCATGGACTGTCGCAATTTCCATTGAAGTAAAGTGCACTGCAAAACTGCCAAGTCGATCTTGCCCCATTCCTGCTGGCAGACTTTCCACAAACCTTCAACAGTTCTGGGGTGGCGGTTTCCAAGAGCTCTTTTCAAAAGTCCAAATGCGCAAAAATCCATGAGTGCGGCGTCAGGTGATTTAACAGGTATATCTTCAAATGGGATCGAACGAATACCCGTCGGCACTTCCATTCTCCGCAAAAAAGTGCAGGTGGAATGTGATGTGTGGCTGGATGCGTTATCCTGGTGCATCTAGACCATTTAAGCATCAGAAACGTACAATGTGGGTATTTCATGTTCAAACAACAGCTGTAGAACTTCAGTCTGGTAATACACTGAGTTGACTTTCACGTTTTTAGCGACTCTACGCAACTAAAATTTGCCATTATAACAAAAACCAGCTACAACCATAAAACCTCTGCCAAAACTTTCCTTGCACAGACGCACCCATGTTGGAAAGGCCTTGTCACCCTGTGGACGGTAATACATTGCCCGAATTTTGTTGCAATTGGAGAGGTATACCCAAGCTTCGTCCAGTGTTGCTACGAATTTCCACCTTTCAACTGCCAGATATTTTTCGTAGTTTCTGAGCATTGACTGCCACTCTGCAATGTTCCTTGCTCCTAGGTGGTGTATATGGGCCCTGTGCTTCTTCTCCAATTGCAAATTTTCGTTGATTATGCGACAGACGGTTGACTGAGAGTTCCCACATATGACACTATAAGTTTTTGGATTTTTACCGAAAATGAGAGACTGCACTTTTCGTACTACCTCCCTCATTTGACTTGGAAAAGGTTGCAGTTTCTTCGGTGGAAAAGCCCACTTGCAGCAGCTTCGCAGAATTTTCCTTTGCCATTCAAAACCTTATGGATACCAAACTTCGATACACTAAAATTTTTCAACTTGTACCTATCAATAATTTTCGCATAACTGTACCCTTCTTCGGAAAGCTGTTGTTTGTTGTTATTTGGTTTTTAGGAGCATTAGCAACTAAGGCCATATTGCTCCGGGATATGCGGTGGTCATTCCCTGACCTTTCCGCATCCTCCATATTTGGTGGTGACAGGCTCGAACCCCGGTCTAATCAAGAAGCGTGTGCTACGCACTGCTGCTCCTTCCCACCTGGCTACGGAGGCGCCTTCGGAAAGCGTGGTTATGTAACCTTCCAACCATGGGTCCAGTTTCTGAGACATGTCAGTTTCTGAGGCATTAAAACAACTTCTACAACTGGTGCACCTGTTCATAAGGTTTGGAACTGCACCTGCGTGGAAAAAAAAAATTTTACATTGCTGCCATACATCATAAGCAGGATTATTAATGTCAAAATCGTTATCAAAAGGCTGAATCAACCCTCCGTATTATTTTTTTCTCTTTAATGTTTCTTTTGTTTTTCGAATCTATCTTTTTATCAAGTTAGAGAGAGTTAAAAAAAAATAGGATGTAGATTTAACTCATCACTGATATAGTGAGTAATGGTTATAACAAGGAAATTTTGTCGGTCCTTTGATGCTCATTATAACCAAGTTCGACTGTATTACGAAGACTTGAATAAAAGGGTCATAGTGAATTTATAGGTGCTTTTTTTTTTTAGAGTACTAGAATTGATTACTATAGCCTTAAGAACTTTGCAAGGAAACCATGTCTTTATACATCTCTGTACCATTGTCCAAGCAAGTTGTATCAGTTACCTCAGGGAATCAGGAAACTTACCAGTGTTGGTTACTATGAGTTTGCTGCTCCAGGAATTTCCACAGTGCATCCCTGTTGGAGAATTTTCAGCCACTTTCTGCAAAGATATTGTAAACTGCCTTGCAAAATGTCCGCTTCCTACCAACACCACTGACTTGCTTCAGTTTATTCAGGATACTGCTTTGGTCTGTGTTTTGCTTCAGGTAAGGAATCAAATTTAAATTTAAAATTTATTATAAATACGAAGTTTATTAATATTGAAAAAATGTTGAGCAGTGGTGTTGATTTTGAATCCAAACACAAAAGTTCTAAATGGAGGGGTCTTATATTTGAGCTCTAGAAATGTGTCATGACAGAATGAAATAAAAATACTTCTTTCAGGGTGCTCTTCTTTACTGTAAATTTGTCTTTGATCAGATTGCATGAGTCAAATGAATGCATCCCCCCCCCTCCACCAAATAAAAATTATTGGTGGCAGGGATGCATATGTTGTGATCTCTTTAGTTGCTTTCTGAAAATGGAAAGTAGGCTTATGAGATCACAACATCTACATTTTTACTGCCAGTAACTTTTATTTTTTATTTACGATATACTGTTGTGGATTTTAATATTCGTTTTTTTTTTTTTTTTTTTTTTTTGCCTTTCCTGTTGCTAAATTTGATTCTATATGTCAGGGATCGTAGGAATCAAATTTTACAACAGGCAAGGTAAAGAAAAATAGGAATATTAAAATTCATCAACAGTATATTTGCATATTGAATTTTTACCAGAGTTGCTTTGCTTTGGGGGGGGGACAGTTTTTGAGCATACCTTTTTTGTGCATCATGGCCACAGGCACACATGACTGGGCTAACATTGGCCTACCCTAAGAACTCAGACTTTTATTAACTTGAGTTCCTAGGAGGGAAAGGGGGGAGACTGATACAGGTCATAGCCTATATAGCATATTTTCTGTTTTTCTTATCAAATGATATTCATTATTTATGTCCTCCTTGGAAGTATAGAGTTTTTCCAAGCACAGAGAAATTTTACAAAGGCTTTGATCAGAGCAAGTGATGGTTTTAACTATTTAAGGGAAAATTTTCCAAATTTAATAAAGCAGAACTCAAAGAAGAAATCTTTATTGGATTGAAAATGAGAAAGCTATTGCAGCTGCAAACAAAAATTACAGTAGCTGGCACAGAAATTAGAGAATAAGCTTAATGAATGTGCTTGTTAATTGTAGTGGCCAGGTTCACACCTGTAGCTGTACTGTAATGGTATCTGTGTAGCCATGGGAAATTGCTAAAGCCCAGAATTGTGAACGTTTTTAAATATCTGAAGGATAACAAAAATGGAGAGTCTAAATGTTCTCTTAAAAGAGACAAGTAAAGCAACAGGGATGTCATATTCATCTGTATTATAGTTACTGCAGGTTCTGTCACAATCCTTTGTAAACCAAGTAAAAAATAATTAAGAAATCTGTTTTACTGTTGTTGGCTATTTTGATCGCTCCATTATTTGAGCAGCTGTATCAGAAATTTTTAGAGAGGATAAATATGACTGTCACAGAAATTCTAAGGCAACTGGGAGAAAAAATTAATGAATGATCACTTTATCAGAAAGAAAGGATTGCATTGACATAATGAAAGGGAAATTTCATATGAAAACATAAATCATTAATAAGTTTGTGATGTTAATTTTTTAAAAAAATTATTTATATCCTAATAATTCTTTATTAAAATACTACAAATAAATATTCTACATGAAAAGAATGCAGCTAATATTTTAAATTTCAATATAAAACACTGCTGGTTGATGCATAATACACATTAGCATTAGCATTAGTAGAGGCATATGATGCAAGAAAGCAAGCTTATTCAGCATCAGCCAAAAAAAAAAAAAAAAAAAAAAAAAAAGCACAACCACTACTCCCATTTTACCCCTCCGTTCGTTCGAAATACCTGTCCAGCTGAGCCTTAAATTTGTTTAGGCTATCAACTTCAACAACAAGTGATGGAAGTCTATTCCACAAACCAACTGCCCGCTGGCTAAAGGCAAATTTCCGCACATCTATCCGACATCCGTCCTTCCTCAATTTGAATTTATGCCCTCTCAGGTGATTTATTCTGAGCAAGAGGAAGAATCCCATCGGCATTGAGCATGCTCAAGCCATTCAAAGCCTTATACACCTCTATCAGATCACCTCGCCGATGCCTAGTCTCCAGACTCTGTAATTTGCAAAACTTAAGCCTTTCTTCGTAAGAGCAACCCTTTGTTTCATTCACTAATCTTGTTGCCCTTCTCTGTACTCGTTCAAGCAGCTCTACATCCTTCTTGAAATGAGGCCTCCAGACCTGTATACAGTATTCAAGGTGTGGCCTGACCAATGCCTTATACAAGGGAATAATCACATCCCTATCCCTGCTAGAAAAATTCCTGTATATCATTGACAAGACACCATGAGCTACTCTTGCAGCTCATCTGCACTGCTCAGAGAACTTCATATCTGCCTGCACAATTACCCCCAGGTCCTTTTCATTCTCTACCACTGTCAGCGTAGTACCACAGAGTTGATACATTGATCTGGGGTTACTGTTTCCCATATGTAGTACTTTACATTTGTCAATGTTAAACTTCATTTGCCACCTCTCAGCCCATCTGCTCAACCTTTCCAGATCCTGTTGCAGCAGCATAGCATCAGTAGTGTCCTTAACAACCCTGCCAACCTTTGTATCGTCTGCAAACTTGGACATTAAGCTTGATATACCATCATCTATATCATTTATAAATACAGAAAACAACAATGGACCTAACACTGAACCCTGAGGAACTCCACTAATAACATTAGTCCACGTTGAGCAGTGTTCATTGATTGCCACTCTCTGTCTTCTGCCACTCAACCATCCCTTTATCCATAGCAGCAATTTGCCTCCAATGCCACACTGCTCCAATTTGTGCAGCAGTCTTCCATGCGCAACAGTATCAAAAGCCTTTCTAAGATCCAAATATATAATATCAAAGTTGTTCCCTGCATCCAGTTCTTTTGTGACTACATCATAGTATCCAATTAAATTGGTCAGACAAGACCTGCCGTTAACAAAACCATGCTGTGTCTGAGCTATAACTGAATTCTTGTCCAGATGATCCTGCAGTGCTTCTTTAACCAGTGCCTCCATTAATTTTCCTGGAACCGAAGTTAAACTAACAGGTCTATAATTACTTGTGTCAGCCTTTGATCCTCCTTTGTGAATTGGGGTTACATTTGCACATCTCCAGTCTATGGGTACCTCCCCTGAGTCCAAAGAAGCTCTCATAATTATGGCTAGGGGTTTGCTTACTTCCTTTGCTGCCTCCTTTAATATAACTGGATAGATCCCATCCACCCCGGGTGCCTTTTTTATGTTTATCCTCAACAATTTCTCCTCCACTTTCCTCTTGGTTATTAGAAAATCATCTAGCTCACTGCCAATGTTTACTTCACCTACGACATTCCCCTTCCTGAATAACTCCTCATGTGTGAATGTAGATGCAAAATACTCGTTTAGATTGTTAGCCACCTGAGCAGGCTCCTCAACTGTTGAACCATCAACATCCAGTGGACCAATCTGATTCATCCCTTTCCTTCTTGAGTTTAAATAGGTAAAGAACTCTTTTCCGTTTTTCTTTGCATCCTTTGCCAAGAATTTCTCATAATCTGCCTTTGCCTGCCTAATCTCCTTTGTGACTTGGTTACAGACCAACTTATATCTATCATAGGCTTCCATGTCACCCATTAATTTGTATGTATCCCATGCATTTTTCTTCTCTGCCATATGTCTCATTAGTTCATCTGACAACCATTTAGGCCTGAACCTTGAACAATATTTCTTGGTTGGTATGTAAAGCCTGGTAGCTTCCAAGATTAGTTCCTTGAATGCTTCCCATTTTGAATTTGCTGTTGGTAACATCATCAGTTGGTCCCACTGTATAGAATTTAAATACTGTCTCAGCCCATCATAGTCGCCTTTACGAAAGCAAAAACCCTTCCCTTTACCTCTGATGGTACTTACCTCCTTGAGTAAATCCCACTTCAGCACACTGTGATCACTGCCACCTAGTGGTTCCTTTATCTGCAGATTCTTAATGCATGAAGAATCACTACTGATAATCAGATCAAGAGTATTACTCCCTCTAGTTGCCTCCCGAATATGCTGGTGTAGAAAACAATCATCCAATAAATCCACAAAAGCCTTGCTAGTGTGTGAGTGACCAACCCACAAATTCCAGTCAATATCTGGGAAATTAAAATCCCCCATTATAAGACTCTCTGATTTACTGGCCCATTCTATTTCCCTGTACAGTATCTTATTATACTCATCAGAGTCATTAGGCCTATAGCACACTCCTACTCTCAATTTTGATTTACCCATGCTTATGTCACACCAAACTGACTCGACACTGCCCTGTCCATCGATGTCGACTGGCTTCACTTCCTTGGATTTTATGTGTTTTTTAACTAATAGCATAACCCCTCCTCCCTTTCTATCCTGTCTATCCTTTCTGTAGACATTGTACTCCCCAAATTCCAGTTCTGCATTCCTTATATCTGTGTGACACCATGTCTCTGATATCCCAACAATATCTGCCTTTGATGTTTTGAGCAAAACCTCAAATTCATCAAATTTATTTTCTAAACTCCTAGCATTGGTGTACACGCAAGTATGCACCTGTTTGTATTCTTAGCTACCCTAACACAACCCATGTGTTTACTTGTACCGCAATAACTTCCAGCAATCTCTGAAATATCCTGCATATTGTTTTTCAGGCTTCTGCTCATTCCAATAGAAGCAGTGCAAGAATCTCTTTCACCTCTGCCAGTGGCTACTGTTAATCTATTTGTCTTTGTCTCCCCCCCAAGCTAGCAGTTTTCCGACCCACCTAACACTGCCTCGATAGCATCAGCAAATATTCTTGCACCCTTTCTATTTAAGTGTATCCCATCCCTGTAGAAGCAATCTCTTCTGTTAACAAGTACAGTCCAGGCTGAAAAAAATTCTACCCCTTGAACCTTGCACAATCTTTCCAGGGCCGAATTGATCGAAAAGGCTCTCATAAAAGGGTTTTTAATCCACTAGGATAAAAACCCACCTAACTTTATGAATCATTTCTTCTAATTTGCCAGAAGAAAAACTGCATTTTTGTCAAGCAACTTTCACCAGAGGCCAACTAATTTAGCCATAGCAAGAAGAAAGCCCAAAAATGTCTCTGCCTTTCCCAATCTAAATTGACTTAATCTGATAATTTTTGAATTTGGTTTATGACCAGAGGCCCAAGCTGGCAGCAAACATGTTTTTTTGATTAGCAAATTTTAATGTTGCAATAGTTTTAATACTCGCAAGAGAGCAAACTACTATACCACGAGTTGCATAGGTATTCCACTACAGTCAGTCCTCGTATAGCACGATAGTTGTGTTCCTAGAAACCCTTGTGCAATATAAACAACAGGCCCTATGGGAAAAATAGGGTTAGGTGCCGACCACCCAAGATTGAACACACATTTGTAAGCAAAACATTACGAAACACAATAAATAATCGTAATAAAATACTTACGTATTCAGTAATTTTATTACGTAATAGAATATTGCTAATTCTTTTGCTTCTGTCGTAAGCAAACTTGTTTTTTGTTTGATTTTCTATCCAAACAGATGACAGCCGTTCCATCTCTTCCAATTTTTTGTGTCTTAATCTAATGCATTTTAATTACACTTTGAGTTGTTCCTGCTATGAAAGTTGTTTTTATTTTCTCTGCATTCTTTGTAATTCTCGTGTTGCCTCATTTAGGCCTGTAGCACGTGCAATATCACACGGTCTTTCATTTTGCTCAAAGCATTTCACAATTTCATATTTTTTCTCTATCGACAGAGGCGGACTGGCGATAAACCTTACCGGGAAAACCCTGGTGGGCCAGAGACAGGTGTGATTTTTGCCATAAACGGTAGTATGAGGCGACTATAAATTTTCCCGGGTAAGAATTTTTGACCCAGTCCGCCTCTGTTTATCGATATAATTTTTCTTTTTCTCTCTGAATCTGCAGTGTCTTTACCAGGACACTTCCTTTTCAAACCTTTTAAGTATTTCACTCATTTTTAGGGAATAAAGCACAATTACAAAATGAGGAGGCACGCTTGATACACATAAACAAAGCTGCACACCTGTAGCAACTGAATGAACAACACCTTAAGGCAGAGATACACTATTAACACCTCACATTTTACTAAAGCACATTTCTAGAGGTTACTACCATAAAACAATAAAAACAATTTCCAGTTGTGTTTCTGCTCGTGGAATCTGTTATAAACTGGTAGTAAATTCGATCTAATTGCATTTGCAATAATACTGATAGCTGGAATTGTGTTGGGTTTTACGTTATTATGGTGAAATGTGTTTCCCCTTCACTGATATAAAAACATAAATACATTTTCAGAATCTTCTCTTCATTCCTATCGTGTTGCGTTCAGTTGGAGTGATTCTGCGTTCGACTGCCATTTCTTGTAAACACAAAGGTGCATCGTACATAAGCGAATTCGGTTCATGTTATATAAGATATCGTTCCACTATTAATAAATCGTGTATGATCCAATTCGTGTAGTGTAAACACGTGTTATACGAGGACTGACTGTACTTTCAAGCAATTGATATCACTAACATTTATTTAACGTTTGCCGCCTCTGACTCATTTGTATCAAACAGCATCAGAGTAATGTGTCGTAGTGCATATATTTCATCATTCGTAAGTTGTCAGTAAACAAGGGCGGTAAAAGTCTCTTATTAAACTGATTAATGGGAGAAGGAATATGACTTTGGTCAGCCTGCTTCAGTATTTAAATACTCCATACTGGGAAAATTATGTGAATTCTGTAGTGACTCCTGGCCTCTAATCATTACCAAGTGGTTGGATTAATTTGATTTAGCTTTGGCTGATATTAATGATACTTAATAAGTAATTTTATAATCAGTCATTACCAGTAATTATTTTTAGCACGCAAAATTAACAACTGCCCAATATTGGCACAGTAATTGCATTAGCACTAGCATTAGTAGAGGCATTTGATGCAAGAAAGCAAGCTTATGCAGCATCAGCCAAAAAAAAAAAAATAATAATAAAAAACCACTCCCATTTCACCCCTCCGTTCATTTGAAATACCTGTCCAGCTGAGCCTTAAATTTATTTAGGCTATCAACTTCCACAACAAGGGATGGAAGTCTCTTCCACCAACCAACTACTCGCTGGCTAAAGGCAAATTTCTACACATCTATCCTACATCTGTCTTTCCTCAATTTGAATTTATGCCCTCTCAGGTGATTATTCTGAGCAAGAGGAAGAATCCCGTCAGCATTGAGCATGCTCAAACCATTCAAGGCTTTATAGACCTCTATCAGATCACCTCGCCGGCGCCTAGTCTCCAGACACAGTAATTTGCAAAACTTAAGCCTTTCTTCGTAAGAGCAACCCAATGTTCCATTCACTAATCTTGCCTTTCTCTGTACTCATTCCAGCAGCTCTACATCCTTCTTGAAATGAGGCCTCCAGACCTGTATACAGTACTCAAGATGTGGCCTGACCATTGCGTTATACAAGGGAATAATCACCTCCTTATTCCTGCTAGAAAAATTCCTCTATATCATTGACAAGACACCACGAGCTACTCTTGCAGCCTGTCTGCACTGATCAGAGAACTTCATATCTGCCTGCACAATTACCCCCAGCTCCTTCTCATTCTCTACCACTGTCAGTGTAGTACCACAGAGTTGATACTTTACTCTGGGGTTCCTGTTTCCCATATGTAGTACTTTACATTTCTCAATGTTAAACTTCATTTGCCACTTCTCAGCCCATCTGCTCAACCTTTCCAGATCCTGTTGCAGCAGCAGCACACTGTCAGTAGTGTCCTTAACAACCCTACCAACCTTTGTATCGTCTGCAAACTTGGACATTAAGCTTGATATACCATCATAAATATCATTTAGAAATACAGAAAACAACAATGGACACAACACTGAACCCTGAGGGACACCACTAATAACAATAGTCCACGATGAGCCGTGTCCATTGATTACCACTCTCTGTCTTCTCCCCTTTATCCATAGCAGCAATTTGCCTCCAATGCCACACTGCTCCAATTTGTGCAGCAGTCTTCCATGTGAAACAGTATCAAAAGCCTTTCTAAGATCCAAATATATAATATTAAAGTTATTCCCTGCATCAAGTTCTTTTGTGACTGCATCATAGTATCCAATCAAATTGGTCAGGCAAGACTTTCCCTTAACAAAACCATGCTGTGTCCCAGCTATAACTGAAGTCTTGTCTAGATAATCCTGCAGTGCTTCTTTAACCAGTGCCTCCATTAATTTTCCTGGAACAGAAGTTAAACTCACAGGTCTATAATTACTTGTGTCAGCCTTCGATCCTCCTTTGTGAATTGGGGTCACATTTGCACATCTCCAGATGGGTACCTCCCCTGAGTCCAAAGAAGCTCTCATAATTATGGCTAAGGGTTTGCTTACTTCCTTTAATATAACTGGATAGATCCCATCCACCCCTAGTGCCTTTTTTATGTTTAGCCTCAAAAATTTCTCCTCCACTTTTGTCTCAGTTATTACAAAATCATCTAGCTCACTGCCAGAGTTTACTTCACCTCTGGCATTCCCCTTCCTGAATATCTCCTCATGTGTGAATGTAGATGCAAAATACTCGTTTAGTTTGTTAGCCACCTGAGCCGGATCATCAACAGTTGAACCATCAATATCCAGTGGACCTATCTGATTTATCCCTTTCCTTTTAGGGTTTACATAGGTAAAGAACTCTTCTCTGTTTTTCTTTACATCCTTTGCCATGGATTTCTCATAATCTGCCTTTGCCTGCCTAATCTCCTTTGTGACTTGGTTACAGACCAGCTTATATCTATCATAGGCTTCCATGTCACCCATTAATTTATATGTATCCCATGCATTTTTCTTCTCTGCCATATGTCTCATTAGTTCATCTGACATCCATTTAGGCCTATACCTTTGAACAATATTTCTTAATTGGTATGTAAAGCCTAGTAGCTTCCGAGATAAATTCTTTGAATGCTTCCCATTTTGAATTTGCTGTTGGTAACATCATCAGTTGATCCCACTGTATAGAATTTAAATACCGTCTCAGACCATCGTAGTTGCCTTTACGAAAGCAAAAACCATTCCCTTCCCTTTACCTCTGATGGTAGTTACCTCTTTGAGTAAATCCCACTTCAGCACACTGTGATCACTGCCACCCAGTGGTTCTTTTATCTGCAGATTCTTAATGCATGAAGAATCACTACTGATAATCAGATCAAGAGTATTACTCCCTCTAGTTGGGGCACCTCCGTAGCCAGGTGGGAAGGAGCAGCAGCAGCAGTGCGTAGCACACGCTTCTTGATTAGACCGGGGTTCGAGCCCGTCACCACCAAATACAGAGGTTGCGGAAAGGTCAGGGAATGACCACCACATATCCCGGAGCAATATGGCCTTAGTTGCTAATGCTCCTAAAAACCAAATAACAACAACAACCCTCTAGTTGCCTCCCGAACATGCTGATGTAGAAAACAGTCATCCAATAAATCCACAAAAGTCTTGCTAGTGTGTGAGTAACCAACCTACTCTCAATTTTGATCTCCCACTGCTTATGTCACACCAAACTGACTCGACACTGCAGTGTCCAGCGATGTCGAACGGCTACAGTTCCTTGGATTTTATGTGTTTCTTAACTAATAGCATAACCCCTCCTCCCTTCCTATCCTGTCTATCCTTTCTGTACACATTGTACTCCCCAAATTCCAGTTCTGCATTCCTTATATCTGTATGACACCACGTCTCTGACATCCCAACAATATCTGCCTTTGATGTTTTGAGCAACTCCTCAAATTCGTCAAATTTATTTACCAAACTCCTAGCATTGGTGTACGCTCAAGTATACATACACCTGTTCCTATTCTTAGCTACCCTAACACAACCCATATGTTTACTCCCAGCAGTCTCTGAAGTTCCTTGCATCTTGTTTTCCAGGCTGCTGCTCATTCCAATAGAAGCAGTGCAAGAATCACTTTCATCTCTGCCAGTGGCTACTGTTAATCTATTAGTTCTTGTAACCCCCCTAAGCCAGCAGTTTTCTGACCTACCTAACACTGCCTCGATAGCATCAGCAAATATTCTTGCACCCTTTCTATTTAAGTGTATCCCATCCCTGTAGAAGCAGTCTCTACTGTTAACAATTACAGACCAGGCTGAAAAAAATTCTACCCCTTGAGCCTTGCACAATCTTTCCAGGGCCGAATTGATCAACAAGGCTCTCATCATATACTCTCTCCTATTGTGTCTGGGCAGAATTGGAGACACTTTCAAATTCAACCCTAATTCACGGCTTTTTTTCAACAGTGACCTGTACTTGTTAAGTAATTCCGCCGGTCTCCTACTCTTAATATTTTTAGTGCCAACGTGTACAACAATATCACCTTTTGTGCCCTTAAAAGATGATATCTGCACAACGTCATCAACCTTTGCCCCCTTGCAGACATACCCTGGTCCTGTTCCACCTATCCTTTTTACATACCATGTTCCCCGTTTCCCTGACAATAGAGTTACCAACAACTACTAGTTCCTGTGGGACCAGTGCATTCTGATTGAACCCGACACTATTGCAGCAATTCTTAGTTTTCGTTTTTTTATCAGCCGTTTTATTTATTCTTCGTTTGTACTGAGGTTTATGTACACAGAATAAACCTTTGATATAATTTTGATATTTGTTCTAATTTACAGATTGGGGTTTGCTTTTAGCTATGAATTCCAGACTAACTTTTTAACCATTATTTATTTTTTAATGGATATTAAAGCAGTTACTCCTCAGTATTCCAAAAATTATAGCACATTTAACACCCTCTCAAATATAGGTGGCAGCAAATATATTGAAATTGTTTTAAATAAATTAATAAGGAAAATTCTGTGCTGTGTTATATTAGATGATGCTTTTATTTACCTTATAAGTCAGTATTGAAAAAAAAAGTTCAAATTTTCAGAAACTTTGGTCTTTTCACCATACTGCTATACAAAAGACATTGGAAGCAGTATACTCAAATGTATCTTCTGAAGAGTTCTGTTCACAAGTTTTAGCTGCTGTCATTGAGGTAAATTAATTTTTCATCATTGTAGATTTATAAAACTAAATTATATATATATTAGTATTGCCATATGACGCATGGAAGCAAGCATTATACAGCATCAGCTGTACAAGTTTGCTCATTGTATGTGTGTGTGTGTACGTAGTACATTCAAAAAGTTCTTGGAATCACACTGGTATTTAAATGGTTTGCACTATGGCTGTAAGATTTCATGTGGCATTGACATTGACTTTGGTGTGTATGCATGCCAAGGGAAAAACTGATTCTACCACTTCACTCATGTGTCACAGCTGACTGCAGAATGTTGCAGTTTGAACAGCATGCTAACATCAAGTTCTTTAAACTTGGGAAAAGTGCTATCTGCAAACATTACAGAAAGTTTATGGAGATTAGGCTTTGAAGAAAACAGCAGTTTACAAGTGGTTTAATTGGTTTAAAAATGGACAAGAAACATTGGAGAATGAACCTTGCAGTGGACACCCTTTAACGTCACTAAACAATGAAAATTTCATGAATGTAAAGGAACTCGTGCGAAAAGATAGGCAAATGAACGTTGTTGAGATTGCTCATGAAGATGGACTATCTGTAGGCTCAATATGCACAATCCTGTCACATGATTTAGGGATGTTGTTTGTGTATGCGCAAAGTTTGTTCCACCTTGTAGTCAGATGATTAAATGAACTGCAAGAAAGCCATTTATATATATAAAACGCTTAGGTATGCTACTCAAATTTTCCAACTGCTAATTGTCCATCACCTGTTCGTGCAGTTCACCTCTCGTGACCATCATACCGGGCATTCTTTATTAATTTTTGTACTAGTGTTTTTCGACTGAAGAAAGGCGACCTATGCCTGAAAGTTATCGATGTATGTTTATTTTATGTCTTCAATTTTAATAAACCGTTCTAACTTTTAAGAAGTGTAAAAATGGCTGAACAGTGTGTAAGAACTTTGAGAAAATGTAGAAGAAATGCTAATGAAACATTAGAGGAGAGATCTAATGGACTAAGAGACCTAAACAAGACTACTACTACAAAGATGGACAAAAAACATTGAAGAAAGAGAAGCAAGATTGGAAATGAGAAGATGGGCGAGACGCAGTAGTACTAATCAAGTAGAAGTACAGGATGAGAATAATCAACAAGCTGCAATTAATATGGAAGAGCATGACATAAGAAATATGTGTTACAACTGTAAGTACTGCAATGCAAGGTATTGGGGACTTGAGTTAAACACATCGAATAAATACACTAAATGCTGTCATGATGGAAAGTTTTCACTTGACCCACTGTCTGAGACATCTACTCTATTATGAGAGCTGCTTACAGGGGATACATTTGAAGCAAATAACTACAGAAAACATATACGAGAGTACAACTCAGCAGTGGCGTTTGTATCAATGGGTGCAGAGATTAAATCGCCGCCTGGAAATGGTCCTTACTGTTTTAGAATACACAGCCAGATTTACCATTTGGTCTCATCACTATATCCAAATGAGGCAAATAAACCAGGATATGGACAACGTTATATTTTCGATTTTGCTGAAGCAACAACAAACGGCTTTTGAAAAACAATCAAACGAAGGGTGTATGGCCAAAGTAATACAACAATTGGACGAGATGCTGCGACAAGTTAACCCATTTTCTGAGTCATATAAACAAATTCATCAAATAATCCAGGCCAATCCAATGTGCGTGTGGCATTTATAGAAGGCCTAGACTTAGATAAGAGACGATATAATGCGCCTACTTCCAAAACGGAGGTTGCTGCAATATTTGTTGGAGAAGACAGAGAACCACCTGCAAATAGAGACATATGCATATATCCCACAGGCGACTACTGTGGAATTATATCACTGCTAAACAAGAATGGTGAAGACTGAAGGATCTAGATTAAACTATTTACACCATAATCAAAAAGATGACGTATATTACTCTGGGTACAGCTAGTTCAGACGATTTATTCAAAACATCTATGCAGGATCTGGGTTTATGAAGAAAAGTGGTCACTGGGGATGAGAGTTGGGTGTTTGCCTACGACCCCGTGACCAAGGTGGAATCATCCAAATAGCACAGAAAAATGTTCCCATGCAACAAAATCCAATGTCAAAGTCATGCTGATAATTTTTCGATGATGAGGGCATAGTACACCATGAATTTGTGACTGAAGAGAAGCATTACTGCTGCTTAACCATGAATTTGCAACTGGGGGAGAAGTATTACTGCTGCTTAACCATGAATTTGTGACTGGGGTAGAAGCATTACTGCTGCTTAACCATGAATTTGTAATTGGGGAGAAGCATTACTGCTGCTTACTATGCTGAGGTTTTAACACACATAACTTTAACATATAACATTTAATAGTTTTAACACAATTTGTGTGAGAATGTGAGGCGAAGATGGCCTGAAAAATGGAAAGATGGCTGGATCCTGCACCATGACAATGTGCCCAGTCACACACTGATGGCAGTTTGGCAATCCTTGGCTGTGAAAAAAATCAGTCATGGCAGCAGCTTCCCTACTCCCCCAACCTTGCACCATCTGACTTCTGGCTGTTCCCTAAGCTGAATATGGGGCTTCAGGATCATTATTTCATTACAGTGAATGACATGGAAGAAAATGCTGAAATGGCCCTACATACACTATAAAAAATTTTAAAGTTTTCGAAACCTGGGAAGACATGGAGCAAGTGTGTGTGTGCAGAAGGAAGGTACTTTGAAGATGATTAGGGTAGCAAGCTCAATTTTTCACTCAATAAACCATTGTAGTAAAATTCCAGGGACTTTTGAAGTGTGTGTGTGTGTGTGTGTGTGTGTGTGTGTGTGTGTGTGTGTGTGAGTGTGTGTGTGTGTGTGTGTGTGTGTGTGTGTGTGTGTGTGTTGAATAACAAGAACACAGAAAAATGGTAAAAAGAGGAAGTAGTCTAATGCAGTGAAAGACAGCAAATGCAGAGCTAACAACAACAAAAAATATAATAAGAGAAAAATAATTACGAAATTGATAAAATAAGGATGTTGCCACATAACTTACAAAACCAGTGTCTTTTCAGGTGTCAACGGCCAAGATTGAAGGCAAAATAGCAACAAGTGTCTTCATTTCTGACGTAAACCACAAGCCAAAGTATAAAAAGCATAAACATAAATAAAAATGAGAATAAAATTTTTTGTTGCCAAAATAAATGAAAATAAAATTTTTGTGAACAAAATAAAAAAATTTACAAGTATTAAAGAGGGGCGGGGGTTGAAAATGGCTTGAGAACTTTACAGTTGACACTATGAAGATGAGAAATTAAAAACTGGAATCAACAACAGAAATTTCTGGAAACATAACTTATCAGTCTAATAGGCACCTCCATAGCCAGGTGGGATGGAGCAGCAGTGCGTAGCACATGCTTCTTGATTAGACTGGGGTTCGAGCCCGTCGCCACCAAATACGGAAGATGCGGAAAGGTCAGGGAATGACCACCGCATATCCCGGAGCAATATGGCCTTAGTTGCTAATGCTCCTAAAAAACCAAACAACAATCAGTCTAATCCAAATAAAGGTAAAGAGATTTCAAAACAGTAAACAATAAGTAGCCTTGGAAAAAAAATATTTTAGAGCCACATTAGGAAAAGGTGGCAACACAAATGTACACAGGACAAACCAAAACTGAATAACGTGCAACAACGAGATACAAATATAAAGTTATACGACGGAGGCACCATGTGATAAAAAGTCTAAACTTAGAAATAAATAGCAACTAAAAAAAAATGCATACATTGGATAGAGACATCATACGAAATGTAGTCATAAACTATTAAATGTATGCTGTATACAAAATGCATGAGCCTAGAGTAAAAAATGTGAAATAAGGTGATAAAGTGAGATATAAACAGATATAATGTGGGACAAATAGAGTAGGACAAAGTGTGAAAGTATTATGTATCTGAAAAAAAATTTTTGAAATAATTAAAATTACAAATTAAGCCACGTTTGTAACTTAGACTGGCACCTGAAAGTAATGCCAAGATCAAATGTGTGTGAAAAATCACAAGGAGATACACAGTGTTCTCCCCAGGACCTATTGAATGGGTGCACCGCCTGGCTAAAATTTAAGCGATTCTCACAGTACCGTATGGTACTGCTCACTGATCTCGATCAATTTTAATTCAAATATACTATGCGATCAAGGTCAGTGCAACAGGAGCATATAATGCTAAATTATGCAATTAATTTTTGCTCTGGATTGCTTAAGTCACATTTATAAATAACAGAAATTTTATAATGTTGTGAAGTGTTACTCTTCCCCACCTGGCTGGTAAAATTTTCTGGGGAGAACACTGACAATGCAAACCCCCCCCCACCACACACACACTAATGAGAAATCTGTGGCAAGTTAATAGATTTTAGAAAAAAAAAAATTTATGACTGATTATATTAAGAGCTTTATGAAAATGATAATTTAAATAAGATAAAGGAAAATAATTGCCAATAAGTATTTTTAAAAAAAAATTTAAGGTTAGAAATAGCAATATCATAGTTATTACATATGGTAGCAATTCTAACACATTGGAAAATAATAATATTAGAGTCGACACTATTAGAAAACCAATGGGAAAAATTAACAACTTCAAAGTTGAAAGAGTCTCTTTTCTTGTAAAGATCAACTGAAGTATAATCATTGAATTAGTTTTTTATAGAGTAATTTCACAAGGATACAAATGGCCAAATCATCCTAACTTAATAAGTTAGGATGATTGATTGCACAAAAGTCATTGATATACCTAAATAAGAGGATATTTTCAGGAAGAGAAATTTCAGACCAGTAAAGATATAAATTTACAACAATACAAGAAACAAGGCTACCCATATGAATACCCTTGATTGTTTGATAGACCTGGAAACTATCAAAAGCATAGTTATTAAAGACACAAAGATTGATCAAGTTGTTCCAAAAGTGATACTACAAGTGATATTAAAAGGTAGCATTATTATAAAATTAAAAATTATTAAAAATTTTTAAAAAATATTTGCTACAGATTTTGTGTGTGTGGTTTGCATTGTGTATCTCTTTGCGATTTCCCACCTTTTGCCTTAATTTGTAGCTTTATTTATTTCAAAAATGTTTTTTCAGATACATAATACTTTTGCACTTTGTCTTACTCTGTTTATTTGTCCCACATTATCCATTTATATCTCAATTTATCACCTTATTTTGCATTTTTTACTCTAGGCTTGTACATTTATTATGATTTCTCTATGTGATGTATGTATTTTATTTATTTATTTATTGTTTTTAAGTTTCTGCTTCTAGTTTTGACAAAATTTTTATTACTAGGTGCTGCCGCTATTGTATAACTTTATATTTGTATCTCATTGTCACACATTCAATTTTGGTTTTGTTTTGTCCTGTGTACATTTGTGTTGCCACCTTTTCCTAAACATGTCTCTATAATGTAAGTAATTTTTTAAAGGCTACTTATTTTTTACTATGTTTTCAAATACTGGGTCCATTATACTGAGGTGTCTTTATTTATAACAACAGCTGTCTTTATTTCTGATGTAAATCAGAAATAAAGACCTGTTGCTATTTTGCTTGCTCTCCTTGCCATTGACGTCTGATGAGAAGCCGGTTTTGAAAGTTATGTGGCAACATCCTTATTTTATCAATTTTGTAATTATTTTTCTCTTATACTTTTTTGTTGTTGTTATCTTCTATCTCCCTTCATTTTTTTTTTTCCCCAATTTACATATATATATATTTAAAATTATTTTAAAGTTATGTGTAGAATGTAGTAGGTATAAATCTATAATATAACTAATGCTAATAATGAAAATACCATGTACCCTGGGAGCGATATATGTTGATTAAAGGGGGAAGAACGGAAAAGAAAAATGTAACGTTATAAACAAAGTGCGAATTTTGAAAAAATGTAAATTTTGAAAAGAACGACCAAGGTAGAAATAGCAGATTTTTGAAAAGAACGACCAAGGTAGAAATAGCATTGCAGTATCTTTCATAATTTCTGTGTCTTCTTCAGAGGTCATCCACCCAAATTATGAAAAAGAACAGCAATACTCTTACTTCTGTTTCTGACATGTTCTGTATGTCAAAAAACACGTGTACAAAGACACGTGGTAAAAACTAAAATAATTTAGAATATAAATTTTGAATAAATAAATAAAATACAAGTTAAGCAAAAATATTATGCCAAAAGTATAACATGCAGAACATGGATGACCTTACAGAAGTAAGTGGCCCGCCAAAAAGGTGAAGACAAAGGAAGGTAGTGTCCGAATGACAAGAACTTACCGCTACTGGACGGGTTGACAGAAAAGACAGTGCCGGAGGCTAACATATTAATGTTATCATGGATAACATTAATATCAATAAACTTGTAAATCAGCATAATCATCTACTTCCAAATACCAGTCCTAGCTATATTAAAGTAAGATATAAGTATAATAAACCCTTTGGATTATTAGCTTGCAACTACAAATCTATAGCTACCAGTTTAACATCACATATTACAGACACCAATAACTGCATTTGTCAACAAAACAACATGCAGCAATATATCGATCCAGACTATGGACACATCATTACAGGAAATCTAAACATAGTTACGGACCCAATGCTCAGACATGTACTATCACAAGGATTCAAATTCAGGCCGCCTACCAAAATAAACGTATCCAACTTCAATAAGCAGCTATATCAAGACCTGTTAAACTACTGCTTCCAACTAGCCTACAAAAATAACACGCCTATAGAAGCATACCATATGTGGATTAGCCATACATTCGCCCTATTCAAACATAAATATGCATTACATAGTTCAAATTTATGTTATCAGGGCACATACTACAACTTGACTACATTAAAACAAAAACTGCTAGAATTTCACAAAAACTTCGTAATCACACCGGTAGATAAAGCAGCCAATAATTTTGCATTCATTTGCAAATATTTCTATACATATACTTTAACTAATGAACTTAACTCAAGCAATACCTACAAACCGATTTCCAGTACATGTAATATCATTACAAAAAAACTAATGGCCTTCAACAAAAAACTAAAGCTCAACTTAAGCAATTACAGCTTACCTTATATCTACTTCATTCCTAAATTTCATAAAAAACCAATAGGCTTCAGATTCATAACCTCATGCAAAAATAGTTATGTACACAAATCTGGAAAAACACTTGAACTACTACTGCAACCACTGATGCAAAAGATACATAACAGCAAAATCATAGGCAACAACCAACCCGTATTAAAATTTTTGCAAAGTAATACAGTCAATAATATTCAAACCTTTGATTTCCATAGCCTATTTACCAGTATCAATCAAACCAATCTCAAATTGGTACTCAAAGATATCTATGATAAACATAAGAATTTTATTTCCTGCAACACCTATTACTGGAACAACATACTTAATTTATGTATTTCCAATAACTTCATATATGATGGTAATACAGTATATCAACAAACCAATGGAACACCTATGGGCAGCCCAGCCTCATGCATTATAGCCAACCTATATCTATACTGGTCAGAAACCTCATTTCCTCAGGAACTATTACTATTCAGATATATAGATGACCTCATAGTAATTAACTGCCCGAATTTCATCCAGGATTATGGACATCTATACCCTAACGAACTTGTACTAGAAAGAACTAACAATTCTGATACAGCAGCCCATTTTTTGGATCTAGACATCAATATAAAAAATGGTATAGCCTCCATCAATTTGTACAACAAATGTGAAGCATTCAACTTTAGCATAGTAAACTTTACACAATGGAATTCCAATATTTCCAAACAGGTACATGCTAATGTTATCTTAGCACAATGCATCAGAATAGCAACAATATGCAGCGACAAAACAACAGTTATTGATAACATCAGAATATTATACAGTAAACTGACCAAAAATCTTTTTCCTATTAAATACCTGCGTCATCATATCAATAAAGCCCTTAACATATTAAGGCACAAGAACTTAATAGATATCAATATAAACAGCATTATTAGTTTATAACTAATAATTATTCCCATACGCATCAAGTTTATATATAGTGTAAATACAATACACTAGGCCTCTTTGGTGTCTTACGGTGTGGAAAACTTGTACCCACCGATTGGCCAGACATAGTGTATTACCTTGTAATTACCTTGTAATTAATTTTAATTATATCTTGATTTATTTATTTATTTATTTAATTGTTAATTGTAACTTATATATATATGTTACACTTTTAACACAACTGACTTAAGTACATGATGCACCTACTCTCGGACATTCGTTCAGGGTCCTAACTATAGGAACGGGTTTGCAACCCCGAACTACCCTAGCCCAACTACATATCACTAATTTAATCATCTTTTTGCTTTACTAAATTCTATATTTTATGCTCTGTGAGCCATTAGTGTAACGAAAGCAATATCAGAGTACTATTTTTCTTACTATACCCAATCGATATTTTTTCGCCTTAACAAAGTTTAGCTACCTTCTACTGCTACTTTGTAAGTTATTATTTCTTTGCTATCCCGGGGTTTGAGCATCATGTACTTAACTTTAACCTAGCGTAGCTCCACCGCTTACGTAAATTACACAATATACAGACACCAAAATTCGTCTAACGCTAAGAGCCGCTAGCGTTTCTTCGGATATATACACGGGTTAGCCTCCGGCACTGTCTTTTCTGTCAACCCGTCCAGTAGCGGTAAGTTCTTGTCATTCGGACACTACCTTCCTTTGTCTTCACCTTTTTGGCGGGCCACTTACTTCTGTAAGGTCATCCATGTTCTGCATGTTATACTTTTGGCATAATATTTTTGCTTAACTTGTATTTTATTTATTTATTCAAAATTTATATTCTAAATTATTTTAGTTTTTACCACGTGTCTTCGTACACGTGTTTTTTGACATACAGAACATGTCAGAAACAGAAGTAAGAGTATTGCTGTTCTTTTTCATAATTTGGGTGGATGACCTCTGAAGAAGACACAGAAATTATGAAAGATACTGCAATGCTATTTCTACCTTGGTTGTTCTTTTCAAAAATCTGCTATTTCTACCTTGGTCGTTCTTTTCAAAATTTACATTTTTTCAAAATTCGCACTTTGTTTATAACGTTACATTTTTCTTTTCCGTTCTTCCCCCTTTAATCAACATATATCGCTCCCAGGGTACACGGTATTTTCATTATTAGCATTAGTTATATTATAGATTTATACCTACTACATTCTACACATAACTTTAAAATAATTTTATATATACATTATGGTTGTAGGGTACCTTTGCTCTTGCAGTGTCCCTGATCCATAATTCATATTATCGATAATTCATTTTATCGCTATTCAAATTCAAATCCATTTTCTCTACTTAATTTTAATTTTATTATTCATAATTATTATTATTTATATACATATATATATATATATATATATAAATCTGCAACCATTGTGAATCCACTGCAGGATGGAGGCCTGAACAAGTCACGTTGAGGGAAATGAACCATCCAGTGAGGGTTGGCAGATCGACCCTAATTAGCAGTCAAGGGCTTGAACCCTGGTCTACTCAAAGAGCATGTGCTATTGCACTGTCCTGACCACTCGGCTTCTGAAGCCTTGTGTATATGTGAATCAGGTGAATATATATATGTGTGTGTGTGAAGTGTGGCAATAAAACTCCAAGACTAGTGCTGTTGTGGACATGTTCAATGAGAGTGAAAATAAACGGAAATGGCATGTTGTAGTTCAGACTTCCTCCAAAAGATGGTGGTACAGAGATTTTCCAGTAGGCTGACAGATTGCAAGTAACAACTAGTTTCATTAGTAGTGTTAACATTCCATGTCATGATTTTGCAATGAAGCAACAAATTAATATCAAATTTTGTTTAAACTTGGAAAATCTGAAACAGAAACGTATGAAATGTTAAAAACTATTTATGCTGATGAAATGTTTTCTGACCAATGTGGTCAATAGTATAAGAAATTCAAAGATGTACATGAGGATGTTCGTGATGACCCAAAAAGTGGGAATCTGTCAACCTCTCAAAATGAGGACAGAATTGCAAAGGTTTGGGAAATTGTGGCAAGACATCATTGTTTGACCCTCAAAATGATGACCAATGAGTTGATATGAATAAGGAGATGATTCATCAAATACTGCATGAAGAAAAAGAAAGCCTTGTGCAAAATTATTCCACACAACCTCACGGATGAGCAGAAACAATGAAGAGTATCATCATGTGAAGAAGACTTCATCCAGACTTGTCAAGACAATCCTAATTTCCTTGACTGTATTGTCGTGGAAGTGAGTGTTAGGTGTTTCGGTACAACCCAGAGATGAAGCATCAGAGCATGCAGTGGACTTCAGGATCATCCCCAAGGTCCAAAAAGTTTAATTTACAGAAGTCCAAGATAAAGACAATACTGAACATGTTTTTCGATAAACAGTGCGATTCACAAGAAATTTTTATCTGAAAGGTAGAGTCAATGTTGCAATCTGCATACAGATGCTTCAAAGACTATTGAAGAACATTTCCCAGGTGAGGCAGCAGTTTCAAGAGAAAGGCAGCCGGTTCTTGTTGCAACAGTGCCCCTGCTCATTCTGCACTTGTTGTGAAGACATTTCTGAAAGAACATGCCATTGTACAGATCAACCATCAACTTTACTCTTTCAATCTAGCACGAGCAGACTTCTCCGAAGTTCTTTCCGAAGTTCTAAACTGCCCTCAAAGGAAAGTGATTTCAGGATTCTGAGGACATAAAGAAAAACGTAACTGCTGAACTGAATGTCATCTCTTTGGACTGCTTTGCTGACTCTTTTCAGACTTTTAGAACATTATAATAATACAGGAAACCCTTGATTAGTGCGGTTAATGAATCCTTGAAATATACCGCACATATTAAAACCGCACTAATCAAACTTAAGAAACAATGGGAATAATTATAATGAATCCTTGAAAATTATGAAATTGTAAAAATATATTTTTTCTTACTCAATACGTACCTATAATGCACTGCATAGTTCTTAAATTATTAAGGAATAAATTTAAAAAAAGATAGTATGATTTAAATTTTATTTTTTGCAAAAAAAAAACTTATCTAACTTCAGTTGAACAGTGGTGGCTTTCTTCCTTTCCTCCATGATTTTGCGATAACAATCAATTTGCTTATCTAACCCTCAACGAACGTTCATGCTTCTCTCTGCATCTGGATCAATCTCTAGTATGAGTTCTTTTGCTTTTTAAAGTGTATTAAATAGTTCAAGTTTTTTGAATGAAATTTCTTTGGGAGCAAATTGCTTTTCTTCTGCTTCATTTTCGTCTTCTTCCTCGTATGCATGTTGATGCTCAATTTCAAGATCGTCGTTACTTAAGTCTTTTGAATGCGAGTCCAATAATTCTCTAACGTTTTCTGAATCTACTTCCTCAAAGCCGAGGTCTTTTCCAATTGTAGTAATTTCATCAATAACTTTGTTGACAGGATTAATGAAACCGCAAAAATCATTTGCGCATTCAGGCAAAAGATTCTGCCAGACAGCTCTCATGCAGTTGTTCGTCATTTCTTCCCACGATTTGTGTATGTTCTCAACTGCTTCTTTAATATCATAATATTAAAGAAGTTTAATATTAATAATAAAAGAATAAAAGAATATGAGTTACCAGAGCAAATTTCAATTTCAGAGTGGTATGGGGTACTGCTGTCGAGCATTTTGGAGTCGATTCCCATTCCTTTAAGTTAGAAGACCCTGGTGAGTGCGTGTCACGTATTTGCCGCTTTAGGCCCCGTTGTGAGTTGCCAAGCACCGCAAGAAAAAAACAGCGCACTAATCAAATTTGATAATGCATATATTAAGAGGATAGTATCAAAAAAATTTTTCGCACTAATTAAAACCGCATTGTTCAAAACCGCATTAATCAAGGGTTTCCTGTATTAAATAAGGTGGTGATTACTTTGAATAAAAATAAACCTGTTTTTTTTATTGAACCAGTCCAGGAACTTTATTGCCACACTTGGTATATAGGACAAAATCTGCATTTACAACTCTTTCAATTAAAAGGTAATTTGTTTTGAATTTAATAAAATCAGATTATAGGACTATTTGATACCTGAAGTTTAAAATCATGTACCTTAAACAATTACAAATTCTGATGAATTTGTATTCACTGTGAGCATTCTCCAAATACCTGAAATCTCGTTGTGCAGTTATTTTAAATGCATGCTGCAGAAGGGGTAGAAGCTAGAAAAATAAAAAGAATTTAGGGGGGGGGGGTCAGACATGCAGATTACAAAGACAAATTATTTGAAAGGTTTTATTAGTTCGACATAACAGTTTTCCTATATCTGTCATACAGTTCCTAACTGTCCATAAATCTATTAAAGAAATTAATATTTAATTTGCATTCCCACCTTTGATACTAATAAAGGAATTGGTTCCTTGTAAAATATTTTTGGCCATCCAGTTTTTAAGAGCATAACCTGACATTAAACTTTAGTTACCACTTTTTGGACCATGTATGCACCCAATCCAAGTGTTTTTGAAGCAACATGGCTTGACTTGGACTGTTGACCACTCTTCCCATCTTAAAATCATTAGCAAACTTTGACTACTTACCTTGGATACCCTCATCAATCTCATGTATGAAAATCAGAACTACAGTGGCGGACAAAAAAACTGCATCACCTTAAAAAAAGTAACATTTGTAGTGAAACGTATAAGATATTGTTTGATTACAGTCTTTTGTTTGTCGCAAAGCAAAGGTATTACATCAGATAACACTTCTTTTGCATCATTCTAAGGGTATACACACTCATTAGTATCCTGTTTTGCAGAGGTGTAAGCATGGCTCCATATGTTCAGTTGACGCCAAGAAAAAAAAGTGTAGCTGTTGCTCTGTCCCAGGAAGGGTTTTCTACGCGTGCTATCACTGATAAAATAGGCTGCCACCAGTCAACAGTATCCCAGGCGCTGAAATTAAAGCGTGAAACTGGTGATGTGAAGAGAAGACTTGGATCAGACCGTAAGAGAGTGACTACGCCTTCCCAAGATCGATATTTGAAACGGCTATGCTATCGTAATCGCCATGCTGGTGCTCCTGATTTAAAACTGACTTTGAGATGGCCTCTGGTGTTGAAACAAGTGCATGAACTATCCAAAGACAACTTTCGGAATGTGGGCTACATGCCTATCGGCCCAAGAAGAAGCCTTTGTTGACCCAACAAATGAGGCAGAAGCAACTTGCTTGGGCTAAAACGCATGTTTCATGGACAAAAGAGCAATGGGACACCATCTTTTCTGACGAATCGAAATTCAACCTGCATGGCTTGGATGGGAAGCAATATGTCGGAGACATACCATCCTGACTGCATAACACCGACTGTAAGGTTCCCCACCGATCAGATGGTCTGGGGATGCATAACAATCAAGGAATAGGGCAAATTAAGTTTATTAATAGAACAGTGAATGCAGAAACCTACACTACTATCTTGGAGGAGTGCCTGAAACCCGTTATTAGGGATCACCACACAGGCGTCCAAAACTGCATTTTTCGACAGGACTCAGCACCTTGCCGCACAACAAAATTGGGAAGTTTTATGCTATTTAGATTTAATGACGAGTTTGTCTTCTTGTCTCACAAGGCTTAAGTCATACCTCAGAAATACTAGCATTACATTACAGTGTTGAACTGGCTCGGCAACAGTACAGATTTGAACCCTATTGAAAATTGCTGATACATAATTGTCATCTAAAATTGCTCAGAAGAAGCTAACAAGTTAGATTTAGCTGCAGGAGAGCATTGTAAGGATGTAGTACCACGAAATTGGGCAACCGTATATCCAGAAGTTGGTTAACTCTATGCCAGATTGTTGCAAGACTATAATTACAGCTCGAGGAGGAACAACAAAATATTGAGGACTTATTTTGCTGATTTACAGTACATAATACTATTACGTTAACTTGTCATTTCAGTTTGTACACATAAATGCAATAAAATGTATGTTTGGTTGTCATGATTGCCATTTTCATGATTTCTTATATTTCCATTAATTACCCTACCTGATATACCTACCTACCTGAATTAGGTATATCAGGTAGAGTCTTTTTATTGGATTTCATTCACAGAGATATATATCCCATCTAACAAATGCATTTTGAACATTTTACATTAATTCACAAGTGATGCAGTTTTTTTTTTGTCCGCCACTGTAGAAGGGTACCCAACACTGATCCTGAGGTACCCACTTGTTGTGCTGATTCATCCTGAATACTTACCATTTCCAACAACCCTTTGTTTCCTATATTTTAGCCAGACTGTGGTTCAGTGTAGGAGCTTACTCCTTCCAGTTTATATAGCAGCCCTCCATGAAGGACCATAATCAAAAGCTTTACTAAAGTCTAGATATATAATATCAAAATTGTTACATACATCCAACTGCTTAACGATTGGTTTCTCCACTGTCAAGTTTTAATCATTATCATAACCTATACCCATGGTCTCTTAATTCTACTACTGTGTTTAATTCAGCCCCCTCCAAAGTCTGTAAATTAATCTAGAGCAGTGGTTCTCAACATTTTTTGCCCCATGCACCCTTTTCACCATATGTTAGAATGTCATTCCCCTCCCTTTCCAAGATTGTCTGACTCAAAAGGCTCCAAAATCTGTGCATAAAAAACAAGAAAAAAGTCAAATATAACTATAAATGGAATTTTCCACAGATAGAAAAATGAAATATTTATCTTTATTTTTAATTTAATATGTAACATCCAACAAAGTGTGATGTCCTGTAGATTATGTACAATCTGTAGAATTGTAGTTTGTAGAAAGATCAATATTCCAGCAGTTTGAGTCTGTCAATCTGTGGTCCCAAACCCCCCCCCCCCTCCGGTATAGCTGTTTATTCATATTTGTAGGTCATTATTTTTAAGAATATAGTTTACTTATCATCATTCAAGGATGTCATAAACCTGATCTAGAGTTTATATTACAAGTGTAAAATCTTTCTACACAGATCAACAGTTAATATGTTCTGAAAGAGTTCACTCCATTTTTCCCTCCAAGTAATAATAATAGGGCATTTATTTGTAAAATGCCTCTCAACAATTTAAGAGATCTTTTGATATCCTCCTTTCTATGATAGAAATTTCACTTTTCACAAGAAAAAAAAAATACTTTAGGAAAGGCAGAAATATAAAATTTTAGTGGACCCTGTGTATTAAAATATATTATGAGACGCATTGAAAATTAAAATAGGCATTTAGGTAATTTTTAAAGTGACATTTCATGTCTATCTTCTTTAATTTGTAACTAATAAAATAACATTATAATTTTCAGCATATACCTCTGGAGTTGATAGACAGTGTAACTGAAAATCTGATTCATAACCACAGATATTCTGACCAAGACTTCACCATTGCAGTAGCCAAAATGCTTGACTGGTTAGTGTGGCCAAATGCCTCTAAAATTAACTTCTGGTTAATAGCTATTTTGAAAAAACTGGCAGATTCCAAGATGTATACTTCTCTTATAAAGATATATGAGGCTAGAATAGATCTAGTAAGTATGAAAGTGTTGGTTTATTCATATTTGTAGGTCATTATTTTTAAGAATATAGTTTACTAATCATCATTCAAGGATGTTATAAATAAATCATCATCCAAAACTGAATAAATATTTTATATCTACATTCATATGTAAAGAAGTTTGTAGGGATGGGGATACTATAAATGTACCTAATTATAACTGAAAGCCGAATGATTTTGATAACTGAAAAGAAAGTGGAAGAGAAATTATTGAAGCTAAAGGCAAATGGGGTTAAGGCTGATAGAATCTATCCATTTATATTAACTTGGTGGTGGTTGTGCTATACCTGTCAGTTTCAGTGTAAAAAAAAAAAAAAAAACCCTTTGCAAAAATTTTTAGTTCAAGATTAATGACTGAAACTTTCTCTACCTTCCTAAATACAGTGACTGTTTTAGTATACCAGGTTTTGAAATGTGTGTATACATAATTTAAATACATTAAATCTGAAATAAATTTTACAATGGAAGTGATTTATAGTATCTTTTATATATACACTGGTGTTCAGAGAAAGTGCATCACCCATTAAAATTGCAATCATCTTCCGAATAACATAAGTATATGGCAATATTTCTTACAGATTACATCAGATAAGATTGACACGCGTAGGTGATGACGTAATATTGCATCAGCTGTTGCTTTCAGCTATATAAGCACGCTTTGCAAGAGTTGCAGTCATTCCTTGCTTGTGTCAGGATGGCGATTACGTGCAGTTGACACCACAAAGAAAGAGTGAGATTGTTGCTTTACGTGAGAAAGGATGTTCTTCCTGTCATATTACTTATAGAGTGTCTTGTAATCAGTCGACAGTGAGTAGATTTCTTTCCAAACTCAAGAATACTGGTTCTGCTGATAGGAAAAAAGGAACTGGACGCCACAAATGAGTCTCTACGGCAAAACAGGACCATGTTTTGAAGCACTTATGCCTTAAAAACTGTAAAGCTTCTTCGTCTGAGCTGAAAAGAGAATGGGAACAGCATACAGGAGTGGTAGCAAGTGCAGTAACAGTCAGAAGATGCCTCTTCAAAAATGGACTTTAGCCTGTCGTCCTAAGAAGCCCCTCCTCACACAAAATATGAAAAATGGCCAATTCATTTGGTGTAAGGAGCATGTTAAATGGACCCTCGAGCAGTAGAAGTCAGTTATTTTCTCGGATAAGAAGAAGTTCAACCTGCATGGCTCTGATGAGAAACAAACGATTCGCCCTAGCCGTGGTTAAGAATACCATCCAGACTGTATGGTGTCTACAGTGAAATTCCCTACCAGCCAAATGATATGGGGGTGCATTTCTTGTCACCTGCAGTTTATAAAAGGTTCCGTAAATGCCAATGTATACCTGGCTGTATTGGAAGGCAAATGCTGCCAACAATTAGAGACCATTTGAACCTGCCAAGTAACTGCATCTTTCAGGATGACTCTGCTCCTTGTCATCGGGCAAAAAGTGTAAGTAGGCACTTCTGTAGTTGCTTTAGCTTCATTTCTGCATTAGAGGTTCGACAGTAATGTGTTTACATTTGCTACAGGTGAAAAAATGGTTGGAAGAACGGTCCATTACAACTCTTAGCTGGCCAGGAAACAAAGCGGACCTGAATCCTGTAGAGAACTGCTGGCATCGTGGAATCTGCAGTTGCCAGAAAGACTCTCATGAACTTCAGGAAGCCATAATTTGTGTTTGGAACCATGAACTACCAGTTGATTATCTTCAGAAATTGATCTTGCGAATGCCTCGACAGTGTGCTGCTGTCATCAGGGCCAGGGGTTGTTCAACTAAATAATAGTTTACACATGGTGAACTTTTCAGTTTGTTTTCCATTTAAAATGATAAACTGAAGCAAACTGAGGGCTTCTGATAACATTTCAGCCATAATTGTCGTGTTTACCAAAACTGTTGTATGAAGGCTGCAAATGCTCATTTTGGAATATTTTGAGAGCACCTGTTAAATATTACTTAGCTTTGCTATAACTATTAATAAATATCTTTTGTTTATATTTATATTTGTGATGAAAATCATTAATGTAACATACCATCACAAAAAAGGGTTAAAAATTAGAAATTCCTAGGTGATACACTTTCTTTGTACACCAGTGTATATACACACAGCTGATCCTCCTTTAACACATGACATCCATTCCAAAAAAATGGCACATAGTAGAAGTGTGTGCTATAGCATGTGTATTTGCATATAACAGTCAGGGATGGTTTTCATAAAAGTATAAATTGTCAGTACTTACTCCATTTTCAGACTTATTTTTATCAATACGTATGCTATGATTGGTAAATAACATATTAAAAACTTAAAGGTTATTAAATAAAAATTTATTGAGTTGAAATTTTAAAACTGCCATTTTTATTTCAATATTTAAAATCTATTAAACATCCGTAGTTCTTCAGATGTGATGACCCTGAATCAACACTGAATGATGGCCTTGATCAGTTCCCTTTTATTGATAGGATTTTGGCAGGAACACAGGATTTAGGTCACTGCTGTTACCTGGCCACATAGTACATTTATATTATGCTCTTTCAGCCATTGTGACAGGGTACTTGTTAGGTTGTTGTAGGGTTTTAGGTGCATCAGCAACTTAGGCCACATTGTGCCGTATAAAATACATTGGTAAATTGTGTGTGCTGTTTGCTGGATGAAAAACCTGAGTTTCTGGGAGAAACACCATGCTGTCCTTGCCTGAGACCATCTAACTCAGCCTTGTTTTGAAAAAGGCCTATAAAAATTCTTCATGTCATTGACTGTTATTTCCTCAGGATTCAAACTCAGTTCTTTTCCACCAGGTGTGGGGAGGATGGTGATTATACTATCTGTGCTGTCACAAGGGCTGTGAGTTGCACCATTGTTCTGAAAGATGCACTTCCTCGTGTACTGTGGTAATATCATTGTTTAAAGACAGAAATTTCCATCCAAGAATCTCAGATTGGTAATTTTTTGCATTTAATGTACCATAGATGTCATGCAGTCATCTAACTGGATGCTTTGTTGCAGCAGTTGTGAATTCTGGTAACAAGCCTTTGCTTGTTACCAGAATTCACAACTGCATGGATCACTGAATTGATCCAAATATGTGGATCAATATCAGTAATCCACATATTTTGATACCTTCATAGTGAAATGAAGCAAAACAGCGCAGAAAGAAGAACTGTAGGAAATTTTGAAATTGGTGAAAGAAATGAAAGAGGTGAAAGACTTATTGAATTTGCAGAATCTCAAGGAATGTCAGTAACGAACACTTTTTTTCAAGAAAAGGGTGAACAGAAAGTGGACATGGAAGAGCCAAAATGGATTAACAGCTAATGAAATCGACTTCATCCTCTCTAACAGAAGATATATCGTGAATGATATTACCGTCCTGAACAAGGTGAATGTTGGAAGTGATCACAGAATGGTAAGATGCCCACTTGATATAGATGTGAGAAAAGAAAGGAAAAACTGACTCGAGTAAATAATACGAAGGTCTTTGAGATAACAGAAGAGGAGAAAAAGCAGTATATACTGGAACTTAAGAACAAGTTTGAGCTTCTGAAGACTGCTCAGGACCAAGATATCGATGATGAATATTACAACTTTCTGAAAGTGATAAAGCCCAAGAAACCTATAAGTAAAAAAGAAATCCAAAGAAGAAAAAATTAGTCAAGAAACACTTGTCATGATGAACTGAAGACGACAAATGAAGAGCAAGAAAAACACTGACAAGGAGAAAATTGAGTATACTGAGTTATGCAAAGCCATTAGAAAGAGACTCAGAGAGGACATAAGAAAATTTAACACAAGAAAAGTAGAATAAGCATTAAGGGAAAACAAAGGATTTAAATCAGCAGCCATTAGCAGTAATACAGAGACAAATGATACTGAATTTGAAGAATAGCGATAGTGTACTTATAAATAGCAGAGATGGCATAATTCAAATAGCAGAAGACTACTATAAAGAGTTATACAAGGAGCGAGGGAATGATGCCAGCAGTGGGGAAGATGGATCACAAATTAGTAACACATACAACATACCTGATATCCTTCCTGATGAGGTAGAACATGCGTTGAAGAATTAGAAAGCCCCGGAAGAAGATGAAGTTACTGTAGAGTTGTTAAAATTGGGAGGAAGAGACATGACACATAAACTGGCAAGACTGTTCACAAAATGCCTTAGAAAAGGTGTGATGCCTAAGGAGTGGAATAATGCAATCATAGTTTTGCTGCATAAGAAAGGAGATAAATCAGAAATTGGAAATTATAGACCAATTAGCTTGTTATCCCACATCTACAAGTTGTTCACAAAAGTCATAACTAACCTATTAGAAAGAATAACTTGATGAGAATCAACCAAAAGAGCAAGCTAGCTTTAGGACAAGATTATCAACTATGGATCACCTTCACGTAATGTCACAGCTAATGGAGAAAGCAAATGAATATAAAACACCATTATGTCTGGCATTTGTGGATTATGAAAAGGCATTTGACTCCATACAGCATAAGGCAATGTTTCGGGCACTAGAAAGACAAGGCACAGATACCCCATACATTATTATTTTGAAGAAAATATATGAAAATGCTACTTCCTTTATTAGACTAGACAAAGACAGTAGTAAATTTAAAATTGAGAAAGGAGTTAGACAAGGAGACACAGTATCTCTGAAGTTGTTTACTGCTGCCTGGGGAAACTTCCAGAAGATTAGACTGGTCACAGAAAGGAGTTAATGTGAATGGAGAGTACCTAAACCATTTATGATTTGCAGATGACATTGCGATCATATGCCACGATCCTAAAGAATTAGAGGAAAATCTTATTCAGTTATGCAGAGTTATTGATTTTGGTCTAAATCCTTACTGATTTAGTCCAAAATCAGTAAGGATTTTGGACTAAAGATGAATATGGCTAAAACAAAAGTAATGAAGAACAAGTATGCCACAGAAAGGGGTATAATGACTGAAGGAGCAGTAATTAAAAAGGTTATCTGGGACAAGTCATTAGCTGTAATAATGATAAATGGGTGGAAGTCAAGAGAAGAATAAATTTTTGATGGATAGCATTCAGGAAATATAGTCACATACTGAGGAGCAATATCCCAATTTGTCTGAAACGTAAAATAATGAACCAATGTATACTCCCCACCATGACTTATGGAAGTGAAACTCGGGCACTCACCAAAAGAATGGAAGAGAAGCTGAGAACTACACAGAGAAGAATGGAATGAATTATATTGGGAATCAGACTGTTAGATAAGAAGAGAAACACATGGATTAGGCAGCAAACTCAAATAAAGGACATTCTTATCAAAACTAAAGAACTAAAATGGTCTTAGGCAGGACACAACTCAAAGACATGATGACAGATGGACTAAGAAAATAACAGAATGGTACCCAAGAGGAGCTAAAAGGAAACCTGGAAGTCAACAATGGAGATGAATGGATGAAATTC
Source organism: Mastigoproctus giganteus (assembly GCF_048544385.1). Lineage (NCBI taxonomy): Eukaryota > Metazoa > Arthropoda > Arachnida > Uropygi > Thelyphonidae > Mastigoproctus > Mastigoproctus giganteus. The sequence continues at coordinate 48,908,269 of NC_143575.1, forward strand.
ACAAGTTTGTGGGTAGTAAATTGATGGCCATTGCGCAAAACAGAAGGAACTGGAAAGTTGCTGGAGAGGCCTTCATCCTGCAGTGGATTGAAAATGGCTGATAATGATGATGAGTGAAATGAATATGGAAATACATGTGTCGTCACTCCTGTCCACTTTGTCCAATTGTCTGTTATGCGATACCTATGCTCCTTAACCAAATCTACACATTGATGCATCTGTTTTTCATTGAGAGAAGGCATCTTTATAGGTTTTCTCACCTGTAAACGGCCGACCGGGCTAGCCGAGTGGGTAAAGTACCTGCCCGGCAACCCAAAGGTCGCGGGTTCGATTCCCGCCTCGGGCTTGGATCAAAGTACTGCAAAAACCTTGGGAGGTGCAATATGGCCACAGAAGCCGATGCGCCAACAACTACCAAATCAAAAAAAAAAAAAAAAAAAAAAAAAAATCACCTGTAAACCATTTTTGCATAATTGTTTTCTAATTTAGTAATGTTAACTTCAGGTGGTTCTAAAATTTATTTTACATTTTTAATTCTACAGTCTTGTTGGGTTGCTGTTTCTTCATACGGCTGGTCTTCCTCGTGAAGTGTAACAGCCTTGCTAATAAATTTTATTCCTAGTGAATAAATTTTTAAAAAATTTTATTTATACATCTTTTAAAAATTTGTCACACCATCCCAAATTTTATTAAAATCAAATCTCTATATAAAAATGGAAATTTGTTTCAGATGTTTGAGATTACTTGATAAGGAAATATTAGATTGATGCTAAATTTTCACACATTCTTTTAATCGTTGAGAAGGTTTGTGATTATATAATCCCCATCCACCCTATATAAATTTATATATATATATACAGAGGTTACACACACACACACACAGTGTAATCTCTCTAAAGTGGACACCATTAGGTCTGAAAAGAGTGTCCACTATACTGATGTGTCTGCTTTTCAATAATTTGGAAAAATGAAGTTCACTGTTACTGGTTGCTCACTCAGAGAGTTTTATTGAATATCATTGTACATACTTGTATTTCAGTTAATTATATTTTATTAAATAACATCTTTTAGTAAACACATAATTAACTTTTACTAAAAATTAGTATAAATTTTGTTAGAGCATTTCATTTTCGTTATGGACTACTGGCTCACATACTAGTTTAGTCCATATTCATCATTTTCGTTCATATAGAATTCTTTTAATGCTATAAGATAAAAACTTCTCCTTTAATGGGTTAAACTCTCTCCCTTTTTAAATTTCTGCATACAGCCCTGCTGCAAACAGCATGAAATTTTGTTTCTTAAAAATTTAACACACAGTCTGTGTAATGCATAGGAAAATTTCAACCATATTCCAGATGGAAAACCTGCATATATGAGAGCATACATGTTTTCTAAATTTTTAGAACATGCATATGCGACAATTACTTTTGAGTATATATATGGACAAACTTCAATGAAACCTTTGTATATACCACAATTTCTCACTACTGAGTGAAAGTGTCTTGTGTCAGTATGGGAAAACTGTCATTGTATTATTTACTTTTTTTTTATTTTTTGAAAGAAATGCATTTCAGGTTTATACCATCACTTCTCTATTTTAGGTACTGTACCGCAGACTAAATCTTGTATATAGATAGACTTTTTTCTCTTTTTTGTATGTGTGTGTAATTCTGGCAGTAGTGTCTCTCAGTTTGGCAATTTTAGCACCTTGTTAAGTGATATATGTCAATGGACTATCAAAATAAGTTCCTTACCAGCAGTGGTGAGCTATTAAAGACATATCATGCCATCTTCTCCTTGAGAATGCATGGCCATCACAATTCTAATTAGTATGATTGTAATGACCTTGACCTCCATTTGCCTTCATTGTAAATCCTGTTGTCTTATGAAAACACACACATACTTGTCAATTATCCTTGAAAGTGTCTGGTCCTGGGAGATTGAAAATACTCAAGGACACTTATTAAAGTGTCCACATCCATTTTGGAGAGGTCATTTAACATGTAATATCTCAGGCTGGAAACTCAAGCCTGAGAGTCCACAGCAAGAGGTATCCATTGAGGGAGTTATCACTGTATATAAACAGAAATATGTTTTTTTTTTTGTCCCTGGAAAGGTTTAAGCTAAATCCAGTTCTGATTATATACCCCTCTCTCCTACAGAAACCTATACATAAAATGAGAATATATTTGAAATATTTAGATATTACTTGAAAGAAAAGTTGGATCTATACAAAATTTTCAGCATACCTTTTGTTAATCCTGAAGAAGTTTGAAGTCTGATTCCATAGTCTCCTTTCCCCGTTTCACTCCTGCAAAAGTATTACTATAAATTAGGAATGGAAGAATTTATTTCAAAATTTCAGGACTTATTTAGAATATTATTAGGGTCCTCTTTAGCACATTTAATGTTGGTAGGTTAACCTATCTCTCCCCTTTAAAAAAGAACCTATAGACCCCCCACATCAACAGTACATGGTAATGTGTTATTTTGGTAAATCTCTTCTTGAGTATAATCTAGAACTTTTTAACCCCTGAAGTATGTTATTTGATAATTGAATATGCCTAAAATGTAATGCAATATGTACATTACATAACTTGTTTTTAACCTCTGAATGTATACTACAGTTATACTATATATATACTAGAATAACTATTTAACTGTTATGTAATGTTCAGAATATTGCATAACAGTATATTACATAACTTGTTTTTAACCTATGAATATATATGCAGTATATATTTCTTATCATGCTGATTGATTTGGAAATTCAGCATTGAACAATTTTCTAAAAATATTTTCTAGGTATTCCAATGTTTATTTTATAAATTAATTCGGAAACCTGCTCTTATTGTTCTCTCGTATATGCTGCTATCTTATCAGCATTCTCCTGCACTCTTTCACGAGGTGAGCGCTTAATATAGTTTAATTTTTTATTTTTTTTTAAATTTTATTTTATTTTATTATTTTTTTTTATTAAATGTTTAATTATGCATACAGAATTTTTTTATACCTTTGCTTCAAAATTATTAGAAACATTGTCAAGTTTTACTTTATTATAATGTGTGGTATTTACTTTCAGAATTTTCAGTTACATCATTTTGCATCCTGTTTTAGAGGAAGAAAAAAAAGTTAAAATGAGGTCTTGTGCTCCACATACTTTATTAATCTTTTTGTGTACTTTCATGGCTCAGGTTTAGAAAATCAATTTCTTGTTTTGTAAGAAATAAACATTAGGAAAATAACTGAACCTTGTTAATTTGAAACTGACGAGGTTAAAAATTCATTGTGTCAAAGTAAATGAGTATGAATAGTCAAATGTCGTTCATTTTGGCACCAAAATTGCAATTTTATATACAGCATCAGCTACTACAATTGTCAATTTTTTAATAGCAAAACTAAAGATAGACTTTTTAAAAAGGCATTGTGAGTTGGGCATTCATATATGGATCTAATACATCTCTGTTGAAGAGAGAAGTTGCTGAAAAAAAGCAGAGGTTGCCAGAATTGCTGAAATTGAAAATGTAAATTTTTCTTTCAGTTGCTAAACCATAGAGTTATTTCCCTTTGTTCTGCCTGCGTAGGTCGATAAAATGAGAAATATGGCCATGAATGAAATTCAGAAGTAATTCACAAAGTCTTCAGATGTTTGTTATCTCAGTCATTATTCCAGTAAAGGTAGTGTTCAAAATGGATGGAGTTAACTAGAGTTTGTAGGGTGGAGGGAATTTTTGAAGTAATATAAAATATTTATGACTGTTCTTTTCTCCATCCTCACTGTTCCATCACAGTATCGCAGAGTGAAATTTTTTTCAGTTTTCTCTAAAAGAACAAAATGGAATTCAGATCAACTATATTAAATAAAAAGTTAGTAAATTTCTGTTTCAAAGTGTAGAAAAGTCAATCTTTGCTATGAGCAAATGTTTAATGCACATTTCTTGAAGAAATCTTCTGCTATTTCACTCAGAGGTGCTACAGATTGGATATTTTCATCAGCCCACAAATTAGAAAACTTATGCAGGACAGCACATTTAAAGCTGTAGTAATCAAATTGAAAAGGGTAGCTTAGAACTCTTAAAATGATCACTACCAGTTACTTAGGCAGTTAAAACACAAAATTATCTTAATTTTTTTGGGAGATGTTTGATATGGAAAAGTGCTACCAGCAAGGTGAAATCCAAATCTTCTGGCTGTTTATTGTTGCATATTAAACGGGTAAGCCACAGTATCAAATATATATAAAATACAGTATCAGTATTGAATAAAAATACTTTGTATTTAATTTGTTACTGTTAGCATTAGCATTAGTAGAGGCATTTGATGCAAGAAAGCAAGCTTATGCAGCATCAGCCAAAAAAAAATAAAGTAAAACAAATAAATAAAAAATAACCACTTCCACTTCACCCCTCTGTTCGTTCGAAATACCTGTCCAGCTGAGCCTTAAACTTATTTAGGCTATCAACTTCCACAACAAGGGATGGAAGTCTGTTCCACCTACCAACCACTTGCTGGCTAAAGGCAAATTTCCGCACATCTATCCTACATCTGTCTCCTCAATTTGAATTTATGCCCTCTCAGGTGATTATTCTGAGCAAGAGGAAGAATCCCATCAGCATTGAGCATGCTCAAACCATTCAAGGCTTTGTACACCTCTATCAGATCACCTAGCTGGTGCCTAGTCTCCAGACACTGCAATTCGCAAAACTTAAGCCTTTCTTCGTAAGAGCACCCCTTTGTTCCATTCACTAATCTTGTTGCCCTTCTCTGTACTCGTTCCAGCAGCTCTACATCCTTCTTGAAATGAGGCCTCCAGGCCTGTATACAGTACTCTAGGTGTGGCCTGACCATTGCCTTATACAAGGGAATAATCACCTCCTTATCCCTGCTAGAAAAATTCCTATATATCATTGACAATACACCATGAGCTACTCTTGCAGCCCGTCTGCACTGCTCAGAGAACTTCATATCTGCCTGCACAATTACCCCCAGGTCCCTTTCATTCTCTACCACTGTCAGTGTAGTACCACAGAGTTGATACGTTGCTCTGGGGTTGCTGTTTCCCATATGTAGTACTTTACATTTGTCAATGTTAAACTTCATTTGCCACCTCTCAGCCCATCTGCTCAACCTTTCCAGATCCTGTTGCAGCAGTATAGTGTCAGTAGTGTCCTTGACAACCCTGCCAACTTTCGTATCGTCTGCAAACTTGGACATTAAGCTTGATATACCATCATCAATATCATTTATAAATACAGAAAACAATAAAGGACCCAATACTGAACCCTGAGGGACTCCACTAATAACATTAGTCCACGATGAGCAGTGTCCATTGATTACCACTCTCTGTCTTCTCCCCCTCAACCACCCCTTTATCCATAGCAGCAATTTGCCTCCAATGCCACACTGCTCCAATTTGTGCAGCAGTCTTCCATGTGCAACAGTATCAAAAGCCTTTCTAAGATCCAAGTATATAATATCAAAGTTATTCCCTGCATCCAGTTCTTTTGTGACTGCATCATAGTATCCAATCAAATTGGTCAGGCAAGACATCCCCTTAACAAAACCATGCTGTGTCCGAGCTATAACTGAAGTCTTGTCTAGATGATCCTGCACTGCTTCTTTAACCAGAGCCTCCATTAATTTTCTGGGAACAGAAGTTAAACTCACAGGTCTATAATTACTTGTGTCAGCCTTTGATCCTCCTTTGTGAATTTGGGTCACATTTGCACATTTTGTGCAAATGTGACTCCAAATGTTAATGTGCAGATTGAATGGCATTTGGTAGCGGAAGAGATAGACTTTTTTTAAAAGGCATCTGTTTACCCATGTTAACAGATAAAGCTAATTTGTTACATTATTAAATAATAAAATTTTATTTGTATGTAAATTCTTTCATTCATTTCATTTTCTTTCCCTTTAAAATGGTGGGTAACATAGCATTTTCAAGTTAAATTTGAATTCAATACATTCCAATTTACTAGAATCATGAATTGCTTTTTTTTTAAATAATGAAAAAATATTTCATTTTGCTGTTTTAGTGTTTATTATTGTTATTACAATAGACCGATAGACTCAAGATTATGGGGATGGGTTAACTGAATTAATTGGAAGGGGTCTCTGCCTCCCACAGAGGTCTAAGTAGAATAATAAAATGAAATACATGGAATTTATTCTAGGGTATTGTTTATATTTTTTAATGTTCCTATGGAAAACCCTTGAATTTCTCAGAAACTGCATTTCTGTCTTTGCTTTTTACCTACTTGCTCTAGTCATATTATAATTTGCAAATCCTTCTAGCACTTTTTTAAATTTGTACCCTGATGCTTTCATCATGTTAAAAATAAAAAAAGATTATTTTTTCTTTCAAACAAAATCTTAAGCTTATCAATATACATGAAAGCTACTAGTGTCAACTCTACTGAGTCACTGTTCGACTACATGGAAAAATGGGGACACACTACTTTCATTGATAAGATGTTGCTTTGAATTTTATATAGCACCATTCACAGGCAGGCAAACTAAGGAGGAAAGCAAACTTATATAATTGATTTCCTTTTTCAAAAACTATATGTAAGTTTTAAATTTTATAAAAAAAAGCACACTGTAACAATGTGCTTTTATAAATGTGAATACAGTATGTATTCACATTTATAAAAGTAAATAAATGTATGTAAATAAATTTACATTTTTGACACATTTACAAAATTTTCTTTTATTTCGTGGATTATCTGGGCAAATTTATTTTCCAGGCACCCAGATAATCAGAATTCTACTGTAAATGGAAACGATCAATTAAAAAAAAACAATTGCACATGTTATGAGACTAAGACACCTCAACAGAAAGGGTTGAGAAATGAAACTCTGAGTATGTCTCAGAGTTAGCCTTGTGTGAAGAGTGCAGTGACATAACTACAGCTTCTGTTCCCCACCCTAAAATTTGAGTACTCCCACTTGAGGCTAAAGGCCTAGTGGTATGGTAATTTCTCCACTGGTTGGGTGGCTTTAAATTATGCCAAAGATTCTCATATAACATGGGATTCTTCCTTCCTAAATATATTCATATTTGGTGCAACCTCTTATTAACCTCAGTCTGTATTAATTTCCTCATTTTTATCCACTTCTAAATAAAAAATAAATAAATAAATAAGAGGTAGAGATGTTGGTGATGCTGACGTCTGTGACCTTGAAACGTTTCAGTATAAAATTCTTTCAAGTTGTCATTCCCCCCTCCCCCTCCAAACAAGAACATCTGCATCATGTACTATCCACTTTTAAAGTGCTTATAGACCTTACATTTATTTGCACTCATGCACTTATCTACAGAACTGTCAATTGATTTTTTTCCTTAATAATCATTCTAAATATATTTTTCATTACAAATTCTTAAAGAAAGAAATGAACAATGTTAAGCAATCCCCATATAGCTGTTACTTCATTAACAAATGAAGTAACATTAACAAATGTTAGAAGATATACCTTATCACACTCTTAAGGAATTTTGTTCAATCAAATGATTTCCTTCAAGGATGTTCTATTTTAAATTTAAAAAAAAAAAACAAAAAACCGAAAGTATACTCTCACAATGCATGTGTCAAATAATTTCATATTTCTTTATAATAAAAAAATTTCCCTTTAGAAAAGTGTCCACTTTTCACAATTCCAATATTTTAATTCCATCAGTACTGATGGAATTAAAATATTTGAAAAAATAAAATAAATGATTAAAACCAAGAGTACAAATGATTTGCTTTCAGATGGAGTCTTCAATTTGGTCTTAAAAATAAATCTTTCACCATCTGAAATTTTCTTAGCTATTTCTTCAATTACAGTTTGTTTCACAATTGTGTATTCACAATTGCTTGTGTGCCATACTCATCACATCATGTAGGTTTCCGGGCAAAATCAAACCTTTATCATACAGCGATTTTGTTGTGACCTCACTGTTCGTAATCACATTAATAGAAAATCCTTCAACAGAGGCTAATTTTCCAACAATTTCTTCTATACATTCTTTTTTTAATAAGGCATATTAGTTTCAGTTGCATATACCTTGTTTCCAATGCAGAAACATCATGTGTTCTTTTTGTATTTATTAATTCACTTGTCAATTCCTTACGAGTGCTTCTTAAATGACAAAGTCCACTCATTCAGATCATAGAAAATCCTTTATATTACATTATGGCATTACACTTTTTACATGCTACAGTTTCTGTCTCTTTTGATCATACAAAATATTTTTATGCTTTTGAGTCACTCTGATTTATTGTACTTGACATGATAGGTTAAACTTCATATTTTATAATTATAAAAATACATTACAGCATATAGTTGCTGTGTTCTCACTTAAAAGGCTAAGGGGCGATTGTCTAACCTTTAAATGTGTTTAGCTGCATTTGCACAATTTGTCTTTTGCTTTATATGTCAGAACATTAATCTATCGCCTAAAAAGGGTGGGTCTAAAGAAGTACAGAGTTCAGGTCAAGCATTGTAACAGCTAAAATGCACATGCTTTCTTGTAAAGATTTATTCTTATTTTATTTTATTTTTTATATTTTAGTTAAGTAACCGTATTTGTTTGATCTAATACTACTCCTCACTTATCCTCTAAAATTTTTTATCATGTATAACTTATTAAATAAATTTGTTTGTTCTCAATTTAATTAATTAAATTAATTCATTATTATCAGTTTTATTGATTAAATTATTAATATTTAAAAAAAAAAAACCAGAATTATCCTGGGAAAACAGGATTCGATGACTCCATTTGTTAAGCCCTGCTCTTAATGGTCTTCCCAGTATAAATAGCAAACTTTGCATTCTGGGTGATGTATTCATACATGATATACTACCGTGCTCTGCATGGAAAATGGGATAGCAGTTTTGTATAATAATTAACTCGATGCTTTTTACCTGACCTGACAGTTGAATAGACTGAATAATATGGTACCATATGTAAATTAACCAAAAAAATATATGGTTCTATTTTATTATTATTATTATTATTATTTTGTAAATATATATTAGTATACTAAATGCCTTAATACCAACAAATTCTGTTAAATGTACATTTTTAAAGGTAAGGAGTTGTTTTTATTATTAATTCCCTTATAGATTTCAGTTGATGTGCCGAAGCTGATAGAGCAATTAAAATCTGAAGGTACTGAAGCAAATATTGACGATCTCACTGCTCTCTCTGAACTCTTTCATACACTCATGTATTTACATGCTGGATTTCCAGAACTTTATGATCCAATATTGGAAGCTTTACAGGTAAGCATTTTGTACCTCAAGAAGAATCAGCTAACATTTATTTTTTTCTTTCCAATTTTAATTTTTTCAGAAAATGTTTAATAACTTCTTTTTCCAGGTGGCAATGATTTTTAAATATTTAGCAAGTGTAAACATAAACACTCACATTGCTTTTAATAGGATGATGTCATTCTTATATCAGTTTACCCCTAATTGCCATCCTTAATATTTTTATTTATTTTTTATTTTTTAATGAAAGAATTCTCCTCAGTGAGCATATTACTGATTTTAAATGTCAACTTATATAAAATAATGATCCATTGCAGAATGTTAGGGAAAAAAAAAAAAAAATTGCATTATCCATTCTTCATTGTTTTAGATTTATCTTTCTGTTTTGTTTAAAACATAGCTCCCAAACTTATGATTTTTTTTCTGTCTCGTATAGTTGTTGATGGAATATATATATTCATATATATATATTTTTTTATATAATTCTAAAATGTTGATTGCACTTACTTTGTTTTTAGACAATTATGCTGTGAAATAATATGCAAAATACGTTTTGTATATTTATGTAGGGTCTGAACATTCCTTCCTTGGAACAAATGCAAAAATGGTTAACAGAAAATCGCTGGGGAAATCAGCAGAAAATATGTGTCAATGAAGCAAATACTGATAAGAGATCTGACTATATAGGATCTGTACGCTCCGAAACAGGAATGACTGGACTTGTTAATTTGGGTAACACATGCTATGTGAATAGTGTATTGCAGGCCCTTTTTATGTCAGAAAGGTGTTTATAATTTTGTATAATTTACTAGAGCTTTCAAATTATTAGTATTATATAAAACAGTGATAAGCAGAGCAAATATAGGGATAATTTCCAAATAAATATCAAGATTATAATGATATGGTTATGATACACAAATTTTTATATTATAAAATGCAGTTTGTCATAGCAAACCCATATTGAGCAGAATGACTGTCATAATTAAAGTGTTCTGGTGTCTCTAATATATATCTGTTGAAGGGCATGCTAACATTCAGATTGAAAGAGCTGAAATAATAAATAATTCTCTGCATAAATATCAAAATTAATATGTTGTTATTTGCTCTGAAGAGCTCACATTAACTAGAATTTTGAAATAAACTGAGAAGTTGGAATGACAGAAATTTGGAAATATCCACACATTGTGATCTGGTCTTTCAGGTCTTTGTTGATGGAAAATGCAATGGCCTAAAAGAAAACAAAGAACTTTTGTGTTTTCTTATTTGGTTTGGGCAAGCAAATCAATGACTTGGACCACATTACACCATTGGGTATTATATAGTAAGAGTAATATGTGATGCAAGAAAGCACATGTTTGAGCTTTTGTAGCATCAGCCAAAAATAAAAAATAAATAAATTTAAAAAATTAAATTAAATTAAAAAAAAAAAAATTCACACAACCATTCCCTCTAAAAGTTTGTCCAGTTCCTCCTTGAATTTATTTAAGCTATCAACTTCCATAACAACAGATGGAATTTTGTTCCAGCAATTAACCACCCGATGGCTTAAGGCAAATTTCCACACATCTATTCTACAACTGTCTTTCCTCAATTTGAATTTATGCCCCCTTAGGTTCGTAATCTAAGAAAGGTGGAAGAATTCCATCAGGTTTCCATCACAGCTGAAAGTAGTAGAAATTATATGAGAGAAACTTTTGTTTTTTTGCTGCAAATAAAATGGTTCGTGTTCATTTTGCAAGTACATCAGTAATGCTTTTAGGCTAAATATGAAACAGAATAATTTTTGCAGTTAGAAATCATAAAATTAAAACTAATATTCAGTCCAGTTTTAACACCAAATTCAAAAAGTTCACTATGAGTATGACAAAAATGTCAACAACAAATCTGCCAAACCTGAAATTAAGCAATAATTTTCTGCAACCTTTAAATTGCAGTGTTCTGCATATCAATCCTTACTCATTCCAAGGTTTAATTTATAAATTAGGCATAGTAAAAGATTAGCAACAATAACTAATAACAAAATATAACAATATACTGTAATAAAAGTTATGTGAATGTGGTCTGTCTCTCAAAATATCATATTGTACTGTACTCATCCTTCTTCTTCTTGTGATGATGATGCAATGCCTACGTGGTGAGATGAAGTGAGGTGAATGACGTAGGCATTGTGACATAGTGTTAGGCTACTATTGAACTTCTGACGATACGTCAGAAGGAAGATCATCTGCTTTGGGTGATCCTGGATCATCCAGCCATGATGATGTCGATGGTTGGGGATCCTCGATAGTTGAAGGTTTTTTTGCCGAAACCTTTTGGAAGAACATTGTAATCAGAAGTTGTCTCTTTCTTTTTAACTCATCAAAGTGTTGCTGCAGAGGTTGTAATCCTTCAGTGATCATGCGGGTGGCTTTAATGCTGCGTTCCATCCGAGGATCGTATTCCATAATTTTGTCCTTTAATGTCTGTGCAACTCAAAACACTTCGACAAATTTCAGTAATGTCCACATTGCTGGTTCTGCTTCAGTTTCTTCTTCATCTTCCTCTTCCTCTGTAGGTGACTCAACAAGTTCTTCCAATTCCTCATTTGTTAACACTTCTCGATGGCCTTCAGTATGTTCTCTCACTTCTTCATCAAGCATGTCGGCAAATCCTTCTCCACCAACTTGTCTTGCTGCATGAATGATTTTCCTAACTTCTCCATCGTTCCCCGGGAAGCCTTTAAAATCATTCATGACTTCACTCCATAAGTTCTTCCAGCAGGCATTTACAGTTTCTGGTTTTAATTCATCCATTGCAGCTTTGATGACTGTTATTACGTCAGCAATAGTGAATGATTTCCAGCACTGCATTATGTCCAGATTAGGGTCTGCATCAATTGCTGATCGAATGCGATCAAATACCAGACGGGTGTATGTGATCTTGACAAACTGAATGATGCCCTGGTCAAGGAGCTGAAGCAATGAGGTTGTATTTGGAGGTATAAATACAGCCTCGACATTTTCATTTTCATAGCAAACAGATTCAGGATGGCCAGGTACATTGTCTATTATTAATAGGACTTTAAATTCCAGCCCTTCCTCTTCCAAGTATTTTTTCACATCTGGGATGAAGCATTGGTGGAACCATTCATTAAACAAGATGGCTGTCACCCACACTTTCTGATTATGTTGCCAGAACACGGGCAGATAATTTTTGTTTTTGAGAGCGCGTGAGTTCTTTGCTCTGTATACTATGCCTGGCTTTATCATATGCCCTGCAGCGTTGCCACATAGTACCAGAGTTAATCTGTCCTTCCATGTTTTATGCTGTGATGCCTCCTTTTCACTTTTATGAATGTAGGTTCTATTGGACATCTTCTTCCAGAAGAGCCTGGTTTCATCGCAATTGAAGACTTGATTTGGATGGTATCCCTTCTCCTTAATCAGCAGCTTCTTCAACTCTGCCGGAAATGTGGCAGCCGCTTCTTTATCGGCAGACACAGCCTCTCCAGTAATTTTTATATTTTTCAGTCCAAACCTATTCCTGAATCTGTGTAACCGTCCCTTACTTTCAATAAATGGCTTGGTGTCACTCATTTTAGGGGATCCCTTACTGAAGTCTTTGTATAGGCTTAATGCTTTCTGGCACAACACGTTGCTGTCAATCAGAACACGTTTTCTGTTCATGTCTTCCACCCACAAATTTAATGCCTTTTCCATCTTAACTAAGCACTTGTCATGCACTGTGGCCATAACTTTTGTGGTTTGAGGTGCGACAGCAAAACTAGCACAAATTACTTTTTCCTTTTTCACAATTTCACAGATAGAAGATTCGTTCTTACCGTAGACCTTAGCAACCTCAGCATACAATTTTTTTTCTTTCCTTATTAAGTCTAGAACTTTCACATTTTCACTTAAAGGAAGCACTTTACAGCTTCTCTTTGGCATATCTGAATTGCCAGCATTGCTACTCTTGCGCTTTGGGGCCATTATTAAATAAAATAAGGATTACTTTAACACAAGCACTGCAATACCGCGACAGTCGATCTGATAACCGAGACGGCTACTAAATGACTAACGGGCAGGTAACGTAATTCTTGTGCCCTCCCAGGCAGGACGCCACAAGAATTCATCACACTACTCAGAATAGCGCACGATTTAAAACTTATGAATTGTTTGTTTCTGGAATTTTCCATTTAATAATTTCGGACTGCGGATAAGAGAGGACTACTGTATATAAGTATTTTCAAGTCTTAGTTCATGAAAACATGAATAATTGCTTACCAATGCCTTACTACATCGCATGTTTTGATTGAACTGTGCCTTTATAAGTGAATCAGTGTTTTACCCTTCAGCAGAAAAATGAATGATCGTAGAGCAAAGAATTGTTATTAAATTTTTAATAAAGCTCAATAAAAATGGTGCAGAAACATTGGAGATGCTATGGAAAGTGTATATTGATGAAACCATGAGTCAGCCATATGTGTATGAATGGCACAAATGGTTCAGAGAGGGACAGGAAAACAGGAAGACCAACCTCAATGGCAGACGAGAATGTTGAAAAAATTCAAGAGATCGTGCACCAAGACCATCAGATGAGCATTAGACTAATCTCAGAAGAGTTACACATTAACAAAGAAACAGTAAGAACAATTTTGACAGTGGTTGGGTATGAGAAAGGTGAATGTGCAATGTGCCATGTTATTCCTCTATCGCAAATGTGCAATGTGCCATGTTATTCCTCTATCGCAGTGAGAGAGTTTTTAACGAAAAACAAGATTGCAACATTAGAGCAACAGCCTTATTTTTCATATATGGCACCGTGCAACTTTTTTCTGTTCCCGAAAATTAAACTCCACCTCAAAGGAAAATGATTTGAGGACTTAGCAGATATTCAGAAGAATACAATGCAGCAATTAAAGGCGGTATCTTCCGAGGACTCCCACTGCTGTTTTAGATCCTGGAAATCGCAAGTGGAGAACTGCATAGGCACAGCTGGAGAGTACTTTGAAGGGAATAAACATTGAAATTGTTGTATTTAAAATAATAAATGTTTTAAAAAAGATTTCTCATTTCTTTTTAGCTGTTACTTGTACATTACTTTTGATTGTCTTAGATTTTTTTTTTAAACACTGATTAATGCATTACATGTTTATAACTATAAATTCAAGTAAATCTAATTAAATTAGACTCCTTCCAGTTCATATTGTCTTTTGTAAAGAAATCAGAAATTTTGTATTAAGTAAAAATCTTAATTGTATTGCTGTTTAAAAATTTCTTCATTTCTACTAGAGCATTAAAATATTTTTCAAATTCCTCATCAGAATTAGGAAATTTTAAATTTGAGCATGTATCAATACAGCTTTTGCCTTCATGTAATTTAACATTTTCTTTGTTTTCCACTTTACCTGAAGATTTTTCCTTTGACATGATTTTTCCTTTACCTGATGATTTTTCCTTTGTTTGCATCTCCATATGATACCCAGTCTTATCTTCATTTAGTCAAGTTAATCTCCCAAATTAATATCATTTCGTCTGCTTTTTGCTGTACATTTTTACACTCTTCATCTTTGATTCCATCAAAATTTGTAAGAATATCATCTCTTGAGTCCTGCTCACTATCAGTGTCATCAAACAGCATAAACCCTTCAGTTGTTTTCTTTGATACAAACATTTACAGCTAAGTATGACTCCTGTTATAGGTTGTTTGAGGGCTGTAGTATTGGGAGATAAGAAAAGGCACTTATATTGCTGGATAAAATTCAAGTGAAAGGGTGTGTCAGACATTACTAACAGTAATAATGCTTTAAGGCATGTTGTTCCCTCAGTAAGGTCAGATGGTGCCTATGAACCAGAAATCATCCCTTTTTGAGAGTATTTTTTGAGGAAATTGTAGGATATAACCATCACAAATTAATCATTATGAAATTAAATGCCTTCAGAATTTAAATTTCCTCCCTTCCCCTTGCCTCTACTAACATTCTATTACTGTAAATAATAAAACTAAAACTACTTGAAAAAATCTGCCCATAAATTTTCATAAGCAGCTTTATAACAGTTAATTGTAGTCCATGTAATGAATGTAATTTTTCCGATGTTTTAACATTTTTGTGTGAAAAATTGCAATACTTTGCTATATGACTATAATTAAAAAGAAGTGCAGTGTGTGTGTGTGTGTGTGTGTGTGTGTGTGTGTGTGTGTGTGTGTGTGTGTGTGTGTGTGTGTGTGTCTTCCTGGTGATAGAAATATCTTCAGGTTTCACCAGCCAAAAAATGCTATCTCTTGCATGGTGCAATAGGTGGCAACATAATCACAAAATTGTACTAATGGCAGAATTTACTAATGCTGAGAAGGCACAGTACTTTGGTTCAACAAGCTACGACCTGCTGTTCCTGTTATGCATAAATTTCGAACACTGTTTAAAAGGAGCCACCAATTGAGATGTGCAGTAATACAGAAAATTCATAAAGGATACCTGTTTTTGCGGTCATCCTGGTCGAGATGTTGCCTGAGCAAAAGTCAGTGGTGGCACTGTGGAGCTAGTTTGAGAAAGTTTTATGCTTAACATGTCAGTTGTGTGTGGCATGTTATGCCACCATCTGAGGATGAAACCACACAAGTTACAGCTTGTACAGAAGCTGTCAATCAACAACAAAACCAAGAGGATGGAATTTTGTTGGTAAATTCTGCCACAATTACAGTTTTGTTATTATGCTGCCATCTACTTCAGTGTATCATATTCCAGCTGGTGAATGAAAACTTCCCTGAAGCCTCCATGAAAGATATCCCTGCCACCTGGAAGTGGGTTTCAGATTTGTATCATATAGCCTCTTCACAAAATAACTTTTAGTTTTGTAAAGGTCTGTGGACACGCTATATATGTGTGTGGGTTTTTTTTTTTTTTGGTTTTTTTTTTGTGGCACCCAGCTAGCCAAAAAGTTTGGATAACACTGTCTTAATATTTTTATTTGCATTTAGTTTTCCTTCTGATTGATAACTTTTCAATCGATAACTTTTCAATTGATAAGTTTTCCTTCTGATTGATGATTGTGAAACCATCCTGAACAAAATTCAGAATTATCATTAAATTGTTATTTAAGAAAAACACAGAAAAGATGTCAGCCTAAATTATAGATGACCCAAATTAGTGAGGTTTTATTATGTTTATTTTTGCCATTGGGATTTATGTACTTGTATATTTATAATTGTTAGAATATTTACCATGCAGAACATTTTAATTTATGAAGTTTCAGATACTAAGTTTCTTAATTTTCCTTTAATTATGACTTGATAACATTTACATGAATTATTGTAAAAACAAGTATTGTCCTTAATTTTATATAGTTTCCGCTGGAAAGTACTACAGTCTGCCCCATCACCTGAAGAACAGAGATTATTGGTATTGCAAGTGGTTTTTGCACATTTATTACTAACTCAGGTAGTAACTTTTTTCTCTTATCTTCTCATTCTAAGAACTATTAACTGACTGTTATAGTAATCACATAAAACATTTTTCGATGATCTTTCTCATCTAGCTCTAGATCTGACAATTGCTGTGTTAAAATAGATCATATATAGGTAGGTGTGCAAATTTGATTATTTGTTTGCCCTTTGATTTAAAACTAATCTTTGGAGGTTATAAACTGTTTTAAAGTTTATAATGGAGTTATTAATCAGAACTATAGAGGTTGAGTGTTTTCTAATTCAGATTTTTTTCCTTTGTGGAATACTTAGTCCTTATTAATGTTTCTTACTGCCAGGAATGTAATCTTATCAGTTATCCTGTTTATTTTTCAAAATTTTTGCAAATGAATTTCTGAAAGCAATTATAATAGAAGATTAAACAATACTTTATTCCACAAAATTTTTAAAGACAAAACAAAACAAAACTCAATTTAAAAATGATTGAGTTTATTGAAACAAGTGAGACAGAAAATATTCCAATAAACCAACCATTTAGAATCCAGTTTGATGGCATTTCAAAATCCTTATGAATATCATTGTCAAGCCTAGGGAAAGGAAAGTAAGGTAAGGTGATTGTAAGAAAGTTATATAAAACACTGCACTGTTTTTAATCAGTTATGCAAAAATTATGAAATTGTCATTGTCAGGTGTAGAAAAATAAACTGTGAATGAGCACTAGTTATAACAAACACTGCACTTTTTTTTTCCTTTTTTTTTTTTTTTTTTTTTTTTTTTTCAGTTACTATTTCTTAAAAATAGCCATTCTGTTTTTGATTCACAGACAAGTAAATCTATGAAAAGCTGGAACAGGTTTAAGTTCAAAAATCCTTGCATATCTATTGCGGGCAGTAGCAGAGATTGTTTCTTAATTAGTAACTATTAAGATTATTTTTTTATTTATTTATATTGACTAAATAAATACAAAAAAAAAAAAACACCACTACTTTTAATGTAGTATAAGCCACCTTTGGCCTTGAATACAGCAGATAGCCCTCACAACAAAGTTTCCACAAGTTTTTAGTAAGTTTCAATGGAAATATTTCTCATTCCTTGCACAAGAAATCTTTTGATGCAGCTTATAAAGTTGGCCTCCAAAGTCAATTTCACACAGTGCTTGAGCCCATGCCATGGTACTCCAGTTGTACCATTTGTTGTGTATTTTTGTTCAACTTGTGGGGGAACCCTACTCTCCCTACCCGAGATCAGCTAACTACAGTCCCAGTTGAAGAGGTCTTCAAGGGGCCACCCAGTTTCTTATGGGATTCAAACTGACACCTATTCAAATTGTGATTATTCTGTGGTGTATATACATAATATTGGACTGCTCAAGTTCATGATTTGCTACTTTTACCATGAAATTGTGAACTTTATGTGTAATCTTTATGGCAACCCTGATAAGAAGTGTGTGTGCATTTATCTATGTGACAATCATAATTTCTCATGGAAAATAAATAAGTTTGCTGTAATGGGATTTTGCCAATTTCACATTTGCTCAAACAAATATTTTACAAAATCAGCTGCAGCTCACATGTCTCAAGCTAGTTCTTGCTCATATGTAGCCAGTTCTTTAAAAGGCTAATAAATCCATTCCTTTTAACTATTCTTCTATTGCAATTATCTCAACTTTTTCTAAAGTAATGGAAAAATCAATCAACTGCCAGCTCTTAAATTTCTTGAGACCTTCTGATTAACAGTGGCCAATTTGAATTCCATGAGTGTTGGTCACTGGTGTAGCTCATGTTACTTGTCTATGAACAGGTACATGGACAAGTTTGAAAAACTTAGGATGTGTTTTCCTGTCATTTTCCAGTTGGATAGCCACTTCTCGCTCTGATCACTGGCTGTGCATGAAAGCAGATTCCTCTATGGCTTTTAACTTCCCAACTAAAGCTAAAGTTCCCCAAGATTCTGTTTGTTTATACCCACTCTTTTCCTGTTATATATTAAAGATTTCCATTGAATTGAAATTCTGTCCATAGCTTTGCTGGTGCATTCCACCTTCCAGTCTGATAGATGCTGTTTATCCATCAACTTTTTGAATATCTGCTGCCAGTTCTTTAAATTTTCTACCCAATTTTCTATAGATACATGGGCATTGTTCTTCTAGATTGGCAACTGTAATCCGTTCTGAACATGTGCCTCAACTTCCTTTCGTTGTCCAACTCTAAACTCACAGAACTAACATTTCTTCTTTATTTATTCTTCCTACTTCTATTCCTTGGAACAATAGTCTTTCACATGTATTTTCCAAAATTTACAATTCACAGAAATAGTAGTAGTATAAAGCAAGCATATGAGCTTATGTAGCATCAGCCAAAAAAAAAACCAACTGCTGTTCACATGGAACCCTTCTCCACCTCAGTCCTCAAGGTTCTCACTTAAAATTTCAAACATCTGTTGCCTCTATGAGTTTGTCCAGTTCCTCCTTGAATTTATTTAAGCTATCATAAGCTATCAACTTCTACAATAACAGATGGAAGTTTGTTTCAGCAGTTACCCACTCGCTGGCTAAAGGCAAATTTCTGCACATCTATTGTACAACTGTCTTTCCTCAATTTGAATTTATGCCCCCTCAGGTTCGTAATCTGAGCAGAAGATTCCCATCAGAATTCAGCATGCTCAGCCCATTCAAGGCTTTATACACCTCCATCAGATCACCTCGCAAGTGCCTAGTCTCCAGGCACTGCAATTTACAGAACTTAAGCCATTCTTCATAAGAGGACCCCTTCGTTCACCTCACCAATCATGTTGCCTTTCACTGTACACGCTCAAGCAACTCTACATCCTTCCTAAAATGAGGCCTCCGGACCTATATGCAGTACTAAAGGCATGGCCTGACGATTGCTTTATACAAAGGGATAATCACCTCTTATTCTCTACTAGCAAAATTTTCTCAGAAAACTTCATATCTGACTGCACAATTACTCCCGGATCTTTTTCATTTTCTAACCATATGCAGTACTTTGCATTTGTTAAACTTCAGTTACCACTTCTCTGCCCTTCTGAAATTTTCTAGATCCTGTTGCAGTAGCACACTGCCATTACTGTCACTAACACTGCCAACCTTGGTATCATCTGCAAACTTCTGACATTAAGCCTGATATACATTCATCAATATCATTGATAAATATACAAAACAACAATGGGCCAAACACTGGGAGACTCCACCAATAACATTAGTCCACAAAGAGCAGTGTCCACTGATTACCACTCTCTGTCTTCTCTCACTCAACTACCCTTTTATTCATTGTAGCAGCTTACCCTTAATAAAACTGCTCCAATTTGTACAGTAGTCTTCCATGTGCAACAGTGTAAAGAGCTTTACTGAAATCCAAGTATATGATATCAAAATTATTTTTTGCATCCAGTTCCTTTGTAACCACATTGTAGTATCCAATCAAATTGGTCAGAGAAGACTTTTTATTAACAAACCTATGCTGTGTCTGAATTATTACTACAGCAGTCTTGTCTAGATGATCCTGCAATGCATCTTTAACCAGTGACTCCAATATTTTCCCCAGAATGGAAGTTAAACTAACTGGTCTGTAATTACTCGTGTCACCCTTAGATCCCCCTTTGTGAATTGGGACCACATTTGCACATCTCCAGTCCGTGGGGGCTTCCCCTGAGTCCAAGAATGCTCTCATAATTATGGCTAAGGGTTTGCTTGCTTCCTTTGCCGCCTCCTTTAATATAACTGGATAGATCCCATCCACCCCAGGTGTTTCGTATGTTTAACTTCAACAATTTCTCCTCCACTTTGCTCTCAGTTATTACAAAATCATTAAGTGCCCTGTTACAGTTTGATAAACTTTTGGCATTTTCCTCCCTTAATAACTCCTCGTGTGAAGGTAGATGCAAAATACTCATTCAGATTATCAGCTATCTGAGCAGGATCGTCAACAGCCGAACCATCGATATCAAGTGGACCAATGTAATTCATCCCCTTCCTTCTAGAGTTTTATATAAGTATAGAAGTCCTTGCTGTTTTTCTTAGCATCCTTTGCCAAAGATTTCTCGTAGTCTGCCTTCTCTTGCCTAATCTCCTTTGTGTGACACGATTACAGACTAGCTTATATCTGCCATAGGTTTCTCTGTCGCCTGATAATTTATATGCATCCCATGCATTTTTCTTCTCTGCCACGAGTCTCATTAGTTCATCTGACTTCCATTTAGGCCTAAACCTTAAACAATATTTCTTAATCGGTATGAAAAGCCTAGTAGCTTCCACGATTAGTTCCTTGCATGCTTCCCACTTAGAATTTTCTGTTGGTAACATCACCAGTTGGTCCCATTGTACAGAATTTAAAAACTGTCTGAGACCACTGTAGTCACCTTTATAGAAGCAAAAACCCTTCCCTTTACCCCTGATGGTAATTATATCTTTAAGTAAATCCCACATTAGTACATTAATGTGGGATTTACTTGGGAATGTGCACAGGTGCCTTCTGTTTTCCCAGCCTTCATCCCATGCATGTTACTAAGTATTGCAGCTAAGTTCTAATACCTTTCATGTTTGGTGTTTCTATTTAAAAAAAAAAAAAAAAAAACCTGACACAACATATAAATGTGGGGCACTGAAAATCCTAACAATATCATTAAGAATGAACAGAACTCATTCTTAATGTCATTGTGGATGTGCTTAATAACTGACTTATAACTCTAATTTATGAATATTTGAGCTTCTATCTTCCAGAAACATTGGTAAATCACTTTCATGTGGATGTGCAATATCTATATAACACCATGCTGCAGCAATGGATGGTATGTTACAGAAAACAAATACTATGACATGTAGTGCTCCTCCCCAAACCCCTTTCTGTTGATCGAACACTATGTGATTTCTTCTTTTTTTTTTTTTTTTTTTGTGTTACCATGTAAAGGGTGTAATTAACTATAAACTCTAAAATGAAGGGGATGAATCTGATTGGTCTACTTGATATTGATGGTTCGACTGTTGATGATCCTGCTCAGATAGCAAACAAACTGAATGATATTTTGCATCTACATTCACACATGGGGAGTTATTAAGGTTTGAAAATGCCAAAAAGTTATCAAATTGTAGCAGGGTGCTTAATGATTTTGTAATAACTGAGAGCAAAGTGGAGGAGAAATTGTTGAAGTTAAACATAAGAAAGGCACCTGGGGTGGATGGGATCTATCCAGTTATATTAAAGGAGGCAGCAAAGGAAGTAAGCAAACCCTTGGCAATAATTATGAGAGCATCGTTGGACTCAGGGGAAGTCCCCACAGACTGGAGATATGCAAATGTGTCCCCAATTCACAAGGGGGGGATCAAAGGGTGACACGAGTAATTACAGTCCAGTTAGTTTAACTTCTGTTCTGGGTAAAATAATAGAGTCACTGGTTAAAGATGCATTGCAAGATCATCTAGACAAGACTGGATGTCTAGATGATCTTGCAATAATTCAGACACAGCATGGGTTTGTTAAGGGAAAGTCTTGTCTGACAAATTTGATAGGATATTATGATGTGGTTACAAAGGAACTGGATGCAAAAAATAATTTTGATATCATATATTTGGATTTCAGGAAAGCTTTTGACACTGTTGCGCATGGAAGACTATTGTACAAATTGGAGCAGAATGGTATTAAGGGTAAGTTGCTACAATGGATAAAAGGATGGTTGAGTGGGAGAAGACAGAGGGTGGTAATCAGTGGGTGCTGCTCTTCGTGGACTAATGTTATTAGTGGAGTCCCACAGAGTTCGGTGTTGTGTTGGGTCCTCTGTTGTTTTGTATATTTATCAATGATATTGATGAAGGTATATCAGGCTTCGTGTCGAAGTTTGCAGATGATACAAGGTTGGCAGGGTTGTTAATGACAGTAATGGCAGTGTGCTACTGCAACAGGATCTATAAAATTTGGGCAGATGGGCTAAGAAGTGGCAACTGACGTTTAACCTTGACAAATGTAAAGTACTGCATATGGGTAGAAGTAACTCCAGAGAAACATATCAACTGTGTGGTACTACACTTAAGGTGGTAGAAAATGAAAAAGAACTGGGAGTAATTGTGCAGTCAGATATGAAGTTTTCTGAGCAATGCAGACAGGCTGCCAGGGCAGGTCATGGGGTTTTGTCAATGATATATAGGAATTTTGTTATCAGGGAAAAGGAGGTGATTGTCCCTCTGTATACTACAATGGTCAGGCCACACCTTGAGTACTGCGTACAGGTCTGGAGACCTCATTTTAGGAAATTTTGTAGATTTGCTTGAGTGTGTACAGAGAAGGGCAACAAGATTGATGAGGGGAATGAAGGGATCCTCTTACGAAGAGAGGCTTAAGTTCTGCAAATTGCAATGGCTGGAGACTAAGCACCTGTGCGGTGATCTGATTCAGGTGTATAAGGCCTTGAATAGGTTGAGCACGCTGAATTCTGATGGGATTCTTTCACTTGTTCAGATTACGAACCTAAGGGAGCATAAAAAGGATAGACAGATGTAGAACAGATGTGCAAAAATTTGCCTTTAGCCAGCGGGTGGTTAATTGCTGGAACAAACTTCCATCTGTCGTTGTGGAAGTTGATAGGTTAAATAAATTTAAGGAGGAACTGGACAGGCATTTGGAGGGAATGGTGTGATTTTTTTTTTTTTTTTTTTTTTTGGCTGATGCTGCATAAGCTTATACACTGCTTTCTTGCATCACATGCCACTACTACTATTAATTCTTGCACCAGCATTGCCAATAGACATTCCTGAGCTCAAGCGCAGTTCACCGACATGAGTTATCAGAAACATGTAGGAAAATCACTTCAAACTTAAAGTTTTGATGTACGAACTACTTCTCAGTAACATGATGTTTATAAATTGGGAGATTAGTGTATGCTGTCACAGAGGGCCATACCTGAAATAGAATTGTACTATAAATTTTTATCGAATTGGCATTATTTTAAAACACTCACATATACACCAAACCAAAACTGTACTGAGTTATTGGTAATGTTGTGTCAAGATAACATGCAGATAATTTAAAAGGCCCATATCGTTTATCTGAGTAAGTGATATGGATTGTTAAATTACCTCTTGTTAATTGTTAATTTATTTTTCTCAATAGATAAAAAATAAATGATTTTGGAAAATTGAATTATTCACTGATATTTGTTGTTTATAAATATCAACAACACACTACTACTGTCAGCATGATGGGAATCAAAAAATGTGCATTGTCATGGAGCATGGTGAACATTTAAAGATGATCTTTTAGCCATATAGTGGATGCATTGTTAGTATCCTAGCAACAAAAAAAAAAAATAATAAATAATTAAATCAAATATCCATTATAATTACGTGAGTGAAAATTTTAGTATTCCTCCAGTATGGTTATTATATTAGAGGAATATTTCAGTTATAGTTATATTTCTCCAGCAAAAAATAATCAGCTGTCTGCATTGTTGATTATTTTTTAATTGAAGAAATATAACTAAAAAATTCTTCATTGATCTGTCATGCAAAAAAAAATACACTGCCCCTCCTGCACCTGTGCTGATTTTGCATAGAGATTTGGCCATAACATTTCGATAACAAGGATGCTGTTACCAAAAGTATAGAGTCAGAATAAAGAATAAAATGTTAAAGTGCAACACCTTAAACTGTTTCTTGCTTCTTCCCCCCCCTCCCCCCAATACTGATTGGTGACCAGAGCAGCACAGCACGTCTGTGGACCTAACATTTTTTTACATGCCCACTAGATGGTTAAAAAACAGAAAGAAAATGAAGAATTGAGTGAATGAATGAATTAAACAACAGTACTTTATATTACCCACTATAATGTTAATAATATTAAATTTTTTAGTTTATTGTGTTAGCCTTTCATTATTAACAAGTTGACAAACAAATAAGTATTTGCTGCATATTTTTTCTCTCTCTCTCTCTCTCATACACACTGCTGTGTGCAACTTAATAGGAGTTACAAATATGCCAACTAATTTTGGGGTTGCATCTCAGAAAGGTTTGTATAGCACTACTAAAGCATAGTGGAATGAAAACCAGTGCACTTTCTATAATAAAAGAGTGTTTTTAGGAAATCCATCTGTACTACAGCTTCATGTTACTAAATGAAACAATTTTTATTTACAATAAAATCAACTGCTATATGATTAGTTATGTTTGTTATTTGGTTTTTAGGAGCATTAGCAACTAAGGCCATATTGCTCCGGGATATACGGTGATCATTCCCTCACCTTTCCACATCTTCCGTATTTGGTGGTGACGGGCTTGAACCCTGGTCTAATCAGGAAGCATGTGCTACGCACTGCTGCTCCTTCCCACCTGGCTACAGAGGCGCCTATATGATTAAATAAGTTATGTGATATGCCATGATCATGTTTAATGAGGCAAAGTAGGATCTGAGGCACAGTTAACAATCATGAGTTGATCTTTCTAAACATTCATAGCAACTAAAAATTGCATGAGCATATACACACTACCACTGTTCATCATGTAGCAAAACAGCAGCCTTGATTACAAATTTAGATAATAGGGATGTATGCTATAATAATAGGCATGCATAAATTGCTTCTACTTCCCTCACCTCTCTACTCTCTTTCCTCTGTTTCCTTTTTTACTTACTACTCACGTTCCAGAAATACCAGTACTCCAGGCGGTCTAACTTAACTACAGTATATACCCTTGTTAATTTGATATCAGGTTATTCAGAATGTTATGTATTTTGAAAGCATTACTGTTTCCCAACCAGCAATATAGAATTTTTTATGCACTTTTCACAGATTATTTGAAATATAGCTACAATGAAATTTGAAAGGTCTGAATTTGATCCCACAATTTATGAATAGCTTATCTAATTTGAAAAGACTGCCAGAACTCCAGAAGACATAATGAAAGAACTCCAGGCAGACATAATGAAAGACCTCCAGGCAGACATAATGAAACTGGATGGAGATATAACAAAAATTTGCTTGCATACTGCATGTAGTATCATTATACAATATATGGTAGCTTTTAAATTTTATATTTCTATTCATTTCACCAAAGCTTGCATGCACAAAGAATTTAAATAATTATAACTCACATTATGGATGTACTAGTCCATTTTGTTTACACCACTGAAGTTAAATGCACCGTTCACTAATGGTATGAAATGCATGATTCTTCAAGTCACCACAGGTGTGCCTCCGTAGCCAGGTGGGAAGGAGCAGCAGCAGTGCGTAGCACACGCTTCTTGATTAGACCGGGGTTCGAGCCTGTCACCACCAAATACGGAGGATGTGGAAAGGTCAGGGAATGACCACCGCATATCCCGGAGCAATATGGCCTTAGTTGTTAATGCTCCTAAAAACCAAATAACAAACAAACAAGTCACCACAGTAAGCATCAAATTTGAAAGAGGATGACAATGAATATGCTTCAAAGAAGAAATACTTTTACACTGAAGGGTTTTAAAAAGTTAACTATTATTAAGGAATTCACAGTGAGGTATGCGAAATCTTTTTCACTTTCTCACATGTGATAACAAAGATCTTTGAGTTTCATTTTTGCTGCCATAATAGTCATTCAGGTTGATGTATATGAGCATTAAACCAAACCATGTGCCATGTGTTATTTATTATGTATAACTGTACATACTTTCTAAATATAGGGTAACCATATATTGGGATATTTTCTGATATTTAAAACTTATAAACATATTTAATCAACTACTAGTCATGTATGAAACATATATACTATTACTCGTTATAACTACTCCAAGCTAATCTCACTAATTTCACTTCTAATGTAATGGCCTTTTTGCAACATTTCATTACAGTACTTATCACTTGGGTACTGACCTTTACAGGCAATAATATCAATGTCAATCTGATTACATGTATATTGTTTGCATTAATCACCAAAAATGTAACTTTAATTTCATTGAGTGATTAAAATTTATTTTCTCTAAAACTAATATTCTGAATAGGCTATCCTCTCGAAATTAGCATTAGCATTAGTAAAGGCACATGATGCAAGAAAGCAAGCTTATATAGCAATCAGCCAAAAAAAAAAAAAAAAACCTTCTCATTTCACCCATCTGTTTAAGCTATTAACATCTACAACAACAGATGGAAGTTTGTTCCAGCAATGAACCACCCACTGACTAAAGGCAAACTTCCACACATCTATCCTATAACTGTCTTTCTTAAATTTATGCCCTCTCAGGCAATTATTCTGAGCAAGAAGAAGAATCCCATCGGCATTGAGCATGCTCAAATCATTCAAGGCTTTATACACCTCAATCAGATCACCTCGCAGGTGACTAGTCTCCAGGCACATTTGCAAAACAAAGCTTTCTTTGTAAGAGCAACCCTTTGTTCCATTCATTAATCTTGTTGCTCTTCTCTGTACTTGTTTCAGCAGCTGTACATCCTTATTAAAATGGGGCCTCCAGACTTGAATACAGTACTTAAGGTGTGTCCTGACCATTGTCTTATACAAGGGGATAATCACCTCCTTATCCCTGCTAGAAAAATTTCTGTATATCGACAAGACACCATGAACTACTCTTGGAGACCGTCTGCACTGCTCAGAAAACTTCATATCTGCCTGCACAATTAACCCCAGGTCCTTTTCATTCTTTACCACTGTCAGTGTAGTACCACACAGTTGATACGTTACTCTGGGGTTACTGCTTCCCATATGCAGTACTTTACATTTGTCAATGTTAAACTTCAAAAAATGAAAAAAGTACAGTGTAACCTCTCAGCCCATCTGTCTGCTCAACTTTTCTGGATCCTGTTGCAGCAGTGTTAATATTATAGTTATTGATCTAGTGCTTGTCTACATTGTGAAATGCAGTTTCTTTTTTGTACTTTTTTCATTTTTTCCAACTTTATGGACTGAATATATGATGTTCCTTCTTCATAAAAGTCAGTTACCTATTAAAGGGTGTTTGACTTCAGACTTGTTTCTGTTTCTTTCTCTATCTTAGAAGTTTTCTTAAAAACACTTGCTATATTGCTATGCACACCTGCTATGCCAAACGATTCTTACCTAAAGAGATTTATTAATTTGTTCAGAATTAATAAAGCTCAATGAATTAATGAGAAAGTTAATAGTACTTCAAGCCCTAGCTGAATAATTATATAAAGAGATTTATATACAGTCATCTGCCGATTTGTGCGAGGGTTATGTTCCGGGAAAACACTGCGCAGTCCAAATCCGCATAATGCGAAATGTAGTTTATATGCCATAATGAGGGTTCCATGCCTGTACAAAAAAAAAAATCAAAAAAAATGTTCTTCATTCGGTAAGAAAAAAATTAGAAACGTCCATAAAATTAATCTTGCTAATACTTACCTGTAGATTTTTAATCTAAATTCATTGCTTCTTCGTCACTGTTTTCCTGTGATAAACTTGCAAAAGTATCTGACATTTTTGAAAAAAATTTGTTAAAATTATTTGCTTAGAAGAATGTTGTTTTTCTCTGTAAATTTCTTCATAAGGAACTAAAGTTAATGATAAAGTTCTGAAAAAATTTAAACTCCTCTCCAAATTAGGATCCATATCCAGAGCTTACTGAGAATACTGTGAGCAGCTCTTCCGAGCACTTGCTGGCATCAGTGGTCTGCCAACCCCTTTTCAAGAGTGATCATGAACCAGTTCCACTGAAGGAAGAAGCCAAAAAAGCCATCAGAGAACTAACGTGTGGCAAGTCACCTGGAATTGATTAAAGCTACAGGTGTGAAAGATGCAGAGTTTTTTCATAAAATGATTGTAAAAATTTTGGAAACAGAACGGTGGCCATCAGATTGGAAGAAATCAATTTTCATCCCCTTACCAAAAAA
This sequence comes from Mastigoproctus giganteus, assembly GCF_048544385.1. Taxonomy (NCBI): domain Eukaryota; kingdom Metazoa; phylum Arthropoda; class Arachnida; order Uropygi; family Thelyphonidae; genus Mastigoproctus; species Mastigoproctus giganteus. The sequence goes on from NC_143575.1 coordinate 48,936,772, forward strand.
AGGAGATCTGAAAATTTGCTCAAATTACAGGACTATTAGCCTAATTTCTCACGCTAGCAAGATTCTTCTTAAAATCATATTGAACAGAATCTTAAGAAAAATATGAAGAAATGCCAGAAGAGCAAGCAGGTTTCAGAAGGGGTAGAGGACCAGAGATTAGATTGTAAGCCTACAACTGATTATTGAAAAATGCAAAGAATTCAATGTTCCAGTCGGTTTGTGTTTTATAGATTATGCAAAAGCATTTGATTGTGTTCAACATGAGAAACTATGGGAAATGAGGACTATTATGGGTTTCTCAATCCACATAATTCAGCTGATTAAGCTTCTGTACCAGGAACAGGAAGGAACTGTGAGAACGAACATGGGAAACACGGACTTTTTCACAATAGGTAATGGTGTCAGGCAGAGCTGTATTTTGTCACCTCACCTTTTTAATCTTTATGCTGAAGATATCATGCATGAAGCTTTGGAAGATTTAGAGACTGGCAGCAAAATTGGAGGACTGAAGATAAACAACCTTCGTTATGCAGGTGATACTGTGCTAATTTGTAATTCTAAGGATCATCTTAAAGAAACTCTGAGGAGAGTATGTGAAGCAAGTAAGAAAAAAGGATTGTTTCTGAATGTGTGTAAAACTAAAATTATGGTGATTGGTGATAATCTCAATTCCAGTAAAGTGAAGGTTAATGGACAAGATAATGAAGAAGTTGATGAATTTGATTACTTAGGGTCAAGAATAAATAAAAATAGTGACTGCTCAAATGATGTAAAGAGACGACAGGCAATTGCTAAAACATTGGTCGCTGATCTGATAAAATTATGGAGAGATCACGATCTGCTCCTAATGCGCCAATAAAATCAAAACAAACAAACAATCATGATCTGCTCCTAAAGACGAAGCTGAGAATCATTGATTCGTTAATTTTTCCAGTTGCCACTTATGGATGTGAAGGATGGAATCTGAAAAGAGTTGACAGGAAGAAAATTGAGGCATTTGAAATATGGTGTTACAGGAGAATACTGCATATTTCTTACTTGGATTGAAGAACAAATAGTGGGTATTGAATAAAATTGGCAGGCATAGCATCAACAAAAGAAAACTCAAGTTTTTTGGTCATATAGTAAGAAGGGAAAACTTTCTGTTGAAGAATATAATGGAAGGAAAAACCAAGGGGAAGAGGTGCAGAGGAAGACCTGCAACTAGGTAGAAGGATGGGATCAGTGACCTTCTGGGCATGACACTTTTTGATGCTGCTTGTATAGCACACGATCAATGCAGTTGGAGGAATTTGTTGGTGGCCACAACAGCTCCTCAGAGAGCTATGTGACTGGAAGAAGATCCAGAGCTTCTTGGCTAAGCTGATTTGCAAGTCTTAAAAACTCAGCTAGTCTCTTTGTGGTCAAATTTTTTTGTGCACCTTCATTTTTATTATTTTTGTTATCTTCGTTTTTATCATTTTTGTTATCTTTTTCTTCACATTGCGAAAAAATATCATCCATTGATAATTGTTCTCTATGAGATTCAAGGAGTTCTGTGATATCTGCTGGTTCCAGTTCTTCAAATCCCTCTCCGCTAATCATTTTGCCAATTCTCACTATCTCAACTCTATCTGGCATTTGGACTGTGGCTTCTTTGGTGCAGCTTTGTGGCCACAGCTTTTTCCACACTGCATTCATTGTTGAGTTCTTAACTTCACAATAAGCAAACTCAATATTTTTTACAGCATCAAAAATGTTATAATTCCGCCAATAATCTCGAATTGAAACACTGCCTGTTCCATCAGTAGCTTCTACCAATTGTAAAAAAGATCTTCTTAGGTAATAAAGTTTAAAGGAAGCTATACCACCTTGGTCCATCAGCTGAATTAACGGACTTGTATTCGCTGGAAGAATGGTAACTTTCACATTTGGGTGCAGATCAGACAAATGTGCAGGATGGCTGGGCGCATTGTCAACAATGTGCAAGGTTTTGAATGCTACGTTCTTCTTCAGGCAATATCTTTTTGTTTCAACGCAAAAGCAATTTAAAAAGCAATCCTCGAAGATTTTAGCTGTCATCCAGGCTTTTTAGCTTGATTTCCAATGAACTAGTAAAGAGCTTTTTGATATTCCTTTAAAAGCACAAGGATTTTCTGATGTATAAATTAGAAGCAGTTTACACTTAGAGTCACCCTCTGCATTGCCACATAACAAAAGTATTAACCTATCTTTTACAACTTTGAAACCCGGGGCGAACATTTGGCTTGGCATACACTTCCAAAATATGCCAGTCTCATCATCATTAAACACTTGACTTGCTAGATAGTCCTCAATCGTAATAACATCCTTTAAAGTTTTTACAAAGAAGCAGCTTCCATATCTGCACTGACTGCTTCGCCCATTAATTTAGATTGTGAAGACTGACGTTTTTTAAAATTTTCAAACCAACCCTTACTGGCCTGAAATACGTCTGCATTGGATGGACTGGCTACTGCTGCTGCTTCTTCTTGTAAGCGATTAAAAATTTGCAGAGCTTTGGTGCGAATAATATCTAAACTAAGAGGCATTCTCTTTTGATTAGGATCTTCTATCCAGAAAGAAAGTAATTTTTCAGTTTTCTCTATGGATTTCTCACTTTTGTAGTGTTTTTTGCAGCACTCTAGTATAAAAAGAGTTTGGGGGAATAATGATGCGGAACAGATAACTGAACTTTTAATTTTCTCAGCATTTTTCCTAATTTGTCAAATGCTAGATTCATTTATGCTGTGTATTTTGGCCAACGTTACAACCTTTTCGCCATTTTCTAACTCCTTAACAGTTTTTAATTTTTCCTTTAAATTAAAAATTTTTTTCTTGTTGTAACTTTCTCCATTTTAGGCACTAATTAAACACACACTTTATATAGACAAGAAATATTAAATCAGCAAAAGTGATGCTTACTGATTAAAACACTTTATTTTGCACGAACCAGAAAAAAGCTTCTGTCTGAACAGCTAACATAGGATAACTGATAAAGGGGGGAAACGGACAAACACACCACCATTTATTGCTATGTTTGGTTATGAGAATCAGTTTTGGACACCTTTGTGATATTTTTCTAAAGCACATTTCTGGAGGTCACCATACAATAAAAACAATTTGCACTTTATGGTTTATTGGGTTTTTCTGTTAGTGCAATCTAATTATAAATAATAAACTTGATCTTATTGCATTTGCAATAATACCAACAGTTGGAATTCTGTGGGATTTTACATTATTATGGTGAAATGTGTTTCTCCTTCAGTGAAATCTTCAGCCATGTAAAAAACATAAATAAATTTTCAAAATCTGCTTTTCATTCCTATTTTTGAAGCTTTGTAGACAAAAATCGTGCAGGTAGCAAAACTTGCTGCGTAATCTAAAATTTTGGTAGTAAATACCTGACCACTCAATAAAAAGCCACACAAATCGAGGGATGACTGTATTACATTATGAACTCAGACATTTGCAAAGAAATACAACAATGAATATAAATATTATATATTCAGATATAGTGATATCATATATTTACATATAATATTATATTGCAAATTGATATTATATATATTTTATTATTTTTTTAAATTATTTATTTTATTTTATTTATTTTTATTTTATTTTTTTTCCAGAGACCAGCTTATACACCTCAGTCCTTTTTTGAAATAGCAAAACCTGTTTGGTTTGAACCTGGCGAACAACAAGACTGTTCAGAGTTTCTGCGCTTTCTTTTGGATAATCTTAGTGAAGAACAAGCAATTTCAACTAAAAGCCATTCCCTTAGTAGCAACGAAACATTGAGTAATAAACAAGATAAAATAGTTGAACGTGACTGTGATTTTAGTTATGGTACTCCGAAATTAAAAGCTAAAACAGAGATTATTAAAAATAGCACGTTAGTACAAAAAGAGTTTGGGGGAATAATGCAAATAACTTATCACTGCTTAAATTGCAATACTTCATCACCACATGTAGATAATTTCTTAGATATTCATTTAGCTATACCTCATAGGAGTGAATCTGAAATATCCATAGATTCTCTAAAGTCCCATGCAGAAACAAGTAGCAGCACCAGTAAAAAACCACTTGACTGTTTCCACCTGAATGACTTGCTAAATAACTATTTCATGCCAGAAAAACTAGAAGGAGAAAATCAGTATTACTGTGAGATATGTAGTAGCTTGCATAATGCTGAAAGACGTGTTTATATATTAAAACCACCAGAACATCTTATTTTAACCCTTCTGAGGTTCTCCTACAGCACTGTCACAAACTCAAGGGAAAAGATAGTTACAGAAATCAGTTACTCCTCCATACTTCAGTTACCCTGTATTTCAGCAGATGACTCAAACACTTTAATTAATGAAACATATTATTTGTATGCTGTAATTGTTCATTCTGGTTCTTCAGCAGAAAGTGGTCATTATTATACTTATGCAAGGACATCTTGTCCAGATATTTTTCTGTGCAATTCTGATTTGCCAGATGTGAAAGGTATTGATGTTCTTCCAAGGAAATGGTACCTATTTAATGATAGTAGAGTGTCTTTTTCATCCTTTGATTCATTTAGAACACTCACACAGAGATTTCCTAAAGACACTGCATATATGTTGTTTTATAGAAAAGATGGTGCATGTAAAGATTATCATAATTTAAATGATGAATCTCAGTATACCCTGATCAGTAAAGGCCTAAGGGATATTGTCACCAGAGATAATATGAAATTCCTTCAGGTAATTTTTTTACATATTTATATGTATATTTCCATTTTTAGTTGTTTATTTTTTGTTTTCTAACATTTATATATCTAATTAGTTACTTTCGAGATAAGATCTAATTAAAGCCTTGCTTAGCACTAATAGATTAATATTTTATTGTGGGCAAAAAAGGTCTTAAATTTTATACACAATGAAATGGTATGCACAACATCAAGAAACATGTGCAGACTTACTACAAAATCAGACCATACATAACAACACACTTGAAGTTTCTGGTTAGCCTACATCCTGAAGAAGTAATAAATCTTAAATATATTGTATAACTTTAAATTAATTAAGTATTGGGATCAAAATTGGGAGTATTGGGATCATAAGCATTGGGAGATCAAAATTGAGAGTAGAAGCGTGCTATAGGCCTAGTGACGGATGAGTATAATAAGAAACTGTACAGGGAAATAGAGTGGGCCAGTAAATCAGAGAGTCTTATAATGGGGGATTTTAATTTCCCAGATATTGACTGGAATTTGTGGGTTGGTCACTCATACACTAGCAGGGCTTTTGTGGATTTATTGGATGATTGCTTTCTATATCAGCATGTTCGGGAAGCAACTAGAGGGAGTAATACTCTTGATCTGATTATCAGTAGTGATTCTTCATGCATTAAGAATCTGCAGATAAAGGAACCACTAGGTGGCAGTGATCACAGTGTGCTGAAGTGGGATTTACTCAAAGAGGTAACTACCATCGGGGGTAAAGGGAAGGGTTGTTGCTTTCGTAAAGGCGACTACGATGGTCTGAGACAGTATTTAAATTCTATACAGTGGGACCAACTGATGATGTTACCAACAGCAAATTCAAAATGGGAAGCATTCAAAGAACTTATATCTATCATATCTTGGAAGCTACTAGGCTTTACATACCAACTAAGAAATATTGTTCAAGGTTTAGGCCTAAATGGATGTCAGATGAACTAATGAGACATATGGCAGAGAAGAAAAATGCATGGGATACATATAAATTAATGGGTGACATGGAAGCCTATGATAGATATAAGCTAGTTTGTAACCAAGTCACAAAGGAAATTAGGCAGGCAAAGGCAGATTATGATAAATCCTTGGCAAAGGATGCAAAGAAAAACAAAAGAGTTCTTTACCTATGTAAAATCTAGAAGGAAAGGGAGAATCAGATTGGTCCAATGGATATTGATGGTTCAACAGTTGAGGATCCTGCTCAGGTGGCTAACAAACTAAACGAGTATTTTACATCTACATTCACACATGAGGAGTTATTCAGGAAGGGGAATGCCAGAGGTGAAATAAACTCTGGCAGTGAGCTAGATGATTTTGTAATAACTGAGAGGAAAGTGGAGGAGAAATTGTTGAGGATAAACGTAAAAAAGGCACTCAGGGTGGATGGGATCTATCCAGTTATATTAAAGGAGGCAGAAAAGGAAGTAAGCGAACCCTTAGCCATAATTATGAGAGTTTCTTTGGACTCAGGGGAGGTACCCATAGACTGGAGATGTGCAAATGTAACCCCAATTCACAAAGGAGGATCAAAGGCTGACACAAGTAATTATAGACCTGTGAGTTTAACTTCTGTTCCAGGAAAATTAATGGAGGCACTGGTTAAAGAAGCACTGCAGGATCATCTAGACAAGACTTCAGTTATAGCTCGGACACAGCATGGTTTTGTTAAGGGAAAGTCTTGCCTGACCAATTTGATTGCATACTATGATGCAGTCACAAAAGAACTTGATGCAGGGAATAACTTTAATATTATATATTTGGATCTTAGAAAGGCTTTTGATACTGTTGCACATGGAAGACTGCTGCACGAATTGGAGCAGTGTGGCATTGGAGGCAAATTGCTGCTATGGATAAAGGAGAGAAGACAGAGAGTGGTAATCAATGGACACTGCTCATATGGACTAATGTTATTAGTGGAGTCTCTCAGAGTTCAGTGTTGGATCCATTGTTGTTTTCTGTATTTATAAATGATATTTATGATGGTATATCAAGCTTAATGTCCAAGTTTGTAGATGATACAAAGGTTGGCAGGGTTGTTAAGAACACTACTGATGCTATGCTGCTGCAACAGGATCTGGAAAGGTTGAGCAGATGGGCTGAGAGGTGGCAAATGAAGTTTAACATTCACAAATGTAAAGTACTACATATGGGAAACAGTAACCCCAGAGCAACATATGAACTCTGTGGTACTACACTGACAGTGGTAGAGAATGAAAAGGACCTGGGGGTAATTGTGCAGGCAGATATGAAGTTCTCTGAGCAGTGCAGACGGGCTGCAAGAGTAGCTCATGGTGTAGATGACTTTCATCAACCGGTGAAATACCACCACTTTGCTTATTGGAGGCTTGAAGTGGTGAAACCCATGTTTAGTCTCTAGAGCAAAGTTTCTGGCATTCCCCTCTCCCCATACCTCTCCTTCAACCCATGCACGGTACTAAGTACTATAGGTTTTGATACCTTTTGTGTTTCGGGTTTTCATAAAAAAAAAAAAAAAAAAAAAAAAAATGATAAACAGGAATTTTTCTAGCAGGGATAAGGAGCTGATTATTCCCTTGTATAAGGCAATGGTCAGGCCACACCTTGAGTACCGTATACAGGTCTGGAGGTCTAATTTCAAGAAGGATGTAGAGCTGCTGGAACGAGCACAAAGAAGGGCAACAAGATTAGTGAATGGAACAAAGGGTTGCTCTTACGAAGAAAGGCTTAAGTTTTGCAAATTAGTGTCTGGCGACTAGGCACCAGCAAGGTGATCTGATATAGGTGTATAAAGCCTTGAATGGTTTGAGCATGCTCAATGCCAATGGAATTCTTCCTCTTGCTCTGAATAATCACCTGAGAGGGCATAAATTCAAATTGAGGAAAGACAGATGTAGGATAGATGTACGGAAATTTGCCCTTAGCCAGTGGGTAGTTGGTTGGTGGAACAGACTTCCATCCCTTGTTGCGGAAGTTGATAGCCTAAATAAATTTAAGGCTCAGCTGGACAGCTATTTCGAACGAACAGAGGGGTGAAATGGGAGTGTTTTTTTTTTTTGCTGATGCCGCATAAGCTTGCTTTCTTGCATCATATGTCTCTACTAATGCTAATGCTAAGTACTGGCAGTACCATAAATACTGTTAAACAGGTTAATATGAGCTAAGTTTGCAAATGCACACCAGATGTGCCAAATGTGGGGAAAAGATCTGTAAAGACAGGAAATTCAGAATGCCACTTCAAGAAGTTAGAAGCAGTTAGAGAAAAGAAAAAATCATGTAAGAAATTTTTGACAAATAAAGCTAATGAATCCTTATTGGAATATAAAGAAAAGTACAAGAAATCTAAAATATGTGTAAAAGAGGCTAAACAAAAATCTTGGAATGATATGGTAAAAAAATATCAAAATATTAGAAAAATGTTTAGGCATTTAGTTAAAAATCTCAGAACTGGAGGCGAAACCATAACTAAGATAATCAAAAATGAAAGGAGCAAAGATAAAACAGAAGAGAAGAGTATTTTAGAAGTATAGAGTAAACACTTTGATTTGTTAAATGAAAGAGCTTAAGTCATCACTAAGGAAGAAGAAAAGACCAGAATTATGGAAATTTTGAATACTATGAGGGCTGTTCAATAAAGAATGATCATAATTTTTTTTTCCCAACATATCTTTATTAGTCATCCATATTTTGATTGCCTTTTTAGAAGTAGTCCCCATCAAATATAGTGGACCCCATTATATGATTGGTTCACTGTACGATCAAATCACTTTACAATCGACTCACCATAATATATTCACTATATGATATGAGGTAAGCTCCCACATTGTGATCACATTTGCGAATTGAATTTTAATTCTATTAAACAGAGATTCTAATAAGCAAAAATAGGAGGAATGTTACCACAGGCTATAAAAGTAAAGATCACAAATTTATGCTTTATTACATTACCAATTAACAAAATTAAATGATATGTGAAAATCGGAAGAATATTTTCACAGGTTATCAAATTAAAAATAAATTTATGCTTACGTACATAGCTTAATTAATACTGTAATATGTACATACTAATAATTTATATTTAATATTTCTGTTCACTGACATTTTTTGGGGGCTGTAAAATTTAAAACAGTAAAAAATATGAGCAATCAATAACAAAGAACACGACATGCACAAATTATAACTAACACAATGCACGCAAGTGAGATATGGAGTAACAAGTTTACGAAGCTTAAAAAGTAGGAATGAAGAGAAGATTCTGAAAATTTATTTGTTTTTTTATATGACTGAAGAGGAAGGGGAAACACATTTCACATTTAAAATAGATTGCACTAACAGAAAAGCCCAGTAAACCGGAAACTTCAAATCGTTTTTATTGTTTTATGGTTGTAACCTCCAGAAATGTGCTTTAGAAAAATATCAAAAAGTGTTCAAAATTGATTCTTATAAGCAAACGTGATAACGATGAAAGTGGTATAGTGCATTTTAATAATTTTAACTGTTTTTTTTTTTTTTTTTAATTAAAGTGGCTGATTCCACTAATCAGTGATCATGTTAGCCGGCGCCTACTTATTTCACTTTACGATGGGATGGGCTTACGATTGTCTCTTACCAGACTATGTGGTCCCTCCTCTCAGCCGATAGCAGCATTTGTAAACGTGTTGGCCACATGTTTTGTTTTTGCATCCTTTAATTGAAGTGATTTTTTGTGTTGTGCTTTAATCAATATATTAGTTTTAATCAATTTTTTTAATCAATATGTACAATTCCCATTATAAAAATCACCTTTTAGAGAGATAAATAGCTTTATTATATAGCGAAAATTTCAACTTCCGAGCTCCTGGAACGAATTACCAAAAAACAATGTGTTATTGGGTTCACATTGCGATATTTTCACAATACGATGGTGTCTCTGGAATGGATTAATATCATAAAGCAGGGGTCCACTGTACTTACTTCAACATTTCTGCCGTTCTTCAAAAATGTTGGAAGTCATTTTTTTACATGCTTTTGGGAATTGCCTCCGATGTCTTTACAACTTCTTCTGACGACTGGAAACATTTTCTTCTCAGCTCCTTTAACCATTAAAATAATAAAAAAATTGCAGGGTGCAAGCTCAGGGCTTTAAGGGCAGATGAGGAACATATATGACATTAATGCTGGCTAAGTACTCAATGAGAGTATGAGCAATGTGAGGTCTTGCATTGTCATGATGCAGCATCCTACCTGCGTGCAGTTGTGTTTATTTGCAAGAATGTGATCCACAAAGTGCAGTACAGTTCTGTAGTAAGGTCCCATAACAGTCGTATGACGTGGAAGAACATGCTGGTGAACCGTTCCTTGAATGTCAAAAAAAAGAGATCACCATAACCTTTCTTGTAGAAGCCACAACTTTTGCTTTTTTCAGTGATGACATAGACTCAAACAGGCTTTGTTGCTTACTTTCTGAGTCAAAATGATGAGGCCATGTGTGATCTGCACAAGGTGGTAACAGCAGATGAGACATGGCCTCATCTGCCGATACCACTTTGTTCAGAACCTCATCATCTTCAGTAACCATCCATTGCAGCTCCTGACAAGCCTCCATATGAACTTGCTGTTACTAAGGTGTGGGTAGTCTTGGAAATCAGTGTGCACAAACACGTCATATGCAAATGGTCGTGGAGAATATTGTGCCTGCTTTCTACTGATATTCTGAATATCTCTGCCAGTTGCCTTACTGTTATATGACTATCTTCTCTCACGATTACAGAAGCAGTGTTTATAGTTTCTGTGGTGATAGCAGTGGTTGGAGTGATGACAGCAGTACTTGGTTTGGTTTTAAATTCTGCAGCTTAGTATGATTGTTCAGGAAAAATTATGATCATTCTTTATTGAACAGCCCTCATATATTATTAAGGTAGAAAAGGTCTTGGAAAATATAAAGTGTGAAAAGGCAGCAATGCAGTGGCGGCCCTAGCTGGAGTCTAGAGGGACTATAGCCCTCTAGATTTTATCACTTGTGATAAAAATAATGTTGTTGTTTTTTTTATAATGCTGCATGATGATTAAAGCAAAATGATTCCCCAGAACACTGCTTTAGCCCCCACCCCCTCCAGAAAATCTGGATCACTATTGAGCATGGGCATATAAAATCAGAATATGAAATGCTAAAAGCTGAAGGGAAAATAGTCATGATGGTTATATTACATTATCTTAGGTCATTTTTCTGAAGAACAGGTTCCAGAAAATTCAAACAAAATGTTAATTGTATCAGTATATAAAAAAAGGAAAATAAAAATTAATAGAACCTACAGTGTATCAGGTAAAATCTGTAAGTACTTTAAGAGATGAGGGGTAGAAATATCACTGAATGCAGCCTTAGAGAAGAATAATCGGGCTTTAGGCCAAATAATAGATTCCAAGTTATTCACACTGACAAATTACAGAAAAGTCATGGAAACATAACAAAAACATAGAATTTGTTGGTCTGCTGATCTTGCAAAAAGCATACAAGAAGGTGCCTGAAAACCTGCTCTTCAAATTGCAGAAAAATGTTATCAAAGATTGTATAAGCAGAATAAAAAGTTTGCACAAACATGTAAAATCTGCAGTGTGGATTAAAGAAAGCATTGGAAAGTAACTTCAGTATGCTTGACTAAACAAGCTTACATAAACTTAAGCTTGTTTAGTCACCCTGAAGGACTTTTCAGGCTTCCTTGCAAACGTTTCATAACTGTTTCTTGCCAAAAAGAAAAAAAAAAAATAGTTGCATTGTCCAAGTATGAAACCCTTGTCTGAGCAAAGATATTATGGAGCATGGTTGTTGTCATTTATTAATGTTGAGCAGAAACAAAGATGGTGGTCTATTAGGTGGTCATACAGACATCAGGAAGTTTCTTTGGAAACTTTTACAAAGTAGGAACTAAGAGCACAATTCTCCCAACACAGTTGAAATCTTGTTATATTTGTATTATAATTAATACTTGTTCTAAAGATTAGCCTTTCTGTTTTTCAACTGGAAAAACCAAAATTTTTATTTATTCTTTTCTAGACTACATACGAGGTATGGCAGTAAATTCCCGACTGGTGCTGTTGCAGTAATTTTCAAAGTTCGAAATAAATGGAAATGGTAGGATGTAGTTCAAACTTCCTCCAACAAATGGTGGTACAGAGATTGTCCAGTAGGCTTTACAGGTTGCAAATAACAACCAGTTTCATTAGTAGCATTCACGTTCTGTGTCACAATTTTACAATGAAGCAACTAACTGATATCAAATTTTGCTTTAAACTGGGAAAATCTGAAACAGAAATGTATGAAATGTAAAAAACTGTTTATGGTGATGAAACATTAAATCGTACCATTGTGCTTGAATGGTACAAGCAGTTCAGAGACAGACATAGGATGTCCGTGATGACCCAAGAAGTGAGAATCCATCAACTTCTCAAAATGAGGATAGAGTTGCAAAAGTTTGGGAAATTGTGGCAAGACATCGTCATTTGATCCTCAAAATGATGGCCAATTAGTTGTATATAAATAAGGAGATTATTTGTTAAATACTGCATGAAAATTTAGAGAAAGGGAAGGTCTCGTGCAAAATTTGTGCCACACAGCCTCACGGATGAGCAGAAGCAATGAAGAGTGTCGTCGTGTGTATACTTTATTTAGACTTGTTAAGACAATCCTAATTTCCTTCTTTGACTATATTGTCACAGAGATGAGTGTTGGGTGTTTCGGTACGACCCAAAGATGAAGCATCAGAGTATACAATGGACTTCAAAATCATCACCAAAGCCCAAAAAGTTTAAATTACAGAAGTCCAGGATCAAGGCAATGAACATGTTTTTCAACAGGTTGATTCATGAGGAATTTGTATGTGATGGGGATAGTCAGTGCTGTATTCTACATACAGGTGCTTCAAAGACTATGGAAGTACATTTCCCAGAGGAGGCTGCAATTTCAAGAAAAAGGCAGATGGTTCTTGTTGCAACAATCCCCCTGCCCATTCTGCACTTGTTGTGAAGACATTTCTGAAAGAACATGCCATTGTACACATCAACCATCCACTTTACTCTTTCAGTCTAGCACCAGCAGACTGCTTCCTCTTTCCCAAGGTGAAAACTGCCCTGAGAGGAAAACAATTTCAGATGTTGAGGACATGAAGAAAAAAAGTAACCAGCAAACTGAACATCATCTCTTTGGATGCCTTTGCTTAGTCTTTTCAAAAATTTTTAGAACAATGCATTAAGTGCATTCAATGAAGTGGTGATTTATTTTGAATAAAAATAAAACCACTTTTGAGTTCCTTCACTTTGTATTCTTTTTTATTGCACCAGTCTGGGAACTTTATTGCCACACTTGGTATATATTTTTTTACTTCACTTTTTTTTTTCATTTCTGCATTTCTCCAGTTCTCCATCTAAAGGACCAAAGTTTCTGTTAGTATTCCAAATCTTTCATTTCATTTATTTCTGATCTCTATGTAATACATCAAATTGTTACACATATACTAAATTGTACTCTCCAAATAATAATAATAATAATGCACAATAATAATGCAGTCAAAGTACACAACTTGGAAACAAAAGTAATTATTCAGTTACATCAAATTCTCATTAATATCATAAACTTAGTTCCCTATCAAGACAATCAAATGATTGTGATATATCTTTATAGATATAAAATGTGGGTAAGGTTGTGAACAAACATATATTCAAAAACAGCATTAATAATAAAATATTATAATAATGTAACATTAAGTAAGTCCTCCCAGTACTATAGTATGCTATTCACACTTGTGGCCATATGAACTTCTCAGAAAACACAAATATATGGTGCTGTCCATTAGTGTTAAAAACTATATTTGAAAAATTGAAAACTTTAATGGTACAAATTTTGTAACCAAATATTCAGTATGGAAATTAGCAGTTTCAATATTAAAAAAAAGTGCCTGTTTTAAAATTGACTTTCAAACAAATCAGTTGTCTGAAGTAGTCAGCCCTAGTTAAGTTAATCAATACCTTACTGTATTGTACATTAGTCTGATGAAAATTGTGTGTTACTTAGTCTTTATTTGTGTGTGTTAAATAAATGTTCTTAGTTTTATTTATTTATTATTTTTTAATATATATTGTGTTTCATTTTATTTCTTTTTTTTGTAGGAACAAGAAACAGAATCCAAAAAACAAAGTGGGAAAAAAGTAAATTCTCTTATACCTACAAAGCATTTTAAAGACTTTGATGATCCTCCTCCACCAGCAGGGGGATGTGGTAGTAGCAGTGGTGGTGCCATTGGGGGATTGGGTTCAGCCTCACGTTTTGTCTTTTGAGTTTTATTTAAAAAAAACTAGTTATATAACACAAATTTTTGTTTCATTTTCTAAAATAGTTTTCTATATTAATTTTTTTTGAAGAATTTCAGATTTTTAAAGAAGGCGAGATTTTTGGGTATAATTTTTTAAATTTAATTTTCAGCTCATAGCTGTTATGAGTGAAACATTCAGTTTTGAAAGTTTATTTATTATACACTTTTAGGGAAAGGCAGTTTACACACACTTAATAAAAACTGTGTGCGAGATTTAGAAGAAAAAATCTCAAAAGAGAGAGATTTTTGTGCCAAAAAAATAAATAAATAAATAAATTAAAAATTATTTACATGTGAAGATAATTTTTTTATGAAATCTTTGCCTGTCATGATATCTTTTAAGGAAAGTTTATCTGTTACAAGGATAAGTTCCTGGGAAAACATTTTAAGAAATGCTCTCTTTTTTCTTTTTTTTTTTTTGACAATGTAAAGTTTTATTGTATTTTTTATTATTAAAAAATTTAATATTTATTTGTTGAGATTTGATCATATTTCTTCATGCATATTTGTTTTGATAAAATTCCTTGAGGAAATGCTACTCCTAAGTGCCTCTAGTTAAAATGGAATTAAAATCATGAAATTCCAATAACATGTAATTCCGTGACTTAATGTGGTCTTAAAATAAAGTTATTATAAGATACCATAATCATAATTCTGAAGTAAATGCTGTGTTTTCACTTTCAATATTCTCTTTCTATAAAAGCCATTTGGGAAAATTTCATATAAACCCACAGGATTGACTTAGACAATTATTTCTAAATTTTTACTGCTGTATTACTAGTATTACAATTTAAGAAAAGAAAACATGGAATTAACAAGTGGTTTCATAGAAGTAAGTATGCTATGTAAGGTTTGCTTCATTATGCCTTTTTTTATTTATTTATTTTTTAAATACTAATATTTTCCATACGTTTTCTGTCAAAAATCCTTAAACATCTGATTAAATTTTTTAAATTTCTTTTTATATATATATATATATATATATATATTATAAATACTTCATTTTTGTGACCTTGATGTGACCACTTCAGATCCCTGGGGTTTGCAGACTGCATAATACAGAAACCCTACTCAGAACATTGATGGTAAGTGCAATTACAGTATTTTTGTCTCTGCACTATGACTTTATGATATAGTGCTAGTTTTTTTTTTTTTTTTTTTTGCAAGTTTTAACTTGCATTAATACACAGCATGGTTAATTAGAATAGACCTCAGGCTTGTAAGAATGAGAAATATTCCTTCACAGATATCTTAATTCTATTTATCATGTGAATTCCTTGAAATAATCAAAACTGCATATATTTTGCTTTTGTACACATGTTAAGGAGTATTTTGTAATTTAACAGAAATCTCCATTAATAAAATGAATCAGTCTTCTCATCAATTGTTGAGTGTTTGAAGCATTTTTATATCACAAACTTTTGCCTATAAAAAGTCAAAATACAGAATCTAACAAATTAAATGGCTAGAAACTAAATTTTCAGTAGGTATATGGCATTAACTTGTTACAAGAAACTCAGTTTTTAAATTGCATTTAAAAGTCTTATTTTCTATTTTCTTTATTTCTAATGTTCTGTACAATTTAAATATTAAAAGTATTTAAATTTTTAATATAGGTAAAATATAAAAAATAATAATATAAAATAATAAAAAATATAGGTAAAATATATAAAATAATAAAAAAATAGGTAAAATATATAAAATAATAAAAAAATATTGGTAAAATATAAAAAATAATGGACTATGCCAGCTGCGTGAGCCACAAAAAAACGCGCTCGCACACGCACACCCTTATGATCTCTCAGGTGGTGGAGAATAAGATATAGCAAGTTGAATCACAAGTTGAATCCATGCAAATCACTATATTCATCATTAGATAAAACAAGCTAAATATTTTATTCACAGTTTGCATATGTGCCCTATACCATTGTATAAGACATTACCAGACAATTTTTGAAAGATTTCCTGTAGATAAATACATGTTAATTCACTAATATTGTTTGACATAGCCAAACATATTTACAGTCAGCCTAGAAATTTGTGACCAGTTTTAAAGTTGGCACACAAATTATCTCTTCTCCAAGCTGCTATTGTAGGGGTATGCTTTTTCTCTGTACTATATATATATATATAATTATTTAATTAATTTATATATATATATATTTTTTTACCACCTACTGTTATTTTAATTAGGTAACTATATGTTACCCTTGGGCCTCTGACTGCATATACAAGTCCAGGGATTTTGGGTTAGCTAGAATAGAGTGAAACAAACCGACATATATAATTGCAACATTTAATATAAGGATTCAAAATTAGGTACATGCATTATTGTAATTAATAATAAGGGTTAAATTTTCAACTAATTGTCCACTTATACTAAATCTCATCTACTACGAGGAATAATTACAGTTTTCTGTAGTTTTAAAGACATCAGTTGGGTGTTCTCCTTCCATCGTACAAGTTAATCAAGTTATTCACAGATAGGAATATAGAGTGCCTTATTTTGTCATTCTTTTTAGTTCCAACATTACGTTACTTCTCTCCCAAACTATATCTTGGACTAGGACTATATTATAATAATGATAAAGAGTACTTACAATTAATTGTCCCCTTCTCCAGGTTAGGCCAGCTCCTTGGTTTTAGGACAATTTTCCATTTGGGTTTTGATTTTCGGGATTCCTTTGTTCTGTACTTCCTCTTCCCACTTTTTACTATCAGATTGAAATCCTGTGTTAATGGACTATCTGGGTTTTGTCATCTTTCGCATATCCTACATTCAACTATTCGGACTCCACTCAAAATTCCCTCCTTACCTATACTGCTCCTATTCCAGTTAAACTTTTTTTTTTTTGATTTACACCCCTTTAGACATATTCCGCCGGTACACTACTACCACTTCTCTCTTAACATCGCCACTACACTTCCTCCAAAAAAAACTCACTGCCAAACTCGCTCACTAAACAACCAACTTACCCCCTAAATGACCAGCTTACTCTTTCCCGCCAACCAAATCCTTATATACCCCATTTGGTTCTAAAGTCGTCCCCCCCCCCCATAAATTCCTTCGCCTTTGACCTTCCAAGCTCCTTCAGCCCGTTTCTCCATATACTTCTCCTGGCTCGGTCCTTTTCGAGGAATTCTGACCTGACCTTCTGTAGGTTGAAGTTCACAGTCCTGAGAAATTTTCTTTGCTTTTAAGGCGCCTCTGTAGCCAGGTGGGAAGGAGTAGCAGTGTGGAGCACACGCTTCTTGATTAGACCGGGGTTCGAGCCCGTCACCACCAAATACGGAGGATGCGGAAAGGTCAGGGAATGACCACCGCATATCCCGGAGCAATATGGCCTTAGTTGCTAATGCTCCTAAAAACCAAATAACAAACAACAAACAACTTTGCCTTTAAGTACATTCCTAAACCATTAATACCTAATCGTATTTTAATCAGTTGTTGGTGTGTTTAATTACTGAATCAATCTAAGTTGTAAGAAGATATAATATTCCAACGTTAAATATATATATTATTTTATTTATTTATTTATTTTTTTTTTTGTTATTAGTAAGCCAAAGCTTACACTACCATTTGTATCTGAGAAGGCCAATGAATTAGAACAGATTAAAACACTACATTGGGTATGCACCAAATGCACTGACTGTAGGAAAGCAGTAGCCTACAAGGAAAGTCTATTTTTGTGTGGCATAGTAAAAAACATCTAGAAAACTTGATGATTGGCCATGTGAAGTACTAGCAACCATGAAACCATGAATTGGGACTAATAATGCTACAAAACAAGCACTAGAAATTGTGTTAGTATCATGATAAATACAGAGACAATACCAATACTGTATTGAAAATGTGAAAACACTGGTTCTTGTGAAGTAGATACTTACATCCTTGTAAAATGCTATTATGCTGTATGCTCATAACCATACATCAGTCATGAAGTTCTGGTATTAAATTATAGCCAGCATTTATCTGAAAAGCTAGCAGTATGACTTAAGGGTGGAAGGAGCAGTTAAATTTTCTGCAAGTGACAATATTCCCGATTTGCATAAGAATAGATTCCAAAGTGAGCATAAATACAGCCACTCCCCAGCTTACATAATACACTCGACTTATGGAAATTCGAATTTACGTAAGTTTTTGCCGGTCAGTGCAAACTTTAAAAAATTGTGCAAGCATATTTTGCATCCCATAGGAAAAATGGAGGTATCGTGAAAATATCGTAATGTGAATCCAATAACACTGGTTTTTTTTTTTTTTTTTTTGGTAATTCATTCCAAGACCCCGGATGTTGAAATTTTCACTATATAACTAAGCTATTTATCTCTCTCTAAAAGGTCATGTTTATAATGGAAATTTCACTACATTTTCATCGTTATATGATAATGATGAAAATGTTCCATTATAAGAATCAATTTTGAATGCCTTTGTGATATTTTTCTAAAACACATTTTCTGGAGGTCACTACCATAAAACAATAAAAACAATTAGCACTTTCCAGTTTATTGGGCTTTTCTGTTAGCGAAATCTATTATAAATGGGTAGTTATTGTTATTTTGGTTTTTTTTTTCAAGAGCATTAGCAACTAAGGCCATATTGCTCTGAGGATATGCGGTGGTCATTCCCTAACCTTTCTGCATCCTCTGTATTTGGTAGTCACGGGCTCGAACCCTGGTCTAATCAAGAAGCGTGTGCTATGCACTGCTGCTCCTGCCCACCTGGCTACGGAGGTGCCTATAAACGGGTAGTAAACTCTATCTTATCGCATTTGCGATAATACCGATAATTGGAATTCTGTGGGTTTTTTATGTTACGGTATTATGGTGAAATGTGTTCATTTTCACTGAAATCTTCAATCATATAAAAAACATTAATAAATTTTCAAAAACTTCTCTTCATTCCTATTTACTTATTACAATGGTGAAGGGAAAGGGACCAATGGAAAGTGCAAGTGCTAACAGTTCTAGAAAACAAAACAAAATTGATTTAGAAATGAAGATGATTAATTAAGAAGTACAAAACAGGACAAGGTTTGTCATCTATTGCGCAGAATTAGGTCTCACTGCTTCAACAGTGAATACTATTTTAAAGGACAGTCCGTTTATAAAAGAACATGTTAAAGGATCAACGCATTTAAGATCAACAGTGATCACAAAACGGTGTTCAGGTGCTATATCGAAGATGGAAAAGCTATTAATAATATGGATGGAAAATCAGATTCAGAAGCAAGTGCTCCTGAGTCAATTAGCCATTCAAGCAAAAGCAAGAAGTATTTATGAAGACATTAAGGATAAGTATGGCGAACCCCGAGCCAAGTTCGTGGCAAGCAATGGGTGGCTTAATAGGTTTAAGCATCACGCTGGTTTCCAAAACATTAAAGTATGCAATGAAGTGCCAATTCTGTAGCTGCAGAAAAATTTTATGATGTGTTGGAAAAGAACCATTCTAAATCTCCACAGCAACGTGCTTATCAGCTGGAGAGTTAATTCTGACAACGATGCTCGAAAAGTTAAAAGTTGCTGACATTATGCCTGTCTCCTCTCTCTTTTTATAATTTTGAAATTTTTGTAATTTGTACACATTTGTACAATTTTTCCAGTGCATGAGATAAAAAAAATTGAATAAATAATTCTATTTACATGTTCGTCGAACGTTTCTTTTTTTGATTAAATCAAATTTACGAGTGCTGCATAAGCATTTAGGGAAATTCCAACTTACATAGAGTTACGTAGGGAAGAGTATGCAACCCTTACGTACGTCAGGGAGTGGCTGTAACTTGTTTTCAGTTCAAGGGACATAATAAATATGAGGTGTGTCTGATTTCCATGATTGTTTTAGATGAACCCTTGAAAACAATGGTAAGAAATGGGTAGAAAATAAATAAAAAAAAAAGCTTACACGTCCATCCTTGGAATTTCCTCCCAGAATTTACCACGACATCTAGAAAAACTTGATACAAGCATCAATACCTGTAGAAATTTTAAAGAGAATAGCACAAAATGAAGCCCCACTGCAGTGACCAGAAAATAGGCTTGTATATTGACTATCACCAGATTTGTTGATACAGAGTTCTTGATACAGTATGTAAGGATACACTGAATATAGATAAATCACACACAGCTAATACTTCCAGTCAGGCAGACTGTAGTGTCAGTATAAATCCTAAATGGTTTGGCGCCTCCGTAGCCAGGTGGGCAGGAGCAGCAGTGCGTAGCACACGCTTCTTGATTAGACCGGGGTTCGAGCCCATGACCACCAAATACAGAGGATGCGGAAAGGTCAGGGAATGACCACCACATCAATCAGAGCACTTACATCGGGAATACCCCTTAATCTGCTCACTGTTGGCCAGCGCAACTTCTCGGTATGTGGGACAGCTGGTCTGATAGGTTTCACGAGTATCACTAAGTTGTAGAATGGTCTTAATATAATTTTTTTTTTTTTTTTTATGAAAACCCCAAACACGAGCAAGTATTATTAGTACGAGAGGTATTAGAACCTATAGTACTTAGTACCGTGCATGGGTTGGAGGTTGAGAAGATGAAAGAAGATGTTTGTTGGCATTAGACTTGAACTTCTGTAGACTGCAATTTTCAGGAAATACGTACGAAGGAAGGTTGTTCCAGAAAACGGCAGTTGAATGAATAAACGAGAAAGATGAAAAGTTGGTTCTGTGAGTTTGAAATTGGACAGTAAATGGATGTTGGCTGGTGGCGGCACATGTTCAGACTGTTTTGAAAGAGAGAGCAGGAATTATAGTAGCCAATTCAGAAGAACAGTTCCCATTGAAATATCTGTAGAAAAGGCATGCAGCAGAAACAGTACATCTATGAGACAGAGAGTGGAGAGACTCTGTTAGAGATGAGTCATTAATTAACCCAACTGCCCTCTTCTGAATGGAATCTAGAAGCCTGAGAGAGGTTTTGGGGACACCGCCCCAGATGTGAGAACAGTATTCCATGGTAGGGTGTATTTGCGATTTTTACAGAGTGAACAGCTGTTTGGAAGAAAAGTAATGCCTAGAGCGAAAGAGAAAACCAAATTTTTTAGATGCAGAGGAAGCAATATTTGTAATGTGCTTGTGCCAAAAGAGATATATCATCTTGCCTATAAATCGGAGTGTCACCAAAGATAACCATAGGAGCAGAAGAATCCTTTTTGCGGGACATAAGACAGGACTGAGTTTAGAATTGAAGTCAAACCAAGTTGTCTTTGCCCCACTGGAGAATTACGAGATTGGAATTTAAAGAATTGGTAGCAGATTTTTGAGAAGTTGAAGCTGATTGAGAAGGGCAAGGTTTCAGCAAAAACTGTGGATAGGATTTCCGGTCAATCAAAGAAGGTCATTAATATACAAGAGGAAAAGAGTGGGGGAAAGAACTGAATCTTGCAGGACACCAGCATTATTGGAGATGTTAGAAGACAGAGAGCCATCTACCATCCCACTTAGTGAGTGGTCAGAGGGAAAACTGGATAATCAATTACAAAAAACAGTTAGCAAGCCATAAGATGGAAGCTTGTTTAGAAGACCTTTATGCCAAACATGATCGAAAGCCTTTGAGATGTCAAGAGAAACTGCTTGTGTTTCACCATACTTTTCCATTGAATTTGTCCATAAATGGGTACATAAGCCAGAATATCACCAGTGGATCGACACTGATGGAATCCATACTGGCGATCGTTGATCAGGCAGAAGGTTTCTAGATAGTTTAAGAGTTGGCAGTTAATTGATTTCTCCATTACTTTAGAAAGGGTAGAAGTAATTGCAATGGGACGATAATTGGATGGGAAGGATTTGTCGCCCTTTTTAGGAACTGGCTGGATATGAGCAAATTTCCAAGCAGAAGGAAAAACACCATTGCAATAAGAAAGTGAAAAAAGGCGGAAAAGAACAGGAGTAAGTTCAGGAGTGCAGGTTTTGAGAACAAGTTGAGAAATACCATCAGGACCTGGAGCTTTCTTAGCATCAAGATTCCTCAAAATACTTTTCATGGAAGACCCCAGGAAGCATTGACTGGAGCATGCTGGGAATGGGGGGAAATATATTACCAAGATCATTAATACATGGGTTGAAAGAAAAATGGGATGCTAGCAGGTCAGCTTTATCCTTACCTGAAATGACAATAGAACCATCTCGTTTTAACAGAGGTGGGAGCAGAGATGGGCAAAATTTGCAGCCAATAACTTTGGCAAGAGACTAGAATGCTCGGTCAAGAAGCAAGTTTTCTACTCTTAACCTGTTCAAAATCTAGTTTGGACTGATTAATAACTGCTTTACAATTGTTGTGAGCTCTGGTGTAGGCAGAAATTGAAACTGAAGAATTGGAAACAAGCCAATTACAGTATGCAACATTCTTCTCTTGAATAGCCTTAGCACATTTATTGGAAAACCAAGGTTTAGATATAGGACGAGATTTTAATATGGAATAAAGAATTCCAATCCTACAAGAATAATTTCACTGATACGATCTGAGCAAACATTGACATCAGAAGTTTTGAAA
This sequence comes from Mastigoproctus giganteus, assembly GCF_048544385.1. NCBI lineage: Eukaryota > Metazoa > Arthropoda > Arachnida > Uropygi > Thelyphonidae > Mastigoproctus > Mastigoproctus giganteus. The sequence goes on from NC_143575.1 coordinate 48,959,335, forward strand.
CAGTAATCCGACCAAGGAAAAGAAGAAAAGAAATCTCGCAGGTCATCCCATTTTGCATTCTTGTAATGCCAAACAACACGAGGTTGGGAATAGCCATGAGATATGACTCCATTGGAGAAGAAACAATCACCAAGTTGTGATCTGAGGTGCCTAAAGGACCACTCACTTCAACCGTGTGCTTAGAAGGGTTGTTTGTGAGAAAAAGATCAAGCGTGTTGGCTGTATGGTTAGGATTGTCCAGTATTCTGGTAGGTAAATGAACAATTTGTGCAAGGTCATTAGTAATTGCAAAAGCTTCAGCATCTCGACCAGCTGGGTCTGTGTGACTAGAAAACGGAAGCCAACTGGAGTTGTGAACATTAAAATCACCAAGGAAAATTACCTCGCTGTTAGGAAAGTTGGACTGGAGGAAGTCAAAGCGTTCCAAGTGATTAGTGGAATTAGGAGAACAATAGAGACCACAGAAGATCAAAAAGATTAGATTCGGAACTACCAAATCTCTGACAGGGAATATGGGAATGGGCATATGCACAAATACCACCTTTGAGGTCAAAGGAATCATACAGCGAATAACTGGGTAAGTGAAACGAGCAGTGGTTGAATCAACCAATAACTGAGATTCTGTCAGAAAAAGTACATGGGGTTTGGCAGACTGTAAGTGGAAATGGACATCATTGAGATTAGAACTGAGACCATGTATATTTGTTAAATGAACTAGGAAGTGTTTGAGAGGTTTAGATCTTTTCGCAGATAAATTTGCTCTATTAGTTTGACTATTCATGGTGTATTCAATAGTAAGAAAAAATGGGGGGGGGGGAGGACATGCTGTATGAAGTAATGAAATTTTTGGATGTGGCGTACACACAGTAAGAATATACCCAGCTCCTTGACATAATGTGGCCTCAACAATGCCACCCGCATACACACTACTCGGACTCCCTTCAGTCACTATCTGGCAGAATAGAGGCAGCAAGATGATCTGGAAGCTTTCTAGTTACCAATAGGTTGAGTCCAGTGTACTAACTAGCGGCCAGCCTGCGAACGTCGTTTTAGAGCTGTACCCTCGAAATGTAAGGAAGTTTGGATCTCGCCATGGCGTTCATCATAACCTCAAAAGACATCAGTCATACTGCACAAAAGATGGAAGAGATGGGGGAGGGTTGACCGGAACTTAGCTCTGGAGACTAAACATGGGTTCCACCACTTCAAGCCTCCAATAAGCAAAGTGGTGGTATTGCACCATTTGATGAGAGTCATCTACCACCTAGAATTGCCCGGTAACACAGAGGGACAGCATTCCTCTGTGTGGTTCGGGCACCACACCTCGACCCCTGCTTATGTTGGTTCACACCTGGGTGGTCACCCACAGTGTGCTTGCACTAATTGCCTAAATTGCATCAAGGCCAGAATGCGAACAATGCGTACTGAGTTAAGTCTTTCCTTATCCATTCATTAAATGAAAATTTTCTTTGCTCAATGGAAACTAATTTTAAATGTAATTTCCAAGGGGAATTTTAAAAAAATTGCTATAAAGAAATTCGTTAAACAGAGGTCTGCCTGAATAATTTAAAATTCTAAAAATGGTTATAAAGTATTATATAGAAAATATCAACAATAGATTAATCTCTCCTAATTTTAATGTAATTTCCAAGGGGAATTCAAAAAAATTTGCTATAAAGAAGTTCATTAAACAGAGATCTGCCTGAGTTTTAAAACTGTTTATAAAAATGGTTATAAAGTGTTATATAGAAAATATCAACAATAGACAGTGAAAAATGCAAATTTAGTTAAATAACTTTAAACTTATTTGAATAGTAGGTAAACATGTGAAAAAAATTTACTGAATATTACAAATTTTGAAATGTACTACATCTAAATGTTACACATCATTCTTAATAAAGGTGCTGGTACTCCGTACCATTCCAAAAAAAAGCAGTGAGTATATCCAACACTATGAGTTAAAAAGGGATCATCCAAGATAGCAAAAGTCTCTATAATGACAATTTAAAAAATCCAAAGAAACACTTACAGAGCAGACTGTTGTTATGGCATGGCCAAATTAATAAGTCAATAAGTACATAATCACTAAATAAATTCATAAATTAACAAAATTATGTATTTTTTCTTATCTCCTGCCACTTCATTGCCCTTTGATTGTATATTAACAGTTCATTTGGTATCTTGCATATAAATGTTATGCGGAGAACATTTATATGCACACTTAAACCAACATTAATTGCCTTATGCAACACAGAAGTGTTAACTATACATGATAAACAATCTCAGCCAAAATCATTTCTGCTAATGAAGTGGCAGTAGTAGTAGTAAATAATTCTCTTCCACCCTATGTAGAATCAATACATGTTCCAGAGATAAATAACAAGTTTTATAAGGGAACAGATGGATTAATCAAAGGCTTGGCTATGGCCAGCAAGTTGATCTAGCATTGTACTTCAAGTATTATGCAAGCAACAACAGTGACATAAAAATTCATATGAAACTTTATTTCTCATTGATTGTTCAAATTTACAGATAAACAAGAATCATATATTTATAAAAAAATGTTCAAAAAAAATTCTATTGTCATTACACTTTAAAAAATTTTAATGTCAGAAAGTTTTGCAGTTACATATAATTGCCCTGTAATTAATTTTATTAACTTGCTGGTACCTTAAATCTCCTTTTTATATGCCATACTCCTAATAGACTCTTACTGTATAAAACAAAAATAAAGTCGTAACTCAAAAGTTTGTATTGTAAAAATGTTTTTTCTACACTCATAAAATGACACATTGATCCATCTTGTTACACAGGTAAGTGAAACATAAATGAACATTAATCAAAAATTTCAATTAAATTATAAAGTAGCTCCTTTTTTTTTTCTTTTTTTTTTTTTTCTTTTGTTTTTTTTGTCATGTAATGCTTAGAATGTCAGAGTCAATAAAATAAAGATTATTTACAATATTTAATCAAAAAAATAATAAACTTGAATAAACTTAAAATTTTTAATTGAATACAAATAAAAATTAAATAAATTTAGAATTAACACTAAGAATTTTAGAATTTTATTTGATCCAAATCTCTCCATTTTCACTACCACTATTCCCATATATGACAAAACAATGTATAACAACAAAAAAAAAGTAGCATTTGACAGGTATTTTTTTTCTTTCTTTTTTTTTTTTCCAAAATCAGTCCTGCTTCTCACTGTATCTTCTTTATTTGATTGTAGACATTCAGGATGTTGGTAGCACCCCAGATGTATAAAATTCTATTCTGTCCAAAAATTGGGTGGTCAGTCATGCTCAGACTATTATCTTTCTGTGACTCTCCAATAAACCATTTGATAATTAAAATTTCCACCAATATGTGAGGACTAGTGAATAAAAATGCAACAAAAGGTCTCACATCTGCTGAGTTTGGGCTTGGCACACCCAGGGTCCTGAGCTGGATATCATCATTCTTCTCTCTCTGGGTAACTCGGAATTTTTTTTTTTGGCTGGTGCAGCATAAGCTTCAGGCTTCCTTTCACCATATGGCTAATAATAATAAAAATGCTTGGAGATGTTACTACCATCCTGCATGTGTAGAATGTTGTGATACTTCAATAATTAGAATGCAGTTTATTGTCCTTACTGAAGTATTTAATAGTTTCTGTGGCCATGGAATTAATGTCTCTTTATAATTTCAGTGTAACTAACTATGTAGGGTATAAAAAGGTCCAGTGACTTACTTAAAGTTCGAAATTACATTGTAAATAATAACCCAAAGATTGGTGCTTTTAGATTTTTGCTTATAAACTAAACATTGCTTTTTTTCCTTTGAATGTGCATAGCATGTTAACTAAAGAAAGAGGGAAAAAACAAGAGAGAGAAATTTCAATTAGAAGCATTTGTATTCCCAGACTCATTAGTTTAAATATTTGGGTAAGAAAATCAGCCTTTAGATTATGAAAGATTTTGATTTTTTTTTAATTATTATTGCTACTATGAAATATGGTATTTTAATTTACAGTTACTATAGTTAATATAATTAAATAAAATACTTTTTTATAAAATATTTAATCCTATAAAGTACCCAAAGAAACTAATATGGTGATATTTCTGATATCACCTTATCACTATATTTCTTCAGCTATGAAATTCTGTTCAGGCTGAGGTAGGGGCTTCTAATAAATTTAATGAAATGCTACAATTAATGTTAAAAGTAAAGAAAAAAACTATAAGGAACTTTAGCTTAATTAATACAATAAATTTATCAATTTGTTAATTTTTTTTAATTCATAGAAGAGTGACATTAAGATATCTATTTTTAATTTCACTATAGTAATATTGAAATAAAATAAAACCAAATATTACCTCATTAAATGAAGTGCACCCTCCTTGCAACAACAGTATGCCGTGTAAGCACATATATACAAATGATTAGTTATGTTCCTCTACACTACTGGTTATATTAGGCTTACTGCCAAACCATAACACCTCCGAAAACAAGAATTGAAATATATATAGGTGCAGTAACTTTATAACACTATCACTAAATCTCGACTGAGTTAAACCAGTGTTTCTTCATTGATTTTTACTTTTGCTTGTGAGATAATATGGGCTTCTGGAAACTTCTTGAGTCCCACTTCTGTGGGTGTCCTGTTCTGGATTCTTGTACTTTTGCATTGAAATTTATTCTATCTGGGGAAAAGCAGGCTGAAGATCTAGATGACTGTTCTGACTGGAACTTGTACTAAATTTGCTGAGAGATTGGTCTGTAAGATTGTTTACTCTAGGTATATTTGATGCTGTGGAACTGCACTGCTTCTCTCCTAAAATGGATAGGACTGTAGAGTTCTGCTAGAGGTTCCTTCACAGTTGATCTGTCTGTTAATCAGGTTATTCTCTTAATGTACTAAAATAAAACCAAAATCTATTCCTTTAACAAGTTTAGATATTGAGGATTGAGATTAACTCCACTTTTCTTATTGTTGAATGATTCTGGAAACATTTTATAAAGAAGAACTTCACCATATGCTCTTATAGAATTGTACTTAGTACTGCATGTAATATCTTATACAAATACTGATCAATTCCTGTAGTATTACTGACTAAGGAAAAAGTTAGGTAACATGTATATTGTGCTATATCTCAGATGCATTAAATTTTTATCTTGAATCAGTAATTTTTAATTACTCATTTAGTTAAATTTAATTATGAATTTTAATGAAAATATTAAGATATGAAAATATATAACCTGAGATATACTTTAAAAAAATTTATTGATTGGGAATTCAGTTGTTATATGTGGACAGTTGTGCTGAAGTTATTAGATGTTTAAACATTTGCCGCCACACTTAAAAATTAATGGGAAATATTCAGAAACAGCCATTCTAGAAGAATTTTAATTTTACGTGAACCATGATCTTGCATGGTAACTTGTGTTACAAAACTTACTTTGTTTGGTGATGAGTTCATCGGTTTATGTCCAGTTGTCTCTCTGACCCTTATACTGGAAAATGAGTACTTTAGGCTATTCAAAATTTCCTTTAGACGTTTATATAATAATCAAAAATAAACTTCACATAGGACTTTTACTCTTTAAAAATAAAATATAAATTTTGAGAATTAGGATGTACCACACTCAAGGTAGTGGAGAAAGAAAAAGACCTGGGGGTAATTATACAGTCAGATATGTTTCCACTGTTCCACTGCTCCTCTGAGCAGTGCAGATAGGTTTCCAGGACTGCTCATGGTATTCTGTCAATGATATATATACAGGAATTTTGCCAGCAGGAACAAGGAGGTGATTATCCCATTGTATAATGCAGTGGTCAGACTACATCTTAAGTACTGCATGCATGTCTGGAAACCTCATTTTAGGAGGGATGTGGATCTGTTGGAACCAGTACAGAGAACAACAACAAGACTGATTAAATCACAAAAGGTAAAGGTACTTTTATCAGGAAATATTTGATTCTATTCTGTAAATTTTAGTGTCTAAAAATTTAGGTATCTTTGAGAAGACCTGATCAAAGTATTTAGAACTTGAAATGGGTTAATTATACATTAAATGATGGTGGTATCCTTGTCCTTTCTCTGATAGCACACATATAAGGAGACATAAATTTGAAGAGGATCATTGCAGAATAGATGAGCAAAAATTAGCTTTTACTCAAAGAGTGTTTGATTGTTGGAAGAAACTCCCATCTGACATTGTGGAAGTGGGTAGCTTAAATAAACTTAAAAAATGATTAGACAAGTGGGTAGAGGTGGTGGTGGTGGTGGTGTTTTTTTTTTTTTTTTTTGACTGATGCAAGTATAAGCTTGCTTCCTTGCATTATTTTCTAATACTAATAAATGAGAAAAAATAAAAGGATTCATCATACTGCAACTGGAAATTTCATTTTCTTGTGTATCCTATAACATATTAGGTTGACAGTTGATTTCAGATTACCATCTTGATAGAAATAGGCTTCATTAGTTCCACTTAGAACTATTATTCTGATTAAATTTCAATTTAAAAATATATTCCAAAATCGAAAGGAAAAACATATATACATGTATATACCCAGTAAACCCTCACCAATACGGAGTACCTGCAGGGGAGAGGTCGTCTGGATTAGTGAAGCAAAAGATAGCCCTAAAAGACAAAAAAAAAATTTAGAAATGGAAAATTTAATGATATAGGTAGTGCTGATGAAAATAAATAAAACAAAATCACTGTAGAGCCTTTATATAAAACTATAAAAAGACAATAGTTTTTATGTTGTTAATCGTCTTTTGTCTTTTTATATATCAGGTGGCACTGGCGTCGTACACCAACACAACTTGATCATTGCTGTGAATACCATTTAAATACAGCTTCTTCCAGCAACACATCTTTTGGCTTTTTTAATGTCTCTATTTAATACACTGCTTTTATCACTGCATTTTTAATATCTGACACAGCCTGTTGACCAATACCAAATTCTTCAGCATTTTTTTTTTTTCCAGGAACACCATTTTCAAGTTAATGATAGTTAAAGTAAAGTGCTTTCTTTTTATTTCACTTTAATTCTTTAGAACCCATGATTATATAAAATATGTTAACTTGTATCCATATAAAGAAGTATGCAAATGAAGCGATATAAGCAATAGCATCTGTCTGCCTCAGAGTCAACAGTGATATTGAACAACACGCAAGACAATGTAATGTATGTTCCATCTCTCTCTGCACAGTCAATCAGCATGTAGTGAGAGTTACTCATCTGCCTTCCTAAATCCCATGTGTCTTTCAAAGTACTCAGCTGTGAACAGAATTTTCATATTTCGATCTGGATTAACTGTAAACAAATTAGCTAGGGTTTACCAGGCGTGTTTTTTTTTTTTTTTTGTCTTATGAAAACATGAAATATTACTGTCTAAATTTCATTGCAAAATCTTGTGAAAAGCTTCTGCATATGTTTCAGAAAATTGGCAACTTGAATTTTAAATAAGAATTGAAAAAATATATTTTGAAGAAAGCCTAATTAATTGGAGAACAATTTTTTGTTTGTTTGAAGTACAGTTATGTGAACGTGCGATTATATTTCGGAATAAAGGGTTCCTGTGAACTGATGGCACATGGAAAGGAAAATGAGGTTTTGAGCACAAGAGTCTCTCTCTCTCTCTCTCTCTCTCTCTCTCTCTCTCTCTCACACACACACACACACACACACACACACAGTAAGGAAAGGTGCTGAAGTATTTATTCTTTAGTTCTGATTCTTTACCAATATAAATGATGGGAATTCTGAGTTTTTATATATATATATAAAGAAGTGCTGTGTCCATTTTTCAAGGCATAAAACATATTCTCTTGTGCTGATAATGTGAGCCACTTAATAGTGCAATACAGATATCAGATTAAGATTTGTACAGGTACAAACTAATTAATTACTATGCAAGGATTTGAATATTTTTAAATGCTTTTCAAGTGCCTTAACTGCAAAGTGATAATATTGGACTAAACAAACTTAGATGTAAGATTGTAGCCCTATATATATATATATATATATATATATATGTATGTCTTCAGAAACCGTGTTATTTTTATTAAGAATTAACGAGAAGTTGGTGGTTGTGCAGAAATTGCATGCTTTTATTCTTGACCATATGACCTTTATTTTACACCACTGGTCTGTGAAGAGGGTGCACCAGCTTCCAGATAGATCATAAGATGTTGCTGAAATATTGTGTTATAAAGGCTGAACAGTATAATAATTAATTAGTAAATTGTAAATATTGGATGAATGAAGCATGGCTGAAAAGATAATGCTTTATATTATATATACACAGCAATATTATATATTCAGCATAGCAAACCAATAGGTTTTTTTTTTTTTTTTTTTTTGTTAAGCTTTTGTTACAGAATCCCATATGCAGCAAAGGGACAAACAGTTTTAAAAACTTTTCACGATTCGAAACATAGAAAATTCTTAGGTTTTTTTTTTTTTTTTTTTTTTTTTTAAATCTGCTTATCTTTTTGTTGTGTAAAAGTTCCATAACAAAATCTGGGACTTCTGGATGCCAAAAAGTAAGGTTCACTTGCTGTATACAACATAAGTGTCTATCATACTGCTCAATGTCTCTTTAAAAGAATATGGTTATTATCACTTTATAAATTACTTTATATATTTTTATATTTTTTGTGATTTATAGCTGATATATCCAGTCTGGATATATCTAGGATTATTCTTTAAACTTCAAGGAATAGTACAAATTGTAACTGTGCCTTTTTTAAATAATTTTATTTACAAGCATTTCAAATTTTAGAAAAGAATAGTGAATATAAGTTATACCAAGAAATATTTAAAACCTAGCCAGAAAAATATATTTAATGCTGTTGTGAATAGTTTTAAGATGAAACGGCCTGAACACTGGAAATCACTTGTCCATATTACTAACTTTATAGTAATTCAGTTTCTTAAATACATGCCTTTCCTGTACATTTGTTTTAAGAAATGGTGTAGAAATTCTACCTAAAGGATTAGAAGAGGTGAAGTGGTTATACTTTTACTATAGAGAATACATTGCTTTGTGTATTCTTGCGTGTATATATATGTATATATTTGCAAATTTAATAAAATACTTAAATACTGCAATATGTTACTTGTGTCAGTTTTTTTCAAGATTGTTGTGTTCTAGAAGAATGAATATAATAACTGATTAGTATTAACTTCTGCACTTCATTCCATTTACTCTGAGGAAGCAGTGAATCAAAATTTAAAAATGTGTATTCTCTGAGAAACCTCAAGAGTTTTCCACGCATTCTGTCATCTGTGACAGTATAGTACTTTCATCACTTGTTTAAGGTAATGTAGGTTTGAATCTTGTTTTGGTGGTATTCTTAAAGGCCTCTTCAGTAAAGGCTATAACTGGCCCATCTGAAGAGGAAAGAGAGCGGGGTTTTTGACCCACACACTATGCAAACTGGTCTGTGAGTACATGCTTGTGCAGAAATAATGTGCTTGTTGCAGTATGTCCTTGTTTGTGTGTCCTATAACATATTAGGTTGACAGTTGATTTCAGAGTACCATCTTGATAGAAATAGGCTCCATTAGTTCCACTTAGAACTCTTATTCTGATTAAATTTCAATTTAAAAATATATTCCAAAATCGAAAGGAAAAACATATATATATATATATATATATATATATATATATATATATATATATATATAAATGTGGTTATTACGTTTAGATGTATGTATTCTTTTAGATTTGCGTGTTCTTCTGTGCTGCGTTAATGCCATTGTATTTTTGCCATAGGCCAATTGTACATTATGTGCGCCAGTATATATTCGTTTAATTGTAGATTGTTACCGATTATTGGTGTTTTTCATATAAGTATTAGTGTTCATACAAATTTGTAATCAAGTTATCCTAGTTTGGTTATCTTCATTACATATGGCCTATACATATTGAGTTAAGATAAAAAGTATAATGCTAAATGATAATGATTTCATTAGTAAAATGTTATGAAAAATCATTATCATTTAGCATTATACTTTTTATCTTAACTCAAAATGTATAGACCATATGTAATGAAGATAACCAAACTAGGATAACTTGATTACAAATTTGTATGAACACTAATACTTATATGAAAAACACCAATAATCGGTAACAATCTACAATTAAACGAGTGTATATATATATATATATATATATATATATACACACACACACACACACAGTAAACCCTCACTAATCTGGAGCAACCGCCGGGGAGAGGTCCTCCTCGCCTTTACAAGAAGAGTCTGCAACTGACTCTGCTACTTATATTTTAGTGCTTTTATACTATTTTATGTTTTTATCTATTTATAATTGTTTTTAATTAACTCATCAGTTTTATCTGTAAATTTGCAGTCTTATTTATTTCATGCATTTAATCACTACCTTTTCTTTTATTAAAATGTTTTTGTCGCTTAGTCAGTTATTGCAAGAACTTTTTTGTTGACCAATGAGATTGGGGGGGGGTTACTAATATTATATGTAATATGCAAACCATAAATTAAAAATTATGTGATTAAAAACTAATTTGAATTTGACAAAACAAGATTATTCAAAACAGTCCCTAAAAGAAGAGTAACAAATATTGACTAACAGTCATTCTGAATGTCCATAGTGAGAGAATAATCATTACTAACTGAGATGGTTAAAGATGCAAATCTAACTATTAATCATTTGAATTAATAAGTATAATCCAGGGCTTGGAATGGATACCATAAAGATGTTCCATTTCGTAGTTATGGCATTATTGTGCACATTGGTAATGTCATGTATATTAATTTCCTTCTTTAGTATTATCTTGAAAATCAGTAAACCCTTGGTCATCCGGATTAAGCAATAATCTGGATTAGTGAAGCAAAAGATAGCTTTAAAAGAACAAAAACTTAGAACACAAATAAATGGAAAATTTAATAAATAAAATATAGGTAGTGTTGGTGAAACTAAATAAAAAAATATCACTGTAGAGCCTTTATTTAAAACTATAAAAAGGCAATACATTTATCCATCAGTAGATGGATAAGTGTATTGTCTTTTTATACATTTATCAGGTGGTGCTGGCATTGCATGCCCAATGCTACTTGCTCATTGCTGTGAATACCACTTAAATATAGCTTCTTCCAGCAACACTTGTTTTGGCTTTTTTAATGTCTGTCTATTTGATACACTGCTTTTATTATTTTCCACTTTGAATTTTAAAGAAAACGTCTTTATAGATTCTTTTTGTTTTTTAATATCTGACAGTCTATTGGCCAGTACCAAATTCTTCAGCAATTTTTTTTCAGGAACACCATTTTCAAGTTGTTCTATGCTTTGAGCTTGTTAATGATCGTTAAAGTAATATGCTTTCTTTTTAATTCTTTAGAACCCATAATTATATAAAATGTGTTAACTTATGTACACATACACTGAGTGATCACTGAATTATGGCCACCCCTATGAAAACAATGTGACCCGTTGATCACATGAGGTACGATTGCAGAGTTAGTCAACCTACATAGCATAGATAAGGTGTCAGTGGTTCAGTAGGTAGTAAAATTCTGAGCGTGGTGGGTAAAAGGAAGGATTTATCGGACTTTGATAAAGAACAGATTGTGGGTGCTCGACGAGCTGGTGCCTTGATTTCTCAAACGGCTGAACTGGTGGGGTGTTCAAGAGCCAGTGTAGTTAAAGTGTACCAGGACTGGCATCAAAAAGGTCAAACAACAACCCAACGGCAAAACTGCAAAGGTCAGCGAAAAGTTGAAGTTAGAGATGAGCACCGGGTCCAATGACTCGTACAGGCACAGCACTGTTGAAGAATTGACTACCCAATACAACATGGGCCAATGTGGAACAATATCTGGCATGACCATGCATCGCACATATGGGCTATACCAGCAGACAACCTCTACGGCATCCACTCCTAACCAAGGTTCTTCGGCATAAAAGACGCCTGATGCAAAGAGCATGCAAGTTGGACGTTAGAAGACTGGAAGGTGTGCTGGTCAGATGAGTCACATTATTTAATCCACACCATGGATGATCGTGTACGGATTTGGCGTCAACAACATGAGGCTCTTCATCCATCATGCATGGTATCAAAAGTGCAGGCCGGTGGAGGTGTGTGGAGCATGTTTCACTAGCAGGAACTTGGACCCTTGGTGCATGTGGAACAGTGTATCAGTGGTCTCCACTCTTATCAGCTGCTTGCTGACTCTGTACACCCCGCTATGTTACACTTTCCCGAATGGCAATGGTGTCTTCCAAGATGACAATGCATTGAACCATCGGACACTTCTATAGGAATGGTTTGAGGAACAGAGTTCTAACTTCCAGCATATTAATTGGCCTTCAAACCCCCAAATATTAATCCCATAGAGCACTTTTGGGATACTGTGGAAAGGCATATCAGGCATCTGGATACACCAATCACCTGCATTGCTGACCACGTTATACACAGCTTGGTCGACCATACCTCGAATGCTTCCGACATGTTGAATCAATGCCATGCCGGATAGCTGCTGTACTGAGGGCAAAAGGAGAACCTATGAATTATTAGGTAGGTGGTCATAATTCAGTGAATACTCAGTGTATGTACATATAAAGTATGCAAATAAAGCGGTATAAGCAAAAATCCCTCCGACTCAGTCAACGATACTGAATAACATGCAAGACAATATAACATGGTCCATCTCTCTTTCTGCGCAGTTAGTGATTAATCTACCTTCCTAAATCATGTCTTTCAAAGTACAGGAACTCCCCGACTTAACGCAAATTCGACTTTGCGTAAGATTTTGCCGGCCATTGAAAACTGAAAAAAAATATGGAAACGTATTTTGCATCTGTAGGGATACGTGGAGGTATTGTGAAAATGTCGTAATGTGTGGTGCCTCCGTGGGCAGGTGCAGCAGTGCATAGCACACGTTTCTTGATTAGACCGGGATTCGTAATGTGAACTCAATAGCATTCTTTTTTTTTTTTTTTTTTTTTAATTTGTTGCAAGTCTGGAAGTTGAAAATTTCGTTATATTACTGAGCTATTCATCTCTCTAAAATGTCACATTTATAATGGAAATTGCACTACCCTTTCATCGTTATTATAAGAATCAGTTTTGAATCTCTTTGTGATATTTTTCTAAAGCACGTTTCTGGAGGTCAGGACCAAAAAATAATTTGTGCTTTCCGTTTATTGGACTTTTCTGTTAGTGCAGTCTATTATAAACAGCTAGTAAACTCAATCTTATTGCTTTGCGATGGTCCCGATAACTGGAATTCTGTGGGTTTTTATGTTAGGGTATTATGGTGAAATGTGTTCCCCTTCACTGAAATCTTCAATCATACAAAAAACAAATTTTCAGAAACTTCTCTTCATTCCTATTTACACATAATGATGAAGAGAAAGGGACCAATGAAAGTGTAAGTGCTGGCAGTGCCAGGAAATGAAACAAAATTGATTTAGAAATGAAGGTGAAAATGATTAAGAAGTAGGAAGCAGGACGAAGTTTGTCATCTATTGCAAGGGAATTAGGTCCAGCTGCTTCAACAGTGAATACTATTTTAAAGGACTATAAAAGAACATGTCAAAGGATCAACACACACTTAAGATCAACAGTGATCACAAAACAGCGTTCAGGTGCTATATCGAAGGTAGAACAGCTAATAATATGGATCGGAATTCAGTTTCAGAAGCAAGTGCCCCTGAGTCCAATGGCCATTCAAGCAAAAGCAAGAAGTATTTATGAAGATATTAAGGACAAGTACGGCAAATCCCAAGCCAAGTTTGGGCAAGCAACGGGTGGTTTAATAGGTTAAAGCATTGTGCTAGTTTCCAAAACATTAAAGTATGTGGTGAAGTCGCCAGTGCAGATTCTGCAGCTGCAGAGAAATTTTGTGCTGTGTTGGAAAAAATTATTCATGAAGGTGGAAACTCAGAAACTTCAACACACCAAATTTTTAACGTTGACGAGACTGCTTTGTATTGGGAAAAAATGCCGGATCGAACATACATTGACAGAGAGGAAAAGATAATGCCAGGTTTCAAGGCTTCAAAAGTCAAAAGATAGGGCCACACTCTTGCTTGGGTGTTAATACAGCGGGAGATTACAGATTAATACCACCGCTTGGCTACCATTCTGGAAATCCTTGTGCATTTAAGGGCATCAATAAAGCCACCCTACCCGTGCATTTTCGATCGAACCAGAGAGCATGGATAACAATATCTCTCTTTGAGGATTGGTTTAAATGCTTCATTCCCGGGTTGAACAATATTGTAAAGATAACGTTCCTTTCAAGATTTTGCTTCTATTAGATAATGCTCTTGGACATCCTACGCATCTAGATGATTTCAATTCGAACGTGAGTCATTTCTACCGCCAAACATGACTTCACTCATTCAGCCTATGGATCAGGGTGTTATTTCGAATTTAAAAGCATACTATTTACGCACATTTGCTCAGGCATTGTCTGCAGTAGACGGCGAGAAAAATTTTACCTTAAGAGACTTGGAACTCTTACAATATTTACCATGCCATCTTAAACATTAATAAGGCCCGGGCGGAAATTACTAAAAGTTGTTAAAATGCCGCATGGAAGAAAATATGCCCACGGCATGTAAAAGGCTTCGAAGCGTTTGAAAAAGATGAATCGTATGAAGAGGTTGCAGAGCTACTACAGTTGGAGGTTGTTGCCAAAGACGAGGAGTTAATAGAGGAAGAAGAAGAGAAGGGATTATCTAACGAAGAACTTATTGACTTGCAGGCAGCGATATTGAAAGAATAAAATGCTAACGAAGCTCAAGATGAACCAAATGAGGAGCCGAGACGCTTCATCACCAGAGAGATGACAATGGCATTTTGCGAAATTGCATCGACAATGGTGAGGTTTGAAAAAATGGATCCTAACAGCTAGTAAACTCAATCTTATTGCTTTGCAATGGTCCCGATAACTGGAATTCTGTGGGTTTTTATGTTACGGTATTATGGTGAAATGTGTTCCCCTTCACTGAAATCTTCAATCATACAAAAAACAAATTTTCAGAAACTTCTCTTCATTCCTATTTACACATAATGATGAAGGGTTTCATTGGTTACACATAACCAATGAAATCTACAGAATTACAAAGAAATCTACAGTGAAAAGAAAAAAAGCCACCGTCCAGTAATCCATTATTATGTTCTTTCATAAGGTTGAGCGGCCAATTCCTTTTAAATCTCCACATCCCTCAACCTCAGCAGCGGCGTACTTATCAGCTGAAGACGTCGAGTCTGGCAATGATGCTCGAGAGGTAAACCTTACTGATGTTATGCCTGTCTCTTCTCTCTCTCTTTTTTTTTTTTTTTTGTCACTTTTCCTGCTCATTAGATAAAAAATTGAATAAATACAATAAATAATTCTATTCACATGTTCGTCGAACATATCTTTTTTGATTCAATCAATTCAGCAAGCACAGTTGCGAGTGCTGCACAAGCATGGGGGAAATTCCGACTTACGTAGAGTTCCACCGAACAAAACCCTTACGTTAATCGGGGAGTGGCTGCACTCAACTGTGAACAGAATTTTTCATATTTCGATCCAGATTAACCGACATCTGGATTAACTAACCGGATTAGCGAGGGTTTACTGTATATATATATTTTTTTTATTTCAAGCCCTGGTGTAATTGAATGATTTGCTATAATTGAATTAATCAATTATAGCAAATCGTATTTTCAAATCTCAAAATCGTGACATACATGTATAGTGGAACTTTGAGAAGAATGTGAAGTCACATAACATATTACCATGCGTTTGGTACACATAATATGCAATGAATTGCAACAAATCTTTCAATCCATTCCTCCTGTCAAAAAGTTTGAAAATGATTAATTTTCCTATATTTTATATTATAAATATTTAAATTTTTGATGTATTATTATACATGTTCATACTAATATATTCAACCAAAAACAAAGAAAAATATTAAAAATTGCAACAAGATGTATTTCTTATAATCCCGTAATGCACTTGACTTCTATTCCCTATATACTATTATTGTTTATTATATATATTTTCCCTTTATTTTGATTTTTGAAGCAGTTTGAAGCATTTTTGACATGACGGACAGTCTTCAGTCCGTCATGTCAAGATATTTCCTGAAATGTATGCTAATAAAAATTGTTTCAACATTAAACCTGCTTCTATTAAGAGAGCTTATTTTTTCCACTTTGTCACTTGCCCTTAATCAAACCAATGAAATTGTCAGTTATTATTAAAAGGTGGAATTGACAGAATGAATTTAATTAAATTAATTGCAATAATTCATAGAAGTTGAAAAAGGGATTTTCATTGTCCTACTTAACAAAGCAAACACAGGGTTTGCATTTGTAAATCAGAACTTCCCCCAGAAATTCAGATAGTTGGCAACTCTACCATTACTATATTCTCGCCCTACATTTACACCACAGAAAAGTCTATCTTAACCACTTTACACCTTTTTATGTAATACCCTTGATTTATTAAAAAAAAAAAAAAAAAAAAAAGTTTAATGGCATTTATATGTAAATTTGCATCTGTAAATTTTTATGTAAAAACTGCCATAGTAAACTTTTAACACTTTTTTTCTATTTAATTTTATATTCTTTAAGTAAAAGTGACGTCATTACCGCATTTTCTTTTGGCCTTGCTGATTAAACTACCTGCAGTTTTTTGTTTGTTTAATAATAATGATAAATTTGAAGTGATAAACGTAACAATAATACTTATTTTTAAATATATATTGATGCACAAGTCAGTGCAACTGCATCATATTAGTACATTGATTGATGCATATTTTTATTATATTGATGTATTAATACATTATGCCATTTGTTGTGTGAGGAGACCCTGTACCTTTATCAATGGTGTTAAGTAGAAGCAGTGTGATTTGCAGTGGTTCTCGTTTCATCATGAACTGTACAAAGTCAGATAGGATATCGAAATGCGGAACGTCTGATTTTAAAAGTAATGTTATTACGTTAATTTTAAATATATACGCATCAGAATAGATTACAAAGACAATGTTTCAACAGTGTTTATTATGACGGCTGATTTAAATTTAGTTCTCATGCCATATTAAGTTTTTCTTGGTAATCAATTAGAAAGCTGTTGTCAGTTATCATTAATTAGAATTGTTTTTGATTTGGGACAAAATTTATCTCTCCAGAAATGTTACGATTGTTTCAAAGTGTTACAGTATTTTATTAGTGTTTCCCAACCTGTTGGCTGCGGGTCTTGACAGTAAGATGGTGCGTTTGTATTTGTTTTGTTTTTTGCAGTAGACAGTAATCCCAGTAAACAGTGATGGAAAATACAGATATGCGTATAACATCCTAACGTATGCTACATAGTTAAATATGAGTGCATATCAGTATATTTAAAAAATAGTTGTTAATATATTTGCATGCATAATTTATTAATTTTTTATTATTTTATTTATTTATTATTATTATTTTATTTTATTATTATTATTTTATTTTATTATTATTATTATTTTATTTTATTTTTTTTGTGGTTCGTGGCTTCTACCTGAAATATAAAAATTGTCTGTGTCTGAAAACCGGGTTGGAAACACTGCTTTGTTAGAGATATTAACACTTTTAAGTGAAGAAGAAGACATCAACTGCGCGTGCGCGTGATTGTTCGGGTCGGGTTATTCACACGCTCCGCTTACTTCAATTGTTTTAGTTTCTTAAACTAGTCTAACCATCTTAATTTTCATCTAATGTCTTAGATCTATATTCATAGTTCGTGAAAAGTGAGAATCAAAGTGCTTTTTGCTACTATTTCGTCCCGTAATTTCGGATTTCCTGGCAGAATTTCTAAAGTTGAATCGGACCTTGTTGTTCGCCATTGTGAGTACAGTGTGTATTCATTTACCCGTTGGAGCCCACATACTGCGAAAAGTAAGCGGTCAGCTCTTCACCACCCTACTTAATCCTAGCCTGAAGGAACATTCCTGGGTCAGTAAGTACTCTGCTTTTATTTTGTCAGCAACCTTGCCATCTCTCCCTGTAGTGTTTAGTGAATTTTGGGTACAATGCCGTCTAAAAATATGCAACCCTGCTCGAGCTGCGAAAAACTTTCCGACTGCCTAATAAAATGTTCTTCATTATCATGCCATCTTCTTTTTTGCAATTTTTGTAGTGGCATTAAAGACCTAAAACGGACTGCGCAACTTAGGAAATCAAAATGGAGATGTGTAATCTGCCGCAAGCAAAATAGGGATTCATCAGATACAGCTGACATATTAGCTGCTCCCTTAGTGCACCTGCCTCCCTCCCCCACAGTCTCTCCCTCTAGAATGCTGAATGTTGTTAATGACGTCACCACACAGATCAATTCCACTCTTAGTGAACCCGCTACGAAGAACAAGTGTTTGCCTGGAGTTACTGATAATTATTCTCAAACGGAATCACAGGCTCAAGTCAGCTGCGCTTTCTGCGGGTGTAACACTGAGAAACTTGAAACTATTGAAGGCATTCTAAGAAAACTGTATTCAGAAAATAGCTCGCTAAGAGAACGTCTGAGCCAGCTCGAAGATTATCAACGAAAGTCCTTGAGCCTACTACAAGGCCTCTTGCCCGTGAACACTAGGCTCCCTTGTCCGGGCCCACTGGAATGCCCATCTCCCACACCTGAGTCATCCCTACTACCCGAATCGAATATAGTTACACTCTCTAAAGACAGCGCCTATAGCGCCATGCTAAAATCAACGAAAAGGAACTCTGACAATGCAGGCATGAGTGGAGCACAGCAAGGCCAGATGCCCGGACCTCAACCTCAACCGCCGCAAGCATCCCCACGCCAACGGTATTCCAGAAACAGCAAAACCACCTTGATTGGCACGAGAGTAGTTAACACTAGCCTCAGAATACGAGATCGCCAAGCCACCAGCAATACTCATGCAAATATCTTCATTAGCAGGCTGGATCCGTTGACAAAAGTTGAAGAAATTCAGGCACTGTTGATGGAACTAGGCATACCCGGCAAGCCTTTCAAAATCAATACCAAGCATCCGTCTTATGCTTCCTTTAGGATTCAGATTGATGGGCCTAATTACCAACAATACCTGAATGCCGAATACTGGCCCAGAGGGCTGTTGGTAATGCCGTACTATGGGACACCAAAGACCAAGAACTTATCAAGCCCGAACCCCATTCCACAACAAGGCATAACTACAACAGCATAGCTACCTGTCCTCTCTAGCGGAGTCTCCCAAATTATATCCAAGAGCGAGTGCAACTTACGGATGTCTAACGTGGAGATGACGAGCGAACATCGGACCGATCGAGGCGCCTCCGTAGCCAGGTGGGAAGGAGCAGCAGTGCGTAGCATACGCTTCTTGATTAGACCGGGGTTCGAGCCCGTCACCACCAAATACGGAGGATGCGGAAAGGTCAGTGAATGACCATCGCATATCCCGGAGCAATATGGCCATAGTTGCTAATGCTCCTGAACAAAAAAAAAAAAAAAAAAAAAAACAAACAAAAAAAACAAACAATCGGACCGATCGCATTCCAGTCAGAATATCCAGTAAGAGGGCTCATCGAACGCGACATCGATCCCGGGATGAGATTTCAGATCATTATGTGAAAAACAAATACGGTTCCAAGAGTAATCTCATCATAGTACAACCTTCTGTCGAAATAAAAATTCGATGCTTCCTACAAAACATCAGGAGTGTCAAAAACAAATTAGATGGCCTACTTGATTTGCTTTCCTGCTCAGACTACGACTTCGTCATTCTGATTGAAACCTGGCTCAGAGATGAAATGGAAATTTCTGCCTTCACCTCAAATCTTGGCTATCACACGCTAGCTGCTAATAGAATTGGGAGACGTGGTGGCGGTGTTGCAATCTGTCAAAGGAGTTCACTACCCCTGATTAAGGCATACACTTATCCAGGAAGTGACATAGAAGCTGTTCTTGGAATATACCGAATTGCTGGTTTGTCGATCTCTGTGTGTGCCGTGTATTTACCCCCACCAGTTTCTGAGGATTCTGTCCTTAATCTGACAGCATGGCTGTCATCCACAACCAATCATCGGCAAAAGCTCATCATCCTCGGAGACTTTAACCTTCCACTGCCAGCCACAAAGAAGCTCCTAGATACTCTGTCATCGAACATGTCGGATATGGGCATTGGTCTTATTCATGTTCCTCCCTCACACGGCGATGCCACCCTGCAGCGCATCTTCTCAAACTGTTTAGTAAAGGAAACCCTGACCATAACTGACAACTTCCTCCCGTCCGATCATGTTCCGATTGCTGCGATGATATCTATGCAGGCACCTAAGGATGAACGTAGAAAAGTACAAACTACAAACACTGTCAGGAGAATATACAGTCCCAAATACATCAACATTGGAAAAGTTACTACCCTTTTCCAACTTTACCCATGGAACATACTGGCTGAGCTTAACATAAATGAGGCTGCCTACTGGCTTTCGAGATGGAATTCATTACAAGGTCTGCAATGTCCAAAACTTGCATCCTAAGTCCCCACTCAAAGCCATGGTGGAATGACTTCCTGACCAAGGCCTTTAGGGAAAAACAGGCAGCCCATGCCTCTTACAAGAAGTCGCCTTCACAAGAGTCATACACTAAATTTTCCAAAGCAAGGATGGATTTCCAGAAGAGGAAACAATTTTCTATTGACAATTTCATGAATGGCCGGCTATCCAGGGGAAAACGTGTGTGGTCCACTAGTCATACTTACACCCCTCTATCTTTTGATGTCCAGGAATGGTGTGAGCATGTGCTCCGTATTAAGCGAGATCACCGTGAGTCCGAAGCATATCCTTGGAACGAAGCGTTTAACATGTCTTCACCTACTAGTAATACAGAAATTTCCGAAGAACAACTAATAAAAATAATAAATTCTCTACCTGACAAGTCCACCATAGGAATTGACGCAATACCTCTTTTTAGTCTAAAAATTGCTTCTTATTTCATCAGCAAAGAGCTCACTCAACTCTACAACAAAGTTCTCAAATTTGCACAGGTACCTTCAAGCTGGTTATCATACAGAGTCGTGGCAGTTCCGAAAAAGCCTCATGCGAAAAGACCGGCTGACTTCAGGCCAATATCAATTGCCTCTCCCTTCCTGAAATGCCTCGAGAAGTGCATCTATAATGATGTAGCACTCGCAATCTTTGCGCATAGGCCAGAACATACCCATTATGCCATGCCTAATAGATCTACCGTAACCTGCCTACAGTCATTATTACAGAAAATACTTCAGGCCTGGAATGACAACGAAGATCTTCACACCATCTTTCTGGACATGAAAGCTGCTTTCGACTCAGTCCAGATAACACCCCTTCTTGCCTTACTTGAAAGATTCTACGGGATATCCGGAAATATGCTCGAGATCCTTAATAATTTGCTATCTAGGAGAATGCTTCACTTCAAAGGTGATGGCATTACAGTCACTAAAAGCGTCGAAGTCGGGATCCCACAAGGTGGTTGTCTCTCAGCCTTGTTATTTGCAGCAATTTTCGTTCCACTAATGGATCAAATTACAGCCTTCCTATCGTATGCTGATGATATTGTTTGCTACTTGCCATGCAGACGCCATGTTGGTGATGCACAAGAAAGACAAACCGCCTCTGAATCTGTAAACAGCTACCTAAATACATTCTATAAGTATGCTAAATTTTTTGGCCTGTCAGTCAATCCAGAGAAGTCAAACTATCTCATCTTTACGCCAAGTCGAATGACTTCTACTGATACTGCATCTTCTCTACTTCCGGAATTGGCAGGAAAGGTCCTGACTCCCACAGACAGCGTCAAATTCCTAGGAGTAATCCTTGATGCCAACCTCACATTTAAAAAACAAATCCAAGCACAGTATTCCAAAGCCCTAAGAGCGTTCTGGGGGATGAAAATTGATCTGTGCAAAACGCACAATAAGAAAATAATCACGAAGTACCTTGCAACTTACTTCTGTAGTGTGCTCTCCTATGCCGTGGAGGTTTGGTCGGCGGCACCACCCACCAGCCTCAGGAAACTATGGGGCCTCGAATTCTGGGTGCTGAAGTGGGCCAACTTGTGGTCGCACCAGAACTACACAACATCTAAATCTACTCTCTGTTGCAACCTGCAATATACGCCCATAGTCCACAGAGCCCATGTGCTAAAAATAAAGTCATTCCTTCATCTGTGCTCAGCTAAGCAGGATCACATCAACATCTGGAACACGGTTGGTTGGCGTTTGCCAGGCAGACATCTCCGTAGTACTCCCTCCCTGTGCTCAAGGCTCCAGCGGTTACAGAATTTCAGTAGACACTTCCCTAATGTGACTCTGGACACTCTCAACTCGCTCGACATCGACCTGTGGACTATAGACAAGGCATATCGCGATGGCATCTTGGCCCATCTTGCTGTTTGTAAAGGACATTTATGTGAGTGCCGATCTTAGTTAGGCGATCTCATTTCATGTTCTGCTAAACTTGTAGTTCTTTTTCGCTGTAATTACTACTTCATTCATTTTTACATTTTGGTTATCATATTTGCTTTTATCTATTAATTATTATTTAGTTATTATTATTATTATTTTATTTATTTATTTGTTTATCATTTATTTTTTTTCTATTATAAAACAAAATCACTTGTATAAACAACGAATTGTAAGATTCCTCTGGATTTCTGTGTACGGAATCATTATTGTATAAAATTTATGTTAATAAAGAATCTTATTATTATTATATATTCACAGTATAATATACTCGTAAATATATTGCTAATGTATCTAATGGTTTTATGTATTATTATAAAAATATATTTCTTATATAGTCCTGCTTTTAGTTTTCGTTGTCAATATCAATAACGCTAATATAGAAGCAGTGCTGAGTTGAGTGCTGCACTTGAAGTTGCCACAGACAGCGATGCTTTTATCCTAAACATATTCAGTTGAGAGCGAATGTTTGGTTATTTATTCAGCCCCCTTTTCTAGGCAAACAAAGAGTGGCCGTGTCATCCCTTTGCTATTTGAATATGGCTTCTCTAAATCACTTCCTTCTTTGCTCTGGTAAGAGCTACTACATCTGATAAAGGCCGCTATCATCGGTTGCATACCACTTTAAAGAAATTAGTTTTTTTTTTTGTTTTTTTTTTTTATCAAATAAAAATAAATACAGACTTCGGAATTTAGGTTTTTATTCTACTGAGAGAGCTATTGCTTTTAAAAGAGCCAGTTCACATTCAGATGAGATATATTCGATTTCTTATGTAGAAATCGTGGAAGATAAGGGATCTTGGGGAAGAACAGACGTTTCTTCTTTCGAGGTGTATTGATCAACAAGCGAAGAAATGTATAAAGCACGTTCTGGAAAGTGCTGCCACAGCAAAAGAGCACGACCATACTTTGCTCCCAAAGGAATCCTGATTCGTTCAGCCATTTATATAGGGAAAAAAAGGAAAGGGGTGCAAGAGAAAGATAGAAAAATTTAATCTAGCGATTATATTTATAGGACATTCTCGACAAACTGATTAGCCTACATATTTACAGTCTGCAAAAATGTATTTTTCTGTTGTTTTTTTTCTTATTTTATTCAAAATTTCCTTTAAAGAAGTTGAAATATGCGGATTATTCATTAAGTAAATGCAAAAAAAGCAACGTATTCGTACATCAGGTTTTATTATTTTTTTATTTTATTTATTATTATTATTTTTATTTTTTATTTCAACGTGATTGCATTACTTTTAATACTAGAGTTGCCAGTGTTGTACAAGCATTTGTATTCCCTGCAGGAACAACTCTCTGTATGTCTAGACAGTTTTACATCGCTTCGAGTGCAAAGTTATAATTGTAACTTCTTGTTAGGGAGGGGATGTTCTGAAGAAATGGTCCCAAAGGATTAGCACACAAGTCTCTTGTACTTCACATGCAGGGTAGGTAACTTCTGAAAATGATTTTTACGGAAAGTGTGGTGCGGGGGGGGGGGGGTTATCGCAAATAAATTTTAAGTTTAAAAAAAAGGCCAAAGAAGGGAAGCAGAGAGCTTAAACTTTAAAATATGAACAAGCCTATAGTAGGAGTAGTGGCATGTGATGCAAGAAAGCAAGTGAATGAGCTTATGCAGCATCAGCCAAAAAAAAATCACACCGTTCCCTCCAAATGCCTGTCCAGTTCCTCCATAAATTTATTAAACCTATCAACTTCCACAACAACAGATGGAAGTTTGTTCCACCAATTAACCACTCGCTGGCTAAAGGCAAACTTCCGCACATCTATTCTACATCTGTCTTTTCTTAATTTGAATTTATGTCCCCTTAGGTTCGTAATCTGAACAAGTGGAAGGATCCCATCAGAATTCAGCCTGCTCAAGGCCTTATACACCTCAATCAGATCACCGCGCAGATGCTTGTCTCCAGCCACTGCAATTTGCAGAACTTAAGCCTCTCTTGATAAGAGGATCCCATCATTCCCCCCACCAATCTTGTTGCCCTTCTCTGTACACGCTCAAGCAAATCTACATCCTTCCCAAAATGAGGCCTCCAGACCTGTACGCAGTACTCAAGGCGTGGCCTGACCATTGCCTTATACAGAGGGACAATCACTTCCTTTTCCCTGCTAGCACAATTCCTCTATATCATTGACAAAACCCCATGACCTGCCCTGGCATCCTGTCTGCACTGCTCAGAAAACTTCATATCTGACTGCACAATTACTCTCGGGTCTTTTTCATTTTCTACCACCTTAAGTGTAGTACCACACAGTTGGTACCTTTCTCTGGAGTTACTTCTACCCATATGCAGTACTTTGCATTTCTCAAGGTTAAACTTCAGTTGCCACTTCTTAGCTCATCTGCCCAAATTATCTAGATCCTGTTGCAGTAGCACACTGCCATTACTGTCACTAACAACCCTGCCAACCTTTGTATCATCTGCAAACTTCGACACTACGCCTGATATACCTTCATCAATATCATTGATAAATATACAAAACAACAGAGGACCCAACACCGAACCCTGTGGGACGCCACTAATAACATTAGTCCACGAAGAGCAGCACCCATTGATTACCACCCTCTGTCTTCTCCCACTCAACCATCCTTTTACCCATTGTAGCAATTTACCCTTAATACTATTCTGCTCCAGTTTGTACAGTATTCTTCCATATGCAACAGTGTCAAAAGCTTTCCTGAAATCCAAGTATATGATATCAAAATTATTTTTTGCATCCAGTTCCTTTGTAACCACATCATAATAATCAATCAAATTTGTCAGACAAGACTTTCCCTTAACAAACCCATGCTGTGTCTGAATTATTGCTGCAGTCTTGTCTACATAATCCTGCAATGCATCTTTAACCAGTGACTCCATTATTTTACCCAGAACAGAAGTTAAACTAACTGGTCTGTAATTACTCGTGTCACCCTTTGATCCCCCCCTTTGTGAATTGGGGATACAGTTGCACATCTCCAGTCAGTGGGGATTTCCCCTGAGTCCAACGATGCTCTCATAATTATGGCTAAGGGTTTGCTTACTTCCTTTGCCGTCTCCTTTAATATAACTGGATAGATCCCATCCACTCCAGGTGCCTTTCTTGTGTTTAACTTCAACAATTTCTCCTCCACTTTGCTCTCAGTTATTACAAAATCATTAAGCACCCTGCTACAATTTGATAACTTTTTGGCATTTTCAAACCTTAATAACTCCTCATGTGTGAATGTAGATTCAAAATAATCATTCAGTTTGTTTGCTATCTGAGCAGGATCGTCAACAGTCGAACCATCGACTTTTGCCAAAGATTTCTCGTAATCTGCCTTCGCCTGCCTAACCTCCTTTGTGACCTGATTACAGACTAGCTTATATCTGCCATAGGCTTCTGAGTCGCTTGATAATTTATATGCATCCAATGCATTTTTATTCTCTGTCACGAGTCTCATTAGTTCATGTGATAACCATTTAGGCATAAACCTTGAACAATATTTCTTAATAGCTATGAAACTTTTAGTAGCATCCACGATTAATTCCTTGAATGCTTCCCACTTAGAATTTACTGTTGGTAACATCGTCAGTTGATCCCACTGTCCAGAATTTAAAAACTGTCTGAGACCACTGTACTCACCTTTACAGAAGCAAAAACCCTTTCCTTTACCCCTGATGGTAATTATATCTTTAAGTAAATCCCACATCAGTACACTGTGATCACTGCCACCTAGTAGTTCTTTTATCTGCAGATTCTTAATGCATGAAGAATCGCTAGTGATAATCAGATCAAGAGTATTACTCCCTCTATTTGCCTCCCGAGCATGCTGATGTAGAAAACAATCATCCAATAAATCCACAAAAATCTTATTAGTGTGTGAGTGACCAACCCACAAGTTCCAGTCAATATCTGGGAAGTTAAAATCCCCCATTATAAGACATTCTGCTTTACTAGCCCACTCTATTTCTCTGTACAATTGTTCATTGTACTCATTCGAGTCATTAAGTAGGATTAAGTAGAGAAGAAAACAACTCTCTAGAACCACTTTAAAAAAGCTCAGTTTCTTCAATTGAGGTTGCAGTCAGCCAATCTTAGGCAAAGGATGTAGGTTTCCCCCATGAGCTATACTGGACTTTTCATCCCGCAAGACATGCAAATGGATTCGGGAACAAACACGGTTATGAGCTTATGCTTAGGAACCATTAATACCAAAATTAAAAAAAAAAAAAAAAAAAATCAGCTGGATACATTCTCTTAGGTATAAACCGATAGGTGAAAAATCTATAATTTCGAATATGGTGGTACTAAAGACAAGAGTTGTTAAGTGAGGACTTGGGTACAAAGTAAAAGGTAAGCATGAGAAAAAATGGTAATTAGGAAATTTGAGTAATTGCGATATTGAATGTAGACAAACAGAAATTGGACCAACACAAAAGTCAATTATCATTAGACATTGGGCAAGGAGGAAATACACCGATGAGCCAAAACATTACGACCAGCGAGTCGTTATGCAAATCGAAAAAACAACTGCAGGTTAACTACGGTGCGGGTCGGGACACTAAAAAATACCTGATGCTGAGCTCCATTAATCAGTGTTACTCTTGTTTTTCAGATTGGAAAAGCAGTGGATTTGAGCAAGTTTGACAAAGGCCAAATTGTAATGGCCAGATGACTCCAACCATACGGGGCGTCACAAATGCCCCGTATGGTTGGAGGGTGGCAACGCTCCAGCTAATCTTGAAGAATCCCACGAAGAGGCAGGACCTCCCAGAGTCCTATCGCCCGATAGCGCTCCTGACAGTTCTCAGCAAGCTACTTGAACATCTGCGAAAAAGGACAGAGAAGCACAACACAAACACAGGCCTAGAGTCACCCAAACAATTTGGATTTCGAAAAGGATACTCCGCCACCGAAGCCCTATGCAGCATCATCATCAACGCTGCAACAGAAATAGACCGTAAATACTTTCTTGCCATCACGGTTGACTTTGCCGGGGCGTTTGACACCCTCTGGTGGCCAAGTGTCCTCAGCAGGCTCCGTGAGGCCAAAAACTCCAAGTAATCTATACAATTGCATCAATAGTTACCTGTGCGATAGATCAAAAGTTACTACTCCTTACTGTACAATAACCAGACGCATCTACAGGAGGATGGCCCTGTTCTGGGCCCACTACTCTGGAACGTGGTCCTGGACGGATTCCTCAACCTCGGAAATGCAGCCTTCCAGATGTATGCAGACGACCTTGTCCTGACGCTGGCGGAAATCTCCAGGGCACAGCTTGAGAACAGCAAACCGGGCGCTCGCCACCCTACAACAATGGGCTGACGAAAATAACCTGAAGATATCATCCACTAAGACAAGTTCGATCCTACTTCGGGGAACCCTATACACCAGGAGACCCCCCCAAAAAAAAAGTACAAGAAACCACCGTCAAGCTGTCCACAGAAATGAAATTTCTCAGGGTTTTCCTTGACAGAAACCTATTCTTTACCCCCCCCCCCATCTCAGAAACAAAATCAGAAATTACTCGTCACTATTTGCAAGAATCACCCGCAAGGAACGGGCATAAAGAAGAAAACCCTTGCTCTTTTTCACAAAACTGGCTTCCTGAGCGTCATGCTCTATGCCTCGGGGGTTTGGTACAAGAAAGCAATCACCACAACTAATAAAAGAAAACTAGAAACCATACAGAGGTACATCTTGCTGACTATCTCACGAGCTTCCAACACTGTGAGTACATATGCGCTCCAGGTGCTCACTGGTGCCCTCCCCTTGGACCTGAGTGATACACAGTGGACTCCTCTACAGCCTTTCCAGAGGCATACCGGATACCTGCCTAAATTTCACACTAAATGTAGCCAGCGACCCGAAATTAGAGAAAAGAAGACTAACTGTACATCTCCAGCAAACCTGGCAAAATTCAACAAAAGGGCAAATAGCGCGAAAATTCCTCCCAACTCTCTCGACCGTATCCCCCGAAATTTCCAAGCTGGCTCTCCCCAGGTTTGCTGGCCACATACCTCCTAACTGGCCATGGCGCCATCAAATTCAAACTGATGACCTTTGGACTGAGCAACACTCCCCTCAGTCATTGTGGCTTAGTAGAAACGTGGGAGCATTTAATGCACCGCTGCAAGCTTTATGAAGACCTCCGATGCCGACTAATTACGGAATTTCATTATGTACCAGAGAATCAAGAGGAACGTTTACTGGAGGAGGAGGAGCACAGCTACAAAGCACTGACAAACTTTGCATAAGATCTTTTTGACAGAAGGCATACTCTTCTGGCCCCACAGCTACAATAGCGATTCACAGGCCCAATATATATGACTTTGCGAACAACCGTATAAGGTGCACGGACAATCACCATCAAGACAATCCACAAGGGGACTGCGTCCCAGGAAGAAAAAACAAACGAAACCTGTTAACTCAACCATAGGAATGGACAATTTGAGTAGTAACACTGCTATAAACAGAAACCATGGACAGGAAAAACACCAGCAACTAAAGACTTCGACCCAAACACAAACTTCAGTAACCGCGTACTGGACCAAACACCGGTAACCATAGACCTGACTAATAGACCTGTCCTGGTGCTAAGTGACAACTACGGACAGGATCCTACAAACGGACTCGACAAACTTGGATCCAACAACTAATGACCATGGCTCCACACAGAGACATAAGTAAAAAGTCAGTAGGTATTTAGTCCACAGAATGGACTAAATACCTACAACTACGGACCTGACTAAGGGACTTGTCCTGCTGCCAAGTGACAACCACAGACAGGAACCTACACCCAGATTGGACAAACTCGGACCCAACCTAGGACCTCACTCATGCAGCTGCCAAGCCATAAGACAACCTGTGGCAGCTCACTTGCGGGCACACTTTCCTCCCTCCCCTGGCAGAAGGGAGGTGACAGCCCTCTTGTTTCCTTCCCCCTGCCACCCCACATCTTTCTCTTTGGTGAGGCCTGGGCATGCCCACTGACACATGCTGGGGTCGTCTACTCTATTGACCAGCGCAAGACCCACACCAAATTTCAAGCTTCTCTAAATTATTTCGCCCGCTCCTTAGCCATTAAATTTTCAAACGCAATCCCTTGAAACCGGGAAACATGTGTGTTCAACATACAACACACAAAAATTATTTTATTATTTTTATTTTTATTTCATTTTATTTATTTATTTATTATTATTTTTTAGGTCCTTGCCACTGAAATCTCAGGAAAATAGGTGACAGGACCAGCCAGAGTAAATGCAAACTACTAGGTACCTGGTCTGCCTCCACGGGGCGAAAGTGGGGCAATGTCGAGCCTCAGCAGAGGCCTGGCGGCTAAACGGCCAGAAGAACAATGATACACACCACATTTCAAGATCCATACACTTTTAAATCTCTGGTCTTTACAGCGAACTGTATCACCACACAAAGTAAACTACGCGGAGATGGGGGAAACCCTTGGTGCCGATTGACCCTAAATACACTTTACCTAAACATCATTGCTGACCAGGTACATCCTTTCATGGCAATGGTCTTCCACTCTGGCGGTGCCGTCTTTCAGCAGGATAATGCGCCATGCCACACCGCCCGGATTGTTCGAGACTGGTTTGCGGAACATGAGGAAGACTTCCAGGTTCCCTAGCCTCCAAATTCCCCAGACATCAATCCCATCGAGTATCTGTGGTTTGTGTTGGAACAGCAACTCCGATCTGTGGCGTCTCAACCATGGAGCTTATAGGAGTTAAAGGATCTGCTGGTTATATGTTGGTACCAGATACCACAAGACACATTTAGAAATCTTGTAGCGTCCATGCCTCGTCGGGTACGAGCTGTTTTGGCTGCACGTGGAACACCAACATCATATTAGGTAAATGGTCATAATGTTTTTGCTCATCGGTGTAGAGATGATACGACATTGGGTAAACTATATCGATGTTGTTTACAAATATGACAATCTAAAAAAAAAAAATTGTTTGAAGAGCCAAGTGAATTCAATGAGTCAGCTTAAAAGTTCTGCAATCCTAAGACTCTCTACCCCATCCCACTGGGCTAGTCTTACAGACACTGGGTGAACAAAGCCTGAATTCGAATGCCGTCAGTGACG
This sequence comes from Mastigoproctus giganteus, assembly GCF_048544385.1. NCBI lineage: Eukaryota > Metazoa > Arthropoda > Arachnida > Uropygi > Thelyphonidae > Mastigoproctus > Mastigoproctus giganteus. The sequence goes on from NC_143575.1 coordinate 48,989,893, forward strand.
CGAGGAATTTTTATGGCCTTTTTCACAACGTGGCTGAGTTGGTCCGTCTCAGGAGGGTTTTTGTCCAGCAAACAGCAAATCGTCCATAGAATATTAGCAAATTACAGACATATGTATGGCCTAAATTGCCAATGCAGTAAAATCATGTGACAACCAATTAGTCCTACAAGTTAGGGGGCCCAGGTACAAGTATTAATGTAGTGAAAACGTAGCCCTCCTGATTAGGACTGAGGGGGTCCACTCTTCATTACGATTTAGATCCCTTTTCAATTAGATGACCCAGGTGCCTTTGCTCTTTTCCTGGTTCACTCCGACCATTACTGAGGAACCGAGTTTTATGTCGCTTCTTCTTCTTCTTTGGTCCTTAGCTGGCAGCTGGGGGAGGCGGTTGGCCACGCAACCAGTATGCTGCTGTAGGTGCCGCAGGGTTTCGGACTTGCTCTGTGATGTTCTTCCATACCTTACGATCCATGGCGTCAGTCCTGGCCTGGTTAAGGTCGAGACGTCGGCTCTTCAAGTCATTTTCCACTTGCTTGGCCCACGTTTTCCTAGGCGCGGTCCGTTGGATGCTCCATTGGGTGGGTCGTTGTCTCCAAAGGAGTGTGGATGGTATACTGTTCGTGCCCATTCTACATACGTGGCCAAACCATCTAAGCCTTCGCTTCTGGATTTGGTCGGCAATGGTTGGTTGCTGTTGGCATCTGGCGCGGATGGTATCATTAGTGATGCGGTCGCGAAGAGAGATGCCCAAGATCTGCCGCAGGCATCTCCCCCGGCTTTGATCGCATTTGGAATACCTCAAGTTTGTTCAAATCTAACTTGAGACAAATCCATGTTTCCGATCCGTAAAGGAGAATGGGCAGGATCAAAGTCCGGAAGAGTCGGATTTTAGTCTTTGTGGAAATGTTGGTCCTCTCCCACAGACACCATTTGAGCGAGGCGAACGCAGTGGCCGCCTGTCCAATTCTGCTGTGGATTTCCATGGTGGATGCAACTTTCTTCTCCTGGACCAGCGACCCAAGGTATTTAAAGTCCTGCACTTGCTCGATCTGGACGCCTTCGAGATAGATGGTGGCTTGCGACCCATCTGTTGTCAGGGCCTTTGTCTTACCAGCATTGATCTTCAAACCGTATGGCCGGGCAATGCGGGCAATGTCGTAGAGGATGTCCGTGGCTTCAGCGTCGTTACCGGCAAGGATAGCACTATCATCAGCAAACATCAGGTCAGTCACATAGTGATCCTTGTCATATTGTATGCCCTGTCTGTTTCTGAATGTTTGCCTCATAATGGCGTCGACCACGATGTTGAAAAGCAACGGGGAGGCTACATCCCCTTGGCGGACTCCAGTTTGGATGGTAAATTCCTCAGATAAATCGTTCTGGATGCGCACCTGGCTGGTTAAACCGTTGTATGCAGTTTGGAGGAGTGTGATGACTTTTCGAGGTACATGTTCAACCTCTAGTAGTTTCCATAAGGCAGGCCGGTGGACACAGTCGAAAGCAGACTTAAAGTCAATGAAAACAATGACGGTTCGCTGTCCACACCGGATCCTCTCCTCCATCAAATGACGAATGGCAAAGATTTGATCACAGCATCCTCGCCCGGGTCTAAATCCTGCCTGTTCTTCTCGACAGGTTTGCTCGCGATGTTTTTGCAGTCTTGACTGGATGATCTTCATAAAGACCTTTCCGATGATGGAAAGGAGGCTGATGCCACGGTAGTTCTTGCAGTCCCGGTTATCACCTTTCTTGTGGATCGGTACGATAATGGCTTTCCTCCATGTTAGCGGAATTTTTCAGTGCACCAGATGGTTTTGAGGAGTGAGTGTAGTCGGCGAAGCAGTACATCTCCCCCGGCTTTGATCGCTTCTGTGGTGACTTGGTCCACTCCTGGTGCCCTGCCATTCTTCAGGGATTGTATGGCTGTTTTCACTTCTTCTACTGTAGGCTCAACATCGACCATGGAGACCTCAGGGGGGTCGATCGAGAGTGCTGTTGCTGGCGGTCCCTGAGGTGGGTCGTGATTATATAAAGCTTTGAAGAATTCACTCCACCGTTGCAGGCGTTCGGATGGTCATCGCACGAAGGTCCCATCAGCATTCTTGATGTTGTCACTAGTCAATTTGGTCTTTCCACTCAGACATCTGAGGGTACGGTATAGAGTGCGGTACTCGTTCTTGGATGCCGCCACTTCAAGATCGTCTGCCACTTGGTTCCAGTATGCTTCTCTTTCTGCTGTCATTCTTTGTCGGACTTCTCGGTTTAGCTGCCGGTACCGTTCAAAGTCGACCAACTTTGCCTGTTTCCGTTTGTCCACGAGGTCGAGGCACTCGTCTGATATCCATGGTTGCGTTCGACGTCGGGCAGGTGGACATAGGGGCTTGGCACATTCCAGGATGGCATCAGAGATCTGCTTTTCTTCTTCATTTATATCCTCGGGCACGGCCAGCATCTCGAAGCGGTTGGATAGGGCGATCTGATATGCCTGTTTATTGGCAGCATTCATTAGCTGCCTCCAGTCCAGCTTGGGTGACCGAGATGATCTTTTTGCATGCCGTAATTTGAGATGCACCTTAGCCCGGATGAGGTAGTGATCAGATCCACAATCAGGTCCCCTCATGGCACGAACGTCCATGAGTGATGAGCGAAATTTGGCATTGATCAAAATGTAGTCCAGGATTGCTGAGTCCTTGCCAGATGGATTTCGCCATGTAAGTTGATGTTTTTGAGGGTGCTGGAAATGGCTGCTTCCAATGATCAGGTTGTTAGATGCGGCAAAGGACAACAAACGTAGTCCGTTGTCATTGATCTTCCCATGGCCAAACTTGCCCATTGTTGTTTCCCAACCAGATCTGTCCACGCCAATGTGGGCATTAAAGTCCCCTGCGAGGATGATCACTTCTGTCTGTGGAATTGAATCCAGCGTATGTTGGAGCTGGTTGTAGAAGTTATTCTTGGTCGGGTCCAGGCTAGTCTCAGTTGGCGCATAGGCGGAGATAATATGGGTCTTGATGGTGCCCTTGACAGTAAGGACTGCCAGGCGGTCCGATATTGGTTGGAAAGCGATCACACTACTGATGGCCTGAGCATCGACCATAAAGCCCACTCCTGCTTCTCGTTTCTCACCACCAGAGTAGAATAGCATAACCGCTTCGTTAGGTGCTGGTGGTTGGATGATCATCGTTCCAGACCCGGTGAGCCTTAATTCGGATAATGCCGCGATTGATACCTTGCACCTAAGTAGTTCTTGGGCAATGATTTCCTTTTGTCCAACGTGGTGCCCCGTTCGAACATTCCATTCGCCAATGTTAATTGTCCTTTTCGGCGTAGTAAGCTTATTGCTGTGGCCAGTGATCCACTTCACACCAGCACCCTGGGTCCCCAGTGCTGGCGCATCGGCTACCCCGGATGCGGTAACATTGTTATAAGAGCTTGTTCTGTGGCCAGTGGTCCACTTCACACCAGTACCCTGGGTCCCCAGTGCTGGCGCATCGGCTACCCCGGATGCGGTAACATTGTTGTAAGAGCTTGTTCCGAATTTCATGCGGGTTCTTGCCTAGTTTCCCCGGTTTCCCGGTTCTGGTCATTTCGGCAGGATGACCACCCTCCTCCTATTATGTCGCTAATCTTCAACAAATCGCAAATCGTGTTCCCCACAGAAACAGACAATTCTGTGGCCTTCTAACAAATCCCCTTCCTCCATCCCATAAATCGACACGAGTATTTCACTACAGGAGAAGGCTGAATCAAGTTTTACGTTCAATTTATCCCCAAGAAAACCAGAAGTCCATTGTATAAGAAATTATTTCACAATGCACTGTTTCGCGTTCAAGTTTCCAGGAATACGATTTCATGTTCCGTCCGCTGGCCAACCATATAGGACATGCCATCAGATGACGGGGCACTCAGTTCAGCTTCTTAATCCCATTTTTTTTTTTTTTTTATTTCTTGAAATGATTCTTGAGACTTATCCATTATTACATACAGTAAATATTTATGTCATGTTTCTCTTATATATTTATTTTGTTAAATTTGTACGAGGGGGTATCAAAAAGTTCGTACTCTTATCTAGAAATAATAACCCTAGAAAGGTGAAACTTCACAGGAACTTTAATCCTTTGCTCTGTACTCTCCATGTATAGTAACACATTTCTCCCATCTATGGATCAGTCGTTTAATGCCTTGATCATAGAAGTCCGCACTTTTTGCCTGAAACCACGATTCCACTTCATTGAGGACTTCCTGAGACAAATCAAAGCGGCGTCCACACAATGATGTCTTCATTTCTCAGAACAAGAAGAAGTCTTACAGTGCTAGGTCAGGAATAGGGTGGGTGCTCTAATAGTTCGAAGCTGCACTGGGCAACAAAGTTGGTGGTGGCAATGGCCGTGTGTGCCGGTGCATTGTCTAACAGAAAACGGACATCTTTGGTTAACATTCCACTTTTTCAAAAGATTTCTGTAGTGTTCTCCGGTAAGTGTGGAACAACGAGGTAGGTAATGTGTCAGGATAACCCCTTTTCTGTCCCAAAACACAGTTGTACAACATCACCCTCTTCGCAGATGGAGTGTCTTTGCCTTTTTGGGAGGTTGGGAGATGGTGTGCTTCCACTGCTTTGACATGTCTTTAGTTTCCAGATCATACTGGTACACCCAGTATTCGTCAATTGTCACCAACCGATCAGAAAACTTCTCAACGTCTGCATTACACAAATCCAACAGTTTGCGAGAACATTGCATTCGACATTGCTTCTGAAAGGCGTCAGCAATCTTGCAATCCATCGTGCTGAGACTTTGGACATATGAAGATGGTCGTGTAAAATGCTGTGGACAGACACCTAACTAATTCCAACTGTATTTGCAATTAAATGAATCGTCACACGTCTGTCGCTCAGCACCAGCTGCTCAACCTTTGTAACCGTCTCATTGTCTGTGGATGTTGATGGCCTTCCTTCTCTTGGCTCGTCAGTGTCATAGGATGAACAATTCTGCCCATACACAGCTTTCATTTCTTCGTCAATTTCCTGAGCATTCTTGCCCTGCAAATGCAGGAACTCGATCACTTCTCGATACTCCACTTTCTCAACCATAGCGTCCTTCCTCAGATTCCGGGCTCCATCTGTGGTGTACGATCACCTACGGGAATGAAATTTCACATGTAAGTTATTCAATATGTAGACAACTTATATTAAAAACGGCATCTTCCTACTGATGTTTTATCTAGGTTAGGGTACAAACATTTTGATACCCCTTTGTCAGAGGTGTATTGCTAAAAAAAAAATAGTACTGGAACGCTCGTTCTCCAGAAGACTATATGATAACGCCACATCGACTATACAGTAACTGAATCAGACTTCAGACTCACGGTTCATAGAACAACCAGTTCTGGCGCTCAGCTCATGGTAAATCAAAATGCAGCGTTCGCACGCATCACAGTATATCTCATTCGTTGGATCTCTTTATCTAACACATTGTACTTTAGTAAGAAACTTTCAAGTTTCATTGCGAAATTTATATTTTTGTTTTTAAAATCTTTAAATATTTTAAATTTAAATCTTTAAATTTTTAATCTTTAAAATTAAAATCTATTAATTTTAAAGATTACTATTAATATACATTTTTGGTAGCAATGGGTAAAATAGATATTTCTCCCTCCCCTTTGATTATGCCATTGTTTCATAATATTAGGTATATAAATTTAATGATTTTCGATTATTACATTTAGAAAAAAGTACCGGAACGTCTTTCCGGCCCGAATTCACTACTGCCCTTCGCATATATTTATTATTTTATAATACATAAAGTACCATATGTATTATAAAACGTGTGTGTGTCTAGTTAATGATAGGATATTTTCTGCATGCGTTCTTTACAAAATGATAGCACAAAAGAGGACGATGATGAAGTCCCACAAATATCTCGCTGTCCTTAATTCTCATTAGGCCATTAGTAACTTTACATTTCAGTATTTCTTCATTGCTACGTTCCAACTGAAAATGACCTTTTAAAGTTCCTTAATGCTCCATAACATGTTATTCTTACCTCTCTGATATCCTGTTTCACTTCCGCCTTTATTATAACAGTTCGCGATAAAAGAGGTTTGTCAAGGGTAGCAATCGAGTATGGTTGTAACAAAAAAAAAAAAAAAACCTACTAAGTACATGTAATTTGCATATACGATATACGGAAGCTTTGTGGCCTTAATTTCCTTAGCGAATTCTGAACAATAACTTTATACTGTACCGATAAAAAACATAATAAAATGCGCAACAGAGCAGTCAAACAATTTTACATCTGTGTCGTGTAAAAAACTACATGATTCGTGATAACTGTTTGCTTCATTTCTGATTTTATTCTTTAAGTACTGGTGAACTTTTTTGCTTTTCCCATTCAGGACGTGGGAAGTCTTATAGTCTAAAAAATGCGGTAAATTGTTTCCTTATAATATGAAATAATGCTATTTCTGAGTTATTTTAAAGACCATTATTAGCTGTCGCATGTTAAAATTATTGAAATTTAAAGAATACCTAATTTAAATTATACCAACAAAACCTAATATGAAATATCAAGTTTATGAACTATTAGAAAGTGAAATGTTGAAAATGAATAGATTTGCTCGCCACCCATTTGGAAAGGTATAGCCTGAAATTCCGTTTCTTATTTGTTATTATCGTCTTCTACTGGAGGGTAGGAAAACACCCATCAGGAGGAGAAGAAAGGTACCAGGTGCGTAGGTTAGTTGTTATGTTCCATACTGTTATTGGGCGAGCAACTCTCTGATTATCTCCCACAGGTGTTCAAGATCGCGGCTATTATTATTATATTACTACACAAGAGCCTAGCAGCAATAGGCCTCCCAGAGAACACCTACAAGGAACTCCAGAAAGTTGGAAAATCCTGAACAACTGTAGGACAGTTAGAGTTCCTCGACCAATAGTCGAACTTAACAACCACGCTATGCATTTGGTACCAGTATCAGTCACGGGGTGGAAATCCTCGTGCAGGCACTTATTATTATTATTAATGGCCCCCAAGCGCGCGCTCCTTCCCATACTATGCGTATATCTGTAGAAGTGTCCACGGGGATGTGCAAATGGACACATTTGCATGTTATGCAGGAGAAAACGTACACTTTCGATCGGCCAACTACATACGAATCTGTCGTGAATACGCGCTTCTGCAGTCTTATAAAATGCACATTTATCCAAATTGGAATCTGTTTGAGTATGTAATAAATTCACTGGTCGAATAAAAAAAATTCGCTTTCTGTTAAAATTTAGGATGATACTTGTAGAATTGACGTTTCTGAATTCAAACTTGGCAACCATATTGCTGCAACACCCATCAATTTTAAGGGAGAAGGGATTAAATTCAAAAAGTTTCTAATAAAAAAGATTTCGTATATTTTAGGAAAACGTTACATACAGTACTAAATATTGAACAATGGCCCTATTAACCTTATTCTATTTACAAAAATGTTTATCTAATAACAAAACACCTATTTTGCTGTGTTTTGTCTTTTATAATCGTCTATTGGTGTCTCCCGTAAGAGATTCCAGCAGATAGTCTGTCAACATATTTGGACTCCAATTTCCCTGGTATCTTTTTCTTCCATTTGAGAAATATCTTAGCGAAACCTTTTACCGTTTTCATCGAAGACCGCTCCCAAGTTTTCAGGAAAAAAGTCTAAATGGGAATGTAGGAAATGAAAGTTTAACGACAGGTCTTGGGTTTCACTAGAAAGAAGCAGACGACAAATAGCGACAGAAAAAATCACTTTCAGATATTGAGACAAACATTAGTTGCAAATGAACAGCGTGGAACTGCGGGTTTGAAGCTATTATGCTGCGATTTCAGACTATATTTCATTAATCACTTCAAGATAAAACACCAAGCCATTTAAACCTCGGTGATAATACAGCGCCCCAGATGAACGCCCGCGGCTTCCATGGCGTGCCTGCTCCAACTCTCATGTAGCAGACATCACATCATTTGTCACATGCAACGGAGCTCTGTCTCTACGCTTGTCGCTTATTTCTGGCGATCAGTCAGTTGGCTACCGATAGCTGATGAGGTTCCTATAGTAAAGATGTCTGTAATGTGTATTTATGTAGGCAGAAAAGCGACGTCTGCAGTAGATGAGGTAATTCTTACTTCAGCTGACAAGTGGCAATGAAAGATGTAATTTCCAGCCCGAAAGATAGATGACAACCTGCACTGGTTTCTTATTTAGTAGTCTGTTGGGGGATGAAGTATTGAGATTTTCGTCCGTAACCAAGTCATTTACCTGAAATGCACGTGCTTGATAAGATGGTAAGAAAGAGGAATAAAATAACATACGAGGAGTTTATTTTCTCTAGATCGACGATGTCGCTGAGAAATATACGAAAATATATCTTTGCTGCAGATGAAGTAAACTCCGTGGAACAATCGTAGCTTCTTTCTTGGACAAATGGGACCAAAAATTCGACTAGCTGTCCAATTTATTTGAAAAATTCAAGTAGCGTGGTCTAGAATTTGTTACCTTAGCAACTACGGACAAAAATTAGAATCATATTTATGTCCCAGTGTTTATCTTCTGTCTCGACAAAGAAATTTTGTAAGAATAATTGGTTTAACAGACTTAATATTGCTTTTCAGATGGTATATATTAAAGAAAAACGAAGATCCAAGAGGCCATGATGTAAATAAAAATGCATAATGAGAGTCCAGCCAACAATTTGAGGTAGAAAGAAGGGTAATATAGTGGTGGCATTTTAAGAACAATTACAGGAGAGGAGGGGTAATCCTTCAATGGGTTTCAGAGAAGGATGTTTGAATTTGGTTTTGCTTAGGTGAATATCAACCACAAAAGGTAGAAGAATATTGGAAATTGTCTTATCTCAGTGAGTAACCCAAATTATCAATTAATGGGTTATATTGAACAAAAGCTACAAGATGCAAAGTTTAACTCTAGTGAGCAGTTTACAAGTTTTTGGTCGATCCCCTAGCTTTAGTTTGACGGGGTGTTTCCATTTTTGTCATGAGGGGGCGGAGAGGATCTAGGTCTATAGGAGGTCTAGTTAATGTTAAATTTCCTTGAAATCTGCATAACATCTTTGAAGTTGCACATATCATGTTAGGATTAGTTTATCTCTAATATTGTTCTAAGCTTTAACCCGGCAGTAATCTTGTAATGGTGGTGACATTGCTTCTTTGCATAGATTGCCATTTTTTATAAAAGCGAGTTATTTCACTTTTAGATGATTAACAAGTTAATAATTAAGTTTTTCTCACTCTTTATTGTTATGCCTGATGACAAGAATCCTGAAACGTTGCCACTTTACCATAGGATTTTTGTTAGTGTAAATTATACATGATTACGCAGAGCAGTGTATAGTAGTTTCAAGTTTCCAAAAATAAAAGAACATGCTTTTCTGCGATTATTTCTAATTGCACCTTCCCCCACACAGACCGGTATAATGAATTCATGGAAAGTTATTCGTTTGAGTGGTCTGTGTTCTAATCCTTTCAGTCAGGAGAACTAATTTTTAAGCCTTTTCTAGAACGCTGAATTAGCCAATGTCATCTGACGAAGGCGCATTGTTTTTCTTCCATATTAAGTAACGACAGTCTTATATTTCGGACTTCTATGGATACTTATGAATGAACTTTATTTCTTTCAAGGTAGCGTCTTACGAAGCTATGCACTTGAACTCATTTATCAACGGCAAACTAGCGTTCCACTAATCAATTAACACTGGGCTGCTATATAATGGACTCACTCAATAATTAACAACGGGATCATTAACTGAAAATTCCATTCATAGCGGCATATACAAGGGGAAATCTAGGTCACGAGTCCGACAAAACCTGTCGCAGCACACCCCTAATGCTACCATCACCAAGAAAAGAGAAGGCTTCATCACGGCTGTGAAACCAAGGAGATTTGCGTCACTGCTTTAGCGATCAACTTTTATTTAGTACACCGTTTGTCACTAGGTGGTTGTACCGAACTATAAAAAAACGAGTTTTTTTTTTTTTTAAGTTTCAGGTTATTAGTGGTAGATTACTAATTTTATTTCCCCACCTAATAGCAAAAAAAAAAAAAAAAAAAAAGAAAAAAAGAAAAAAAAAGCAAGCTTTCATCTCATCAAGTTTACCTGCTCTGGAAACAATATCTTTTAATGTCAACTAGATTCAGTAGCTTAAGGATTTGAATCGAATCAGATGAAAAGCTCTCGCATGTAGCACAGTTAGTATAATTTCCATTTAATATAATTTTAGTTGTTATAATTTAATTATAGTTAGTATAATTTCCTCACAGGGGAAAAGACTTGAATATAATCCCGTTGATAAAGTGAGAAATTAGTATTAATAGTGTAAAATGATACAAGAAAGCATGCTTATACAGCATCAGCAAAAAAAAAAAAAAAAAAAAATCCTATTTCACCTGTCCATCCCCTCAGTAGTTTGCCCAGTTCTTCCTTGAATTTACACAAAGGAAGAACTAGACACACTATCTGCTTCGGCAAAAACGGATAGAAGCTTGTTCCAGCAATCATCCACTCCTTAGCTGAAGACAAACTTCCGCACATCTCTTCTGCAAACTATCCTTCCTCAATTTGAATTTATTCCCCCTCATGTGCATAGTCTGAGCAAGAGGAAGAATCCCATCAGCAATGAGTTTGCTTAAGCTATTCAAAGCCTTAAACACCTTAATCAAATTCCCCCACAGGTTTCCAGTCTCCAGACGCTGCAATTTGCAGTAGTGAAGCCTTTCTGGGTAAGAGCACCTCTTTGTTCCACTCACCAATCTTGTTGCCCTTCTCTGTACTCATTCCAGCAGCTCTACATCCTTCACAAAAAGAGGCCTCTAGACCTGTATGCAGTACTCAAAGAGTGGCCTTATACAATGGGATAATTTCCTCCTTATCCCTGCTAGCGAAATTCCTGTATATCATTGACAAAACGACAAGAGCTGTCCTGCCATCCAGTCTGCACTGCTCAGAGAATTTCATGTCTGACTGCACAATTACCCCATGTCTATTTCATTTTCCACGATCCCGAATGTAGTAACATACAGTTGATAAGTTACTCTGTGATTACTACTACCCAAATGCAGTACCTCATTTGTCAATGTTGAACTGCCGTTTCTCAGCCCATTGACCAAATTTTATTAGATTTTGTTGCAGTAGCTCACCCTGATTATTATCATTAACCACCCTGCCAACTTCTATATCATCTGCAAACTTAGACACTAAGTCTAATATACCTTCATCAGTATCATTAAAAAATACAGAAAACAACAATGGGCTCAACACCAAACCCTGTGGACTCTACTAATAACATTAGTCCATGGAGAGCAGTGTCCATTAATAACCACTGTCTTCTCCCACTCAACCATCCCTTTATCCATAGCAGCAACTTGTCCTTAATTCCGCACTGTTCCAATTATTATAGCAGTCTTTTATGTGCAATAGTGTCAAAAGCTTTCCTGAAATCCAACTGTATGATATAAAAATTATTTTTTGCATGCGGTTCCTGTGTGACTGCATCATAGTATCCAATCAAATTGGTCAGACAAGATATCCCCTTAACAAACCCATGCTGTGACTGAAGTATACTTGCTTGCCTGTCCAAATGGTCCTGCCTTACTTCTTTAACCAGTGACTACATTATTTTCCCTGGAAGAGAAGTTAAGATAATGGGTCTGTAATCACTCATGTTACCCTTTGATCCCTCTTTGTGAATTGGGGAATGCATTCGCACATCTCTACTCCATAGAGACCTTCCCTGAATCCAAAGATACTCTCAGAATTATGGGCGCCACATCCTAGGTATGTGGCGCCCCCTTTAAAATTTTCTTCATATGTGTATGTAAGTTTCAGGTTTCTCTTCTACTTCCTCTTAGTTATGACTAAATTATATTTCTCCCTGTTAGTTTGATGAACTTCTGCCATCACTCTCTCTAAACAATTCCTCATGTATAAATGTAGATGCAAAATGCTGATTCATTCTGTCAACAACTGAACAGGATCATCGACAGTAATTTTTATGGGTCTTTTTCACAACGTGGCTGAGTTAGTCGGTTTCAGGCGAGAGTAACATGGTTTTTTCTGCCGGAAACAGGTTTTTCGTCTAACAAACAGAAGATCGATCACAGAGCGTGCGCAGTGTACGAGCATAATATATACGGCGCAAAATGGCCGTCGCTGATGTGCCTAAAACCCTACAACAACAAACAAACAAGCTGGATGAAAAAGATCAATATAACAGCCCACCAAAAAATTCAGTATTTACCTGGGAAGTAGTGGCACAGTTTATCCAGGGCCCAAAGGTCGCGAGGTGTTCGGGTCCATCAATTATTGTAAGGAGTAAAGTTTTTTGTGCTGTACTTTCGGAGGACACTTAATTATTCAACTTAACGTAATTCATTTGGTGTCACAGTAGACAGAACATGTAAAACGTATTTTATTAGTAGAGTAAGTAATTAAGTGGTGGCCGCTAGCATAAAATTCTGAAAGTGGTTGCAAACAAAATAGCTTACACTACTGAGGCCCTGAGCACTGCGTGTGTGTTTTTGCATGAAAAGGTTAAAAAAAAAAGAAAAGGTAATGAAGTGCAGCGTGAGGTTCGAGTTAATAGGTGTGTATGACAAGAAAGGAACTGGCGGTCGAAAGAACTGTGAGAGAACCAATGAAACTAATATAACTAGTTAAATGGTTAATGAACCCTCAGTACATGTAACTACACCGTGGATGCACGCTTCCTCTGGGACTGCGCTGTGGACCTTCAATTGGTAGTCTCATTCTTTAAATTAAACTGTTGTGTGTATTTTCTTTTATTTTATTATTATTATTATTTTCAATTTCTTTCGTTAATTTTTAATCTTCTCGCATTTGGTTCATGATAAGTAATATCTGCAACTAATCGTGATTATTTTTAAAAAAATTATAGTGGACAATAAGCAACAAGATTTAAGTTTATCTTAATATAGGCAGAAAGCAGGTTTCGATAAGCTTTTTATCAACTTAATTTACAGTTATCGGCCTTCCTTATTGACAATGTGGATTAAATTTCTTGAAAAAAATTAATTTAACTTCTTCAAACAAGGAAATTGCATTTATTTCTGATGCGAAATTTATCTGTTTAAATTCCATTATGGCTTTGTTGATTTATGTTTTTCTTAATGGATTTTAGGCTTAAAACTCTAACGAGGAGAGATTTTTAATTTCTGAGTCCATAATGTTCAGATGCGTCATTTTAAAACAAAGAGAGAAGATTATAATTAACTGAGTGGTAGCTTGGCAATACTCATGTCACGTATCGTATTAATGGAATTTTATATCTTTAGCTGCAAGAATTGCTTCAGATGCGCTTTTATTTACTCTTTCAAGGTAACATTAAATTCTTTTCTCCTTATGACTGGAAATTTTCAGCCTATTTAAAAGTTCCAAATTCTTCCCACATTTCACATTTCAGTTGTTCATAATGACATAATAATTCACGAATGTACGATCGAAATTTAGCTTTTTTTAGTTTTCTGAAACAGTAAATTACGCGGATACAGTTTTTACACATTGCACTTTTTAAACGAAATATTCCGACTCTAACATCCAAGTGACATAGTGATTTGCTGTACTTTTAAAAGGTCAAGCTACAGCAGAACCACATAAATCCGCCATCCTCAGGGACATAGCACGTTCCAGTTTTTCAATGGTTATGTATATATTCTATTTAGGAATAATTCATCATTTATATTAGATAATATAGTAGCTCTGATCCCTGTAATGTCTACAGAATAGTCTCTAGCACAGAGGTTCCCAAACTTACTCGGTTCACGGCGCCCTTAGTGTCTCAGTAATTTCTTCACGGCGCCCCTAGGCCAAAAGAAATACCTAACAGTTCCGTTTATTAAGTAGTTAGGTCCAAACAACTTAATAAGTAATGTTGAAACTGTGATAATGTTGATACCTCGAGCTAGTAGTTCGCGCGGTGTCCGACAGATGTCGAGTATCGCTGTGTTTCCCTCGAATTTTTACAATATCCCGTGGCGACCGGGGCGCCGTGGCGCACAGTTTGGGAACCGCTGCACAGGGGTTCCCAAACTTTTTAGACATGCGGAGCCCACACCAGAAAGAAAAACAACCTGGAGCCTTAATAAAAAAAAAAAAAAAAAAAAACACTAAAAACAGAATCAGTCGGTCACTGGCACCAGATCAAGTTTACTTCAAGTTTTAGAATAAAAATCTTTACATATATAATACGCACATTGACAGTCCAAGATCACTCAGAAAAAGCCAAATTTACTTTTTACTTTTATGCACAGCGTATTTTGATTCAATTTTATAGTTTTAGAAAAAAATACTAACATTCTAAAATTACCTCGCGAGCCCCAGATAACTATGGCGGAGCCCAGGGCTCCGCGGAGCATAGTTTGAAAAACTATGGGCTATAGCACTAAAAATAAAATGGATATTTCGTAACCAAATTTACCATCTACTTACTTTAAGGTGAATTGTCTATACCTTACCAGTTGAGACTCAATGCAATTTCATTTTCAGGTTCTGAATGCATTGTACAAACCAATAGTGACTGTTCTCAGCATAAATATATTTCTCTGGATCATGAATGTATTTCTCTGTGATGTTGAAATTGCAGCACCTAGAAGGAATGATCAGAAGTGCGTGCAAATCATCAGGCCAATGAGTTGCGCCGAGGTATATAAATGATTAAAAAAGGGAACAATCGGGGGAAGCTTCGGCTGATATAAATCGAGCGAGAGATCATGGGGTTTCAAAGCAAAATGTTTGTGGGTGTGTGTGACACAGTTAAAAGTCTTCTGTCTCGTAGGAACCGACTATAGAGTGCAAGGAGATTATAGAGGATGCCGAGACGTCATGTTCGACACTGATATCAGCGACTTCGACAGGGGGCAGATTTGATAGGCTGTATGGTCGCTTCGTCGTGTTGCGGAGAGTGTGGGCCGTGATAATACTATATTGCGCAGATAGCAGGTGCAAGAAGATAGGACTGCTCGTCGAATGGAATATGAGGCTCGACAGGGGACTACAGAACGGGAGGATCGTCTTAACCGTTGACAGGTTTACACTGCACCTATAGCAACACTAGATACCATCCAAAGAGCTGTGACATCAGCTGACTGTCACCCCATCAGCCGTTGAATCAGTGCATATTGGCCATTGGGTAGATTACCCCTGACCACTCCCATCATCAGTAACGTCTGGAATGGTGCTACGCACAGACTACCTGGGATACAGAATGGCGTCAAGCGGTCTTCGGAAGAGAATCCCCCTTTTGCTTGGAACCTGATGACCACCGCATACACGTATGACAACAGCATGGTGAGCACAATGATCCTAAAATCATTCTTAAACGCCATACCGCACAGCCTGCTAGTGTAATGACGTGGGGAGCGATCAGTTTGATCGTCTCTGGTGTTCGCCAACAACGATCGGACTGCTCGCTGCTGTCACCTATATTCTGGAACCAAATTTTCTCCTCCTGCCTTACTAGGGTACCTGACGCCATTTTTCAGCAGGGCAATACCCGAACACATACCGCAGAGGTTTCCTCTGAGTATCTTCGTGGTGTGGACATACTGTCTTGGCTAGCTAGGTCCGCAGATTTCTGCTCTATTTTGCACATGTGGGTTATGATTGGACGCCATCTTTAGACCCACCTGCAGCTAGCACAGACCAGACGTTCTGCAGAACCAGGTGCAAGATGGTTAGTTGTTGTAGGTTAGATACATCAGCAGCCTAGGCCATATTGCACCGTATATAATGTCTGTAAATTGCGAGTGTTCTGTGGTCGATTTGTTGTTTTTCTGGACGAAAATCCAGAGTTTCCCAAAGAAAAACCCGTGCTACCCTTGTCTAAGACCAACTAACTCAACCACATTGTGAAAAAGGTTCATAAAAATTCTTCACGTCATCGACGATAATCGAACTCAGGTTTCTTCCACCAGGTGTGCAGGAGACGGCGATTCTACCAAGTAGACGCACGCACACTGCAAATGCACATTAGCATCAACAACTTTTATCATATGTTCCAAAACGCTTTGGCTACATTACTCTGATTTCCTGTCCTTCATGACGCTGCAATTTCAATGTTACAGAGTGTATGTGAATCGAAATAGTTCACACAAAACGAACTAATGAATGATATGGCGAGAGACTTAGGTCCAACAAAAAAATCTGCTCCCTCCAAGACATCACTTTATTGGTATAGACACCACGGGAAGTGATCATTCCTTACTGTACTTTGGAAGATTTGCTTGTTTATTACAGCAAAACATTATATTGCGAAAGGTAACCAGACAGCTGAATGTTTCAAAGAAACTTTTATTCATACATTTAATAACTGTAGCCAGTAGTTCCCAATAAAAAATTTTAATAAACTTTCTGTTTATAATCCGGGACGACCAAACGGTCAGAGGAGTTCACAAGATATACAGAATACAAGAAATAGAACCGTATTTAGCAGTCACGGGCTTGAACCCCGGTCACTCAAGGCACGTGTACTTATGCACCCGCGCGCTTGACCACTCGGCTACGGCGGCAATCTTTTGTCACTCAAGTCACACTTTAAGTTAAAAGGCGAATATTAACGGCACATCGAAATAATGATTGCCATCGAACTCAATGGAATTTTTCCTAATCTCGCGGCACACTTGAAAAGGGTCGCGGCACATCAATGTGCCGAGGCACACCCTTTGGGAACCACTGTTGCAGGCCTTAATTACACAATATCCCTTGGTGGACGCCAAACAAATATTTGACAAGAAGACGGTAGTTAATTCAGCTACTTTTTTGTGGGTGTGTAGGCCTGAACCGCAGCTGACATTCCAGTTCATCCCAAAGATGCTCAATGAGATTTAAAGTTGGGACTCTGAACAGGCCAATTAGGCTTTTGCGCATCCGTGTCTTCAATCCAAATCACTACAGGCCATATACTATGACATGATGCACTGTTATGCTGAAAAAGCAAAAGGGTATTTCACTGTATTGCTGCCACGGTGGAAACAAGATGATTGTCCAGAATTTCAGTGTACCACCCGGCATTCATTGTTCCAGGAACGAAGACCAGTGGTTCACGAAACTACACCTTTTATGTTGAGAAACAACCAGAGATTGTGACAGCACTGCTGCTAAACTTAAGTAACGTTTCCGGACATCTGCCAGACCTAAACACGAATGTCAAATCATAAAAGTGGCATCATCAACTTTTATAGCAACTCCATAACATAGCTTTCCAACGTTCCAAGGATCAGTAAGGATGGGTTGTGCTCTTGGAAAGTCGGCGCTCTGCTTTGTATGATGAAATATTTCATTTGTACGTTGCAGCTCTCCCATAAAATCCGATGCTGTACAGCTCCAACGTACTATCCTTGTACTAATATCCGTTCTCGCAGGACCCTGAACACCTGTTTAACAACATTCGATGAGGAGTAAAGTTATCTATGTACCACTCGTCTGAACGTCCTTCTATCTCTTTTCGTCAATTTCTGTTGTCTACTCGAACGTTCCTCTGCTGCGTTTTTCACCTGTTCAAGGTATTTCTATTTGGTGATGACGTCGTCCGCCGTTGATCTAGGGTGTTGCAGTTGTGCTGTGATGGTACGAACAGATCGATTGCCAATATGGCATCCTATGATGACTCCCTATTAGAAGTCGCTAAACGGAACGCTTCGACTTGTTTACTGTATTTCATTGATCTTACTTCTAGATAACAAAGCTAGAAGTAAGATCAATGCTCCTAGCTAGCTAGCGTCAACACAGTTACTCTTTTCATTTTTACAAATTCCAGGGGTTTCAAATACTTTTGGCAATACAGTTTATTTATTCGAAAAAATGAATAGTGCGTTGTTCCATTTTTGGCAGTAATGACTGCTTCAATGCGTTGTGGAAGGCTTTATAATAATCTGCTAGAAAGTTGGTGGTGTTGTGCTCTATTCTTTTAAAACATTCGTAAATTCCACTGACGAAGAAGGCCGTCCTGGCCTTGCCCTGATATTCTATTTCAATTAATTTGAAAAATACTCTGTTGGGCTGAAATGGGATAACTCTGCCAGCCACTGGAATGTTCCGATGTTATTCCCTTCAACCACACATTCACAATATTTATTTTATGACGTAGAAGATTCTCATGTTGGAAAGTGTAAGAGCCACTTTAATAAGATTGCCAAAACGTAGAGCACACAGAATTGTCCAAAACATCAATATAAGATCCAGTATTTATAGCTCCATTCCCTGCGACTAGTGGATCTAATCTGTTCCACGAAACAACCCCACACCATAAACCCTCCTCTTCCCAACTTCACATTTGTAACAACATACTCAGATTCAGAGGCTTAGAGGGGAACAGGCATTCTGTGTGTTATCAGACACTCAGTCTAAAACACTGATGGATCCAATATCTTTCTATTTCAGAAGATTTAGGAGAAGTCCAGTTGGCCTGCCTCCCTAAAATCCACTCATGCACACCTTCTTGATGGTAAGTCATGTTACGTCGCTTAGGTGGCAACGAATGTGTAGAGTGGTTCTCTTCAAGATGCCTGGTCAGTGTGAAGAGGAAAAGACCAAACCCTCCAGCACATGACAGAACGACGAAACAAAGGACCCTTAGTCCCCAGCGTCTTTCACCCCCCCCCCTCTTTTACGGCAGCGAGAGGATTGGAGTGGAAGCAAAGGGTGCTAAGAATCTCTGGGTACGACCAGGCTGCCATGCACGTAACAAGCCTGTTACAACGCACGATCGCTCATCGGTGAAGACAGGATATTAGAGCTGGAAAAGGAATTAGAAAATGTGAATTGGAATATCATCGTTTTGGTTGAAACAAGAAGAAAAAATGAATCACTTATAAGTTTATCAAGTGGAAATCTGCTGTACACCACCAATGGAAACAGTGAAAGGAGCGAAGGTGGAGTTGCCTTTCTGGTCCATAAAGATATAAAAAAACAACATTTTGGAATTCAAAAGTACATCACCAAGGGTGTAAAAGACTACTACTCAGGATTTCTAAGAGGAACAAGCTAAAGGTTATAATGATTTATGCACCAACATCAGGCCACGATGATGAAGAAGTTGAAGAAATGTACACAAAATTTAGTCTTCTAGACGAGCAGAAAACCCACTACACTATCATTATCGGGGACTTCATTGCTAAGGTTGGAAAGAGACAAAATAGTGCAGAAAGGGGAACTATAGGAAATTTTGGAATTGGTGAAAGAAATGAAAGAGGTGAAAGACTTGTGGAATTTGCAGAATCTCGAGGATTGTCAGTAATGAACACTTTTTTTCAAGAAAAGGGTGAATAGAAAGTGGACATGGAAGAGCCCAAATCGATTAACAACTAACGAAATTGATTTCATCCTCACTAACAGAAGATATATCGTGAATGATGTTACCGTCCTGAACAAGGTGAATGTTGGAAGTGATCACAGAATGGTAAGATGCATACTTGATATAGATGTAAGAAAAGAAAGGAAAAAACTGACTCGAGTAAATAATACGAAGGTCTTTGAGCTAAGATAACAGAAGAGGAGAAAAAGCAGTATGTACTGGAACTTAAGAACAAGTTTGAGCTTCTGCAGACTGCCCAGGACCAAGATATCAACGAGGAATATTACAACTTTCTGAAAGTGATAAAGCCCAAGAAACCTATAGGTAAAAAGAAATCCAAAGAAGAAAAAAATAGTCAAGAAACTCTTGTCATGATGAGCCGAAGACGACAAATGAAGAGCAAGATAAACACTGACAAGGAGAAAATTGAGTATACTGAGTTACGCAAAGCCATTAGAAAGAGGCTCAGAGAGGACATAAGAAGATTTAACACAAGAAAAGTAGAACTAGCATTAAGGGAAAACAAAGGATTTAAATCAGCAGCCATGAGCAGTAATACAGAAAGATAAATGATACTGAAACTGAAGAATAGCGATGGTGTACTTATAAATAGCAGAGAAGGCATAATTCAAATAGCAGAAAACTACTATAGATAATTATACAAGGAGCGAGGAAATTATGCTAGCAGTGGGAAGATGAAAGAAAATGAAGAATCAGAAAGCCCCAGGGGAAGATGAAGTTACTGTAGAGATGTTAAAATTGGGAGGAAGAGACATGACACAAAAACTGGCAAGACTCTTCACAAAATGCATTAGAAAAGGTGTGACGCCTAAGGAGTGGAATAATGCAATCATAGTTTTGCTGCATAAGAAAGGAGATAAATTGGAAATTGGAAATTATAGACCAATTAGCTTGTTATCTCCAATTTACAAGTTGTTCACAAGGGTCATTACTAACAGATAAGAAAGAATAGTTGATGAGAATCAACCGAAAGAGCAAGCTGGCTTTAGGACAGGATTCTCAACTATGGATCCCCTTCACGTAATATCACAGCTAATGGAGAAAACAAATGAATATAAAACACCATTATGCCTGGCATTTGTGGATTATGAAAAGGCATTTGACTCCATACAACATAAGGCAATGTTTCGGGCACTGGAAAGACAAGGCATAGATACCCCATATATTATGATTTTGAAGAAAATATATGAGAACGCTACCTCCTTTATAAGACTAGATAAACACAGTAGGAAATTTAAAATTGAGAAAGGAATTTGACAAGGAGACACAATAGCTCCAAAGTTCTTTACAGCTGCCCTTGAGGAAGCTTTCAGCAGAATAAACTGGTCGCAGAAAGGAGTCAATGTGACTGGAGAGTACCCAAACCATTTACGATTTGCAGATTACATTGTGGTCATAAGCCACAATCCCAAAGAATTAGAAGAAAATCTTAGTCAGTTATTTAGAGTTAGTAAGGATTTTGGACTAAAGATGAATATGGCTAAAACAAAAGTAATGATGAACAAGTATGCCACAGAAAGGGAAATAATGATTGAATGTGCAGTAATTGAAAAGGTGGAGTCATATACTTATCTGGGACAACTCATTGGCTGTAAACGGTTGGACGTCAAGAGAAGAATACATTTTGGATGGACAGCATTCAGGAAATATAGTCATATACTGAGGAGCAATGTCCCAGTTTTTCTGAAACGTAAAATAATGAACCAATGTATATTCCCCACCATGACTTATGGAAGTGAAACTTGGGCATTCACCAAAAGTATGGAAGAGAAGCTGAGAACGACACAGCAAAGAATGGAACGAACTATATTGTGAATCAGACTGTTAGATAAAGAAGAGAAACACGTGGATTAGGCAGCAAACTCAAGTAAAGGACATTCTTATCAAAACTAAAGAACTAAAATGGTCTTGGGCAGGTCACATAGCTTGAAGACACGATGACAGATGGACTAAGAAAATAATAGAATGGTACCCAAGAGGAGCTGGAAGACAACGACGGAGATGGACAGATGAAATTCATGAGTTTGTGGGTAGTAAATGGATGGCCATTGCACAAAACAAAAGGAACTGGAACGTTGCTGGAGAGGCCTTCATCCTGCAGTGGATTGAAAATGGCTGATGATGATGATGATGACTCAGATTCAGACTGGAAGAGCTCGTAGCATGACTCGCCGCTCCACGGGACCGATTTTCACTCCAGGTTCGCTGTGCCTTGCACTATGCTTATCGACGCTGTGCATTTCTTTTTATCAGAGTGTGAGCGGCAAGCAGCTCTCTACATGTTGTTGAAGCACTTATTGGCTTGACTATGGCTGTTCACTGCTCTCTGAGGGTCTGATGAAGAGATAAAGTAACCAGCAATTTCGAGACATGTTATCTCCTATTAGTCAATATTTTACACCTACATGTTACTTTTCGGGCTCAACGGCACCGCTGAACTTCTATTTCTTCAGCACGTTGCGAACTATCGACTTCGGAACATTTCCCTGTGAGTCTGCGCAATAGCACATTGGTTATTATCCTTTGTTAGTTACTTATCCTTTGTTAAGACAGTTATATACGATTATCGGTTTAGTTTAATTAGCGAGCTTCATTATTACTTATATCTATAGCGAATCTATAGATATAAGTAATAATTTTAATTAAGTCATTATTTTATAGCGAGTCAGCTGTTAACTGATTATATCTACCTGCTATTCATCTAATTAAAGTGCCTTTTTGCATATCATTATTAACCAGAGGCTGTCCAAGGTTTAGTATTAGTAATAGCTATATGGTGCAAGGAAGCTTAAGGATTTTGCCGCACGATTTTCTAAATGGAGACTAAAGCAGTGTTTTAAGGAATCATTAAGCTTTCATCATCAAGTAGGAGTAGAAAATTACATATCATAAGAGATCATAGAACATGCAATGGGATCTAGAAAATTTGGGAAGATGGGCTGAGAAGTGGGAACTGAAGTTTAACATTGAAAAATGCAAAGTACTGCATATGGGTAGAAGTAACTCCAGAGGAACGTACCAACTATGTGGTACTACACTTGGGGTGGTAGAAAATGAAAAAGACCTGGGAGTAATTGTGCAGTCATATATGAACTTTTTTGAACAATGCAGACAGGCTGCAAGAGCAGGTCATAGAGTTTTGTCAATGATATACAGGAATTTTGCTAGCAGGGAAAAGGAGGTGATTGTCCAATCTGTAAAAGGCAATGGTCAGGCCATGCCTTGAGTATTGCGTACAGGTCTGAAGGCCTCATTTTAGGAAGGATGTAGATTTGCTTGAGCGTGTACAAAGAAGGGCAACAAGATTGGTGAGGGGAACAAAGGGATCCGCTTACCAAGAGAGGCTTAAGTTCTGCAAATTGCAGCGACTGGAGACTAGGAACTTTCGAGGTGATCTGATTGAGGTGTATAAGGCCTTGAATGGGTTGAGCACGCTGAATTCTGATGGGATTCTTCCACTTGTTCAGATTACGAACCTAAGGAGGCATAAATTCAAATTGAGGAAAGACAGCTGTAGAATAGATTACAGAAATTTGCCTTTAGCCAGCGAGTGGTTAATTGCTGGAACAAACTTCCATTTGTCGTTGTCGTTGTGGAAGTTGATAGGTCAAATAAATTTAAGGAGGAACTGGACAAACATTTAAAGGGAATGGGTGTGTGAATTTTTTTTTTTTGGCTGATGCTACATAAACTCATAGAAAATGAGTTTATGTAGCATGTGATACAAGAAAGCAAGCGTTTTCTTTCATCAAATAGCACGATTAATATTACTATTACTATAAAAGGGAGTTACATCAGTGGTTGCTGCTAATTTGTTAACAAGGGGCTCGCTCGAGAAGAATTTCAGCTAAGGGTCAGCCCTGGTTAAAACGGTTTGTTACATTTTATAGAAGTAATTTTTTTTTTTTTTTTTAACAAGGGGCTCAAACAGTCACCAAAAATTTAACAAGGAGGTCATGTGAATTCCGCCCCCCACTGCACTCCTTCTTTAGTCCCTTCCTGGGACTGCCCGTCAACAACATTGGATTGTAGAATTCAAGTCTCGTTTCCCAAAACATATACGGTATCGTTTTCTTGAGCGAGCATCGTTGATTTCTTCTGCCGTCCGTTAGGAAAATTTCACTGCTTTCCAAGGGCGGATTTAGATATGGTGGGGCTCTAAGCCAAAATTGCCTTAAAATATGCATTTATACATTTCTTCACAAGAGGGTACAGTAATTCCTCCGCTACCCCTCTCCGACAGTCTGGAATCATAACTTTTTATTATTATTATTATTATTATTATTATTGGCCATATGGTACAAGGAAGCCTAAGGCTTATGCTGCACCAGCCAAAAAAAAAAAAAAAAAAAAAATCCCAAGTTACCCCCTGAGAGAGAGAGAGAGAGAGAGAGAGAGAGAGAGAGAGAGAGAGAGAGAGAGAGAGAGAGAAGTAGAAAGGAATCACCAAGAAAGAGAAGAATGATGATATCCAGCTCAGGACCCTGGGTTTGCCAAGCCCATACTCACCAGATGTGAGCCCCCGGGGTTGATTTTTGATTTATGCCTCAATCCGGCACTGCAGCTGTACCATTATTACGAGAAACATGTGATATAAAAAATTAATAGAGACGAATTATCTTTTCCAGTGAATTTATTAAAAAAAATGATGGAAGAACGTGAATTTCTACATATTTGGTATTCGTTTTCTGAAAGTTAATAAATCAAAATAACTACAACAGCAGTGGCGGTAGTAATATTTCCATAATTGTAAACTAGATGTCGTTGTATTCACAATATAGAAACTGCATGCGAATATTACTGCACTGTAAGAAGAGATGGAGAGAGCATGTAGATGAGTTGTATTCTGAAATTCAAAGATGCTGTAACTTTTAATACTTGTTCTGAGAGCATTAAACTCCTTTAATTACAAGATTTAAGAAAAATCATCCCAAAATATGAAGCTAGCCAATAAGAATGCGCGTTATCATTTTAGCCACGCCCAGAATGTTACTGCTTTGTGTGTATGTCTTGCTAGCAAGGTAGATTGAGCAGTTGTAGGTTTGTAGCACGGAGGAGAGTGGTCTTTTGATTAGCGTGTGGACAAACGTTGGATATAATGTGGTCTTCAGAGGCATTTTATGATATTAATAGGAATCAACCCCTTTCTAGAAAAGTACGAAAATGGAAATGACGGGGTCATCGAGAGAAGACGAACAATCAGCGAGGTAACATGACAACTCTGAGCAAGCTGCGGATATAAAAAGGTGAGGATTTATTTAACAGGATGAACAACCTGAACGAATAAAATTAATTAGGTTTATGTTCATTTGGTTTAATTTTTTTTTATTGTAAAATTAAAAACATGATTTCCCTGTGTGAGTTCTGTTGTTTTTCATTTGGTGATTGGATTGCTAATTCATCGTGGAATTAATGAATGGATAAATTACAGCATTTGTTTTCAATGTTACTATCAGAATATGAGCGGTCTTTATGAATCAGCTTGACAACCGAGAATTGTTTCGTTGCTGATATTTAAGTTTCCAAGTCATCCATATCTTTTAACATGTTCCTAATTTTTTTTTAAATTTAAAATTTAAAGAAGGTTCTTTATTTTCATCCTGTTTATCAGTTTCATATCGTATATTGAAAATTGCTGTGTTCACAGTGGAAAAGGAAAATGAAATATCTGACTTTATATTTTGCATGAATGAATATAAGTTTCACTATATAAAGGAAATCTTAAAATGCCCATTTAATGTGTATTCTTGATGTTAAATAAGAGCTTGCAAATATGTTTTGTATATAATTTATCATTGATTGCTGTTTGCTTTTTTAAGTTAAATGTCATTTCCTTCATTCAGTATAGATAAAAATGCTGCAAAAATTTTATAACTTTAGTAAGCAGATAATATTGCATGCAATGATATTTAAACGACAAAAAAATTACAATAAGTATAAGGGTATTGCTTGACTAAAAAGTTTACTGGCTGTATATGTATATTGATTAACTATGAAACAGTTCGGCTGGCTGAGCTGTGGTTCTTGACGAAATAAGACAAAATATATAAAAAAAAAAACAATTTAGTGTTCAACAAATCAGTTTTATTGTCTTTCATTCAAAATGAACTTGTGGAAAAACGTTTCACTGAATTTATTTGGATACTTAGTGCCACTCATTTGTTATTAATATAACATTACTATTTAATCAAATAAATTTATTTATATGAATTCAGTTTTAATATTATACAATTATTTACAAGCGATATTTTGATGATAATCTCTTATTGCGACCGATTTTATGGACCAGTAAAAGTAATTTGAATCAGTTATTTTCTGTTGTCATCCAATATTTGGTTTATAAAATCATTACAGTAAAAGGATACCGTTTATTATATTGAAAAGTTGGTGGCTACTAATTCTATTTATTTATTTTTAAAGCATTTTATCCATATAGTTCATACTGGCTTTATTATGTAGTCTTATATGTTGTAGGATAAATGCTTCATTTGCATCTGAGTGAAGTTGATCCATTTAAGAATAAGGCCATTTTATGTGCGTGTAATACAAGCCGCTACATTTTTAAAAACTACTGAGATTTTTTACTTTCAGATTTAACTGCTTTATCATCCACATATTTTATGGATAATTAGACATACTTAGTTTGGGTAATTATAGACTAATCAGATAGGCATTCTTTCAAATCTGGCTTGCAACTCCTCATTTTTCAGAATTATCAGATCTGTTATTTTAATTAAGGAGCAAATATTTAGACTATTTAAGTTACCCAGTCTAAAGGTATGTTGAATCTTTTCCTTCATGCTCTGTTGAGGTCAATTAAGTTGTTCCATCAACATACTGGTAAGCTGAAAGTTTGTTTCCTCCCTTTCTTCTTGTTATTGGTGTAAATGCCTTTTAAAAAATTTTGTGCTCATATCTCCATCCAGTTATTCCAATGTTTAATTCAGACATTCTCAAGAACATAAGTTGTGTGTGAAGGTAGAGCAGCCTGGAGTAGTGTCCCAGAGGGTTTATAAATATACCCAGAGTACTTTTTTTTTCTGCACACCAGCATCATTATATTTTTATATAGTTCATTTGGGTGAAGGTTACTGTTTCACTGAAGTTCACTGCTCTTCATTTTGCAGGTTAACTTTCTAGTAGTTGCGGATTTTTTTTAGTACATTAGTATTTTTCACTGTTTCTAAGTAATATTTTTCATTTCGCTGTTAAAAAAAAAAAAAGGTACTATTCAAGCTAGGTAGAATGTTTTCTGTACTCTTATATCAGTTTTACCACTATCCTTTTTATATTTATTTTAATCGTTTGCAGGGCTTTATTTGCCATATGATTTAAAAAATATGTCTCAAGGCAACTTGGCAGCACAAGTAAAACTAGAGTATCAGTTGGTGTACTTGAAGAATGTGTTGTGTTACACCAGAAATAGTTCTATGAAGCATATTTTTATTATATTCTTACTCATAAGTATGGTTTGGTTTAATTAATATTATTGACAAACTACAGAGTTTCTTCTGTGATATCAGATGTCTTTTAAATTCCCATTATTGTTCCATGACTGATGCTATTCAGCAAATTATAATGCAGGCAGACCTTGTTTTTATAATCAAAATATGCTTAAATGAATATATTTTGGAAGAACTGTTTTCTGGGACAACATAGACTTTCCAACAGACATACCTAAATTTTAATTTAGTGTTACCAGGTTAACTAAGAGAGAATAGAGCAACAATTTGTACACAATGTGTACAGAAAGGATAAGAAGGGTTATGCTGTTAGTTAAGAAACACACAAAATCTAAGGAAGTGCATCCAGTTGACATTGGTGGACAGTGCAATGTTGAATCAATCTGGTGTGACATAAGCACTGGGAAAGAGAAAATGAGAGTAGGAGTGTGTTATAGGCTTAATGACTCTGATGAGTACAATAAACAATTGTGCAGAAAAATAGTGGGCCAGTAAATCAGAATATCTTGTAATGGGGGATTTTAACTTTCCAGATATTGACTTGAACTTGTGGGTTAAAATCCCCCATTACAAGATATTCTGATTTACAGTGGGATCAACTGATGATATTAAACAGCGGATTCTAAATGTGAAGCCTTCAAGGAATTAATCTTGGAAACTACCAGGATTTTCATACCAACTAAGAAATGCTGTTCAAGATTTATACCTAAATGGATGTCAGATGAACTAATGAGGCTCATGGAAGAAAAGAAAAATGCATGGGATGCATATAAATTATCAGGTGACACAGAAGCCTATGGTAGATATAAGCTAGTCTGTAATCAATTCACAAAGGAGGTTAGGAAAGCAAATGCTGATTACGAGAAATCCTTGGCAAAGGATGCAAAGAAAAACAACAAAGACTTCCTTACTTATGTAAACTCTAGAAGGAAGGGTGATTGGATGAATCAAGTTGGTCCATTTGGTATTGATGGTTCGACTGTTGATGAATCTGCTCAGATAGCTGACAAACTGAATGAACATTTTGCATCTATATTCACACATGAGGAATTCTATAAGGAAGGGGAGAACAGAAGTATACTAAATTCTAACAGGGAGCTAAATGATTTTTTAATAATGGAGAGCAAAGTGGGGGGGAGAAATTGTTGAAGTTAAATGTAAAATCCACCTGGATAGATTCCAGGTGGAATTTAATAAAATCCACTGGATAATCTATCCAGTTATATTGAAGGAGGCAGCGAGGGAAGTAAACATGCCCACCCTTAGCCATAATTATAAGAGCATCCTTAGATTCAGGGGAGGTCCCCATGGAGAAATGCAAATGGAAAATAATGGAGTCACTTGTCAAAGCGTTGCAGGATCATCTAGACAAGACTGCAGTAATAGTTCAGACACAGCATGGGTTTGTTAAGGGGGAGGTCTTGTCTGACCAATTTGATTGGATACTACAATGTGGGCCGACCGGGCCAGCCGGGTGGGTAAAGTACCTGCCTAGCAACTCAAAGGTCGCGGGTTCGATTCCTGCCTCGGGCTTGGATCAAAGTACTGCAAAAACCTTGGGAGGTGCATTATGGCCACAGAAACCTATGTGCCAACAACTACCAAAAAAAAAAAAAAACTACAATGTGGTCACAAAGGAACTGTATGCAAAAAATAATTTTGATATCATATATTTGGATTTCAGGAAAGCTTTTGATACTGTTGCACATGGAAGACTACTGTACAAATTGGAGTGGTATGGCATTAAGGGCAAATCGCTACAATGGATAAAAGAATGGTTGAGTGGGATGTGGCAGAGAATAGTAATAAATGGACACTGCTCTACACGAACTAATGTTATTAGTGGAGTCCCCCAGGGTTCGATGCTGGGCCCATTGTTGTTTTATGTATTTATTAGTGATATCGATGAAGGTATATCAGGCTTAATGTCCAAGTTTGCAGATCATACAAAGATTGGTGGGGTTGTTAACGACAGTAAAGAGAGTATGCTGCTGCAGCACGATCTAGAAAAGTTAGGCAGATGGGCTGAGAAGTGGCAACTGAAGTTTAACATTGACAAGTGCAAAATACTGCATATGGGTAGCAGTAACCCAAGAGAAACGTACCAACTGTGTGGGTACTACACTCAGGGACGTGTAGAATGAAAAAGACCTGGGGATACTTGTACAGTCAGATATGAAATTCTCTGAATAGTGCAGACGGTCTGCCAGAGCAGGTCATGGAGCCGTGTTAATGATATATAGGAATTTTACTAGCAGGGATAAGGAGGTGAAGTGATTATCCCCTTGTATAAGGCAATGGTCAGTCCACACCTTGAGTACTGCATACAGGTCTGGAGGCCTCATTTTAGGAAGGATGTAGAGTTGCTAGAACAAGTACAGAGAAGGGCAGCAAGATTGGTGAGAGGAACAAAGGGGTGCTCTTGCAAAGAAAGGCTTAAGTTCTGCAAATTGCAGTGTTTCGAGACTAGGCACCTGCGAGGTGATCTGATTGAGGTGTATAAGGCTATGAATGGTTTGAGCAGGCTGAATGCTGATGGGAGTCTTCTGCTTGCTCAGATTAAGAACCTGAGGGGCATAGATTCAAATTAAGGAAAGACAGTTGTAGAATAAATGTGTGGAAGTTTGCCTTTAGCCAGCAGATAGTTGATTGCTGGAACAGACTTCCATCTGTTGTTGTGGAAGTTGATAGCTTAAATAAATTTAAGGCTGAACTAGACAAACATTTGGAGTGACCAGATGGGTGATAATGGAAGGGTTTATTTATTTATTTTTTTTTGGCAAGAAAGCAAGCTGATGCTGTATAAGCTTTCTTCCTTTCATCATATGTTTCAATTAATGGTAATGGTAATTTTGACTGGAAGCATTTTTCTTTCTTTTTTTTTTTTTTTTTTTGAAATTAGTTTGTGTACAAGCTAGTTTTTCTGTTCCTTTTTCATTATTTTCTAATGATATTTATTTTAAATGAATTCAATAAAATGCTATTAATGATTTACTATTAGCCATATGCTGTATGGAAGCTTGAGGCTTTTTCCACATCAGCTAAAATTAATTAATAAAAAAAATTGAAATAAAAGAAACTATCCATATGGCACCCTCCTTGCCCCTAGGTGCCTATTCAGCTGAATTAGTTTTGTAATAAAGGATTTTATCTATTTTTTACAACAAAAATATAATCAGTGTTGTGTGTCTTCTAGCTCATTGTAATAGCAGCATAAGAAATAAAACATTTCGATCATAAATTGCTAACTTAAATGATGCTTTTTTGCATTGTTTGCCACTACTAATGCAAATTAACCATGAATCACAAGGATAAAAAAAAATACAAACAAAAACAAAACTGTAATATAAAGCAAAATATAGTTTGTTGCATATATCATTTACAACATTAGAATTAGAATTTTTATAAAAAAAACAGTGCAAGCACTCTGACTCATCATAATATAATTAATGATTTCCATTAATTATATTATGATTATCCTATAAAAATGGTAATAGAAGGATAGAAAAATGAATGGCATGGTAGACATTTAGTACATACCTTTGACTTAATTGGGTCTGCAGTACTGGTGGTGTGGGCAACTGCCCAAGAAGTTGTGGCTGAAATTCTCAAATCAGCATTATTATACAATGCCCAGAAATTCAGTCATCCTAGATATTTGAAGAATCATCAATACAGAGCTCAATTCCAAATCCTGCAATGTTACTATTGTTGTTTAAAAAAACATTAACATGAGATTACTGTGTGTACTATGACATAAACTATTGAAAATATGGGTCTCTTGCAGGGAACACACTTTCAAATGAGGCATTATGCCATTTGATGGAGATTGTCAAAAAACTACCTCTGAAAGCTGTAATGGGTCCCAACCTGTTTCCTCTGTTTCTAATTAAAAAATGAAGTATATATATTATAGACCTTCTAGTCCATATGTTCAATAAAATCCTAGAAAGTGGAAGGATCCCAAATATCTGGAACATGTACTTTGTTCGTCCAGTCCACAAGATTTCAAGCCTATTGCCATCAGCTGTGGGTTCCTTCAGATATTTGAAAAAGCAATTGCAGACCACTATTTCAATCACAGGCCCCCACACCTCCATACTGTGATTAAGGGGAGATCTACTAATAGCAACCTCCAGGACAACCATATCAGAATCCAGAAAGCCCTCAACGACAGGACATAGGCTACTTTTATATCAAAGAAAATAACATCAAGCTATGACAAAATAGACATAACAGCTCTAATCACCATTCTCCAGCATTACTTCGACATCACAGGAAAACCCTCAACACCATTAAATTAATCTTGGAGCATAGACATCTTGCATCGGAGCTTTTGGGCAACATGCATTACTAATAGGGATGTTCCACAAGGTTGATGATAGCCCTTTCTAGAATCCCAAACTGACTTCCAGTCATATGATGATTACCTGAAACTTTACATCTTCTGGCCAAAATCAGGTCTTAGCACTACCTTGTAGGCAAATAAAAAGATCCATCAACTCAAACAATATCTGGCCTCAATTGGATTACAGATTAATCAAGCAAAGGCAGCTGAAATATCTTTCACCTGGAAGAAGTCATGCAATGATATCAATCTTACCATCAGTGGATCATCCATTCAAAAAGTTAAAACACACAAGAATCTCAGATTAGTATGGGATGAGAGGCTGACTTTGCAGACTCACCTCCTGAACACAAAATCAAAAATGTACTCTGCTATGTGGGCAATCTGCCAGGAACTAATGGGGATTCATGACTCCAAATTCGTAAAGAAATATGTTCTTCGATGGCTTTATCCCATACCTCTTTATGCAGCAACTAATTGGACCTCTGCCCAACAACACTCTTCACCAAGTTCCTCAGCCTGGAATACTGGCTCCTGAATTAGTTCAATTGGTGGACTGGCAATGAAAACACTATTTCTAAGACCAAACTCTACATTAATCTTGAAGTCATCCCATGGAAACAAACTTAAACTCATGGTGTCTGAGGTATAATTGCAGCCTTGTCTAGATGATCCTGCATTACCTCTTTTAACAGTGACTCCATTATTTTTCCTGAAACAGACATTAAACTAACAAGTCTGTAATTACTCATGTCACCCTTTGATCCTCCCTTGTGAATTAGGGATACATTCGCATATCTCCAGTCCACGGGAACCTCCTCTGAAACCAAGGATGTTCTAATACATGTTTATTGTTTTGCAAGTTGATTATTTTCAGTATAACAGACATCCATTGTATTATCTGTATGTTATAAACTGGAAATGCATGTTAGAAAGACATGAAAATATGGATTCCATCTAGAATCCATGTCAAAATGGCTTGATTTGGAAATCAACTATTGGTATGGAAAACAATCAATCATAAGAACCAGTTATATATTCAAAATGGAAAAAAAAAAAAAAAAGTTAAGATCGACTGAAGAGATAAGTATAATGCAGTTTTGCATGACATAACTTTTATATGCCAAACAATATCCTTAAATACAGCTTGAAGTTCAGAAAAGTTGATATAATTTTATGAATTATATAAAATTCCAAAAAACAGATTTTTAAAAATGAAATTTGATTTTGAATATAAAGATGACATGCCTAGCCACACCCATATCAACGATGAGTTCAAGCTACCAAACAAATTAATTTGTTTGGTATTTTTGAATTTAGTTCCAGGAAATACAAAGAAAGTAATTTTATTCTTTGTGCTGGAAGGAGGGTTGTTTACTTATCCTTCTCACCAGTTGTGTGGTCTCTTGATTCACTACACTGCCACTGGTCAAAAGTACTGAGATATACTAATTATCTTATTTAGTTTTAATATTAGAGATGCTCTTGTTTGTTTGATAATTTGTAATAAATTAATCCACTGCTTTTGTAAAATTGGTCAGAAGTGGGGAAATGAGTTTAAGATGCTCTTAAGAGTAGAATATTTATAGCATTTAATAAATGAATATACAAATTCGTGCTTACATATTTATATATGTTATACTGATGTAGCATGCTATTTAAAAAGTAGTCTCAAGTGGTGATTCTGTAGAGGCTAAACAACTGCATTCATAATATTAAACGGCCGACCGGGCTAGCCGGGTGGGTAAAGTGCCTGCCTAGCAACCCAAAGGTTGCTGGTTCGATTCCCGCCTCGGGCTTGGATCAAAGTACTGCAAAAACCTTGGGAGGTGCATTATGGCCACAGAAGCCTATGCGCCAACAACTACCAAATAAAAAAAAAATAATATTAAACAAAATTCATTTTGTATAAGAACTGTAGCCTTTGTGAATATGTTATTATTTAATTCAATAAACCAGGGTCAGTTGTAATACTGCTGTTTCAGTTACTTATATCTAATTTTTTATTAATTTGAAAATATTTAGATGAATATGAAAGGTAAGGAAAAACATATCCAATATATAGATAGAAAAAATGTAGTTATTTGAATTTTATGCTGTAGGTAAATTTTATTATTATTATTAGCCATATGGTGCAAGGAAGCTTGAGGCTTATGCTGAACCAGCCAAAAAGGGTGTGCCAAGCCCATACTCACCAGATGTGAACCCCTGGGGTAAATATTCATGTATCAAAAAATTAATACAGTCAGGAACAGATTTAGCCTTCAGGAACCCATGGAACAAAATCAATGGGTGAGTAATATGTATGAAAAGAACTATATATTTGAAAAAGTAATCTTGCCGGATAAATCTTGGTTGTAGTTGCCTCACATATACAACGGCCACGATACCCATCAAATTTGGCAGAGACACTGAAGGCTGGTGAGGACTGGAGTACATTTTTATTGGGGAGGCAAAGGCCCCTGATATGAATGCCTGGTTATCCAAAGCATATTAATGTATCATGCCAATGGGACCAGTACTGTACAAGAGTTGTTCTAGGAGAATGACAGTGACCTTCCTCTACTTTCTTTAACCT
Organism: Mastigoproctus giganteus; assembly: GCF_048544385.1. Lineage (NCBI taxonomy): Eukaryota > Metazoa > Arthropoda > Arachnida > Uropygi > Thelyphonidae > Mastigoproctus > Mastigoproctus giganteus. The sequence continues at coordinate 49,023,652 of NC_143575.1, forward strand.
ATACAGCCCTCTTCCCGAGAGAGGACCCCCACAGCCCTCTTCCCGAGAGAGGACCCTTCTGAACCAATTTCTGGAGCCTTTCTTTTATGGAGAGATTGAAATCTAGCATAAATCTACCCCGAATGGTGTTATATATAGTGGGCAATTTATTAGGAACACGACGTATTTATGTGAGTTTTTCAGTTCCATCCAAAATAGTAAAAATTTGCTTCATCATGGACCCGGCAAAGTGATAGTAAGATATATATATACAGAAGTCCTAACTTAAATATACAAATGCTTTAATGGGTTGAAATCCAGTGACTGTATAGGTTAAAGAAAGTAGAGGAAGGTCACTGTCATTCTCCTAGAACAACTCTTGTACAGTACTGGTCCCATTGGCATGATACATTAATATGCTTTGGATAACCAGGCATTCATATCAGGGGCCTTTGCCTCCCCAATAAAAATGTACTCCAGTCCTCACCAGCCTTCAGTGTCTCTGCCAAATTTGATGGGTATCGTGGCCGTTGTATATGTGAGGCAACTACAACCAAGATTTATCCGGCAAGATTACTTTTTCAAATATATAGTTCTTTTCATACATATTAATATGTGTAAAAAGAGTACTGCAGTTGTGTGGTAACATTTCTACAAGGAGTAACAAGACATTGTAGCCATTCTATACAATAACGCACTTGTCACTGTAGTCTGTGGTTTCATCAGGATATTATTTAGAGAAACACAACCTGTTTGCAGTGGAGTGTTTGTTGTCTGGGATCATTTAGATCACTCACTTCCCCCATCATTCTGATCAGAAGATGAAGTACCAACTGTTGAGTAAGAACATTTTACCACATTCATTAGTGAAGAATAGGTAATATGAGAAATTAAAATTCATGTCACAACGAAAGGAGGGGCATATACTTCTTTTCTTGGTACTGTTGTTTGTGTACATGTCACCATGGGTGCTGTTGGGGTAATTATAGCATATGTCCTCTGGCTACTTATCATACTGCATTAAAAATCTTTTTCTTTTCCATTCTTTGTACTACATAATTAACGTCAACAGTTATTTCTCTGTTTGTTAGTCATTATTTTCATTTTAAATTGTGTTAATGTAAGAAGTTTTCAATGTAATTCTACCACTCTAATTCCATTGAGGAATGCCCATGGAGTGGATCAGAATTGGTGCCAGGACAGTTTATGGGGTTTTGTCAATGATGTACAAGAATTTTGGTAGCAGGGATAAGGAGATGACTATCCCATTGTCCTTAAGACACATCTTGATATATATCACAATGAGCACTGTTGGGATAATAGTGGCTTAAGCCTTTTGAGTTCCTACTATCATGCCACATTCAAAATTACTTTGTTATCCATTTTTATGTCATTACTGACTACTAGAGATGCCTCTTGTCAGCCTATACTCACAGTTGTAAACATGTGATAACCAGAAGTGGAACAAATCCTTGTAAGTTGGAGTGTTCTTAATAAATTACCTACTTAGTAAATGCTATTTTACATTTCAGTGAAAATTTTTAGAAACTTATTAGATTTTATAAGCACTTCCAAAAATTCAAGTAGGATATTTGTTTAAATATCCCAATCTCCAGTTTTTTGTATCACACGAGAATCCATGAAAAATAGTTTGTGGATGGAAATTAGTTACTTTAAAATTACAGTGTTTTGTCTTTTATTGTTATCAACTACCTGCATTGTGTCCTTCAAGTGTCACGTAATGATTATATAATTTTGTTCATGGCTTGGAATGAGTTGCCAGATAGTTTACTGAGTAGGTTCCAAGTTTTCCTGTTGGATATTCTCACGTACCATTTCAAGGTTTTAAATTGTTTTGATTCACACGTTTTGTCTATTTTTTGTCATTAATACTTTACCAGCAATTATTTTATATTGGAAATGGTTTGCACAAATTTAATAAAAATAATTAATATTTATAGTTAATTTATTTGCACTATGCAAATTGTGTTTAACTAATTCCTAAGAAAAGATCTTATACTCAAGTATAATTTTATACAGAAATTAATGATGCTATTGGAGATATGATCTAGATTTAGACTATACCACTTTTCCTTCATTTGTTGTTTGATGTGAAGGTAGACTGGATATTGGATTACATCCAAAGAAATGACAATCACTCTATTTTTTGATAGGCTTCATTGTCACTGGCAGATTTGTGCTCTTGAACAATGCTTAAGTGATCAAAGGGTGACACAGGTAATTACAAACTTGTTAGTTTAACTTCTGTTCTAGGGAAAATAATGAAATCATTGCTAAAAGAAGTAATGCAGGATCATCTAGACAGGCTGCAATTATACTTCACACACAGCATGGGTTTGTTAAGGGTAAATCTTGTTTGACCAGTTTTATTGGTTACTACGATGTAGTCACAATGGAACTAGATGCAAAAAATAAGTTTGATATCATATACTTGGATTTCAGGAAAGCCTTTGATACTGTTGCACATACAAGACTGTTGTACAAATTGGAGCAGTGTAGCATTAAGGGCAAGTTGCTACTATGGAAAAAGGGATGGTTGAGTGGGAAAAGACAGAGCGATAATCAACAGACAGCTTTTTGTAGACTAATGTTAAATATAGAAATATTAGTGGAGTCCACCAGGAACTCCACTAATATTTCTATATTTATCGATGATATTGATGAAGTCATATCAGGCTTAATGTCCAAGTTTACAGATGATACAAAGGTTGGCAGAGTGGTTAATGACAGTATGCTACTACAGTAGGATCTAGAAAAGTTAGGCAGATGGGTTGAGAAATGGCAGTTGAAGTTTAACATTGATAAATGCAAAGTACTGTATATGGGTAGCAGTAACCCCAGAGTAATGTACCAACCATGTGGTACTAAACTTAGGGTGGTGAAAAATGAAAAAACCTAGGGGTAACTGTGAAGTCAGATATGAAGTTCTCTGAGCAGTGCAGACAGTTTTCCAGGACAGCACATGGGGGTTTTGTCAATGATATATAGGAATTTTGCTAGTAGCAAGGAGGTGATTAACCCATTGTATAAGGCAATGGTCAGACCACATCTCAAGTACTGCATACAGGTGTGGAGGCCTCATTTTAGGAAGGATGTGGAGCTGCTGGAATGAGTACAGGGAAGGGCAACGAGATTGGTGAGCAGAACAAAGGGGTGCTCTTCCAGAAAGTATTGCACTTTCTGGAAACTAGTCACTTGCAAAGTGATCTGATTGAGCTGTTTAAGGCTTTAAACAGATTGAGTAAACCCAATGCTGATGGAATTCTTGTTCAGAACACACATGAGGGAGCATTAATTCAAATTGAAGAAGTGTGATTGCATAATAGCTGTGCAGAAAGTTGCCTTTAGCCAGGGGGTGGTTGATTGCTGGAACAAACTTCCATCTCATGTGGAAGTTGATAGTTTAAATAAATTCAAGGAAGAATTAGACAAACTATTGGAGGGAAGTAATAAGTGAAGTGGGAGATGTCTTTTTTTCTTTATTTTTTTTTGCTGATGCTGTATATGCTTGCTTTCTTATGTCATTTGTCACTGCTAATGCTAAATTTGTAATAACAGTCAAGTGGGTATTCAGAGTTGCTCTTAAGTCAGTAGTCTGAGTAAAACATTCTATAGGTAGTTTATAAAATTTCATTACATTTATGTTAACTTCAGTTTCAGATTTTACACGTATGTTTCCATATTCGTCATCTAATGTTCTTTTAATATATTGCCATTGCACAAGAAAAGTGACACAAGTCAAAAACTCAATGATGGGATTTCTTGATTTTTCACTTTTCTTGTGCAGAGGCAATGAATTGGATATGGGTAGAGTTTTTCTGTTTTCTGCAGAGAGTGGTAATCATAATTTGGTTTATGTCCAACAAGCTTTCAATACTGAAGATTGACTATACCTATAGTCAATCCAAGGCCCTACAGAACCTTTGCAAAGCCCTGCAGCTCAACACTGGATATATGAGTGGCATTTGAGAAGTTCATGGCCTGAGTATGAAGGGTTTATTTGAGGAGTTTGGTAACATTACTTTTCAGCCTAGTCCCCTTTCGAGTTAATACACTTTTGTCACTGATGCTGCAATGCATTGATTCCAGCTGCAAAAAAGTTTTTTCTTGGGCTTCTAGAATTGTATCGACTGCAGCAGCAACATCACTGTTGTGGGGGGGGGGGAATGCCAACCAGGTATTTTTTTTTTTTTTTTCTTTCAAATTACGAAATGCGTGAAAGTCTGGTGCTAAATCTTGTGAATGTAAGGAATGGTCCAAAATTTAAGAGCTGCACTCATGCAGTGCAGCCATGTCAGTGACAGACATGAGCAGTTGCATTGTCTTGTTGGTGGAACAAGACTGAATTTTGCTGAATTTTCTTCAGTGTTTATTTTTGATGTTTTCATGCAAATGCCTCACAAGGTCTGTGTAATATAACCCTGTGATGTCTGCTCTTTCTGAAGGTAATCTACTATCAACACTCCATCAGCATCCCAAAAAATCGATGTCATCAACTTGGCTTTGTTTGCAGGGAGAAGAATTGTTTCCACTATTTGTACTGCTCCTTTGTAAGTAGTTTATAAAATTGAAAGTGATTAGTTCACACCTCATTCTTTGTCACAAACCTTGCAAAGACATTGTTGGGTTTGTCATTTGGCTTGACAACTCTTGTGTTTTTTTTTTTTTTTTATTTGCTGTTAACTACTTTGGGACCCACCATGCTGACACCTTTTCATAGCTAGAATGTCTGTTATGTGGCATACACATTCAGATGAGATGTCCAAAATTCTGGTGGTGTATCAAACTGTCACACATCACCAGATCATGCACACTATCAACTTCTGAAGTTATGGACATTGCAGGTCTTCCATAGCTTGGGTTATCTTCCAGGCTCTCCCTTTCCCATTTAAATTTTGCTGTTTACTTCTTAATCATGGAATAGGAAGGGACATCCTTCCCCAATGTTCTAACCATATCTGCATGAAACTGTCTTTGGCATTTGGCCCTCTTTTCCAAATATTGGTACTGCTTTTGTCCATCTTTCCTCATTCACACAACCCTGTTGATTTCAGGACCTGTAATTAAAAAAAGACATTGATGAAACTTGTTGGGTTACTATTTGTAGTGTTATACCTTAAGTACGGTGCCTCCGTAGCCAGGTGGGAAGGAGCAGCAGTGCTAGCACACGCTTCTTGATTAGACCAGGGTTTGAGCCCGTCACCACCAAATACGGAGTATGCGGAAAGGTCAGGGAATGACCACCGCATATTCCTGCAGCAATATGGCCTTAGTTGCTAATGCTCCTAAAAAAACCAAATAACAATAACAACCTTAAGTACAGGAATTTTAACCACTTTACCACTACCCTTTCATACTCAGGCCACGAACTTTTCAACCCCCACCCCTATCTTACCCTGCTTATTTTTAGATTTAGGCCATTTGTCATATAGACATTTTTTGTTATATTTGGGCTGAAATTTTTGAATTTGATGTTAAAATTGTCTAAGTATTATTGTTCAGATCTTATGAATTTAAATTTTTAAAAATTTAAAATTTGTCTAATCTGCTGCATTTTTTTTTAATGGGAAATCAAATTCAAAAATTTCAACCCGAATATATATATATATGTTATAATAAATATGACAGTTAGGTGTGAAGATGAAAGTGTAAATTACACAGAATGCTAAAAGGAAAAGGATAGCAGAAATATGAGAAAATGTAGGTGTGAAAAGGGAAAAAGAATGTGAATATCCTATGTTATGATGAATTAAGTAAAATTATAGGCTGAATTTTAAAGCTAATTAGAAAGGAGTGATCTGTAAAGTAAAAATTATTAAGTCAAAATGATAAATTAATAAAAGTAATGGTAACTGGCATCAGATAAAGGGTGGGTAAATTTGACTATATTTCAAAAAAGGGGTGGGTGTAGAAAATATGCAATTAAATCTGATATTAGCAAAAGTAAATATTGATGCATGATCAGGTATTTCTTTAGGTGACTACACCTGATCGTGCATCAAGTACTGCATTTCTATACTTGTCCATTACTGTGGAAGAGAAGAAATTTGAAAATAAATCAAGTGGGATCGAAAGGGGAAAGTAGTAGTACTAATAGAGGCATGTGATGAAAGAAAGCAAGAGTATGAGCTTATGTAGCATCAGCCAAAAAAGGGAAAAAAAAAAAACAACTTCACACATTCATTCCCTCTAAAAATTTGTCCAGTTCCGCCTTGAATTTATTTAAGCTATCAACTTCTACAACGACAGAAGTAGTATACCTCTTACAAAGTATAGACAAGGTAGTCCGTAATTTATACACTGGTGTTCAAAGAAAGTGCATCACCTAAGAATTTCACATTTCTAACCCTTTTTTGAGATGGTATGTTACATTAATGACTAGCATCACAAATATGAATATAAACAAAGGATATTTATTAATAGTTAAGGCAAAGCTAAGTAATATTTGACAGGTGCTCTCAAAATATTCCAAAATGAGCATTTGCAACCTTTATACAACACTTTTGGTAAACATGACAATTATGGCTGAAATGTTATCAGAAGCCCTCAATTTGTTTCAGTTTATCATTTTAAATGGAAAACAAAATGAAAGGGTCACCAGGTGCAAACTAATATTTAGTTGAACCACCTCTGGCCCTGATGACAGCAGCACACCTTCGAGGCATTGACAAGATCAATTTCTGAAGATAATCAACTGATAGTTCGTGGTTCCCAACACGAATTAATGCTTCCTGAAGTTCATGAAGGGTCTTTAGTTTCTTTCTGGCAACTGCGGATTCCACATGATGTCAACAGTTCTCTATAGGATTCAGGTCCGAACTGTTTCCTACCCAGCTAAGAGTTGTAATGGACCGTTCTTCCAATCATTTTTTTCACCTGTAACAAATGTAAATGCATTACTGTCGAACTTCTAATGCAGAAATGAAGCTAAACTAACTATAGAATCGCCTACATGCTCCTTACACCAAATTAATCGGGCCTTTTTCATTTTTTTGTATGAGGAGGGGCTTCTTAGGACTGTTCTTCCCATTCTCTTTTCAGTTCAGACAAAGAAGCTTTACGGTTTTTAAGGCATAAGCGCTTCAAAACGTGGTCCTGTTTTAGCGTAGAGACTCGTTTGCGTCCAGTTCCTTTTTTCCTATCAGCAGAACCAGTATTCTTAAGTTTGGAAAGAAATCTACTCACTGTCAACTGATTACAAGGCACTCTATAAGCAATATGATGGGAAGAACATCCTTCCTCATGTAAAGCAACAGTAGCACTCTTTCTTCATGGCGTCAACTGCTCGTAACCCCCATCCTGATACAAACGAAGAATGACTGCAACTCTTGCAGAGCGTGCTTATACAGCTGATGCAATATTACATCATCACCTATGCGTGTCAATCTTATCTGATGCAATCTGTAAGAAATATTGCCATATACTTACGTTATTCGGACGACAGTTACAATTTTAAGGGGTGATGCACTTTCTTTGAACACCAGTGTATATAGGGTAGTCCTGTAATATATATATATATATATATATATTAGGGGACTACCCTAATATAATAAATTTAGAATGCAAAATTGACAGTGGTTGTGTGATATTTATGTGCTTTCTGCGGCTCTGAGGAAGACGATCCGTTATTAAGATCGTTAAGCTCTAGTTATATTTTGCATTTTTAAGTCAGCTGCAAGTAATTTTGGATATTGTTAATGGAATTTTTAATATAAAAAAAAAACAAGGCTAAAGATGTGTTAAAAAAAAAAAAAAAAACACTTAACCTGACTTGATTGGTGCCTTATTGATCAGAGATATTATGCCGAATTTTCATCTAAGAAAATAAATAAGCAGACTGTTTTCATATTGTTATCTAAACTGGTTTATTCTTTAATTATTTTGTTATCGGAGGACTTTTGACAAAAAATTTTAAACGCGTGTGCTACTGTAACCTCGCGTTGGCCTCTCAGCTGCGTCTGAAGTCGCTAACGATAAACACATGACGTTTCTTAAATGTTAAAACTGGGGATATAAATAAGAGTGTTATATAAAGCGTGCAAAATTGAGAAACACTATTTAGATGAATGTGTACTGGAAACGTGGTACTGTCCCTCCAAATTTGGAACGGTTGGTACATATTAATGTACACAGTAGTTACTTTGGCAACTTCATTTTACACAAGTTAATCGATTTCAGGTTTCTACTCTCATGCGATGTGTTTTGAGAGGATATTAGCGCACTCAAGAAATGCTAAGAAACTATTTTGAAAAGATTTTGACCAACGGCCTAAGAAGATACCACAGTCCAGTACTATAATAAAAAGATTATAGTATTAGTAATAGTATGTGAAACTTTACTCAGCTATCAGTAGTCAAATCGATGCAGATAACCTTCAGGTTGCCATACATACTTTCTCTGCTTGGTTTGCCTTAAATGGTCTTGTCAACCCTATGAAACGTTGTTCGCAGGATCTCGGATAACTAAGTTCTTGGAAAACCAGTAATAGTATAGTAATCGTGGCATGTGATGCAAGAAAGCAAGCGTATGAGTTTATGTAGCATCAGCCAAAAAAAATTCACACAGCCATTCCCTCTAAATGTTTGTCCAGTTCCTCCTTAAATTATTTAACCTATCAACTTCCACAACGACAGATGGAAGTTTGTTCCAGCAATTAACCACCCGCTGGCTAAAGGCAAATTTCCGCACATCTATTCTACAGCTGTCTTTCCTCAATCTGAATTTATGCCCCCTTGGGTTCGTAATCTGAACAAGTGGAAGAATCCCATCAGAATTCAGCTGCGCTCAACCCATTCAAGGCCTTATACACCTCAATCAGATCACCTCGCAGGTGCCTAGTCTCCAGCCGCTGCAATTTGCAGAACTTAAGCCTCTCTTGGTAATAGGATCCTTTTATTCCCCTCACCAATCTTGTTGCCTTCTCTGTATACGCTCAAGCAAATCTACATCCTTCCTAAAATGAGGCCTCCAGACCCGTACGCAGTACTCAAGGCATGGCCCGACCATTGCCTTATACAGAGGGACGACACCTCCTTTTCCCTGCTATCAAAATTCCTGTATATCATTGACAAAACCCCATGACCTGCCCTGGCAGCCTGTCTGCATTGCTCAGAAAACTTCATATCTGACTGCACAATTACTCCCAGGTCTTTTTCATTTTCTACCACCTTAAGTGTAGTACCACACAATTGGTACGTTCCTCTGGGGTTACTTCTACCCATATGCAGTACTTTGCTTTTGCCAATGTTAATCTTCAGTTGCCACTTCTCAGTCCATCTTCCCAAATTTTCTAGATCCTGTTGCAGTAGCACATTGCCATTACCGTCATTAACAACCCTGCTAACCTTTGTTTCATCTGCAAACTTCGACACTAAGCCTGATATACCTTCATCAATATCATTGATAAATATACAAAACAACAGTAGACCCAACACTGAACCCTGTGGGATTCCTCCACTAATAACATTAGTCCACGAAGAGTAGTGCCAATTGATTACCACCCTCTGTCTTCTTCCACTCAATCATCATTTTATCCATTGTAGCAACTTACCCTTTATACCATTCTGCTCCAGTTTGTACAAAAGTGTCAAAAGCTTTCCTGAAATACAAATATATGATATCAAAATTATTTTTTGCATCCAGTTCCTTTGTAACCACATCATAATATCCAATCAAATTTGTCAGACAAGACTTTCCCTTAACAAACCCATGCTGTGTCTGAATTATTGTTGCAGTCTTGTCTAAATGATCCTGCAATGCATCTTTAACCAGTGACTCCATTATTTTACTCGAAACAGAAGTTAAACTAAAAGTACGAATGGTATTGAGGTTCTCAACGCTTTTGATCAACTAAAGATCTGAGTGTCGCAGTTACGTCCGGATGCTATTTTTATAAACATGTTCGTAATATGTAGAACCAAGCAAAAAAAAAAAAAGCTTCAGACAAAGTAGTATACATCAAGACAAACACCATACATTTTTAGTACACATTGTTCTTTTTACAGTTTCAAAGATCCTCGGTTCTGTGTGCTTCTGTTTAAAGCAACTGTCCTTCACTTATTGGATATGCTGCCATTGGACACGCTGCTCCGATATGGAATCCTTGCTATACAACTTGGAGACGCCAAACAGAATCATTGCAAATTAAATTCATCCACTATCTTTCTAGACGCAATCCTGTATCACTGAATCTTTTGTCCTAATCTGTGCTCCTACTTCAAGCTGTAATCTTTTTTGCATCCAAGAGTAGGAGCACGCGAACTGTTCTGGACCTTAAGCTGCTGTATCATATTTTATCTGTATCAAGTTGTCTTCCAGATCTCCTGTGCCATCTTAACTCATGCACCAACCGCAACTACGACACAAAAGATTACCTTCCCCGGTAGATCAAGATTACAGATTTCCAGAAACGTTCTTTAAAAGAACAATGGCACTTATAAACTAGCAAGACTTTTAATATTTCTCTGAACAGGAAAATGTTTCACAGGGCTATTTGGAACCTGTTATCTAGTTGATGAATTGCTTATATGTGATATTTCTTATGGCTTTTTCGTGGTAATGGATTATAGGAAAGCAGTGAACATTTTATATTATTCTTGCCATAATTTTGGACTGATCTGATAAAGCTATACCATCATTGTACATATTGTATTGTTTTTTATTGTATAATTTACTTTTAAACCAGATTTATATACAACCTAATGCTTATAATATAATCTTATGTATATGCATGTACTATATACTACTGCACTTTGTTGTACACTTTCACTGGGAGTATGCCTGTAGTGTATATTCGATTTAATAATAATCTGTATTAATTTCTGAATGTAATGCTACTGTCAAAACATTTGAAACAGCGATGGATACTGTTTCAAATGTTTTGACAGTTTTTGTTTTGACCTAATATGAACTTTTCGAAATGCGCATCTTCATTAGACTTCCTGTATAAATTCGGAAACTACGACATGGATTGTTTGAGATAGCTGTTATTAATGACCCGCTAAACACTAATGACTGATGAACTGTGTCTGCTCAGGTAAGACCACAAGGCATTAGTATACTGCGTCTGTGTATTACTTCGTTCTGTTTTCTGGATGAAACACCAGAATTTCTGGAAGATAAAACCACACAACATCGACTGACTCTGCCATGGCGTGAAAAAAGCCCACGAAAATTTACTGTTTTTACGGGATTCGAACCCAGGAGTTTAACCACACGATTGAGAAAAACAGCGATCATAATTACTATGCTAGTTGCGAGGAGTGACTATATTTTCTTCAGTTTTCCCCAAGCAGACGCGAAACTATATACAGCAATACCCCGCTTAGCGCGAGTTTTAATTAAGTTTAAGTCAAAAATTTACTGTACATATTAAAACTCATTCAATAGCCTAGATAGGTACTATACATATATGCTGCGTTGTCGTACCCTAGGTACGGTACATATATGCTGCGGTGCTAACTCTATTGTCTACGATGCACACGTGACATTAGCTCCTTTCAGGCAGTCAGCTGCAACAGTGTTCAGTACAGTATTCTTAATTCCATCCTGACGAGACGACATGATAGTTTTTCAAACTTTTCATTTCAAAATTTATTTTTTATCCCTTTAAATATGATTAAAAATATATTTGCATCTTGGCTAGAAATCACTGCCAACAACATGCGTTGTGTTTGGCAGAATGTTTTGTCCTATTCAAAGATTTCACTGGTTTTGAATCGCAAGTTCAAATAATTGCCGAAGACATTGTGAAGGTCGGAAAAGACTTGGGAGTTGAAACTTTGGACACTGCCAATGTACGTGACTGCACTGACTAACATGCGACGTATATGATGCAAAACTCTCCTTGAAATTGACGAGCAAACTGCATATGCAGAAGAGGAAAACAATTCTGAAGTGGATAACACTGAAGTGCCACCAAAACAATTTTCAACAGAAGAACTGGAGAAAGTTTTTTGGTGAGTTTACATGGCCTGCGAAGCCCTTACGAATGGAGATCCGAATGTTGAACGTAGCATCAATATACGGCAAATTTTACAAGATGGGATTCGATGCTACAAAGACTTGTACGCCGAGAAAAAGAAGAGATGGCCTCACCAGACTTTATTGAAATACCTAAATAAACAGCTGCTTTTTTAAAGCTTTTTTTCCTCATCCCTCATGATGTTACCTTTTCATTAATAAAATTTTTGCAATTTTTTTTAAAATTTCAAATCCTTTTAATTGGCTATCAAGTGCAAATTGTTTATGGATATTACAATTTGTTTATAGACTTTCTCTGGTACGCATTCAATTAAAACCCAGTGTAATTATACCTCAATCAGCACGGTTTCACATAACACGGAATAGTTTCGGTACCAATCATCAGTGCTATGCGGGGTATTGCTATATTGTAAGCCCTCACGTGATCTTAAACTACTACCAAACCAGCCGTCAGGGTCTTTTGTGGTGGCGGACCTGGTATTATCATAGTTTCGCCATTGTTCCCAACCTGTGCATCCCGACACAAACGTGGATTTGCCAAGGGTCGCAAAAATATACACAATGGGCAGAAGAATACGAACCTTTATTCAGTATCGAATCGGGCCGCCTTTGTTTCGAATAACAGCAAGTGTATGACCCTGCATGGATTTTCTAAGCTGTTTTGGTCTAGTTGTAACTATTCTTCCAGCAAAATATCGCCTAGCTGCGACAAAGTTGAAGGAAAAGGGCTTCGTTGCCGACTAGCTCTCTACAGCATATCCCGCATATTCTAAACAGGATTGAGATCAGATGATTGTGGGAGGCCAAAAAAGATGGTGGAAATCCGTGTCATGTTCTCCGAACCATTCTGGCACGATCCGCTATTGCATTGTCATCCATAAAGTGGCCATCCCCTTGAGGGATAAAAGTAACATTGTAGGGTGTAGTACATCTGATACAAAATTCAGGTACCCTCTGGATGACATTTGACTTTCCACCAATATCAATGGACCCAGTCCGTGCCAACAAAACGTTCTCCGTACTACGATACCACCTCCAGATGCTTGGGTTATCTTAACAAGGCAAGCAGGCCCCATCGCTTCGTGAGGTTCTCGTCACTCTTTCTGGCTACTATCAGTGCAAAACAAAGTATCTTCAAAACACAAATGTGATTGTGTTTTGAAGGTATGGTGCTCTCATAAAGGCAGTGTAACCTTGTCTTCTAGCAGGATTTTATAGTATTGTCCTGTAACGGTTGTAGCTTCCATTCCACCACTCAAGAGTGAGCCTTGAAAAAAAAAAAAAAAATGGTTCAGGGATAAAAGCAGTAGTAAGGGGTTATTTCACACTAGAGTTACAGAAAGGAGTCGCCCAGTGTTAATTCCTTAACCAACCATTAAAATTAAAGGAGTGTGAAGGATTTTCATTAATTTTAATTAAAGAAAATACTTTAATTTTATTGGTTGGTTGGGAGATTAAGCATTGGGCGATCCGCTTCAGTACTGCTTGTGTAAAACGGTCCTAAAACTGCATGGTCACTTTCGGCTAATGGCTACCTGATTGGATGATGTGAGAGTCAATTAGACCTCCCCCTAGCTGAAGGCTGTTCAGGGATGAAGCATACTTCAATAAATTGAGTTAATAAAAATAACTGAGTGGTCAAGCGAGAGGGTACAAACGTGCAAGGGCGTTCAGAGGGAGAATATGCCTCCCTTAACCATGCGTATAAGTGTTCCTATGTCTATCTGAAAAAACACTAAAAAAAAAAACCTGGTCGTTTGTACTATCGTACCTGGATACGATAGTACAAACGTGCATGTACTTTGAGTGACCGTGGTTCAAACTCGCGAGACTACAACATAAATGTTATTGCATTCTCTCTCTCTCTTTCCATCTTATGAACCCCTCAGACCTTATGTGGTCATCCTGTATATAAACAGAAAATTAATGTGACAATTATGAATGTTCACTGCTCAATTCAACTAAAAATGTGCTTCTTCAGTCCCAGAACATATTTGCTAACAGACAACATAGTTCTGTTTCTTTTACGTATCACCACCCATTCAGCAATGGCCACGCCTTTAGGCTTATCCGCGGATAAGGTTGATGCACGTAAATGTTAAGAACTTTCTTGATAGTGCTCCAAGGAAAATCAATTCGAAAAGCCATACTTGTGCTAAAAGTTCTATGAGTACTGGAAGCAGCCTGTTCATCTATAGATTGATATCTTGTGCGACAGTTTCCAGTCGAACTCGAGGACGTCCTGCTCTTGGACTGTCGCTGAGATTTACTGTTTCTTCAAATTTCATAATCATGTTAATGAGGGTTTGTCTTGAAAATGGAGGCCATACGACACGTTTGAGAGCTAAAAAAATTGAAACAGCAAAAACTATGGTTATTTTCATTTTAAAAAAAATGCGAACTATTAAAGTTGTTTTTTTTTATTTTAGCAAAATCTGTTAGGCGTATGGAGAAAGTAAGAGTTATTCCTTGAGTTATTTTATTTATTTATTTTTTTATAGCCCACACATCATGAAAGTTGTTAGTTGGACGCATACTTATATAGCCGTAATAATGACAAAGGAAGCCATAGAACTGGCGTAATATGACCAAAGTAGTCAATTTTCAAAAAATAAATAATCCATTTCCCCAACAGGAACATCTCTCCAGTCCGAGGACAAAAATCAAATCCAGAATTTGTCAATTTTCAAACAGAATCCTGAACTACTCAAACTCTTCTAAACTTTCACTGAGAAATTGGCGTGTCACCAAATCTACATAGATTTCATTCATTTTCAACACACACACGGTTTGTCTTCGTGACAAGAATCAAAATACTGTAATTCAAATTAGTTATATCACGAGAAATTTTTGTAGTAATAGAAGATATACTGTACTGGGTATATTTTCTTTTTATTGTAAAGTGCATTAAAATATAGAAAAGTGGTAATTTTTGGTGGAACATTTTGTGGAATACACGAAAATGCGTCTTTTCTCTTGTATTGCTCTTCGAAGTAAAACTACGTATATTTTAGATCTGAATTTGCTTGGGTTGTGATTTTCAGGGAACACAAGAAAGCTGTTCTAAAGAATGGAAGTTGTAGCAATAAATGAAATAGAGGCAAATTAATTAGTTAGCTTGTTAAAAAGTTCAGAAATTCAATTGGGAATGGATGGTGGCTAGTTGTTACCCGTCTTTTGAGAGTTAACTTAATTATCTCTTTTGTACAGATCGAAGATTTTTGAAGCACCACGCCAAATGAAAAATAGTATTTCGTCATTTCAGGTTTGTACCGGTTTCATAGCTGTTCAGATAATTTGCCAAAGAGAAAAGAAAAAATCTTTGCAAACAAAAGAGAAAACCTAAATTTATTGTATTTTGTGTATATAGTTCTGATATGTTTTCACTCAGATAGGTTAAAAGAATTCATAGCTTGTCCAAGAAGTCGTGTAGTTTTGGTCGATAATTTCAGTGTAATGGTTTAATGTCAAAATAAAAATTGGTCTTCTTTATCTGAAGGAAGCTAAATATTATTAAGAATATACACTGCCCTCCAATATGTATGGGAAATATCCTGGAACAGAATGGGACGAAGAAGGACTTAGATCCCTTCACAAGATGTGTGATATGCAGGAGTTACATTTCGGGCATGTTCATTCCTCAGATAACAGAAAGAGTAGGACACCCAAAATCGACCGTTAGAAACATTATGCGCTAATGCCAGGAGGTTAAGACTAAATCTCTTGCAGAGGGCCTCAATGGTCTCTGAAGCAGAATCTGATGGTTTCTAATATAGAAGAGGCTGATGAATTTGACTGGGATTCTTTTCATAACAGAATCCAGTTACAGTTGGGATGACGACCAAATTACATCTGCATAAACCAGGATCGAAATCAGTAATTGTTTATTACATGTTGGTTACATACTTGTTGAGTATGTAACCAACTGAGTTGGATGCAAATGCAGAGTAAATACGCTTAATAATTCCCGGTTGTTTGCGGGCCTTGAGAATGATTGATTGCTTTGATGTGAGTTCACTATCCCTTTCTCCGAAATCCTCTGTAGGGTTTCGAGAAAGTCATAGTGATCTTCCTACTTAGGGAATTATAGGATAATGGCGTTATATTTTTGAAGCAATTAACCTCATTATCCCGATTATAAAGAACATTTAGTTCTTTTGTATGGCGTTAATTCGCGGTGTTTTATTTATCTAACAGAAAACAGTAGAATTGGCAGTTCTGAATGATGCTGTCAAGTTAGGCTGGCATACGATAGTAGCATGGGTCAGACGATGTTACAAAGTACAGTATTTATTCTTCATAATACAGCATAAGATAATTATTTGTGAGTGCGGCAACTTATTTACCGTATTTGTCGGCTTATAAGACGCTGCGGCGTAGAACACGCATCCTAATTTTTGAACGGTAAATTTTAAGGGAAAAAAAAATTATTAATACAATGGAAATTTAAAATCCAATAAAAATAAAATCCAAAAGCCAATAAAGAAAGGTATAGGATTATTGCCCTTATTTTAGTATTATTCAGATTCATTACTGATTTAATCATCATTATCCTCAACGTCATCATCCTCTTTGCTAGTATCACTGTCACTCTCACACAATAAATAATCTTCAGCGCCATTCATTGCATTACTTATATCACATTTTTTAAAGGACTTGACCACAATTTCAGTCTTAACATCATGCTATGACTTCAGCACTCATTCAGACACTTGTCACGAATCATCTTCTCAGTAGGCGGGGTGGTCAGAAATTTCTTTCTGCTTCTCTGTTCCCGTGGTCTTTGGCATATTCTACTGATACTAGTAGCTTAAATCGAATCGTATAATTTTTCCTTCTTGATGCGTCTGCCATTGATCAGGGCTTAAATATATAACTGGAATTCACTTGTTACTCCAACAACAGCCTGGTAATTACTGAAAAGTGACTAAAGTATAGTAGTTACATATCCGCTAACTAAAAAACTGCAGCTATTATCAACCCACTGTAGGATGGAAGCCTCCTCAACAATTCATGCTGAGGGAAACGGAACCATAAACTGCCACGCTGGCCCAGTGCGGGTTGGCAGATCGGCCCGGCCGTATTTAGCAGTCAGGGGCTTGAACCCCGGTCTACTCAAAGAGCAGGTGCTATTTCACTCCTGCCCCTAACCATTCGGCTACGGAGGCCGCTAACTACTATACGTTAACTCTCGGTTTTGCGCGTGTGCTATATTGCCACTTTCGGCTTCTAAGGTTCAGGGCGATTTTTTAAAGTACAGTGTTTATAAGAAAAAAAAGTATCTTGTAAGCCGACGAATACGGTCTTTATTATTATTATTATTATTATTTTTTTTTTCTTAGGCGGTTATTTATTTATTTTTTCTAATACTGTATGTCCGCATTCCATAGATGCTGGTAGTTTGGTATTTCCTGTGAGCTAAGGTTCATTAAGCGCTCTCCCACTATATTACATAATAAAGTACGGTGGGCGTATCCGACACGCTGCTTAAACTGTCTCAAAGTACATTATTGTAAGATATAGATTAATGTTTACGTGATTTGAAAATACATGAACGATCTGACTCGTAGAAGTTCCAGAAAGTAAAAGTTAAGAGAATATGAAACTTATCCTCAGATTTGTTTGAAATCTATACCTATAAATGCTCCATCTGTAATAAATTTCCGAGAGTAGCCCCCAAAGTTATGATATCAAATGATACGGTATCAGCAGGCGGTTGTAATAACAGGAACAAGGAATCGTTATTAGCGATGAAACTTTTCGTGCAGTCTGGTAAAGACCTTTGATATTTACTTGGCTTCTTTCACTGGAAGTGCAGGTAGCAGGTTTATCTTAGCCAGTTTTTCGTATAAGCGGTTCATCGGTGACCTGGAACTTTAACGTCACAGTTGAATTGTTGCCTATTAAAGTGTAGTTTTGCATTTCTTTTTACTTACTCTACGGCTCCAGCTTTTTTCAGTTTTCTTCGTATTTCAGTACATTAAGATCAAAATAATTTGGCTTGTTTATTATTATTATTATTATTTTTTTTTTTTTTCATATAAAATAGATAGTAGTGGCACAATAATGGACCCGCCATCTGTTTGTAATGTATTCCCCAGAAGGGTAGTCAGAAATTGATTTGGTGGTAGAAAAATTTAAAAATATATATATATTACTTATTATTTTATTTATTATTGTTTTTTTAATTGTGGAGAGGGGCATTAAGTCAGTATTCGCAGAAACAGCTCTTTGAACATTTCTGGCCCGCC
Organism: Mastigoproctus giganteus; assembly: GCF_048544385.1. NCBI lineage: Eukaryota > Metazoa > Arthropoda > Arachnida > Uropygi > Thelyphonidae > Mastigoproctus > Mastigoproctus giganteus. The sequence goes on from NC_143575.1 coordinate 49,041,885, forward strand.
AGCTGAAAAGCCAGTTGAAATGCCAAACGTTTCCAAATTTTGGGGAGCGGAAGCGAATCTTTCAATATGATAGTATTCCAGTACATAGTACCAATGTCCATCTGCAGATCAGGTGGTCTCCAGATGGTTGCAGGAATACTAGGACCACTCCCTTCACTTCTGCTCGCTGTGCTCCAACCCGGTTGACCATCGGGGTGTACAGTTGCTTTCCTCTCATGGGTGTATGAAAGCGGGAACACTTTGGGTGGCTCTCCTAATGGTTCTATTATTTCGACGACACCCTGTGTGTGTGGCTGTATAGATGTCACATTGCTCTTTGTGTTTGAAAAGCTCTCACACATATGCACAAAATAATAATAATAAACACTATTTTTAAATATATTTATAGGATTTCGATTTATGGGTTAGAGCAGTTAATAGTGATCTGGCACTTTTTCCTCCAGATAAAAAAACAAAACCGTCAACGTTCTGTCTGTGTAAATAGGTGGTATATTTCTCATCCCCCTACTCTTTATCCATGTACTCTTTCCAATAGCCATTTTCCCTTACGAAGATTCCTAGAAATGATTTTCCTCAATGTTTCAGCGCCTTTTTATGTCTTCGTCGCATTACGGCTATTGTAGCTTTGATGGCAGATATCCATGGCCATTACTAGAAAATCGGGAAATGGTACTGGTTTAGGGGAGAAGGGAAAAAAAAGAAAAAAAAAGTGAATGGCTTGCAATCCGAAGAGTATATCAGAGTTGTATTTGCATTATAAGACTTGAGTTCCGACAAAATTGGATGTGAGTGCACAAACGGTTTCTCAGCTTAGCAAAAAATTCTTAAATTCTTCTGTTTGAAAAGTGCCGAAAGTTACAAAATTAGTGAATCTTTCAGAACTATTCCTTCGCGATTACTGAGCAGTTATTACAGTGGTTTGAGTGATTGTTGGTTAGCCAATTACTGTCGCAGCTTGTCGAAGGTTTACTTATATAATAGTAATATTATATAATAGTTTTATTGTATAAAACAAATTTTGAATTATTTTAACACAGTAAGTGCACTTGTTTCTTTCTTCTAATTAAATGAATAAATGATGACATACAGTGAGCGTGCGTTATTTGGTTATTATAATCGATTTACTTTTGAATTGAGCAGAAGTAAAATTTTTATTTAAATTAGAACTGCTTGGGCAGAACTCTGAAAAATAATAGTTTGTTTTAATAACAGCTTTAACAATACTGTATTATGATATGGTTCTAACAAATTGTGTTATATATATTTCAGTGAGGTTTGCAGAAATGGTGCAGTTGATATTTGTAAGGGTGCAAATGGAAAATAACTGATATAATTATTTTATTCCGAAAAGGGTGAGGGGGGGGGGTTGTGATATGGCAAACCCTTCTTCTGTGTCGATTATATTGTTGTAATACAGTGCAATTCGATTGGTAAAAATCTTTAAGTATAACTAGTAGTTGTTTATAAAATAAATTCTTTTACAATCCACAGAGCTACAGATTTGGTCAAGTGTAGCACAAATAATTCTTTGCGTCTGCTCGGTACAGTGCTGGTCTCAGAAGAATTTACAACTTCCTTTGAATTATTTTAATGTGACTGATAATGGTAACATTCAGCTGGGTCAGTGGTAGCATCTTGTACAGTGGAAATCGAGTCTGTAGCTGGATTTCGCGCTAGTGTACCTTATTCCAGGACCACAGAGTAGTCCTGATAACTAACTTCCTATGTTTGAATCTTCTCCTTGAGTTAAATGGGACTTGCGCAAGTTTATATAAAGTCACTTCATATACTTATCGCCATATTGAATAGATCATGATTCAGTCCTTTTCAGTTAACTCCGAGATGGACAGTCTTTGGCGGAACAGTGGACTATTGCACCCTCACCTTCTTGTTTTTCTAAAATATTATCAATCCGAAATGAAAAACCACCCTGTGGATTTATTAGTATCGTTGGAAGCTTCAAGGTATAATAAGAAAGATCATACAAGATTATAACCATTGATTAAATATCATATCACTATTTAGTGTTATCTTAATATAGGTCTTAACAATGTGAACCTACTTGAAAAACTCATGCGCTACCCCCTCCCTATCTTGGTATTCCCGCTGTACACAAAGATCATACAGATCTATTTGCTTCATTGTCTGTGCTTTCAAAACAAAATAATTTTATCGCAAATCGAACTGCAGATATGTGAGTTTAAGCGATAAATTTAACCCGTTACTTTTATATGTTTGCAGATCCATTCCGAGTATTACCATCATTACCAAATTAATGAACGGAAAGATTCAGTCTAAGTATCTCTTTCCTTGCTTAGTTCTCTGTATCTTGTTATAAAATCGGATTTAATTATCTTACCGGGAAGTGGTTGGGGGGGGGGGAGGTATTTCGAAATGCATGAATTGGGTGAAACGACTCTCTTATTGATTTTTAAGGAGATAAGATTTCTCCAATTAATACAGTAAAATCCGATACGACGAATATCCTGCTAAGGAAAATTTCAAAAAAAAAAAAAAAAAAAGTCGCTCTCTACTACGTTTCCATAACTTTGAATGAATTTGGTTGGCCAGATACATTTCTCTCTTCCCTGCGATACACAGTAGCGCAGTGTAGTGGCACCTTTTCACCACACATAAAAATACCTTTAACTGTGGCTAATATCAAATCAATTTCCATATCACTACTTTAATCAAAGGCGAACTTTAACTGACTTTCTCTATTATTAATTAATATTCTATTATACTTTATCAAAACGTTCTTGATATGTTTGTTCACGATATCGGCCTCGAGTTTATTAACCATAATTTAATGAGTTAATTTAAGTGGAAATTATGTAATTGATGCATTTGTGCAAACGACAAATTGACATTGTAAATGATGACACTATAAGCAGACGCTAACAGTTAAATCATTCGTGTAACGGATAAAAAGAAAACTTTTTTTCCTTCCTTTATAACCAACCTCCACAGCATTCTGCGATCCACTTGAATCATAAATATTGCACATAACAAGTCTTTCACAGAATCATGCATATCTCTGGGTAAAGGAATATAGTAAATATGTAATCGTAGTACTGGATCTGGTTGAAATTCACTTTATGGTGCATACCCATGGATCTTTGCGACAAGGAGTGAAGAGCTGGCCTAACTCCGCCCACTGGTTCGCAGTGATTGGACGATCTATTCCTGCGGCAGTGCGTAGCACACGCTTCTTGATTAGACCGGGGTTCGAGCTCGGGCCCACCAAATACGGAGGATGCGGAAAGGTCAGGGAATGACCACCGCATATCTCCGGAGCAATATGGCCTTAGTTGCTAATGCTCCTAAAAACCAAATAACAAACAATAACATCTATTCCTGTGCGTAACTTCGTTTCCCGATTTTAAACCAACGCCAAAGGGGCAAAACCCCGAAACTATTTCTCCCCTTTGGGCAAAATCAGGAAACACCCCCTTTGCAGATAGTTTTAAATGGGGAACAGATCGTCCAATCACTGCCAATCAGTGGGCTGAACTAGGCCAGCTCTTCGTTTCTTGTCGCAAAGATTCATGGGTAAGCACCATAAAGTAAATTTCAACCCTGAGTCAACATTTATTACATGCGACGCATTTGGAATCCCACCAAAAAGTGGGCCGCCAAAACGTTCTTAACAAAGGTTTTCGAAATCCCGCACGAATGTTTCGTGCGCTTCTGTTCAATCTAGGCAACTGAAACAACCAATATCTTTCAATAGAAGTGTTTTCTTTGATTTCTTCATTGAATATTTCCAGAAAGTTTTGTTAATTATCGCGGAAATAGGAAAAATGTAACATCAAGTTAATCCTATCCTTAATAGTTACGTGCACATGCTGATAAACGAGAATTTAAAATTCTTATCAACGGTATACCTCGCTTACAGTTATTGAAGTGCCTTTTTATGGCTGCGTATCCAATTGTAATATTCTGTGGTTTCCATCATGGAAAGGTTTGGCTGGCAGTTTTTATTGTGAGGGTTTTTCAATTGACATTTCGCTCTCTGTTAGTCAATATGATATGGGTGATAATATTCAAAACTGTTAAATAAGAAACTTTTCTTATGGGAAATGTTTCAAGTGCTGCACAGCGGGGGATATTTATTTATATATATTTTTTTTTGATAGAAAGCAAGTTGTTCTAAAAGAACCATATATAAAATTTCATGAAAATTAATCCACTGAAAGTTGAGTTATTGCATGCGGACTGACTTACGAACCAAGAAATAATAATTGCCGGATTTCTGTTGAAACGATCTTAATGAAATTTGGGATGGACCACCAAATATTTCTAAAACAGATATATATATATAAAAGAAATGAGTTCCATTTACTAGTAGTCTAGTTATAACATGTGAATGGACAGACGGAGGGACCTTGTGAAGACAATAAATTTACACATATATGCTAACTCACTTAAAAATTGATTTTTTTTTTTTTTTTTTTTTTTTTAATGAAAACCCCAAACATGAAAGGTATCAAAACCTATAGTACTTAGTACCGTGCATGGGTTGAAAGAGAAGTATGGGGGGGGGGGGGGAGTGCAGGAAACTTTGCTCTAGAGACTAAACATGGATTTCACCACTTCAAGCCTCCAATAAGCAAAGTGGTGGTATTGCACCGGTTGATGAGTCATTTACAGTTATATTTATAATATATTGAAAATAAATTATTCATCAAAAAAGTGAATAATTTTCAATTATTTCTTGCCGATTTTTAAAGTTAAAAATGGGGTAACTTTTATTTAAAAAAAAAAAAAACTTATTTACAAAAAACTTATTACAATGTAAATAGTTCTCATTTACATTGTAATAACAGAATAATAAGGTCTCGGGCTAATTATGTTATATACGGGAACGAACCCTATATTCACAGTTTTTCTACTGGAAATATGTTTTGTTTTGTTTTTTAATCCGGAAAAAAATGAGGCCAGTGCATCATAGAGTGAAATTGGTTTACTGATACGATATACTGACTCCTCGTGGCCTTTTTATATTTTGCACTGTTACTTCGGCACAAGACCTAAAATAAACGGACGTTTAGTAATCTTTTAAAGAAAATTACCTCCATTTGTGTGTTGATTTTACAAGTGTACATATACAGGAAACTAATTGCGCTTTAAAATGGTTGGAGAAGTTAGAACTGCTTGTAATATTCGAACCTCTAATTGTTCCTTAATCTTTTTTTTCTTTTTTTTTGCGCAGATTTTATCATTTTAACGAGTCCCCGACTATATTGTCATTTCTCACAGCCAGTTTACTTCCGCCTTGCTCAGAGCAGCCATTTCATCCCAGACTTGCTCGTGATTCGGGCATAAGATGTGTTATTACCTGTAGGTGTAGTCGTCTTCCGAATCAGGTCACCATACGTAGGTGGAATAATGAAGACAAACACAAAGTGATGCATTCTAATTACTTCATTTGCGTCGGATAAATCAAGCGATTCTGACGTGTAATCTCGTTATCTTGATTACTATCAGATCTTATCTAATGTTATATTTATGCATCTTCTATTTAAGTCAAATAGGTTGTATGATACGAACTTCGCTGTTGTTGTCATTCTCCATATTTTTACTCTTTCCTAGCATTTATTGATTATAAAAGTCATATTAAATACCGTTTGGGCGCACTTTATTGTTCAACCTACTGTACCAAGGACTTTATTGTTAGAAGCGAAAGTGTCAACCCTACAATTTTTTTCCCCCAAAAAAATCTTGAACACAAAGATAAAAAAAACAAGTTGCAGAATACTTGTAAGACTACTAATTTCCATCATGAATTTGGACCGCACCCTTTCAACACCTACTATACTTGTGAGAAATAGGGATATTATTCGGTGCCTATCCATCAAACAGAGAAATATTAGTTAAAATAGCACGTGAATAATAATATTAACCTTGATAAAGCCTCTACGCAATATATTCGTGCTTGTGTTATTTTTTATCATTTGTTACGTTATTTAAATTTAGCTGGTGTCTATTCAGTTATCAGAGAAGCATTCAAAAATTACGTGACGCAGGAGTAAGGCGATTTAGATTTTATTTAAAATCTCGTTTAATGGGATTTTAAATTAAAAAGTTCTACGTAAGTGTGGATATAGTGTTGGTGTTAAAGAATAAAGCAACTAAAGCTATGAGCCGTCAGTATATTATGTCTACAGTTGTTCTCTGGTCGGTTTGCAGGATAAAAAAAAACCACGTGATCCTCGCCTGAGACAGACTAACTCAGCCACGTTGTGAAAAAGCCGAGAAAAGCGTCATGTGACTTCGATTTGATTTCAGTATTTCATTACGTGATGTTGTTGATAAAGCTGTTGCTGTTCAGAAAGTTAAAAATATTAAAAATTTACGTAATCTGTCAACAGCTCCCAACCACAATTGCTGACTTCAAAGACAATAATTACACCCATGAAAAATCTGGGTTATCCCGGTTGATGTTTTGCCAGCCATAAGCAAATTTTCAATCGAATTTGCTCAAACTGTGGTTTTAGAAGTTCTGCAAGATGTTAAATTTCAGAGTGCGTATCAGTTCGTTTTGTGTGAGTACTGTGTGAGAAGAAGAGATAAAGCCGACTTACTCCTTCTTAACCAGCTGTTAAATGGTACCCTGAATTGCCCTCATCTCGTCTCACAAATAAATTTCAACGCTCCGACAATAGAGTTAAGAAACTATCCACTGCTGAAACCATCATATGCGAGAACAAATTATAGATACTACAACTTCTACAACAGGACTGCAAGATCAATGAACAAAACAAATATTGAGATATTTGACACCCCCGGACACTTCAAGAGGCAACTGAAATTGCTAACCTCATCCGGTACCTGACTTAAAATGGACTCTTCTTGCAAGTTCTAAGACTCTGATTGTGTAATGTGTGTGAAGAAATACCAGTGCTCGGCCTTACTCCTACCTGTTCACTTAAATAGGACGGATGAGTCCTACTTTTATTTATTTAGTTTTATTTTATCTGTACATTTAACTTTTTTCTTTACTTTTGGAAATGTATACTCCAAGCTTCTGCTTTGAAGCTGCGTAATAATGCCTTCTAGCTGCACCCTCAGGCACGTTTGTTTGCTGTTTTGTAGCTGTTAACAACAACAACAACAATAATAATACTGAGTAGGGCGACAGCTGTATAAGTGTTGTATCTGAACGTATGTAGTAGTATGCGTTTTTCGCGTACGTAAAAGCAGTTAAATGTAAAGTATCTTTTCTAGGCGGATTATCGTGTATGCGTAAAGCATCTACAGGGTTGTTAAAATTAAAGTAACCCTATATAGAGAGCTCTAGAGCGAGTTCTAAGGCTCATACTGAAGAGAAATTTGGACAACAGGTACAATAAAGAACACGCTCGCCATTTATTGGGGGGGGGGAAATGTTACAGAATTTGTCACTATATGGCGCTGTAGCAATACAAATCACTTGAACAGAGCTACATTTGTTCAATGTATCCTCCATTTTGGTCAACAACAGTTTCCATTCGAAGAACAGCATTTTCTACAGCAGAACAAAACATGTCAACAGCAATAGCCAACACATGACGTCTAATGCTGTCCTTCAGATCTGCCAGAGTTTGACATCCTGATACACCTGGTTCTTCACAAAACCCCACAACCAGAAGTCGCATGGGGTAAGGTCAGGTGATCGGAGTCGCTAAGATATCTGGAAACAACGGCTGATGACCCGTTCGTCTGTAAAGTGTTGCCTTAGCAATCTTTGCACACAGCGCTGGATGTGGGGGTGGTGCACCATCTTGCATGAATATGGTATGCTGAAGGCACCCACGTTGTTGCAGCTCTGGTGTTGCGAAATTTGCCAACATTTCATAAAATCGCTGTCCAGTGACGGAACAGGTGCGGGGTCCAGTCGGTGTTACCTCTTCAAAAAAATATGGCCCAATCATGAATGTGGCCGTAAATCCACACCACACTGTCACTTTTGGAGAGTGCAACGGGACTTCTTGGATAACTCGAGGGTTTTCTGTTGCCCAAATGCGACAGTTGTGCGTATTCACTTATCCATTTAAGCAGAAGTGGGCTTCATCACTCCAATAGATGTTCCATGGCCAAGTGATATCCACTGTCATTCGCGCCAGAAACTGAAGTGCGTATGTGTAACGAATATCTGCTCACTATGCTTTAGCTGCTGTAGCATGCGCATCTTGTAAGGATAGTACCGCAACACCTGACGCATTACTAGCCTTACAGTGGAATACGGCATGTCCACTTCATGAGAAACAGCTAGCACACTTGCGCTACCACATGGAGATTGACTTGATAAATCCACGACAGCCATAGCCACATCTTCAACACGAGAGGAGTCCACTCGTTTTCGACCTCTACCTGGTTGAACAAAGTATAAAGTGTGTTAGGTGTCTGACGGCACCAGAGGTTTCCCCAATCTCCGCGTTGTATTCTTTGTGAGTGACACAGAACTCTATGGAGGCCAGAGATTTAAAAAGTGTGGGGAGTGGTCTGTTGTGTAGCATTATGTTCTGTTGTTTCTCTGATCATTTAGCCGTTGGGCCCCTATTGGGACCCACCGTTGCCCACACTTTTCCACGAGGAGGCAGGTCAGGCACCCAGTAGATTATTTAAGTGCCGCCGTAGCCTAGTGGTCAGGCGCGCGGGTGCATAAGTACACGTGCCTTGAGTGACCGGGGTTCAAGCCCGTGACTACCGAATACGGTGCTGTTTCTTGTATTCTGTCTATCTTGTGAACTCCTCTGATCATTTGATCGTCCCGGAGTATAAACAGAAAATTTATTTATTTACTCTGGTCGACTCCACCTAATTTCCAAGGATTTCAGTGGCAAGGCCTAAAAAAACAAAAAAAAAAAAAAAAAAGAATTTGCCGAAAGAGATGTACAAGAAACCGGTAGAATTTAGACGTTGATTAGAATTTGGCGGCGTTGTTAAGGGGTGTACTGTGTCGGTTTAGTTAGAGAGGTGTCTGAAGACTGAGGGGAAAAGAGATAGAAGGATACAGACGATAGAGTAGGCATCCCCAAAGAGGCCAGTGGAGACGAGTCTTACCAGGCGAACTATGGGGGTAGGCAGAGATCTGTCTTCTCCCTACCCTGCCTGGGGATGGGGTTTTAAAGGGAACCGGGTTAGAGTACTCAGTTCAGATCGCCAAATGGCGTGTCGGGAGCAAAGCCGCAGTATGTATTTGTCGGTGATGGTTGTCGTGCCCATGTAGTGTCGAATCCGGTAGGAAGGTCAAACTGCCCATCCCGTTCGGGGAGTGAGATGTTAGTTGACAGTGGGAAACCCATTAGGCGAAGGGGTAGTAGAGACACACATTTACTTCATTCATAATCTGCATTCTCACTCTTTGCATTCTATTTTTTTAATACCTTTTTCTTATTTATTTTTTTTTTTTCCTCTCTCTCTCACACTCATTTGTCTTTTTCTCACACACTGGGGAGAATGCAGTGATGTGTAGTGTAAATTTAAATACTAATTAAAACTAGGGTTAGTGGGTACTTAATTGTAGCATTTATGGTTTGTGGTCTTTTACTCACGCACTTTCATTTCATTTATTCAACTCTTGCTTTCTGCACTGCCCTCTCTGGGCACCTGAACTTACTGTCATTCTTCATACCTGGTTAAACACCAAGGCGTCCTGTCGCTTCAAATTTTGCAATCATTTTTCGGACAGCACAAACAGTCATTGGTCCACGCCTTATACGCTTCTGACAACGGAATTCTCTGATAGCCGCAGCTGCACTGTTCTGATAGTACAGCTTCACTAATAGTGCCTTTTCCTGCAACGTTGTTGGCATTGCTGCTGTAGTGCAGGCAAACGTCTACTGTATGATTTTGAAGAGACTGCTTTACAGTACAGTAGAACTGAGCAGTGGCGCTGTGGCAATAACTTACGATTATGCAAATAACGTAATTTATTTGCATAATCGTAACTAAGATAGTTACGTGCCATACAGTGACACATTTTGTAACATTTTTTTTTTTCTCCAATAAATGGCGAGCGCATTCTTTATTGTACCTGTTGTCCAAATTTCTCTTCAGTACGAGCCTTAGCACTCGCTCCAGAGCCCTCTACATAGGGATACTTTAATTTTAACAATTCTTTATTGTACTTCTGTCTGTCTGTCCGCCCGCATGTAATAATCCGACTCCAAGTGGATGAATTTTCATAAAACTTTATATTTAATTCTCTTAGAAAGATTTGTCGATCATCCCTAATTTCCTTACATTCGGACTAATAGAAATCTAGAAATTATTTCCTTTTTTTCCTGCATGTCGCATAGGTCGTGCATATACTGTGTATTGTAGTAGAAGCACTGATATTATATTTGTTGCTGTGCTTTGATTGTAGGAATGAATGGGCAATACGGCAGATGCGCAGAAACGAAATGCTGTCGATTCGTGCATAAAAGTCGTCGCTTTTTTTGATATTTTTTAAAAATATAAATCATGAATTATTGCTATTTACTAACGTGCCTGAAATGTAACGCACTTCCATACATTAATTGACTTGTTATATGCTCCTATACAATCACTAAGTGGCACGTATCAGAGTTTCACTGGAATTTGATAGTCGATGTAATAGCAGTTGGTTGCGCATTTATAAACCGAGTTGCTTCGCATTAGCATGCAAATGCAAAACACCTTGTGTAGGAATGGACTGGTCTTTCTTTGGTGAAGGCTCAAAGTCGGGAACGGCTGAGATAAGTTGTAGTTCGCACACGTGACGATCAGTTTTAAAAGTGTCTGCAATGAAGAGTGGGTCGGCATCAAGTCTGTCTTACTTCGATCGTGGAATAATTATGGAGGAAACACTTGCAGGTGCCAGTATATCGTCAATAGCCAACGTGGTTAAGTGCTCCCGTTCAGTGGTGTCACTGCTCAAACCAGAGGTCACACGTGTCTCGTCTCAGCAGCGACACAGCACAGTGACTCAGATGACCACCCAGTACAACGTAGTAATAGAAAACCCAATATCCACTATTGCTCGTGACAGTAGCTCGTATGGGCTGTGGCATAGGCTATGTCAAGCGGCTACCGTGGTTTCCCATAAAACCCGCGTTAGTAAACGCGATTTTATTGGAAACCAATGCATTGCATTTCAGGAGCGATAATTTTTATTTCTTAAACTAATTTATTTTTTTTTTGGTGATTAATAGCAAAAGTAAATAACTAATTATCTTGTTACCAGTTACTAAAAATGTATAAAGTAATTGTTTTTCCTTCACTGCAAATACCTCCCACGTCATATTTACTCCACATTTTGTAATACTTTATAATCAACAGCGAGTAAATTGCAACGCGTATTTCAGGCTCTGTAATTTAAATTACACAATCGTTGTACACTGTCAACGCTTTCATAATGTAGTTTACTTATTTCTATAAGAACGATTAAAATATAACACTCATTGACGTTTCTGTTGTGATTAATATACTAAACAATAATGGTTTATGTATTTAGTAAACTGATAACTAAACGAGCAAAACCAGTGATCAGTTACAATATATGGATATCCTATGTGATATGCATGAAAAAAAAAAAAAAAAAGACAGTAACTAATATTTTTATTGTTCTGTACGATTTTAATGAAATTTGGGTTTCTTAATAATTCTTTGCAAATGTAAAATTCCATGGAAACTAAGAGTCGAGTTATTACATGCGGACAGAGGGATGGACATGGTGGAGACAATGGGCACTTTACTCATATATACCAACTTGCCTAAAATTAGATGAACATAAAATACTATGTATATATTGTTGTTGTTATTTGGTTTTTAGGAGCATTAGCAACTAAGGCTAACTATGTATATATCCCCTCGCAAGAAGTAGAGGGATTATATCTGGAGAGCAAGTATTAATGTCCAGTGCCCTATTTCTGTCAGTCCAACTTCCCAGAAATCCGTTGTTGTAATAATGAGACTCAACTTTGTGTAGGTGCAATTTGGCTATAGTAGCCATTGCACCATTAGACCCCTACTCCAACAACATTATGCAGCTCTTCAGGTTGCACCTGCACCACACGTGTTTCTTCAACAAGATCCCCCCCCCCCAATGGGATCCGGGAAGATGAATTGGCTGAGATGAGCCAATAATACCTTGGCCATCCTGCTCTCTAGACACAACCATCTCTTGATTTCTTCGTGTAGGTATATGTTAAAGAGATGGTATGTCACACTACACTCACCGATTTTGACTTGCGTTCATCACCAAATCCTGTATCACGAATGCCATTGTGACGATAGACGCTGCTGCGCTGCAACGAACGTGGCAGGAAATCGATTATCGGCTGGATATATTTCGTGCCACCCAGATAATCGGCTGGATATATTTCATGCCCACATCGAGCCATACTAAGGTAAGCAATCGAACCGTAAAAGACTTACTACAAATTTCAGCGACTTGCATGTTTCTGATTACATTGGTTTGTTTATCAGTATCTGCCAAAAACTGCGGAGAAACTTTTTTAATATCCTATATTTATCGAAGGATCGGTCATTGACTTCAGAGAAACTCTAATTCTACCATCAAAGGCCCGCTGCTAGGGCAAATGGTTAGACTTTAGAGACTTCTAAAAATTTTGTGAACTTTTAAATTATGTTCGCCATCTCAGTTAATGCAAGGTTCGTCTGCCACTTCGACATTCCTCAGATTTATTCGCTCATTAACATTTTGGAGACTATTTTGACTTTTTTTTTTTTTTTTCTCTGTGATTACAGTATAACAGCATTTACTTTGAAGACAAATACGTTCCATGATTTTGAACATTTAAAAGTTGTCAGAAGGGCAAGTTTATTTATTTATTTTTCTTTCCAGAACAGTTGTAACTAATCAAGTGGCATATACCTTCATTCAATGAATAAATGATTAATTTTTTTAAAAATTCTTTTTACGGTTGACTTTATTCTGATAAGCCATAGTAGAAATCGGTAAGAAGAGAGATTTCTATATCCGGTTGGGGGGGGGGGGGAATTGGCTCACGGTGGCTCATCAGGAAAGGGCAGCCTCCTAAAGCTGGGAGGTTTTTTGCGGTGTTCAAATGAATATGTTTGTGATTGCTTGTTTAAGGCATTGAAGTAAACATACGATATTTCTTTTAATTTAAAATAATAAAGGATAATTAAACTGTTCATTAAATTCTGATTAGAGAATTTAAAGAACATAAAAGATTTCAAAATAATTATGAAATAAATCATCGTACTTCCATATGTGTGTCTCTTTCTTGGATTCTTGCAGATGGTCAATCATAAAGTCACAGACATGCAGTTTTATTTGCAATTCGAAAATCTGAGTAATGCCTCCCATATTTTACTTCCTGTTCGAAAAGTTTTTTTTTTTTTTAACGCGACGATTCTAAGTTGCAAATATAAGCAGCGATCTAATTAACTTAGATTGGCCAGTTTCTGCATAGAAATCGGATATTTCTGAGCAGAAAGGCCTCATACTTGAAATAAAATAAATAAAAAACTCAAGAGAATCAAAGTCTTAAAAGTCAAGAGGTCAATAGGTCAAAACAAGCTTTACGCATATGTTAAATGACGTCAGTGATAATGTCAGGCTATTTTTCCCACTTTTAAAATGTATTCTTATTGGTGCTTATTGGTTTTGTGCCTGAGGCTGGTTTAATTTGTGGATAGCTACGTTCCTCTTTTGGTAAATTTATTGAACGCCAGCATCTATGAAAATAATCATTAAAACTGTGTGCATTCCCTCTTGAACCCTTTTGTTGCACTGTGCCGTCTATGCAGCGCACCATTAACGATACCGCTGGGATTTGGTACTTTTCTAATAAACGAGAGTTGGCAGTCTACATGAATTATATTTCCGACAGCGCAATAATCCTTAGTGTTCATTCTAAAGGATTGTCATATTGTTTTCTCTGAAAAATTGATAGTACTGCACGTATATTGGTTTTGCTTTCGACGTTGCATACCAATGTGTTTTTTTTTATAATCTGTGCCTCCCCCCTTATCTATTTAGCATGTGACAATTTAAATATGTACTCCACTTAAAATGATAGAGAGAGAGAAAATGGAAAAGTGTGCGCCGTTGTAAGTTTTTCATTCCCATCGTTTTCTGATAAACTGGCATATTTTTGTATTGGTCACTTCTTTTGGTCTGGTTGAACAAAATTATTATTAACTGCTATTGCATAGGAAAGCAGCTGTACTAAAGTCCACATCGCGAGAATAATTTCGATTTCCTGAAGAACCAGATCAGAGTGCAGTGCCCCTCTTTTATCTGTTCCATCACGTTGTAATCGTTCATAACTTCTAACATATCAGAAATTTAATCTTGTATCTTAGGCACGAACATACAGCACTCATAACGTGTGTGCATACATAAAAATTACTTCTTTTTTTTTTCGTCCACTATAAAATAGGTAAGTTTCCAGGATGTACTTGAATTTCTGTAGATTGCAATTTTCGGGAAATACAGAGAGGTTGTTAAAGAGAACAGAAGTAAAAGGGATAAACAAGGAAGAAAAGGTTGGTTCTGTGAGTTTTGAGTAGGACAGTGAATGGATGATAACTAGTTGATGCATCCGTTCAGGCTAGTTTGGAAAAGTGGGGAATCAGAAGCCAATTCAAAAGAACAGTGCCTTGTAAGTATCTATGGAAAAGGCATGTAGCAGAAACAGAACTTCTATGAGACAGAGTTGACTTTGTAAGAGACGGGTCACTGATGAACTTGACTACCTTCCTTTGAATGGAGTCTAGAGGCCTGCGAAAGGTTTGAAGGGCGCTGCCCAAGATGTGGGAATAATATTCCACGGTAGGGCATATTTCAGATTTTTGCAGAGTGAGTAGTTGTTTAGAAGAAAATTGACACCGAGAGTGAAAGAGAACCCAATTTTCAGATGCAGAGGAAGCAGTATTTGTAATATGCTTATGCCAAGAGATTAGAAATCAGGTTAACCCTAATATGTGATCTTATCTAGAAATCCGAGTATCGTCGAAAATGAGCATAGGAGCTGCGCGTAATAAAATAGAACGGAGTTTTAGAAGGATCGAACTCCCCTTCCCCTCTCATCCTCTTGGAGAATTACCGGGCGATCAGCATTTAAGGAAGAATTAATGGTGGATATTCGAGAAGTTGAGGCTGTTTGTGCAGGGCAAGATTTTTCAGTTGGAAAGTGGAATGCAATGTGCTGTTAAGAGCAAAACTATGGATAGGATTTCCAGTCAGTGGAAGAAGGTTGACAAGAGGAAAAGAACAGAACCTTGGGGAATCATTTTGTGGATGGACCTTGCTTAAGGAGCGATATTGTGATAACCTTGGAAACGTTCTTCCATTTAAATTTATGGCTCACGGACCTTACGTTTCTCAACAGGCCGATGCCCCATCACAGTGCTGGTGTGTAAAATCACTATAGTTATGGATAAATAATGTGAGATTAATGGACTATCCTGCGTGGACATCCCGATCTGAACCCAGTAGAACCACTGGAACCAACTGGAAAAACATGAGGGCACATTCATGTGACTAATGTCAACATCACTTGCTCAATTAAAGATTTCTCTGCTGGAAGAATAGAGAAATATGTCAACACGGGATAAATTTTCTGTATTGCAGACCAGAAGAGACTATTGTATATCATTAAAGTGTTTTAATTTTAGCGTCCTAATAATTTTCGAGAAGTTGTTAAAACTACGTTACCATAGTTTAGTTTTTCCACTTGGCAATAGCAAGAAGACAAAGTTATAAATCTAATTGCCGTATTCTTCAACAGATATGTCGACCTACTGATCATCACATAATATTCAGTGTTGCTACCCTTAAAATAAATGGTAAATCAAAAAATTATCTGCAAGAAATTTTTAGCCACACATTAATGGTAAAAAAAACAACTCAATTTTAAATCAAGGATAACAATTTAAAAAAACGCAAATGAAAATAGCTTCTGCAAATACAGTAGTATTTACCAAGACTTTCATCATTTAAAATAGTAATTTCGAGGTCGTATGCGTCAGAGACCCGCAAACCTATGTTAGCAGTGCTAAAATGCAGCACCAGAAACTACTCTGAATGGCGCGGAGAGATGATTTGAAGATATTGCCATGAAATTCTCCATAGAGACTATTGTTTGTGACCATGTTCTTACAGTATTTAAATTTCAAGGGAGGATTTGCCGAGGTGTAACCTTCAATATTTTTCTCCTCCAGTGTCCATCCATCCATTTCTGGATAATAAATGAAACATGTAGTGTGCTTATACGTAAAATCCCCTTATTTGAAAAATTCTCACTGGCACTAGAAACCCCGAGACCCTATCCTATAAGTACCGATCTCGGCAAATCTTTCCTGAAAGGTTGCCAGCCTCTGGTCTACGTTTTTCTCGTCAACAAAATGGCGTCGTCGTCAGTTTTCTGTACCTTTGTTGATTACCCTCACCAGTTAGGCTCCAATTCTGTACCCTCACGTGGTTCCACTTTAAAACGAAATAAAAGCGTGGGCAGAAGCGGGTCACGTACGTTGCTCGTAAAAGAAGACCATTTTCAACAGTCGCGATGCGTGAAATTTAAATTAGCAAAACAATTACGTGACTTTTACGTGGGGAAAAATGTTACTCCATATTTTTATGGTGTGTTGAAGTTGTGGTGCGTAAATATCGTAATTGCTCGCACCCCGTAGTTTGGGAGATGATTACGCAATGAATTTAATTGTTTAAACAATGTACGAAAGACAAAAAATAAAAATGATTTGCGTATAGTTTCACGCCCTGCTACGTATTTTGAAATTAGCAGTGGTCTTTTGCGGGGGGGGGGGGATTCTTCTCTTGGGCTATTGCTTCCTTAGCAGTTAAGTGCAGGAGGTTGAGGCTCTTTCAGCCAGGGCTTGTGGTAAAGGAAAGATGATAGTGGAGTGTTTTACTGGTTAAACGATTCTGAAGAGTATGATAAAGAAACCTCTTTACGATACATGAGTGGACAAGCAAAAGCGAGTGCATCATTGTGGGCTACTTTTATTTCCTTCTTATAGATTGGAAATCGTGGACATGCAGTACACCTAGCGGGAGTTTTTTGAATCATCTAGAATCTATGCTATTTCTTTCAACACCTTGGAGAAAGCACAAAAGGGGGGGGGGGTGCAAATAGCCGTGACCTAGTTCTTACCAAGGATCCAAGAAGTATCAGAAATTAATTAATTTATCGCATTACATTTTCCTATTTACAATGTGCGAGGGAACAAGTTTAAAATTACTACTGTACAGCGATAGAAATATATGCAATAAATTAACATACTTTTATTTACATTGCATTAAGATTAATAAAAATTTATTGCATTAAGATTAATAAAAAACTTAAAATAACATAGAATATCGATGAAATGTTACATATCTTAATTTTAAGAGTTTTTTTTTTTTTTTTGTTAAATTTATTTAAAAGTAGAACAGGATCAAGCATAAAAACTTCCAATAATAAATTAACAAATAATATAAGACCGATCCTAGTTCGAATTTTAAATAAAAAGTTTTTTACATTTCTAAAAAACTTAACTGGGGCTTTGCAAGATATATATATATAAACAGGGAAAAAATTGATACAGTAAATTTTTATAATTATACTGAAATTTTAACCCTATCACTTTCCCTCTGTGAAGAAATAACTGTAAATTATATTTATTCACGAGGGGTGATCATTTAATTCGCGGACTGGTGCAAGATCTTATCTTAATTGTCATCATCTGAATCTTCTGTGGATTTCACCTTCTCAAAATACTCTCCCTTAAACTTCACACACTTTCTCGCCACCTTCGTACCCAAGCATTAAATGCTTCCTGCAAGCCATTTTTCGAAAGACTGCAAAGTGCTTCCGTTGTGGCGAGCGTCCTTGTTGGACGCCAAACGCTTGCCTTTCAGAGCTTTCTTGAGACGTGGAACAGGAAGAAATCACACCGGGCTAATCCAGTGAATAGGGGGGTGGGGGTGGCAGAACCTCGGCACCTGTGGCAGTGATCACTGGTTGCATAATATTAGCCGTATTGAGCCTGACATTGTCTTGATGGGGAAACCGATTCATACCAGAAAGTCCTTGGCGTTTCTCACGGGTGGCGCGGCGAAGTTTGACTATGAGAACCTCAGTGTATGCTTCCTTATTCATATTTGTTCCACGAAGCACAAAATGTGTAACAAGAATACCTTTTATGTCAAAGAATACAAGAACCATTTGTTTGTCAACCGAACGAGAAGCTCAATTTCTTAGATCTTGGTGAATCAGAATGCTTCCACTCACTGGACTCTTGTTTTGTCTCTGGATCATAGACGAAATACAAGTTTCATCACAGTCACCATTCGACTTAAGAAGTTTTGACCCTGTTTCAAAACGCTCATGCATTTCTTTGCACAAGTCTGTTATTTGCTGTTTTTTGTTCTGGAGTCAAATTGTATGGAAAGCGGGCACAGATTCGCGACATTTTCAGGTGATCTTTCACAATATTGTGAGCACTACCGTATGAAATAGACATTCTAACAGCTAATTCACGAAGTGTAATTCGCCTGTCTTCATCCAAGATTTCCTAGTCTTTTGCGATTTACTCAGGAGTTGTTGAGGAGGAAGGCTGACCAAGTCTTGGGTCATCTGTAACGCACTCACGTCCTTCATTGAATCGCATGTGCCATTTAAATATGGCAGTCCTACCAAGACACTCAAAACCATATGCTTCATTCATTTCTTTAACTGTTTCCGATGAATTTAAGCCCCGTCTGACACTCTAACGAATCACATATCGCTGTTCAATCTGTATGTCCGACATGATACTTGCTTCAAAACGATCGTCACTGACACGCGGCAAAAAAAAAAACTCTTCAGTAGCACAAGTACTGGCATGCGCACACAGTCTGTTCAGTAGCGATCAGGGAGAGCTCCTCTAGCGGGAGTTATGGAAAGTTCGCGCGGTAAACATAAAATCTTGCACCAATTCGCGAATTAAATTATCATCCCTCGTAGATATTGATTATAAATTCTATGGCATGAGAATCGGCCCATTTAAAAGTTCACGTTTTATACTTATGGATGTTAATGTTTGAATTGTCGACAACTGACTATAGATAATTTATCTGAAAATGGCTATCTTTCTTGCATAGAATTACATGCTACGGCATATAGAACTTTATATCATCAGCATACAGTAGTACACGCGCATTCTTATGTCTTAAAACAAAAGCGAAATAACTGACATATACATCTCAAAGAGAAGTGGGCCCAGAGAGAAACCCTTCGTTACACCTGTGTGAAATGCAATCTCACGAGATGTTGATTAGGATTCAAGATATTGTTAAAATAAGAATAAAGCTTGAAGTGAATAATTGTATCGAATATCTTAGCTAAGCTATTATAAGGCGATAGTTGTTGACCACAATTTTGTAAATAGATATGATATCTTCCATCTCTGAATGACCTATTTAAAATGTACAATAAGGGACTCCAAAAGTAAGGACTCCAATTGAAATGTGATAGTTCAGGAACCGATAGCGGAGAGGGATCTTAATGTCACAAAATGGGTAATATTCCAGGTAATTTCGATGGTCAAGGGGAAATTCAGTGTTTTGATTACGAGGGCGGGGAAGAACTGCAGCACATTTGGGTAATTCTTGAGTTCTATTATTACTTATGTTATTTAATACTAATGCAGTATGGGGGGGGGTTTGATTGAGTGATTAATTTTGAACGCCACAGTCGTTCCAGTTCAAAAGTACGGGAAACGAAAAATGCCAAGAGAGCTGAAATACTTAATTGGGGAGAAAAAGCATGACACAGTTATAGGCTATCACATGACACCGCTTCTTACGAATAACTTAAGCAGATATATAATAAAACCACTGAGAGAGTAAGACATGCAAAAGCTGAGTATGAAAAATCGCTAGTGGAGAGAATAAGAACGGGGAAAAGGGAGTCTACTGCTATGCGAATGCAAAGAAGCGAAAGGGAATTTGATAAGCTCTTTCCAAGATCAGAGTGGTGGCATTAATCAAGTCCTGCCTAAGTGGTGACCGAGTTGAACAAGTATTTTGCAGTAATATTTATTGTTGATACTATATATGTTAGTGCCGAGAGGAATAGTGATGAAACAGAGTTGAACCATTGTAAAAATAAGATACTTAAATGATATCAGAGAAGTATCCATCTGAAAAGGCCAAAAGAGTTTAAGCCCCAAGGACGAATGGCGTACATCCAGTTATACTGAAAATGGCTACAAGTACCTCCAACTATTAGTAATACTAATGAGATCGTCATGAGTTTTGGAATCCATGGTTAAAGGACTCAGTACAGGAGCTGTCCCGACAAGAATGTGATATCCTGGTTCGTAAAAGGGAGATCTGGTCTGACAAACCTTGTAAATTACAATGACTTGGTTATAAAGCAGTTGGCGTAAACTAACCTGACCTTTTTTCACTAGTGGAAATGAAAGTCTGTTAAGAAAATTCCTACTACAAACGCGGTTGAAGTATCCCAGTCTGTCTTCACTCGAAATCGTGGTGATTTTAGCGTGAAGCAGTGGGAGGAACTAGATCTGTAAATCATTTGCTGTCGCAAAGATCCATGGATAAGAGGCTTGTTCTAAAGTTAACCTTCCTCTATTTTTACAGTGTTCTTGTGGTTTCCGCTGACTGAAATTTCGAAGTCACTAGTTTTTACTGAAAATGTCAGTGAATAGTAGGAGTTACACTTTGGATTCGGGTTTTTACCAGCAGGCGCAGTTGTTTCTAGTTCTTATTAGTAAAAACTAGTTTTGTCGAATGCTGTTAGGAGCTTCTAGTTTTTACTGTAACGCATATTTGAGTGCCCCCCCCCCCCCTTTTTTTTTTATCCTTTTCTGTATCCTGGGGTTTTACTTTAGATAATCGGATTGTGTTATAACAAGTCTTCAGTTTAAAAGAGGGAATTTTGTTTACCGAAACACTTTACGTCGTGATTTTCAGTTTGTAGAAATAATCTGTCATTTATTGCAGAATTCTAGTTTTCTCCTTCAATTTTAGGCGCTTTCGCACACATTTCGTACATATGCGTATAGCGCTTATTGCATTCACCAGGCCGCCCGCATGTAATAACTCGATTCTCAGTGGACAGATTTTCATTATTTTTTTTGACTCTTTTAGAAGGATTTGTCAAGCCATCTCAAATTTCATTAAAATCGGGATAATAGAAATCCGGCAATTATTATTAATTATTGTCTTTTTCATACTTGCATAGACTATTCATATACATACAAACCGTAGCCGAGTGGTCAGACGCGCGGGTGCATAAGTGCATGTGCCTTGAGTAACCGGGATTCAAATCCGTGACTGCTAAATACGGTGCTGTTTCTTGTATTCTATCTATCTTGTGAGCTCCTCTGACCGTTTTGGTCGTCCCGGAGTATAAACAGAAAATTTATTTATTTATTTTATTTTTTACACGGCAACAAACATAATTGTAGTTGGATATTGTTTGTTGCCGTGTGTTGATTGGAGGAATATAAGCAATATGTCGGATGCGCGAAAACTTAATGTTCTTGTTTTGCGCATGAAAAGTAGTTGCTGTTTTTATTATCAGTTTACTAAATACATAAATCATGAATTATTACTATTTTTTTTATTGTATTAATTACAGTATAAATAAATACGCATTAAGTTTCAATTATTGAAATCCAGGAAGAAATAAGTAAAATTGCATTACGAAAGTGTTGACTATATACCACAATTATTTAATATATTAAATCACAAATACGTGTTGCGTTTCATGGGCTTTAATTACAAAACGTGGAATGAATATTACGTTGAAAGGTATGCAGTGAAGTGAAAGCAGTTCCTTTTATATATTTTAGTTAATCAATTAGGAATTAATTGGTAACAAAATAATCAGTTATTTACTTTTTCATTTTCTATGAAAATTCTTTTAATTTAAGAAGTGAAGATCAAACGCGTCTGAAATGTAACGCACTGTGTACATCAACTCACTTTTTTTTTTTTTTTTTTTCATTTCTGGTGGCCATTTATAAAAATTCATTGTCCTTCAAGTGTCATCGTCCTCTCGTTTCAGAGAAATAAAAATCAATGCTGAGTTATTCTCTGAAACCATGCCAGCTTCTAACACTGATAGTCAACGCTAACTGAACAGCGGAATAAAGGAAGTTTGATGTATTGTGTTGGACATTACTTGGTATTTCTTAAAACTTTCCAAAAGAAGAAACATCAATGAACGATGTGAATTACTGTATTTTTAAGTAGAATTTGTTGTGCTAAATGTTTGACTTACAATTCCAGTTTCATAGCCACTAGTTCTCGCCCCTACAGAAATGTTGCAATAAACCTGGGATTAGCAGATCTGATCTTTTCAGAATGAAAGCAATTATTTAAAATATTCTTCTGGACCTTTGTGCCAAATATTATGTCAGTAGGTTAACTTGTCTCCCAACTTCCTGGGAGAATTTCTTCAACACTACTAATCACTTTAATATATTGTAATGAAGTTAACCCCTGGGTTACGTTATTTGATAATGAAACGCCCCTGACATGTAACGGAATGAGCACATTACCTAAATTCGATTATTTGTAAAATCTTGTCATCAGGCTAAAAAGACTGATAGTAACCATGAACTCAACCCGATTTTCATGTTCTTTACAGTCACTGATTTCAGAGGAATTTACAAGACAGAGAGTGAATACAAGAGAGTCACTCAAAGCACGTGTACTTTTTCACACTTGTGATTGACCACTCAGCTACGGCGGCCTTCAGTAGTCGTTGGGTCAAGTTATTTTCGTCCGGAATAACTCTTCTGTGGGGAGATCAATTAATTGGAGTCTCGGTTGAAGAGGCTTTTAAGAATTTCTCCATTCTTCGACGGGATTCGAACCCAAGCTGTAAACGAGTTGCAGGTAGTGCACTCAGAACTTTTCTTCTGAGAGTTCCGGGGGGGAGCTAGGCATTATAAGAGGGGGGAGCCCTTTCAGCTATCTTCCTGGGTGTGTCCCAGCATCATACTATCACTGAGGGCGCGTATTTGTTGTGGCAGCGTCTGGATTCGAATGCGTAACATGGGTACTAGTGACCACGTCCGTTATTCTAAGAGCTCAGTCATATTCCGACTGAAATTATTAAAAGGAAAGCAGAACTTGCCGTACACTTCAACAGATGGTCCCCCTTCCCTCCACTGGGTGTTTATGTAGATTTTAGTTAAGTGGAAGTCTTCTGGAAGGTGCTTTTAGTAAAAGTGAAAAGCAATCTTGAAGAGAATTTGTTTTCCTTGGCGACCTCTCTTGATTTTAATGCTAAAAAAGTGTCCTTCGATGAGGTGCAGGGTTTTTTTTTTTAAGAGCGTGTAAAGTGAAGAGACCGTAAAACATGGAAAGTCCGTGTAAATTGCCTCTCATCAAGTAAGTACCCCTACCCTCCCCCTCTATTTTTTTTTTTTTTTTTTTAACGTTCTGCACTTTCCCTACCGAAACGTTCCGCACCATTCGCGTCAATGCAGTCATCTCTAAAATTGTAGATGAACTCATTCTCCCCGAGGTGTGTCATCGTTTATCACTTGTCCCGCCTGGCAAGCCGCTTCTGGGCCTGACGCGTACGTCCTTGGACTCCTGTGCCACTGGCCTCAATGTTCCGTGCAACCAACCCTTTCTTCAGCTGCATGTGTACGGACGGTTTTCGACCTTAACTTCCTCTACACTTACTCCTCTTCTTTAAGAAATATTTCCACAAGATTTTATGCATTGAGGGTTGACTACGAATGACTTTCCTCTATTAAAACACCAGAAATCTTTTTATTAGTAAAAGAAAAAGTGTCATTAGAAATGCCTTGTCCTTGTAGCAACTTGAGAAAACTGTCTGTCTGTTTATGTACCACCCGGAGGTATTGGACCACCCGATTTGCTTTGCTTTTAACGGTCTAGTTATTAGCCGATCACCATGTTTATAGCCCAATAATTCAGTCCGGCTTACTTCATGGGGAAGTTGTTAATCGGAATGGCACCGTGCCAGCACACTACGAAACACATTGTCACTTAATTTATAATGCGCCGCCCACTCGCCAAGCCTATGTCAGTCTAAGGTCACACCACACATACGTCGATTAGCTAAGAGAGGAAGAAGGCCATTCTATTAGAACAACTGTAGAAAAGTATTGGCGTGGTCAGTTTCACATTCAGGTAACTTTATTAAAGCCCAACCTTTTTTATGTTCCACCATCACGTGTCCCTCGTATAATGGTCATTAATGTTAATTTTCGTTCTGGAATATAACTGGCCACTTTACTGTTTCTTTTATTTATTGCGTAGCGTTTTGCTTTCAAGGTGGGGTATAGGCGTCGAGGGGGAAGTTTACCCCACCCTAGATTTAAAACAACGTTGCGTGTTTATTCACGTACTGTATTTATATTGGACTAGTGGTTTTCAGCCATCTTCTATTGGCCACCTCTTTTTTGAACAAACCAAAATCGTCGGTATATCCCCGATGGGTATGCCGAGTACTTAGGGTTTTCGAAGATCTCCACGTTGTTGATCGCGTTGTGAAGCTCTCTACTTCCAACGTCTTGTGCATGAAATTTCCTCAAAACAACTATGCTTTCAGAATTCTTTGGTAGTGCCACTCCCGGAACAAAACGAACTCTTTATACAATAAATGAAAGACACAAATTTAAAGTTCAGTGCGTCTTAATTGATTTATACATTGAAAGGATACTGAAAAAATATGACCTACTCCAATGGTAGCAAATGAACTGCATCAAGAGTTTGAGAAGAGGCCAACGATATCGGAATTTCAACGAGGTACGAGTGTTGGTGCTAGGTAAAGGGAGAGCGAATATGTCCGTCTCCCAAATGAATTATCAAACATTGAACCAGGAATACTACAAAACAGTTCTACAACGATTGCGCGATGTTGTGAGAAAAGGGCGAGAAAAATGGGCTTCGGGGATTTTCATTTAAGAATTTCTTGCAAAGCACTCCATCACAGTTGATCGACTATTAAATTTTTTTCCAAGTACCATGGACATTTTTTCTTGAGGAGGAAAGCCGTTGAAATTGGAAGATGGAAATCTTCCAGGCTCACTGGATTTAGCTTCCTATAATTATTTTTTGTTTCCCAAGCTTAACGAGCCCCTTTCCTTCAGAAATTTCACAGATTTGCAACGACCGGAAATTATTCAGGACGCAACACATCAGCTATTATAAATTCCAAATGAAGCCTATCAGAAATGCTTCCAAGAAATTGCAGGAATGATGGAATCGATTTTATACCTGGGAAAGGAGACTTCTTCCAAGATCCATCCGCATAGCCAGTAAACTTAATTTTCCAAACATAGCTCAATCCCCGAACTTTTTGATCATAAACGGTCTTACTGCATGATGGCACAGCGGTGAACTTAGTTCACTGCTGGGCTGTCATGCAGAGTATCCGCCCGTGGAGTAAACAGCAGAATTGCACTTGGGCGATAAACAGTCTGCGTTGTGTGGTTGGACAATTTATCTTGCAATCTCGATTGATCTTGCCCAAGGATGTAATGTTATTTTCATTATTAGTTCGTTGGACTTTGTAATTTTGAAAATTTTATTAGAAGGTATACTGTAATGAGTAATATAAGTTATTGACAAATTCAAAAACTTGATGGTTAAGTTTTCACCAAGCAGTTGATCGACTATTAAATTTTTTTCCAAGTACCATGGACATTTTTTCTTGAGGATGAAAGCCGTTGAAATTTATTGTAAAACTTATTGAATCGTTAAATGAACCGTACTTTAATATTATGCATAGTGAGTTTGGCATATCCAATAAGCATTTACCAAAATTTTGAATATTCCGAAAATTTCGTAGCAGGGATTACGAGTATACTTTTGTCTCTTGTAAAATATTTAGCTTATAAATTCTTTATCTGAATTTCTTGGTGTTTCTTTATAAATTTAGGTATTCTGATTCCGAATATGATTGTAGTTTTTGTATAGCATCAGTGATTTCACATAGAAATGAAAGTAAAGTAAATATTCAGTGACTGCTAAATACTGTGCCGTTTCTTGTATTCTTTCGCTGAACTCCCTTGACTATGTGGTCGCCCCAGAGTATAAACAGAAAAATTATTATTATAATATTATATCAGATTTCTTAAAAGTTTTTTAACTTCTGTACAGAATGAAGTATTAATCTTTGTTAGAAGTGAATAACAAGCTAAGAAAAATCACAGATTAAGAAGAGAACCCTCTTTGGGTTAATCAAAAAAACAACCGCATTTGAACGTTTTTGTGGTCAATGTAATCATTTCGAACCAAGGAAAAAAAAAACCTTGTTTATACTCTGGCACGACCACCAAGTCAGTGGAGTTTACAATAAATCATCAGTACAAATGTTAATCGTATTTAGCAGTCACGGGCTCGAACCCCTGCCCACACAAAGTGCGCGTGCTACTGCACTCACGCTCTTGACTACTCGACTACGTCAGGCCTCAACTAGATGTAGTCCTCCATCACATCTTCATTCCACCTGCTTTGGTACATATTCTCCACTGATTGGGTGTACCTGTAGAATCTCTCTTCATTCTTTACTAATGTAACCCAAAGAATGTGGAAAAAAGAAAAATCCAGAGTGCAAGTAATGGAGCTTGATTGACATTGTACAGTACTGTACATACCATTTTTGCAATTTTCACAATTAATGTTAGTAACATTAGTAACACCTTGGTAACATTATGTTACCAAGAAATCAATTCACTACAAACCGAAATGATTACAAGGCTTCCATTAGTTAAGCAGATGACGCTGGCTTTGCCGTCTGCTTAACTTGGGGGCCAATAAAAATGCTACCTTTCATTTATTATTATTATTTGCATCAGACTATTTTGGAAACAGATATGCTTCAAGGTGTCGCCTAGATGATCCACATTACGCTGGGATTGGATAAACAATTTGCTTAACCAATCCGAGCTTAATATGGAGTAATAGAAGCACAATATTTTTTCTTGGAACAAGGTACCGTGGACATTTTGTAGAAACAATTCTACATTGTTTCTACATTCTATACACTAGATTGCAACTCAATTCTGGCAGGCTGTTCTCGAATCCTATAGTGCTAATCTATACTTCCTTGCTGTATCAAAGGCAGAGAAAGCAAGAAAGAAACCCAAAAATGAATCCCCCTTCCTCCCAGCATTTTGAAGTCCAACCATCACATCCCACTTGTACTAATCATACTTAATCTTCTGTAACGCATGTTTCGCATTTCAGTAGTCTCCTTTAATATGAACAGGGTGCGCCACAGGAAGGATCGATGTATATTCCCATTTTGACACAACACAGCTTTACGTTTTGCTTGAACCGACCCCTGTGTGTTGTACTAATACCAATTTCTTCATGTAAAACCACTCAGATCGCCCTAATGAGTAGCACAGTGGTTATAACCAGAGCGTCCTGCACACGAGGTGGAAAAGGCCTTGGTTCGAATCCTGTCAATGACTCGAAGAATTTTTATGGACTTTTTTTTCGCAACGTGGCTGACTTAATCGTTCTCAGCATATGGTTGGATTTTTTCCCCTCCAGAAAGTTGGAATTTACGTTCAGCAAGCGGACTAACACAATACGCTGACGCTTCATTTGCATTATCTCTTAACACACACAACCTTGCCCTATCACGTGACTAAATATGGACATGGACCAATAAAATCCAAACAACAACATGAATTCTGGAACAGCGCAAAAATTTGCATAAGTGATGTATTCTCTGTGTGTGTGTAAGTCTTGAAGCACACATCCAGTAGATTCCGCTGTTTTAAAAGAGATGTCAGGAGCTCCTTTGGATTTGGTTAGACCAGAGTTTTCCAAAGTGTGGTGCGCAACCTGGTATCGATCCTTAGAAAATATAAAAAAATCGCATGCACCTATTACTATCGAACAATATTCATGAACGGGAAGAATCGCGACATGCAAGTGTAGAACTAATTTCTCGTCTTTGGTTTTCTTCCAAAACAAGTACAAGAACTCCCCGACTTACGTAATACTCGACTTACACAAATTCGACTTTACGTAAGTTTTTGCCGGCTAGTGCAAACTTTAAAAAATCGTGGAAACGTATTTTGCATCCCGTAGGAATAAATGGAGGTACTGTACCGTAATGTGAACCCAATAACACATTGTTTTGTTGTTGTTGTTGTTGTTGTTTTTTTTTTTTTTTTTTTTGTAATTCGTTCCAAATCCTTTGAAGTTGAAAATTTCGCTATATTACTGAGCTATTTATCTCTCTAAAAGGTCATATTTATAATGAAAATTGCACTACTCGTTCATCGTTATCATGTTCCCGTTATATGAATCAATTTTAAGCGGCTTTTTTTTTTTTTTTTTTTTCCCTTTCTTTCTTAAGGACATTTCTGTAGGTCACGACCAAAAAACAATTTGCACTTTCCGGTTTATTGGGCTTTTCTGTTAGTGCATCTAATTATAAACGGGTAGTAAACTCGATCTTATTGCATTTGCAATAATACCGATAATTGCAATTGTGTGGATTTTTACGCTATTATTGTGAAATGTGTTCCCCTTCACTGAAATCTTCAATCATATAAAAAACAAATTTTTGAAAACTTCTCTTCATTCCTATTTATGGATTACAATGATGAAGGAAAAGCGACCAACGAAAAGTGCAAGTGTACGAAGCAGGACAAAGTTTGTCATCTATTGCAAGGGAATTAGGTCTCGCTGCTTCAACAGTGAATACTATTTTAAAGGACAGTGCGCTTATAAATGAACATGTCAAAGGATCAACGCATATAAGATCAACAATGATCAGAAAATAGCGTTCAGGTGCTATATCGAAGATGGAAAAGCTATTAATAATGTGGATGGAAAATCATATTCAGAAGCAAGTGCCCCTGAGTCTAATGACCATTCAAGCAAAAGCAAGAAGTATTTATGATGGCGAACCCCAACCCAAGTTCGTGGCAAGCAACGGGTGGTTTAATAGGTTCAAGCATCGCGTTGGTTTCCACCAGTCGCCAGTGCCGATTCTGCAGTCGCACAGAAATTTTGGGATGTGTTGGAAAAAATTATTGATGAAGGCGGCTGTTCAATACAACAAATTTTTGACTTTGACGAGACTGCTCTGCATTGGGAAAAAATGCCGGATAGAACATACATTGTCAAAGAGGAAAAGATAATGCTAGTGGGGGGGGGGGGGGATTTGTGAATATTTTAATTATTTTCCTATTTGTATATGTAATTATTTATACACAATATATATATTCATCCCTCCTTGGAACCTTCATTAGGCCGATGCTTAAGAAATTTATTTGATTTTCTTTTCTTGAAGCAAGGGGGGTCCTCAATTTCCTTCCAAGGCCCACATGCTACCTGCTGCATAATATACATTATCCATTAATTTTATCAGAAGATCCAAGTTCTAAGGACTTTATTTTATTATTTTTCTCTTTACTCTAGCTTCCCAGCTTGGATAGTTCGTACCACTAATTGTTAATAGTTGGTGTCAATATCACACATAAGCTCAAGATAAAACAACAAACTAGATTTATTTTACACAAGATATTTACACACACTTTATAATTCATAATATCGAAATTTTACAACAATCAACTATTACTGTACATGTTATGATGTCTACACTCATCTTTGTTCTTCTAACCATAATTGTAACTTCCTCATCTGCTATACAGAATGCTAATAACTAACCAATACAATCATTTGAGGTTAACACAATCATTTGAGCCTTTTCAGGCTTAACAACTTTCCTTGTTCTCAGACACTTCTAATCACAGATGAGTAACACACACTTTCTTTCTCTCTTTCTCCCAAGTTATTGACTCTACTTCCTATCACTTACAATATTTTCTGTTCCCCTGGTTTCAGTTCTTTACTAAATGTCCTGTCAATTACTTTTTCTTTCGTTTATTTATTTCTAACACCGTTTCCGCTAATAATAATTCTATATAAACTTACTTGCATTCCTTTTCTACCACCTGGATGAGTTCTTTTTTTTCTTTTTTGTTTCTTCCTATTTCCTCTCTGGCTTGGTCACCGCAAACTCGCTAGATGTGCTCCAGGCTCGACCTCAGACGTTCCAACTGCGCACAGAATCTTTTTCCAGGACTATTGTGTTTTGCCTTCCAAGGGTAACTCGGACGACCTTCCTTACTCAGATCATTCCGCCTTTGCTATTTTCTTTTCCCACTATACTATCATCTTTCCGGAACTATCTATATGCATTTCCCACACTCCCAGAATTTCCTTCAGCCACTTTCAAGCGCCTCCCCGGGATTCTCCTCCGCTTCGGGACTCTGACCTTCGGGCTCTCCCCTTTTTTTTTTCCTCCTTCCTGCATCCGAGTTTTGTTTCCAACTCTCGCTTATTTTCCATCCAATCACATTTTTCTCTCTCTCTTCATCTTGAATTTCATTCGCTTAATTTTCTTTTCTCCTCGCCTGGACCCGCGTCTGATAGGTACAGCTCCTTTCTTTGTATTCACAACATCCGGGCTCTAACCAATCTCTAGAAATTATCCTGGGATGACCATTTCACTTACCTCTTCTGTCACGCTTCCTTACAAGACATCGCCTGTGAAATCATTGAGTGCTTCCCATGTCGGCCTGTTTGTACTTTGTTTACATCTCGAGTCTGTTTACTGATCTGGGTTTGTTTACTGATCTGGGTCTTCCTTTTGGATGGAGATGGAACCACTTTAGGGGTGTGGGCGCGGGCCTACCCATTGTATCATAATCTGGTCAGCGTCCCTCCTGCTGCTACACTAATCTCTCACTTTCGAAGAGTAAACAGCACAAACAATTCTGCTGAGTGCTTCACTGTTTTTAACTTAGTTATTTATTAAAATTTGATAATCTATAAATTCTAAAAATAAGTGTAAGAATAGTTCTTACACTAGGTTTCAAGGCTTCAAAAAATAGAGCCACGCTCTTGCTTAGGGCTGATGCAGCGGGAGATTACAGAATAATACCACTGCTTGTGTACCATTCTGGAAATCCTTGTGCATTTAAGGACATCAATAAAGCCACCCTACCCGTGCATTTCCGATCGAACCAGAGAGCATGGATAACAATATCTCTCTTTGAGGATTGGTTTAAATGCTGCTTCATTCCCGAAGTTGTAAAATATTGTAAAGACAACGTCGTTCCTTTCAAGATTTTGCTTCTATTAGATAACGCTCCTGGACATCCTACGCATCTAGATGACTTCAGTTCGAACGTGAGAGTCATATTTCTACCGCTAAACACGACTTCATTCATCCAACCTATGGATCAGGGTGTTATTTCGAATTTAAAAGCATACTATTTATGCATAACATTTGCTCAGGCATTGTTTGCAGTAGACGATGAGAAAAATTTTACGTTGAGACTTTTGGAAATCATCTTAAACATTAATAAGACCTGGGCGGAAATTACTAAAAGTTGTTTAAATGGCGCATGGCATAAAATATGACCATAGCACGTAAAAGGCTTCGAAGGATTTGAAAAAGACGAATCATATGAAGAGGTTACAGAAAAGATTGTAAAGGTTGTAGAGCTACTTCAGTTGGAGGTTGATGCCAAAGACGTGGAAGAGGAAGAAGAGAAGGAATTATCTAGCGAAGAACTTATTGACTTGCAGGCAGCGATAGTGAAAAAAAAAATGCCAACGAAGCTCAAGATGAACCAAATCAGGAGTTGAGAAGATGGATCCTGACAGCGAACGATCCTTAAATGTTAACAGAGGGGTGAATGATATGCTTGCCTGCTACAAAGAAATCTATGATGAAAAGAAAAAAGCCACCGTCCAATCATCCTGGATTTCACTACAAACCCAGTGAACACCATCAAAGAAGAAAAAAAGCGCCTTGCAGTCTACCTTCTTAACGCTTGGCAAAACAGACGGAATACCACCCCCAAAGGTTGCATCACTAAAAAATTCTTACCTGAAATAGCCCAGATCTACCCTAAAGCTCCAGCATGGTACAGCCCAGGGTTATATACCACTTTCCTGATTACAGGTCATGGATCCATAAATCACAAACTTGCCTCTATGAACATCGTGGATGACCCTCACTGTCTTTGTGGTGAAAACGAAGACTGGGATCACCTATTCTATGTTTGCCCGCTCTACGAGGACCTGCGAACGTTGCTCATATCAAAAATACATGCCTTGCCTCGAGGAAATGAACATTTTCTGATCAATGAGGAAGACCAGTACCATGCTTTCTCTGCCTTTGCCCATGATCTCTTCACCAGAAGGAGATCACTGGTACAACGTCCTGGAACTGATGCACATTGATCAGCACCCTTTCTCATATAGTGAACATCTTCACCTAGATTGTGACCACTTCTAGCTACTGAACTTGACACTCAGGTCGCTTGAATTGTTTCATCCGTATCTCTCTTGATAACGTGATTGTCTTTCCACCCTCTCGAGGGCCCTCTTCTTCCACTTAGGTGGGAGAATTCCCACTCAACCTGCGGAGGATGCCTTCCCTTACATCCTCCGTCGCTCTGTCTACACCTCTTTTCCTTTACCCTCTCCGGTACATCCTGTACTTTTTTTTTTTTTTTTTTATTACTTGGTCTCTTTCCAGGAAGCTCAGGCGACCTGGAGGAGACTAGCCAGAGAATTATGGGCAGCCTGGCTACCTCCTAGTGGTGTGTGCGGGCAACGTGGGGTCCCACCAGGGTCCCTGCGGCCAAAAGCCAGGACACCCAACAGAACCCAGCACAATACTTCATTTACAACACAAAAAATTTTTCTGGCTTTCACAATGATACTGTTTGTCTCCACAGAGTTCATATGGCGCAGATGTGGGAAACCACCGGAGGCGC
This sequence comes from Mastigoproctus giganteus, assembly GCF_048544385.1. Lineage (NCBI taxonomy): Eukaryota > Metazoa > Arthropoda > Arachnida > Uropygi > Thelyphonidae > Mastigoproctus > Mastigoproctus giganteus. The sequence goes on from NC_143575.1 coordinate 49,074,654, forward strand.
CTTTTCCCCCAACACTATGCACACTATGTACGTCCAGTCATCCATTAATATGTTCTTTCGTAAGGTTGAGTGGCCGACCCCCTTCTAAATCTCCACATCCCTCAACCTCCGCAGCGGCGTCCTTATCAGCTGAAGACGTCGATGCTCAATAAGTAAAACTTACTGACGTTATGCCTGTCTCCTCTCTTTTTTTGTAATTTTATAATTTTGAATTTTTTTTTTTTAAATTGCACGTTTTTGTAATCTTTCCTGCGCATGAGATAAAAAAATTGAATAAATACGAAAAATAATTCTATTTACATGTTCATCGAACATTTATTTTTTGATACAATAATTCAGCGAGCACAGTTTGCACAAGCATGGGGAAAATTCCGACTTACGTAGCGTTCCGCGGAAGCAACCCTTACGTAAGTTGGGGAGTTCCTGTATAGAATAATATTGGTTGAACATTCATAGTTAAGTATAAAATTGTCTCCTTATGCTCCTGACAAAGTTGCTACGCAATGTTAAGGAATGTAATCGTTCGCATTGGTTCTCTTCTTAGTTATTTAAAAGCTATAAAATGAGCATAATGTTATGCAGATTTAACGTATAATGATTTTATTTATCAAAATATGATTATGGCAGCGAGAAGTTCAGTAAAGTATTTTGTTGATCCTGTTTTTTTTTTTTTCTCTCTTTTTTATTGCAGTAAAGTGTGTTTAGGGTCATACGACACCAGGGGTTTTCCCCCATCTCCTTGTAGTTTTCATTCTCACCTGAGAATGAAAGTCTGTACTCTATCAAGGCCAGAGGTTTAAAAGTGTGTGGGCTGTGTATATGTGTAGTGTTGTGTACCATTGTTCTTCTGGCCATTTAGCCCTTAGGACCCACCGTTTCACACTTTGCCCCTTTTATTGCAATAATGCTACCTCTAAGATCGGCGCCTCCATAGCCAGATGGGAAGGAGCAGCAGTGCGTAGCACACGCTTCTTGATTAGACCGGGGTTCGAGCCCGTCACCACCAAATTCGGAGGATGCGGAAAGATCAGGGGATGACCACCGCATATCCCGGAGCAATATGGCCTTAGTTGCTAATGCTCCTAAAAACAAACAACAACAACAACAAACAACCTCTCAGATATGTTAAATATAATTATTTTGGCTTAACAATGGTTGTAGGGTTTACACCAGGGGTTTATATTCCGGCACGACCACCAGGTCAGTGGAAACACCAGGGGTAAAATATATTGATGTCAAACGGCACCAGGGGTTTCCCCCATCTCCGCGTAGCTTTCATTGTGGGTGTAACAGTTCACTGTAAAAGGCCAGAGATTTAAAAAGTGTATGGATTTTATAAAAGTGTAGTGTCATGTATCGTTCTTCTAGCCATTTAGCCGCTAGACGCCTGCTGGGGCCCAACGTTTTCCAGAAATGCAACATGAAAGAATACACCAGCTGTTCTAGATTCACTGATTGAACACAATGGAAGGTTTGCTGATTTTGAGAAATATGATCTCACACTGAAACTAGCTTTTCAACCACACCTGATTGATGTCTCCAAAGCACCTGATGGCTTACATATGGAATTAATTGAGCTCTCAGAAGATAATATTCTGAAGTCTGTTTAACGTGAAGAAGGATCCTCTTCAAATATGGAAAAATGTTGTTGAATGCCCACGTCTACGTCAACATGTTCGTCGAATGCCATCTTGTTTTGGAACAACCCACTGTTGTGAATCAACATTTTCATATATGACACACATTAAAACAAGCGTGAGATCTCAGATAATGGATATTCACTTGGAGAACCAATGAAAACTACGCTCAACGATGTTGGAACCAAATATCAGACTACTATCTGGCATTAAGCAGTCGCAAAAAAGTCATTAAATGGTTTGTTGTCTAAGTTCGTCCATTTTAAGTTCTGTTATCATCATTGCTAAACAAATAAATGTCTTCGCTAATTTTTTTTTTTTTTTTTTTTTTTTGTTTAAATTCCTCATACAATAACAGGCTGTAATTAAAATTTTTAAATATGCCTACAAAAATATCACTTTTTTTTTTTTTTTTTTTGTATATATTAAATTCTCAGCATGCGGCCTAATAGTATCTTGGTTAAATAAAATATGGCCTTCCCTACCCCTGGTTTACGCTAACGTTGAATCCACAGCTACCGCCGTTCCAGTTGACATTGGACAGCAACAGCTTCATGAAATGAGAGTACACAAAACTTTTGTTGGTTTTGTGAAAGTCTTGCTGCTACCACACAACACAAAGACGAACAATAATTCAACATTACATGTTGAATTATTGTATATCTTCATTGCAATAGAAGTTATCATAATAATTTCTAATACTAAATTAACAGGACTGCAATCCGTTTATGAAACCAATAGGTCGTGTCAAAACAGCATCACAAATGAGTCTTTGGATAATCCCGTTGCAATTCATCAGGAATAAACTGAACTCTTTCGAAAAGTGTTATTGCCCTTTATTTGTAATGCAATGTCACCAACTTTATAGCCATTTCATTGGTGATGCTGTTTCATCAGAGTGCCAACTTGACAGTCGAATAACATTATGAAACCGCAGTACGAAAAACTGTTGGTACATGATTTAGGGATAAAAGGCAATAATAATCTTCGTCAAGAATGCGCCATTTATTCGACTTGGCTTCTTTTTTTTTTTTTTTTTTTTTTTGACTATTGATAACACGCGACTTGTTTGTCCTTTATTTAAATAGAAGCATGCTAATATTTATAGCACGAGATTCTCTAAAGCCACGAGGCTTTAAAGAACTTTCAAAATCGGTTCTCCATTGTGCTTGCTTGCATGTGTCATGTTGTATCTGACTTTGAAAAACAAAGTTGTGGATATGCTTATCCCAATAGTGGGATTAATTTCCTTTCGTTCTAGGCGATCAAGCAATACACAGCCTTCTCACCCTAATAATTAAGGAACGAATTCGCCTTGCGAACGAAGTATAAATAGCTTCACGCCTTTTCACATAAAGGAAGCGGCTTGTTATTGCACGTGAAATGTGCTTTGCGAATTTCGTTTTTAATGAGAGGTACCCTACTGCCTTTGTTTTGTGATTATTTTTATCGAAAAAAAAAAGTTTAGTAAATGTACGCAGTGCATTATATTTGAGCCGTGTTAAGAAATACAGTATTAAGAATTCCTGATTTATAATAAAGACAAAGACAAAATAAAATTAATGATTGCCAAATTCCTATTGGTCCGATTTTAATGAAATTTAAAATGGCTCCACAAATCGTTTTAAAAGACCAAAATATATACTGTAGTGCAGTGTTTTTCAACCTTTTCGTTGTTGCGGCTCCGTTTAAAAGATATATATATATATATGTGCCCGGACGTTTCGTACTACCATCATCTGTATTTTTATTTATCATATTTTTTATAATATGCTTACACACACACACACACAGGGTGTTTCAAAAGTGATGGTCAATAATTAAAGCCTAGTAAACATGAGTCCTTAAGTGAATCATTTTCAAGATATTGCACATTTCTAGTTGGGATCCACCACTGCAACGGAGCAATATGGCCTTCACTGATGCTCCTAAAATGCTCCTACCATACCGTACTATACTACCATCACTGCAAGGTGAACTGTACAGAGTTGGGATCCACCACTGACTTGTTTGTTTGTTTAGTTTAGGTTATGCTCATTCTCTCTGTTTCCCCTATCTCAACGCTCTGAGACGAAGCAGGCATACTAGTACTCGTCAAAGGATAGTCAACATGGAAAGAGGTTACAGCAACGGAGAGTATGCGGACATGTACTTCATGAATGGTTAAGCCAACGGCAGTGCACGCGAGGCTGCACGTTTGTACCAAGAAGCATTTCTCTGCCGAAGGCAGCCCAACAGGCGCACATTCATAGGGTACATCAGCCTTAGAGAACATGGGCGCTTCGCACATGGAGTACGAGCAGGTAGGCCCAGAAGCATAACACCTGATGTTGAGCAAAGGGTGTTAGAAAGAATATCCTGTAACATTTAACATCTGTAAAATCCTGTGGTGTTAAAATTAAAAATGTATTATCTTATGTTTAATAAAACCACCCTTAGCAAAGGATTCACAGCTTTTTGCTAAACTAGTGCTCTCATAGTCAGTGGCGGATCTTAACAGAAAATGTGTATTGTCTCGATAACGGTTCATTTGTGGCCCGCTGTTCACTGGGACCTTTTTGCTTATTTTAGTTTGTACTTTTCACCTTTAAATTATTGACCATCATTTTTGAAATACCTTGTACAAATATATATATTTGTATATATATAATTTTCTACATCTTGTATATATATATATATAATACATATTTTCAGAAACTAAGTTATTTCTGTTGGGTATATTTAATAATACACTTATTTGTTTTAAATGTCTCTTTTTTGAACGTACATGAATTGCATGAAATTTAAAAGAAAATATGTAAAAAAATCAATATAATTATATAAAATCAAACAAATATACAATTATAACATTTTAAACAGTGAGACGGTTGGGTTTGATGGGGGGGAGACAGTTTTTTAATACGAGGATTTATTGTGGATAGGCTTACTCTCACTCCTCTTCTACCGCCTTTGGTCTTGTCTCTCTTTTTTTTTTTTTTGTTTAATCTCGTTTAAAGCGGAAAACCCTGTTTCGCACAAGTTGGAAGTGGGAAATGGTAATAAATTCTAATTGCCTTTTCCGAAGTTCGTAGAAAGTCATTTTGAATTTTGATCCAAAATTTGCTAATATTAGTGTTATTGAAGTGAATTTCCAGCGACTGGTCACTGCTGATCTCAGCCAATTCTTCTTCCTCTTGCAGATTAAGTTCTACCGTCGGAAGGTTTCTTGTTGCAAATGGGTCTCTTGCCCACAAATATTTTTTGGTATCAAGGGATGGGAAGTAATGCTCAATTTTTGTCTTTAACAGCTCTAATGTTTCGCTTATTATGTTAATTATTTTACTAAGATGCATTAAGGGCTTATGCCTCAGGTTGCAAGAGAATTAGACTACGTACAAGTTAGTGCAAATGCATCATACTAGTACACAGCTAAACTCTGAATTAGCAATTTTTTTTTGCAAAGGCGGCATCATTTAAGTTATATCTCACAACGAGTTGCCATGATATTGCACTACTTCGAATAAGTAACGCTTCACCAAAGGAGAAGACTGTTGTTACTTATTCTTAGCGGATATCACCACCCAGACGGCACCGTTTTGAAATATGGTATGGGATAAAGTTCTCGGTTATCCTCATACTATCCCTATTAGACTTAGAAAAGAGATAAAGATGTAGGAAGGTGATAGTAGGACAGGTAGAGGAAGGAAATGCCATAAAAGGAAGAAAGGGACATTTGCTCCTTCAACTGACACTCAAAGCTCATATATTCCTTGAATAGGCAACTCTTTCCCAGTAGAGAAGATTGTTGTTACCTATTCGAGGAAACTCAGTGGCCATCAGCCCCCCCCCCCAGACGGCACCGTTTCGGGGCTATTTTGTATTTGTGTGGGATAATAACTCGACTATCCAGTTGTCCCTATTAGACTTAGAAAAGCAAAAAGGTAGAGGGAAAGTAATAGTAGGGTGTAAGAGGAAAAGAAACGGTGTAGAAGAATGAAAAGGACAGTAACTCCTTCAACTCACACCACTCAAACTCCTCGAATAGGCAACGCTTCCCCAGTGGTGAAAGCTGTTGTTACCTATTCTTGGAAACTCCGGACATCATCAGGCTCCCCCCCTGGTGCCGTTTCAGGGCTATTTGGCTCTTCTTCGGTGGGTGGGTAGGTACCCAAGTGGTGTAATGATGACAAAACAGTTATGAAGTATAACTCCACAATATGAGAGATGCCTCATGGTGTATAAGATGTCTAATTCTCTTGCAGCCTGAGACATAAGCCCTTAATGCTTCTTTGTCTTAATTCATCTTATACACTATCAAGCCTACGAAGTGTTAATTTGTCATTTTTATGACAGCTTAAATTTTTTATGTAGATTTTTTGTTGTGAAATATTTTTGCACGTCTTTCTTTTAAAATCCTGAACATCGATTGTGAAATCATCGCCTTATTAGCGTACGATATTTTATATTTTTTAACCCTCTGTGGTTATTGAATCTCAAGTCATTCATGACGTTGGGAGGGGGGGGATACAAAATGGCGTGGTGTTTCTAATTACCTATATGTTAAAGATTAGTTGTCAGCCTTGTATTGATATTTCACTATTAAGTAGTTACAGAACGTATAGAAAAACGATTGAGAGCTATTGTATTAACAAAATACGAAATGTTTTTTTTTTTTTTTTTTTTTTTGTTCATTTGTGTCTGATTGGCGCTTTGTACGGCAATTTGTGAAATGAAAAAGCAGAGGTAGGTCAGTAGTTTAGCTCGTGTGAATAATGTATAAAACCGGTTAAGTTGTTCGACCAAATACCGTTTCTTCAATAGTAATACGACTGTTATCTGTGAAATTAGGACAGCAGATTTCATTCTCACATTTATTGGTCACGCATGCTGCTTTGTGGTAGTTACCACGGCTTGCACGTTTCCGTTTTGCCCGCATTCAAAATTTTTGATTAATATTAGTTAAGTATATGTTAAACAGGAAAGAGAGGGGGGAAAAAAAAAATAGGTCTCTTTCTGCCTTGCGGACAATACTCTCCTCACCATTACATTGAGGGTTTTGTAAACTAAATACAAATACAATGGTTTCTTTACTTACAAGAATTTTTTAAAAGGATATTGGAGGATTCGTGATTATTTTAAATTAGAATGTTTTGTTTATTAAAATTCGGGCAAAAATGAAAATGTTTGTATAATTTTAATTTCATACAACGTAAAAGGAATATTGGGGCCATGGACCAAGCGACTAAAGTTCTATCTGAATTTCCGTGAGAGGGCGGTTTTTTGTTTTTTTTTTTCTTTCTAAATACTGCAGTTTAGAAACTCCAGCTGTTGCAGAACACGTCAAGGAAGACTTGAAAATAAACCCAGCCGATCACAGACTCATTAGGCATGTTTGTTTATTCTACACCAGGTTGTTCTCGAATTGCTCGAAACTGCAGGATGTATGAAGTTATTTCCGGCGCTTTGCGTGCACTATAAAAGAGCATAGTACAGAAATAAATTTTTCCTTTTTTTTAAAATTCGGTTAGTTACCATCTAGTCCTCAGCATTTTTAATGACCAGTCACTGGTTATAGTAAAAAAAAAAAAAAAAAAAACATTGTCGCTTGTATTTTACTGCTACTTCACATGGATTACATAATGTGAATTGGGGATCCGTTCAAAATAGCGTGACGCAAGGAGTGTAGGGTCAATCAGAAAAAAGTTTTCTTATTAATAAAAATAAATAATATGACCTCCTTACCTAAATAATAAGCGAAAATCAGACATTTTATATGCATAATTAGCTATAGGATTCATATACAGTACTTATCTTGGATAAGTCATTAGCTGTAATAATGATAAATGGCTGGAAGTCAAGAGAAGAATAAAATTCGGATGGATAGCATTTAGAAAATATAGTCACATAATGACGAGCAATATCCCAATTTGTCTGAAACGTGAAATAATGAACCAATGTATACCATGACTTATGGAAGTGAAACCTGGTCACTCACCAAAAGAATGGAAGAGAAGCTGAAAACAACACATCGAAGAATATAACGAATTATATTAGGAATCAGACTGTTGGATAAGGAGAGAAGTTCATAGATTAGTCAGAAAACTCAAGTAAAGGACATTCTTATCAAAACTAAAGAACTGAAATGGACTTGGGCAGGACACATAGGCCGAAGACATGATGACAAATGGACTAAGAAAATAACAGAATGGTACCCAAGAGGAGCTAAAAGAAAACCTGGAAGACAACGGAGATGGACAGATGAAATTCAAGACTTCTTGGGCAGTAAACGGGTGGCCATTGCACAAAACAGAAGGAACTGGAAAGTTGCTGGAGAGGCCTTCATCCTGCAGTGGATTGAAAATGGCTGCTGATGAATTAACTATAGTATAGTGTATAATTAGCTATATAAAATAGCTGAGGTAGCAGTTCAGCATTAAAAGAAAGGCGAATGTTGCTACAAAATTCAACCACAGGAATACTTAATACTATTCTCACAATACTTAATGCTATTCTAGCATGCCGCCTTAAATAATAATAATGTCTTGAATGAAATAGGTTACTACACCTTGTAGCCACTTGAATTGAAAGGAAATGATTACTTATTTACAACCCCCCCCCCCCTTTTGTCGGCAACTTACACTTTCGATTATGGCTTTCGCTAACTTAAAATAAAATTTACTTTGATAACAGCTTTTATTATGTTTTATTCTCCTTTTTTTTTTTTTAATTTTCGTAAATTAAACTCTAGTGACTAGCACACTAGATGCGTGCTAGTCACTAGAGTTTAATCCATTGTGAAAACGTGGGTATATTTCTGTACTATTTATTTCGCATAATATAATTTTCTTGCCCCCCCCCCCCAACTTTATGAACTGAATATGGTTGCCTCCGATTTGTTTATACTGTACTTGATCTGCTGGCGGTTATTGTACCAGTAGGCTGCTGAATAATTGCCACTATAATGTATCCCCAAATCCGGCTGAACATAAGTTGATAACAGATGGCTACTGTTAATCGTGGTTTAGGTTTATTGAATGATGCTAGTCCTTTTACAACGTACCATTTAATCTTATGATTAGCTCCTTGTGTGTATGTGGGTGTGTGTACGCATTAATATCCAGTAAAGCTTCATGACGGAAAACAAAATACAGTACTGTGTCGAATTTAACGTCACCCAGCCTTCAAATACTGCCAGAACCAGCCAACAAATCAATCAATTACCAATCTTGAAAATTGTCAACCCTTTATTTCCTTCAGTTCCAAACTACAATTCAAGGCCAGCAACAGCAACACGCACCCAGCAGGTAGTTTGTGTTTCCGTCAGTATCTGACAGCAGCAGACGCCATACAGCTGAGACGGATACAACTACAAACGATGAAAATGTACCTACTAGAGTCGCGTGTCAACAGCCGAACATGAAAAATACTTCAGTTACTTAAAGAAACAGATTACGCGATGAAAAGCCATCACTCGAACCATTACAAAGATTCTTGTCGCAAATGCCACCGTAAACCGCTGGTTGCTTAAAGGAATATGTCGCCGCGTTCATAAATATGTGGTTTCCTTCCCAGTCAGCTGACCCCGTTTCCTACAGACACCGCGCATAGAAATGTAGGTTGCAGCTACCTGACCACGACGGTGGGGAGCCATTGATTTTTCTCCCGGGATCGATACCAACAGCGCCAGTAAGGCGCGAGCGAAAGAAAGCCGCTAGCAGCTGGGTCTACAAGCATTACCAAATCCTATTAACGAAAGTTCGCATATGGGGCTATCCGGAAACATAAAAAAAAGGGGGAAAGCTGCTCAGACGTCGCTGAATAAACTTCAGAAAGATACGGACGACGACCCCTGTGAAGATGGAACTACCATTTTAATTGTAGCATCATAGCGGTTCGAACACTCGTCGATCTTGTGAGTTAATTTTTCGAATAACTTGACATAAATATCATCAGTAATTCACTTTCAAAATGAAAATGCGTACATTAATCAGCAGGTCACGTTTATTACGTTACTTCAAATTCATAGGTGATTCTAAAGCAAACTTAAATATTTATTTGTAAAGACACCCACCCATTCCGTGTAGCGTTATTATAATCCATGGGATGAGTTGAGTTTGAACTTATAAATAAATATCGATAGAGAAATTGAAACCTTTAATTAAAAAATATATATGTATATATTTTTTTTTCATGGCTCCATGGTGACGACACTCAATATGCAAATACATTATAAACACTTAACTTTTCATTATTGGAAACCGCTAATCTTAAAATGTGCAAATTTTATTTAGCCCTGAATCGTTCATTGCTTCCAATAAATCCTAAGTCTTTCTCGCAACTCCACTTCTAGTTTAATAATACATACTTTCAAGTAGTTTCTTAAATTTAGCTGAAATATTTGGAACTTTTTGCTCCGCATAGGGGCAGTCCTAAATAACGATCCTAGACGAGATGTTTCCCTAAGTGCCAAGAGACGCCCTTAAATGTTCGTTGACACATCGTCGCTAAAGTACGATTGCTCGGTTCACTCGTCCTTAACGCCGACCCTGAAGCCATTTTCATTCTTCTTTCAAAAATACCAGTCGCATATGTATTTTCAAGAATGTTTATCAATAATGTCATCGATCAAATTTTCCTTACGTCAGATTGATTCCTGCCATGTCTACCTGTCCTTTACAACTTTGGGTTCGCACAACAAAGAACCTGTAGACTGTGAGCGTTTTTTCTTTTTCTTTTCCCTTTCCAATCTGTGATACAGTATTTATAATTTTTAGTGTTAATATCTTCCTTCTTCAATCGTAGTCCTCTTTCTATCAAGCTTTCCTCTTCCATTTCATCAGTTAGTAGATCAGGCAAAGCTGTTCTGATTTTTGCCTTTAAATGAAAATCATGCCGTGCAATTTTATCTTATGGATCAGGTGGACAATTGGCCCTGTACCTTTCGTTATATTTAAAACGTTGAGGGCTCATTCTTTGTCAAAGTTGTCATATGCACATTAGACGAATATTATAGGACCTCCCCATTCTACAGTGGAGACATATCTGTAAAAATTGATTTAATAACTTATGCGGTTTTAAATATTTTAAAAGAAAAATAGGTACAACAGGATAATTACCATCGAAGCTTTATCTAGAACTCTCAAACCGAGCCAAGGAAGCCATTAGCGACAAAGGAATACGTTGGCTCTTTAAATCCTTATGAAATAACCAGTAAAGCTGGTACGATCATTTTCAGATTCTCTAAATATAATTTTGCATTTTTATTTAGGAAATCGGATTCAATTCACATTTGGGCTGCTTCCTTCGATGTAATAATCAGCTATTTTCGTTTAATGTTCATCCAAAATGGTATTAACATAATCTTTAAAAAGAATCATTCATTTACCAAGTAGCAGTTATATATCACCGAATGGGGTTGAAATGACTCCCACTGAAAAGACAGCCACTTGAAATTGTCTTTCGCCATGTTGAATAGAGAAGGAAAACTTTTTTGTAGTTAGTTATGGCAGAAAACTCCCAAAACAACAAAAGATAGCTATCTGTGAAGCAGAAAACAATGACCTTAGAGGAATTTATCGTGCTTTTATTTACATATTTGTTAATTATTTTTAAAGGCTTCAAAATCGTTAATTTATTTGTTTATGTAATATTTTCTTGTTGATCTATTGAAATTTTCAAATCTCGACACATTTTAGGGAGAAATGAGGGTGAGGGATAGGAAATTCCGTATTCATCGAGTTTCCTGTTATCAAAGTACCTAGGGCTTAGTATATCTCGGATGATCGAGGGTTTATCGATACAGATATTTCGTGAAAATAGTTGCTACACTTCCTTAGGGCCATCTGAACTATTTCTCCACGACTGCGAAATGGAAAATGACACCGATGGTGTCAGCTATCCGATGCCCCCAGGTTATACGTAGGTCATGCGAAATCGTTCTTCTTTGTAAGAGAAATCACATTAAAAAAAAAAAAAAAAAAACGAAGTGGCGTTCTTGTAAAGTGAAGAGATATATATATATATATATGTGTGTGTGTGTGTTCTTGTAAACTGAAGATAAGACTGGAATTATGCATAGAATTTTCCAATTTCAAGATCGCTTCCTTTAATCATGTGCCACCAAGCGAAAGAAAAGATGGGGGAGAGAAGTCTTGATTTTTCTAAAATGAAACTAGGATGTGCAGTTTGTTTTCCGGTTCAAATTTAATAAAATTTCCATAATAAAATGATAAAAGAAAACAAAAATGCGCTGTCCGGCCGAAATCTCAATAGCCTCTAAATAAATAAATGATCTTTGTTTGGCGCGAATAATCAAAAAGTGGGCAATTCCATAAAAGCTAAGGGTTTAAGAGTATAAGTAACAACAAAAATGAGCTTAAATGGGAGAAAATACGTTAAAATAATAATAAAAAAGTTAATGCAAAAAAAAAAAAAAAAAGTAACCATGAAAAAGTAACCAGTTAAATCGCTGAAGTTAAATCCGCGAAGTATAACCACTGATCCAATCCTTCAGGAGTCTTGCGGGTGTTGATTGTGAGGATCTTTGGATGTAAAATCTTGCAATGGTAATTTTTTATTCCTTGCAAACATTAAAAGGCCATAGTCCAGGCTTGGATAACTAATAACATTGGGATTGGAAGGAATCTCTCCGAGTGAACAAATATTTGAGATCGGTATCACGCAGGGCCGTGCCGAGCCATTTTAGAACCTGAGGCAAGAATGAAAAATTGCGCCGTACTGTTAATGATGGTAACGCTGGCAATTATTTAATCTTTCTTTTGGCGCCCCTTTCAGCTTTTCACGTGAGTTAAGTGCCTCGTTCGCCTCGCCACGGCTCTGGGTATCAGGGTACGCTCTGATCAGCGTCGACTGGGGAGAAATCCTCAAAGAACAAGTATCTCAAAAATTCTGTTACGAAATTAGGCCTATTCTCATATTCGATGAGAAGGGGATCCGTCTCTCATATATCAGGTTGTTGTAGGGCTTTTAGGAGCATCAGCAACAAAGGCCATATTTGCTGGACGAAGAACTCTAGTTTCCCGGAGAAAAACCTTGCTGCCCTCGCATGAGACCGACTAACTCAGTCATGTTGTGAAAAAGGCCCATAAAAATTCCTCACGTCATCGACGGTACCCGAACTCGGGTTTTTTTCCACGTGGTGTGGGGAGGACGGTGATTCTACCAACTGTTACCCACGAGAGATATATATCAGGGTAGGTATCTTATTACAAATGCCAAGGGATTAGGACAAGCGGTTTGTTCTTTGCTCTGGAGGTAGGCGAAATTTGCTCATTGTCCACTTTAGGGAGCCACTATTCTATTGTGAATACCTCTTACTGTGTTTTCAGCTAAATCCATTTTGCACTCTGTCAAGTGCAAAGTGGATTAGTTTCTGTTATTGGGCCGGACATGTGTATATAATAATAAATTAACACACAGTACAGAAAGAATATTTGCCAAAGATGTATGAGGCATATATTTCGCAAAATTTGGAACCCAATAAATACAGAGTCTGTATTTTGAAGATTATCAAGGGAAAGGAATATCGCAGTTCGAGAAACACATTGCAAAATATTTACGATTATTAACTAGGGGTCAAATAAAAAAATAGTTGACGAGCTTGTTTGCATTTTCCCAGAGCATGTTTCATTCAACCGGTTAGCGCCTAACGACACGCCACATAATGGTTTTTCATAGAAGGTCAAAAGAGGGTTAAAATTACGTGCACAGATTTATATCTAAAGCGGCAACACGCAGCTTTATTTTTAACCTAATGTTTACTGTTATCAACAGAACAGGAGCTAGGAGACCACGGCACTTGTGAATGCGACCTAATCTGATGATCTGAGATTAAAAATTACCAACACGCTTCACGCCTTGGAATACATTTACAGATTATAATTATTTTAATTCACACAAGAATTTCCGATAATACAAATCCACAGAACACTAAACAGGAAATCGTTTGGTGACGTCGTCATGAAAAATGTGATATTTCCTACTTCCGGCCTAAATCTCAAGCAATACAGAGATGGCGCTGCTAGTTGTGAATATTTATTAATTAATGAGAACGTTAATTCCCATTAATTATAAACTTGTACTAATAAAAATATCCATTCCAGGAAATTGAAACCAGTATTTAAAATGTAAGACGAGGGAAAATGGAATAGAAACTGTACAATAAAAGCAAGTAATGTGCTCCACTTTAAGCGAATTGGCAAATTATAATTATAATGCAGTTTCCTACTGTTGATGTGTTTAATGATTTTCCTGTCAGCAAAGTTTGTAGAAAAGCACTAAAGCTTTCTAGAGAACAAAGTCATTTGTGATATGGTTGAGCGAAATGGCGCCGAGCAGGGGAAATGGCTGAATGATCATTAACTTAGAATACTTAGAATATTAGTTGATAAATCTATAAAAATTCGACTCCTATATTTTATTATCCATATTGCATGGAAAATTAACCATTCAATAATATGCTATATTACGACACATCACTGCATACCCGGATCCTAAAAGAACACGCTGAGAAGATTGGTAGTAGTAATTTTTTTTTTTTTTTTTTTTTTTATCGGCAGCTCCCCTGTGGAGAACGTCTAGTGCTCCCACATGCTCTGAAGCGGAAATCCTACTCTCAAAGAGAAAACAATTTTGACGGTTGGAACTTTCTTACAAGGACATCATATACATCTGTGCCACATGTTCCTTAGACTAAAGCGTAGTTCTGGAACCAAAGGCAAATCCGTGATCCACTGTAAAGCTCCTGCTAGCCTGTTTGTACCACCGCATAGCAAATGAACCATGAAACCTGACTAGAAAGTGGAAATTCTCGCCAAAGTATTCAACGTGAGCATAAAATTTAACTAGTGAACCTTAGGCATTGCCTATGATAATTCATGGAAAATTATCTTACGTTTTAAGCTCCGATACTTACGTGTGAAGAACTTCATATATTTTAAAATTATTCCTCCCTTTTTTTATTTATTTATTTATTGTTGTTGTTTTTTATGAAAACCCCAAGCACGGAGTTTTCATATACCTATAGTATTAAAACCTATAGTATTTAGTACAACGCATGGGTTGAGAAGATGAAAGATGATATTTGATGACATTGACTTGAATTTCTGTACATTGTAATTTTCAGGAAATACGTATGAAGGAAGGTTGTTCCAGAAAACGGAAGTTGAAGGAATAAAAGAGGAAGAAGAAAAATTGGTTCTGTGAGTTTGAAGTTGGACAGTAAAAGGTTGTTTACTGGTTTCGGCACATGTTCAGACTGCTTTGGAAGAAAGAGCAGGAATTATAGAAGCCAATTGAGAATAACAGTGCCCGTGGAAGTATCTATAGAAAAGGCATGCAACAGGAACAGAACGTCTATGAGACAGAGTGGAGAGGCTTTGTTAGAGATGAGTCATTAATTAACCTAACTGCCCTCTTTTGAATGGAATCTAGAAGCCTGAGAGTGGTTTTAGGGGCACCGTCCCAAATGTGAGAACAATATTCCATGTTAGGGCGGATTTGCTATTTGTACAGAGTGAACAGCTGTTTGGAAGAAAAGTAACGCCGAGAGCAAAGGGAAAACCCAGTTTTTTAGATGTAGAGGAAGCAATATTTGTGATATGCCAATAGAGATTAGAAGTCAGGGTAATCCCTAATAGAGACATACGATCTTGTCTAGAAATCAGTGTCATCGAAGACAAACATAGGAGCAGAAGAATCCTTTTTTGTGAGATATAAGACAGGACTGAGTTTTAGAAGGACTGAAATCAACTAAGTTATCTTTGCCCCACTGGTGATCGGCATTTAAAAAATTGGTAGTGGATAGAGGTTGAAGCTGTTTGTGTAGGACAAGTTTTCTCAAACCGGAAGGTGGAATGCAATATGCTGTCATCAGCAAAACTATGGATAGGAAATCTGGTCAATGGAAGGTCATTAATATAAAAGAGTGGGAGAAAGAACTGAACCTTGGGGGAACCCTACATTAGTGGAGAAGTTAGAAGACAGCGAGCCATCTACTGATCATCCGCAGTGAACGGTCAGAGAGAACTGGATACTCAGTTACAAAAAACAGTTGGCAAACCATAAAATGGAAGCTTATTTAGAAGAACGTCATGCCAAACACGATCAAAAGCCTTTGAAGTGTCAAGAGCAGCTGCTTGAGATGCACCAAACTTATCCCATTCATAAGACCGGTTTGGAAACCTAATTCTCAAAGAATCAGTGGGGGAGGTTAATCGTTTATTCCTGTTCACTCACATTTTATAAATCAAATTTAAAATTAATAGTATATAATCTAGTTTTACTAATATAAATTTGCCCAAAACACATCTGAATTTTTTCCCCCCCCATTTTCTTTTCTCAATGACAAGTGATTCAAAAGAGTCTTCAGCAAAAAAAAAAAAAGTTCGGTAATTTCGTTGACCTTTTCCATACACCATTGAATTTCTGCTGGGGAGATACCCTCCGCTATGAGAAAATGAACAACAGTACTTTGCACTAGTTTGGGCGCATCCGTCACTGTGAGCGCCATATTGTTTCTGTTAGCCAGTGCCCTATTATTAGCGCCTCCGTAGCCAGGTGAGAAGGAGCAGCAGTGCGTAGCACACGCTTCTTGATTAGACCGGGGTTCGAGCCCGTTACCACCAAATACGGAGGATGCGGAAAGGACAGGGAATGACCACCGCATATCCTCGGAGCAATATGGCCTTAGTTGCTAATGCTCCTAAAAACCAAATAACAAACAAACAACAAGCCCTATTATTAAGTAAAAGCCCTATTATTAATCCTTAAATCTCCACCCACGGCATCGCGTAATTCAAATTTAGACAGTCTAAAGCTCGATCAAAATGAGTAGAGCTTGCCGTTAAAAAAAAAAAACAAAAAAACTGCCTCTTCTGAGAAAACATGGAATGATATAAGGACGGGCAGACATCCAAGTTTCTCTGAAACTATGAATTACTCTCTGGACTGCAGTTGCAGTACTGCTGTGAAATTTTGAAAGTCGGAGAAAAAGAAAAATTGGATCGGTAGATAGGAAACTCAGTTGGCAAGTTTGTTGGAGTTTCCATTGAGATTTTATGCTTAAAATACGCCCACAAAAATATTGGATTGCATCCAAGTCCCCACGATAGTTCACTGTGACTTCTGAAATCCAAAGTAAAAAAAAAAAAAAAAAAAAACGCTTTCATTCCCTCTCTCTATTTTAAATTCTTTTAACCATCAGCGTGCACCGTAAACACAGCACGGTTATCTTCCTATTGAAAGCGTCTTTAATGACCCGAACCGAAACTTAAAACTCTCCCCGTTTGTACTTTAAAAACATGGGCAGTGTCGTCATTGCACGGGTCACGAGCCATTTGACATAATGGACATGTGAATGACATTGTACCAAGCTGCAAGCACACTTTTCAGTAGTGTTTGTACAGAAAGATTGTAAGTGCTGTTTACTCGCCTTTTATATGATGAAGTTTTATATATATTCTGCTAACTAATTTGTTTTAAAATCTTCCGCTTAAAGGACCTTGATTGTCTTCCGTTGGTGGAATGTTGATCATATTCCAACAATATGGAAACTCCATAATGTCGTCTGCAGAACAAATGTGTGGCGCGCGTGTTTGTCTTACCCTCTACTTGTTGGAATTCATTTAATTTTCAACGAACTTAATTCTTTCAGGAGCATAAATTTTTCACTTGAAAAAACCTAGTTGGTGGGGGAAGGGGAATAGTGGCTAAATCTGGATGGTGAAGGAGAATATGATATATACATGGTTGTTAAAATTAAAGTATCCCTATGTAGAGGGTTCTACAGCGAATTCTAAGGCTCGTACTGAAGAGAAATTTGGACAACAGGTACAATAAAGAATGCGCTCGCCATTTATTGGGAAAAAAAATAGTTACAAAATTTGTCACTGTATAGCGCGTAACTATCTTAGTTACGATTATGCAAATCGTTTGCATAATCGTTTATGTTATGTTTAGCTACGATTATGCAAATAATTTACGTTATTTGCATAATCGTAAGTTATTGCCACTACTCACTCTACTGTACTGTATAAAAGCAAAGCAGTCTCTTTAAAATCATGCATTAGATGTTTGCCTGCACTACAGCAGCAATGCCAAAAACATTGCAGGAAACGGCGCTATTAGTGAAGCTGTACTATCAGAACAGAACAATGCAGCTGCGGCTATCAAAGAATTCCAGCGTCAGAAGCGCATAAGGCCCACGTGGACCTATGACTGTTTGTGCTGTCCGAAAAATGATTGCGAAATTTGAAGCGACAGGATATCTTGGTGTTCAACAAGGTGGAGGTTGAAAACGAGTGGACTCCTCTCGTGTTAAAGATGGCTGTCGTGAATTTATCAAGTCAATCTCCATGTGGTAGCGCAAGTGTGCCAGCTGTTTCTCATGAAGTGGACATGCCGTATTCCACTGTAAGGCTAGTAATGCGTCGGGTGTTGCGGTACTATTCTTACAAGATGCGCATGCTACAGAAGCTAAAGCATGGTGATGCAGATATTCGTTTCACATACGCACTTCAGTTTCTGGCGCGAATGACAGTGGATATCACTTGGCCAAGGAACATCCTTAGGAGTAATGAAGCCCACTTCTGCTTAAATGGACAAGTGAATACGCACAACTGTCGCATTTGGGCAACAGAAAACCCTCGAGTTATCCAAAAGGTCTCGTTGCATTCTCCAAAAGTGAGAGTGTGGTGTGGATTGACGGCTACATTAATGATTCGGCCATATTTTTTTGAAGAGGTAATACCGACTGGACCCAGCACCCGTTCCGTCACTGGCAGCGACATTATGAAATATTGGCAAATTTTGCAATACCAGAGCTGCAACAACGTGGGTGCCTTCAGGATACCATATCATGCAAGATGGTGCACAACCCCACCTCCAGCGTTGTGTCCAAAGATTGCTAAGGCAGCACTTTACAGATGAACGGGTCATCAGCCGTTGTTTCTAGGCACCTTGGCCGTCCCAATCACCAGACCTCACCCCATGCGACTTCTGGTTGGGGGGTTTTTTTGAAGAACCAGGTATATCGGAAGGATGTCAAACTCTGGAAGATCCGAAGGACAGCAGTAGACGTCATGTGCTGGCTATTCCAGTTGATATTTTATTTTATTTTTATTATTAAATCTGTTTATTGCTCTGCCGAAGAGCCACCCCCTGGACAGCAGAAAGCTAGGGGGGGGGTGATATTTACATACAGAGGTTAAGACGATATGTTACGTTCTGCTGCAGAAAATGCTGTTCTTCGAATGGAAACCGGCGCCTCCGTAGCCAGGTGGGCAGGAGCAGCAGTGCGTAGCACACGCTTCTTGATTAGACCGGGGTTCGAGCCCGTGACCACCAAATGCGGCGTATGCGGAAAGGTCAGGGAATGACCACTGCATATCCCAGAGCAATATGACCTTAGTTGCTAATGCTCCTAAAAACCAAATAACAATCAAATGGAAACCGTTGTTGACCAAAATGGAGGACACATTGAACAGTTGTAGCGCTTTTCAAGAGAGATGCTATAATCTTCAATACGGCAAAGTTCTCCATCATACACTGTCTCAAGACGTGGAAGCCTTAATGATAACTCTGGAACATCAAGATACCATTATAGACGTCGCAGCCCTGTACCTTCCTCCAATGCCAACTATGATGGCCATCGATGAAGCCACTAACTTGTTAATAATAATCTGCACCCAGCAGCCACTCATATCGTATGTGGAGACTTCAATCTTCCGCCATCTACCCAACACCTCAAAAGTCGGCTCACAGAACCTCTCCAATCAAACCAAATCTTCCAAGTTAACTACCAGCCAACGAGAGACCAAAACCTACTGGACATAGTCTATTCTTCGGCGATATGTCAACTCGAAGAAACCACAGCCGACATGTTTCAATCAGACCACCAACCAATCATATTTACAGCTCTTCTACCCAAAAAATATTTCAATACACCCAAAACCAAATCTGTGCAAAAGGTCGCTGCTCCAAAATTTCTGAATCCAGCACTCTTCATTGAAGCTGCATCCACAGTCCCATGGAACATCTTAGATGGATGTGAACTGAGCCTCGCAATCGGTCTAATGACCAAATGGATCAATACCATCGCCCTTCACACCGCTACCAAGACAGTCACCATCACTCCGCGCTCCAGATCGTGGTGCTCCCCAGCTCAAACAATCACTACATGCCAAATGGAAAGCTTCCGGCGATGTCCAAGATCGCATTTCATTTTCCCAAGCCAGGGCCGAATTCAACAGAAACAAATCAGCTGCAATTAAGAAGCACCTCGATAGAACCTTAAAAAGGGGGGGAACCATTCTACAGAACAAAGGCTAGTTCTTCCAGCAACATCGACCCGGTTGACTGGCTCGACTACGTTGCCAGATTTTCAAAGCAACCTCCAGCTCTACCTAACCTGCCACTGTTCAACCACTCTCATCCCACTAATACTCTCGCTACTATCCGAATTTCCAAGCAACAATTGATGCAGGCCATTAATACACTCTCTCTCTCTCTCTCTCTCTCTCTCTCTCTCTCTCTCTCTCTCTCTCTCTCTCTCTCTCTCTCTCTCTCACAGCAACTGACGATGGCATCCCCCAGTTCATAATCAAATGCTTAAGAAGCGTTTTCATCATCGATTCACTCCTCAACCTATATAACAGATGCCACGAAGGTCATTTCTTTCCACCCCAGTGGAACAGGTACTCTGTCCGGCCCCTTCCTAAGCACCAACAATCGACGCTCCGAAGCCAATATAGGCCCATCGCTTGCGCCGCCTCTATTGCTAAAAATTCTGGAGAAAGCACTGCTACCGTCTGTCACCCATCAAATTCTCTGTGACAGTCCTCGGCAAATACACTATGGGATATCAGGAAGGTCAACTATAACTAACCTTGCAACAACCACACTGCACATCTTAGAAGCCTTTGAACAAAGACAGGAATTGTCAGTTATATATCTTGACATTCATTCTGCATTTGATGCCATCTATATACCTAATCTCCTACGTCTCTTAGAAAACTACTTCAATTTTCGCGGCGATGTTCTCTGGTTCCTAGAATCTCTCCTATCCAAGAGGACCCTTGTTCTAAAGATCGGAATAAAGACCTTCACGCGTCATAACAGACGGTGTACCTCAAAGGGGGGGGGGGAGTTCTGTCTGAAGTTCTCTTCTCAGCAATCATGGTGCCATTTGTGACCAACAAGTGCAATTGGATCACATATGCTGACGATGTCAAGCTCCTTACTAGGATATCGGCAGCCGAAACCACTCGGCAAATCAATAGCAAACTGCAGGACAGGGCTGACTACCTCAATATTTTCAACCTCGAAATCAACCCCCTAAAATCGGCACAAATAATTTATTCACTAAAGGGCAGCCCAACAACATTGGAGCTTGTGCTTAACGGCTCCTCAGTTCCAAGTGTTCAAACGCACAAAGATCTGGGGGTCGTTTTCGACTCCAAACTATCTTTCAACGATCAGGTAAACCTCATACAGTCGTGGCTGAATTCACTACGCTGGGTCGCCAAACAACAGCTGCTCCACACCACCGACCCACAACTGGTAAAAAGATACATCGTATCAATCCTTTACCCGACAATACTGTATGTTTCAGAGATGTGGGCCTCGGCTGCCGAATCCAACATTTAAAAGGATATTCTCTGCCGAATTCTGGCTTCTAAAATGGGCTAACACCAAACTCCACCTTCCCCCAGCTCTCAGATCAACGCAGTTAGCAGATGCCCTTCAACTACGCAGGCTCCGATCCTACATCGGAGAAAGAAGGCTGCTGTTCACCATCAAGATGGCCACCGGAAATTACAGAGCCGAACTTCTGGGATCACTGCACTCGGCGCATTCCTCCCCCTTATCTCCGGTCTTCAGCACAGCTGCTAGCAAATCATAACTGGCAGATTCCTACCAAAGCAAATGCTGCCCTCACTGCAAGCCATCGACGGGGACCTCCAAGAAGTGGTCAACAATAAAAAAATACAGGAAGGAAATCCTCGTCGAACTGAAATGTAAAACTGTACTTTGTTGCTTTCCAATAATCTGATGTAACATATGGTTTTTCTCATGTGTATCTCTTTTTTAAATATGTATTGTAAACCCCTGGCACCACCATGCTGTGACGGGACTAATTGTATGTATATTATGCTGCAATTAAGGATTCTATTCTATTTGTATTGCCATAAAGTGACAAATTTTGTAACTAATTTTTTTTCTCCAATAAATGGCGAGCGCATTCTTTATTGTACCTGTTGTCCAAATTTCTCTTCAGTACGAGCCTTAGAACTCGCTCTAGAGCCCTCTACATTGGGATATTTTAATTTTAACAACCCTGTATATGTAAGCACTGCAGATGACAAGAAACTGCGTTTACAAAATGCAGCAGCGCACATATTCTGATACCGCTTCATGTCATTCTAGTATGCATTTTCGTTCGCAATTAATTAATTAATTAATTAATTACTGCAATATGGTGATCGTACTATTTTGCAACGCAATTTTTTTTTTTTTTTTTTTGCTTTATATTGCATCCCAAGTTTTACACAGACGTTAGTTTTCTAGGTTTTATACTGTTGTAGAGTTAGCGATCTCAAAGGTAATTGAAAGGGCTTAAAAATTGTTTAATAATTTAAAAGCGGAAATGATTTTGAAAAGAACTATGCTGTTGTTGCAGAAGGGTTTAGGAGCATCAACAATTAAGGCCATATTGCAACGTGTATATTATCTGTAAATTGCCTATCTTCTGAGGTCGATTTTCTGTTTGCTGGATGAAAAACCAGACTTTCCTGGAGATAACGCTACCCTCGCCTGAGACCGACAAAAAAAAAAAAAAAAAAATTCTTGTTTATACTCCGGCACGACAACCAGGTCAGCGGAATTTACAATAAATCATCAATACAAAAGTTAATCGTATTTAGCAGTCACGGGATTGAACCCCGGTCCATTCAGAGGGCGTGCTACTGCACTCACGCTGCTGACCATTCGGCTACGTCTAACTCAGCCACGTGGTGAAAAATTCTTGCTTTCATCGACAGTACTCGAACTCAGGTCTTTTCCACCCTATGTGAAGGAGGATGGCGGTTCTACCAACTGTGCTACACACGACGGCAAGAACTATATGTCCCCTTGCTTATTAAATAAATTTTCTGCTTATACTCCGGGACGACCAAACGGTCAGAGGAGTTCACAAGATAGAATACATGAAACAGCACCGTATTCAGTAGTCACGGGCTTGAACCCCGGTCACTCAAGGCACGTGTACTTATGTACCCGCGCGCCTGACCACTAGGCTACGGCAGCCTTTAGGAATGTGACTTTATAGGACGCTAATGCTTATCACTTATTAAAATTTGTAATTGTAATTCGAAATATGCTTGATTACTTACTCTGACTTGGGGTTAAATCGTTGTTTAAGAAAACTTTAAAAAAAATAAAATATATGTGTGAAACCTTGAGCTTATCATACCAATTTAATTATCCATTAACTGCAAATTTGTATTTATTATTTCGTTTTTAACGCATTCCTGCTATTAAAATAGGTCGCTGATTATCAATTTAATTCGGTTATCACGATCTTAATAGATCTGAAAATATAATTTTGCTTCCCACTCTCACCTCGGCCGATTTGTTTTCAGACATTTGCGTATTAATTTAATTCATCATTTTTTCCTTAGAAATTTGTAATTAACCTTTAAACTTTTGATGACTATGTATAAACGATGTTAATATCTCGAGGCAGAGAACTAGCGGTCGATAGGAAAGGTTAATGACCACTGAAATGACGGCTTGACGTCGAAATATGCCCATGTGAGTATAAACCGTCGTGAACGCGATATCATTAATGTTCGTAAATATTCTTGATTTTACATTCAACTAAACACGAGTAGTTATACTGTATCACGTTCACACGTCAGTAGTTGAAAGAAATCTTTTTTTCGTTTATCTCCGAAATTTTGAGAGAATAATGGTTTAATTAACTGACATAGGAGGCATGAACATTATTCACAGTTTTCAGAGAATGTGGACTCATTCAGATGTTCTAGTTTACTGGCGGAAATAATAATATAGATAGTTATCATTAGTTTGTGTTATAGAAAGTGACTGGTCTTGAAAGAAATTAAAACACTTCGGGGTTTCAGTTTCGTCACTCGATATTGTAAACAAAGGTTTTTATTAGCTATGATTTAAATGTGCTTTTTGTTAAAATATTTTAATTAATACTAAGGGGCTGCGCTGGCTTCTTTTGATAAAATAAAATACTTACAGAAGCTTTCGACACTGTGTGTGTCTTTTCCTCAGCTATGAATACATAAATACATTAAGTATGGAACTCAAGAATGGTACCGCGTAGTCATGCTAATAAAGAAATCGCGCGCACGAGATTTATCTAGGATGACAACAAGCTTTTGTATTACCACCTAACCCGCATCCCTCTTCTCCTATTGGCTGAATAAATATCACTAGGAGGAAAATTATTTTAATGTATAGGAAGATAAAACAAGATAGATACATGCGCAGTATGTGGGTGGCACTATCTGCTAATTTCTTCGTTGGTTCGGATTACCGACGGTTCGGATAATCGACGTTCCATTGTATATGAGAAATAGTTACACTATTTACCACGACAGAAAATTCCGGATTGGTTTCCGGGTTATATATGCTGTTATACGCTCCATTAGTTTTTTTCGAATGATTGGGAATTTTCCTGCAGACACAAAATATAAATAGGCTTATGCTTGGAATAGGCATCAACCTTGCAATATTTTCAGTGCCCCATACACTCCAGCCCACATACCCTATGGAGTGACCTCTCATTTCCCTACACATTCTTCTTTTGATTTCCGGATATTTTGTCGGTCCTCGCATATTCTCTTCAACAATTGTTAAATTGGAGTTCACTGGCCAGACTGAGTCTATTAATTTAACATTAGCAAATTACACTAATTAAATGTTACTTAAAATGCAATAATTAAATTGCAAAATTAACTTTAAAAATAAATTTAAGTGACTTTTTATGCATTATATATAAATATTATAAAAGCAAGAAATTCGGACTTTTACCTCTGATAACGGTAAATCCTAGGATTTGAGTTCGTGTGAGTAAAATTGCAAATATAAAAAAAAAAAAAAAATTCGATCGCTTTTCCGATTTTTGAACTAGGGTATCTACATCTACCCTTACAAGATTATTTGGCTATTTACTATATTTGGAATATAGTGTATAACCCCGGGGGCTCACATCTGGTGCGTGTGGGCTTGGCACACCCAGGGTCCTGAGCTGGATATCATCATTCTTCTCTTTCTTGGTTATTGTTGTTTGGTTCTTAGGAGCATTAGCAACTAATGCCATATTGCTCCGGGGATATTCGGTGGTCATTCCCTGACCTTTCTGCATCCTCCGTATTTGGTGGTCACGAAGCGTGTGCTACGCACTGCTGCTCCTGGCTACAGAGGTCTCTCTCTCTCTCTCTCGGATTTTTTTTTTTTTTTTGGGTGGTGCAGCATAAGCCTCACGCTTCCTTGCACTATGTGGCTAATAATAATAATTCATGTAACTTAGACAACGTTGCGGAGATGGTAGCTAAATCCCTTCTATGATCCAGCCTCGTGGGGAGCACTGTTGGTATAATCACTGACCTCCCCACACCGATTGGTAAAGACTTGATTTCGAATCCTGTCCTTGACGGGACGAATTTTTATTGGTATTTTTCACAACGTGGCAGAGTTAGTTGGTCTCAGGCGAGGATAGCATGGCTTTTTCTCCCCGAAATTCGGGTTTTTCGTCCAGCAAACAGCAAATCGATCACAGAACACATGCAAAATACAGACTTATTATATACGGTGCAATATGGTCTGATGTGCCTAAAATCCTACAACTACCCAACCAATCTTGTTTAATACAGTATACACTCAGTGATCACTGAATTATGACATCCTCGTCCATAATGGGCTGTGCTGCATAGTTCGCAATATAAAAAGCCGAACAGCTTCGCATGCTGGAGCAGTGGTAATTTGCGTCTGGTCGTGCAAGTCAAAGTGAAAAAGTAGCAATTATGGGAAGTAGTAAAGATATCACGGAATTTCATAGGCATGATTGTAGGGGCTTATGCGCTGGATGCATCCATATCGGAAATAGCACATCTTGTCGGTTGCTCACGGTCCACTGTAGTTAAGGTGTACAAAGAATGGTGTCGAACGGATGAAACAACCTCCCGCCGACAAAACTGTAAATTTAGGATTACGCAAGATGGATGTTTGTGGTGAGCAAAAGGTGCAGCGCGTTGTATGGCTCATCGGCAGGTCACTGTGCGATAGTTGATATCGCAATACAATATGGGGAATGAAAGAACAATATTCCAAATGATGATGCGCCGCACACTCAGACGTGTAAAGTGTAAAGTGTGTTTAGGGTCAAGCGGCACCAGGGGTTTCCCCCATCTCCGCGTAGGTTACATTGTATGTGAACCAGTTTACTGGAAAAGCCAGAGATTTAAAAGTGTATGGACTTTGTATATGTGTGATGCCTTGTACCGTTGTTCATCTGGTCATTTAGCCGCCAGACCTCTACTGAGGCCCGACGTTGCCCCACTTTCGCCCCGTGGAGGCAGACCAGGTATCCACTTGAATATAGTTCACTCTGGCAGGTCCTGCCACCTAATTTCCTGAGATTTCAGTGGCTAGGACCTAAAAAAAAAATAAAAATAAAATAAATAAAATAAAAAATAAAAATAAAATAAATAAAAATAAAAAATAAAAATAAAATAAAAAAAAATAAAATAAATAAATAAAATAAAATAAAAATAAATAAAAATAAATAAATAAAAATGTGATCACGTTGAGGAGGAAGTGCTAGGAGGTCAAAAGAAATGGTGGGCGAAATTGATTTTCACTTGTGGAATTTAGGTTGTGTGGGGCGTTCACTAGCGTGCAGGTAGAGTGGGGAGGGAGACTGAAGACTGGGGGGGAGATAGATAGAAGTATGGAGCCGATAGGGAAGACAACTCCAGTTTACAGTGGGGCATGCCCATGCCCCACCAGAAGGAAAAGAAGGGGTGGCGAGAAGGGGAGGTGACAGCAGGGCTGTCCCCTCATCCCCCGCCAGGGACGGGTAGAAAGTAGGCCAGGCAAGGGAGCTGGCCTATTTGCCCACAGGGCATACATGTGGGGTGGCTTCAGTCGGGCGCCAAGGTGTCAGGGCTGCCCCATTTGGTATTCCCAGGAGTGGAGTGAAGATATCTCTGTCCAGGTTTTCAGTCCAGGTCTGTATGACATTTGTGCAGATCATGCTTCGTCTTTTATTAAGTAGTTACTCGTGGGATCCAGGTCCATCCACTAGTGGATATTCAGTAGGATAGGCTTCAGTCACAGTCAGGGAGGACTCCCGAAGGTCCGATTGTAGTCAATGCATTTGGTTAACAGTTCTCAAATGGAATCGGTGTCCTCCATCGGTCAGTATTTGGGAGAGTGCAGTTCAGGCACAGTCCAGTTTTATCTTGGTTCATCATTTGTTGTGATTGTTGTTGTATTTATCCTAGTTGTCCTAGATTTTCCGGCAAAGGAAGAGTCTGGCGTCTTACAAAGAGGCACTGAGCAAAGTTGGTTAGGGCATTGTAGGTTCCCTCGTCCTCCAGTAGGTAGTGCTCCTGATTTTTGGGGTTGAACTGGACTCGTGTGATGAGGTGTCCACGCAGATCTTCGTACAGTTCACACTCGTGTAGCAGGTGGTCCCAGGTCTCGAGGGAACCACATGCGCAGGCTGGGTTATCTGTCAGTCCAAAGAGGTGTAGCTTGTGGCGGATAGCTCCATGTCCTGTGAGAAGGTAGGTGACGTGGAGACCAGGGCAGAGCCATGTCGGATATTTTGGGTACACCTTTTGCAAGTTCGGAAAGAACCTTCGCGTGATGTCTCCTTTGTCAGAAATCGTCCAGCGTTGTTGCCATATCGATGTCAAGTACGTTTGCAGCCTGTATTTCTCAACTTCACAGTTATTAGCCGGGTCCGTAGTGTGGTCCTGGAAGGTTGTGACTTTGCCACGTCTGAGTTGCTGAAGCATGCCATTGCGAATCACCTCAAGATCAAGAGGGAGAGCGCCCGTGATCACTTGTAGTGCATGAGTAGAGACTGTCTTGCATGCTCGGGTGAGGGTCAATAGGATGGGTCTATGTATGATATCCAGTCGTCTGCGGTTTACCGCTGTTGAGGCTTTGTGGAACCAGACGCCGGAGGCGTATGCGATTGCCGGGATAATGGCTGCTTTATAAAGGATCGCAAGTGTGCGCCTTTTCAGGCCCCATTCGCAACGTGTGACTCTGGCAAGCATGCCAGCGTATTTTTTCATCTTAGCCTGTATATATTTTAGGTGTGGGGTGAAAGACCGATTACGGTCCAGGATAACTCCCAGGTACTTTAGTTCTGTGACTAGCTTAATTGTCCTATTGTTGATTCTTATTTGCGGCGGTCTAGTTGGGGTTAGGTAGCCCTTAAGTAAGATGGATTTAGTCTTGGCGGCCGAAATGGTGAGCCGATGCCTTTCCGTCCATTCTTGCAGTGTGGTTACTGCTGCATTCGCGAGAGTTTCTAATTGGGCTCTTGAATCTGCAGTAAGGGCTAGGGATAGGTCGTCTGCATAGGCCAATGCCTGTACACCCCCTAAGTCGAGGGAGAGGAACTCGTCCAATACATAGTTCCACAGGAGGGGGCCTAATACTGAGCCCTGGGGGCATCCTCGGTGTATCTGTCGATCTACCTTGCAGTAAGGGGCCTGTACCAGGATCCGTCTGTTTGTTAGGTAGCTTCTTATGCAGCTGAATAGATTTGATGGCAGTTGGGCTGCCCTGAGTCTTGCGAGGACGCTCGGCCACCAGAGGGCGTCGAACGCCCCTGCAAAGTCAATAGAGATGAGGAGAAAGTATTTTTGTCGGCAGCTCTCCGCCATGTTAAGGATACATTCCAGTGCGTCGAGGGTTGAGTTTCCCGGTTTAAAGCCAAACTGTTTGTTTGCTGTTAAGCTAGCTGTGAGGTAGTGTGATTCAATCCTATGTCTGAGCAGCTGCTCCAACACTTTGCTGAGCACAGTCAGGAGTGCTATTGGCCGATAGGAGTCCGGCTTGTGCTGTGGTTTTGAAGGGTTTTTAAGGATCAATTTAATGTTTGCCACCTTCCAGTCCGTAGGGAACCAGCCTGAGTGGAGACAGTGGTTGTAAAGGTCCAGGAGCAGATTCGGGGTGTACTCAGCCACTTTCCTTACTATTTCCGGCTCGAGCATATCTAATCCTGGGGTTTTCCTGTTTCTTATCTTGTTAATAGCAATTTGTAGTTCTGCTTGGGTGAAGGGCTCCTCCGTCCTGGGGGATTTGTATGCATCGTTGGCTTGGCATAGCAGTTGCTGTTCAGGAGTGTTGTCTCCTTCAATGGATTTAAAAGTGGCGTCTAGTATATTGTTTACAGTATCGTGCCAGTTGTTGGTCATAGCACCCTGGGGAGTGATGGTGGAAGGGGTTACCTCCCCCCTTGGCAGCTTATTTGTGACTATCCGATAGATGATACTCCAGGGGTCAGAGTTGCCGACACTCAGACGTATGGGGTTCCACAGCAGACGACCCAAGAGACGCCCTCCACACAGCTGACTACCGTCGACTGCGAATGCTGTGGTTTCAAGACGCGCTAGTTTACACTGGAGAACTGGAAACGAGCTTACTAGTCGAATGAGTCCAAATACCCGGTGCAGCACGCCGACAGACGCCTTCGTGTGTGACGAAAGTAACACGAGTCCATGGACCCATCGTGCATGGTGTCCACTATCCAGGGAGGTGGCGGTGGTTGCATGATATGGGGCGTGTTTTTCTGGCAAGAACTGGCACCCCTGGTGCGTATGGACCAACGTTTCACTGGTGAGGTTTATCGCCGCTCTTAGGAGACCATGTGCATATTGCCATGTTGGATTTTTTCCCCGACAGAAACGAGATCTTCAAGACGATAATGCACCATGTTATCGGCCCGTACTATGCACGAGTGGTTCGAAGAACAGTGAAGATATCAGCCATCTTGAATGGCCTCGAAATTCGCCTGACCTCAATCCAATTTGAATACCTGTGGAATGTTTTGGAACGGGAAGTGAGGCGTATGGACACGTAACCTTCATCTATTCCGACACCGTGGAAAGTCTTGCAGGCAAGCATGGCAGCGGATCCCTATTGACGTCTTCAAATATGTAGTAAATGGACTCAATGGCTAGGCGAATAGCGGTGTTATCCGTGCGAACGGTAGCCCAGCAGGGTATTGGGTAGATGGTCATAATTCAGTGATGAGTGAGCGTGTATATCGATATACTGTAATGTTAACTTGCTACGCTGTTGTACCAAGTGAACATTAAAATTTAGTAGACATCTGATTTTCCACCAAAGGCCAAAATGTGTTTGTAGTCGACAAGTACTTCTTTATCCATTTAAAACTTTATCCATTTAAAATTTTGATTAAGATCAAAATTAATGTGTTGCAGAAGAAATCCATTTTCATCATCGAACTGACATATATCGTTACTGGCTCGTAGGTTTTGTAGCTAAAGGAGGGAGGGGTGTCTTGTAATGATAAAATACGTATGACCAGAGTACATCTTCACAATGAAGATCGATTGCCTTGGTATTGCACTAATCAAATAAACACCATTTGCCTTGTTACATTGGACCATTCATTTGAATGCGAGGTATTCTGTACCTTCACATGAGAGTCCTTGGCTGCCTCATTTCGAAAAGAAGTGCGCTATTCCTGATGATTCAACATTATTAAAAGGAATTTTGATCTTCTCTAACAAAAAAAACCCACCCAAATCGAAATTACAAAATACATTATATCATTCTGACCATTTCCAAATTATAGAACGGCCACAGAAGGATACTATTGAGAACTTTTTAGTAAACTTTTATAGCAGGGCTTGGCGATAAAACCAAAAAGAGGAGCTAAATCTTTCACTTAGTAGACATTTTATCAACTGTAACTGCATCCTTGTTGATTTGGTAAGAAATCTAGCTGTGTGAACGGAGGGGGGGGGTGAGCGTCCTCTAATGGGGCCAAACGTTCTTGATCGACCGACAGCATCATTTAATTGCCTCAGTGTATGTGCGCCTTAACTGACACGAAGATGTTAATTGCAAACTTAACCCCATTGTTTTTTATTTAGTGCCGTGAGATATTTTAATGAAGGATTCCGAGGCGACTCGGTAAATTGTCAGCGACTGAGACATTTACGACAGATGCAAGTTTTACTGCATCAAAAATCGAGCTTGGGTAAAAAAAAACTGTATTTTAATACTTGTTTTCCCGGCAACGATACGAAAATTCTGCGGATAAATACGGTATCGTGCAGTTTAGGGTGTATAAATGGATTTGTTATTTTGAAATTTAAATCCCCAAAGCCCATGTTCTTTTACCGTTATAATTAAATCACATACCTTCACTTAAAAAAAAAAAAAAATATATATATATATATATATATATATATATATATATATATATCATAAAGTTTTTAAGTTTCTACAAAGCAGACGACCACTATGATGCATTAAAAAAAAAAAAAAAAAAAAAAAAATCATTGTACTGTACTTGTTTGCGCGTCTCGTATTTATTTGATTAAAAATATTTTTTAAAAAAAGTACGAAATAATATTTACTGCTCGACTTTTTTTTTTTTTTTTTATATCATGAGTGTTATGATGGTGTTTTGTTTTTCTTTTCTTTTTTTGTGTGTGTGTGTTGTTATTGAGGAATTTATTTATGTATTCTGTGCATTTATTTGTTTCACCCTGCGCCGCAATACAAGCAGTTTCATTCTAGGAACGAAGAATTTGGCTAGTTTCCACGCGTTGATTCCTAAACAGAGAACTTTTGTATATTTTTGTTGGGTGAAATCAAATGTGGAGAGCGCTCTTCGAGGAAAGTGAATCACCAGTTCCACGAAACAACCAGAGGCTGGGGGGGGGGGGGGACTCAAAGAAGATGGGTGGGAGAAGAATGCATTATTCCTAAGAAAGCGTGACAATAGAGCAAGTTAGTTCGCTTCCTTTATTTTATTTTCGAAATACGTGCAGTGTATCTAAATCTTTAAAACCAAGCTGACCATAACGATTGAATTTGGTAATCAAGAATGCAAGGTTGAATGCCCACGAAATTAGAATTAAACGAAGATTATACGTTGCGATATACCAGTGTAATAGATTAATTAACTTTACGCAAACTGATGCGTAAAGGAAGAGGTATGGGCAACTCGGTAGAAACTTTTTTTTTAATTTTAAACCGATGGGTCGTACGACGAATCGTGAGTGCTCGAGCGGGTCGAAGACCTCATTTCATCACCGGCTCTGTGCTGAGTCATTGAATAATGGCTCAACTGCTGCTCAGGAAGATTGAACTTAACGTCTAGTTGTTTTATCTGGGAAATCTGATTTAAAGTTGCGTGAAAAATATGCTACTGGAATTATCAAACAGTATATCGGGGAGGTGAGGGAAGTTGCATGCAACATCTGTGGCGTGGAAACCTGTCAAAGAGGCTTCCACTACACAGATGTTGCATGCAATCGCCAACTGTACAATACCCGCAAACGTCTACGATTGTCTAAATAATGGAGGCCACACACCGACATGTCGCTTAGTTTAAAGTACGTAGATTAGGACTTTGTGGACATTGTCCTAGCAGCTGTCGTGATTGAAATGCAAGGAATGGCGTGTCGACAAGTTCGGCCGCCTACCAGCTTTGCGATAACGTACAGTATCCGTTGATGGATCGGAGGGAATGATGCATAGCAATAGTTCTACATCTGAAAGTTGATCTTTCGTGAGGAACTGTTTTCGGTATCAGTAAAGAATGGCCACAACAGCTACTGTTCCTTATAAACTGGGTCGGATGTTTATTGGCCGGGCATTGCTGTCAATCAACGACATGTGGTGTAGATCTCATTTGTCTCGGGATATTGACAGGTTGTGCAGCGTGCGTTTAATTTATTCGTTATAAAGCAACAGTGTTTTTGTTGTTAAACTGTAATGTGGAATTGGACATTGACTTTTATTATCGAGTTTAGCGTATATTTCTGGCTTGGTATATATTTCATCAAAAGTATTCTTCATACTATCATCAAAATATTCGCCCATCGAACGATCTGTATTGCGATTTAATAATAGTTTGATACTAGAAAAGCCATATTAGCAATTGATATATGCATGGCAGCACGTTCCATTGTTTTCTCCAAAGTAGGCAAAATTATATTATACCATACCATACCAGCCGCCTGACCATGTAATGGGAGATATTTTGTGTTATGAATTACATGACAAGTAACATTTAATTTATATAAATGTACATTTATTTTGAATTTTTGGAAGACGAGATGTAACTACATCATAAAAAAATAATTAATTTTATAATAACTTTGTTGGTATGCATTGTTCAAGACATTGGACATTCAAGTTATAGGAAGAGTTGGAAATTTCCATCTGTTCTTTATATTTTGAACTTTGAGTCTGTCGAACGCTTTTTAAGGATCATAATGCATATGATCCTGGAATCTTTGCAGTCCTGCTTTATTGCTTCTTGGGGATGGATACGAACAAGACCGATCCTTGTGGGGGGGGAGGCAGCGGTGTATTGAAGCTGTCTCAATCCAAGCGAGGAGGACTCAATCCTTCCATCATTTACCTCAAACGTTAATCCTTGAATCCGCGCCCTCTGCAATCTACAACCGGCTCTGGGTACAAATGTAGAGGTCATTAAAATTTTTTGGAAGTTTTTCTGTTTGGATATTAAATGAAAAACTTCATAACCTGTTTCTTTTCCATCTTTGGAGGCTTAAAAATATTCTTCGGTAGTTAAGCGAAAACAGTTGCTGAAGAATTAAATTAGCCATCTACAGTATATCATTTGAACCAAATGTCTCACCTTTTATTGGCTGTTCAATCCGTGCGTCATCGTCGACATCTTCCCTGCAATTTTAAAGCAGTCAGAAAGTCTTACTGTAAATATAACATTCTCCTGTAAACTGATTTTGACACTGAACTATCTCACTTAGATTCCCCCCAACTTCACGTAAAATTTGATGTTAATTCCGATAGTCATTCTGACGATGGGAATTTGTATTATAATTCTTAAACATTAAATTCCGTGTGTGTGTGTGTGCGCTAAGTAACGCCTTTAAGATTTGCATCAAACCATGTCTGGACATATCCCCACTGGCAGCGGGCCCAATCACCCTATGCCGCTTTCAGAGAAAAATCAGTCTCATTACTTGATGGTTGCACTTCATATATCATATCAGAATAGCTCAGAAGTGATTCTGAACTGAGACCGCCTCACCAATGGAGATTTATATTTCTCCAAGGGTAGTAGAAGGAGCTATTCGTTCTCGAGAGCCAATGCCCCTCCGTTACATCTGACTCTGATTTGAAAGGTTTTTTATGTAAACAAACTGGCAGTATTTTTGCACTATACATTTCAAAACTACGTTTTGAAATGCTCTCCTTCTTTCGGTTATGAGGGGGGGGCCCTGCTTATTTTACCCATTTGACAAGTTATAAGCATTTAGAACAGAACATTTAAATTATATCAAAATTGGTATGAGAGTGATATTAAATGGTGCAACACTTCTTAGATAGATTGCACTGTCTTTGTTCTCCAGTTATATCAATTCATCATTCTTGCCTTTTCTTTTGTATTAAAGATGGGAAAAAATCAATATAGCCATATCTTTTTTGTATTGCTTTCTGCACGTACATGTATCTTTCTTGTTTGAATTTTTCAGTTCCCATCTGGTATCATTGCCAAATTTTTCTTTTGTTATTGTCTGTTGGGGTTTGTCTTCCGTATTACGTTAATGCTGTACTGGTTTTTATTGATGCGCAGTGCATCTTGCTTTTCTTTCCGCCAACAGTGGCTTCTGCTCATAATTTATGACATTCTAATCCTAGTAGATATTCTTATGGTTTGCATAAACTCAAAAAAAATTAGAAAAAAAAGCATATTTTTACAAACTTTTATTTCTCTCTATCTGCACTTTATTTCTTTTTATTTCCAACACTATTTCTCTGTCAGTACACAGAATCCCAAAACGGTTGAGACTGAAGATCTTTCGACTAATCGACTTTAAATGTACTGTATCTGTAAGCGGGAGGGGAAAAAATCATGGGAGAAAATTACAGCAATTTGCAGATGAGACCAACACAAATAAAACTGCGCATTAGTGGGTATGAGCGTACTGGTTTAACCTGCAAACAACGCCACATGTTAGGGAAACAATCTACAGTTCATGCCTTGTCTCTATTGCATAAATTTTTATTTACATTCCCTTTTTTTTTCCTTTCTATATATATATACTATCATTGAAATATATTAAATAAAGTTAAATTATAATAAAATGAAAAAATAATTAAGCATTCATTAGAGGCAGCGACATGCAATTCCTCCATATGAAGCTGAAATACATCCATTATTTTAAATTAAATAAAACATAAGCCAGTAGTATGGCAAAAACTGTAGAGCGAAAATTAACATAAAAATAACCCAAATAAACAATCGAACGAAAAGAAAGAATAGATAATTAGTAGCCCAGAAACCCTAATATAATTTCGATCTTTAAATCCAATTAACAAAAACTATACAAATTTTAGAATAATGCCAATTAGTTATTAATTTAGCGGTACCCCCCCGAGAGGTACCAGTTCCGAAAGACGTGAAATATCACCCAAAGAGGGTTAAAGGAACTACCAAACGATAACAAAATCAAAATAAACTAAAATAAAATAGAATAGACTGACCATCATGCCCCATATCGACAGAGGACCACGAGGCCAATAATGGTCATGGAATCGCTGCATTTCAATCGTCATACAAAACATCGCAAAGGCGGAAATATCGAAGAACCAAACCACCCTTCCATTCTCCGATAGATCAACCAATGCAGAGGATTTGCATGGCGGTGGTCCTTATGCAGCGAAAATAAACTATAGAACAGACAGCACTCTAAAGCAGAGCCACACTACTGACATACTGTAAGCTGAATCAGCTTATATTGAAGAAAAAAGGAAATAGATGGCAGCACAGGCGTTGCTAAATTAGCATATCGACCCATTACTATTGAATTATAATAAATGTTGACGAAAATTAAATTATAATAAAAAATTAAAATAATTAAGCATTCATTAGAGGCAGCAACTTGCAATTCCTCCATATGAAGCCGAAATACATACTATCATTGAAATATATTAAATAAAGTTAAATTATAATAAAATGAAAAAATAATTAAGCATTCATTAGAGGCAGCGACATGCAATTCCTCCATATGAAGCTGAAATACATCCATTATTTTAAATTAAATAAAACATAAGCCAGTAGTATGGCAAAAACTGTAGAGCGAAAATTAACATAAAAATAACCCAAATAAACAATCGAACGAAAAGAAAGAATAGATATAAATAGTAGCCCAGAAACCCTAATATAATTTCGATCTTTAAATCCAATTAACAAAAACTATACAAATTTTAGAATAATGCCAATTAGTTATTAATTTAGCGGTACCCCCCCGAGAGGTACCAGTTCCGAAAGACGTGAAATATCACCCAAAGAGGGTTAAAGGAACTACCAAACGATAACAAAATCAAAATAAACTAAAATAAAATAGAATAGACTGACCATCATGCCCCATATCGACAGAGGACCACGAGGCCAATAATGGTCATGGAATCGCTGCATTTCAATCGTCATACAAAACATTTATTATAATTTAACTTTATTTAATATATTTCAATGATAGTATGTATTTCGGCTTCATATGGAGGAATTGCAAGTTGCTGCCTCTAATGAATGCTTAATTATTTTAATTTTTTATTATAATTTAATTTTCGTCAACATTTATTATAATTCAATAGTAATGGGTCGATATGCTAATTTAGCAACGCCTGTGCTGCCATCTATTTCCTTTTTTCTTCAATATAAGCTGATTCAGCTTACAGTATGTCAGTAGTGTGGCTCTGCTTTAGAGTGTTGTCTGTTCTATAGTTTATTTTCGCTGCATAAGGACCACCGCCATGCAAATCCTCTGCATTGGTTGATCTATCGGAGAATGGAAGGGTGGTTTGGTTCTTCGATATTTCCGCCTTTGCGATGTTTTGTATGACGATTGAAATGCAGCGATTCCATGACCATTATTGGCCTCGTGGTCCTCTGTCGATATGGGGCATGATGGTCAGTCTATTCTATTTTATTTTAGTTTATTTTGATTTTGTTATCGTTTGGTAGTTCCTTTAACCCTCTTTGGGTGATATTTCACGTCTTTCGGAACTGGTACCTCTCGGGGGGGTACCGCTAAATTAATAACTAATTGGCATTATTCTAAAATTTGTATAGTTTTTGTTAATTGGATTTAAAGATCGAAATTATATTAGGGTTTCTGGGCTACTATTTATATCTATTCTTTCTTTTCGTTCGATTGTTTATTTGGGTTATTTTTATGTTAATTTTCGCTCTACAGTTTTTGCTATACTACTGGCTTATGTTTTATTTAATTTAAAATAATGGATATATATATATATATATATATATATATATATACACACTGTGTGGTTGTGCGCAACAGTGAAGTCCTTATGCATCATCAGTGGTTTTATTCAGAAGTATGACGCAGATGAAATGTCCTCCATGCTTCATAATTCTTTATTATAAGTGGAATCATGATTTTATTATATTTACGTAATGGTTTTGTTTCTTATGATTAAATATTAAATGGATCAATTTCTCTGAGTGAAATTAAGGAAAAAATAAACTGGAAAAATTTCTTGGATAATTGGAATTTTACTGTATATCAATAAGGCGATAGTTACTTTTATACATTTTCTTGCGATGTGAGTATAGCTGATCCCTCTGAATTCCAGCAATCTTGGGACTTGATCCTTCATGGATCTTGAAATATTTCAAATTTCTGGTTATATTACTACAAAAAAAATAATAATAACAAATAATAGTTCATTTGTACACTGAACTTTGTTTTACAAAATGCTGTACAAGTGGATCCTACATAGAATGAAAGAAAGGTAACATATACTGTAGTACATGGAAAAGCATTATTGTAGAGTACACAACTGCATCACCGAAGTTCCACTGTCCAGTTACTATGATAACGAAACCTTTTTCCCAGGATAAATAATGATCTGTATTCCCAATTTGAACCATCGCAATCTTTTGAGTCGGGTCCTTGGGCAGATGCAAATGAAACAAGTTAGTTAATGTACTCAGTGCGTTACATTTCAGGCGCATTCGCAAAAAGTAATAATTCGTGATTTATAACAAAAAAAAAAAAAAAAAAAAAGTGGAGGAAGCAATGAACTCTCATGCGCTAACAGAAATCATTTCGTTTCTGCGCATGGCAACAGACGATACCCGTGTTTCAGCTACAATACATACAATGATAACCTGTGTGATATGTATGGGGGGGAGAATAATAATTGCCAGGTTTCTGTTGGTTTAATTTTAATGAAATTTGGGAAAGCTCGACAGATCGTTCTAAAACAACGAAATATAAAATTTTATGGAAGTCCATCCACTGGAAGTGGAGTTATTACATGCGGACGGACAAAGAATAATTACCAGATTTCTGTTGACCCAATTTTAATGAAATTTGGGTTGGCTAGACAAATCTTTTTTTTTTTTTAAGGTCCAAATATAAAATTTCATGAAAATCCATCCACTAGCAGCTGAGTTATTACACGCGAGCCGACTGACGGATATGGTGAAGACAACAGGCGCATTTCGCATATATGCTAACGTGCCTAAAACGTTACTCTGTCGATGTTGTTCACAAACGCTGATCTAAAAGATTTTCAGTTTATTGAATAAGTTACATCCTAGTGCTTCATGTACAAATCGCGAGGTCCAAAAACAGAGGCGCCTGTTCCAAGGGTGAAAGGGGTACACTGCACCGCACCCGGGTGTAAACGTTCAAGGGGCGCCTAAAACTTTCATATACATATGAAGAAAATTTTAAAGGGGGCGCCAAATTTCAATTGGGACGCTAAATACCCTAGGAACACCCTTGCGTAGAAATTGTTTATTCTCCGGAACGAACTCCTCTCCCTTCATAAATGAAGAAGAAATAGAACACTTTCTTAATTTTCACATGAAATAAGGAGATAAAGAAACAAATTAGAAAATATTTAAAAATTAAAATACTGTACAACCATAACTAAATTCTGCCTAATGTCTTTTAAACCTATTCATCTCTATAGAAGCCCCCCCCCCCCACCCGTCTGCTTTCTCAATTAGTGTGGCACACGGGAGGAATAAATGGCAGTCATATTCTTTTTCACTAACAAAGATTTTCTTCAACGAAGTAACCAGTCACTTTGTGTCTGGTTGCTTTTTATTGGATATAATTTCTCGTTTGCAATAAATGACAATTTTGGTTGGCTTCCAAACTCAAAAATTGAAAAACCCATAAAATCTTAAAGGGTCTACTTGTACAGAATTTCATGATTTTTATATTGAGGTAAACTTATTATTATTTTACAAATAATGAATTTTTTTTTTTTTTTTTTTTCATACTGAATCCATTGCAACTAAAACCAATTGACTGGGCATATTTTTCAGTTATTTATTTTTTTTTTTTTCGCTTTGTGATAATCATTACTAAGGTTCTGTAAAAAAAAAAAAAAAAAAAGAGAAAAAAAGAAAGAAAACTCTTAAAACTGCATTCTGCAGATAAACTTGCTCTTGTGACGAGATGATGCCATGTTCTCTATTTTAATACCTTTTTTTTTTTTTTTGTTTATAATGCACGGATTAAGTAAAACTACACCTAGAATAATATAAATATTACCAACCTCAAATTTCATCCAAAAATATTCCTTAATAATTTAAATACGATGTGAGTTGGTTTAAGTCTAGGCTGGGATCGAGGCTACATTTTGCAGCTCTATTTCTTTAGCTCTCCATAGTGCTTTTTTATTTTATTTTAATATACTTAATATAAGGTTTGAATTCCTATAGTCACGTAGGTTAGTTTATTTTTCTATTTAAATAAGTATTTGGAAAGCCACAGCTAATATTGAGATAGCCTTTGTTATCGATATTTTGGCGGGAACTTCATGACTTTCGTTCGGTAGCTTAAGTTTAATTTCTATAATATAGTGTGAATTTAAATTTCATAATCTTTCTAAAGTTCACATTTTTACCTAAATAATGGTTGCTACAAGATTAGCTTACAATACAAGGTCCAAGGACATCGTGACTCAGACAATTGAGGATAGTGTTCAGGGAAACTGCTAGTTAGGGGAAGAAGAGTAATATGGATCCGCGTTTATCTGATGGTATGGGTCAAAGTAACGCTTGCACTTACCTCAAGAAGTCTTGTTTGTTGCCACATGTTGGCAAGATCTTCTGAGTGTAGAAACGTTTCAAGTGAGCTGGATGTGAAAGATAGGGAAATAAGCCTAAATAACTTCAAGGGGTGTGTCTACGGTAATGTCAAGAGTGTTCTCAAATGGCTGAATTTGAACTCCTGGTTAGGGAACTAATGCTGAAATAGGGATAACAGAAACGTGGTGCCACCCGGAAATTGGGTATGAGTTCCACTACGGTATGTATAATGTATTTAGGGAAGACAGAAGGGGTGGTGGAGTCTTGCTCCTTATCAAAATCAGCCTTAGCGCGAAAAGAGCTTTTGCTGAGTCTGAAGTTACGTCTGCCAGTGGATCTGTGTGGTGTGAGTTTGTTGAAACAAAAGTGTAAAACGAGAGTGGGAGTGATCTACAGACTAGATGATTGTGAAGACTATTACGAGAGTCTACAAGCAACTGGAATGGACAAGCAACGTACGAGCACGTTAGAGAAAATACTAGGAGTATTCATATTCTGGACCTCATCATCACAGGGCCTAAAGTACAAAAACTATTGGCAGGTAGTGATCACGCAATCGTCATTTGGAAAATGAAGAAAGACGTTGCAGTAGGTAAAGGTACAGGTTTTAATTTCAGAAGAGTGAAATTTCGCAGTTTAAGATGCTATATGGAATCTGTTAATTGGGTGGGTAGATTGCAGAGTGAGGACGAATACATTTTAATTATGGAATGCCTTTAAAACAAAAATCAGAAGCCATGAACGCATACATACCATTAAGAAAATATTATACGAGGAAGATGCCTAATTGGATTAATGCGCAGCTGGCCGGTCAAATAGAGCAGAATGGATAGCATAGTTACAGAGCTACAAACAGGTACAAGTTTATCAGTAATAGTACTGCAAATAAGGTTAGGGAGTCCAGGACTGCGTAGGAGAAAGCACTGGATAAGAGAGCAAAGAATGAAGATAAACAATTTTTCATGTATATGAATACAACGATCAGATTAGAACCTTATGCACAGGGTTTAGTAAAGTCTTGGATAACCCAGCTGATTTTACCGTTGAAATGAATAGCTACTTCGCACCCGTCTTTACTGACGAAAGCTCCTTCATACTGAGAGGCTGTGTGAGTGAGGATGAGTCATATGAAATTAGTAATTTCGAAATTACTGATGACTGTTTATTAGAAAAACTTTGGAGTTAATGGCATATACCCAGTAATTAGCCTCCGTAGCCGAGTGAACAGGAGCGGGAATGCAGTAGCACACGCTCTTTGAGTAGACTGGGGTTCAAGCCCCTGACTGCTGAATACGGTCGATCTGCCAATCCGCACTGGACCAGCGTGGCAGATTATGGTCCGTTTTCCCTCAGCATGAATTGTTGAGGAGGCTTCCATCCTGCAGTGGGTTGATAATGGCTGCACTTTACTTTACTTTTTACCCAGTAATTTTGAGGGAGGCCGCCAAGTAAAGTGTATTCGTGTCTAACTGCACCAGGGGTTTTCCCCCATCTCCATGTTGCTTTCATTGTGGATGTAACAGTTCACTGTAAAGGCCAGAAATGTAAAAGTGTATGGATTTTGTAAGTGTAGTGTTATATATCGTTGTTCTTCTGGTCATGTAGCCGCTAGACCCCTACTGAGGCCCAACGTTGCCCACACTTGGCCCCGTGGAGGCAGACCAGGTACCCAGTAGTTGGAATTTTTTTACTCTGGCAGGCCGTGCCACCTAGTTTCTTGAGATTTCAGTGGCTAGGGCCTAAGAAGGAAAAAAAAAAAAAATGGGTAAACGCTAGGAAATAGAGAAGGCCAAAAGGTTTAGAAAAGCGCTGTTTAAATTTCGACATCTTTAAATTTTTGATAAGTTGTGTCGGGATTACACTGGCGTGTTAGGCAGAGTAGGGGAGGAGACTGAAGACTGGGGGGGAGGCAGAAGTATGGGGACGATAGAGAAGGCGATCCCAGAAGATCAGTGAGGTAGGCCCATGCCTCACCAGGCAAAGAAAGGCGGACAGCAGGGGAGGGAGGAAACAGAAAAAAAAACTCGTCTCCTCCCCCCTGTCAGGGGTTTGGTAATTAAAAGTGAATAGGGTTAGAGCACCCTATTCAGATCGCCAAATGGCATTTGGCAGCAGAGCTGCGATCTGTCCGGTTGTCTCAGTCTGATCCCAGCAGGGGTCAGACCAATTATAAGGTTATTCGTGAGATAAATCCCATCCGTGCAGTCCGGTGTTTGGAGTCCGTCTGTGGTTTGTCAGGTCCGTAGTATTAATCTTTAGCGGGTTCCTTCGCTACCTTGGGGCGCGTCCTGCGGGTCCCTTATTATGCTAGTTCAGTTCCAAAGGAAAGTCTTGTATCTGGGTGAGAGCTGGTTTGGTTGGGTCCAAGGATGGTTAGTTTTGTTGCGGTGTCTGTTCTTGATCCCTGTAAATAGCAATGAGTATCCTCCTTCGGGTGAACAGTTCCTGGGCGAATTTTGTCAACTCCTTATACTCCTCTTGCGAGTCCAACAGGTTTGATTCCATGTCTCGAGGGAAGTAATTCAACCTTGTCGTCAGGAGGCAGCGGAGATCCTCATAGTTTTCACAGTTGTACATTGTGAGACTGTGTCTCCACTTCCCCACAGACACAGCGGGGATCGTTCACTAATTTAAAACTGTTTAGTTTGGCATTCAAGGGCCCCATGACCTGTTAACAGATACGTTATATACAGTCCAGGGTGAAACCATGATGGTACTTTTGGGTATAATCTTCCGACCTTAGGCAGAAATTTCCTCGTTATTTCCCCTTTTGTGGATTCTGACCACCTGTCCTGCCAGACCTGCTGCAGGTGGGTGGTGAGTTTTGTTTTCAGGTTTCCTGTAGGGGAACAGCCTAAGTTATGTCAATGGAGTGGCCCAGGAATGTGCAGAGAAGCCCTTTGTGTATGTAAGCACAAGCTAGATCTCAGGCGTCCACCACAGGTTAAAATCTCTGGAATCCGGCTACCCATAGTTACTGAAGCTACCATTCTTGGAGTGGTAATTGATAACAAACTGAGCTTCCTGCCACACCTCACCCATCTCAGATCAAAAGTCAAGAAACTCTCTGGCTCCATTATTCGTATCTCCAGGAATGACTGGTGCCTTTCCAAGAGGACACTTCGTCTGTACTATAAAGCAGTCTTCCTTCCAATTGTCACATATGCAGCCGGTGCCTGGTTTCACCGAGTTGGCTTGGTCAAGATGAGAAACAGATTGACTGGCTTTCCCTCACCATGGAGACTTCCTTTCTAGTTACTGGACATGGCTCTCTTAATGAAAAACTGCACCAACTAGGCCTCTGCACGACTGACCTGTGCTACTGTGGAGCCAAGGAAAACTGGAGGCACCTCCTTTTTGCAGAACAGTTTCTACAGCAGCCATCCAAGTCATAGCTGGAACTCTTCCTCTGGATTTGTATGCTGCTTACAGAGGACTAGTATTTAGAATCAAAAACAGCATCCCCACTAAGTTTCTTAACATCGAGCTTGATCTTGACACTGACCCAAAAGCTGAGAAAGCCAGATGCTACAACGAGTTAGTGAACATCTGGCAGACCCGATGAGATACATCCCAGGTTGGAGTGGTTACTAGAAGATTCCTTCCTGATGTAACCTTTACATCCTCTAATTTGGTCCAACCCTGGCTTTCCCTCACCATGGAGATTTCCTTCCTAGTTACTGGACATGGCTCTCTTAATGAAAAACTGCACGAACTAGGCCTCTGCACGACTGACCTGTGCTACTGTGGAGCCAAGGAAAACTGGCGGCACCTCCTTTTTGACTGTATTCTGTACGAAGACTTGAGACAAGATTTAGTGACCATCATCCCAATATCAGAAAACCAATTAGACCAGTTACTCCAAACCCCTGAACGTTTATTTGCTCTTCACAACTTTGCTATGGAAGTATTTTCTCGAAGGAGGAGATCATATAGAGTGGTCAACACCCCTGACATTGGGCCTGAAGTGGATTAGACAATGGTGTTTTTTTTTTTTTTTTTTTTCCTCTCCTGCTCCTCCTTGCATTCTGTTTGGAGTCAGCCACTCCACACTTACTTTTATTTTTTATATATATATATATATTTTTTTATTATTATTATTATTTTTCTTTATTTTTTATTTATTATTTTTATATATTTCTTTTCTTTTATTTATTTTTTTAATTTTTTTTCCCCATTACCAACACCACGGGTGGTTTTTTTTTTTTTTTTTTTTTTTGTCTGCCCCTCTGGAATGGGCCCCCAGAGGATCCTGACCTACCTGCTGGCAACATCATGTGGGTCAGAGTCTCTTTTGAGACAGTATGTGCATTACTGGGACTGGCCCATCTTCCCGTGGTGTGGACGAGTACCCAGAATCATCTGTCCAGGTGATTGATGCTTCTGGGTAGCCAAGTGGCCAGACACAACAACAGAACACACACATAATACACACAAACCTACGTCACACACACACATCTGTCCCAATTGTAGTGATACTGTTCTTCACAGAGATACGAGGCGGAGTTGAACAGATGTTCTAGGTGCCGCCCTTTACAAAAACACGTGTGTGTGTGTGTGTGTGTGTCCCCAGTCCCTTTGAACCATTGAGGCTAATTATGAGGGCATCTTTGAACTCAGGAGAGATTCCTTTGGATTGGAGAAGTGCCAAAGTATCGCCAATACATAAAGGCAGTTCTAAGAGGGAAGTTGGTAACTACAGACCGGCTAATCTGACTTCAGTGGTATTGGAAAATAT
This sequence comes from Mastigoproctus giganteus, assembly GCF_048544385.1. NCBI lineage: Eukaryota > Metazoa > Arthropoda > Arachnida > Uropygi > Thelyphonidae > Mastigoproctus > Mastigoproctus giganteus. The sequence continues at coordinate 49,119,418 of NC_143575.1, forward strand.
TAAAGGCAATGATTAAGAGTGCAATGCAGGGACATTTAGATAGATATGGCATTCTGAAGGACACACAACATGGTTTTGTTAAGGAAAAATCATGTTTAACTAACTTACTAGGCTATTTTGACCCAGTTACTCATGAGCTGGATGTAGGGAACAATTTCGACATAGTTTATTTGGATTTTAGAAAGGCATATGACTCAGTCCCTCATGAGCGGTTACTGTATAAGCTGTAACAAGTTGGGATTACTGGAAAGTTATAATATTGGCCATATAGTGCAAGAAAGCCACAGGCTTTTGCTGCAATGGGGAAAAAAAAAAAAAACACTTAAGTAGATGAGAAAATGCAAATTATATGCTTCCTTCCTCATACTGGTAACTATCCGGTTGACCTTTTGACCTTTGAATTTGTTCAAACTGTCAGCCTCAACTACCTACGAGGGCAACTTGTTCCAGCAATCAACGACTCGCTTTCTAAGATGGATTGGTCGATGGCTGCAGCGCAGAAAGCTGTGCTTAATGGATATTCTTCAGATTGGTGTAACGTCAGAAGTGGACCCCCCCCCCCCCCAGTGATCGGTTCTTCGACCACTGCTGTTTCTCATTTTCATAAATGACATCGATTAAGGGATAGAAGGCATGATGTCAAAATTTGCAGACGACGTAAAGATTGGTTGCGTGGTTAAAATGATCAGTGTCAAGCAGTGCTCCTTCAGGATGACTTGAACAGACTTGGAAAATATTCAGAAAAATGTCAGCTATGTTTTAATGCATCAAAATGCAAGGTCTTATACTTGGGGAACAGCAACCGCAAAACAAATTATATATTTAGTGGGGTTGAATTAAAAACAGTAGAGAAAGAAAGGGATCTGGGAGTTACGATACGATATGGGCAGATATGAAGTTTTCTGAGCAGCGTAGACAGGCAGCCAGGAAAAGCCCATTATGTTCTATCGTTGATTGATCGAACATTATCCTGTTGAGATAGGGAGGTTATAATCCCACTGTATAAGTCAGTTGTAAGCCCACATTTGTAATACTGTGTTCAAGTATGGAGACCTCATCTGAAAAAAAAAAAAAAAAAAGACATGAGCTTTTTGGAAGGGGATAACTCGCATAGTGAGGCCGTCGAAAATACGAAGAACGACTCCGATTATGCGGGTTACAGAGCTTGGGAGCCAGGCACTTCAGAGGGGTTATTAAAATGAATGAAGGTGGAATTTTTACTGTTATAAAAAAAATCCAGAACCAGGAGCCATGAATTCAAATTATAGGGGAGAAAGTTTTCTTTTACCCAGCGAGTCGTTGATTTCTGGAACAAGTTGCCTTCCAGGTAGTAGTGACTGACAGTTTGGATATATTCAAAGTTCAATTGGACAGTTACCTATGGGAAGAGGAGGAAAGTGGTTTCCCCACCCCCTCTCTCTCCAGTGCAGCAAAAGTCTGTTGCTTCCTTATACTATTATAAGTTTAACGTAAACGTCATTTCCTCAACAGGAGATTTTAGTGATGTTTATATAACCTTACACTGTTTTATCATTCCTTCTGAACACTTTCTAATTTTCATTCGCTGTGATAACATGTTGCTCTCTGTGGAACTGACTTCGTAAAATAAATAAAGCAAGTTTTTTTTTTTTTTTCTGTTTTTTTTTTGTGTGTGTGCTTCTCACAGCTGTTGTATCCAGGGTCCTTTCTGACGAGATTGGATGCAACGGTCGGCTATATATTTTGTTCCTTGCTTTGTTTGTCTTATCTATTTTTCATTTGTGGTTGGTTTATCTGTAATTTTATTGATATTTCACGCCTTTTTGTCCAGTGACAATACAGTCTAGGAAATTAGGACTATCTTGACAAATCTGGATGAAGTCTTCGCTTCGTGAATTGTCTCCTTATTCATATCCAACTCACGAGCCATCATCTGAAGGTCAAACGACGATCTACTTCCACAATTTCCCAAACTTTTGCAATTCCATCCTCATATCGAGTGGTTGCTGGACTCCTACTTCTTGGGTCATCGTGAATATTCTCATATCCGTCTCTGAACTGCTTATACCATTCAAACACACTAGTACTACTTAACGTTTCATCATCATAAACAGTTCTTAACATTTCATGCGGTTCTATTGCAGATTTTCCCAGTTTAAAGCAAAATTTGATATTCGTTGGTTGCTGCATAGTACAAAATCGTGACACGACCCTACTAATGAAATTGGTTATTACTTGCAACCTGTCAGCGTACTGGACAATCTCTGTACCACCATTTGTCGAACGAAGTTTGAATTACAACATACCACTTCCGTTTCTTTTCAAACATGATCGCAACAGCTCTGCTCCCTGGTGGCGCAGAGGCCTCTTCCATACAGGTCCGTTTTGCAGAAGTTCTGCGTAAATTTGACTTTTCAGGTGGAGATAGACGGAAGTCTAGGTGCCACCGTAGACATGATAATAATAATAACAGCACCAGTCCAGGAACTTTATTGGTACACCGTATATATATATAAATGAATTATTACTATTTTCTAATGCGCCTGAAATATAATGCTCTGAGTATATTAACTTGTTTAACATTGGTTCGCAGACCTATGGGGTTTTCGATGGTTCTCTAGGGAATGTGCAAAAATGGTTTTATTAAAAAAAATTAATCGACTGAAAACGTGAGGCTCATGTAGGGCACTCATTACTCCTGTATGTAAGACAGCTTCATGAGTGGTGATAAAAACCACACTGTACACCGCCACACTAGGACCGGAAATTTATTCTGACAAAACGAGCTGTAGAGGCTACAACACATCGAGCAAAACAAGGCTCATGTTTTGAGTTGGTTCTTCACTCATTTTCAAATGATAAAATAATTATTTTATAAGTTCTGATGAATATCCGTTTGGTTTCTCAATGGACAGATTACATCACACTACAGCGTATTTAAAACATAAACATACAGTAACGTATCAAACAAAATAGTATACAAAATGGCCCGGTTGCACCTGCTTATATGAAACGATGCTTTAATTTGATACCAGTTTTTATTATTCCTAAGTATAATGCCTTACTAGTATCACATTAAAACAGTCTCTCATAAAATGTTTTAAACTTATCACTACAGTATTCTGATCCCATTCACATCATATGACATTTGCTTCACAACACTCCGGCCAGTGAACGACCAACGAAATTTACGCATAAATTGTTGCGGCTATTAGTTTTTTAATTATGTTAAATGGTGAAATATTGCATCCGGGTGAAATCATAATACGCGAAGTTTAAAGGAAAGATAAGTAAATCTACATGGTAATATTTTAATTCCAACTAACCAGTGTTGGGTGAAATATCGTTAAGTCTTCAGGGAAAACGTTTCTTTTATGCATATAAATGTGTTGTTTTAAGAGGTCGTTTCAATTAAAAATGAAAACTTCGGATAGCATTATGCGTTTTAAGAATGTGATGGTATTTCAATTATGAGATAAGTGCGTAAAGTTAGATCCCTGTAATTAAGATTAAGAGCTTCGAAATGACTGCAGAATTGTAAGAGGAAAATGGCGGCTGTTTTTACACAGTTTTTGTCAAGCGCTTCTTGTTTATACTTCAGGGATTACTAGCAGATGACGTATAGATGCTGTGTTAAATTTACATCTGTCTTGGCGGAAAATTCTTCTATGTTCTCCGTCCCCAGTTACGTTAATTTTCGACGAGGTACGAACGAAAGGTTGAGTTCATTACTGTAGCGCAATGGTTTCAAACCTGGATGCCACGTAATTTGGGTATAAGTTACTTAATTTTTTTTTTTTTTTTAATGTGTATGTTTATTTCATTATAAAAACGTTTACGGTATCCATTGTGCAGTATCTTTTTTAATTTTGTGGCAATCTATAACTGATGTTTATTTAGTTCCTTTATATAAAGAATAAAATCATTATATAAGTAAATATATAATTTGTATTATGAATTGTAATTTTGTTTATAGTTATATTATTGTAATAACTATCTTATAACATTTTTAATACTAGATACATATATACAGAGAGAGAATCGGATCTAACAGGTAGAAAATTGAGTAGGGGTGCCACAAAAGACAATAAATTACTTAGGGGTGATGTTATTAAAAAAATGTCGAAAACCACTGCTGTACTGCATTCGGAAATACTTGAAGTTTTTTTTTTAATTGTCAACAAACATAAGCTTTCATAAATGTGTATGGATGATGAAAGATTTGGCTTGTATTTTAAAAAATTTGATTTTACTACTTAAATTCCGATATTAATAAAATTTCCCCTTACTATTGTAAAATTCTATAAAAATGTCATTAGTTTTTCCATCAAATTTTAGTCACTTATTTACATTTAAAAACTTGTTGGTTAAACTTGATTTCCTCTGTAAGTGCTAAAGATTCTTTAGTACCTACACTTTTCTACACTGGACATCATTACAGTGAGTAGTAGTAGTGGTGTGTGATGCAAGAAAGCAAGTGTATGAGCTTATGCAGCATCAGCCAAAAAAAAAAAAAAAACACACCATTCCCTCCAAATGCCTGTCCAGTTCCTCCTTAAATTTATTCAACCTATCAACTTCCACAATAACAGATGGAAATTTGTTCCAGCAATTAACCACCCGCTGGCTAAAGGCAAATTTCCGCACATCTATTCTACATCTGTCTTTTCTTAATTTGAATTTATGCCCCCTTAGGTTTGTAATCTGAACAAGTGGAAGGATCCCATCAGAATTCAGCATGCTCAACCCATTCAAGGCCTTATACACCTCAATCATCACCGTGCAGGTGCCTAGTCTCCAGCCACTGCAATTTGCAGAACTTAAGCCTCTCTTGGCAAGAGGATCCCTTCATTCCCCTCACCAGTCTTGTTGCCCTTCTCTGTACACGCTCAAGTAAATCTATATCCTTCCTAAAATGAGGCCTCCAGACCTGTATGCAGTACTCAAGTCGTGGCCTGACCATTGCCTTATACAGAAGGACAATCACCTCCTTCTCCCTGCTAGCAAAATTCCTATATATCATTGACAAAACCCCATGACCTGTTCTGGCAGCCTGTCTGCATTGCTCAGAAAACTTCATATCTGACTGCACAATTACTCCCAGGTCTTTTTCATTTTCTACCACCTTAAGCGTAGTACCACACAGTTGGTACATTTCTCTGGGGTTACTTCTACCCATATGCAGTACTTTGCATTTGTCAAGGTTAAACTTCAGTTGCCACTTCTTAGCCCATCTGCCCAAATTATCTAGATCCTGTTGCAGTAGTACACTGCCATTATTGTCATTAACAACCCTGCCAACCTTTGTATCATCTGCAAACTTCGACATTAAGCCTGATATACCTTCATCAATATCATTGATAAATATACAAAACAACAATGGACCTTACACTGAACCCTGTGGGACTCCACTAATAACATTAGTCCACAAAGAGCAGCACCCATTGATTACCACCCTCTGTCTTCTCCCACTTAACCATCCATTGTAGCAACTTACCCTTAATACCATTCTGCTCCAATTTGCACAATAGTCTTCCATGCGCAACAGTATCAAAAGCTTTCCTGAAATCCAAATATATGATATATTAAAATTATTTTTTGCATCCAGTTCCTTTGTAATCACATCATAACATCCTGTCAAATTTGTCAGACAAGACTTTCCCTTAACAAACCCATGCTGTGTCTGAATTATTGCTGCAGTCTTGTCTAGATGATCCTGCAATGCATCTTTAACCAGTGACTCCATTATTTTACCCGGAACAGCAGTTAAACTAACTGGTCTGTAATTACTCGTGTCACTCTTCGATCCTCCTTTGTGAATTGGGGATACATTTGCACATCTCCAGTCCGTGGGAACCTCCCCTGAGTCCAAGGATGCTCTCATAATTATGGCTAAGGGTTTGCTTAGTTGCTTTGCCGCCTCCTTTAATATAACTGGATAGATCTCATCCACCCAAGGTGCTTTTCTTATGTTTAACTTCAACAATTTCTCCTCCAGTTTGCTTTCAGTTATTACAAAATCATTAAGTATTCTGCTACAATCTGATAACCTTCTGCCATTTTCAAACCTTAATAATTCCTCATGTGTGAATGTAGATGCAAAATACTCATTCACTTTGTTTGCTATCTGAGCAGGATCATCAACACTCGAACCATCGATGTCAAGTGGATCAATTAGATTCATCCCTTTCGTGAGAGGCAACTAAGTCTCAAAACAGCTGCCTCAGCAGTGCTTTGAGTTTTAAATTAATTTATAAATCACTGCTATTTATATTAGAATGATATTAGCAGTATAGGTTGATAGGATAATAGTGCATCATCACTGGAGAGAGGTTAAATTGTTCCCCATGACAGAAATTAAACCCAGAACTGTAAAAGATTTTCAAATTATTTTAGTGTCTGCACTGAAATTTAATCTCACGAGTTTTACAGCTTTGAAAGATTAAATATGTATATATTTTTTAATTTTTCCATTTGAAAACATTTGAATGCCATGGAATTAGTGTGCTTGAATCACTAATAGACAATGGCCATCTTGATTGTCTCGCCGATGCCAAGCATCCATTGTAGGCAGATGCATTTTGAGCATGACTTGCCAATATGGATTACAATGTAGTTTATCATTTAAGGATAAACAGGTCCAAGCATTAAATTGTGGACAATGCCAGAAGTTAGATATGATTGTTTTTTTTTTTTATCAGTTCCAATCAAAAGGTTGTTTTTTTATTGTAAACTCAAAAAAATTAAAAATTAATTTAAATAACTTGCTAGATTGGTGACCACATGATAGTATTTCTGTTTTGATTTTTTTCAGTCATCATCCTGGTTAATTTTATTTTTATTCCATTCAAAGTTAAAAATTTGCCCCTTGAATAGCCTGCAGACCAAAAAACATTTATTATCAATAATATTATTTTCTTTTAGGCATCCCTTTGAATTACCTTTACTTTCTTTTTCTTTGAACATTTTGATTAGAATGCAGCTTTATAATTCAATTTGTATGTTATTTTTTTTAGCAGATTGCCTGCTTTAATATTTTATTATTATTTTTTATTTTATTATTATTATTAGCTATATGGTTCAAGGAAGCCTAAGGCTTATGCTGCAACAGGAAAAAAAAAATTTCCCTAGTTGCCGAGGGAGAGGGGGAGAGAGAGAGAGAGAGAGAGAGAGAGAGAAGTAGAAGTGAATCACCAAGAAAGAGAGGAATGATGATATCTAGCTCAGGACCCTGGGTGTGCCAAGCTCATCGGATGTGAGCCCCCAGGGTTATGTTAGTATTGGGGTCTGTTGCCATTACATTATTTTGTAAATAAATAAATCCATCCTTACTTGTCTGCATTGCCTAGCATTTGTTTTTACACATGTGTTTTATGGGAACATACCTGTTGTGCATTTCAGGTTCTTGTGCTTCTTTTCCCTTAGCATGCATTGTAGAGCTACACCCCTTTCATCATTCTGTGGTGCCCTGATTAGATCATTCTCCTCAGTTGAATCAATAATTATTGCCAGTAGCTTTCCAGAGCCCAAAGAGTACTCCAAAGATGTGTATTTTTGGAGTACTCTTTGGGCCCCATGGCTCAATCTTGAGACTTACATACAATTTGGAATGGATCTTGCAGCTAATGAGTAGTTTATTTATAGTGATGGACTTAACTGAATGATTAATTGAACAATCAAAATAATTGACTTATGACCTCTTGATTATGTCCATTACTAGTTACTTCTCTATCCAGCTATAAATCATTCATATTAAGTTGATGCAGATGACCAGATAATTTTTTAATTAATTTTTTTTAAAAATAAGAATAAGTAATTGCCTTTATTTTTGTTCCCAAAAAGACGAGTGGTGTGTAATATACACCATGTGTCTTCTCCTATAACACTTATTGAACTAACAAAAGATAGCTGTTACTGACACTTTTTTGTTTTCTATAGTTGCAATTTAAAAAAATAGTAAATAGATTACATTACAAAGTGTGCGGTTTTAAACTACAGTGTCTCAAAAAAGATTCCCATGTATTTTTATCATCAGTATTTAATCACATGTTTATAGTTAAGCTTAAATTGTTTCATCCTTGGTTGAAAAATGAAATGAAACCCATAATACAAAGCATGGGGTGATAGTTCAAGTGTTGTGAAAAAAAGGGGTGAAGATAGAGATAAAAAAGTTGCATGATAGGAAGACTATCCACCTGGAATTTGGAAGTTAAAGATATAGAGGGGCACCCCTGTGGAGGGTGCCTACCCTCCAGAGGTGGGAACATCAAGAGTAGTAAAAGGTTTGTGGCGTAGGGTTTACCAGGCAAAACAGTTAGTATGGGAGGTGGAGATAGGAAACAGAGATTGCAGAGGAGAAATGTCATAGGGCCAGGGTGTCCTATGTGGGGGGAGTCCCACTATAGAGAGTGCTTCTCTGTTTTATGATCTCAGATCAGCTACTCCCACATCATACCACAATGTAGGCATGATGTTGTCAGTAAGGTGGGGGGATGGGGGGGCTTCTTGCTAGGTTGTCCCCACTGCAGTCTAAATTTGGGGGGACTGCTAGCATAACACACTCTTCATGATGAACTCAATCCAACTGTACGCCTGTTATGCTTACACAAGTGGGGTTTTTTTTTTTTTTTTTAACATTTAGGAGCAGACTGGAAAAAACACAACACCACTTTCACTTAACATTCATTTGCATTTACACAACTTAACCTGCAAAAGTAATTAAATAATTTAAGATTTTTTTATGCATATGAAAAATATGTACAGTGAACCAACATAATTGCATATATTAATCTCTTGATAATCCAAACATTGGTGTAGAGAAGGCAATGAAATTACCATAAGCTACAACCTTTGTGTGGTATCTGATCCAGGAAAAAAAAAAAAAAAAAAATGTTGTACCATATTTTTTTTTTTTTTTTTTTTAAGGACCAGTTATCGATGATATATACCTCCACATGCTTGATATAATAGATTATCCCTACCATTTATGAGTTACATGGGGGTGAGGTGCCTCCGTAGCCAAGTGGGCAGGAGCAGCAGCAGTGCGTAGCACACACTTCTTGATTAGACTGGGGTTCAAGCCTGTGACCACCAAATACAGAGGATGCGGAAAGGTCAGGGAATGACCATCGCATATCTCTGGAGCAATGTGGCCTTAGTTGCTAATGCTCCTAAAAAAAAACCAAACAACAAATAACAGACATGGGGGTGAAGTTGTTTTACTACCAACAGGAAGGGGAATCCCCACATTATCATTGTAATATCAGGGCCCAACTTGATAATCATTTCACAGTCTGGTGGCTAAGCTGACAAGGAAGTACTGAATCTCCCCTCTACCACCACATTCACCTGATTTAATCCCATTCAATTTCTACTTGGGGAGCTACCTGATGGATGTATTGTTGTACATTATAAAACTGGCCACACTTATAGGATGAAATTTAAACAAGCATGTGAAACTCTTCCGGCAGTTAAAGTGGAGAATGCTTATTACCGAGTTGTTTGCCCCTGTAAACAGTGCATATATATGGTGGACAATTTGAGCAGCTACACTAGCTCACCATATGCCCCAAACTATTGCACATACACCAAATAATAACAGTTGCTGAGGTTTAAGAAATTAATAATACATTTTAAGAAATATATATGTTTATTTCTTAAAATGTGTATACAACTTTTTGAAGCTGTATATTTCTAGCCTTTGCACCAAAAAGAACTGAATGATGTAAACTGCACAGCAAGCACACTGGCATTTATTTGACTGAATGTATAGTAGTGGCAAATGATGCAAGTAAACAAGCTTATGCAGCATTAGCAAAACAAAAAAAACTTTTATATATATTTGTCCCTAACTTCCAAATAGCTTGTCCAGTTCTTTATTCAATTTTATTCAAACTAACCACTTTACAACATCAGATGGAAGATAGTTCCAGCGATCAACTGCCTATTGGCTGAAGGCAAACTTCTGCACATCTATCCTGCAACCATCCTCCTGCAGTTTGAATTTATGCCCCTCCTGTGTGTAGTCTGAACAAGAGGAAGGAATGTAATCAGTACTGAGCTTGCTCAATCCATTCAAAGCCTTTTTAAATACCTCAATCAGATATGAAATTAAACACTTGCAGGTGCCTAGTCTCCATATGCTGCAATTTGCAGTACTGAAGCTCTTTCTTGGTAAGAGCACCCTTTTATCCCCCTCACAAATCTTATTGCCCTTTGCACCCAGACCTGCATGCAATGCTCAAGATGCAGCCTAACTACTGCCTTATACAATGCAGTAATGACCTTATATTGAACGCTAATTGGTAAAAAAACATCAGTGTATGACTTTTTTTTTTATGTGTCTGCTGGGAGTTAATGCAATGTATATTATATTTTGCCATTTAGCATTCAGAAGTTATTTATTTTTTACCTAATTAAAAACATGTATTTATATAAACGTTTCTCATTTCAGAATGCATCTGGTTAAGAGAGCAGAGCTGAAGGGGAGGAAGCGCTGAAATATCACCATGACCCAGAGTCTCCTGCAGGCTAAACGTTTTTTCTGTAGGGAATGGGCTTTTGCCAAAATTTCCCACTGCCTAGAAAATCGCCCATCATCCAAAACATGTGGTGCTCTGGTTATGGGAGGGCCAGGTTGTGGTAAAACTGCTTTATGTTGTGAAATTATATGGCCAACTGCTAAACATGGAAAGCAGTGCTCTCTCAGTGGTCGCATGCTAGCCTATCACTTCTGTCAAGCTCATGATATTGATACCTTGTCTTTAGCCAATTTCATCCTCAGCCTTGTTCAGCAGATTACAAAATCTGGTATACTCTCAGGCTATCAAGAGCGGATAAAGGACTCTGAAGTCCAGGCAGCTCTGGAACCAGAAGAGTGTGAAAGAAATCCCGATGAGGCCTTTAAAAAAGGAATACTTTTTCCTTTGTTGGAAATTGATCCTCCAGAACAAACCTGTTTTATTCTTGTAGATTCCATTGATGAATCCTTTCTGCATGCTGTTGGTGATAAGGGTTCTATGAGCCGAGCCATTGCTGAATTGCTAGCAAGTCATCACCACCTGTTTCCACAGTGGCTGTTACTCGTGTGCTCAGCTCGAAAGCAAAGTAGAAGTGTAACTCGTATGTTTACTGGCTTTCGTAAAATAAGCCTTGATGATCTCAGGAAATCACACGTGGTGCGCGATGTACAACAGTACATTCTCTGTCGTTTGGACCAAGAGGATTCCCTACGTCAACACTTAAGTAGGGAGACCGCTGAGATGCTCAATCAGTTACATATAAAAAGTAATGGGTGTTTTATGTATTTGGAAAAAGTGTTAGATGGAGTGGCCGAAAACTTCATTATGCTACGAGAAATACGTGAAATTCCTGGAACTCTAAATGGATTGTACTTGTGGCTCTGCCAAAGACTGTTTGTCAGAAAGCAATTTAATAAAGTTCAGTCAATTTTGAATGTAATCCTTGCAGCAAGGAAACCGCTTACAGAAGATGAACTGTATGAATGTGTATGGACCAGAAACACAGTAATGACTAGAGATGAATTTGATAAACGACTTGGTATTTTATCAAAAGTATTAATAGATAGCAGAAATGGAACCAAGATTCTGTTTCATCATAGTTTTGCAGAGTGGTTACTGGATGTGAAACACTGTACTCAAAAATATTTGTGCAATGCTGGTGAAGGCCATGCTATGTTGGCAATGAGGTACACTATTCATGCCCAAGATCTAGCCCCTGAAGAGGTGCATGATTTTGCCCTCCATCTAAGTAAAATGCCCCTGTCTTCTTTATTGCAGTCTTTTCACATTCCTCTATGGTTACTTGTATGGAACACACCAACAGAGGATACTCTAATCAAAATTTCTCTACCAAAAGATCCTAAAGTAGTAAAAATTCTTGTTGATGCTGGAGCTAGGCTTCCAACTCCTGGTGAAGAAGAATGTGAAAAGGATAGTTGCAGTAGTCCAAAACTACCAGATGATCCACTTGAAGCACTACTGGAAAGTGGTGCCGCTGTAAATCAACCGGATAGTAATCAGCGTACTCTTTTGCACATTGCTGCCTATGAAGGAAAAGCAGAATTGGTTGAAAGGCTAATTGACAGAGGTGCGGATCTGGAAATGGAAGACAAAAATGGACAAACAGCTCTGAATTTAGGTAAGTAATAATCTTGCTAACTTAATGGTTTACTACAGATTCTTAACAAGATCTAATTATCATATTCATTTGCTTTTCACAATGTTTTCCTAGATAGTCTTTTTTTTTTTTTTTTTTTTTTCCCCAAAGTATAGCAGTAGTCAGTCTCATAAACTTTGATTTTTCACCCTCTAAAGTAAACCAACTTTTTTAACACATATTTGCTGATGTCAAGGTCTTGGTTTCCAACTGCATCCAGTGTTGCTGCTAAAAATAATACTGAACCTGAATTCGCAAGAAGTTTCCTAAGATAGCACCCCACCACCAAGGGAGTCAATGTATAGATTCCTGATTGCATCGAGCTGAACAGTTCAGTTGAATTCAGTTAATGATCCAGTCAACCATTATTAATGAAATTAATTTATATTAATTCATGTAATTCAGCAAAGGATTATTAACCCACTCGGAATCACTTGCAATCATATACAAGATATTTCCACTTTGAGGGTTGTTGCCCACTATTCAATACAGATTTTTAAATAGAGAAACTTAATTTCTGTTAAAATGAAATTTAAGAGAAAAACTGTAGGAAAAAAAAAATTACCTTGGAAAAAAAAATTGTTCCTGAGATGTGAATGTTATTCTAACCAGTATGACTTTTTATTAACTACATGAGTCATTTTACATTCCTGTGTAGAATAGGCAGGGCTGTGCAAATAGGGAGTACATTGGATGTGCTGCACCAGGGCCCCCGATATATGGGGCCCCAATCGAGGGAGCCATCAAAGTCTCAACATAAATAAATGAGGCCCCTTAACCCTGGCTCTAGCAGTGCAACTCTCAAAAGAATAATGCTTCAAAACAAAAACAACAAAACTTGTGAATAATAACAAAATGCAAGCAGATTCTTTTGGTGTTTCTAGGTCCTGTGTACTCTTCGTTCAGAGGCCTCACTATGTTACATCAGTCATATCAAAATGCTCTTGTCATCACTAATTTTTTATTTTTAAAGAAATTCAAAATCATTTCTATAAATATGGTTTGCAATATTATTTCCATAAATTTATTCCAGTATTAATTTACTCTCATTATGAACTTTGATTACATTAACAATTTTGCCAACCGAAAAAGCAGAAGGAATTTCTGAGAAATCAGTGTTAAATTTGTTTGTAGGATTTTATTGTTGGAATTTTGTGCACTGTTTCTATATGTCTCTGTAGGAGTCAAAGATACAGTTGTGCCTTAACTTAAAAAAAAAATACCTAGAAACAATTCCATTAGCTTTAGAAAATTTGCAGACCGAAAATTATTTTGTTAAGTGCACCTTTCTTATAACACACACACACACACACACACACACACCACACACACACACACACACACACACACACACAGAAAAGAGAGATTTGAGAAGATAAGTAAGTTCTCCTCTATATATATTTTTTTTTACTAATACTATTAACTAATTGTTTGGTCATCTCATGACACTTCTCCTTTCTTCCCATGGTGGGGTTGGACCTGAATTACATGAAGTTCTCATCAAGGACAAAAAGTAGTTTCCATGGAATCAAATAATCTTTCAGCCATGGTAGTTATGGGTTCCACAATCATGGAAAATGACAATTTGGAAGGATCACACACCAAGAGAATCAAATTTCACTCCACCATGACTAACATATCTTTCTTTTGACACATTCATTTGTCTGATCAAGCTTTAAGCAAATTATCCCCATTTCTTATACAAAAATACATGTGGAAACTGCCTAAATTGATAAAGAAGTTAGTTTGGGGATTTATTAGTTGAAACAACTTAGAGAAACAATAAGAAAAGTTACCTACTATAATGAAATTTGCAGGTTTGTCTGTGTTGGGTAGTACAGGAAATGAAAGGTTAATCAGCCTTTTATACCAAACAGATTATGATGAAGAAAGTTTGGACTCACTCATACAAGATTGATTATACTTAACTTCAGTATTTTTGTCATGCCACTGGCAGTAAAGGCAGATTATCAGCATTGCAAAGTATGACTTTATATACTTAATCCAATTAGGTGTTTCAATGTCAGTATTTTGGTTATTCAGAAAATGCTTACAAATGACCACATGCAGATTATCGCCATGCTGCCTTGACCATAAGGGCACCACTTTCTCTAGACATATGGATTGCAGGAAAAAAATATACAAAAACATAAGGTTGAAAACTGTGACATATCCTGAAGCATGGAACAGATATTGGCAGCAATATCCCCCCCCTCAAGCTTATGCCACAATAGTAAAAAAAAATGGCCAATACAAATAGAAATGTCTATTCCTATAATCATGTCAGTCATAGATTGGGAAAAAACTATTGTCTGTTTTGAATCAAGATCCTTAAGTGCCTCTTACCATGAGAGACTCTGACCAGCACTCTTTTGCTGAAAGAGATACCAGCACAAAGTAGTTTTGGATCTGTTCCACTGACTAACTGTAAACAAAAGCAAGTATAAAATGATGAAATGGATATTGATAAATTTGCAGAACAACAAGATAATGTTATTGACTTAAACCCTGCAGATGACATGGAATTCTCTCTCCTAAGAAGCACTGATTACATCATGAAAAGCATAAGGCATCAGAATCTAAAAATCTATCAGATCAGATTAACAACACCAAAGGTAAACAATGGCGCATACTGTTCAATGGAACTGCAAAGGCATGAGGATGGAATGAAAGACCTGCTCTATCATTTAAAATCAGTAGCAGTTAGCTTGCAAGATACTCATCTAACTCAATTATATTTTTTAATTCTGAACTATAATATTTATTGAAAAGACAGGAATGAAGACTGCTGCACTGAATGTTTTGCATCGACATTCACTAGAGGAGTTATTCAGGGAGGGTAATGCTAGGAGGTGTATTCAACTCTTGCAGTAAGCTAGATAATCTTGTAATAACTGAGAGTAAAGTGGAGGAGAAATTGTTGAAGATAAACACAAGAAAGGCACCTGGGGTGGATGGAATCTATTCAGTTATATTAAAGGAAGCAGCAAAGGAAGTAAGCAAACCATTAGCCATAATTATGAGAGCTTCCCTGGACTCAGGGGAGGTACACATGGAAAGGTCTTTATGAAGATCATCCAGTCAAGGCTGCAAAAACATCGCGAGCAAACCACTTAAGGATCTTGATTCAAAACAGACAATAGTTTTTTCCCAATCTATGACTGACATGATTATAGGAATAGACATTTCTATTTGTATTGGCCATTTTTTTTTTTACTATTGTGGCATAAGCTTGAGGGGGGGGGGGGATATTGCTGCCAATATCTGTTTCATGCTTCAGGATGAAAAGGACCTGAGGGTAATTGTGCAGCAGATATGAAGTTTTCTGAGCAGTGCAGATGGTTTGTGAGAGTAGCTCTTGGTGTCTTGTCAATGATATACAGGAATTTTTCTAGCAGGGATAAGGTGATTATCCCCTTATATAAGGCAATGGTTAGGCCACACCTTGAGTACTGTATACAGGTCTGGAGGCCTCATTTTAAGAAGGATGTAGAGCTGTTGGAACGAGTACAGAGAAGGGCAACAAGATTAGTGAATGGAACAAAGGGTTTGCTCTTACGAAGAAAGGCTTAAGTTTTGCAAATTGCAGTGTCTGGAGACTAGGTACCTGCGAGGTGATCTGATTGAAGTGTATAAAGCCTTGAATGGTTTGAGCATGCTCAATGCGGATGGGATTCTTCCTCTTGCTCAGAATAATCACCTGAGAGGGCATAAATTCAAATTGAGGAAAGACTGTTGTAGGATAGATGTGCAGAAGTTTGCCTTTAGCCAGTGGGTGGTTGATTGCTGGAACAAACTTCCGTGTGTCATAGAAGTTGATAGCTTAAATAGATTCAAGGCAGAACTTGACAAACATTTAGAGCGAGTGGATGCTTGAAATAAGGGTGGTTTTTTTTTTTGTTGTTTTTTTTTGGCTGATGCTATATAAGCTTGCTTTCTTGCATCATGTGCCTATGCTAATGATAGTAACTCCTCAAAGGGAGTTTTGTAGGAATTTTGACATGCATAAAGTGTGTGTGCTGCAATAGTGGAACCATTACTGTGAAATGAATACTGACCATTAAGTTTCATTTTGTTTGAAGGAGACAAGGCTAACAATGGCTGGGAAATCAGTGCATTACCAACCTGATAAATAAGCTAATTTAGCCTGAAAATGCAAGTCAAGATTTGAGTAATGGTGGCTCTTAATTAAATTTGTGTAGCAAGAAATATTATAACAGCTCAAAACACCTACAAAGCAATATCCAACCATTGACAGAGAAAAGGGTTAATTGAAAATAAGAAATTTAACTATAGATGTCACTATGAGCAGCATATTAGCATCAGCCCATTGCAACCATGTAACATACAAAGAAAAATAAATTAAATAACTAGTAAAGAAAAGGGAAGAACAAAGTAGTACAAAAGAATAGTAGGACAAACCTTGGTGGTTACAAAGCTCATGCTGTTGCATGTTGTCAGAATATAATTCAAATAGAATATATGCTTATTTTCAGTAAATATATTTTTATTTTTTTGTTTGTGGTGCCCTCCTTAAATGTGCAAAAAGATTCAGCCCAAGTGGTTGGACAGCACTTATCTAGATGATGCAGTTTTACTAAGTTCATCACCAAAAACTACTGTATTTCATTTATCTCTTTACTTCTATCACAGATACAGTTTATTTTATACCTATTACTGACACATGGATATGGTTCATTAACACAAGATATGCAACTAAACTTGCCAATATTATCTATATTGCTAAGATAATTGACTTGTGCATCTGTGTCAAATTATAATACATACTCTATAGTATTCAGCACTATACTGAAATTGAAAATTTCCAATATTTGTTATCTCTCATGTTACACCCAACTTTGTATGATATTTTTAATTTTACTAGCTGCCAGACAAGGTAGTGCCAAAATAGTCGAACTGCTGGTTAAAGCTGGTGCCAATCCAGACCATGCAGACAGTGATGGCTGGACTCCTTTACGCTCCTCAGCATGGGCTGGACATGCAGAGGTCAGTCAGTTTAAGAACTATATTTTTGAAGGTTTTAAATTTGTAAAACTAAACCATTTTAACATAGCAAAATTTTAAAATTATACCTGAACAATTTTTTTTAATGTTATTAGTTTGTCAAAAGTGAATTATTAATAGTTTAATAATTATTTTTTTGAATTATTAAAATAAATAAATGTTTTTGAATTGGGAAGTGTTCCTTAACTTCTCAACAGTTTTTTTTTTTTTATATATATATTTATGGTATTTTGATGTGTGTTTTGAGTTATATTTAATCTCTGGAAAAACAGTTGAAAGTCATATAACAAAAATGGGCAGAATGTAAATGGGCAGCTCTCAATTTGACAACAAAATTATATATATATATATATATATATATATAAATGCTAGAAAGTTTGCTTAAAAAGATTGAGCAAACAAATTTCGATTTTTTTTTTTTTTTTTTTTGTTTTTTGATGAAATTTTATTTCTCATAAAATACTAAGAACTATTTTAAGTATTATAATACAGGTGATGTTGGGTGAAGAATCTGCCCCAGAGTCCTAAATGAAAAGTTCTTTCATATGATAAATTACATTTCAAATGTTTTTTTTTACAGATTGACTTAATCATGTGTAGAATATAAGTTATGAAAATTTAAAACCCCACAAGGACTTTATAATTACCCTGTATGTCATATGGAAGTCAAATAAGTATGAAGCTTGCCTGGCCCCATTGTTTGTCATGGTTCTAGGAACATAATCATGATGAACAGCAGTGACCTACTGTACAATTAAAAGTACAGGGTGGGATAAAGAAGAACTTCATCTTCTGGACCCCATACAAGTTTAGAGATTACTGAAATACTATGTGCCTTGTAGTTCTTGGAAAGATGGGGACTCTGGCAGGTGAAATCTTTATTTATTCTGTCATATTCAGTAATTTATCTTTTGGCATTTAAGTTAATTGCATTGTTCTGCCATTTTAATACTAATATCATAAACTGTATCTGATATAATCCTTCAAGATGATATTGCCACTTAAAGCATATGCAATATTTTATCCTGTATGATTTTACAAGACTTATAACTGCAATAAATACACCAATCCACATCTATAACACGGACTTTAATTAAATAAAATTAAACACAAGATTAAACTGTATATTTAATATAAAAATAAAATAGCTTGAATTTAAATGTATGAATATTACAGAGTTAAAAGCAATAAAAACAGCACCCAATCTTTCAAAGCCACCCATGTCCTTTATCAATAGTGGAGCTTTACAGCCAAGGTACATCCTTAAGTAATACCAGCAGGATTATGGCTGTCAATACGTGTTACTGAAGGAGCATGGGAATTATCCTTGCTTTTAACTCCATAGTTTCCAGTGTATTTTATTTTCATATTAAATATACAGTTTTATCTTGTGTTTACTTTACTTTTAATTTTTATTAATATCCTTTTCATATATGGTTAGTGTATTTATTGCAGTTATTACAAGTTGTTGTTTATCTAACCCCTCAGGCCTATTTGAAGAAATTATTTTACAGGATACAGTTTCTATGATTATTTGTGAGCTACTGTTTTAAACTTCAGTACTGCTAACTTGGAGCTGACAGTGGTCCTACACGATTGCATAGCGTAGTGTTCCCCAGCCTTTTTTCAGATATTGACCATTTTATATTTGAGGTAAAAACCAAAGTTCAGTTGTCTTTATAAAAAAAATAACTATTTTTAAGTACAATGATATGTACTCTTAATATAAATATATATAGTACATGTTAGAGTGTCATAGGCATACTATCACTGTAAATGGAATTGTTGCCTACCACAAAAACTCTGCTTTATTGCTAAATCCCACAGACTACTCTCATAAGTTGCTGGACCACAAGTGGCTTTCATAGCACAAGTTTGGAAACATTAATATAGTGGGTTCACCACTTTTTTTCTCTTTCAGAGAGGTCTGGATTCAAATTTTGTTAGGAATCCTTAAAGATCTCTTCAGATGGAGAGAACAGAGTTGTAATGAAGACACCTGCCAATTTCCAATCAGCCTTCCAGAGAAGTCTTCAGAGGTGGATGGTAAATCTGGTGAACAGGATAATTGGGATTACAGCAAGAATTGGATGAATTAGTGAAGGGCTTGGATCTACCCAAATCCAGTGCAGAGCTCCTAACATTTTGTTTAAAAGAATGAAACCTACTGTAACCCAGTTGCAATACTTTCACATACAGATAATTATGCATGTAATTATGCCTTTTTATTTTTAAACTGTTGCAGAACCCTTGTAGTTTTGTTTTGAGTTCAGTGGTCTTTATAAAGAAATTGGTATTATTTACAATCTAGAAGAGTGTTATCTTTTCATACACTGTTCAAGTAAAGGTTTAAAAACTGTGTTGCTTCACAATAGAAATATACACCCATCAATTTCTGTTAAAGAAAACTACAGAAATGTGGAGAATTTGTTAAAGATCAAGTGTGGCTAGTATAAATAGGATATGTGTCTGCACTTTGCAATATTGGGTTTCCTTTTGGATTTGTAAGGTGGTTTCACTAAGTTCCTTTGCTTTCTCTGCCTCTGGGACAGCAAGCCAGTAGATCAGTACTGCAGGAGAAGAAAATGGGCTGCCAGTATTGAGTTGTTGCAGCCTGGTGCACATAACAAACAATTCTTTAGTTCCAAGAAACAGTCATACTTCCACCACTCCATATCAAGCTGAGACTGGTTAAACAATTTAAAACATTGAATCCCCAAAGTGATGCCTTCAAGCATATATAGTGTTTCAAAAATACATTAATCTGTAAGGCAGTCATTTTGCCTTGTAGTGAATTGAGTGAAAATTTGCACAAAAAAAAAAAAAAAAAACAGTTGACAGTCTGATTGAAAAAAATGGGATGTGTAATGTCAATCAAGCTCCCATACTCGCACACTCGCTTGATTTTCTTCCCTCCCCTCCTTTCAGACCAAATTCAGTTGATGTTAGAGGATAATGAGGATAGATGCTACTAGGACATCCATTAACTGGATGTCCTATAGCATCTCAACTCAACAAATAATGCAGAAGACATGTTTAAACAAACTTTTTTTTTTTGTTTAACCCAAGGAGGTTTATATTTTTTTTAATAACTTGCTGTTTACATGTAGCAATGATTAATACGCTGTTCTGTACAGAAGCTAAACATTGTTAATATATCTGATTTGGCTTTATTACATATTTACTTTTATTTCATTTCTCAACAAATAATTGATGCTATTCAAAAACTAAGGTTATATTTGGAATCAGAATACCCAAATTCATAAACAGTAAGAAATGCAGGTAAACAGAACCTTTGTGAAAATTTGTTACCTGGTAGGGTCAACAGAAATCCATTTGCATTGCAGTATTTATAATTTATTGCATCATCCATGCCATATATCCATCAACAGGGCAGTGATGATGTGAATATTTATGAGGGGTCATCAGCTACATAAGCTACAAGAAATTATATCAGATTCGTAAAAATAACATGCTGTTATACAATTTTGGATGCAGATTAACAACAGACAGGAATGACCAGCTTCCTTGATTGCCAAATGATGTCATTTTAGTAATCATCATGAATGAATATTCATGATGATTACTAAAATAGAGATCACTCCACTTTCATCCAAGTGGTAGAGGGCAACTGACTAGAGCTGGATGTGTTGATAATCTTAAGCCCTAGTGCACCTCCTGCAGGGTTTGGCTTGGGCAGTTAGTTAGATTTGCACTTTATCCACCTTTTGTTTTGCATTGATAGTGGGTACTAATCTTCTACATAAAATCCTCTTTGACTTTTACCTTTCTTGCAGGAATTGAACATAGACATGATTTAGAGTACATGATGATTAAGTAAGCCCTAATCTTTAATGAAAGTTTGCTTGGTTACATGCTTTGGATTTGCTCCTGCCAGGAGACTGGAGGGAGTATGGGTATGAATGGGGATAGTTGCTGGAACTATCCCCATTCAGCCCTGTTGGATTGGATGGACACTGAAAAACATGACTTGCAAATTTATATACTTAATCCAATCAGGTGTTTAAATGTCAGTATTTTGGTTATTCAGAAAAATGACCATATGCAGATTATCACCATGCTGCCTTGACCACAAGGGCACCACTTTCTCTAGACATATAGATCGGAAAAAAAACAAAAAAAAAAAAAAAAAATACAAAAACATAAAGGTAGAAAACTGTGTGACACATCCTGAAGCATGGAAACAGATATTGGCAACAATACACCTCTCCACCAAGCTTATGCCACAGTAGTAAAAAAATGGCCAAAACCAATACAAATTTCTATTCCTGTAATCATGTCAGTCATAGATTGGGAAAATATTGTCTGTTTTGAATCAAGATCCTTAAGTGCTTCTTACCACGAGAGAATTTGCTTACAGGTGAGACATCCACCTGTAAGCAAATTCTCTGAATTTAAAGTACTAGAGCATGGGAGAATGTGACAAAAACCCTTGAACCTGACCATATTGACAAGTGTATGCAAAGCAGGCAGCTAGGGCTTTGCTAGTTGGTACTTCTGTATTTTCCTTCAAAAGAAGGGTTAATGAAATTTCCAAGAGAAGAATGCATCTGATCCAGCTCATGTGGATTTATTTTTTGTTCTCAATTTGAGAGGAAATGTTGGGTGCCCTGTCACTCTGTTTCCAGGTTTCTCTGAATTGGGTTCAGAGTGGCTGTTCCACAAAGCCCTGTCTAGGGAGTTATTTCCCAGTGTTCCTGTGGCCTGATGATGACACATCTGTTTTGGAAGGGGGGTACATGGAATTTGAGTAAGTAGGGCACAGTTACGTTTTGGTTGGAGGAATAAGGAAAACAGGTTTGCTACTCAGCACATCAGTCTTATATTCTGGAGGTGCTTCACTGTGAGAACTGTCTTGGTCGTATACTACTCAGTAACACAGCTCAAATGGAGCTGTGCTATTGAGTAGTATACGATCAGAGTATTTACCAACACCACAGTTTCGACCCATTTTGGAGTCTTATCAGGCACCATGAAGATGAACAAACAATTGATGAGATATACCTCCCATATGTGAGATGGTACAGCAGATGAAAAAAAAAAAAAAAAAAAAACCTATTAATTCTGTGAAGGGCAAAGGACTTGTGTTCAGTGAAAGTTACAAAATATAGTTTTTGTAGCTCTCATTTTCCACTGGTGCAGTGCTTTTTTTTGATATGAGGGTTGTTCTATAAACAACGATCATAACTTTTTTTTTTTTCTCCCTCCCACAACATACTTTTATTGATGGTCCTTTTCAAAGTAGCCCCATTTGATGAAATGCACTTACTCCAATGTTTCTGCCATTCTCCAAAAACATGATGAAAGTCATTTTTTGGCATTTTATGCCACCTCCAATGTCGACAACTGGAAAATGTTTTCCTCGCAGCTCCTTTAACTCTGGAAATTAAAAAAAATAATAAAAATTGCAGTGAAAGTTCAAGACTGTAGGGCAAATGAGGAAACACATTTGGCATTAATGCCGGCTAAGTACTTGATGACAGTATGAAGTCTCATATTGTCGTGATGCAGCATCCACCATCTGCATACAGTTGTGGTTATCTGCGACGAATGTGATCCTGCAAAGTGTGCAGCACAGATCTGAAGTAAGGTCCCATAACAGCCCTATGATGCGGCACAACATGCTGGTAAACCATTCCTTGAATGTCAAAAAAAAAAATGACCAAACCTTTCCTGCCAAAGTCACAACTTTTGCTTTTTTTTTGTGTTACGGATGACATAGGCTTCCAAATAGAGCTTTGTTGCTTACTCTCTTGGTCAAAATGATGAAGCCACATCTCATCTGTCATTGTCACCTTGTGCAGAATCTCACATCTTCGGTAACAATCCATTGCAGCTCCTAACAAACCTCCATGCAAACTTGCTGTTGCTCAGGTTAGTGAATAGTTTTGGAACCCAGGGTGCTCAATCATGTCATACACAAATAGTAATGGAAAATACAGTGTGTGCTTCCTATTCTGAACATCTCTGCCAGTTGCCTTACTGTTATACAACAATCTTTTCACAATTACAGAAGCAGTGATTAGAGCTCCAGGACTGCTGATTTTTGTGGTCGAATCAAGTTCATCTTTAAAAATTCTAAACCACCTGCAAGATGTGCTATGTGGAAACATAGATTCACCATACGCCTCTTAACATTTCACATGATTCAGCAGATGTTTTCTTGAGACAGAAAGAGAATTTGAGAGCAACATACTGTTCTTCGCATGTCACATCCATTTTTACATAGGCTAAACTGAACAGGCATAAACTTGACCAACTGCCATGGCCATACAGTGTGCACAAATCAACGGGGCAGTTGCTATGCAATGCAGCTTGGTTTGATCTTAAATTCTGCAGCTCAGCTAGAAATAGCAGGCAGCAGAGTTTTTCATGAAAATTATGATCATTCTTTATTGAACAGTCCTCTTAGTAGTGCAGTACAAAGGCAATTCATATTAAAGTGCCCTGCACAATAAGATCAATGCACTTATTGTAAGTAGCAAACCTAGTCTGTTTATGTAGTTTAAACTACTAGAATAAAATGAAGCTGTGTCCACTTGTAAAATAATGTTTATTTCTCTCATAGCATGATGGTGTAAACCTAAATTTACTTGAGTTTTTTTTCATCTGCTAACCATCTCAGAAGATGTATCCCAGAATAACCATCCAGAGTTATTTTGGGATATCTCATTACTGGATGATTCTGTTCTGCACAGCGCCTACTCTCTTACTGATGAGATCCTGAAAAGACCAAAATTGTGATATGGGTAATGACATACATTTAAATAAATAGCAACATATTTCGCCATTGAAGTAGTGCTTTCTATTTAGAATAGTGCAATATGAAATTCATAGAAGTACCTCCTAGTCGTGAGATCAATACGTTAAGTAGCAAACCTGGTTTGCTTATTACTATGCACAAAATGAAGTTAATAAATATCTCTTGGCAACAATACAGCTTATCAGGTAACACAGCCAGGGGGACAGAGAGCCATATGTCCCTTAACCATGCATATGTGTTCCTAGCTATCTCAAAAATCCAGTCATCATGCCTCATCCCCTTGCGATGATACCTGGATACGATGCAGAACACAGCCATTCAAATATGACTTGCATGCTGTTATAGAGATTCAAAGCAGGGATGGCAGTGTGTAACACTCTGAATTATGAAGTAAATTTAGCCAATTCAAATCACTGAATACCTCTCCATCGCAGCTTGGAGTGGTCGTAGGGAATTGTCTTAACCTGGAGGTGATGATGCCTCGTCCAATAGGCCCCCATCTTTTATTGTGCTTAGGCAGCACATTTGTCTGCCACCTATTTGGAGAAGTCTGGGTTCCATTCCTGTCAATGCTGGAGAAACTTCTAAAGTCCTCTTTGATTGAGGCTGTAATTAGCTCAGGTGGTGGAAGCAGGATTTTTTTGCTTAAGTTATTCCAGGTTTTTCAGACCACATAACATTCAAAGTTGGCCGGTGAACATCTGTTTCTATACACCAAAATGTTTTAGTGCAAATGGTAACTTTGTGTAAATCAGCCTAATGTATCACAGGCAGGTATCCTCAAACGGGTTTCTGTTGAGCTGACCTTCCTTATATATATAATCTTATAATTCCTTATGTTGGTTTTCCTTTTGTTTTGGCCTTTTTTTTTTTTTATTCTTCTTTTTAAGCATGCTATTCTGTATGAAAAAAAAATGTTGGATAGTTGAATAAAAATACAGATAACTACTGAATATGTAAAAAAAAAAAAAAAAAATTAACATAATATGATTAAAAATTATTTTTAGTAGTTATAAGAGATAATTAAATTGACAGATGACAGAGAAAAAAAAAATGGCATTAAAAGTGCTATATTTTATACAGGTTGTGAACACGCTTTTGGAAAATGGAGCTGAAGTGGATTTAGCTGATTCAGATCATCGAACAGCTCTCCGTGCTGCAGCTTGGGGTGGTCACGAGGAAGTAGTCTTAAGGTTACTGCAATATGGTGCTAATGTTAATAAAGAAGATAATGAAGCCCGAACACCACTGATTGCTGCAGCTTACATGGGTCACACTGAAATTGTTGAACATCTTTTGGAACATGGAGCTGCTATTAATCATGAAGATTCTGATGGACGTACTGCACTGTCTGTAGCAGCCCTTTGTGTTCCTGCCTCAGAAGGCCATGCAGGTGTTGTCAGTCTTCTGTTAGAAGAAGGTGCTGAGGTAGACCATCGAGACAAAGATGGAATGACACCACTCTTAGTTGCTGCATTTGAAGGACATAGTGAAGTTTGTGAATTGCTTTTAGAGGGTGATGCAGATGTAGATCATACAGACAATAGTGGCCGTACTCCATTATTTGCTGCAGCCTCCATGGGTCATCCAACAGTAGTGAGTTTGTTATTGTTTTGGGGAGCAGCAGTGGACACTATTGATTCCGAAGGAAGAACTGTATTATCTATTTCTGCAGCTCAGGGTAATGCTGAAGTAGTTCGCCAATTACTGGACCGTGGACTAGATGAAATGCATCGAGATAATGCTGGTTGGACTCCACTTCATTATGCTGCATTTGAAGGCCATGAAGATGTGTGTGAATTACTTTTGGAGGCTGGAGCCAGAGCTGCAGAAGTGGATAATGATGGCCGAATTCCTCTAATCTTGTCAGCACATGAAGGTCATTCATCTTTAGTTGCTAAGCTACTTGACTATAACCGTTCCATGATTGATCATCGTTCTCATGATGGTAAGACAGCCCTTAGAGTGGCAGCTCTAGAGGAACACAGAGAAACGGTGAGTTTTTATTGAAGACTTACTGATGGATATTATGGTTGTTTTTATTACTTGTACATTCTGGTAAAAAAATTATAATTAAGAAATAACATAAAAAATATCTAAATGCCTACACTTATTGATTTTATCTGAGTATTTAAAATGCCTAATTATATTACTTTTTAAAGATGCATGAGTAACAAAGCACTTTCCTGGCAAGCTTTAAACTGTTTCCATTTAAGTATAATGGCATTTGGTTTGAATGGATTGAGCAGGCTCAATGCTGATGGCATTCCTCCTCTCTTGCTCAGACTACACACGTGAGGGGACAAATTCAAATCGAGGAAGGATGGTTGTAGAATATTTGTGCAGAGGTTTTGGCGATTGATTGTTGGAACAAACTTCCATCTGTTTTTGGGAAGTGGGTATTTTGAAAAAAATTCAAGGAAGGGCTAAACAAATTATTGGAGAGGTGATGTGGGATTTTTTTTTTTTTTGACGGATGCTTCATAAGCTTGCTTTCTTGCATCATATGCCACTACTAATACTAAATGCACTATTTTCATAATAAACCCAGTATTTATAAAGGAGGTTAATTAAAGTGGATCTTTACTGTGATTTGTTGAATTAGCTGATTCAGCATACTTTATATGTGTAAAGAATGTTGTTATTGAAGGGTTTTAAATGCATGAAGAGCTTAGGCCATACTGCATCATATTTAATGTCTGTAAATTGCACGTATTCTGTGGTCGATTTGTTTGTTAGATGAACCCAAATTGCCAGGAGGGAAAAAAACCATGCTACCCTTGCCTGAGACTAACTAACTTAGTCACATTGGAAAAAAAGCTTATAAAAATTCCTCGCATCATTGATAGGATTTGAACTTGGATCTTTTCCACCCAGGGTGGGGAGGATGGCAACTATACCAACTGCTGCCCATGAGGGCATAGAAAGAGTGAAACTCACACCAGTAGGTCAGTATTAATGAGGAAAGGGAGGGTGATTATCCAACAGGTTGAAACAGTATTGATTCAAAATTAAAAGTTTTGTCACTCCATAACCTGCTACCAAACACCTGCTATCTAAACAACCCCAAGTACTTTTTAGCTCTTTTCTTCTCCTCACCAACACTGCTCATCCATCTGAAATTCATAATACCTTTCAAAGACCAATGTAAATTTTATTAATATTCAAGAAAGGACAGACATTTATAGAAGTATGTTAAATTTAATTTTTTTATATATCAAGCATATTTATAGTCAAGTTATTGAATGTCCCTCATATTAGTGGATGGTGCCACTTTCAAGTATTTGATTTCAACAGACAGCTCTCTAATTTTTTCTACTGCTTTACTACATTTTTCCATCCTCTTAAACTTCAGAATTACCACATTGGGAAACACTAATCTGAGCAGTAACAAAATATTTTTTACATAATACTCTTCAGAAGTTTATACTGCTATGAGATGATATGTGAATATTTCCAAATAATTATTGATCTCCCCCATTCTGGTCATGGATTTTATGGCAATGGTAAAATAAATTAAGTTCAAAGTTTGTGGTAATTCATTTTTATAATTGCTTAAAAAATGCAGACAACCTTAAAAATCCAAAGGATAACTAAGCTTTTCTTATAACAAAGTTTCGTGTTCCACAATCTAAAGAAATATTGAAACTCAATACCAGATTAAGGATAAGCTAAATAAGCCATGGCTCTGAGGCTCAACAGTTTTTTCTTTTGTGTGGATAAAAATCTGTAATTACATGCTTATTATCAAAATTACTGTAACTCAGAGTGAAAATGGATACAAAATAGATTGTGACAAGTTTAATAATAGTAAATATACATATATTAGATACATACAAACAAAAAGCTTTCAGTTGTTTTGTCGACCCTCCTCAGTTAAACTGACAGTTAAGAATGAAGCATGAGGGCGTGTACTGCCAGTCTTGTACGTGAAGTGTGTGATTAATTGTTGGATGTTGAAGCTTGTGGCTGTGATGTATGCGGATGTTGCCAGCATTTGTCAATAGTCAGGATTGCTGTTTCGATGATGGGGTGGACTCGACATTCACTGCTCCTGTTGCTGAGGTATTGGAGCATTTGATGTTCAACAACTCCAACCAGGCGTGTCGTCGATAGTGGCGGGACCTATCCACAATCACAACATCGCGGTGTGGGTCAATGTCGTGGTGGGTTGCCCAAACGTGTTCGGCAATAGCTGAGTGCTCCACATCCGCTAAGTGGATTGCTCTTTCGTGTCCCCACCTTACTACATAGCAGATTGGTCTACCGAATCTCTTGCCATGACTGCACTAGCTGCTACATCGGGGAAACTGGGAGACTGCTCCAATACCTCGGTCAACAGGAGCAGTGGATGTCGAGTCCACCCCATCATTGAAACAGCAATCCTGACTATTGACAAATGCTGGCAACGTCCGCATGCATCACAGCCACAGGCTTCAACATCCAACAATTAATCACACACTTCACGTACAAGACTGGCAGTACACGCCCTCATGCTCCATTCTTAACTGTCAGTTTAACTGAGGAAGGTTGACAAAACAACCGAAAGCTTTTTGTTTGTATGTATCTAATCTAATATGTATATTTCCTATTATTAAACTTGTCACAATCTGTTTTGTATCCGTTTTCGCTCTGAGTTACAGTAATTTTGATAATAAATCAACCCCGGGCGCTCACATCTGGTGAGTATGGGCTTGGCACACCCAGGGTCCTGAGCTGGATATCATCATTCTTCCCTTTCTTGGTGATTCCCTTCTACTTTTGACTCTCTCTCTCTCTCTCTCGGTAACTTGGGAATTTTTTTTTTCCTGGTGCAGCATAAGCCTTCCTTGCGCCATATGGCTATTAATAATAATGAATCCAGAGCGCACGGGCCTCTTTAATCGTAATTACGTGCTGTTGCTTCATCATGTCTAAATCCATGTTTTTATATATTCCTCCCCCACCCAAGCAGCCCCTATCACTATGGAGAAATACCTGTAAATTTGGTTTACAAAATGTTACGAGCAGTAGCGTAAGCAGGATTTTTTGTCAGCAGGTATGTTCACAAAAAAAAGGTGCCAATTGCCAAATGCTAAAAAGTGACACAATATCAGATTTCGGGATCAGGGGGTACAATGTACCTGCTGACCCAACCCTGGCTACGCCACTGATTACAAGTCGCGTTATGGGGCAAAAATTTCTGGGGAGATTTTTGCCCCATAACAGCAACTGCATATAAAGCTATGATAAAAAAATTATGGCTTTATACAGTGACTGAACTTAAAGAGAATAAACTACAAATGACCTATCCGTTTGAAATTTCCCTGGATGCTGTATAGTAGAACATGGAAATGTTTATTTTTTTTAAATATGAAATATTTTCATAAGGGGGGTTGTAAAGCATTATATTACACATCAAGCATATTCATTATTTATAATTACTCTTATTTAATTATTTTTTGTAAACATTTAAATATCATATAACTTAATGAAAATCTATTGAACCATGATATGTTTAAAAAAATAGCCCAAGATATGTGTGTGTGTATATATATAGTAACGAATAATAGTATTAAGAAGTTAATTAATATAGGGGGTGGAAGTGACTGTACGAAAGAGATAGTAATATGACACTGAAATTGTGAAAGACACAGCAATGTTATTTCATTTTGGTCGCTTTTTCACTTCTTATTTTTATCTCCAGTCCATCTCTTCTTCTTTTCCATTCTATATATCGCTCCCAGTGTATACCGTATTTTCATTAGACTTAAACCAATTAAATCTCCTTTGTGTGTTCTACTTACAATATTATATATATATATATAAAATGCATGCCACACACACACACACTTGGATTTCTGATTAATGAAATTTAGAATAGCATGAGGAATGTTCCCATAAAAGAACTAGATAAAATTTTATGAAAATCCATCCACCGAGAGTTGCATTGTTACATGGACAGACATACACAGAGCTAATAGATACTTATGCATTTGTGAATGTACATAAAATTTCTCTCTCTGTGTAACTTGGAAATTTTTTTTTAGCTGGTGCAGCATAAGCCTCAGGCTTCCTTGCACTATATGGCTAGTAATAATAATAAGTTCAGAGGAAAGTTTGATATAAGGTAAATATCTAACTCTGATACATAATTCATAAAAATGAATGAATTTCTAAATGTATCTTCCATCTAATTACCAATTATCTTTCAGAATGACAGCACAAATGAAATATAAATTTGAGGCAGTGCACATCTGCATAATGTTTTCAGTATAATGCTGAAATATCTGATATCTTGCATCCTGATATAGATAAACCTTGATTTTAAATGCTCCATTTAATTAGATATCAGATTTTCTGGATAATGTTTGGACAGAGAAGGGCAACAAGATTAGTGAATGGAACAAAGGGTGGTTCTTATGAAGAAAGGCTTAAGTTTTGCAAATTACAGTGTCTGGAGACTAGGCACCGGCGAGGTGATCTGATAGAGGTGTATAAAGCCTTGAATGGTTTGAGCATGCTCAGTGCTGATGGGATTCTGCCTCTTGCTCAGAATAATCACCTGAGAGGGCATAAATTCAAATTGAGGAAAGATAGATGTGCGGAAATTTGCCTTTAGCCAGCGGGTAGTTGGTTGGTGGAACAGACTTCCATCCCTTGTTGTGGAAGTTGATAGCCTAAATAAACTTAAGGCTCAGCTGGACAGGTATTTTGAACTAACGGAGGGGTGAAGTGGAAGGTTGTTTTTTTTTTTTTTTTATTTATTTTTGGCTGATGCTGCATAAGCTTGCTTTCTTGCATCATATGCCTCTACTAATGCTAATGTTCTTGGAACCAGGAAGTAGATTGTCTGGATTATCACATGCCGATTGAGGGTTTTACAGGGATCGGATACACTTAAATAGAAAGGATGCAAGAATATTTGCTGATGCTATCGAAGCAGTATTAGGTAGGGATCGGAAAACTAATAGTTAACGGTGGTCGCAGGCAGAGGTGAAAGTGATTCTTTCACTGCTTCTATTGGAATGAGCAGCAGCCTGGAAAGCAAGATGCTGGGGATTTCAAAGACTGCTGGGAGTCATCATGGAACAAGTAAATACATGGGCTGTGTTAGGATAACTAAGAATAAGAACAGGTGCATGTATACTTGTATGTACACCAAGACTAAGAGTACAGTAAATAAATTTGATGAATCTGAAGTGTTGGTGAAGACATCAAAGGTGGATATTGAGGGATTAGCAGAGATGTGGTGTCACACAGATAGAAAAAAATGCAGAATTGGAATTTAAGGAGTACAATGTATACAGATAGGATAGACAGGATATGAAGGGAGGAGGATTTATGTTGTTAGTTAAGAAATAAAATCTAAGGCAGTGCACCCAGTTGACATAAATAGTCAGTTTGGTGTGACATAAGCACTGGGAAAGCAAAAACGAGAGTAGGAGTGTGTTGTTGTTATTTGGTTTTTAGGAGCATTAGCAACTAAGGCCATATTGCTCTGGGGATATGTGGTGGTCATTCCCTGACCTTTCTGCATCATCCGTATTTGGTGGTCACGGGCTCAAACCCCGGTCTAATCAAGAAGTGTGTGCTACGCACTGCTGCTTCTGCTCACCTGGCTGCAGAGGTGCCTAGGAGTGTGTTATAGGCCTAATGATGCCGAGTACAACAAACAACTGTTTATGTTGTTAGTTAAGAAATAAAATCTAAGGCAGTGCACCCAGTTGACATAAATAGTCAGTTTGGTGTGACATAAGCACTGGGAAAGCAAAAACGAGAGTAGGAGTGTGTTGTTGTTATTTGGTTTTTAGGAGCATTAGCAACTAAGGCCATATTGCTCTGGGGATATGTGGTGGTCATTCCCTGACCTTTCTGCATCATCCGTATTTGGTGGTCACGGGCTCAAACCCCGGTCTAATCAAGAAGTGTGTGCTACGCACTGCTGCTTCTGCTCACCTGGCTGCAGAGGTGCCTAGGAGTGTGTTATAGGCCTAATGATGCCGAGTACAACAAACAACTGTACAGAGAGAAATAGTGGGCCAATAAATCAGAATATCTTATAATGGGGGACTTTCCAGATATGGATTGGGGACTTGTGGGTTGGTCACTTGCACACTAGCAAGACTTTTCTGAATTTATTTGATGATTGTTTTCTACAGCAGCATGTTTGAGAGGCAACCAGAGGGAGTAATACTCTTGATCTGATTATCAGCAATGATTATTCATGCATTAAAAATCTGCAGATAAAAGAACCCTTAGGTGGCAGTGATCACAGTGTACTGATGTGGGATTATTTAAAGATGTAACTACCATCCGGGGTAAAGGGAAGGGTTTTTGCTTTTGTAAAGGTAACTACAGTGGTTTCAGACGACTTTTAAATTCTATGCAGTGGGACCAACTGATGTTACCAACAGCAAATTCTAATTGGGAAGTATTCACAAAATTAATCTTGGAAGCTACTAGGCTTTTCATACCAACTAAGAAATACAGTTCAGCCTAACCAGATGTCAGATGAACTAATGAGACTCGTGGAAGAGAAGAAAAATGCATGGGATGCATATAAATTATCAGTTGACACAGAAGCCTATGGTAAATATAAGCCAATCTGCAATCAAGTAACTAAGGGGGTTAGGAAAGCTAAGATGTAGATTACAAGAAATCTTTGGCAAAGGATGGAAAGAAAAAGAGCAAAGAGACTTAATTATGTAAACTCTAGAGCGAAGATGAATCAGATTGGTCCACTTGACATCGATGGTTTGACAATTCATGATCCTGCTCAGGTAGCTGACAAATTGAATGAGTATTTTGCATCTACATTCCACATGAGGAATTCTTGGAAGTGGAGGCCAGATGTTTATCAAACACTAACAGGGAGCTAAATGATTCTGTAATAACTGAGAGCAAAGTGGAGGAAAAATTGAAGTTAAACGTAAGAAAGGCATATGGGGTGGATGGAATCTATCCTGTTATATTAAAGGAGGCAGCAAACCCTTAGCCATAATTATGAGAGCATCCTTGGATACACAGGAGGTCCCAATGGACTGGAGAAGTGCAAACGTAACCCCAATTCAGAAAGGGGGATCAAAGGGTGATAAGAGTAATTACAAACCTGTTAGTTTAACTTCTATTCCGGGGAAATTAATGAAGATACTGCAGGATCATCTATACAAGACTGCAGTTATATAGTTCAAACAAAGCATGGGTTTATTAAGGGGAAGTCTTGTCTGACTAATTTGATTGGATACTATGCTGTGGTCACAAAGGAACTGGAAGCAAAAAATAATTGGTCATATACTTGGATTTCGGGAAAGCTTTTGATACTGTTATGCATGGAAGACTGCTGTACAAATTGGATCAGTACAGCATTAAGGGAAAGTTGCTACTATGGATAAAGGGATGGTTGAGCCAGAAGACGGATAGTGGTAATCAATTGACACTGCTCTTCTGGGACTAATATTCTTAGTGGAGACCACCAGGGTTCAGTGTTGGGTCCATTGTTGTTTTCTCTATTTATCAATGATAGTGATGAAGGTATATTAGGCTTATTTGCCAAGTATTTCAGATAATACAAAGGTTGGCAGGATTAATGACAATGATGAGAGTAATGATAGTGCACTACTGCAACAGGATCTAGAAAAGTTCAGCAGATGGGCTAAGAGGTTGCATTTCTCAATGTTAAACTTCAGTTGCTAAGTACTGCATATGGTTAGCAGTAACCCCACAGTACATGTACCAACTGCACGGTACTACACTCATGGCAGTGGAATGAAGAAGACCTGGAGTAATTGTGCAGTCAGGTATGACATTTCCTTAGCAGTGCAGACAGCCTATCAGAGCAGCTGAGGGTTTCGTGTATGATATACAGGAATTTTGTTGACAGGGAAAAGGTGATTATCCCTTTGTATAAGGCACTGGTCAAGCCACACCTTGAGTTGGCCTTATTTTAGGAAGGGTGTAGAGCTGATGAAATATAGAGAAGGCCAATGAGATTGATGAGTGGAACAGAGGGTTGCTCTTACCAAGAAAGGCTTAAATTTTGTGTGCTGCAGCATCGATTGCTCAAACAAACTTCTATCTGCTGTAGAAGTTGATAGCTTAAATAAATGGTTGTGTGAAATGGAAGGTGTTTTTTTTTTTGCTGATGCTGTTATAAGCTTTCTTTCTTGTATCATATGCCTCTACTAATGCTAACTATTAGAACACAAACAGTGAATTCCTTAGCCTTTCGTGGCTAGAGATCTAGGAATTCATTGTCTAGTAAAATAAAATTGAACATAGAAACTGAGAAAGACAAAAGAAATATAAAATCAAGCACCTTTTGAGAGTGCATAGTCCTAAACACTTGTGCAAAAAATCAAAAATATGAATGTCCCGTTGTGAGTCACAACAATAATGTAGTCAAAGCATCAGACAAATTGTACACATATACAGGGTGTCTCAAAAATATTGGTACAAACGTTTAGGGGAGGTAGGTAACATCTAAAGGAATGTGAATCGCATAGGAACCCATAACCAGAAATGTCACGGGAAAGTAGTAGCAGAGGCACAAGAAGCAGAAATTACACAAGACAGTAATTAGTGGCAAACATTTATTTGACATAATATTAAAATAGAGTACGAGATGGATGCATTTCATGATGTTACAACAGATGCTCGAAGGTTCCACCATGAGACACGATGCATGCGTGACACCGACACAGCATGGATTGGCGGACACGGTCGAACACACCTGGAGTCTCTTTGACAGTAGCAGCAGCGCAGACGAGTCTCGCCACGAGATCCATTTCCGTCTCCACAGGCGATTCATACACGATAGATTTGAGGGCCCCACAGAAAGAAATCAAGGCTTGATAAATCAGGTGAGCATGGGGGCCAGCAATGGGTCCACCACGGCCAATCCATCAACGTCCAAAAACACATGTTCGAATGGTCACGAACACACCTTCCATAATGAGCAGGCGCCCCATCATGTTGAAACCAAATTGCGTCTTACATTTGCTGGAACATCGTCAAGTAACCCTGGTAGAACTTGTTCAAGAAAGATCCAATATTTAGTGGAGTTCATGCGGGATGGTAACAGGTATGGGCTGACTAAGCAGTCACCGACCATACCTGCCCACACATTTATTGCGAAGCGATGTTGTGCCGCATGGGGGCGCACACCATGTGGGCCCTCTGCTAATCCATACACTAGGTGCATGTCTGCCAGCTCACAGTTCGTATATCAATGCATGCTCTTCATGCGGCGAATACTGCTTGAATGAGTAAACCAGAAATTTTCCCTCTCGCAAACTGATGAACAGTGCCGTGTACCGACTTACGGTGACATTTCCGGTTATGGGTTCCTATGCGATTCACATTCCTTTAGATGTTACCTACCTTCCCCTAAACGTTTGTACCAATATTTTTGAGACACCCTGTATATATATAAAACAATCTAGTTTTTGCATTTCTAAGTTACTGTGCAGCTTTGATATTTCAGTTCATTTATAAATTTGCATAGGATAGATAGTACAGTGTATACACACACACATATGCAATGTATTGTGTTAGATGACAACCCAGTGTTTGCCATGTTAGTTTTGTATATATGGGTGTGAAGAGAGAAATTTCTTTAAAAAATTTTTTTTTTTTTTTTTTCACTTAAGTTTTTTATTCAATAAAAATGGCATACAAACAAAGTGGAGTGAAAGGGAGAAATGGGTAGTAAGTATTAGCAATAAGTAGAAAATTGAGAAATTAGAGGCACACATTCAGCATCTAAGAATGTCGAAGACGTTTTAGTAGCTCAACAAACAGTGTTCGATTGACAGAAAGGCAGGAAATTTAATGTTAATCCTTTGTTTCTGCTTTTAATGCAATATCTAGAAAAATATATATAGTTTACCACATTACCAAGTTGAAAGATGCTAACATGGTGTTAGTGGCAACTTTTTTTTTTTTTTTTTTTTTTCCTGGTACAAATGTTACATGCAATAGAATTCTGGTAGAGGGGTGAAAATTTTAGCAGCAGCAGCAGCAAGACTGTTTAAACATTCATCTCTCAATTGTTTAGCTAAAAATTTGGTGCTTGTGCCTCAAAACATCACCATTCACTTGAACACCATTATGATCGCAAGATGAGAAAACACTAGACAAGTCTTGAAGCTTCCTCCAAAGGGGGAAACATTACAGATATTTGACAGTGCTCCTTTCTCCTTAATATTAGAAAAGTTGTGCAATAGATGGGAAAACTAGGTGCATTGCTTTTCCCCCTAGCTCCTTCTCTTTTCCAGCCCACATCAAGGTAGTAATCGTGGGTTGTAAAAGGCTCTAACAAGGGAACATTTTTGAATGAAAATGTTGACTATGTGTTGGGATGGAAACTATCAACTTCCACACCAACCTCCCTCAGTTTCAATTCTTATCACCTGATGTGTGTAGTCTAAGCAAGAGGAAGAATCCCATCAGCATTGAGCTTGCTCAATTCATTCAAAGCCTTAAACACCTCAATCAGATCACCTTGCAAGTGCCTAGTCTCTGCATGCTGCAGTTTGCAGAACTGAAGCCTTTCTTGGTAAGAGCACCCCTTTGTTCCCTCACCAATCTCATTGTACATGGAAGACTAGCTAAAGGCTGCATACATGGAAGACTGGCTAAGGCTGCATACAGGTCTGGAGGCCTCATTTTAGAGGCCTCCAGACCTGTATGCAGTCCTCAAGATGGGGCCTGACCACTGCCTTATACAATGGGATAATCACCTCCTTATCCTTGCGAGCAGAATTCTTGTATATGATTGACAAAACACCATGAGATGTCCTGGCAGCCTTGCTCAGAGAATTTCATATGCAACTACACAATTATCCCCAGTTTCCACTACCCTGTAGTGTCACACAGTTGGTACGTTACTCTGGGATTACAGCTACCCATACATAGTACTTTGCATTTGTCAATGTTAAACTTCAATTGCCATTTCTTAGCCCATCTGCCTAACTTTTCTAGATCCTGTTGCAGAGCATACTATCATTAACCACCCTTTGTATCATCTGCAGACTTGAACATCTGATATGCTTTCATCAATATCATTAATAAATATAGAAAACAACAATGGACACAACACTGAACCCCTGGAAGGTAGTCCACTAAGAGCAATATCTATTGTCCATATGATATCAAATATGCAGACCACTTGAAAACCCTGAGCAAAATTTTTATACATAATGAAATGCAAACACACCAGTTTAC
Organism: Mastigoproctus giganteus; assembly: GCF_048544385.1. NCBI lineage: Eukaryota > Metazoa > Arthropoda > Arachnida > Uropygi > Thelyphonidae > Mastigoproctus > Mastigoproctus giganteus. The sequence continues at coordinate 49,156,589 of NC_143575.1, forward strand.
ACTGGTTGGAGGCACAATGTCACAAAGAAAACTCTCATGGTTATATTCTTTCAGCATTGAAAATGCAGTCACACAAAAATCGTCTCTTAAAATGCTTGACAAATATCACACATCACTCAGTTTTAAATACCATATAGTGTACTTATATTTTCATGAACTGTATAATATACCTTTCCCCCCCCCATATCCTCTACACTTTTGCATAATAATCTGGGCCCTTCCCCCACCCAGATAATCAGGGAGGAAAAAACTGAGAATTTACTGCACATCAGTTATTTCTCTTTAGTATCACTTTTTTTTTTTTACTTTTTCATGGAGGGTTAACTATGCAAAATGCTGATCTCCACAGAAAAAGCACGTAACAGTTTCAAATTCAGTTCAACATCTTGCACTTAGAGTGCATTTTCTATTACATACTTTGAATTCTAATAGCTTTCAATATACCTGAGATATAAGAAACTATTTTATTAAAATTGCTGATATTAATCATTTAATAATATAGTCTGCCGATAAATCTGTGATTAGGTACATTTTCATAATAAAATCATATTGTTATATATCATTATAAATATTTGTACATGTCATTTTGTTCTACCTTATGCATAGATTTTATTCTTGTTTGTAAATTATTTATATCATTTCTTCATACAAAAAGCTGTTTTCCCATTGCCAATAATAAATATTTGATATATTGAAAAGTAGATTGAGCTTTATGAATATCTTTCTTTTCAGGTATACCTACTTTTAAGCCGTGGTGCTGATCTGAATTACAGAGATGCCGATGGCCGTTCCACTCTATATATCCTTGCACTTGAGAGTAGATTGGATATAGCAGCTTACTTTTTATCTAATGGTGCTGATGCTGAAATAGCTGATAATGAGGGACGTACACCATTACACGTTTCTGCATGGCAGGGTCTCTACGAAATGGTAGCACTTCTCTTGAACAATGGTGCAAATGTTAATGCTGTGGATGCCGATCAACGAACGGCATTACAGTCAGCTTCCTGGCAGGGTCATGCTTCAATTGTTCGCTTACTTTTAGAACATAATGCCTGTGTAGATCATACCTGTAATCAAGGGGCCACAGCTTTATGTATAGCAGCTCAGGAAGGGCATGAAGAGGCTGTACGAATCCTGTTAGAGTATGGTGCTGATCCTGGACATGTAGACCAGTTTGGCCGTAATCCTTTGCGAGTTGCAACCAAAGGAGGCCACAACCACGTTATTAAACTGCTTGAAGATAACATAGCATATATTAGTGAGCAAAAAAGGCATAGTCAAAGACACTGTGTAGGTAGTACAAGTACTACATCTCTTACTTCTGCTTCAACAACTGAAACAAAACCTTGCAGTGCTATTTTATATCAACCAGGATTAATTTCACCAGTAGAGTCCCCTGAGTCAACTGTTGACAAACGGCAGTCTTTCATTTCAAACCAGTCTTCTTCTAAGTCATCTAGTAATTTAACTAGTTCTACTAAGTCATCTCATCAAGGAGTTGATATTCGAACAACAGTATCTGGAGTCCCAACTGTCATGACTTTTACTCAACAGTTACAGCAATGCACACGTAATCGAAACAGAATCAGCCGTATTCTCTCCCCTCTTAGTGAACCAGAAAGTCCAGTACCAAGTCCACCTCAGTCTCCTCTAAGTGAAATTCAAAGCCAGAGATTATCACCTGTGCAGTTGTCAAGTCCACAAGGTATCACAAATACACCATACCTTACTCATGTTCCAGTTGTAATAAATCGTTTTGTTCACGACAGTAGTGGAAGGATGCAGTCATCTCACAGCGGAGATGGCCCACAACAGCCTCTGCTTCATTTGACTACAGCCGATGCACATCGAAGGGCACCATTTGTTTCTCAGGATGCTTTAATTTCTCGACCTCAAGAACCTAGACTTCGCCGAAATGGAATAGTTACAAATCCAAACTATAAAGGAGGCCACAACATTGGCTTGCCAATGAAGAATAGTTTGCCAAAAGATAGTGGTAGTACCTCAATATCTAATCATGGAGTAGAACACAGGCAACTTAAAAGTAAACACATTTCTAATTCATACGACGAAACTGTGAATACTAGCTCTTTACCATTAAAAAAAGAAACACCGTTATAATAATAAAGAATTGCTTGTAGCTTGTGAGTTCCTGAAAGCCTACTGTTGGAATCCCATTGTGTAAACAGTAGGTAAAATAAAATGTCTTTCAGCTCTTTGCATGAACATATGTGAATTCCTGCAGGTAGCGTTATAGTTACCAGAAATTACAGTTTGGCAGAAAGTTCACTGTTGCCCCTCCCCACACAAAAGACAACTTTTGTATTATGTTGTAAAATACAAGAGAACTGTTTTAATATAAAGTGTTGTATTATTGTAATAATGGTAGAGAAAGACTGGTTTGTTAATAGTACAGAAAGCTTTAAAGCCATGTTAGTTTAATGTTAGTAAATTTATGTAAAGTGAATGAATTAGACATCAGCAGCTTTTTATATGTTGGTAAATCCCTGGTGGCACTGCAAAGATACAAAATTTTAGAAATCGGTTATTGAATTAATATATAATTAAGATTTTTAAAAAATCTGATACATCTTTCTTTTTGTGAATTCTACACATATGTTACTTAAAAATTAATATATTGAAAAATTTTGTCATCTTCACCATTAAACTATACTTATTAGGTAAGTCAGTATCAAACAAGTGTTTTTTTGTTTTTTTTTTTCCCCAAACCAGGGATTAACTGATCATTTCTTATATTCATAGTACCTGTCTTCCAATTCAGGAAACTATTAAGGAATTTTTCATCCACTGTTAATAACTTAGGGAATGACGATCCTTCACTGCTTTAATTGAAACTACACCTACCTATTTTGTATTTAGTACTACTATTCAGGATTGCTGTCACTTCATTTAGGATATCATGCTGTTAGGTAATTTCCAGTGAAGCAATACTGGTGAATGCATAGCTTGTTTAAATCTTTCTTGAATACTGGATAATCTACTTTAACTGTTTGTAACTTATGTAATTTTTCATTAGTATAATAATTATTGGATTAATTTTTATATAGTAACAATTTATGGGGGGGAAGTAATTTGCTACTAGTAACATAAGCTACAAGCACCTTAAAATGGTAAAATTTTCTAAAAGCAAATCTCCGAAACTTAATTTGAAGAATGCCATCGTAATCTAGTATTTTTAAAAAAAGTTAATGGCTTGAAAGCCTCAGACTAAGGGAAGTATACCAGATGAACAAGTTAGTGCAAAGCATCATTTTAGTTCATGGTAAATCACCAAAGTAGGCAAAATGGCATTGTTTTTGTTCCATCTCATATTGTGAAGAAGTTGCCTGGTAGTAAACTACCTCGAATAAGCAACGTTTTGATAGTAGAGAAGATTAATATTGCTTATCCTTGGAAGATAATACCAACCAAACGGCACCGTTTCAAAGCTTATTGGCCTCATCAGTGGGCAGGTAGGTACACGCCCACTACCAGCCCACTGATGAGAGGCCAACAAGCTTCTTAACGGTGATGTCTGGTTGCTGGTATCTGCCGAGAATAAGCAACATTAAACTTCTCTACTGGCGAAGCGTTGCTTATTTGAGGTAGTGCAATACCAGGAAACTTATTGTGAAGGCATTCACAATATGAGATGTAACAAAAACAATGCCATTTCACCTAATTCAGTGATTTACTACAAACTAAAATGATGCTTTCACTAATTGTTCATCTAGTATTTTGTGTAAAGCTCTTCCAAATACGACCTGCAGTTTGAAAGCCTAAGGCTATAATTGTGTGATTATTTAATGGGTCACAAAAACAATTATAATAATCAAACAGCTCGAAATGGGGGTTGAGATTAAAAAAAAAAAAAAAAAAATTGTTAGATATTATCCTTTTTTTTTTTTTAAACAGCATTTGAAGACCTTTATATCAAAAATGTATATCAAACCACAAAGCTTGGGAACACCAGGAGTCCATAATTTGTGGCATAAATACAAGTGCCCAAAGAAAAATTTAAGGAGAAAAGGGCAATCAAAAAAATAATTAAACCTCACAAATTTTAAAGATGTTTACTATTTTTAATGTCTTGATAAATATTTAAATTATACAAATAATTATTAAAAAAAAAAAAAAAAAAAAAAACACACACATTTTGTATGTATATTTATACGAGGGTCTCCCGTAAATAAATAATGCTCCATGTACAGTAGAGGATCGAAAATCAATCAGAACGAGCCAGCATTTATTTATTTTTTTATGATGGTGCCATAAAATAATTGCAGTAAGCACTTGTTATTTTGATCACATTTGCGAATTGAATTTTGATTCTATTATACAGCAGTTATAATAAAAGAAAATCAGAGGAATATTGTCTACAGGCTATAAAAAATGAAGATATAAAGCAAAAATTTACACTTTTATTACCTTAGCAATTAACAAAATTAAATGTTATGTGAAACTGAATCAAACAAACTGAAATCAACAAACCAATTGCTATCCACCTCTCAACTACTCTTGCTGCAAAGAGAGATCTAGCAGCAAAGAAACGTAGTTTGAAAATGGTGCAGCAAACACTAAGTAATTATTTTTGTTAAAGGCCTGTATATTATGGCAAAAAAGTTCCATTTGTTTAGTTACCTATGAATAAAAATACGTAAGTACAACTTAGTGTTTTTATTTCTAAACTTTTTTTTTTTTTTTTTAAATCCGAAGTCCTAACTACCCCCGGTCCCAATTAGTTTGGATTATCGACTCTCTACTGTATTTTCAAAACCTAAGTTGGCACCAAAAAATAAAACTTTTAGTACTATAAGTTTAACTAAGTTATAGAATTCTGGATGCAGAATTTTAGAACATTCTTACAGATGTTTAAGGACAGGAAGTCAGAGTTAAGACTATTTCCTCATCTGGCAAAATTATAACCAATATTTTGGGATGGTGAGGGAGCCATTTCAGTGGATATACTGAAAAAGCATCTGAAGCAGGGGGGGGGGGGAGAGAAAGATTCCACATCGAAATCTAGATAAGCAGTTTACTACTATTAACAGTTATTCTTTAAACTGACTATGTAGAATTCTGTTTCTTCCCAATTTGCTGTAGTCTCTAACTTCTCTGCTGCAATGTTTGCTGAATTATCTTCAGTTTACCAAAAACACCAATGTCCAGGGTTTTTGTCAACTAAAGAAACAGCTTTAGATTTTGTAAATGCCCTTGTTTCATCATATAAGAATGTTTCTAAACTTCAGCACTCTGCAAGCAATTATTTTTTAGTGTGTCCTTCACTTTACATCCCTCAAATGGTGGAGGAGGAGAGAAAAACGTCTCTAGATATGCATGTCCTTGTGTAAGTAAGTGCATCTTTTACAGCCAAATCCTCAATCTTGACAGTTACAAATTAGCTTGAAAGTCAGAAATGTGATTCATAAAAAATTCTTTTTAACCCTGAGCCCACAGTAAAGCAGAAATTAATATAAAATACTGAATATAATAAAAGTATAAATAGAAACAGTAAAAATTAAAATATGAACAAATAATACACACGTTGGAAGTTTCAGCAAGCATATCTTGCCTTCCTAAGCAAGAAATTCATCCAACTGTGGATATATAACTATAACTACTAGTGTAGGAGAGAAATATGCAAAACAAATGTATTGTATGGCCAAACTAAACCCCCCCCCCACACAACAACTTGGGATTGCACAATCAAAAGTCAAGATGAAATGGGCAAACCAAGTTATTTGCCATTATTAATGGTTATTGCTTCTCTCCTCCTCTTTCATAAATGGTCAAATATGCATTTTAACAGATACAAGGTCTGTTTTGCTGAATGTGAATGGCTTCCAACCACTGACTGTGGCATTGGAACTGTATATAATTTTGATATAGGAAGCAACAAGCATTAAAAATAGTGAATGACCCATTCTGATTATTTTGTCATAGCTTTTGATTGTGCATGATCCTACTGTGTATTACTTTTACACATTTTAGTTGTCTCTGCATTTCAAGGACTCTCATGATCATCTCCTATATGTACCTGTAGTTATGAACCCACAATGGTGACAGTCGAGTTTTTGGCGGTTCAGGAAGGCAGCATATGTTCCCAAAAGCTTCTGGTGTGTTTTATTATTTTTGTATACCCAGTTGATTGTTTCTGTTTGTGCTTTTATTATATTCAGTATTTTATTTATATTAAGTTCTGCTTACCTGTTTAGGTGATGTTAGAAAAAATTTTGTTATGAATTATAAATTAATTATTTATGACTATGTGATAACAGCACGAATTTGTGCCATAATGTGCGTGAAATATGCTAATTTTATGACTGTTGTCTTGTTGCTCAGGAGTTATTATACTTTTTAAGTTGTTTAACATTGAAGTGCAATTTTTTAATAAAAAATTGCAAAGTTAAATTTATTTTTCATGGGACCAATCCAAAATTTTTGAAATTGTTTTATTGCATAATGCACAAACATTTATACATCAAATTAAAAGGTTCTAATGAAAAATATGTGCTTTTAAAAAGTACTGCCACCAGGTTGAATAAGACTGAACAGTTATCTACCACAGGACAGTTTAGCATTACTGGTTCTGATGATTCTGTCATTACTCTTGATTAAACTACTCTGTTAGAAGTGTAAACCAGTCTGCCTTATGCTTGAAAAAATGTGCACTGCTAAAATTATAATGAAGAAATAATCCCTGTATAGATGCTGATGTAATAAAGAAATTATGGTTTGTTTTGTATTATTTGTAATTGTTTATGGAAGATGTTCATAAAAGTGCTGGAGAGGGAGAACAAAAAAAAAAAAATTTTTTTTTTTTTTTTGCTCAACTTAAAATAAAGGAACAAATTTAATATGAAACATAACAAAAACCTACTGGCAGTCACTGTAAATATAAATAGGGGAAGGAAGAAAAATTTTATATGGTCTTGTTTATACTCTGGCACGACCACCAGTGGAGTTTACAATAAATCATCAATATAAACATTAATCATATTTAGCAGTGACAGGCTTGAACCCTGGTCCACTCTGAGTGTGCTACGGCACTCTTTCTCCTGACCACTTGGCTACCAAGAAAATGCAGAGACCATTTTCTTGGTCTCTGCATTTTATTATTTAAATCAAATTTGCATAATAAAAAAAATTAACTTATTTTAATGTCACCAGAACTGTCCCTCATCCATATGACATGTATTTTTCTGTAAAAGTGTGCTGCATAGGCTGATTTACATATTATGTGGGCTAAGAAACTTGGAATAGCTCATAGGGTGTAAACCCTACTCCTGTTGTTATGCAATTGAAATTCTTTTGCTGTAGTTTGTAAGAATGTACCTAATGATGACTGTCTTGACTATACAGGCACCAGAAGTGCAACACTTAGTAGCTAAATGAGTCTTTGATAAAAATTGGATTTCTGATGTTGCTGGTAGGCTGTGGTGTCACTCTAGTCAAGCAGTGGATAAGCATACAGCGAGTTACATTAAAATAATGCATGTTTGTTTGGTTTTTTTATATATGGTATTTAAAAAATTCTTTATTTCTTAAATGTAGGGTGAAATGAAAAACTAAGCTATCGTGAGTAATTTAAATATGAAAAGTTATCAAATATATGTGCTTAAATTGTGCATGTTGATCTAAGTCATTGGTCCATGAATATATTTCAGGCATCTCATTAAAATTTTAAAGTGCCTAACTGCATGCCTCAATAAGTGCCACACTGAAAGTCCAGTTGGCAACAACATAGGGAGCAGACATTGTACACTACTCCGATTATAGAATTGATTCAATGGAATTTCCACATACCACAGTGCACTCTCATTAAATATGAGCATTCTGCTCATATCCAGTTAAGTCTCTGATTAAGTAATAGGTACATGAACCACTTCAACTATGAAGATAAGATCTTTTAATGGACTGCACTACCAAGACAGAATCTGTTTAAGAGTCCATCTGGAACATAAAACTTTGTATTTGGAGTTATGAAACATCTTCCAAGTACATCTCCAAAGATCAATTGACCCCAGATATACATTTGAAAGAACTGCTGTTAAAAAGAGACCTCAATCTTGACAAAATGTTGAAACTTGACTATGAATAACTCTACCAGTGGACTACCTACTGTGTTTCATCTATCTACCACAATAGGAGATAATCCAACCTATATCTGATTTCTACTTTGAATACTGGCAATAAAAGCATCTTTATCCAAATTAAGCTATGAACATTTGACTGCAGCATGTAATGTCTGATATCCACAATATACTCACTTATATTGATGGATCAAACACTGTATGAACCAAACTGAAGGTAGCAGTCCAGTTTTCCAATACCATATTCACCTGTCAACTCCAAACAAATGTAATATCTATAATGCTGAATTACAAGCCATTCTACTAGTTTTAAACAAAATTTGGCAACAAATCAATCTATTTTTTTTTTCACAGCTCACTCAGTTCTCTCAAAGCCTTAAGAAATACACACCCAAAACCAAAGTTTTTCTCAACACCTAATTACTAAGAATGATAGAACCCAATTGTGGGCAGTTTCTCTGCATGTTCCAGGTCCTATTTTAGTACCTTTCCTAAGTGCTGAAAGAAACTATACTACATTGCCAAAGGTAGCTGGATATTGTCTCTTCTCTTGTTAGTTGTTGGCGCATCAGCTTCTATGGCCATAATGCACCTCCCAAAGTTTTTGCATTTTACTGTGATCCAAGCCCAAGGCGGGATTTGAACCCGTGACCTTTAGGTTGCCAGGCAGGCACTTTACCCACCTGGCTAGCCCGGTTGGCCTGGATAATGTCAAAGAACCTTTTACTGACAGAATATACAGTGTACATTTACATGTCAGCCCAATCTTTGGCTTTTATTATTCATTGTAACCTCACCAGTAGACTTTGAACCAATATTTGATAACAAGAAGGTGATATTTTGGTTCATTCCTCCTTTAATTCAGCTTCTGATTGTAGACCTGGCCTAAAACAAATATTTCAGTTCACCCCAAAGGTAGACAATGGGGATAGCATCAGACCTCTGGACAGGCCAATGAAGCTTTTTGCAAGTCCATGCCTTCATACTAAGGCATGGGTACTATGACATGATGTACTGTCATGCAAAAACAATCTTCCTCATATTGCTCCCACAACATACGAAAAGTGAAGTTGTCCAGAATGTCAGTGTACCACATGGCATTGATTGCTCCAGGAAGGGAAACCAATGGTTCAAGCCCAAATAACAAAAAACAACCAGGTGATGACAGCACCTATTCCAAATTCCATAGTTGAGATGACACTATGAAAAATGGCATTCTCAAGGCATCCACACCAGATCTAAACACAACCATCAAAATTGGAAAACTGCCACGATTTATCATTGCATATCACAGCTTTTGCACATTCCAGAAACCAATTATGATAGGTTGACACTATGCACCACATGCCATAATGTAGCTTATATAAGATCTGATGCTGTGCAGATCCCTAAGCATCATCCTTGTACTAATATCAGTTCCTGTGGCCTCCCTCTACTTTTGGTTGACAGTACTCTATGAGATCTGTATATCACTCCTTTATATGCCCTCCAGTCTCCTTCCATCAATTTATATTAGTAACCTGACTATTTCTTGGCTGTAATAGCACCATGATGTTGGTGATTATATCAGCTACCATTGATCTAATGTATGTTGGTTTTGATGCAATGGCACAAACAAATAGATTCCTAATACAGCATCCTTTGATGACTTCCTATGGAAAAGTGCAAACCTTAACCTATTTACTTTATTTCATTAATCGGCTTCCTAGTACGAGCACAACAGCTTTTATAGCTATTCCTTTGGTTGGATGGTTATCTATGGTTCACTGTTCCCGATCTCATTGGTGTCCAAATACTTTTGCAATATAGTATGGTTACCAGATACAGTTGGAACTACAGTTCCCCGATTTAACCCTCCAGAAATTATTCATCCTTGGCATGTTCTCGAGTATCATGATGAGACAATGTTTAGACATTTAGAGATTACATTATGGCCAAAAGCTATTTAGCCATTGTTTTATCATTTAAATATATGGCAGCTTAACGTGATATCATTTGTTTAATAGTACTGCAATACCCGTGCAACTTGTGAAGCCAACGTTTCTTCTGCTGTCAGCATTAAAACCATAGAACTAACTAAGTAGTTTAAATCCTGCTGGCTACAAAATGATCAATACTATAATATACAACTGCCATAAATACTGTCACAAAAGTAAGACTCCTGTAAAAATAGAAAATAATATCACAGAGCTGTATGGTTTGCTTTAACAGGTATCAACTAGTAAAGGAAGCTAGTGAAAATGGAATGGGGAGATAAAGAAAACAGGACTTCATAAGGCAAGAACATGGTGCACCTACAATTTTCAAACTTTTGAAACCACTTGGAATAAGCTGAAGATTTGGCTACAGGGCAATTAATAGGTACAATGAACAACAGAGAATTGATGGCAGGCGTCGGTCCGGCTGCCCAAGAATTGTGGACCCCTGCAGCTATCAAGGCGGTGGCGAATGGAATTTATAGGAATCTCCTACGAAAACAAAAAATCATGTCCGGAGAAATGGGAATATCACCAAGATTGATGTCACGCATAATCAAAAGTGATCTAAGAATGAGTGCCTACCACAGGAGAACAGGACAGTTCCTAACTCCAGCTTTGATGGAACAGAGGCACTGCAGTGTCAGTACACAAATGGTAAGCATTGACAGATACTCTTCACAGATGAAAAGATTTTTACTATTGAGGAGAGTTACAACCATCAAAATGACAAGGTGTATCATAGCTCTGCAGAGGCATGTCAGGCCGTTAAAAGGGTTCATCATCCAGCCTCAGTGATAGTTTGGTGGGGAGTCTGCTATGAAGGTGTAACAAAGATGCATTTTTGTGTTCATGGGGTGAAAACCAGTGCAAAGGTGTACCTGAATGATATTCTGGAGCCGCATGCGAGACCCCTCAATCAGACTCTTCAATGATCAACACTGGATCTTCACCTTCAGGACTCGACACCTGCCCACAAGGCAAAGATCACCCAAACATGGCTGACAGAGAATGTGCCTAAGTTCATGAAGCATGACAAATGACCTCCTGCCAGCCCAGATCTTAATCCACTTGATTACCGTTTGTGTGCTATTTCGGAAGATATGGTCTGTTGTAAAAGGCATGCCACATTGGACAGCCTGAAGAGATCACTGGAGCATGCTGTGGCGAATTTCCCGCTGGATGTTGTGCGTACTTCTATTGATGAATGGCCAGAACGGTTGAGGTCTTGTGTGAAAAACAAGGGGGGGGGGAGCATTTCAAATGAGTGTTGTGTTGCTTTGTTTGTTGGTGTTAAAGAATAAACCCACAAAGTTTTGAGTTCTTGTCTTTTTATATTGTGGCTACATGCAGCAAACCATTTGACAGTATTTATGGCAGTACTGTGTAATTTCATTTGTTTAATTAAGTTCAGAGTTTCATTTATTATTTAATTCTGTCCCTCTAGAAATACAGAATGGTATATGAATTTTCCATATTCTTTATATTGAAGTCACTTTGTCCCTACATTTGAAGGGAAAAAGTGATAACCATACTACACAGTATAAATAGACTGGATGTCAAGCATTGTGGAGAGCTCTCCTGATGTTTGGTGGTTCTGATTAGGTATATTCTGTTATTGAATGAAATAATATTAGATAGTGACATTGTTGGTCAGCTCTCATTAGAGATCTGGCAACTACCTTAGCTAATCTCTGAAAATTAAAGATGATGCAATATTAGTGCATCATCTTTATATCCTGTATCGAGAAGAACCATTAGCAGACAAGTTGGAAAGATATGACTGCATTCAGATGGTGTGTTGCATGTTTTCACCTATTCCAAACTCCACAATTGGGATGACACTCTGAAAAATAGCATTCTCAAGACATCCACACCAGATCTAAACACTAACTATCAAACTAGGAAACGTGCCATGATTTGTCACTGCATATCACAGCTTTTGAACATTCCAGGAACCAATTATGACAGGTTGAGCACTTAGCAAGTTGACACTATTCACTGCATGCCATGATGTAGCACTTACATAAAATCTGATGCTGTGCAGCTCCCTAAGCATCATCCTTATACTAATATCAGTTTCTGTGGCCTCCCTCTACTTTTGGTTGACAGTACTTTTGATGAGGAGAAAATTTCACAATTTTCGAAATGCTAGCCAAGTTAGTTTGCCTCTCGCGTGGGTGAGAAGTTTTATCTTCTGAAATTATCTTCCGGATAATTTGGGATCATGCCTTGCAAGCAAGCAAACCAATCACTGGATACATGCAATTATAGACAATACATCGACTCATCACAGTGTTAGCCCCTTAATAAACGTGAACTGCAGCTTCAGTGGTGCAAAGAAGCCAGCTGGAATGAAGAATAACAATGAGGGTCCTTGGTAATGAGTCAAGATCCCGTTTGAGAAGAGATGACAGAAAGATCCACATGTAGCAGCAGCATCCTAGTGAATAAGGCAATCCTACTTGCACAGGCCTCCGTAGCCGAGTGGTCAGGAGCGGGAGTGCAGTAGCACACGCTCTTTGAGTAGACCGGGGTTCAAGCCCCTGACTGCTGAATACGGTCGATCTGCCAACCCACACTGGACAAGCGTGGCAGATTATGGTCCATTTTCCCTCAGCATGAATTGTTGAGGAGGCTTCCATCCTGCAGTGGGTTGATAATGGCTGCACTTTACCTTTTTTTTTTTACTTGTACTGAACAAAGAAAGTGGCCATACAGATCGAAACCCCAGCGGCTCACAGCTGATGAGTATGGGCTTGGCACACCCAGGGTCCTGAGCTGGATATAATCATTCTTCTCTTCTTGGTGATTCCCTTCTACTTCTGACTCTCTTTCTCTCTCTCAGGGTAATTCAGAATGTGTGTGTTTTTTTTTTTTTATTTTGCTGGTGCAGAATAAGCCTCAAGCTTCCTTGCACCATATGGCTCTTAATAATAATATCAGGAATGATGATATGGGATGACATCTCTTATGAGATGGTTTTGTCAAAGTCATTTAATAGGTTGGCATTGAAACTATAGTTCTCCTTTTGCCATTTCTCCAATAAATGTAATAACCCCTTATTTCAGTGATTGAATGCTTGATGCCTATACTGCTATGTTGTCAGACTGTTCCTCCGAAATGTCAACACTTTCCTGGCCTGTTAGAGTCCCCTCAATGTCTGGAATGGAGGGATATTTCTAAAAATAAAAAATAATAATAAATAAATAAAAAAGTACGTTAGGAATCTTAGTATTGTTGCTGTTGCCAGTCAGGTTATATTTTTATCTTATGTGCTGCTTTTCCGCGAACATTCAACTTAACTTTAAAAAAACCTTTACAAAAGGTTTCTTTAAAATTAACCTCATACAGAGAAGAACATTAAAGCTTAGTGACACACTTGATATAATAGAAAATAGAACGGGCGTAAGGAGGAGTATTAATGGCAGAATGTAACATTGAATCATCAACAGTTTTGTTTTTTTATGTGCAGTTAATAAAATTGCATTCTTAATCTCTATTTCTTATTTAGCCTCATTATTTCTGCATTAAATACAGTATATTAAAAATAAAACTGTCTAGATAGCGGAAAAATCGAAATAACGGCATCTTGAATCCCCGAAGGTGCCGTTATTCTGAAAGTCTACTGTTATTTGCAAATCAAAGCTCAGATGAACCAATGCACACACTTTTAGGGTGGGCAATTCTTCTGACACAGGGTATTTTGACATTCCTCGACACTAGTAAAGCAGGTCAGACTAGTTAATAGGCGAAATCGGAATACCTATGAAAGTGTTGAGAAGGCACCACATTGTGTAGTACAGCCATGGCCCATGGGGCTATCTGCGAGGACCTCAAATACACTGATTCCCGAAAATAAAATTTGCAAATATGACTGTTGTAAAAAAAAAAAAAAAAAAAAAAAAAAGTAGCAACACAGCTGCTAAAAGATATTACTCTCCCCCGCCACCCAAGTATCTGGCGGTTATATTTCCTCGAAGTAAAATTCCTCATATTATAACTCAATCCCAAACTTATAATCTGCCTAACACATCACCAGGTTTTGGATGAAACCCTTCATCATTATTTGGTTGGTGCTGTGAAACTGCAGTGATGGCAATTAAGAAAAACCATTCGAACAGTCTTCGTTGACCACTCTTGTTCTGAAACTTTTGAACATTTCACCGACCCTCACGCTTTTCTTTGCATATTATAATTTTTTGGATCCCATACTCAATTCGAATCTCTGAAGACTTCACTTACTCAGACTAAAAAATCGAATCACCGAAAGTTGCTCGACAATGGGGCAATACAAAAATGGAGCCGACATTCAAGCTGTAGCAATAAATCCTGCAACCGAAAATGGAGTTTGAATTTGACTCGGTATGTAATATGACTGATATCCAATGGCACGTTTTTACGTATTACCAGTACAATATATATCACGCAGGTTAGAATCAAATAAAAAGGGCACAACTTTTCCATTCGATAAGACAGGAATATAATTTCTTTAATACGTATTTGCGTCATTCAAGTATCAACTGAAATTCAAATTGGACTGAACTGGACACTTCAAAAATCAAGAGTGCTGAGGGTAGACAGTTATTTCGATGCTTTTTTAATGTGGTGCTTGCACGGCACTTTTGATGAGATTTTCCAGATTTGTATCTGGCAAAAAAAAAAAAAAAAAAAAGTCATCCACTAGAAGTAAAAACTTCATCTGGGATTCAGAATTCACGCAGAAGAGTTAATTTTGACTCTTCTTAATTCCATTTATTCGGGCAACAAAGATATTACAAAAGGCAAGGAAGAGAGCAACAATTATCTTTTTCATTAAAATAATCACGTCAGCTAAAATGTTTCTGAAGTAAATGGCATAAGAAGCAATGCGAGCAAAGGAAATAATAGAACAAAATATGTCATGCCATAGAAAATTAGAAGGGTAATTACACCAGTTATTTTTAGTCTGTAGAGATTTTGAAATTTAGTGGCTACGTGTTCTTTGCTCTAGAACAGAGATCCATGTGTAAAGCGGTGGCCAAATAATGAACCTGTTATGTAATTATGACTGGACTAGAAGAGAACAAAAGGTCTCTTTGTCCGACTTGCGCCAGCAGCGGGAGGTGGAGTAAGGTAATAAATGCTTGGCTAGTCATGCACAGTAGTTAGCTGTTTCAGACGACAGCAATCGCTGAACATATTCTAGACGTGCTGCTTCACTGCACGAAAATAAGGCCATTAGAAGTAAACAGAAAAATTTTACTTGCTTTGGATTTTGCGTTATCTCACACTGTGCCACCCTGTGACTGTAATGGTAATTAACTGCTATTCATATATCGGTTGGTCACTTTCTCTAACTGAAGTGAACATCGTTCGTATAATATTCGTTAATCACGTCACGCATCTATGCAAAGTTTTTATAATTTATTGATACCAAATATTATTGGAAATTAAACTAAACATATATTAAACTACCCTATTTTTGAGGGGGGGGAGAGTTATATACTTGTAATGTTTTTTTTATCGAAACTTCCGGAGCACTATCTAATATTACATAACCGAAGGATGAAATTTTTGAATACAAACGTAGCTTTGACTGACCCCTTCTTCCCAGTGTAAAGCGGAAATACTTGCGCGCGCGCACACACACACACACACAAAAACACTTTTTATACCTAGAAAGTGGCAAGTGGCTTTTTACAACTTCTTTGTTTTATGCCTGCTGAGATACAAGTGGGCCCGTGGTTACCAGAGACTTACACTTACGATCAAGTGTAAATTTCTGGTAACATCGTCCTTCCATACTGTGTAGAAAGCCCAAGTTCCAGTAGTGGAGTATTGGGGCGCAGCCGATAAAGGGCGGAACTTTTATCGGCTCCCCTCAATGTAACTGAATTAGTCCGTCTCGAGAGAGGACTGAATAGTTTTTATTATTATAATTAGCCATACGGTGCAAGGAAGCCTGAGGCTTTTGCTGCACCAGCCAAAAAAAAAAAAAAAAAAATGCAGAGTTACCCCTTTGAGAGAGAGAGAGAGTCAGAAATAGAAGGGAATCACCAAGAAAGAGAAGAATGATGATATCCAGTGCAAGACCCTGGGTGTGTCAAGCCCATACTCACCAGATATATCGCAGAAACTAGGGTTTTCGTCCGGAAAATAGAAAATTGGCAAAATAATACACAATTACAGACGCAATATACTAACGCCTCATAGTCTTAGTTGCTTTGGTACTTAACACATACACCTGCCACCATATTAACAGTACGCTGTTACAATGTCGTTGATTGTTGTAGCAACATTAAAGATTCGATCACACATCAGATTCTAACGACTGACTACCCAACGCCATCATTTTAAATGCCAATTATTTATTTTATTAATTAATAATTTGTCGGGGGGAGAGGCGAAAATGCTACCACACTAAGCAAAATACGGTGGCATTTTACTAAGATGCCCTGTTTTTACATATCTGTATGCTTTTCTTGGATATTACTAGCATTGAGATCGTTCATACTACAAATAAAATGAAAAACTAACATTCACACAATACACAAACCCTGTGTAACTATATGAATGTTAAAAAAATAAATACATAACAATAAAAGTGGCTCTTTATACTCGATGACAACGTAGGCCAGGAGAGTTTACAAATGATTTTGAAAATGAAAAAGACCTAGGAGTGACTGTGCAGTCAGATATGAAGTTTTTTGAGCAATGCAGACAAGGAGGTGATTATCCCTTTGTATAAGGCAATGGTCAGGCCACGCCTTGAGTACTGTGTACAGGTCTGGAAGCCTCATTTTAGGAAGGATGTAGATTTGCTTGAGCGTGTACAGAGAAGGGCAACAAGATTGGTGAGGGGAATGACGGATCCTCTTACCAAGAGTCTTAAGTTCTGCAAATTGCAGCGGCTGGAGACTAGGCACCTGCGAGATGATCTGATTAAGATGTATAAGGCCTTGAATGGGTTGAGCACGCTGAATGCTGATGAGATTCTTCCTCTTTTGCTCAGATTACGAACCTAAGGGGTCATAAATTCAAATTGAGAAAAGACAGATGTAGAATAGATGTGTGGATATTTGCCTTTAGCCAGCGGGTGGTTAATTGCTGGAACAAACTTCATCTGTCGTTGTGGAAGTTGATAGCTTAAATAAACTCAAGGAGGAACTGGACAAATTTTTAGAGGGAATAGTTGTGAGAACTTTTTTTTTTTGTTGTTGTTGTTTGTTTTTTGGCTGATGTTACATAAGCTCATACGCTTTATTTCTGCCATCACATGCCTCTATTACTGTTACCATTATAACAAGAATACAATCATTAACCACATTTAGCGTTACGTTGGCTCGAATCATAGTGAGCCAAAATTCGTGGGCTACTGCACCCCCGCTTTGGCCACTAAGCTGCATCACAGGTTTGGGCATACAGGGGATTGATTACCCTGACTTCTAATCTCTCTTGGCACAAGCACATTACAAATATTGCTTCCTCTGCATATAAAAAAAAACTTGGTTTTCCTCTTTCGCTCTCGGCGTTACTTTTCTTCCAAACTCTCACTCTGCATAAATCGCAAATCCGCCCTAGCATGGAATATTGTTCCCACATCTGGGGTGGTGCCCCCAAAACCTCTCTCAGGCTTCTTGATTCCATTCAGAAGAGGGCAGTTAGGTTAATTAATTACTCATCTCTAACAGAGTCTCGCCACTCGCTGTCTCATAGACGTACTGTTTCTGCTGCAGGCCTTTTCTATACATAGTTCTCTGGGCACTGTTCTTCTGAATTGACTTCTATAATTCCCGCTCTCTCTTTCAAAACAGTCCGAACACGTGCCGCCACCAGCCAACATCCATTTACTGTCCAACTTCAAACTTACAGAACCAACTTTTCATCTTCCTCATTTATTCATTCAACTGCCGTTTTCTGGAACAACCTTCCTTCATACGTATTTCCTGAAAATTACAGTCTACAGAAGTTCAAGTCCAATGTCAAGAAATATCTTCTTTCGTCTTCTCAACCTCCATTCCAAGCACGGTACTAAGTACTAGAGGTTCTAATACCTCTCATGTTTGGGGTTTACATAAAAAAAAAAAAAAAAAAAAAAAAAAAAAATTCGTGAATAAATTATGGCTCATGAATAAATTACTTTATTCTTAAGACCAAAAGAAAAATAGTATTTTAATCTTTACTTTACTTTTTTATTTGTTGTTGTTTTGTTAGAACAATCTGCAAACGTTTCGAAGTCTTAAGACTATTTCCATTATTATGTGAGACTAATTTTGAGACGTCGCAATACTCCACCCCTCGGTGTGGATAACTTCGAGACTTCCAGAGGCAATGAAGGGGATCATGACCCATTGTTTGAAAACAAGTACTCTACCATTCTAATTATCCGTACCTAAAATCACCTGAAAATATGCTTAACTGTGTTTTCAGCAAAAAAATTCCCTTGAAAAAATGTGCATAAAATAAAACGCTAAAACAATCGCAACCAAAGTTCCTCAGGCTCAGTGGCAAAACTATATATTCTGAGCCCCCCACCCCGCTTCCCCTGCGAAATTTACGAAACGACACTTTGATTCCTTTAACAATCCATCATCCGAGCCTCTTGAAGCTTCTTCCCCCTCACCCTGCGGTGGCGAACCTGATCGTACGGTAATTTCGCCATTGCTTAGGCTGTATGGTGTAATTTATTTTAAACGTCGGTTGACACATTGGATTGTGACACAGCCCACAATCCAATCGAAATATAATTATTTCCAATTTAATTGTGCTCGTTATTTTATTGTCGTATATCTCAGATTGATTAAAGATCGATATGGAAGAAAAGTAAAAAAAAAAAAAAAAAAAATAACACACACACAATGGCAGACAAAAGAACTGCATCACCTTAAAAAAAGTAACATTTGTAGCGAAACGTATAAGATACTGTTTGATTAGTCATTTTGTTTGTCACAAAGCAAAAGGTATTGCGTCAGATAACGCTTCTACTGCATCAGACAGTAATTGAAAGGTATTGCATCAGCCGTTTCTATAAATGCGGCGTTGGAAGGGTATACACGTTCAGTATCCTGTTTTGCGGAAGTGTAAGCAAATGCAATCATAGTTTTGCTGCATAAGAAAGGAGATAAATCAGAAATTGGAAATTATAGACCAATTAGCTTGCTATCCCACATCTACAAGTTGTTCACAAGGGTCATTACTATCAGATTAAAAAGAATACTTGATGAGAATCAACCGAAAGAGCAAGTTGGCTTTAGGACAGGATTCTCAACTATGGATCACCTTCAGGTAATATCACAGCTAATGGAGAAAGCAAATGAATATAAAACACCATTATGCCTGGCATTTGTGGATTATGAAAAGGCATTTGACTCCATACAGCATAAGGCAATGTTTCGGGCACTGCAAAGGCATACTACCTCCTTTATTAGACTAGACAAAGACAGTAGGAAATTTAAAATTGAGAAAGAAGTTCGACAAGGAGACATAATATCTCCGAAGTTGTTTACTGCTGCCCTTGAGGAAGCTTTCAGAAGATTAGACTGGTCGCAGAAAGGAGTCAATGTGAACGGAGAGTACCTAAACCATTTACGATTTGTAGATGACATTGTGGTCATAAGCCACGATCCCAAAGAATCAGAGGAAAATCTTAATCAGTTATGCACAGTTAGTAAGGATTTTGGACTAAAGATGAATATGGCTAAAACAAAAGTAATGATGAACAAGTATGCCACAGAAAGGGAAATAATGATTGAAGGAGCAGTAATTGAAAAGGTGGAGTCATATACTTATCTGGGACAAGTTATTAGCTGTAATAATGATAAATGGCTGGAAGTCAAGAGAAGAATAAATTTTGGATGGATAGCATTCAGGAAATATAGTCACATACTGAAGAGCAATATCCCAATTTGTCTGAAACGTAAAATAGTGAACCAATGTATACTCCCCACCATGACTTATGGAAGTGAAACTTGGGCACTCACCAAAAGAATGGAAGAGAAGCTGAGACCTATACAGCGAAGAATGGAACGAATTATGTTGGGAATCAGACTGTTAGATAAGAGGAGAAACACGTGGATTAGGCAGCAAACTCAAGTAAAGGACATTCTTATCAAAACTAAAATGGTCTTGGGCAGGACACATAGCTCGAAGCCATGATGACAGATGGACCAAGAAAATAACAGAATGGTATCCAAGAGGAGCTAGAAGAAAACCTGGAAGACAAAGGCGGAATTGGATAGATGAAATTCATGAGTTTGTGGGTAGAAAATGGATGGCCAGGGCTCAAAACAGAAGGAACTGGAAGGTTGCTGGAGAGGCCTTCATCCTGCAGTGGACTGAAAATGGCTGATGATGATGAGGCATGGCTCCATATGTTCAGTTGACACCAAGAAAAAAAGTGTAGCTGTTGCTCTGTCCCAAGGAAGGGCTTTTTATGCGTGCTATCGCTGATAAAATAGGCTGCCATCAGTCAACAGTATCCCGGGTGCTGAAATTAAAGTGTAAAACCGGTGATGTGAAGAGAAGACCTGGATCAGGCCGTAAGAGAATGACTACGCCTTCCCAACATCGATATTTGAAACGGCTATGTAGTCGTAATCACCATGCTAGTGCTCCTGATCTAAAACTGGACTTGGAGATGGCCTCTGGTGTAGAAACAAGTGCACGAACTACCAAAGATGGTTTTCGGAATGTGGTCGCATGCCTATCGGCCCAAGAAGAAGCCTTTGTTGACCCAACAAATGAGGAAGAAGCGAATTGCTTGGGCTAAAACACATGTTTCATGGACAAAAGAGCAATGGGACACCATTTTCGTTGAAAGGCTGTAATTGCAGCTCGAGGAGGAACAAGAAAATATTGAGGACTTATTTTGCCGATTTACAGTACTGTTTATCGGCAATTTATGTACAAACTGTAATTTTCAGTTTGTACATTAATGGGATAAAATGTATGTTTGGTTGTCATGATTGCCATTTGCATGATTTCTCATATTTCCATTAATTATGCATTTTATCCTTTGGGAAGATATTTATGGCAATTAGGTATATATCAGGTGAAGTCTTTTTATTGGATTTCATTCACAGAGATATATATCCCATCTAGCAAATGTATTTCGAACATTTCTGAAACCCACAATGCAGTGCAAAATATTATTTGCAAAATTCACAAATGCAGTTTTTTTGTTCGCCACTATATATATATATATATATATATATATATATATATATATATAGTGGATATGGCAATTAGTTAACAGTTATAAAAGTAAGATACAATAGGTGAAAACCTGAACAAAAAACAAAAACCTAACAAGGGTGAGAAGAGCTGATTAATGCCATCAATGTCTAGATAAAACATTACATCAGTCTTAATATCTATGAACATAGTATGAATGAGCAGGTGGTAACTAAGGGCTGTGATAGTTGTCATAGCTGACTTTGGTCCTTGGTAATAACCTAGTAGGGAAACATAATTGTTATAAAATATGAAACATACATATAAGGATAATTACTAAATAATTATGTCATGCCAATTGTAGTATAGATTGGGGGAGATACATTGCAAAGGACTTTATCGAGGACTAACCCTTACAATGTGTCCACCTACAATTAGCGAGCTATCAGTTTCTGTTGTCATCTGCCTGTTAATCCTGATGAATGGTAAATGGGTATCATAGGGATATCTATTAAGTTAAGATTAGACTAGAATATAGTAGTGGATAGAAGATAATTGATTAGGGGGGGGGGATTTGACACCAATTTAAATACACCCTATATATATATATATATAGGGTGTGTTTAAATTGGTGTCAAATATTCTAGGGGCGTATTCCCATCGACCAAACGTTAAAAAAATTCATATAAACATGGGTCTAGAAACGCTTAGTTTCTGAGGTAGGAGGAACGTTATTGTTTAACAATATCAAACAATAAGTAATCCAACAGAACAAGTATTGCAATTAAACAAAACAAAACAAAATTTAACATAAACAAACAAAAACAAAGTAAACACAAGACAGAACATTTTGTTACAATTTTTGTAACAAAATTGTTCAAAATGTTTTCTTCCTGCTTCGATGCATCGTCTGAGCTTGCATTCCATGCTTTGTTGTATTCTGTTGAAAACACCTGGAGTGTTACGTATATGCTCACATCCATTTACGATACGCTCTCTTAAAACGTCAACATCATGCACAGGAGTTGCGTAAACAATGGACTTTAAATGTCCCCAAAGATCAAAATCCATTCGGTTCAAATCTGATGATCGAGCAGGCCATGCAATGGAGCTCCGCGATGAATACATCTTTGAGAAAAATGTCCATCCAAATGCTGACGAAGTCTCCGACTAAAGTGAGCCGGGGCGCCATCGTCCATGAACCACATTTGTCGAACGCCGTCCCTTAAATGGTGCAATTCATTTTGAAGAAACTGCAGATAAATGTCTTCTGTCAGACGCGGAGGTAAAAAATAGCCGCCTATCAAAGAATCATGCACGATTCCAGCCCAAACGCTTAGACAACTTATGTTGATGTTTGTCCTGTCGCACTGCATGAGGGTTGTCATCGCTTCAGATGTGGTTGTTATGGCAGTTTAAGACCCCATCGCGTGTAAAACGAACCTCATCAGTGAACAAGATAAATGCCAAGAAATTCAGGCCCACAGCACACTTTTGTTGAATGCATTGGTACAATGGTCTTCGTCACGTGAACTTTATTCAGAAAGGTACCCCGACAGGCGTTTACCTCGTCCAAGGACATTCACACGAATCCACCAACATTTGCGAGAGTCGGGCTCATTTGAGAGATCTTTTGACACTGGAAGACTAAGAGAGGTACGAAATGCTGACCTTCAGGAACGAATTCTTCGTAATGTGGACGAAAATCCATCAGATAGTACAAGAAGAATTGCAGTAATGGAAGGAGTTAGTCATACGACTATTTGGAATATTCTCCATGAAAATCTTCTGTACTCCTATCACCTTCAAAGGGTGCAAGGACTTACTGAGGAAGACTTTCGTAAGTCTGCCTCAGTAAGTGTCTGTAAATAAAGCACAGCACGGCAGATGAATTTAATTATATCGGGTGGCCTAAATATAATAGTTTGTTCTTCGTGGCTGAAAGTCTGCCTCAGTAAGTCCTTGCACCCATTGAAGGTGATAGGGGGTACAGAAGGTTTTCATGTAGAATATTCCAAATAGTCGTATGACTAACTCCTTCCCTTACTGCAATTCTTCTTTTACTATCTGATGGATTTTCGTCCACATTACGAAGAACTTGTTCCTCAAGGTCAGCATTTCGTACCTCTCTTAGTCTTCTAGTGTCAAAAGATCTTCGCTCAAATGAGCCCGTCTCTCGCAAACCTTGGTGGATTCGTGTGAATATCCTTGGACAAGAACGCCTGTTAGGTACCTTTCTGAATAAAGTTCACGTGATTTTAATGCATTCCTATCTGCAAGACCATAAGTGTAGCGCATCTCTGCCATTTCACTCACCAAATACATTTTCTTTACGATTTCTTTAATCCGATATATATATATATATATATATATATATATATATATATATATATATATATAGCAATTGTAATAAAATATGAATAGTAATTTTAATATGAAATGAATATCAAGTTTATAGTATACACACTTTCATAACAGCTACTATTATTAAATTATATATAAAATAATAATTATAATTAAATATAATACTACTATAATAAATTATATATATACTAATATCTCTCTCTCTCTCTCTACATTAAAAAAGTTTTCCTCCTAGTGATATTTATTCGAGCCAATGGGAGAAGAGGGCGTGGCAATTACGTCACTTATTCGAGCCATAACTGTTTCCATAACGTTCACCAACCTGGTGCATGTGCATCACTGTAATACATGACCACACCCAGCATCATTTGATGTTTCATTATAATGTTATCTGATGAAGGGACTCGATATAGCTTATGTATTTGTAAATAGTTTAGTATTTTGTAAACATTTTAAATATTTGTATAGTTTGTAAATATAGTCAGTATAGTCAGTCCTACTATTTTGGATGCAACAATACTGCTCATCCATTACATAAATCATTTCTTGATCAGTGCGTTTCGACATGTGAGTCTGGATTCTGTGACGTACAAATTTCTAATTAACGCAATATCGCGACCTAGATTGGCAATTACCGATTCCGAGAGAAAACAACGCAGTCAGGAGTCTTCATGGAAATATAGAGAGAAACATGCCGAAAGGTAACAAACTAATCATAGAATAAGTTCAATGACGACAGAGCAAGTGAAAAATCAACGCAACAGGAAGCGGGTAGCTAATATGGACGAAAAACAGGCCTAAACTCAGCGAACCGTTAAACGGCTCAGACGTAATGCAAGATCTTCACAAGATCCTGAAAACGAAGAAACCAATGAAGTATCATATTGCGATTTAAGTGATATGGCAGATGAATGCCAACATTGTGGTGGATTATCTTTCACGGCGAACTCAGAAGAGCCGCAAATTCGCCTTGTCACGGATGGAAGGTATGTTTGCCGATGGCAGATACCTATCCAGGCGCTTTAAAGACTGTTATTTGACAACACGGAAAAAGGGAGACATTTTCGAGAAAATGTTCGTATCTACAACAATCTTTAGGCCTTCGCGTCTTTTAATGCCGAAAACATGGACTTTCAAGGTGACGGCGGCCCTTATACGATGCGAATACGAGGAGGTGCCATGGTGAAAGGAACGACAAGTTTAATGTCCGTTAGAGACGTTCCACAATTCGGCCAAATCTACATTTATGACGACAGAGAAGCGTAGACGGAACGAGCTGAAAGAGTGAAAAGGACTGATGTAGAGTTCAATGTTTTCTCGTTCGAGTCTACATCAACGGGGGGAGGGGTTGGTGAGCGAAGCGAGCAGGGGAGGAAAGAACCCCCTAGTAACCATTAATAACAACAGTTTTGTTTTGTGCATACTTTAGCAAGGCAAATTTTTCATTGCATTTTCTGGGTCTAGTCGGTCCCTAGGTTGGGCGACGCTGGCCAGGTATTAATCTGTGTTTTTCAGCGTGTAAAGTAGTATTACTACATTCTCCCGTTCAAATTAAAGGACCTCAACATAAAAAAAAAAAAAATGGAAAATAACATTGTGTATTCAGGGAAAAATTAAATAATAATAATTAAACAAATAAAACCAGTTATTACATCATAATTACAGTTATAATATTAATAATTTAAATTAAATTATAAAAAATATATATCTTTTAACGATATGGAGTTAAGGGTACCTACCACCTTCTGTTGTTTTTTTTTTTTTTTTTTCCTGCCGGCAAGGTTCAAACAATGCAAACAGTAGAACAAACTTCGCCTTCACAACGAGTTGCGATAGTATTGTACTACTTTCAAACAAATGATATTTGGTGAGTATGGGCTTGGCACACCCAGGGTCCTCAGCTGGATATCATCATCATTCTTCTCTTTCTTGGTGATTCCTTTCTACTTCTGACTCTTTTTTTTGCTCTTTCTTTCTCTCTCTCACTCTCAGGGTAACTCAGAAATTGTTTCGGCTGGTGCAGCATAAGCCTTATGCTTCCTTGCACCGCATGGCTAATAATAACAATATCCTTTCAAAGTTTGCCCTGCAGTTCGAGGCTATATTTGTCATACGCTACTTAAGCTAATCAGTAATGACATTGCAAAAGAGCAATGTAAACTGTGAATCTTCCGTTTTTACACAAAACTTTTCTTTCACTTACGATTCTAACATTAAAACTGTTAAACTGAAAACCTTTCAATTACATCAAAAAAAAGAAAAAAGTTAACAATCAAAGATCTTTCAGATCTAATTCGTGGTTAAGTTTTTTTTGCGAGATAAGCAGTTCATAGCAGGCTATTTCTGTCGCTTTTTTGACCTTGGTACTGGAAAAAATACTTTGTGTTAGTGGAGAACAGTGACATACCATTGGTATTTCTTGTGTTGGGAACCAAGATAAGACGTCTGATCTCCTCGGTCTTCTACGACATACGATCCCGCTACGTATTACAGATGTGACACAATTCGTGCATCTTGTCCTTCCCTCAGCAGTTTTTTTTTTTGCAAGAGAACAGACTATTGTTCTATTGTTTGCGGAGCAGAACCGTGTTATTAATAAATTAGGATAAAGTCGGAGAGCAATGAACTCCAAAGATGATTCCACAAATAAATACAAACACCCATAATTAATTCTTTCTTTAAAATTAGTTTTGTAATAATATCATGTCCATTCTGTCCCAGGCATGGTCTATCGGTTCTATAGTGGTTATCAAAGTGGGAAATTACAACAACAACGAATAAACTGTAGGCTTATAAGGTTTTATTGTTATTTCCTATGCTAAGCTCTAATTAGACTAGATCTATGCACCTATGAGTTCATTGAACAGAGAATAATGCTCTTGTCGTTAACCAAAGGTCAGAGGCGCCCTCCCCTCCTACCCCTACCCGTCTTCATAGTGCAACGTTGCTCTCGGCAGGATGTTAGTACTGTACTTTATCTGTGTGTCTGTCCTAAGGTCAGGTTGTCTACAAAGAGAAACGAGGTAACCGGAAGGAAATCTCAAGCTCACCCATAGACTGGGTCCTCTTGATAACACGTTTTTGTATCTGAAGATTAATCAGGCATTCCTCTTTCAAAAATCAAATCTTAATAATAATATTCACAATATATAGTAGTAATAATTTCTATTATACTATGAATTTATAGAGTAAACAAAGGGAGGGTATGTATGCTATGCTGCAATAGCTACTGTGTATGCGCACACATAATTGAGAAGATCATAGAGATTACTTATCGTCGACCTTTATTCACTAACCCAATTTAATTGAGAATGGAGAAAGGCCAAAAATGGCCAATTGTTGTATGTGTTGATCTGAAAATCCCCACTCAGTTCGTGGACACGAGCCTGACAGTTCCAAGGTAAACGTGTGGTGGGCACTATCCTTCAGCCAAGTGATTGGGCCATTTTTATAAACTTGGTGAACTCCGCAAATTACCTAGACATGTTCGAATTGTATGCTGCACCTCAGGTGGAAGATATACAGCCACATGTGTTTTATCAGCAAGATGGGATAACACCACACTAGAAGTCGCATGTGCGCGATTTTCTCAATAAAAAAATTTTCCTAACCGGGGGATCGGCTGGGAGGGTCCCATTCCATGGCCTTCTCATTCTTCGGATATCATACTTATGGATTTATTTGAATGGGTCTACGTAAAAGTGTACGCAAAAAAAAGTTAACAACGTCACAGAATTAATAGACCGGATTGAACAGGCAGTGACTTCCATTTCTCAAAATGATACTTCAAACCACTTTTCCTATACTAAGCTCTATGAAATCGGCTGCCCTCTTGGCATTTTACGTGCTACCAAAGGTGCCCATGTGGGGGTTTACTGACGTGTGGTTGTGTGATAAAAAATTCTTTGAGTTGCTTTATTAAGTTCAGCAAACAGTTCTATAATACCTATTACAATAAAATTTTAATCGAGCTTCATAATCAGGAGAATAATTTATAGATACATCCTCTTCATTAGACTAGATAAAGTGTGTGTAAGCGATTAAGGAATTAAGCAATTAAGGTTACGAGGTGTAAATATACACCGATGAGCCAAAACATTATGACCAGCCAGTCGTTATGCAAATCGAAGCAGCTGAAAGTGAATTACGGCGCGTGCGCAGGTCAGACACGGTAGAAAAAAACACCTGATACTGAGCTCTGTTAATAAGTGTTACTCTTGTTCTTCAGATGGGAAAGACAGCGGACTTGAGCGAGTTTGACAAAGGCCAAATTGTAACGGCCAAACGACCGGGTCAGAGCATATCCGAAACAGCATGGCTGGTGGGACGCTCATGGTCAGCCGTGGTTAGTACCTACTGAAAGTGGTCCGAGGAGGGGGAAACCCACGAACCGCCGACGGGGGTGTTGGACGACCATGGCTCATCCATGCTCGAAGAGAGCGAAGGCTCTCCCGGGTGGTACGCGGAAACAGAAGGGCGACTGTGGCGCAACTCGCCGGTAATTGGTGTGCTCGTGACGGGAGTAATGCGTCACAACACAGTACATCGAACCCTGCTGAAAATGGGGCTGGATAGCCGCAAGGGTGTGCCGCTGCTAACCACGGTTCACCGGTGACAGCATCTACAATGGGCAAGCGAGTATCGAAACTGGACCTTCAGTGATTGGAAGAAGGTCGTCTGGTCCGATGAATCACGTTTCCTGTTGCACCATATGGACGGCCAGGAACATGTGTCGTTTACCTGGGCAAGTGATGACTCCTGGATGCACCGCACGGAGAAAACAAACCAGT
The DNA here is from genome assembly GCF_048544385.1 of Mastigoproctus giganteus. NCBI lineage: Eukaryota > Metazoa > Arthropoda > Arachnida > Uropygi > Thelyphonidae > Mastigoproctus > Mastigoproctus giganteus. The sequence goes on from NC_143575.1 coordinate 49,184,969, forward strand.
GGTGGCAGTGTTATGCTTTAGATGATGTTCTGCTGGGATACCCTGGGTCCAGTCATCCATGTGCCGGACACTCTGATGTCTATCACCTACCTAAATGTCGTTGCTGACTAGGTACACCCTTTCATGACAATGGTCTTCCCCTCTGGTGGTGCAGTCTTTCAGCAGGATAATGCACCATGCCACACCACCCAGATTGTTCGAGACAGGTTCGTGGAACATGAGGAAGACTTCCAGGTATTGCCCTGGCCTCCAAATTCTGCAGACATCAATCCCATCAGGCATCTGTGGTTTGTGTTGGAAGAGCAACTCCGATCTGCGGTGTCTCAACCACGGACCTTACAGCAGTTAAAGGATCTGCTGGTTACATGTTGGTACCAGATACTACAAGACACGTTTAGAAATCTTGTAGCGTCTATGTCTCGCCATGTATGAGCTGTTTTGCCTGCACATGGAGGACCAGCATCGTATTAAGTAGGTGGTCATAATGTTTTGGCTCATCGGTGTATTGTGTCTGAAACTGTGTGTGCTGTTTGGTCGGTTTGCTGAGACAATCATGATTAAAAACCATGGACGAAAAACCCTGCATTTCAGGGAGGGAGGAAAAAACATCTAAGCTTCGCCTGACTAACTGGGAAACGAATGTGATGTACACTGGACAGAATTCATGGGATACCTGGTTCCTAGGTAATGTGATGCTGTCACCCTTCTCGCTAGTGGACGAACCCACCGCTTGGCAGGTATATAGGTACACTGCATCCGCCCAGACGGTAATTCGATGTCAGTATGGATAAACGTCATGAGTTAAGAGTTAATCGACTTTGAAAGAGGGATGATAGTGGGTGCCTGAAGCATGGGTCACTATCGCGGAGGTGGTACAGAAATTGCACTATCCCCGTTCGACAGTATCAAGAGTGTATCGGGAAATATGCCATTTCTGGAATAATATCTTATCGTGGACAGCGCTGTGGCCAGAGAAAGGTGGTGGATGAGTGTGGCCGTCAACGTGTCTTGCATTGTTTCAGCCAACTGGAGAGAGACAATGGCACAAATCATCAACTTTAACGAGGGAGGTGTCAAAAACGTCTCCAAACCATCAGGTGATCATTAGCCACAATAGGTTATGTGAGACGCTGACCCACCTGAGTCCCATTGCTTGCACCACGACACAGAAATATGCCTCAACTGGGCGAAAGAACATCGGAACTGGACCTTGGATGATTGGAGACTGGTTTTCTAGTCCGATGAGTCTCGTTTCCAGTTATTTCGAGTGAACGGGAGGGTGCGTATCTAGCAGAAACCACACAAAGCTATACACCCGTCATGTCAACAACGAACTGTTCAGGCAGGTGGATGATTGGTAATGGTCTGGGGCATGTTCAACTGGCACACGTTGGGACCTCTGGTACGTCTAGAAGCATCTCTGAACCGTCCAGGTTACGTGTCCATCCTTGAAGACTATCTGCATCCCTTCATGGTTATTGTGGATCCACAGGGCAATGGATTCTTCCAGCAGGACAATGCGCCCCCCATAGAGCGTGGTGACTAGAGCATAGTTCGAAGAGCATTCTGCAGAATTTTACCACCATGGAGTGGCCTCCCCGTTCACCGGACATATGGAAAGGTCCGTTCGTGCTTTGGACCCTACACTCAGGAATGCGACGGAATTATGGACAGCAGTGCAGCAAGCATAGATGGATGGATGGTATTTCCATCCATCCATCCATGCACCATGGAACGTTTTCGTGAACTAGTGGACTCAATACCTCGCCGTGTGACTGCCCTTATACGACTTCCCTTTTGACTCCCTCTAGTGGGAGAGTGCCCTCAGGTCTTTAAGGTTGGCTAAATGTGATAATTATGTGTACAGGGTACTGAGATCATACTTTAACGAGAGATACATCATGGTCAAGGCAAAGCATCTGTCGTATAATGCCCAGGTTTCGAGAGGATGCTCCCAGGGGTCGGTGTTGGGGCCTCTCCTCTGGAATGCCGTATTAGATCAGTGGCTCATGAGAACATACGAGGATTCTCTAAAGGTGGCCTATGCTGATGACCTCGTGATTGCTATAGAAGGAAGGTTACGTAAGGTATTAGAGGACAAAATTCAACCTATCTTAGATGATTTGGTGGCATGGGCTGAAATCAACAAGCTCAAAATATCTACGAGAAAAACAAATTTCATGACATTTAAAAACCACTTTAATTATGGAAGACCACCAAGAATTCAACCGAATGGTTCACAGATACCTTATGTTCCTCAAAACAAATATCTCAGCATAATCCTCGATGATAAATTAATCTTTCTCCCTCACATCACCAAACTGAAGGAAAAAATTAGAAAATTTAGTGCTTCGGTCATAAGAATCTCCAAAAGAGACTGGGGTTTGAATAAAAAGACCATGAAACTATATTATAAAGCAATATTTCTGCCTATAGTTTCGTACGCAGCAGGTATTTGGCACCAGAACATTGTTAAGGTGAAAATCAAACATAAGCTACTATCAATTCAAAGAACAGTGCTTCTGGTACTAAATAATGTCCCTCGTACAGTATCAAACAATGCCCTCCAAATCCTTGGAGGAGAACTGCCTTTAGATTTATTTATCTCATACCGTGGCATGATTTATAAACATAAGAAAGGACTGCAGGTATCTATTATGGGAATTACAACAGACCCAGTTAGTAACTTGAAGACAGAACGGAAAAGATTATGGAGTGACGTGGTTAGTATTTGGCAAAGTAGATGGAATTGAGTCTGTGCATAGTGAAGTCACAAAGAAGTATATTGAAAATGTTGAGTTTGCTTCTACTCAACCTGCTATTTCATGGTTTGCACCAAGCATGTTTACGACGTATTTATTAACAGGCCATGGATCTTTGAGGGCCAAACTTTTCGATAGAGGTTTGGAGCCGGATCCTTTTTGCACCTGTGGTCAAATGGAGGACTGGATCCATGTTTTACTATTTTGTCCGCAATATACAGACCATCAAGTATTGCTACTTAATCAGGTTCCAGGTCTAGCTGAGAACAATGTAAAAATACTAGTTAATAAAAAAAACAAACTTTGAGACTTTCCAGAATCGGTCTTTAAGAAAAGTCTTGAACTAAGAACTCAAATCCAAAATCGAATAGAAATTTGACAGCTGAGAGGTTAATATATATGTTTGTATCCCATTAAATATAAATAGAATGACTTGTTGTAAGATATGTAAATTTAATTGTATTACTAGGATTTAGAGTTAAAATTCTAGTATCTTGTACAAATGTAAATATTTACTTCGATAAGTTTATTGGAGTTTTCCAAATTGGCTTGTATTTGCTGAGGCTTGGACAACCTGGGGACGGGATTGCTGGCACCCACCGGTATTGCACTATGTCCGGTGGGTGCGGGATTTGTGCACAAGGTACTAAGGTGATAATACCCAGGCTCTGTTGCTTATGCCTAGGGGCGGGCAGCGGCTGCCTAGGTTTTGGCTGCTCCCTGGTGGCGAGATGGACTGACACAAGCGACACACCATACACCAATACATAAAGCTTTGCAGAGTTTCTGCACAAACACAGACGTGCAAGGTGGAGATGGGCTTAGGCCTAGGAGCCACCCTTGATACACACACACACACACACACACACACACACACACACACACACACACACACACACACACACACACACACGTGTTCATATATAATATAGAATCTTATACATGTATAATGAGAATGCTAATGTGTGTGTGTATATATCTTCTTTGTAAGTTTTGTAAATAATTGTGTGTACAAATAAATGGAGAAAATGTAAATGGCCTTATACGAGCGAAAGGTGGGCCTACCCGTTACTAGGTAGGTATCCCGTGATTTCTGTTCACTCAGTGTATATACTTCATTATTAACAATGAAGTAGTTTATTAATGAACCGAAATGAAAAAGAACATAAATAGATAACGTATTCACAAAAAAAAAAAAAAGATTCCAGGCTAGTATTTGAGAACTTAGTCTATATTTTGGGCCTGCTCTGACACCGCCCTAATAACTCTGCTCATTCAAGACGCTGAGGATCACACCATTTTTATCACTCCGAAAAAGGCAGAGCACGGCTGGCTTCTTTTCCAGGCAAGCTAACATCAACTGCAATGCAGCAGGGATCTACAACTTCTCCCCTCATTAAGGAGGATATCCTTTAAACTACTGAAGTTAATCTTCAGGATATAGTCTTTGTACTTTCCAAATTCAAGTAGTTTCTCTACCGCACTTCACTAGATTCCAATTATCTTCTAGAAAAGTGCATTCCTTAGATTTCCAAGATGTTGTTCCATATCTTCAATCTTTCCACCAAATCGGGCGCATACGCAGAACTTTTTAAACAAGAAAATATTGTATCTATTTCTAAGAACAACAACCTACAGAAGGATGCAGCTATCGGCCCATAAATCTCCCAAATTCCCTGGCAAAGATTGATACAATCGTTCACAAGTATCTTGCAGCCTATCTGTAGCATACTTTAATCCGTTTACTACGGATGCACTACATGGATTTACAACCGTGATCAAATTTCGCCTCTGTGAAATTGTCACTGGAAAGGATGACGACCAATATCAAATTGATGTTACCTACGTGAACCTTTCCAAAGCCTTTGACAAGGTACCACATTACCTGTTTGGTGCCAAACTTGGCACTCGAGTCTCTGCATACATGGATCATATTACTCAGGAACCAGAGAAACTCACCCAAGTAACCAAATCCAAGTCTTTTTCTCCTTAGAGTGGGGATCCCAAAAGGTTCTTCTGTTTTCTTCCCTTGGCCCCTTTCTCTTAAATATTTTTATCAACGACCTTACCAAGCAATTGACAACAACGAAATTAAAATCTCGATCTACGCAATGATATTAACATTCTCAGTCAATGGAGAACACAGCAAGAGATATTACATATTTTAAAATTACAAAAAATGTACTACTATATAAGAGTTACCCTTAAACGTACTGAAATCCTTTGCAATCAGAGGCTTCTGCAGTTGCCAATTTACATGAAAATTTATGGAGCTTAGTAAAAAGAAAAGCAGAGAAAAAAAAAATATCTTCAGTGTTTCTTTCCTGAGTATTTGCGGATAAGTTTTATCCACCCGAGTCTGACAGATTAAACTACCTACTTGTAAACCCCGGAAGAAAATTTCCCAGTTGATCGAAAATTTAAGAGAGGCACGACTCCAGTTTAAAGTTTATAACGAAAATAGCTGGCGCCGTAAAAAAGGTGTATATTAAGTCTCGCGTTCGAAATTGCTGGCAGCGAGAAAGTGAACGAGCAGCAAAAGCCCTCAGAACGATTCTATTTTACAAGAAAACCCTATCAATCCAGGAAAATGTCCCTAAATACTGGCGTATCTGTCACTTCTGTTTTCTCGGAAGTGTCGAGCTGTCGTTTTCAACTAAGTGACCAGCTTGACACCTTCCACGTGACGAAAGATGGCTAGCTTTACGAGCATGGCGAAGAATGTCCTGTCAGATTAAGAGCTACGATCAAAATAAGTAATGAATACTGAGCAGCCGTCATTGCGAGAAACGGCCATCTCAGTTTTTACTGGAACTAGCAGAGCGGAAGCGATATTCAATTGACGACAGTTCAGAAAAGTGGTTCTTAACATTTCTCGAATCGCACCCTCTTCTCATCTTATAAAATCTCCCCTCCCCAACTCCTTCCTCAGAAAATTTTCTTTTATGTTTTAAGTCTATATATACAGGATGACCACAAAGTCCTTGCACACCTTCAAAATTTAATAACCTTTGATCTATTTATAAAATAAAAGTATTTTATAGCTTAAACATCAAACTTTTATTTACCATATAGATCACAACTTTTATTTACCATTACAGATGACAACTGCAAAATATTTTATCAACGACTGAAATTCGCCCATGCTTAATGCAGGGCACCTCCAGATCTTGGCTTGCCTTTTCTTTATGGTAATGCAGGGCAAATCAAATGGTTCAGTGTAGTCTTTGTATATCAATAGAGAGCTGTATTCGTGGTTTCACGATACTAACCAGTGAATCAAGTCTAAACCACATAAAGAAAAACTATAACATTCCTCTTTCATATGCTACTTTTAACTGGAAATGACATTAATTGTATTGTGACATACAATTACCGTATTTGTCGGCTTATAAGATGCTTCGGTTTGGAAGACACCCTCATTTTGGAACGGTAAATTTAAGAAAAAAAAACTTTTGAAAAAAATTTATTGTTAATACAATGGAAATTTAAGATCAAAAGCCAATAAAGAAAGGTATAGGATTATTACTCTTATTATTTTAGTATTATTCAACTTCATATTCATTACTGACTTGATCATCATTATCCTCAACATCGTCATAATCATCATCATCCTCTTCACTAGTATCACTCTCATAAAATAAATTATCTTCAGTGACATCCATTGCATTACTTACACCACATTTTTTAAAGGACTTAAACACAATTTCAGTCTTAACATCATGCCATGACTTCAGCACCCATTCACACACTTGTGCTATTGATGGACGTTTCACCCTTCCCGTAGGCGTCGTATCGTGGTTCCCCCTCTATCATTCTTTTATTCCATTGCTCCCGCATGTTATTCTTGAATGGCTTATTGATGCTGACATCTATCTAACGGCTGTAACTGGGAAGTTAAGCTACCTGGAATCACAGCTAATTCTGTGTTCATCATTTCGGTCAGTTGTTTGATGCTTTCAGTCCTATGTGCTCTAAACTGATCCCATACTAATACTGCATTTTTACACAGTTGTCCACCAGGACGCTTGGACCAAACTTTTACAAACCATCCCTTCGGTTGTACAAGTATGTGAATTCTATTTGGCAGTTTATTTTTCGGTAAAGTTTTTCTTTTAAAAATTAACATTGGCGGAAGTTGAGTCCATCAGCATAACAAGTTAAAACTGAGTTATAGTGTGTCTTTTCATGTCTAATTGGTTTTAATAGTTATAGATTTTTGCCCTCTCAGATTTACGGTTTTATTGGATGGCACATCAAAAGTCAACGGAATTTCATCCACATTCTCGATTTGGCTACGTTTCCTCGTTTTCTAGCATTAAGGACTAATTTATGGAAATCTAATATGTATTTTCTGTTCGTACTCAGCAGGCATTCTCTGGGCTATTCTAGTTCTTGTGCATAAACTTAACCATTTCTTTTCATGAAGCGATAACACCAAGATTCAGTTCTTTAAAGTAGTGTATCCCAATATGAGCTGCTCGTTTCCATACTTCTACTATTAACATTGTAGTACTCACTGCAATACTCACGTCTCTAAGTTCCATTATCCAACTACACAAATTTTGTTCCAAATTTGGCCATTTAGGTGGAATTTTACGAAGGTTGTGCTTTGTTTTATTAGCCTCTTGTAATAAAGCTTCCTGCTTTCTCCATTGACGAATCATCTACTCAGTAGGTGGTGGTCCGACATTTCGTTCTGCTGCTCTGTTCCCGAGTTCTCGACTTACAGCAGATTTAGAATAACAAAAAAGCAAGTTTTTATTATACCAAAAAATACCGAATTATTGAAAACTAAACAAATAAATGTCTTTTGTTATTTTGGCATATTGTATTACTTTCAGCTTAAATCCAATAGTATAATTTTGCCTTCTTGATGCGCCTGCCATTGATTAGGACCTAAATGTTTGGTTTGGTTTTTTTTTTTTTTTTTTATTTTTAGGAGCATTAGCAACTAAGGCCATATTGCTCCATGATGTTCGGTGGTCATTCCCTGACCTTTCCGCATCCTCCGTATTTAGTGGTGATGGGCTCGAACCCCGGTCTAATCAAGAAGCCTGTGCTACGCACTGCTGCTCCTTCCCACCTGGCTACAGAGGCGCCTCAGGACCTAACTGTATAACTGGAATTCACTTTTTACTCGAACAACAGCCTGGTAATTACTGAAAAGTCATCTTTACTTTTCAGGGCAAATGTCTTCCAATATACATTATAGAGCAGCTTATTATAATAAATAATTTATAAAAAAGAAGTCCGGGCAGTGAAATACAAAAAAAAAAAAAAAAACCAAAAGAAAAATTGCATTAAAAATATGCAGTTTTTCAGGGAAAGGTGATTAATCCAAAATGCTTTGCATTTCTGGAATCCTCACACCTGCTTCCTAGGGGATAGGGTTTCCACACGTTAAGAATCAAGAGGGTACATTAAAATGTACAGCTCAGTCATTACTTTTTATATACGCCCTCGTGGGTAGCAAAGTAGGTAGAATCGTCGTCCTTCCCCCACCGGGTGGAAAAGATCTGAGTTCGAGTCCCTTCGATGATGGGAGGAATTTTTATGGACCTTTTTCACAACGTGGCTGAGTTAGTCAGAAATGTCCATACTGTGAGTTATTATGGACCTTTCTCACAAAGTAGCCGAGTTGACAGAGCAATATGGCCTTAGTTGCTGATGCTCCTAAAACTCTATTACAACAACTTTTTATATAACAATTGAATGTTAAAACTCATACTATACAAGTATAGATACACATCTATTTACAATATAATGTTTAGACGAAAATATTTCTTATAATTATTAGATTTGTAAAAAAAAAAAAAAAAAAAAATCTCTGTATATTAACCTCTAGCTAAACTTGTTGAGTCATTTGCAGCTGACTTGCATTTCTTTCCCTTATCGTGATTTCTAATGTATTTCTTCTTTCGGATATTTACGCCTTATTTCTTTATTTTTAGTCCACTGATTCATGAATGAGAAAGCGTACGTTTCGTTATGGTCAACCGTTGGGGTTTAACCAGTCGTGGCAATTTTCCAACAAGTTCTGCTTATAATTCTGAGTTATGTTCTTCCAACAAGGAATTATTGTTCAAGAGTTTTCTTTCCGATTCTAAGTGAGTCATAGGATGAGTTCACTTCGAAAAGTTTAACTTACTTTGCTTTAAGTGGCCTTGAGGTCTGAATTTATTTTAAAAAAAAAAGCCGAGTTTGCTTTCATGGATTGTCACTGAAATTTAGTTTAGTAACTCTAGCCAAGGTTTCTTCCAGAGAGGATAGATAATTTGTACCTCAACCATTTTCTCTTTTGATGAGATGACTTTTAATGCAAATCTTATACTTAAACATCTTGTGGAAGAATCTTCAATAGAAGCTTCGACTTACAGCAGATTTAGAATAACAAAAAAGCAAGTTTTTATTATACCTAAAAATACTGAATTATTGAAAACTAAACAAATAAATGTCTTTTGCAACAAAAAAATTGCTGTTTTTGTTAGGTGATGAGACGTGAACGTCCACAAGGTATAAAGAACCTTAATGTTTAGAATTAAGGGGGAGAACAGTGCATTTAGTCTCAGTCCGTGACGAAATACAAGTAAATTGCTATTAGGAATATGCAAATATCTGCGCATTAGGTATTTACAACTTTGTTTCCCTACACTGAGGCATTTAACAAATGGCAATTCATTAAAAAAAAAAAAAAAAAACACCACGTGACTTCGATACATTACAGCCATTTAAAATATTCATACGAGTATATCTGTACTTTTATGTACAAAGTTAGCAATAGGACGTTTTTTACTTTAATGACATTTCTTTTATGGAAAACCTCCTTGGTGCCTTCACGTTCACATCGTGGGAAAAAAAAAAAATAATAATAAAATAAATAAATAAATAAACAAATAAATAAATGCTTTTATGCTAATCGAAACTTCCCAACACAGCTATCCCAGATGTCAATAAATTCTACTAATACCGAAATGGAAGTAACATATCTAATAGCGGAAATTCTTCAACGGAAGTGGCATATACCACTTAAAAAGTTTCAGTTAACCGACCTCGAAATGCGCACAATTCCAGAACAACACCGGCGCCTCATTGCCCAAGTTTCCTTGCCAGTGTGTTTTGTTGTTTCCTCTTAGCTTTTCTTAAATGGCGAACGGAAAAGCCTTATTAACAGAGCGGCAGAGTAATTTTGCATTTGAGCGAGCGAGACCTTTTATCTTCCATATTCGGTCATCCTACGCAGACATCATTACTTAAATTGCTCGCGGTCAACATCACACAGACGTAGTCATAACGGAACCTAAAAGTGGCTATTTTGAGACACTCGCCATTCGTATTAATTTTAGTCGTTGGTTATGAGCTGGCTGCTTCGCATCATGCGTCATTAGTAATCACGTGACACGACACTGCGGCCCTTATTATTGCACTTGTGTGGGAGCATATCTTAAATTAATCTTATAAGCGAGTTACTTTTGACATCCTAAAAGGTTTCGTTAGTGGAATATTCGTTCCCGAAAGGCCCAAAAATTTCAGAATTCAGAATGAAGTTAGAACATTGGTAAAGTGATTGCGTGTAAACAGAAGTCGCGCATTCTTGTTAGAATAATGTCCAAGGATTATTATTTGCATTAGAGTAATTTACTTAGTTGATTAGATACGCAATTTATCTAAATATTTGTACCGGCGTCAGTACAGCTAGCGCTGTTCTGCTCGATCTTGCAAAGAAGTCGTCTTTTATGGCCAGCCACAGCTGCAACTCTCGCGCTCAGAAGCCAATTTTCAAATTTCTTCACTGAATAGTTGTTTGCCTGAAAGAATTTGCTTTAATCATATTTTTAGCTTACAAATTGTGAAATCGTTTTCTAGAGTCGCATTCAATTAGTTCGAATGCAACAATCCTATTGGTGTTACACCAAAAAGAATAATTATTCTTTTATATATATATATATATACACATATACATATATACACACATATATACATATATATTATTTATAAGAATTTAAAATAGAAGTTACCACATTATGGTACGTTGCGAAATTATCTTTACTTTCCAGAGCGAATGTCTTCCAATATACGTTAAAGAGTAGCTTATTATAATAAATAATTAAAAAAAGAAAGTCTGAGCAGTAAAATACAAAAAAAAAAAAAAAAAAAAAAAAATGGAATTAAAAATGTGCAGTTTTTCAGAGAAAGGTGATTAATTCAAAATGCATTGCCCTGCTGGGATCCTTACACCTGCTTCCTAGGGGATAGGGTTTTCACACGTTAAGAATCAAGAGCATACATAAAAATGTACAGCTCAGTCATTACGACGCAACGTACCACATTATGGTAGGTTGCGTTGCTAATTTAGCGCCCAGACCAGTTCTTATCGTACATACCCTAGAACGCAGCCATATCACTTAAAATTTATTTAATTTCTGTTGCATAATTTCTAATTATGCCCTGGCACTGACCTCAATTGGCAACTGTACATCCACTGCTTCGAACTCAATGCAGACAATAGGATTTAAGGTTTTTTTTGGGGAGGGGGTTCGTCCTGGTAAGCTCAGGCGATGCCAGGATTCGCCCTGCCAGCACATAATCCCTACGACCTGTCCCGCTCTCCGCACCTAATACGGTAACTAGGGGACGGTAGTGTTCAACGGGCTCCTAGGCTAAGAGGCCAGATGAACAACGTAATCCTACATTATACTACGCAAACCACTCACGCTATTTGGCCTTAATATGGGGTACTGCATTCAACACAAGAGAAGAGATCGCAGAGTTATGGGAGACCACTGGTGTCGCTCAACCCTAAACACCATGTACTTCCTGAATAAACCTTCTTATTTCAGTGGAGTGGTACTTAGTTACTGGGTTGTACAGATTAACGTACTTTTTATTATCTGAAGTTCCGCGAATCATCATGAATCGTATTATAATTCTTCTGGGTTTCGGCTGTCTATAAACAAAAAGAGGCCTCATGTTGATATACTACAAAGTTCCGATATTTATTTATTTCGAATTGCTAGAAAGCATGTCTTCCGTCGTAAGTGGTCACAAAATGCGCAATCAGAGGACGCAATGTCCATTTTGAATCCTCGGATCGGCAAATTACCGCCTCTATGAGTGGCAGTGTATAAACGCGGAACATGTACAGGAAATATGTGAATTCAACATCATTCATACCTTAAAAAAAAAAAAAAAAGAACTTCACTGCCTTTACTAATATTTAGTTCCTAAAGAGAAGCAATATGACTGAAAATAAAAGTTTCAAAAGTTCTTTGAAGACAACAAATTTCTCCCCCATCTTTATTGTTAATTTAACAGTAAAAATTTTATAAAAAAATGAGAACTTGATGAATGATAAAATAATATATTAGTTTTAATACAAATATTTAGACATTCATAATGATCTTTTAACATTTGTAAAAAAAAATGATTTTCACTAAAATTAATCTATGCAAAATCTTTTGTGAGTTTGAAATACATTTTTCTTTAGTATTTGTACAACAACTACAAACAGGTTGTTCAATCTTTCCTCTGTCTCTAAGATGATAGGATTGTATGATCACTGAAGTCCCTCATTTCTGGATTTTGCTGCTGAATAGTCAGTAGTATTATTACCATGTGAATCAGTCCTTCCGGCATCAGCGCTGTTTTCCCCCATCCCAATGTTTGGGTTCAACCCTCCGTCCACATCTTCATAACAATCATTTCATCTGTAGTATTTCCACTTTTTTTACCCCCTCTTTCACCTGTTTTGTTCTCGCCGCCAACGCTTTTAAGTCAGATAGCCGTTAACAATAGTCTACGTAAGTCGTGAAAGAAGAACTGTTGAGCCATCTCTTAAATTAGTCATAAATGTAAACTGTAAAGGAGGATTCAATACGCTTTAGGTAGCATAATCTGTACTACCGTTTACTTTGCTCAAAGTTTACACTTGCGGATTCTCACCAAAGGATAATGGCTTAGAAGGCGCAAAGGACAAATGTAAGATTAGAGAAAGACATTTGGATGATAAGTTAGGGGACAGATGTATGGGTTTAGTTGAAGTTTTGGAAACACGGGAAAATACAGTAGTTGTGGAAACAAAGGACAATAAAATATTGTTGGGTGGAAAAGAGTGCGATTTTGATGTCAAAGGGACATTGGTGAATGAGTTTTGTTCTCTCACAGCAGGGAATAATCAAGACATAGTGAAGGGAAGTAACGATTGCTTAGGATCTTCAAATTATAAGGTTGTTCTAGATGCAATCTGTTCAGACAAATTGAATAATCTTGGAGAAATTAGTGGAGTTATAAATAGCGAAAGAGATATGACTGGATTTGGGGATGAGGAAGTTGATAATGGAAAGGATGAATATAGCGAGATCTACATGTCTGCGGCGGGTCGTGAGAAAATAACAGATGCAATATCCGCTGGAACAATGCAAAGAAGTTCTGGAAAGGGTAGGCCAAAGAACGTTAAGAATAAAACCGATGGAACATTAACTAAACTAGATACTGAAGAGGAAAGCAGAAGTGAAGGTTTGCAGATGACTGGTGACTTGGGGATAGTTACTCCATTATCTTCCAGAAGTCGGTCTCCCGGCTGTTTTAGAGCAGTTAGGCTTCGAAATAGATCTAATAGAATGGATGACAGTTCAAGGGGCACCCCTACCTCGCGGGACACGGCTACGTCGTCATGCAGTAGATCCCCTCAGCCTAGGAAAAGTGCCAAAGGTAAACGTGTGCAACGTTCCAAAGTAAGTAACAGTTTGAAAAATACTATGCACAATGTTCAGAAGGATCTTGATTTAGCCAAGGCAAATAGGAATTTGGAGAAGTTGATGAAATACACACCAACTGTTTCCCTTGGTTTGTCTCCATGCGATGGAACACAGAGTATGCTAGATCAAGGGGATTTTTACCTGGATCGTGCGAGGGAACCTGTCGATTTAGTTCAGAAAATATCTTTTAAAACATTTAGTGAGCTTTCTCTCTGCCTGCGCAAGGATCTGGAGGAATTTCTTTTTCAGGAGAAAAAAAGGTGTTATGAGGATTGTAAACGGGGTACTTTCAAGATGGCGTAAACTTGAAAGTGCTCTACATTATGTTGGCATTAAAAATTAACGTCTAAAGGAGAAGATCGCTGGCTTAGAAAGAATACTAGATGTGAATGAGAAACAACTGAGAGAGATCCAGATCAAGGAAGACTGGCATACCAAAGAACTGTTTAATGCTTCCTTGTTGGAAGCAGAAAATAAATGCTTAAAGGATAACATTACACCCTTGGAGGTGAAATTGGAGGAATACAAACAAAAAATTGAAGGACTAAAAAATAAAGATAGTGATATGGTAAGAGAACTATATAGTAAGGTAATCCAGCATAGAACACCTCAGAATCAGGTGAACATCGAGGGACGAGGGCAAACTAAGGGCAGAAATGAAAGTCAGGTGTGCTTGTCTTCCTCGTCATTGGATGGGACAGGAGGACATGTTCTGATAGTGAAAGGCAGCTGAGGGATCAAGATTGAAAAATAGTGATGAGGTGCATTTGACAGTAACTAAAGAGCTTAAAAGCAGCTTAAAGAAAATTAGGATAAGGAGGCTTCGGAAGATTAGGGATAGTGGTGTGGTATTGGAGATGCAAACAGAAAAGGAGCTACAAGAGGTAAAGGAATGCGAGAGCATGAAACGATTGGGCGTGATTCTCTCGACTCCAAAAGAGCCAGGGCGAAAAATACTGTTGTATGATGTGGAAAAACGATCAGCAAGGAAGACCTGTTAGAAGATATACAACAAAAATATACTAAATATGAACATCTCTAGGAAGGAAGTGAAGATATTTGTCCGTTTTTGTAGTATTAATAAAGCAAAAACAGGAAATAATTGGGTCCTCCAGGTGTCAAGGCGTAATAGAAGTCATTTATTACTGCATGGTAGGATTTCATTGGCTTCATGTCGTATAAGTTCAATGACTTTCATTTAGTTACTTTGTGCTACAATTGTCAGGGATTTGGTCATACAGCCAGAACATGTTATCGCACAGACCCTGTCTGCAGTCACTGTACAGGTACAGGACACTCCTACACATTCTGTACTCATCAGCGAGAACAACCAATCTGTTCCAATTGTTAGGCAAAAAATCGAGCTGCAAATCATTCTGTAAGGAGTAAACAGTGTCCAGAATACTTGAATGCACTTAAGTTGGTCAAAGAAAGAGCACGGCTATTTGATAACGTTAATGGCAGATATTGATAATCACTTAATTCTTAATCAGTACAATGCAAAATCGAATGGTAACCTACGTATACTACAGATTAATGCTCAGAGATCAAAATCAGTGGTTGATGAAGTTAGACTAGTGTGCAGCAGAGAGAGAATATTGATATAGCATGCATACAGGAACCATAATTAATGAAAGGTCGACCTACAAGGATATCCACTTTCAGCACGTGTACTCTGTACAGATGAACCAGACGTAAGAGCTGCAATTGTAGTGTTTAATAAGGTCATAGTTATTACTGTTATAAATTCATTATGCTCTTCACAGATGGGGTGCATAGGGGTAGAGTCAGATCTTGCATCATTCTATCTATGTTGTATGTATTGTCATCACTCAACAGACATTAATTTCTACATCAGGTACATGGAACTGGTTCAAAATCGCTTGGGTAGTAATTCAGCAATATTTGCGAGGGATTCTAACGCAAAATCAGCATCGTGGTTTGATAGAATTACAAATGATCGTGGTCGTCAACTAGATGAATTCTTGGCTTGTTATGGATTGTTTATACAAAATCTACCAAGTTCAGATAGCACTTTCTTCACCGTTAATGGAGAATCAAATATTGACTTGACAATCTGTAACGTAATGGCAGCTGCTGGTATCGTGGACGATTGGCGATTAAGAGCAGACTGGGTCTGCTCTGATCATCGGGCCATTGTATTTTCTGTCAGGGACATAACAAAACTAGCTCCGTCTCAGGAACAGTTACGACGATTTGCTATCGAAAATGCAGAGTGGAATATGTTTGACTAATATATTCATGTCCGACTTTGGAATCTGGGTATTTGGGCATTCAGTCAGATGACTGGAGAGAATGCAGTGGAGTTACTTCAGCGTTCTCTCTTTGAGGCTTCCAGCACATCTATGAAACAAAAGAACTGTAATAGGATTCCAGTTAAATGGTGGTCTGGTGAGTTAAGCCAACTTCGGAAACAGGTTCATAAAGAGCGGAAAAGGTACCAAACAAGTAAGCGTAACAATGGGGAGGAGGAGGAAGTTAATGTACTTAAAGTAGAGTACCAGAGGATATGGGATGCATACATGCGTATGATATCTAAATCAAAATTAACTGCCTGGAGAACGTTGGTTAGAACAGTGGGCAAAGAGAATCCATGGGGAATTGTATATAAGCTATGTACTGGCAAGACTAAAATATATAATGGAGATAAAGCATACTCTATTGTAGGTGTTGACCAGGAAAGTACGAGTTGGAGAGAAAGTATGTCTGCGATTTTGGATCACCTGATTGGAGATACTATCTCTGAGCAAGACGATGAGGAACAGATGTTGATGAAAAGGCGTAATCATGCTTACTCTGGGGTACATGACGAGGATCCCTTTAGCCTGATTGAACTCTGTGATGCAGTACAACGCATAAGGAACAATAAATGCCAGGGATGGACCTCATTGAAGGAGAGGTCATTAAACGGGCTCATCGACTGATACCAGGGATCCTTCTTGAAGCTTTTATTAGCTGCCTGCGTGACGGGGCCTTTCCATCACCATGGAAGGATGCCCTGTTAAAGCTGATACTGAAGGGACCATCTAGGCCAAAAAATGATCCACGATCTTATCGACCTATTGCCCTCCTCCCTGGATTAGGAAAAGTGTTTGAAAGGACGCTGGCGAGACGGATTACTGACTATACTGAAAAAAACTTAGGCTGGTCTGGCAGACAATATGGTTTTACTCCAGGTTGTGGAACAGAAGATGCGGGCATTGCGAAACTATATATTAGGCTCGAACAGTAAGAATGTCCTTGGAATCTTTGTTGATTGAGGGAGCTTTTGACTCCATTCAATGGAGCAGCATTCTTATGATGTTGAGACTTGCAGGCTGTTCAACTAAGATCGTTAGGGTGGTAAAGGACTACTTCACGCACCGTACAGTGACTGTTAAGTCGTCGGTTGATTCTATTGTACGAGAGGTGACCAGGGGTGCCCACAAGGGCTGGTTCTTGGACCACTAATGTGGAACCTAGTTTTGGAGGACTGGTTGCGTAGGGACTTCGAGCATACAGAGATGGTGGCATATGCCAATGATCTTGTATTGCTTATTTAATGAAATACACGGATGCAACTAGAAACCAGGTCACAGCAGGTTTTGTTTGAACTTAATAACTGGTGTAGGTTATAAACTGACTGTATCAGGAACCGAAACAAGGACAATGGTCTTTAAGGATCAATTTTCGAGTAGAAGACCCCCGGTTGTTACAATGAATGGGTCGAGCCTAAAATCGGCAAGGCAATTAAAATATCTAGGCATTATGTTTGACGGATCTTTGACTTTCAACTCACATGTTACTTATCTATCAGAAAAGGTGAGGAAATTTATTGGGATGATTACTCGAATCACTAGAGTTGGCTGGGGAATAAAAGGTAAGGCACTGAACTTGCTATATGAATGTGTATTTATCCCCATGGTAACGTACGGTGCACCAATTTGGTTGGAACGTGTAAGTGGAAAAGTATTTACTAGAAAGCTCAGTTCCATTCAAAGAGTAATGCTCCTTATGATGTGCATGGCATGCAGAACTGTGTCGATCCCAGCTTTGCAGATTATGACTGGATAATTGCCTATTGATCTGCATTTATTGTATTGTGAATTGGCTTACTTCATCCGCCGTGGCATTTCCTGTTCTTTTCTGAATATACAGGTGGACATTTTGGCAGATCCCAGGATGGAAAGGACAAGAATCTGGGATGCTTTTGTAAAAGTCTGGTTATAAACTGAGGCAAGAGCGTTGGAGTGTTTGTGATAAAGGGCAGATTACACAATTTTTCCCCAGATTTAAGACATGCAGCCTCGATAAAATCCAAATGGTTTGCCCCAAATTTACAAGCTATGCTCTTATTAACTGGTCATGGTTCGATTAATGCAAAATTGCATGATTTAGGAATTAATGAAAGATCTAGTTGCCATTGTGGTGAAAGAGAACCATGGGAACATATTATGTACAACTGTGAGGGGTACTGCGATCTACGAGTTGAACTGGTATCTCGGGTTAGTAATCTCAAACGGAGCAATATGGCCTCAGTTGCTAATGCTCCTAAAAACCAAAAAACAAACAACAGCAGTAATCTCAATCTTGTGGCAGAAGGCTGCGAGACAATTCTAGTTGATAAACAGGAGAACTTCTTGGCTTTCTAAGCCTTTGCAACTGCAATATTTCTTAGGTGGAAGACTCTTCTGCATCTGGAAGCCTTGGATTTGTAATGCGGTATGGTGTATGCCGAATTACCTAGAATTCTGTGAAATCGTGGAGGCTTGAGTCTGCTATATCCACTGCAACTCCAGCTCCTTGTGCTCAGTGTTGCCAACTCTTAATAATATTTCCCGCTAGCCACATACTCAAAATCCGCTATTTTTAGCACTTGACCCGCCAAATTTTTAAAATTTTCATTTGTTTGTACTTTGTAGTGAATAAAAACAAACAAACAAATAGTATATATAAATAGTTATTTATTTTCTGTTTTTAATATAAAATCAATATCTAAAAATCTAAATTAATTTCGAAATTCAATACCTCCTCATCATATGTTTCTTGTGTGCCTATTTTGCCAAGCACTTCTTCAGGTAAAACATAATTTTTACAACACTTTTCAACTCTTTTGAGCCCGTATCGTACTGATAAGATTGCATTAACCGTGCCAACACTCATTCTGTTGCGTGTTTTGTTATTTACTAGATTTATGTTGCTGAATATTCTTTCCACATCTGCATTGGATAATGGCAAAATTAAAATACCCAATGCAAATTCGCTAATTTCTTTAAATGGATTTTTACCGCTTGCATCTCGATATTTCGAAACTTCTGACCAAAACTTCATTGTATTGTTGATGTTTTCCCATTTAACGAGAGTAATGTTTATATACTATTGCTCAATTTTTTTCAATTTCTACTTCAGACAATTTTAAATTTTGTAATAAATTTATCAGTGGTTCTTTTTGTTTCTTTAATATATTGTTAACTGAGATTAATGACATTTTTTCTAATTCTTTTATGTTGTCCGGAAGGCGTTGTTTTAATTGTTGATACAAATCAATCAAGAAATTACGGCATCTCTCTCTTATTGCCATTTCATCTGTTGTTGTTGTGATAAGTTTATTCATTATTAATTCATTTATTTTTCTTTCATTATTTGGTAAAAACATTTTATTGGCAATCATCGACAATAGCATGTTTAAATCATGTAGTAATAATGTAGGATCGGCAGTATTTGATTCAAAAGATTTGTTTACTCTTTGTACTTCAGATAAGATAGGTTTTAAAATAAAAGATATGCTAAATTACTTTCATCTTTGAACATTGAATAAAGAAGTTCTGCAGTATAACATTTGTCAGTCAAACGAGTTATTTCAAAATGGGCTTTTAATTCAATATACTGTTCTAAAATTCTTGTTATAGCAACTTCAATGGATAACCACCTTGTTTGACACGAATGAACTATCTTTTTCGGATCTGCACCATCGTTTATGGCGCTGTATAAATATTTGAATTGATTTTGTCGGCTGGTGGATTTACTAAACGCACGATTTTGCATTGCACGAGGGTTTCTAGGAATACAACTATCGTGCTATACGAGGACTGACTATACTAAGATATTATTACACTGTGGTTATTAGAAATAATTATTACTTATTACTCTTATTGCTCTGTGGTTATTAGAAACGTTGAAAGAGATGTCGGTAATTCGGATCGCATTTCTTGGAAGCCAAACAAATACGACGAAGAAAAATTATCCAATGCCATTCCTTCGCTGTTTCAAAAAAAGGCGTCATTAGAATTTTTTCCACATTTTTAGATTTGATTCAACAATTTAAAACAATGACCCAATGATCAGGTCGTTTGACCGCGAGCGTAACTACGTAAAATTGTTGGGGTTCTCCTCAGGGAAATCCAGAATAATATAAAACCGATTCTTCGCTTTATAAAAAAAAAAAACTATGAAATATGATATCCCTACTATTTCAATTATGAATTATTTTTATTGTTAATTAAATAATTAATCGAACAATTAATTTAATATTTCTTAAATGAATATTTCTTAATATAAATGTTACATTGCCAAAATACATAAAATGCTAAACATTTATACTCTTCCCGCTAAAAAATCCGCTATCCGCTATTTCATATTTTTATCCGCTAAACCTGAAGCAATTCCGCTAAATCTAGCGGGAAAACCGCTAAAATGGCAACACTGCTTGTGCTAGCATTTCTGTTCTCGGCAACTCATTTGTGCTGGAATTTCTCTTGTCGGCAGCTCCTAGCGCTTTTCGCTTTCCAACAGACTGTGAACAGATGCAGATCTTTCCAATGAAGTTTGGGGCGCCTCCGTAGCTAGGTGGGAAGGAGCAGTAGTGCGTATTATATGCTTCTTGATTAGACCGGGGTTCGATCCCGTCACCACCAAATACGGAAGATGCGGAAAGGTCAGGGAATGCGCATCGCATATCCCGGAGCAATATGGCCTTAGTTGCTAATGCTCCTAAAAACCAAAACAACAACAACAATGAAGTTTGGACTTTGTCTGAAATTTAATTATATGTATATTTTATTTTTTTATGTAATTTGATATTTTTCAATTTCATATCAATCTTTTTTGGTCATGGCCGGTTTTTTCCCTCGCTGTACTTGGGCAAACAGGAGAGGGGGTATATAAGAGTACTGCTAAATTATGTGTAACTGACAGCGGGGTTGCCATTTGTTGGCTGGGACCGCTTTAAGTAATAAATATCAAATAAATGTCCTGTTCTCGCCAGCCCTCTTCTCTGATGGCTTATCTGTATTGGCATAATCACTTTAATACCAATCTTTTCTGAACACCGCGTAATTTTTTTTTACAATAAAAACAATGTTCAAAATGCTTCACAACGCGGTATTTCAGGCAGATCTAATGTACGGAACAAAATATTGTACTTCACGGCAATATGACCGTTCTATTCTCCTAAAGTAATTAAGCATAACTGCACTATCTCAATGTCCACTTATGCAATAAGCTAATATTGCTCAAGCATGCTTTATGTCAGTACATAACACTTGTCCAGGCACAGCACATTGGGATAATCCCCCATGCAATTCGTAGTCTCAGAGGAGGGATCTTGCAATTTACTTAAACTAATTAATGAAGTGTGTTTAGTTCAAAGTTTTTCTACCAGACAGCGATGAAATGCGACCGGCAGTCAAATTAAAACAAATTTTTTTACTTATTTACCACTACTACTTTACTTTTCAAAAAAAAAAAAAAAAAAATTACCACCACAGTTTAGGCAATAATTCCATCTGTATATCAGATTTTATACCCAACTCACTGGATCGGTCCTTAGGAGAATGCACGGGTACAGCGTACCAGGATCCCAGACTGAAATCACTTCTAAATCAAGAGAAGTGTATGGAGAAAAAGACAGCAAGGAGTTTTCCTTGCCTGGATTGAGGGCTCCCTTGTTGGGACATGGAGGCGTTTTCAGTCCGGGGGTCTTAATATACATTGCGCCTGCTGCAACTCCTTAAGGATCAGTCCTGTGAGCACCCTACCCTACTACACAGTGGTAGACCTCTTTCTCTTTTTTTTTGGTGGTATCCTCCCAACTCTGGCAAACAGATAGGAGGAGACCACGAAAGGAGGAGAAGTTACTATGAGGTTCCTTCCACAGGTAATCCAAATATTCCCAAAACTTCACCCCCCCCCCAGCATTTATACCACTTTCTTGCTGATAGGGCAGGGTTGCCTGAGTACCAAACTATGTCAGTTGGGACTCACCCACGACCACACATATCCCTATGATGTTGAGGAGGACTGGGCGCATATTCTTTATGATTGCCCTAATTATGATCCCACAAATGTATTTTTATTACTAAAACAGGACTACTAACTAACTCGTGAAACTACGCACTTCTTCATCTCTGAGGAAACTTACTACCGGCTCATTCAGATTACACTCAAAAGGTCTTCGAAACCAAACTATGACTATCCAGAATGTAATGATCTCCCCTAACACTGTCTAATCATGATTACCCAAACTGTGACACCTGCCAACACAGACAAACCAAGATAAGATTGGCCTGTCAGAATGCGTTTCCTGTCACGTGTGAACATTTGGTGTGGGTTATGTTTTGGGTATGATCGGGTGCACATGAGATCCGGCATGGATGGGCCCTCGTGTGCCTGTAAAATGAGATTGAATATAAGTGTTGAATTATGAGTGAGACTGCAAGCGTCTGTCTGAATAAGGGTAATCCCCATATTGCATGCCGATGCTTAAATAAGTAAAAATGTGTGCAAATATGTATACATATACGGAACCGCAGGACAGTAAACACCATCTTTTTCTCTAGCATTAACTGTCGTACTCGGTACCCTTGAACTTAAAGACTGGTTCTGCCTGTTCATAAATCTTTTGGTTGCTGTTCATTACCGTTGTTCTTGGCAGCTTCCTTCGTTTTATCGTCCGTGTGGAACCGATGCCAAACAGCTCTCATTTTTTCAGTTTTCAAAAACATGATAATCGCAAGGACAAGTCTGGATTCTTAAGGAGGTTGCTCAATTACATCGCAGAGCAGTTTATTTATGGTTACCATAGTGTGGGGAGGAGCATTGTCGTGCAACGAAATGATACCATCAGTCAGACATTGATCTGTTATTTTTGACGACATGTCCCAGGCAGGGCTCCCACTCCTGGGTTTTTCCACCCAGATCTGGGTTTTTTGATTGTCGTCTGGGTTGATAGGTTTTTTTCACAAAAATATATCTCATTATCTGGGTTTTTTTGGTAATTTTTAATTTTAAGTCAAAATTTATTTTTATTTCTTGTAAATACAATAAAATTGAATACATTTAATAACAGTTTACAATTTTCTTAATCTTATATTCTAACAATACTGATCATAATTTGTAATATCTCAAGTGCTTTTACAAAATACTACAAATGTAAAAGGATTTCAAAGTTTTCGCAGGGTTCTACATTATGAAATTACGCTTACATGTTCATACATGTAAGCATACATGTTCGTGTTACTAACATGTATGCACAGCCTATTGAGCAGGCGGAAGGCGGTCTTTACTGCACAGTCTTTCGTGATCGTTTGTGGTATTATTGCATTATTTGGTGTGATTTTTACATTTATGCGTGTACTACATATAGTGATATAATCAATTTAAATTGTAGTGACTATTTCTATTTTATGTTAATGGATTAGTGATTTATTTTTTATTTTATAGAACATTTTAAATAAGATAATTGCTAATTAGCCATACCCACAAATTGCCCACAATGTCTGAAACTTGTTCCCCACAGAGAAAGATGAGTAAACGGTGGTATACTCAAAATTTTAGAAATGAATGGTTAGAAGATCCGGAATTAAAGGATTGGTTGAAAGAAGACAGTAATGAAAAAGGTGCGTCTTACTGTATTTGTTGTGAAATGAAATTAAAGAATGCCAATAAATCGATGTTACTATTGCAGAAAAATACAGTTAAAAAAAAAAAATGCAGATATTGCTAAGACAAGTTCAACGTTAGACACGTTCTTCACAAAACGTAAACCTACGGAGAATGAAGAAGTAGCAAAGGCAGAGTTAACAATTGCTGCACTCATTTCTGAGCATAATATTCCATTTGCGCAATGTGATCACCTTATAGAAGCATGTAAGAAAGCATTTCATGATAGCAATATTGCAAAACAAGTTCAGATGAAGGCGACTAAAGTCTCTTATCTTATACAAGATGGCATAGCCTATCATGAAAATATATACATTTCTAACATATGCAGAAACAACAAGTTTTCAATGATAATAGATGAAAGTACAGATTTATCTTTATCGCAAGTTCTAGCTGTTGTTTGTTAGATATTTTGATATTCAAAAACTTGATGTTGTAGATGTGTTACTTGACACTGTTTGTGTCGAAAATGGTACTTCAGAAGGGCTTTATCAAGCTGTAAAAGATCTTTTCATAGAAAAAAACATTCAAATAAGTAATCTCGTTGGCTCTGGAAGTGATAATTGTGCCACTATGATGGGTACTAAGAGTGGGTTCCAGTCATTGCTAAAAAAGTATGTACCATCAGTATTTATAATGGCATGTGTTTGCCATTCTTTTGCATTATGTGCTAGTCATTCAGTCAAGGTACTGCCATCATATCTAGAAATATTTATAAAAGATATCTCTTGTCATTTTTCCCGTAGTAGTAAAAGATTAAACGAGTTCAAAATGATTCAAGATGTTGTAGATACTGCTAAGCATAAAATCCCCAAATTAGCACAAACACGTTGGTTATCCCGTGGCAATGTAATAAAAATTATTATTGAGCAGTGGGATGCGTTAGTTCTTTATTTTCAGTCTCAATCAAAAATTGACAAAATCGATGGTGCAGGAAATATTTACAATACTATGATCACCAAAGGAACTAAGCATATGTTGTTGTTTTTAGGATATGTACTGGAGAAAATAAACTGCCTGAATATTGAATTTCAATCTGAGCATTTCAGATTGCACTTACTTCATTCAATGGTTTCAATTGAGTATAAAAATATTCTTAGTTTTTTCATAAAAGAAGAAGTCATTACTTCGTGCAAGCTGGTTGAAATTGATCCAAGCAATGCAATAAATCATAAGCCTCTGAATAAAATAGATTTGGGAGGCTGTTGTATGGCCTTATTAAATTCAACACCACTTGGTGACAGTGAAAGCAGGTTTAAAAATGATTGTTTAAAATTTCTTGTTGAACTTTGTATGGAAATCAGAAAAAGATTTCCTCTAAATGATGATGGAATTATCGCCAGTCTCAATGTTCTTGACCCAGCAGTGATACATGATCGTGCCAATTCGCCATCCTCAATTTTCCATTTAGCAATGCAGTTCCCTCACCTTGTTTCTGAAGACAAACTAGATCTTCTAGATGATGAATGGAGATCATTTCATTTAAATCCAGATTTAGATTTCTCTTACAAAACCATCCCTGAGTTATGGTATCTGTTACGTAATGTAAAAGATGGCTTTAATAATTCTAAATATGAGATTTTATCTAACTTTATGACCAGTCTAGCTATTTTACCTCACCCTTCGGCAAGAGTAGAAAGAATCTTCTCCCAAGTAATCCATATAAAAACAAAAGCCACAAACTCCCTTAAACCAGAAACTGTGAAAAATCGACTAATGGCAAAACAGGCGATAAATAGATCTAATCAAAATTGCTATACATGGAAACCTAAATCAGAATTGGTAAAAGAAGTCATACAAGGAACTTGTCATAAAAGATACGAAGAACGTTTGAAAAAAATGAAAGAACTTCAAAAAATAAATGTGGAGGGAACTGAATGGGATGAAAATTCTGATTACAATTAAATAAAAGATATTTTTGCATGGTAAGTTTTATCTTATTTGTGTTGCTATACTATATGATGAAAACTAGGTTTTTTTTTGGGTTTATTTAAGTTGCAATCTAAGTTTTTTTAAAATTTGTGAGTGGGAGCCCTGGTCCCAGGTCAGTTTTGAAGACTGCTACGTAATTTCGTTAAGTTCACTGTTTCACTCACACGAAAAGGCAGAGCAGCGAACCCCAATGAATCGAAGATCATGGACATAGCCGTCACAGTGCTTTCGAAAGTCTTAAATTTCTTCGGCTCTGGTCAGGACTGATGTTTCCACTCGGGTACATAACTATGATATAGTGTATATTCAAAAGCAATATGTGGCTACCTTCGGTGAAAATTATAAAGTGACAGGATTTCCGGTAACAGTCCAGATTATACAGGGGTTAGATGCTAAACCTAAGGCAGTTATTGTGATATTGAATAGGGATTTAAATGTTACAGTTATAACTAGTCTATGTAATCAGTGGGGTGTATGTATTTCTGTGCCAACCCCGCAGATTTCTTTTTATGTAGTGTCATTATATTGTCCTCCCTCTTTGGAGATGGAGTTATCAATTCAATATATGGAAAATGTAATGAGCTTTGTACAAGGTAAGTTGTGGTTTTTACTATGGATGCAAATGCCAAATCATATCTATGGTATAGTGGTACTACTGATAAAAAAGGGTTTATTATTAGAAGAGTTTGAGAACAGTTATGGTTTACAGGTGTTGAATGAGGGGGGGGGAAGCCAAGTACATTTGATAATGTACATGGTTCCTCTAATATAGATGTGACGATGACATCAGTTAACTTAAGCAGAAAAATTGTTGATTTGGATGTTAAAATATATCTATTTCTTTTATATCGATGTAAAAATATATAAAGGCCGCCGTAGCCTAGTGGTCAGGCGCGCGGGTGCATAAGTACACGTGCCTTGAGTGACCGGGGTTCAAGCCCGTGACTGCTGAATACGGTGCTGTTTCTTGTATTCTGTCTATCTTGTTAACTCCTCTGACCGTTTGGTCGTCCCGGAGTATAAACAGAAAATTTATTTATTTTATCTGACAAACAGTGATCACAGAGTCATTGGTTTTAAGTTATTGTACACCTGTGATGGAAATGCTTCCTTGGCTTTTAATGATTGTAAATGGTATAATTATAAAAAAAAATAGATTGGGAAAAGTTTAGAGGGTCATTGTCTGTTAGTTTTGATTATACCATAGGGGAATTAAATAGTATGTCAGCATTAGGAGTTGATATTTTATGTGCAGAGTTGTTTAGCTAATGCTCTTAGTTTTTCTGCCAGGAAGAAAAGGGAGACTGGTAAAACTGTTCCATGGTGGTCAGCTGATTTGACCTTGATCGGAAGGGAGGTTTTTAATCTAAGGAAAGTATACCAAAGATCTAGAGCTAGAGGTGGGGGAGAAGAGAGAAATAGGGATCTTCATAAGTTGAAAATGAAATATTACCATTAGCAGAATTTAAAATGTAAGGTTAAAGCGTGGCAAGATCTGGTGCATGATATGGGGAATAGCGATCCTTGGGGACTCATTTTCAGGCTTACTAGGAATAAGTTCAATATAAGTAACTTGATGTATACTGTGATGTTGAATGGAGCGGAATTCTCTGATTGGTAACAACGGTAAAAGCAATTGTGCAAAAGCTCTTTAGGAGGGATTGCCCAGAGGATGATAATGAATGGCAAAAAGAGGTTAGAAGGCTGAATGAAGAGTATGTTGGGGGGGGGGAAATGTTGTTGTTTAATAATGATGAACTTGTGCAAGTCTGCTCGAAATTAATAAGAGTCCAGGAATGGACTTGATTGAAAACAATTGTATTGTGAAAGTTTTAGAGAATTTTCCTGTCATATTTTTAAATACATGTTTAATATTTAAAGGTGTGTTTCCGGGTCCTTGGAAGATAGCTTTATTGAAATTATTGCTAAAGCTTGGGAAAAATAAAAATGACCCAAAAGCCTTTCGCCCAATCTCGTTATTAGCGAATTTGGGGAAGGTATTTCAGCGCCTCTTACTGATTAGACTGTTATCCTTATTTGAAAACAACAGTTTATTGTTTCCTCACCAATATAGTTTTAAAAAGAAATTTTCAACTGAGAATGCATTACATGATCTGTTAGATTATAATAGACGGGCAAATAAAAAATGTGTGTTAGCTGTGTTTATTGACTTTGAGGGCGCTTTCGATCCTGTTTGGTATGAGAGCGTCCTGGAGGTTTTAAGGAGACTGCCGTGTCCTGATAGGCTATATAGGACAATTCAAAATTATTTAAGCAGAAGGCAAGTAGTTGCCAGATCACAACATTTAAGATATGAAGATAGCTTGAGTTGGGGCTGTCCCCAGGGATCGGTATTAGGCCCAATATTTTGGAATTTTGGAATTAATTCTTGGTTGTCAATGGATCAAAAGGATTGCCACAAAGTAGCTTTTGCGGACGAGTGGTATTGACAGTGCAGGGTAATTCCAGAAATGAGTTGGAACTAAAAATTAAGGATATAATCGATAGTCTGGTGTATTGGTCTACGAATAATAAATTGGTGGTTTCCTCGAGCAAGACTGTAATGATGTTGCTCAAAGGGAAACTTGATTATAGACGACCCCCTAGGTTGCTTATAAATGGGAGGCAAGTACTATTGGTGTCTCAAAATAGGTATTTAGGAATTCTATTAGATGATAAATTATCTTTTTTCCCCACACTTAGATTATTTAAGAAGCAAAGTTAAGAATTATACTGCAACTATTGTAAAGTTGACAAAAACTGAGTGGGGATTAAATAAGAGGGTTCTAAGGTTATATTATAAAGTTATTTTTATTCCAATTGTAACCTATGCGGCTTTGATATTGTATGGAAGAATATCCAATGTCAAATTTTGAAGTAAGTTGATATCAATTCAAAGATCATTGTTGTTAATGGTAAGAGCTTGCAGGACAGTGTCAACAAATGCTCTGCAAGTCATTGCAGGAGTATTACCGTTAGACTGTCAGTTGTTGCATACAGCCTTTTGTCACTATTTAAGAAAAAGAATACAGATATCGTGTCTTGGAATAACTAACGATGTGACAGTGGGATTTAAAGAGAGAAAAAAGGAGATTATTGGTAAACTCCTCGAAATATGGCAGGATAGATGGGATGTAAGTGTAACATGGGGGTTACAAGATTATTTATTCTAAGGGTTCTATTACATACCAGAATAAGCAGAATAGTTGGTTTTTTTCCTAATATGTTAACATCTTATATATTAACTGAACATGGGTCCTTAAGGAGTAAGTTATGATCTTGGTCTGGAAACCCAGCCAAATTGTAATCGCGGTAATAATAAGGAAAGTTGGGACCATGTATTGTACGACTGTTCATTGTACGAGAAATATCGCCAATTGTTCAGGAATGAATTATTACATTTTGGAAGAGTATTTGAGCCTTTATACAGGGTGACTCAAAAATATTGGTAGAAAACGTTTAGGGGAGGTAGGTAACATCTAGGGAATGTGAATCGCATAGGAACCCATAACCGGAAACGTCATCCCAAGTCGGCATACGGCGCTGTTCATCAGTTCGCGAGAGGGAAAATTTCTGGTTTACTCATTCAAGCAGTAGTCTCCGCACGAAGAGCATGCATCGATATGCGAACTGTGTGTGAGCTGGCAGACATGCACCTAGTGTATGGATTAGCAGAGGGCAATGGACGAGCCGCTAAACGAATTTATGGAGAACGCTTCTCAGACAGACATGTACCGGACTACCGTTTGTTTGCGCGTGTGCATCAAAATTTGCGCGATTATGGGTCATTTAGAGGTAACAGGAGTAGTACGGGCAGACCACGTGCGACGCGAACTCCCGCCACGGAAGAAAGTGTGTTGAATGCCGTCCAGAATAATCCTACTATCAGCACACGTGCCGTTGCCTCTGCCTTAGGAGTGTCTCGTTGCAATGTACAGCGTGTCTGGCATGAAGATTCCTTACACCCCGTTCATCTCCAAAGGGTTCAGTTACTGCTCCCCCAAGATCATCTGCACGTGTGGCTTTTGCGCAGTGGTTTCTCGAAGAAAGTGTTCAAGACTTGAATTTTCCAGCCTATGTTTTGTTAACGGATGAGGCTTATTTCACTCGGGAAGGCTGATTAAATAAGCCTTCCCGAGCCTCATCCGACAACCCACACGGTGTGCGCCCCCATGCGGCACAACATCGCTTCGCAATAAATGTGTGGGCAGGTATGGTCGGTGACTGCTTAGTCGGCCCATACCTGTTACCATTCCGCATGAACTCCGCTAAATAACGGATCTTTCTTGAACAAGTTCTATCAGGGTTACTTGACGATGTTCCAGCAAATGTGAGACGCAACATTTGGTTTCAACATGACGGGGCGCCTGCCCATTATGGAAGGTGTGTTCGTGACCATTTGAACGTCGGTGAAGACAGGATATTAGAGCTGGAAAAGGAATTAGAAAATGTGATTTGGAATATCATCGGTTTGGCTGAAACAAGAAGAAGAAATGAATCACTTATAAGTTTATCAAGTGGAAATCTGCTGTACACCAATGGAAACAGTGAAAGGAGTGAAGGTGGAGTTGGGTTTCTGGTCCATAAAGATTTTAAAAACAACATTTTGGAATTCAAAAGTACATCGCCAAGGGTGTCAAGACTAATACTCAAGATTTCTAAGAGGTACAAGCTAAAGATTATAATGATTTATGCACCAACATCGAGCCATGATGATGAAGAGGTTGAAGAAATGTACACTGAAATTGAGAGCCTTCTAGATGAGCAGAAAACCCACTACACTATTATTATGGGCGACTTCAATGCTAAGGTTGGAAAAAGGCAAAACAGCGCAGAAAGAGGAACTATAGGAAATTTTGGAATTGGTGAAAGAAATAAAAGAGGTGAAAGACTTGTGGAATTTGCAGAATCTCAAGGAATGTCAGTAATGAACACTTTTTTCAAGAAAAGGGTGAACAGAAAGTGGACATGGAAGAGTCCAAATGGATTAACAACTAATGAAATCGACTTCATCCTCACTAACAGAAGATATATTGTGAATGATGTTACCGTCCTGAATAAGGTAAATGTTGGAAGTGATCACAGAATGGTAAGATGTACACTTGATATAGATGTAGGAAAGGAAAGGAAAAAACTGACTCGAGTAAATAATACAAAAGGTCTTTGAAATAACAGAGGAGGAGAAAAAGCAGTATGTACTGGAACTTAAGAACAAGTTTGAGCTTCTGCAGACTGCTCAGAACCAAGATATCGACGAGGAATATTACAACTTTCTGAAAGTGATAAAGCCCAAGAAACCTATAGGGAAACAGAAATCCAAAGAAGAAAAAATTAGTCAAGAAACACTTGTCGTGATGAACCAAAGACGACAAATGAAGAGCAAGAAAAACACTGACAGGGAGAAAGTTGAGTATACTGAGTTATGCAAAGCCATTAGAAAGAGACTCAGAGAGGACATAAGAAGATTTAACACAAGAAAAGTAGAACAAGCATTAAGGGAAAACAAAGGATTTAAATCAGCAGCCATGAGCAGTAATACAGAAAGACAAATGATACTGAAACTGAAGAATAGCGATGGTGTACTTATAAACAGCAGAGAAGGCATAATTCAAATAGCAGAAGACTACTATAGAGAATTATACAAGGAGCGAGGGAATGTAAGTCATGCATGAATTAAAAGTCATTACTTAATCCCTTGTTTATAATTAATTTAATAACTTAATATTTTGCGTTTTCGCTGTCATCCATTACCAATGAACAGTTTTAAACTCAACAATGTTTATTTGTTGAGTTACTTTTTCATTGTCAGCTAAAAACAAGAAAAGTTGCTTAAATTTCTAAACAATTGCTTAAATGACTAAACACTGACATTACTGCAATTCCATTCTTGGACCTGCAAGACAAGCAAAACCTCAGAAGACAGGCAGAGCTCTGTATGGTTCCATGTTGAAGGCTTAACGCTGGATAATTATGGAACTGAACAGTGATCGTAGGCCTGTCAGTAGATAATTGTTTCGAAATATCTTTTTGGTAGCATCCTGTCATCACGCTGGTTGAGAATGGGGTCTGGACGGAGGGATCGGCTGGAGTACTCTGGGATGAATACAGGGCTTCTTTTAAGCGTTCAGTTCTACACACAATGTGTACTTCTGAAATATTGCTCCATTTCCAAATGCATTTTAAGTACGTACACTAAAGTTTGGCAGTTTTAAAAATTCTTTAAAAGAAGGCCTGGATTTATGCAGGTTTTAGGCTGTGGACAGAGAATATTTTTTCATCTTTTGAAACTCTGGCTACAGTTGGTTGAGTAGGGGGCTGGCTGGTGGGAGCCAGAGTACTCTGGAACTCGATGCAGGTTATAGGCTGTTGACAGGGTTGTCTATCTTTCGAAAAAATTGTCTACACTTGGAGGAGTATGGGGATGGATGGCGGGCATATCCGTCTATCTATCTGTATTCATATGGATAGATAGATGGATATAACTTCCTCGTGGATCTCCACCTTGACGTGGTGAGGAAGCTTGCGAGTTCCTATAACCCAGAAAGCTATGCCTTGCCTATGTAGCTTAACCACCGGCAAGTCTCTCAAGTAGGAGAGATTTGTTTGTTTGGTTTAAAATTTTAACGGCGCATTAGCAAGTAGGAGAGATGCTATCGGGTAGGAACGAGACTAAGAGAGATCCCTGGTCCATAAGGTTGGGGGCTGCATAGGGGTACAGTCCTGCCCCATATAAAAATATAATTATCGAAAGGCGCAGAAAGAAAATAGCAGGATGCAATAAAGTAATTATATAAGAGGTGTCCAATTACAGTAGTTTACTTTGCAGTCCATGAGTCTGATGAATACAGGAGTGAATTTTTGATTTATTTTATAAAATTAATGAAATGTCAATAAAAAACAACATTTTTATTGCAGAACACGTACTTATACGTGTTACAGAACGCAGATAAGGGTATATTCAGTATAACACATGATCAATATACAGTAATTTTGAAATAACGGCACCTTGAATCCCTGAAGGTGCAGTTATTTCGATTTTTCCGTTATCTAGAAAGTTTTATTTTTAATGTATTTAATGCAGAAATAATGAGGCCAATTAAGAAATAGAGAGATTAAAAATGCAATTTTATTAACTTCACATAAAAAGACAAACACGTAGATGATCCAATGTCAAATTCTGCCATTAATTCACTTCTGCTTACGCCCCGTTCTAATTTCTTTATTGTATCAAGTTGACTCTGCGCGCGTAGCACAGTTTTATCGTCACCGTCCTCCACAAACCGGGTGGAAAAGGCTCGGGTTCGAATCCCGTCGGAAAGACACGAGAATATATTTTATAGGAACTTGAAGACTTTGCCTTGTTCTTAAATGACATTGGACTTGCCCTAAACTCGAAAAAGATCGCTCCAATGTCATTTACTATGAAGAGGCTGAAGAATGATATCAGTGTTTTCCTCAATGGGCATCCTGTTCAGAGAGTGTAACAATACAAAGACCTTGGTATGATATGGGATGAAAAACTCACCTCTCAGAGGCAAGAAAGAAAACCCTTGAGGCTCTGTGCCATGTTAAACAGGAACTGACAGGGATTCGAAGTTCTAATCTCGTAACACACTATGTAGTGAGACGTCTCTCTCCCATAGCCCTTTATGCCTCCTCTGCTTGGTCTTCCGCACCAGTTGAAAATCTCAGGCGGTTCCTAATTGTAGAATACTGGATCCTGAGTTTAACCGCTACCTAGGAAACACGTTTACCACCTATAGAAGTACCCTTCAAGCAAATCTAGATTGGGTACCCTGGCAACTGATTCTAATCCAAATAAACATTTCTACCCTCTCAAAACTCATCAGCAAAAAGATAGAAATCCCTAGCATAGCTGAGATTGTCTTTCACCACTCAACTTCCAGCAGACCCCGTCGACATAGCCAAACTACAATGCAGCCACCCAGGAATAGGATAAAATCTGTTGAACGGATGTTCTCTTCCAATACCATAGGTGTGTTCCTCACCCTGGACACTGACTGTGACCGATTTCATAAAGAAAAAAACTAGCAGACTGAGATAGTGCATTGCGTGTACCATCCTGCCCAACACCTACCAGATCAAGATTGGTAAAAGAAAGGTCCAGACCAATTAATCATACATCTCAGGAATGCTGTTTTCCGGATGTCAGCTGCTGACCACTGGGGGTTGCCTCTCGAAAGGAAAAAAAAAGTCCATTGTCCAAGTGGGTCCAGATCCTTATACAGAAGCAAACAGAATTCTCAGTTTCCACTAAGAATGAAACTCAACAACCTTTCTTTCCTGAACAATATATTTCCAGCATGAGCCACGCCTTAACTCCTTGGAGATGTCTAGTAAGAAAGAACCAACTGTGTTTTTTCCGTTGATCCGAGGAACCAGTAAATTCTCCTATCTAAAGTCCAGTTCCTTATATTTATGTAAATGTCAATTGTATATATTTCTACAAATCAATACTGTCACTGTTTTGTTTTTTTATTGTAATTATTTTCTGTTAGTTACTTTTTTGCACCCTTATAGCTTGCATGTAGTTCTAGGAGTGTTTGTTAAAAGAAATAAACCGAATAAATAAATGAAATAAATAACAGAACCCAACACAATACTATACACATACAACACATTTCTGGCATTTACCGGTACAGAGAGTCCTGCATACTTCACAAGAGCAAAGATGGCGCAGTTGTGGGAAGCCACAGGTGCCGCCTTACCCTAAACACTATGCCTTTGTTGATACATATCTAAAAGTTTTTAGATTTGTTATTGTTATCAATTGGCTTTACCTAGTTTGTGGGAAAGCTCACAGAAACTGAATGTCCTAACTCCGGTGCGCACCACGTAACAAATATCTTACCGTATATGAAATTAAGACAGTAAGGAGCTTGTAAAGGGTTCGCTTACAATAATTGACTTTTAAATACAAGTTCATAAGATCTCTAAACGCCGACCCATAACAGAATATTCAAAATCCGAAGATGACAGTTAATTGAAATCTCTGTGGCGGAAATTCATGGAATACTTGGGGAACAGCAGTCCCAAAATAATTTATACACTTTGTGGGGTGAAATTAAAAACTGTAGAGGAAGAAAGATTTAGCAGATAATGAAAAAGGCCTACGTGCTCTGGGTTCATTACGAAAATTTTTTTATTATTATTTCTCAGAGCAAACTAAACTAAAATTACAATTAATTAGCTTTCGGCTGAGTGGACAGCCTTCAAGATAGAAAAATACTTTGAATGGCAGTTGGAATAGAGATGTGCACTGCCAGGATTGTGCGTGAGGTGCGTGGCTAATTGTTTGAGGTTGATGTTTGTGGCTGTGACGTATGGTGGTGACGTGGCCAGCGTTTGTCTATGGACAGAATTACTGCCTCTGATGGGGTTAACTTGACAACCACTGTTCCTGTTCAAAGAGGTATCCGAGCATTTTATGTTTAACGATTACAATCAGGTGCGCCTTAGGTAATGGTGGGACCTGTCCACGACCACGACATCGCGGTGTGGGTCAATGTCGTGGTGGGTTGTCCAGACATGCTCGGCAATAGCTGAGTGTTCCACATCTGCCAAACGGATCGCCCTTTTATGTTCTGAAAGACGTTTCTCGAGTCGACGTCCAGTCTCTCCAAAGTAGCAGCTAGTGCAGTCACGGCAAGAGATGCAATAGACCAAACCGCTCTGTAGAAGGGTGGGGACGGGTGTTTTTACGTTGGAAATGAGAGAACGCAGTTTCTTGCCTGGGAGTTGGATGCACTTTATCCCATGTGATTTTAGGATTCTACCGATCTGTTGTGACAGGTTGGGGTAGTATGGGATAAATGCCCTCGTAGATGACTCGTCACTGTTGCTGTTGGTCGTCACGTTGTCCCGTGCCTGTAGATCACACCTGTCAAGGATGTCTATGGGGTAGCCACACCTCGTAAGGTCTACTTTGACCCTGGTGATCTCTTTGCGTCTTTCATCTGCGGAGCTGGAGTGTGTCCAGGCGCGAGTTAGCAAGGTTTGGGCAGTGGAGAGGAGGTGGCCCCGCGCGTGTGTTGACCGGAAGTTGGTAAATTGGCCAGCACACATAGGTTTACGATAAACTGTCGTCTTCAAGCATGTGTCTTCACACCGGACGAGGGTATCTAGGTATGGTATAGTGTTGTTCGACTCCAGCTCAATCGTGAATTTTATGAAGGGCGATAGTGAGTTGAGGTGGGTTAGGAGTCGCTGACCTGAGTCTCTAGGGATAACTACGAACACATCGTCTACATAGCGACACCAAAAGGCGATGTGACCTGGTGCGTGTGTAAACGCACGTCCCTCTAACTCCTCCATCATTATGTTTGCTGTGACCGAACTGACAGGGGAACCCATGGCTGTGCCATGTACCTGCTGGTAGATTGAGTCGTTAAACATGATTGCACCCCCTGTTAAGCACAGTCTGAGGGCGGCGGAAATGTCATCAGGCGTCAGTCAAGTTCTGTCGTTAAGGGTTTCATCATTGTCCAAGAGTTGTTTTGCACAAGAGATGGCAAGTTCCACTGGGATGGAGGTAAAGAGTGATATTACATCGAACGATGCCATGACTTGATCTTGTTAGATGGATATAGTGTGGATATCTAGGTATCCACACTACACCCCATAACCCCATCACAGAGGCAGTACTTCTGTCCATAGACAAACGCTGGCCACGTCACCACCATACGTCACAGCCACAAACATCAACCTCAAACAATTAGCCACGCACCTCACGCACAATCCTGGCAGTGCACATCTCTATTCCAACTGCCATTCAAAGTATTTTTCTATCTGAAGGCTGTCCACTCAGCCGAAAGCTAATTAATTGTAATTTTAGTTTAGCTTACTCTGAGAAATAATAATAAAAAATTTTTCGTAAGATTTAGCAGATAATGAAACAGGCGAACATTAAGTTCTCCATGAAATCTAGAAAGGCAGACCTATGGTGACCTATCGATGGTTTATCAAACATCTGGATGTAGAAATAGGGACATCATAATCCCAATTATAAGACAATAGTAAGAGCGCACTTAAAACACCGAGTCCCAGTATAGAGACTGCACTTAAAAAAGTCATCGAGCTTCTTTGAAGGAATTCACAGATGGGTAACCCGCTTGGTGATATATGCAATAAGGCTACTGAGCTAAGTAGCCCATTCATTTTACTGTTCCCTTTTAAAGTCCTGATTGAGGACTTTAAAAGGGAACAGTAAAATGAATGAAAGTGAAATAGTCAGAGTTATAAATAAAAGCATTAATTCAAATTATGGGAATAGTTTACACTAGATTGTACGAAGTTTTCTAAGTACACTAGATTGTTCGAAGTTTTCTGGGTAGAGAGTTGTTAATTACCTGTGTGTGTGTGTTAAGCGCCAAAGCAACTAAGACTATGAGGCGGCAGTATATGTCTAACCGTGGTTGGTTAAAACTCGAGCTTTCGGAAGGGAAAAAAAAAAAAAAAAAAAAAAAACTTCGCTTGAGACCTACGAACTCTGCCACGCTTGAAAAAAAAAAAAAAAAAAAAGATAAAAATAAATAAATAAAATAAAAAAAAGCCCATAAAAATTCCGAACGGAATTCGAACTGTCCTTTTCCACCAGGTTTGGGAGAACGACGATTATAATCACTGTGCTACCCTACGAGGTAGGTTAATTACTGGAATACATTATTCCCGTGGATAGATAAGACAGTTTATGAAAATTCAAAGGTCAGCTGAGAAGATAACTACGGAAGCAGGGAAACACATAAGCAGTTCATTTTATTTAGCTTCATATTTTATTCATTTATTATTATTTTTAAGCGCGTATGCGTAATGCGCCTTTTGTCTTCATGCCCGTTCGTCCGCATGTAATAACTCGATTTCTATTGGATGGATTGAACTATTCGGTCGAACTATCCCAAATTTCATTTAAAATTAGACCAACCAACAGAAATCTGGTAATTATATCTTTTTTTTTCCATTTTTTTTAATCACATACGGCTATCCATATATCGTAACTGAAACACTCAGTTACAGCGAAACCTGCTTAACCCGATTCGCGGCCCTCCATTAAGCACCACCGTCTGTTAAGTGGCACATTTTTATCGGTCCCTTGCTAAATCCCTCTTATGAACGCCCTCTATTAAGCATCAAACTGTCTAACGTAACCTGCAAGCAGGAATTTAAGTACCCCAAAGCGGAATCTCACCTGTTTACAAGCAAGCAGTTTTCGGAAAATTTTATTCTGTACGTTTTTTGAAATGTTTTACATTTTGTAATTTCAGTCTTATTTGGATAGCCTGAAAATAGTCAGCCGACTAAATAGGTTAGTTTTCCATTTTTATCATTACACAAGAATATAAACAGCAATATGTATATACACTAAAAATAAAATTTTAAAAGTTGAATTTTATATGAAATTCAGTTTCAACAGGAGCAAACACGCGTCTGAGGCACCGTTTATGTAATAATTTAGAGTGAAATTCTACGGGTGTCGGGCAACATGGAATGTCCGCATGTACCATCGAGTAGAACAATGTCACATGGTTTTCCCTGTAAAGTGTTAGTTCCGATAGGTTTCATGAAGGAGCGAACTACTGTAACTACATCACGCTTAATTTAACAGTTACGACAAATAAACATAATGGAATTATCAAGTAAAACTGCTAAAAATATTGCACTAAAGTCTGGTATCTTAGCTATAGAAAATATGGTCTCCAAAGGGCACTGGGCATGAAGATTATAAGAATTTACCAGAGATAAAGAAAATTCAGATGAATAGAATACACACATAATTTATTTATTTATTGTCGTGCTAGAAACATACCTATAATTAAGCCATTAATCCAAGGAAATGGCTTTAAAATTTAAAGACTAAAATAAAAATAAATTTATGCCATTTTTAATATGGCATAATAGCGCTTTCGATTGTGATGATGCAAGTGGCCAAGACAATATGCCAATTGTTGAATGAAAAACAAAAACTGGAGAGCATCTGTATATCAGTCTTTAAGATATTAATAACTTAGAACTCTGCGTAGTTAAAACGAGGCTTTCATGCATCAAAAAATTTAAATAATTTAATTATCGAGAAAGTTATTGGCGAAATATTCTTTAAACTAGCATAATATAGAAATATAAAATTTCTATAATAAAAATATAAAAAACTTAAATAATATAGAGAAATCTTAGTCAAACCAAAATTATGGACTAGCCTGGTTTTTTTTTTTTTATATTCGAGTTAAACTTAATGAAATATGGTACGCACCCTCTATTAAGCACAAACCTATCTTAAGCACCTGTCAATGCACGACCCAGGCTGCTGCGTTCCACACTGTGTTCTGGACAAGTACATGTTGGCAGTATGGAAGTGTTTCCTACGCTTAACATAACACATCGCTTACAAAGCAAGGATTGCGAACGAGTGTTCTGAAGAGAATAACAACAGAACATTGCAGTGGCCAACATTAACAAAAATGAATATCTTTGAAATGAAACGGAACGCAGAATTTGGGCAAAGCTAAGACAGCCCTCTCTGTCAGTAGAGCCCACAAACGCTATTAGGATGAGTGGCGCCGCGAGCTTTCCATCAGAAATTGGCAGAAACATCTTTCACGACGTATCGAAGCAATCATTACCAAAATGGGCCAACGCATTTATTTGAATAAATGCCCGTTTTAGTCTTAACTACAGGTTCCATTAGGTTTGGTAGCACAGTGCACTCCCCCCCCCCCCCCCAGTATGTGACATATAAAAAAAGGCTACCGATATGGACTAGCCAGGGTACTGAGGGGTTTACATCTTTCTCTGTAACCGCTTATTACAGTACAGCCGAATAGGGGCTGTCTCAGGAAGTTTCTAGGAGGGGACTAAAGCAGTGTTCCTGGGAATTATTAACTTTAATCATTTATCATTAAAAATCCATATTACTTTGATCGTATAGGGGCTATAACTCCTTTATCCCCTACTTGGACCGCCCCTTGGATTTTTTACGGCCATTATAGAATCAGTCGCAAAAATAAGCTGATTAGTGACCACCGCGAGACCTTTCTCCAGATGGCAGCAAAGTCTCTGTATGTCATACACAACGATTTTAATTTTTAATTATTCCTTTGTTTATTAACCAGTCGCAGCAGAAGTAACCTTAATGAACGGACAATTGCTGTAATAAAGAAATGAATGCTGCGACTCGTAGAAATGTAAAGATGGAGCTTGTGTCATTTTATTCGTGAAGATTGAATGCGAATTTGCAATCTAGTTTCTGTGCTCTTTTCTTCGGACGATAACTGCCTTTGGGTACTGGAAACAATTATAAATAACTACCATAAGTATACTAAAGTTGGGGGGAGCAACAGGCGGCTGAAGGTCACGTACTTGGCTTCCCATTCTGCAATAATTCTACGGAAGAGAATGCCTAGTTAGTGAGCTTGAGCCGCCTTTTCTTTTTCTCCTCGCTATAACAGGTAGGGTGCGGTAAATCTCTCCATTTTTATTGAGGTCTCCCATAAAGGATGGTCCCCTACAAATACACCTACGTTTTATTTGTTGTCGCGGTTCAATCCTGAACCCACAATTTTAAACAAACTTTTGAAACCAGACAGAAGAGCCATAGCCTACTGAAGTCTAGTAGGCTATGGTAGAGCATAGTAAATGAACAAGCGGAAAACAGATTTTAACTTAAATTATAACTTAACACTGCAGAGCATCAAAAGCACACACGGATGAGAAATTATAAAACAAAAACTTTAGAGACCTTGGTTAAAAGTCGGACTCATCACTTCTATGCCCGTGAAACTCACACTTCTCATTAATTAAAGAAGTCAAGCAGTTATTTCTTCATTTATTTGTAATTAGCGCAACTACACGATCATGACCCCCTTTTTTCCAGAAGGGGGCAGGTCAAAACACGAGAATATTAACTCTAAAAGCCCATAACGGACAATGCAATTTGTCATCTTGAGCTTAATAATGACCCTATTGTCATGTAGTGACGCTAGGGATTAAATAAAGAAAGGCAATTCATTATGTTACAAATATAGTTTTACTTATTATTCTAAGAGAGACTGAAGGGACCTGGAAACTTGTCTAGCAATTATCACAGCTCGTTTCGGGCTGTGAATTTATGATATGATTAACGTTGGAATGTCGTAGGAAAAAGAGATTAAGAATTTGTTATGATGTTCTTTTTTATTTTCCGTATCATTTTTACATTTAAAGAGAACTATACTTCTAATTAGAAAGCGTGGCTCCTTTTTCCGGAATATCGGAAACTATTTAAAGAATAAAGAGAAAAAAAAAATTGCCGTTGTAATTATTTCTCGAAACGCTTTTTGTTGATGCTTTACAAAAACGCTTTACAAAAGGAAAATTTAAAGCACAAGAAGACGCTTTTAATCATTTCTGGAACTGTATGAACAGCGAGAGCAACTTCTCGTTAGCATTCATAAGCATATCCGTATTTCCATTTCGAGGATAATTATTTTATAGCAAACACAATACAAATAGCAATTATTCTCTTATAGCAAGTACAATACAAAACGGAACCTTTTTCTTTTCCCCCATTTCTAGAGCATTCTAAAAAACTTTTACAATTTCTTGTTTTCAAACTTTATGCGACTGATAATATTTATGTATCAGGATTCAAAGAATTAAAAAAAAAAAATTAGAAGTAAATATGTTATTTTTGGTGCTACGAAAACACTGTTAAAACTTAGATTTAAATAAAAATATTTCTGATGCACGAGCTAAGCTACATAAATATTTTTCTGTTTATACTCCTCTAACCGTGTGGATGACCACACAGTCAGGAGGAATTCACAAGATAGTGAGAACACAAGAAACGGCACCATATACACCCAATCAAAATATTATAGGCTTAAGCTTTTAATTCAAGTTTAGGGTTTTTAAAAGACGACTTTAAAATTTTAGGCGATATTTTAGTGCTGCAAAGGCTGACTTATATGCCTGAATGTAAATGATTAACCATCCCAGTGTTAAATTTAAATTTTCCTTTGCAGTGACAACACGTAAATGTGATACTGCAGGTTCGTGTCATGCAGTCCACACGAAGTACCTGATGTACATGAGCATGATCTGATGAAATTGGGAAAGGGGATGATTGCCCGGTATCCGTTGAAAGACAGCAGTATTATAAGCAGATAAAATCCGCAACTGACCGTGAATTTTATCTAGCGGTGTTTCCAAGACAACGAACCCTTCTCCTTATTGGCCTTATCATGGTATTCATGCTTACGGCCACACATCGCTTAAAGTTTACATCTGAACAGAGTCACTGGACCTTTTATGACTAGAAAAAAATGAATCACGTTTCCGTTAGGCAGTGTGGACTGTACTTAAAGGGTAGGTACGGCGAAAAACTGCGGAAATGAATCACAGCGATATCTTGGTCCAAAGGAAATAGGCAAGTGGCGGCAGTACTTTGGTATGGGGATGTTTTTCTGGGAAATCTCTTGGAGCGCCCATACCCCTAGATTCAAATGTGAATGCCAAAACCTATCTACCTATTGTGGATGATCAGGTACACCCCTTTCAAGGTGACTGTCGTCCTGTATGGATTAAGTGGGTTCCAGCAGGATAATACGTCCTGCCCCCTTGCCAGTATTCTTCGAGAGTGGCTTGCTGAACACAGAAGTGACTTCCAAGTGCTACTGAGCCGCCGGATATGAATCCCATAGAACAGTGGTTCCCAAATTACTGAGATCTACAAACACCTTCAAAAATCAAAAAAGTTTGAAGACCCATAAAGATATAATAACTTTATTTATCATCAGTTTGCTATAGTAATTTGACCAGTTCCAGAGGGTCCGTTTTGCACACCCAAGTTTGGTAAACGCTGCCATAGAACATATCTAGGATTACGTGGATTGACAGATTGGGCGTTTCAATCTTCCATCACGAACTATCGGAGATCTACGGGATGCAATCCTGACGATATGGTACAACGTACTGCCTGCAACATTCAGAAGGCTTGTAGAGCCCATGCCTCACAATGTGGAGGCACAGTACTGCAAGCAAGAGGACGCCATGCCCACTAGGCAGGTGGTCAATGTTCTGACTGGACAGTGTATATACTTTTCGGTGATTATTAATTTTGATGCATTCGCTAAGATACATTTAAAGTGTTTTCAGAACAACAGAGCCGAAAGTTTTCAAAAATTCTAAATAAGAGATGGAAATAAAACACCGGCATAGCCACAAAAACTAATTGAAGTTATAATATTTACATAGAACAGAAACAAATCTAAAATATGATGGGTAAACCATATTAAAGAGAATTCATTCTGAATGAGATCTTGAAATCTTCATGTATGTAAATGTAAAATGATTAATAACAAAAAAGAAGTGTAAAAAAAAAGCCAAGACTTATGCTCGAACAGAAAAAATTTCTGTTTCTGCACTTCCAGCACATTACTTATTCACTCCTACAACCAGGTAGGGCAACAGACATAACATCCAGTGCTTCAGCTACAATATTCAGTACATGGCTAGCCTATATGATATGTATGCAAAAAATAATTGCGGAATTTCTACTGGTCGTAGTTTAATGAAATTTGGAAATGCTCGACAAATCGCTCTAACGAAGCGAAATATAAATTTCATTAAAGTCCAGTCAATGCCAACCAGCAGCAAGTCCTACAAAGTACATTACACCTCCAACCATGGCTCATCGCACCAACCTACTTCGCCGCAGGAGATTTCCCATTTACCTCCGTTATCCAAGCATTGGCCAAGTATTTAAGGTCTCCCTCATAGCTGTAAGACAAGCTGCGCGTCAATTTTTTTTTTTTTTTTTTAAAGTCATGTCGATTTACTTTCAGCTAGAATAACAGTTCCCTTTGAATCCTGTGTTACTTCGCTGCGGAACAGAAGAAGTGACCCTCTATTTTCCAGAACGAGGATTACCACACATCCCTGTAATTGATTTAAAAACCAGTTCCGTTCTTAGAGCAATTTAATTTTGTCATTTCTTTCTCATATTATTATAATATCAAATAAATTTTCTGTTTATACTCTGGCACAACAACCAAGTCAGTAGAGTTTAAAATAAATCGTCAATACAAATATTTATCTTATTTAGTAGTCACCGGCTTGAACCCCGGTCCACTCAAGGAACGCGTGCTATGCACTCTCGCTCCTGACCACTGGGCTACGTCAGGTCATCCATCTTCTCTGAAAACCTTCCTGT
This sequence comes from Mastigoproctus giganteus, assembly GCF_048544385.1. Classification (NCBI taxonomy): domain Eukaryota; kingdom Metazoa; phylum Arthropoda; class Arachnida; order Uropygi; family Thelyphonidae; genus Mastigoproctus; species Mastigoproctus giganteus. The sequence goes on from NC_143575.1 coordinate 49,228,561, forward strand.
GCAAAATGTTAGAAGGCCGAAAAGCCTTGCTTTGTCTTGACTAAGCAATGTCTCTTCTTCCTCGCCCACACAGTCCTCCACTACAATATGAGCAGCTTCATTGTTTGCTGCTAGGGAACCTCATATTCCTGACATTGGTATAAGAAAAAGCTTATAAAAATAAGTTTTCTTTTAAGAGTTAATACCTATTCAATCCAATGGTCCTGCCATTTAATCATTAGCAACTCGCACAATGGCTTCTTTTTCTGCTGTGCCCATCGACTCACAGGGAATGGACCGACCCATATAATACCACAGTGAACAAAGTTTTTTTTCTCGCAATTGAGGGAATCTGTATGCAATAGCTCAGGTCAAGTGGTTATGAAAGCTATGACTTTATTCTGCTGGCGGGATTTCATAACTGCTACTAAATACTCGTCCGTCCACAACGTTAATAGCGCATCCATTTTCTTCAGAGTGTCCAAGTCGAGGACTTTATTTTTTTGTTGTGTTGCGGAGTTAGCCAAACCATGGCAACTCCGCTGTGGCCCCGGGTGCCAAGCGAATTCGAGGTCAAGCGTTCAAAGTGCGAATATATAGCGATCTTTCCAAGTGATAAAAGTTTATATTAAGTTATATCGTTTTTTACTGGAAGTTCATTTATAATTCAGTTCTATACTTGAAAAATCACAAGTAAGAACAAGGAAGGAAACTCACCTTTCTTTTTAATTACATATATTTACTCTATTTTACTAACCAACTAACTTATCTAACCGCTTGGCCTCCTTGCGGCACTGCTCCTGCCTCCCCGTGGCGGGACCGGAAACTTGGGAGGGAAAGTCAACCTCCCAGGGCAAAAAGGAGCCTAACATGGACTACGACAATTACCCAGAGCTTGAGCAGCCTAGGCGCTCATCCAGTACCATCAACAATACTGATCATGAAATTTCTCACGATGTAACAAAGTCTAAACGACTGCGTACAGACACAGACCAACAGGAATGCCCATCATTCCTTATCTTACATAGTCTGTCGGACAAATCTATGAGCACTCTCTCACCATTTCTTATACAAAAATATTTGGAAAATGTGGCGGGCTCTCCCAAAATGGTGAGAAGACTAAGATCTGGAGACCTCTTGGTAGAAACAGTGAGTCGTGCACATTCTGAGAGACTGTTGAAACTAACAGTATTTGGCGGGCTACCCATTCAAGTTACCCCTCATGCAACACTAAATACTTCCAAGGGAGTAATTGCTGAGTGGGATCTGATAAATGTAACAGAAGATGAACTGGCCCAAGAACTCAAACATCAGAAAGTAATACAAGCCAAGCGCATCATGATCAGGAAAGATGGAGAACTTGTTCCCACCCGCAACATCATCCTGACATTCGGAACACCTATCTTGCCATCCAGTGTCAAAGCCGGCTATCTCAACTGCCGAGTACGACCCTTTATCCCGAATCCTATAAGATGCTACAAGTGTCAAAAATTTGGTCACGCACAAATGGCTTGTCGAGGAGATCCAGCCTGCCCAAACTGTGGGTCGAAAGAACATTCGCACACAGACTGTGACGCCAAAACACCGCACTGTCTGAATTGCAAAGGCGTGCATCCAGCCTACTCCAAGTCATGCGATCTATGGAAAACTGAAAAAAAAATCCAAAAGTACAGGGTAGAACGAAAAGTCACATACCAAGAGGCAAGAAAGCAAATTATGCTTAACGCACCTAAGAACACCTATGCAGCAGCAATGCAAAAACACCAAACAACAGCAACACAAACTGAAGTATCAGTTCCCCCAACAATGTCGATTGCAGATTGGGCCCGATCTATACTGTCACCATCAATGAAACAGACTCCAAAAGAGCAAAAGGTAGTAGATAGAGCCAACAACACCCCTGTCACAGTCCCACCAGCAACCCCACATAGACCACCAGATATTTCAAAGTCAAAAACCGACTCAGTTACAAATAGGAAGACAAACAATATCACTTCAGAAAATATGGACACTGATAACAATACTGACCCAAATGAACCTATCCTAGATCTTCATGCAGAAGATGTCTTGGATACCGGACGCCCAACCTTTCCAAGAAAAGAGAAAATGAAACTCGATCGCCACAAACAGCCTGGAAATAAAAAAGACTCAGAATCTTCCTCAAGTAACAAAACCAAATAATGCACCAAATCATACAGTGGAACTGTAGAGGAATTCGCAGTAACATTGATGATATCCACGAGTTAATTGATCGTTATCATCCCGTAGGCATCTGCCTACAGGAGACAAATTTAACACGTCATGTGTCACTCTCTGTTAAAAATTATGCACTCTTTAGAAAAGACAGAACTGCTACAAATAATGCTCACGGAGGGGTAGCCATACTCATAGACTCCAGAGTACCTTGCAGATTAATTCCTTTACAAACCTCCATCGAAGCTGTTGCAACACGTATTGTGATTGGTATTACTTTGACAATTGTTTCTATCTACCTTTCGCCCAATCACTCCTATACCATCCATGAACTGGAAGATCTTATTCAGCAGTTGCCAACCCCTATCTGTTTATTGGGTGACTTCAATGGACACCATCCATTGTGGGGTTCTCCCAATGCAGATAGACGAGGACAACTTATCGAACAGCTTGCTGACAGACAAAATCTGATTATACTAAATACTGGCTTGCCAACTTACATCCATCTCTCTACGGGTACAACTTCTGCAATAGACCTTTCGATATGCTCTCCGATCCTCTTCCCTAGTATTGAGTGGACGGCCCTCGACAACCCGCTAAATAGTGATCACTTTCCGCTAATATGTAAAATTCAAACAGCACAATCCATAATTTCCCAAAACTATGTAAAATGGAAATTTCACAGAGCAGATTGGGCAAAATTCACTTCCCGAGTGTCCTTTGATGAACAGATCATCGAAACCTGTCCTATTGACACAGCTACCGATCACATCACAAGACAAATACTCGCTGCTGCATGCACTGCGATTCCACAATCACAGTCAACAACCCATAGAACCACAAACTATTGGTGGAACGAAGAGTGCAAAGGTGCAAAAAAAGAAAAAAACCGAGCATGGAATCTGTTTCGAAAATATCCCACCACCGCCAATCTTATAAACTACAAGAGACTCAGAGCCAAGGCCCGTCACATTAGGAAGAAAGCTAAAAGAGAATCTTGGATTCGATTTGCGAGCACGATTAATAAGAATACTGATTCAAGAATAATATGGCGGAAAATAAAACAACTAAGTGGCAAAGCTCCCCAATTATCCTCTCCAATTCTGAACTCGAATGGACAGGATCTTTCTTCTCCTGCAGATATAGCCAATGCCCTAGGGACTGTTTTTTCACAGCTATCTGCCTCAACAGCATATGATCTATCATTCCAGAAGATCAAAGCATTAGCTGAAAAGTCCAAACTGAACTTCAGATCTACGAGTAAATGTACTTTACCTTATAATCAGCCGCTTACAATGCTTGAACTTCAAGAAGCCATATCTAGCTCAAAACACAGTGCTGCAGGCCCCGACGGAATATACTACATAATGCTCCAACACTTAAATAAAGAATCGGTCTGTTCACTGCTCACTTTTTTCAATCGCATCTTTCTTGAACATTGTTTCCCCAGTTCCTGGCACCACTCCTATATAATAGCAATTCCGAAACCAGGAAAAGATCATTCCATTCCTGAAAACTATAGACCTATTTCTCTCACCAGCTGCTTAAGCAAAACCCTGGAAAAAATAATTCACCGTCGACTTACTTGGTTTCTCGACTCATAAAATATAATTTCTGACAATCAATTTGGATTCAGAAAAAATCGATCAGCCCTGGATCTCATGGTCAAAGCGGAAACAAACATCAGGAATGCATTCATTCGAAATGAGCATCTCGTCATGGTATGCCTTGATGTAGAAAAAGCCTTCGACACCACATGGCGTTTTGGTATCCTAAGAGATCTGCATTCCCTTGACCTGAGAGGCCACTTACCGTACTTCATATTGAATTTCCTTCAGCACAGATCTTTTCAAGTCCGATACCGACAAGTTCTCTCTCAAACATATATACAAGAAGAAGGGGTCCCACAAGGCTCTGTGCTCAGTGCCACCTTATTCGCAATAAGAATAAACCATATGACTAAATATATGCCCAGCACTGTGAATTCATACCTCTATGCCGATGATTTCACTTTTTCTTGCAGTTCTCAAAACATGACTTTCATTGAGCGGCAGCTCCAAATTTCAATTAATAATATTCAGTTATGGATAGCACAGAATGGGTATAGACTCTCTTGTTCAAAATCTAAAGTAGTTCACTTTTGCAACAAAAGGAAGATGCATCCAGATCCAGAAGTACACTTAACAAATCAAACTATCTCAGTTGTGAGCAGCATTCGTCTGCTTGGTCTGACTTTTGATAGTAAGTTGAACTTCATAGAGCACGTTAAACATCTAAAGACGTCTTGCCTGAAAAAAATGAACATACTCAGAGTCATTTCTTCTACATCATGGGGTGCAGATCGGTACACGTTACTGCATTTGTATAGAGCCCTAATCAGATCTCGCCTTGATTATGGTGCCCCGGTGTATGATTCTGCTAGAGAAAGTGTGCTAGCGCGACTTGCACCAATTCAACACTCTGCCCTGAGGATTTCTACAGGCGCTTATAGAACTTCACCAGTCCAAAGTCTTTATATTGATGCTCATGAACTTCCTCTAACCCTCAGAAGAAAGATGTTAATTCTTAACTATACAACTAAAATCCAAAGTCTACCTACCCATCCCATTAGGCCGATACTTAACGACCCACAGTTCACAACATTCTATAGAAATAAACCAAGAGCAATTCAACCTTTTGCTCTCAGAGCTCAAGCACTATCAGAAACCTGGAATATAGATCCCGATAAAGTTCTTCAAGATTTAAGCAGTACGGATCCCCCATGGAGGTGTATTATGCCACTCTGTGACAGTTATTTTCTAAACTGGGGAAAACACTCTCTTGCAAATGTTAATATACAACAACTCCATATAGCCCATGCACAAAATTATCTGCATTTTTCAAAAATATATACTGACGGATCAAAATCTGAGAGTGGAGTGGGTGCATCAGCCGTTTTCCCTCATAAAACCTTTTCTGTATCACTTCCCAATGAATGCAGCAGCTATACAGCTGAATTATACGCCATCAAAATTGCAGTGGAAAATATCCTCCATCTGACCATCCATAAAAGCATGATATATACAGACTCCCAGAGTGCGATTATAGCTTTACAGAACAATTCTTCTAAAACACATCCTTTAATAAAGCTCATAAAATCCAAACTGATGCATCTTCAAGAACTCCAACGAGTGGTCATTTTCTGTTGGATCCCAGGCCATGCTGGGATACTAGGAAACGAACGTGCAGACTATGCCGCTAAACATCCATCCGACAGAGAATTATCACAGCATTACGTCCCATATCTTGACTACAAAAGTAACATTCAAAGAATGTGTAAAGAACAATGGAGAATTCAATGGCAAGCCCAAACGCAAAATAAACTCCGCCAAATAAAACCTGAACCGCAATCGTGGACCTCCAGTTTCCGTATGAACAGGAGGGAGGAAGTAATTTTAACTAGAGCGCGAATTGGCCATAGTCACCTTACCCACCTTTATCTCCTCACAGGTAATGATCCTCCACAATGCACACAGTGCAATTGTCCACTCACAATAAAGCATATTCTTATTGAGTGTACTTTATACACCACTGCCCGCCAAGTCTCTTTTAGCTTTCTACCAAACCTTAAAGAACCTTTGACACTCTGCCATATCATAGGTAACGACGCTAATCTACTGGAGTTCTTTCACTTCACAAAAATTATCGAATTATATGATCGTTTTTAAGCAATGCCATCACAACCACCATGCATATGTACCATTTATAACAGTGATAGGTGCAATATGGCCTAAGCAGCCCTTGCACCAAAAAACAACAACAACAACAACAACAACTCCGCTGTGTTTAATGTTTACCTACCGTGCAGATAAAGGCCAATCAGTGGTGAGACGTATCGTAGTGTAAAGTTATGTTATCTTGTATGACTGGCCGCCATGTCCGTCCATGCCAACACGGCTGGAAAGGTGCTGTACGAAAAACCAGCCTCCTTTAACACTAATCTTCAGTCTCCCAACGTTGAAGAACAAATTTAAAGCTTTTAACTAAGAAACTAAATGAGTGAAGAATCGTCGAAGCAACCGAAAAGACAAATGCACATGTTTCCTCCAATACAGACTTTTCATAATGATGTGAATCAAATATGAATTTATAATTAGTTTCTCTAAACAGTGATTTATAGATCATCTGTGAAATCTTTATTTCGAAGAAGTGGATACATTATTATTATTTATATAATAAACAGAGTTTAAAAAATTTTACATATATATACACCATCTTTAATTTAGAGTCAGGGACTGACCTGAATATGTGTTCACTAATAAATTAATTTTATAAAATCAATACAATCAAAAATCCATTCCCTGTATCCATCACAGACTCAGAAACTGAAAAAGAAAACTACTGTAATTCGTGACACTTCTTATATAATTTTTTTATTGCATCCTGCTATTTTATTTTCGCACATTTCGGTCACAATGTTTTTTGTATGGGAGAAATATACTCCTGTACAGCCTCCAACCTGAGGGTCAGGGATCTCTCTTAGTCTGGTTCCTACCCGATCACCTCTCTCCTACTTGAGAGACCTGCCAAGCTACCACAGGCATAGCTCTCTGGGTCACAGGAACTCGCAAGCTTCCTCACCACGTCAAGGTGGAGATCCACGAGGAAGCTATATCCATCTATCTATCCATATGAATACAGATAGATAGACGGATATGCCCGCCATCCATCCCCATACTCCTCCAAGTGTAGACAATTTTTTCGAAAGATAGACAACCCTGTCAACAGCCTATAACCTGCATCGAGTTCCAGAGTACTCTGGCTCCCACCAGCCAGCCCCCTACTCAACCAACTGTAGCCAGAGTTTCAAAAGATGAAAAAATATTCTCTGTCCACAGCCTAAAACCTGCATAAATCCAGGCCTTCTTTTAAAGAATTTTTAAAACTGCCAAACTTTAGTGTACGTACTTAAAATGCATTTGGAAATGGAGCAATATTTCAGAAGTACACATTGTGTGTAGAACTGAACGCTTAAAAGAAGCCCTGTATTCATCCCAGAGTACTCCAGCCGATCCCTCCGTCCAGACCCCATTCTCAACCAGCGTGAGTTCAGTTCCATAATTATCCAGCGTTAAGCCTTCAACATGGAACCATACAGAGCTCTGCCTGTCTTCTGAGGTTCTGTTTGTCTTGCAGGTCCAAGAATGGAATCGCAGTAATGTCAGTGTTTAGAAATTTAACCAAACTTTCTTTGTTTTAGGTGACAATGGTGGTAACGCAACAAATAAACATTGTTGAGTTTAAAACTACTGATGAATAATTTAATATCTAATATTTTGTGAAAACGTAAAATATTAGATTGTTAAATTAATTATAAACAAGTAAATAAATAATGACTTTTAATACAAGACTTAAAGTAGTTTCATATATATATATATATATATTTTTTTTTTTTCATTCTCTCCCCCTCCCCCTCCCCCTTATGCCCTCGCGGTTCGAATCCCGTCAATGACGCGAGGAATTTTTATGGACATTTTTCACACCATAGCTGAGCTACGGTTTCAGGCGAGAACAGCATGGCGTTTTTCGTCCAGCAAACCAACGACAAAACATGCGATTTACAGCTATTGTATACGGTACAACATGGCCCAATTTGCTGATGTACCTAAAACCCTGCAACCAAAACTGACCTGAGGCGCAAAATCTTTTGAGTTTGGTGAAAAATATCTTCAAACTGAAGATTATTTTCTTGTTATATGGAGAATCTCGTCCTCACTAAATTTTCCAATGCTATTTTGCTTCCTCGTGGCTTAACAAGGTCTTTCTTTCTTGCTTTCTGATATTCTCTGCCATCCAGTTTCATCTCAAATCGGATCTCAGAATTTTTCGAAGAATCAATTAACAAAATACATCACGTGATAATTCCTTTGATATCTCATTGTAATTTTACAAACACCAGTAAAAGTAAATCACTTTTGATTACCTATTCACGAGAGATTTAAGATAATGCGCATATGAGTTATGCTATATATATGCAAAAAAAGTCAGTATGTAATCGTTTTACGGTAAAAACGAAAAACTATGGTAATAAATAACGAGCGATTGTAACGACTAGCAATTAAGGCCATTATTTTTTCTGTCAGCATTGCTAGTCATTCCCAGCTTTCCCTATCGTACACGGTATAATGGATTTCCTTCTCTTCTCACGCATTTCCTTATTTGACCTCTTCATTACAGCGAAACTTTATATTATATTTGTCAAGGCCGAATAAGAATATCCAAAGTATATATAACGTGGAAAAGCGAGGAGAATTTTAAGTAAACATTTAAATACATAAACATTTAGATCTCATTCAGAATGAATTCTCCTTAATATGGTTTACCCGTCATATTTTAGTTTTGGTTTGGTTCTATGTGAATATGATAACTTCAATTAGTTTTTGTGATCATTCCGGTGTTTTATTTCCTCCTCTTATTTAGAATTTTTGAAAAAAAACTTTCGGCTCTGTTGTTCTGAAAATACTTTAAATGTATCTTCGCGAATGCACCAGAATTAATAATCAAAAATATACACACTGTTCAGTCAGAACACTATGACCACCTACCTAGTGGGCATGTCGTCCTCTTTCAGCCAGTACCGCGGCCACATTGCAAGGCATGGGCTTCATTAAGCAATCTGAATATTGCAGGCGGTATGTTGTACCATATTGCCAGGATAAGAAGAATAGGAAGTACATTAACCGTTTACGATAGAGAAAAGTTGGAAAGAGAGTAGCAATACCGAAATAACATTCAAAATACCAAGTACGCCTCCCGCTACCCAAGCCGTAGCTTATATATGGTTCATGACTAAGTTTTTCTAAGTTTCAATTTCTTATTTAAAAACAGAATTTTCAAAATTAAACACAACTCAATTGGAGAACGCAATACCACTTGGCTAGGGCCAAGTGGAAATAGGCTTTGGATTCATTGTTCATCCGGCTGTCCCAATGGGCTATGTTTCATCCCTGCTACAGGCGGGCTCTACTATCTAGCTTTAATTGCACTCTCCTTTTAAACACACAGTAAACAAAATTATTAAAGTAAGTGGATTCCAATTTATTCACGAACATGTTCCAGAGGAGCTGCTGTTCCAAATTTCCTAGTGCTAACCTCTATCGACTTTTAATGTCAAAATATCATCATTCTCTCTCTCTCTCTCTCTCTCTCTCTCTCTCTCTCTCTCTCTCTCTCTCTCTCTCTCTCTCTCTCTCTCTCTCTCTCTCTCTCTCTCGGGGTAACTTGGGATTTTTTTTTTTTTTTTGGCTGGTGCAGCATAAGCCTCAGGCTTCCTTGTACCATATGGCCATTAATAATAATAATAATAGTTCTCACAAGTGAAACATAATATAGGCTGATGTTTTCCTCCTCACCACATACACATTTATCATTTTCCTCCAGACCTAGCTGAAATAGTCTCTTGGCTAATCCATGACCTATAATCAGAAAGCCAGCACTAACTCCGAATTGCTGCCAGGATTCTTCCTTACCTGTAATATATCCACTCTAGGCGAAAACATGCGAATTACACGACCTTATTCGGAGGTCTCCCATCTCCTTTGCCATACTTGTATTAATTCACTTTGAATCCTTTTCTTTTATTCTCTAACATCCTGCCTTGTATATAATCTCTAAGTATGGACATGAACTCACATTGAAGACCGACTTTCTGATGTTACTACAATACATTAATGCTGTAAGCACTATTTGTAAATCAGCCGGTAATTTGCCAGACACCACCTGCAGAGCATCAGTTGATACCTTTCGACATGCTCTTGTAAGAGACAGGAAATCGAATCTCTGAGCCTGCAGTATATATTTTTTAATCACAGTTTGTTATCCTATGAAGACATGCTATAGATGCACAAGTTATAACTGGAGAAAATAGGCAATCGTACGGTAAATTTAGAGCTCGGCCCCTTAAGCCCCAATCAACTCTTATTACTCTTCTTAACTTGGCATAAAGAGTACACACTTTATCTTTTAAATATTTAGCATGTGGGACAAGGTTTATTCGTATTCCTATATTTATTCCCAAGTATTTAACAACAGCATCCTATCTTATTGATATTCCTGATGCTCTCACAAGTGGATGCCTATTCATGCTCAAATGACCTTTCAGCATCATTTGCACTGTTTTAGCTTCTCATATCTGAAGTCCATTTACTGCAGCCCATTCCAACAAATCACCCAAAATTTCAGCTGCACGCTCCTCAATTTGTGACCGTGCATTGCCATTTACCAATATCAGCACGTCGTCGACATACGCTATCACATCAGCTCTGGCAATACTGACAGAAAAAAAAAAAAATAATAGCCTTAAGTCGTTACAATCGCATTTATTTATCAATACAGTTTTTTTTTTTTTTCGTTCTGAAACAGAAAAACTCATCTGCAGTGGAAAAATGCCATAAAAATTCCTCGTATCATAGACGGGATTCGAACTATCTTTTCAACCCGGTATAGGGAGGATGGCGATTACAGAAACTGCGCTACCCACAACGGAATGGGAGAGAGAAAGAAATACATATATGAAACTACTCTAAATCATATTTCAAAAGTCATTACTCATTTCCTTGTTTATAATTAATTTAATATTTTGCGTTTTGGCTATCATCCATTACCAATGACCAGTTTTAAGCTCAACAATGTTTATTTGTTGCGTAGTGATTATTTATTTGTTGCGTTACTTTCCGATTGTCACATAAAACAAAGAAAGTTGGTTAAATTTCTAAACACTGACATTACTACGATTCCATTCTTGGACCTGCAAGACAAACAAAACCTCAGAAGACAGGCAGAGCTCTGGATGGTTCCTTGTTGAAGGCTTAACGCTGGATCATAATTATTATGGAACTGAACAGAGATCGTAGGCTTGTCGGTAGATAATTGTTTCGAATTATCTTTTTGGTAGCATCCTGTCATCACGCTGGTTGAGTACGGGGTCTGGACGGAGGGATCGGCTGGAGTACTCTGGGATAAATACAGGGCTTCTTTTAAGAGTTCAGTTCTACACAAGATGTGTACTTCTGAAATATTGCTCCATTTCCAAATGCATTATAAGTACAGAAGAGGAAGCTTGCGAGTTCCTGTGACCCAGAGAGCTATGCCTGTGGTAGCTTGGCAGGTCTCTCAAGTAGGAGAGAGGCGATCGGGTAGGAACCAGACTAAGAGAGATCCCTGACCCTCAGGTTGGGGGCTGTACAGGAGTATATTTCTCCCATACAAAAAACATTGTGACCGAAATGTGCGAAAATAAAATAGCAGGATGCAATAAAGAAATTATATAAGAAGTGTCACGAATTACAGTTGTTTTCTTTGCAGTTTCTGAGTCTGCGATGGATACAGGGAGTGGATTTTTGATTGTATAGATTTTATAAAATTAATTTATTAGTGAACACATATTCAGGTCAGGCCCCGACTCCAAATTAAAAATGGTCTTTTATATATGTAAAGATTTTTAAACTCTGTTTAATATATAAATAATAATAATGTATCCACTTCCTCGAAATAAAGATTTCACAGATAATCTATAAATCACTGTTTAGAGAAACTAATTATAAATTCATATTTGATTCACATCATTATGAAAAGTCGGTATTGGAGGATACATGTGCGTTTGTCGTTTCGGTTGCTTCGACGATTCTTCACTCATATAGGTCGCATTTTTCTTAGTTAAAAGCTCTAATTTTGTTCTTCAGCGTTGGGGCCTGAGAGACTGAAGATTTACGGTTAAAGGAGGCTGGTTTTTCGCACAGCACCTTTCCAGCCGCGTTAGCATATGGATAAGACGACTATTGTGTTCACCATGTCCGTCCGTGCCAGGGATGGTAACCAGCCAGAGGCAGTTTCTGCTGCTGGCTGAGCTAAGGGCCAGTAACACAAGATAACATAACTTTACACTACGATACGTATACGCCTCGCCACTGATTGGCCTTTTATCTGCGCGATTGTTATTTTGTTTGTTATTTGGTTTTTAGGAGCATTAGCAACTAAGGCCATATTGCTCTGGGGATATGCGGTGGTCATTCCTTGACCTTTCCGCATCCTCCGTATTTGGTGGTGACGGGCTCGAACCCCGGGCTAATCAAGAAGCCTGTGCTACACACTGCTGCTCCTTCCCACCTGGCTACGGAGGCGCCTTATCTGCACGATAGGTACATATTAAACACAGCGGAGTTGCCACGGTCTGGCTACTCTACAAAACAACAAATTAAAAAAAAAAAAAAAAAAAAAAGTCATCGACTTAGACAATCTGAAGAAAATGTATGCACTATTAATGCATTTATTGTTAATGCAGAAATAACGTTGTGGACAGACGAGTATTTAGTAATAATTATGAAATCCCCCCCTGCAGGATAAAGCCATAGCTTTCATAACCACTTTACCTGAGTTATTGCATACAATCCGTGACTTGAGATAGTGATGCTGATCAACATAACCTACATCACATTAAGGAAGCAATCACCAGCACACTGATCAGCTTTGCCGAATACTGTGTCTTCACTAACATACGGCGTGGTTGACAGAATCGGGCTCGAGACCATTCTCACACACAGAAGAGAAAAAGAGGGGAAAAATTATCCGTCCGTATGTAACAATTCGACTCCCAGTGGACAGATTTCCATTAAATTTTATATTTGAGCCTTTTAATAAGGCTTGTCACGCCACTCCATACTTCATTAAAATGGGACCAATAGAAATCCGGCTATTATTATTTTATTTTATTCCGTACTCATGTAATAACTCGACTCTTAGTGGATGGATGTCATGAAATTTTATATATAGGCCTTTTATGTGCATGAATTGTTTGAGGAGGCTTCCATCCTGCAGTGGATTGATAATGGCTGCTGCTTACCTTTATGTGGACGTGTGTTTTTGTAAAGGGCGACACCTAGAACGTCTGTTCAACTCCGCCTCGTGTCGCTGTGAAGAAAAGAATCAACTGTAAAAGGGCCAGCAATGTGATTGGTGTATTATGTGTGTGTTCTGCTCTGGCCGCCTGGCTACACAAAGCCTGGAGAGATGATTCTGGGCACTCGTTCACACCACGGGAAAGTGGGCCAGGATCCTCTGGGGGGCCTATTCCAGAGGGACAAACAAAACAAAGAAAAACCAACCGTGGTGCAGATTATGAAATAAAATATAATAATAAATTTTAAATTTCGTGTTCTAGAGTGGCCCGCTCCAAACAGAACTGCGATTTGTTCTTCTGATTGCTGTATGCTCTGGAAGATTCTCAACAACATCGTCTGAAGGAAACAACTTATCAAGGATTAGGTTGGCTGAATCGAGCCAGTTGAAAGTTTCCTGGGAGTCTGCCTCCCAGTGAGATCATTGGTCCACCAAGTGGAGCCAACAGTGTTGAAAATTTCAGGAGCGAAGGTTTTACCTCTCGTGATTTTATATACTTCCCCCCCCCCAAGGTTTGGAATTCCCCGTTTCCTTAACAAAGCTCATCCAGGTTGCTTTTTTCCTGACAGCTATGGCTTTAGTATAGTTGTTTTTATTTTGGATGTAGTCACTGTAGAGTGGCTCAATTTCTGGGGCGGCTAATCATGGTGCCGCTGGTAGTAGCGACGGGCCCACAGTGCCAGTCTCCGAAGCCTAGTGAGATCATTGGTCCACCAAGTGGAGCCAACAGGTCGGAATATTTTCTTTTTGGAGAGCAGCTACCAGTTCATTGGCTTGCGTGGATTCATATAGATTTGGCTCACTCGCAGGGAAATCCCCTTTAATAGAGAGTGTTCAAAGGATTGCTAGTCGACATTTCTGGCAGTCTTATCCGATTGTCTTTTTTGAGCGGACTTAAGTTAATGAAGAAAAGTATGACTGTGGTCTCTGAGGGTACAGTCTGGAGTAATCTTTAAGTCAGAGACCAGGGGGGGTAAGGTCCCTAGTGGAGATGACATCGATGTTGGATTCACCTGTAGAGCTACAAGTGGTGTAAGGACTGGCTTGGTTGTGTATTGTGAGGTTCCTGTTCAGGACAAGGTCCCCCAGAAGTTATCCATGGGCCTCAGCAATAGGGCAAAACCAGAACTCGCACAAGTCAGAGGCAATTAAGAGGGATTTTGAGCTGAAGTCGAGAGCATATTCCAGGAAGTTAAGCGAGTTGTTAAAATCAGCAGATAGAGTACAATACGACGACAGCAGATAGAATGACCAAGTGGCATATGTGATCTGCACACCAGTGACGACAGCAGATAGAATGACCAAGTGGCATATGTGATCTGCACACCAGTGGCAAACTGATTGCAGAGGCCATGTATTACTAGAATGTCCAAGTCCTTGTTCAGAATGGCGATGCAGGTCTTTAGGTCCTCCAAGATAAGCTGGAGGACTCGAATGTACACAGAGAGAAGGCGGTGATTTTGGATGAGTGGTTGGATTGGTGTTTAGCAAAAGGCTATTGGATTGCAATCACATCCGCTGTGTCAACTCAGTAGCCAGACGATTCTCATCAACGACGGCTCGAAACCTGTGCCTATTGATTTGCATGACTTTGAGGCATTGGTGGAATGGTGTGACCGTGGCAAGTATCCCTCGGATGGGGAGAGAGTATTCCCGGGAGACCGTCCTCTAGTTCTGGTAGGAATGGGATTGGGGATATTCATCAGCGGTCCTTAGCCGTAGGAGTTCTAGAGCCTTTTGATATTCCGGGCATGCTGTATCCCGAACTGAGTGGTTATGGGGGGCGGCAGAGCCTCTTGCAATTTTTTAGGCCTTTTAGAAAGATCTGTTGAGTCATCACAAATTTTATTAAAGTCGAATCAGTATAAATCCGATAAATATTATTTCTTTGTCCGTCCATTTGCATATAATAAATCGACTCCCAGTGAATGGCTTTAATGAAACTTTATATTTCGCTCTGCTAGATTTGTCGAGCCTTCCCAAATTGCATGGCAAATGAAGTTTAATATTGACAAATGTAAAGTACTACATATGGGAAACAGCAACCCCAGAGCAACGTATCAACTCTGTGGTACTACACTGACAGTAGTAGAGAATGAAAGGGACCTGGGGGTGGTTGTGCAGGCAGATATGAAGTTTTCTGAGCAGTGCAGACGGGCTGCAAGAGTAGCTCATGGTGTATTGTCGATGATATATAGGAATTTTTCTAGCAGGGATAAGGAGGTGATTATTCCCTTGTATAAGGCAATGGTCAGACCACACCTAGAGTACTGTATACAGGTCTGGAGGCCTCATTTGAAGAAGGATGTAGAGATGCTGGAACGAGTACAGAGAAGGGCAACAAGATTAGTGAATGGAACAAAGGGGTGCTCTTACGAAGAAAGGCTTAAGTTTTGCAAATTACAGTGTCTGGAGACTAGGCACCAGCGAGGTGATCTGATAGAGGTGTATAAAGCCTTGAATGGTTTGAGCATGCTCAATGCTGATGGGATTCTGCCTCTTGCTCAGAATAATCACCTGAGAGGGCATAAATTCAAATTGAGGAAAGACAGATGTAGGATAGACGTGAGGAAATTTGCCTTTAGCCAGCGGGTGGTTGGTTGGTGGAATAAACTTCCATCCCTTGTCGTGGAAGTTGATAGCCTAAATAAGTTTAAGGCTCAGCTGGACAGGTATTTCGAACGAACAGAGGGGTGAAGGGGAAGTGGTTATTTTTTATTTATTTATTTTATTTTATTTTTTGGCTGATGCTGCATAAGCTTGCATCATATGCCTCTACTAATGCTAATGCATTCAAATAAGACCAATAGAAATTCTGGAATTTCTTTTTTTTTTTTCGCACATATCACAGACTATCTATATACTGAATACTGTATCAATGGATGTTATGTTTGTTGTCATGCGCTGGAATGAATGAGTAAAGTGCCGGATATGCAGAAACGAAAATTTTCTCGATTCGAGCATAAATGTCTTTTCTTTTCACTGTTCTTTTTCGATATGAATCATAAATTATTTACTATTTTTTTAAACGCGTCTGATGTGTAAACGCACTCCGAACATTAACAAACTTGTTTTAAGGTGAAGAGATTCACTAAATCCATATATCCTGTCATCGCAGTTGCTCCATACATGCACGCACCAATACAGTTTTCCCTATTTTAGTTCAGCGGCCAAAACTATTCATTGAAACATGTAAAGGAGCAGTTTATTTCTAGTTATTTTTTCTGGCAACTCGCAACCGGCCGTAAAACGTTCTCTATTTTCAGCAGTGAGATCTGCACACCTGATGAAACTAAAACCAAAAACTGTGTTGGTAATGCCCGCTGACTCGTACAGCCGAATGCAAACCGCTTAGACTTTCTAATTCCAGAAGTAGCTGAAATTCTCCTAGAAACAACAGCTGAAAGTGGAATTGAAGAACTTTCTGGGAAAGTGTCCCCAGAATTTCTTGCGAATTATTAAAAATAATAACTAATAAAATTTTCTCCTCTTAACAACCTCGTCATCTGTTTAGGTATTTTGTGATTATAAATATCCATCAAGTTAGCGTTTTCCAAAAACTTTTCTTGACACCAACACATTATGTATGTGCCAAAATTAATTTAACATCCCATCCAGAAATTTGAATTATTCCACAAACCAACATTATTTTGTTCTTTATCTTTCGGTTCGTTGGTAATAACAACGAAACACAACTTCCTTTGTTTCGGGCCAAAGCACGTGAACAAGAGTAAGAGGGGAAGACATTCAGTACTAAGCGCAAGCTTACTACCTACTGGCATCACTCAGTTATATGAACATAAGCGGCGAAAGAAAATCGGAGTAATGTCGATATGATGCCAAAATTTGACGAAACCCATCGGAACACGACGCGACATATCCAGGTGTCCTGGTACCTATTTTAATTAATAGATAATCATATTCGCAAGTTGCCTGCATAAAACTTAAATTTTCCATTTCAGGTTTCATAAATCTGACGAAATTGTTTTGCCAAACAATTAAATCAGATTTTATATTAGTTTGAGTGATATAAATTCCAGGTTTAAAAAAAAAAAAAAAAAAAAAAAAAAATTTCTATTGCAAAATATTTTGTAAAAAAAAAAAAAAAAGATTTTACTAATGTTTGGGTTATTCCTACTCAGGGGTTGCAATGCACACGGATCCCGTGCACGATAGAGCAGAAAAGACGAAGGCATTTCAGTGTTGTGATGCGTTACCAATCTTAAATCATTCATAACGAAAAATAACGGTTTCCTCTTTGGAAAAGCCAATTGATTCTGCAGCCGTTATTTTACGAAACAGTGAGATTCGCAATATCTGAAAGGAAACACATCAAATGACCAAAATAACGAGAAAATGCGCTTATGTTATTTAAACCCACACGCTTCGTTGTTCTGAACATTTTCAGACAGAGGAATCGGAAGTGGGGAGGAGTGATACTCCAGAACAAGGTGGGCGACATGTCTGTTTCCATGTTTTAACTGGGTTCGAGATTTTATTACACGATTTAATATTATGGGCTTTGTGCGCTTCTTATCTTTCTCTTCCCGTCCGAAGTTCTTGGATCTACTTGTATCACCCTTAGCCATTATCCTCTTTGTTGCCTAGCAACCGATCTATTGAATATGGCATCCAACAGGATGCTCAGTTAATAAATAAATTCTATCACTATTTTCGGGAACGGATTTAAAGTCGAACACTCGAAGAAGTCATAAATGCCACGCGCGGCAAGATATAAATATAGCATTTAAGCCGAATAAAGCACGTTCACTTCATTTAACATTCGAAGCCTAATTTCCATAAACTGTTGCACGCTAAGTCTTCGATGATTCTATCAGCTGGACCGAAGAGAGATCAAAAAATAGTTACGACATTTGCTGGGCGCACTAAGTGAGGCTATTCGGACGAAGAACTCGCATCCAACTCGAAAAAGAAGATTTAGAGAAAATTTATTGCACGCAGCGAAACAGCTGCGAGTCGTTTTCCTTTTATATCGCTTACATGAAGCAAAAGGTAACTCCACTTAAGCAACAAAGTTCAGCTGTAATAAATTTGCTGTCAGCTGAGCCTAATCGATCGCTATCTTTTATAAATGCTGATTATTCGCTGAAAGGAGCTGTACTCAGAAGAGAAAAACAACCTCGTGAAACTATGCATATAAAATTTACGCATTTTTGAAAAACTAAGGAGAACTTTTTAGCTTTTAAAGCACATGCGAATTAATTCATATATAGGCTGATTAAAAATCGTTTGTCGTTATGTACTAGCTGTAAGCGAAAACAATATGGCTACTAGGAAGGCAATAAACAGAGCAAAAACAGGGTAATCTAGAGGGCAAAAATTAAACTAAAACTACTGAAAGAGTCCTGCAAAGCGAACTACTTGGAGAGAGCGGAATTAGCACTGCACAAAAGTGAATTATGAAATAAAAACACGCCACCAGGTGAGTATCGCGCTGTGTATATCCTGTCTGAACAAGTTCGTGTTCACTGGTGATGGACACTGATCTTCGTAGACTAATGTCATTAGTGGAGTTCCCCAGGATTCGGTGTTGGGCCCACTGATGTTTTCTGTACTGTATTTATCAATGAAGGTATATTCTCGGGCTACACGACGGTTGGTAGGGTAGTTAATGATAGTAAGCTACAGACTCTAGAAAAGTTGAACTGATGGACAAATGTAAAGTACTGCAAATAGGTAGCAGTAATCCCAGAGTAACATACTGTGCGGTACTACACCCAGGATAATGGAGAATGAAAAGACCTGGGGGTAATTGTGCAGTGAGATATAAAGTTTTCTGAGCAATGCAGACAGTCTGCTCACAGAGTCATGTCAATGATATATAGGAATTTTGCTATCAGGAATAAAGATAATACCCTCGTATAAGGCAATGATCAGGCCACACCTTGAGTACTGCATACAGGTCTGGAGGCCTCATTTTAGCAATGATATAGAGCTGCTGGAGCAAGTACAGAGTAGGGTACTGAGATTGGTGAGGAGAACAAAGGGGTATTCTTACCAAGAAGGATTCCGGTCTACAAATTGCAGCATGTAGAGACTAGGCACCTGTGAGGTGTCTGATTGGGGTGTTTAAGGCTTTGAATGGATTGAGCGAGCTCAATGCTGATGGAATTCTTTCGCTTGCTTAGACTAGACACATAACGTGGCAAAAATTGAAAAGGACGGTTGCAGAATATATGTGCAGAAATTTGCCTTTAGCCAGCGGGTGGTTGATTGCTGGATGGAACAAACTTCCATCTGTCGTTGTGGAAGTTGATAGCTTAAATAAACTCAAAAGAAGAACTGGAAAAACTTTTAGAGCGAATGGATGGGTGAAATGGGAAGATTTTTTGAAGTGAAGCTTCTTTAGGCGCGCTCCAAGCAGTTTTCAGATGGGAGTAACTTGCGTTCGTGGATTGACAAAAAAAACGCAACGAAAATGCGCCCGTTGCCATAAGTAAACGCATTACAGGCACTCACAACAGTCAATTTTCGTATTAGGATAAATGCCCCAGTTCTCGCGCGATCACCGAAATTAAGCGGTCGTTGGGCCCGATTAGTAATTGGGAGGGTGACCACCTGGGAATGTCCGGTGCTATTCACTTGTTGCCTTCTTTTCTTTTCTTTACCTGTGGAAAATATTCTTCCGATTATCACGTATCGTTTAATTTTGTTAATTAGTAAAGTGTAAATCTGTGCTTTATATATCTTTTTACTTTTATAGCCTGTGGATAATATTCCTCCTATTTTCGCTTATTAGAATTGCCGTTAATAAAATTAAAATTCAATTCGTAAACGTGATCACAATGACCGGCCCCAACTACTACATATCGTACAATGAACGGTATTTTTTTTGTTATGGAGTGATTTTCGTAAAGCGATTTTTTTGTACAGTGAACCAATCGTAAAGCAGGGATCCACTATAGTGAGCGTTTTAAGTGTAAAGTGCACGTACGCGTGCAATTCGTCCGTGGATTGACAAAAATCGCCAAGAAAATGCGACACGAAATGTTCATCTTCCCCCCCCCCCACCATTTCACCACTCCGTACCGGGCTCAAGCGAGACCGAGCATGACCCAATCAGTACCCCCTACCGATTGCGTCATGCTATTTCTTTCGTCATTCTCCACCGTACTTAATAAAAAAATTCGAAGGAAAAGAACTTATCATTCAACATGCCGAAAACTGAGAGTGAGCGTTGTAAGGCGTATAGCACGTATATGTGCAATGCGACCACCGAAACCAGCTACATTCAGTACAAAGGGGGATTTAAGCTATTTCAACAGCGGAAGAAATTACGGTGTGCGATGGAGTTGAACAAAGAAGCCAGAGAAGGGTCCATCCACATCTTCAGAGCCTTACATCTCTCCAGAAATGTTTGAAGTGAATTTAGAAGGAGTCATGGAAGTCGATACTGCAAATGAAAACTATCAAGAGTCTTCGAAGCCCAGTCGTAAACGAAAAGCGAAGAAGCCAAAACCGACTACCAAAACATTCAACACGTAGCGGGTGTAATATACAGCCGGAGCAGCAACAGGGTTTTAAGAAACACAGTTGCATCTCCACGCACAGTTTAAGCGTACATTCCTGGATAGTGATTTCAATTCAACCTGTTCCATGTGTGATCTGCTTTGGTTCAAGAACGATGTGAAGAATGTAGTAGTTCAAGATCACACTCTTCTTCAAACAGCATTTCCAAATGAGAATGCAAGTCAAATGTCGGCCTGTAACAGCTGTCGTAGCTCTGTCAAGAACAAGAACAAAGTGATTCCGGCTCTATCCAAGTCAAATGGTTTTAAATATCATCCGATGCCACAGCACTTGCCGAAACTAGATTTGGAAACGGAACGTCTTATATCTCCTAGGCTCCCATTCATGCAGATTCCTCGTCGTCGGCATTCATACTGTCAGTACGGGATCTTCGGTCAAGTGACAAATGTTCGCCTAAAGAAGTTTCACTTAACTGCCGCTATGAGTGCTCGGCGCAATTTTTTTTTTTTTTTTTTTTTTGTTTTGATGGGCGGATGCTATATAAGCTTTCTTTCTTGCATCATATGCCTCTACTAATGCTAAATGTTCTGAAAAACTCGGAATACCCTGGAAAAAACTTAAATCCCTTCGCTTCATATCGGCTACGGCCTCCCATCATTGAGTGTATCAAATACACTGAAATGGATTTTAATTTAAAAATTCCTCACAGGAAATTTCAATAAAAGAATAAAGAGGAGAGTTATCTTCAAAGAAGTTCCTAAATAATTATTTTTGTAAACTTAATAATTAGAACATCTTGAGCTAAAGTTCTTCACACTATACACCAGCGTGTCACAAACTTTTTTTAGTCACGCAACACTTTTCATCTCACAACGTGCGATTCACGGAACACTTACGAAACAAGTTTAGAGAGAGTCAAAGAACTGTTTGTGATATTTTATTACACACGACGCACTACGCACCAGGAGCATCTTTATTTCCAACGCATGTAAAGCGCCGACCGGGCTAGCCGGGTGGGTAAAGCGCCTGCCTAGCAACCCAAAGGTCGCGGGTTCGAATCCCGCCTCGGGCTTGGATCAAAGTACTGCAAAAAACCTTGGGAGGTGCACTATGGCCACAGAAGCCGATGCGCCAATAACTACCAAACAAAAAAAAAAAAAAAAAAAAAACATGTAAAGCCGAAATTCAAATAACTGTCGTCGTACTTTCGTTTTGGTCTCTTATTATTTGGTTCCTGTTTTTTTTCACTTCGGATTGTCGGGGAACAAAAGGCTGCGATTGTTCATCCTCACTTTGAAGTGTGACAATATTGTGTTCGTTGTCATCGACCACAGTTTCAATACTAGAAGTACTTGCTTTTCGTTTTAAAAATCCTTTTTTCAACCACAAATCCACGGTCACATATTTTAATAATAATATTTCGAAATATTATTATTAAAGTTATGATATCGGTTAACTTCCCCACTTATCTTTCAACCTGTGTACTAAAGGCTAAATTGCAGACGAATGGCATATTAGACCACTACACTGCTACTTTTTCGTAGATGTCATTACGTCAAAAATCTTAATAACCTCCCAAAAAAAGTAATGTTAAAAATTATAATGATACAAAAGTGGTGTAGGCTACAAATATGCAAAGTTTACTTATTTTATTATTTTTTATTACGATTTTTCACGGAACACTTGTTCACATCTCACGGAACAGTTTGAGAAAAGCTGCAATATGCTTGTATTGTACTCGTAAAGTCTTGTTCAACTGAATGTCTTGCAGCATTTAACAGAAGACTTATTTAAGAGAAAAAAAAAAAAAAAAAAAAACTAATCGTAATTTGTTATGCATAAGCTGTTCAGAAAATTTTAAATATTGTTTTGTTGTAACAATAATAATTATAAAAAGATGCTTTCGTAAATGACTTACACTAACTTCCCTGGGGTGAGAAAGAAATAGTATTTGGTCTTTGGGAGTTGTTTTGTTTGTCAGTTTTTAGCGTTGCCACTATACAAATGTGTATACACCAGCCAGCCAACCCCAGCGACATGCGTCTTCATAGAAAAAGAAGAACGAGAAAAAGAAGATTAGACTTTTTCCTATGCTAAAGTCAAAATAATTTTAATGTACTATATTTGCAAGTTTATTAGATTTTGCTGGCGCCGGCATCTTTTTTTTTTTTTTTTTCTTTTTTCCCCTCTCATCTTCTCTTTCTGCATTTAAGTGTGATTAGGCCTGTTTTACTGACGTCAAAGTCACATCAAGAAAACCCGAAAATCCCATTAAACAGCCTTTTTTATTGTTAATATAGTTTCTATTTTTAATTGTATATATTATCTTCACTTCTATTCTTAATTAGATATAAAACAGCTTGCATATAAGAAACAAATTTAAACAATTTAAAATCAATTTTCAATGTTAAAAAAAAAAAAAAAAAAAACGCGTTCTTACATTTGTTTTAAGTGTTTCATATCATTGGTTAATGTGTTTCCATTCATATACGTTGATGGCTACTGAAGAATTGAGTTCTGAGATACTTTTTTTGTAGTTTCGAGGAGCAGATAAGGAAAAAAAAAAAAAAAAATGTTTGGAGGAGTGGAGTATCTGATATTTTCCATTCCTACAAATGAAAATGTTTAGAAGTTGTCTGTAGCGCGATCTGATGATGAAAATGCAGCCAACCTTGACACTACGTTCTTCGGAGGATGCGAAAGAAAATTACGTGAAAAGAAAATTAGTGACAAAAGTCAACAGCAGGAGAAATGTTTTGCTGCGAACGACTTATACCCTGAGGGCACCATAGTATTAGGAACACAATGTCTCTCACTTTATGAAGATGTGCTTTGATTGCGAAACTCTCCAACCAGAATGGAATAAATGCAGCAGCAATTCGGGATTACAGGCACTGCAAGCACGGGCAAAAAGGTCCAGTGACACTAAGCGGTATCAGAAAAATGACTACACGATTTCTGAGGAAAGAGGAAGTCAGGAGTGAAGCCAGGAAGAGATTACAAACGCCTCAAACCAGGGGTGGCTTGAGGATAATTTTACTGCAATAATCCGTGGACAGTGGTGGACCAGTATCGGCACTAGAAGTCAGAACCAGTGCATGTGGGATAGTAACACGTCTGGATATCCCGAATATGAAATTTTGGAGAAGGGGTTGATATTATAGAAGGTATCGCGTAAAGTTTTACAATTCTACCCAAACAAACTCCACCGCAAGCAATAATTACAAGCGGGTGATGCTTAAACTCGATTGACATTTGCTCGCGATATCTTTACACGAATGGAGGGAGACGCCCGGTGGCCATGGAACACCCTTTGGAAAGACGAAGTCCATTTCCACTTGAATAGGACAGCGAATATCCCAAACTGCAGGACTGAGGTTACGGAGCCATCCCGTGCAATACAGAAAATCCCCTTACATGCATCTAAGGTCACTGTAAAGTGTAGTTTCACGGCTACACTTTACTAGACCTATAACGTCTTAAGTTACCGCCCAACGGTAATGAGACGTGTTAGCGACGGTTGTCATTCCACAACTGCAACAGCACGGATGCCGAAAAATAAGATTTTATGCAAGACGGAGCACCTCCACATATCATAAATCTCTACAAGAACTGATGCGGCAGCATTTTACCCCTGAAAGAAATCAGCTGATCACTTCCCACAGTGGCCGCTTCGATCTCCTTGAGACTTTTGGCTCTGTGGCTACCTGAAAGTCAATATAAATAAAATAAATAAATTTTCTGTTTTACTCCGGCACGACAACCAAGTCAGTAGAGTTTACAATAAATCGTTAATACAAATATTTATAGTATTTAGTAGTCACGGGCTTGAACCCCGGTCCACTCAAGGAACACGTGCTATGCACTCTCGATCCTGATCACTGGGCTAGGTCATCGTAGCAACGTTCCTGATCTAACACCCCTAAAGGATAGCATCATACAGCATGTGAGAAACATTACCCTCAATACGAGTGTTACATTCTGCAGTTGACCATACCCTTACTCAGTTTGAGATTATGGTAGACCACAACGGTGACCATATCGAGTTGGTTGTTAGTTTTTAGGAGCATCTCAGACCATACTGCTTCATTGTGTGCTATGTCTGTAGAAGTGTCCACGGGCCGAAAAGCCTTGAATAACTCACAGGGGAAACTAATTCCCCTGCCTGATATCAGCTAACTACAACCCATCTGAAGGAATTTATGAAGATTGAAGAGATCGTCAGAAACTCTTCCAGTCATCGACGGGAGGAATTGGTTGTTGGTTTTCAGGAGCATTTCGGACCATACTGCTCCATTGCGTGTTACGTCTGTAGAAGTGTGTTCATTAGCAGAAAAAAAACCTCGAATAACTCACAAGGAAACCTAATTCCCTCGGCTAATTACGCCCAGATTGAAGAGACCTTTAGAAATTCCTCCAGTCATAAAAGAGAGTCAGAATTCTCCAAACGAGTAATAAGTGGCGAAACAATTGTTCTATCACGGGGGACTAAATATCGAGTTATGACTGATGAACACTATTTCTACTCAGAACAGGAAATACCCTTTCATTCAGAGCTGGATTTGAGGATAACGAAGCCAAATTAGCCAAATTAGACATCTGTCTGTGACCCACAATGACTTTCAAGAAACTATTGACGTCTCAAGAGGCATCCCACAAGGAAGTGTACTGTCAGCTATACTGTTTGCAGCAGTTTTGGAGCCTTTCCTTGCTCAGAATCCGAACTTTGTTTCCTATGCCGACGATCTGAAGGTTCTACGTGAGCTCAGATCATAATCATCAGATTCATGATATCAACCAGCAAGCTTCTAGGCAGATATTGAGCTTGGAAAGTTATCTTGCCACAATAGGGCTGCATCTGAGCCCTTCCAAATCAGCACAACTGACAATAACCAAGAAGAGAGCCAAAAATGATATCCAAATCTTTGTGAGTGGGGAACCGGTGCAAAAGGTGACCTCTCATACTGATCTTGGCCTCACCTGGGACGTTGGGCTCACATTTCAGCCTCACTTTGCCAGGATGAGGCAGAAGACGTACGCTGCTCTTTGGGCAGTGCGTCAAGAGCTCGTTGGTGTGCATCAGCCAGCGCTGCTTGTTCGGCACATCCTGAGGTGTATTATGCCGATTCCTCTCTATGCTTCAGAAATTTTCTCATCTGCCCCTGCCTCATACCTTCAGAAGTATCTCAGTTTAGAGTACTGGTTGCTTAGATGGATGAACAGGGTGGTAGGCCATCCCCTAACTATCTCCAGATCTATCCTACAAGCAAATCTGGGCACCACTCCCTGGAGACATATCATCATGACAAAAAATGTTCTCACGCTTGCACGGCTTATAACGATGCGAATTGATGCTCCATCAGTATCCGCATTAATCTCTGGCCCGAGGAGGGCAAGAGGGAAGCACCCCGACTCCTGTCTCCCTCTACGTCTTACTCTGTCAAACATTGATTCCCTGAGGAACATGTTTCCAGCCAATTGTCTTCGGATCTTCAATAAATTTAGGATCCACCCTGATAGGTTCTGTGAAGACAAGCCCTACAGGAAGGAAATCCTCAAGAACTGTTACCAGATTATGAACTTATAATACTCCCCTTCTCCTGGACAGACTTTTTTTTAATTTTTTTTTTATTTTTTTTTAACTTGCCTATTTGTATATGGCAAAGACTTTCTGTTTTCATGTAATCATGTATATTACTGTATATTTTGTACATTATTGTTTATTTAACCCTGTAAAAGTCTCGGGTCGAGCACGAATGTACCCTTGTTTATTGTACATTGTGTTCCTCGCACCTTAGTCTGTATTCACACCCTTCTGGCACAGAGCCGTCCCGGGGTGACCCAAGGTTTCTTGGGAAATAAACTGATTTTAATAATTAATAATAATAATAATAATAATATGGGCTTAGGGCCTTCGCTATCCGAATATGTGCTATTATGTAATTTATGAGGGTAGGGTAATCTCCGTTTCCTTTTGTGATAAGGATGTATAATTACATTTTTTCGAGCCAGCACACATGCTTTGGCTTAAGGAATCATGTCTAAATCCGGCTCCGCTAAGGTCGTGCTAATGCGCTTGTCAAGAGTCATACAGTGGTGTGCAAAACTTAAGAAACAACACTATTTCTAAAGGTTACTACCACAAAATCTTTACTTAAGGATGAGAGTAGATTCAGTCACAGCAGCGATTCTGGACGTCAGGTAATCTGGCGAGAGGTTGGCACACGGTATCACCCAGAAAACATCACTGCAAAGGATCGATATGCCAATCGAGGTGTTCTCTCTGGGGAGGCGTTATCTTGGATGGACGTACACAACTCCAGGTAATGGAAGGCGGTACTGTAACCGGTGCACGCTACTGTACTGACGTAATCCTTCCCCATGTGCGTCTGTTCTGAGGTGCATTGGCCCCGAATTCGTGTTTATGGATGATAACGCCACACCCCATCGCACTGCAGCTGTTGATATGCTTTTTGAAAGTGAGGACATTGTTTGTATGGATTGGCCTGCCCATTATACCGATCTAAATCCCATCGAACACATCTGGGTCGCTCTGGGGAGACGACTAGCGGCACGTCCACACCTACCAGAAAATGTTCACCAGCTGAAGATGGTGCTGACAGAGGAATGGACGATGTTAGCGGCAACATTTATAAGAACTTATTAACAACATTGTTCTAAGTATGGACATTTTTTAATCAAGCTAAACCAAATGGCCACCTGAGCCGTAGCTCATCTGCCACTTACAATCATAACTGTTTTATTTGTTAATAACCTTGGTCAATCAATCTTTAACAAAACAACAAACAATTACAAAAGTCTAACTTGACTAATGACATAACAAAAGACAGCACAACCTTTAGCCTCGCGGTGGAGTCGGCATCTCCGCCCCCACCACGAGGAGGTAGGTTGCCCTATCTAGTGAAACATAGTCTGATACCTGTCAGACTAAATAATAATAAAAATTGATCTTTCAAAAATTCATAATAACAAAATTGATCATACAATACTCACACCGGTCCAGTCCCTGCGAACCCCAACACTGACGTTACTGTGACCGACGGCCCCCAGTCACCACCGGGAGAAGTCTTCCTACAATTACTAAAAAAGGGGGTACCTCCACATGATACCAACTAATCTTGTTCAGTTCTTCTCTTTAAAGTATCAACCGCCTTTAAATATTCTGGACAAGTTCGATCATTAGCACCATGTGCAGAAGGCACCTTCCTCCTCCAGCAATTTACACATGTTGGAGCATCCGCTCTTTGTGTACATGACTTAAAAGTATGACCACTCGCGGCACAGTGACTGCAGAACTCGCCCGATCACAGTACCGGGCCACATGGCCATACGCCATACATTTATAACATTGCGTCGGTGTCCACAACTCCCGAACACGGTGTGAGTTCCAATTCAAAAACACTCTTGAATATTTTAAAAGGTATCTCCTTACACGTGGGGAAACCTCCACCACTACATTGGACCCTGAAGAGTTCCTTGCCTTATTCTTTGCGAGTATTTTTATCTCGGAAAGAATTTGGTCTTTATTGACGAATCCGTCAACCAAATTCCTTTCCCACAATTCATTTTTTTGGGACTCTCGATCTACATCAACATCAAAAATTACTAATCTTGGCAACCGACGAAGGTGCCTTTCAACCTCCATCCCAAGCTTTTGTACCATACACTCTTCAATTTTCTTAACATCGACTTCAGAAGCAGTTTCGATCATTACCCTTTTATTTCTTATAGGTCGAACCGATACTATCTTGACGTCAATTAAGACAGGAGGAACTCGTCCCATCAACTCACTCTTAACTTGGTCACTAGTACTATATTTGTCCGCCTTTGCCTTCACTATAATAATTTTATTCTTGGACTTTACCTCACTGGAACTGACAGCCTCTGCATATGATCTTTAAACAGCCACTTCTTTTTCTTTCTGTTCCATCAAAGTGCTCAACTTAGTCTCAAGGAGCACATTTCGAACAGCCAAAGACTGCACCAACTCAGCCATCTTGTCCCAGTATCCCATTACGATATCCAGATCGTGTACACTTGGCTTTTTTAAAGCCGATACAAAAAACCTTAATTTACTTCTATAAAAATCCAAATTCTCCAAGGTGGTAGGTTCTAACATACACCGTGCATATTCCGAGGACTTCTCCTGAGAATCTAAAAGGTGTCTTCTCTCTTGAACTCTTCCCATCTGGAATTCTTTTCTTTACAGGTGGTCTACTCGAGACCTTTCCTGTGACTTCTTCAACTGAAGACTCCGAGTTCTACTCCGAAGATTCTTCTGATTCTTCCACTGGAGGGACCGGAATCTTTTTCCTAGTTCTTGGCATTATGCTCTACAACTTTCTTGACCACTCACAAAATTTTGATTACACGAAATTACAAAAAGAACCAGTCCTAAACAAGCTCTATCTGCCAGCTGAGGGAACAATCACCTCAGCTGCCCAGCCCAGACCACTAAGAGGAAGAGCCTCTTCAAACAATTTGTTGTTCAGGGATCCAAACAAACAGCCGCACTATCACAAGACCAAACAAGTCGCAATGATAAAGTTTTGACCAACTAATCAACAAATCATTTGGCACCTGGGCCTCTAAGTATGGACAGGCGATGCAAAGCCTGCATCGACAAAAAAAAAAAAGAAAACCGGTTCGGGGTTTTTTTTTTTTTTTTTTTTTTTTTTTTTTTAGGAGCATTAGCAACTAAGGCCATATTGCTCCGGGGATATGCGGTGGTCGTTCCCTGACCTTTCCGCATCCTCCGTATTTGGTGGTCACGGGCTCGAACCCCGGTGTAATCAAGAAGCGTGTGCTACGCACTGTTGCTCCTGCCCACCGGGCTACGGTGGCGCCCGACATTACGGGTGGCCATATCTCCTACTGAGGACCACCTCTTCCCTTTGTTCCATCTTTGGCAGTGAATGATCTGTATCATGTTAGCCAGTGCTATGTTGCCATTTTTGAATAAAGTCCGTCCGTACCGTTTTGTTTCCTTCATTTCTGTACCTTTGATATGTTTTTCCCATATCCAGGCCAGTCATATGAGAAGCTACAGGTGAAAACCTGACTGGTCCTTAAATTTTGCACACCAGTGTATTATCACATCGGTGCTAACAGCATGTTCTTCATTTTCAGTACGCACAGCCACACACATTTATGGAACAGCATATCGTTTGCTGAAAAACCTTTTCCCTTGACAATGATTTCTGCGACTAATTTTGTTTATGTAATTCTCTCCAGCATCCACAGAAGAAAATACCTTCCTGATTTGGTTGTACATCCTCTATTAGATCTGGCAAGAAATATCTCTAAATAGGGATTAGTACATTGGTTATGATGCTGAATTTTTATGAGGTTACTCGAATTTTATATATTTATTAAACACCAAACAAAATATGACTTGCAGAAATTTGTAATATGTTAAAAAATAAATAAAATAAAAAACCGTTAAAAATATTTAAAATGAAAACTATAAAAATCCATTTTGAATAATTAATACCATATTAATAATGTCTGATTTGAATATTAAACATTTATATAAAACGGCTAATAAATGACATGAAACTTTCTATGCAGCATTGTGGAAAGTTCAGTGTTCATGGCAGTACAGTGCTGCCATCTGTCGTACACTATATAACTTTCGTTACTAATCATAATCACTGCGTTGATAATTTAATGGCAAAATTCCGGTGGTAGCACCGCTATATAATAGCGGTGCTACCACCGGAATTTTTAGTTATGGGGAATTAAATTCCTGTGAAATAGAAGAAGAAACAGCTTATAGAAATTATAACACAGTTAACGGTTTTCAAGATACAGGACGAGTCATTACTTTTCTTTACTTATATAAACTCTAAAAGGAAGGGGATGAATCTGTTTGGTGCACTTGATATCGGTGGTTCGACTGTTGATGATCCTGCTCAGATAGCAAACAAACTGAATGAGTATTTTGCATCTACATTCACACGTGAGGAATTATTACAATTTGAAAATGGAAGAAGGTTATCAAATTGTAGCAGTGTGCTTAATGATTTTGTAATAACTGAGAGCAAAGTGGAGGAGAAATTGTTGAAGTTAAACACAAGAAAGGCACCTGGGGTGGATGGGATCTATCCAGTTATTTTAAAGGAGGCGGCAATGCAACTAAGCAAACCCTTAGCCATAATTATGAGAGCATCCTTGGACTCAGGGGAGGTTCCCACGGACTGGAGATGTGCAAATGTGTCCCCAATTCACAAAGGTGGATTGAAGGGTGACACGAGTAATTACAGACCAGTTAGTTTACTTCTGTTCCGGGTAAAATAATGGAGTCGCTGGTTAAAGATGCATTGCAGGATCATCTAGACAAGACTGCAGCAATAATTCAAACACAGCATGGGTTTGTTAAGGAAAAGTCTTGTCTGACAAATTTGATTGGTTATTATGATGTGGTCACAAAGGAACTAGATGCAAAAAATAATTTTGATATCATATACTTGGATTTCAGGAAAGCTTTTGACACTGTTGCGCATGGAAGACTACTGTACAAATTGGAGCAGAATGGTATTAAGGGTAAGTTGCTACAATGGATAAAAGGATGGTTAAGCGGGAGAAGACAGAGGGTGGTAATCAATGGGTGCTGCTCTTCGTGGACTAATGTTATTAGTGGAGTCCCACAGGGTTCGGTGTTAGGTCCACTGTTGTTTTGTGTATTTATCAATGATATTGATGAAGGTATATCAGGCTTAATGTCGAAGTTTGCAGATGACACAAAGGTTGGCAGGGTTGTTAATGACAGTAATGGCAGTGTGCTACTGCAACAGGATCTAGATAATTTGGGCAGATGGGCTAAGAAGTGGCAACTGAAGTTTAACCTTGACAAATGCAAAGTACTGCATATGGGTAGAAGTAACCCCAGAGAAACGTACCAACTGTGTGGTACTACACTTAAGGTGGTAGAAAATGAAAAAGACCTGGGAGTAATTGTGCAGTCAGATATGAAGTTTTCTGAGCAGTGCAGACAGGCTGCTAGGGCGGGTCATGGGGTTTTGTCAATGATATATAGGAATTTTGCTAGCAGGGAAAAGGAGGTGATTGTCCCTCTGTATAAGGCAATGGTCAGGCCACGCCTTGAGTACTGCGTATAGGTCTGGAGGCCTCATTTTAGGAAGGATGTAGATTTGCTTGAGCGTGTACAGAGAAGAGCAACACGATTGGTGAGTTGAATGAAGGGATTCTCTTACCAAGAGAGGCTTAAGTTCTGCAAATTGCAGTGGCTGGAGACTAGGCACCTGCGCGGTGATCTGATTGAGGTATATAAGGCCTTGAATGGGTTGAGCACGCTGAATTCTGATGGGATCCTTCCACTTGTTCAGATTACCAACCTACAGGGACATAAGTTCAAATTAAGAAAGGACAGATGTAGAATAGATGTGCGGAAATTTGCCTTTAGCCAGCGGGTAGTTAATTGCTGGAACAAACTTCCATCTGTCGTTGTGGAAGTTGATAGGTTAAATAAATTTAAGGAGGAACTGGACAGGCATTTGGAGGGAATGGTGTGATTTTTTTTTTTTTTTTTTTTTTGGCTGATGCTGCATAAGCTCCTACACTTGCTTTCTTGCATCATGTGCCACTACTACTACAACACTTATTTTAATATTTTAACAGAAAAAAAAAAAAGCTGGTTTACAAACAATATAAGATCATAATTGTAATTGAAGAAATATTTTTCAAATTGGTATCCTTCTGTCCGCATCCATTACAAAAGCATTCTTTTATTTACATGCACTTAAAAATTTGAGTCAAAGTCTAAGTCGGGCTTGACGTTACGAATTTTTTTCCTCAATTTCACAACCTGCACAGTATGTTACCTTTTGAAAGTAAAGCGGATGGGAGCGAAATACATTAACATTTATGAATTTAGTTTACGTCCTATGGATATACAATAAAATATATCTTTGTTAAAAAAAAAAAAAAAATTATACTACAATATTTTCTTTATTTTCTTGTGAATCGAGCATCTGGGAAGACACGAACTTTGGGAGACCATTAGAATAAATTCTAGAGACGAAAAATAAATGATAAATTTCAGTCCTTTTTTACGCTAAAAAAAAAAAAAAAAAAAAAAATCGTATTTTTTAATTTAGGTAGAAAATTCAAATGACATTCTCCAAAGATTATTTTAAGGAATTATCCATCGTTATTCTGAAAGGTTACGAAAGAAACGTAGGAAATCAAAATCTAATACGAAAATTATTAATCTTACAGATAAAAAGTAATTGTGAATATTTTTCTACAAGTCGTAAATTTTTGATTACGTTCGCACCTAACCACATACAATTGATG
Source organism: Mastigoproctus giganteus (assembly GCF_048544385.1). Lineage (NCBI taxonomy): Eukaryota > Metazoa > Arthropoda > Arachnida > Uropygi > Thelyphonidae > Mastigoproctus > Mastigoproctus giganteus. The sequence continues at coordinate 49,261,495 of NC_143575.1, forward strand.
CAAAAGAAATATTCATGTTTATTAAAAATGCTAGGAGACTTTTAAATTCTGATTAAGTACAACAGTACTTGTATACTCAATAATTTCTAATTTAGTTGCACAATAGTACCTAAACGACAAATTTCCTTTAATTAACAATAGACACAAGGACAGAGGAAGAAAAGAAATTCTTGTATAGTGGCGACATCTCCCGGTCTGAATCAGAGCTAAGAGGTCATTAGACTACATATTGCTGGGTTTCAGAACTAAATCTCTCTGTACTATACACGAAGAATGCATAAAACAATTTTTTATTTTTCAATTATAAATTTATGTATGTACGTATGTTAATGGCCCTACAGATCAAGTCTGCGCAAAACAAATCTCTAAATGGGTCACTTCTGAAAATTGGTCCTCTTCCCAAGGAGGACCGTATGAGGAACATAAAAATCGTTATATTTGTATCTATAATAACAGAAAAGTTTACTTAAGACAAAGCTTTTTTTGTGTGTGTGAGAGTGTCTACTTCATAAATAACCAAATTTTACAGTTTTCGTCCTAGTCAGTGTCGTAACTAGAAAAAGTGGGCAAACAAAGTTTAGTGCGGGCCTCCTGAAAATATGTTTTGGCAAAAATAAAAAAAATTCTTAAAAATTGCCCTGGAAGTAGCAGCTATGCTAATACCATTTCAGCTCTAGTCACTACACTTTCGCTTGTGCTGTGCAGCTAGCTAACAATAACATGCTTCGCGGGGAAAAAGTGATTGTTCGTAGACATAGTAAATTTTATCATAAAAACTAATATTTTTACTCAAATTTTTTTTTTTTTTTTTTTTTTTCTGTTTCGGGCATTTCCCTTTCGGTCGTGGGCTCAATGCCCAAATTGGCTGCATTGGCATAGTTACGCCATGGTACTAGTGGCTGTCTGAACCTCTGTCAATGCACTTCGATACGGATCTTTGGTTAATTTCATTTTGGTAAAAATAAATAAATAAATAAATAAATAAATAAATAAATAATAAAAGTTATCGAAAAGAACTGGCTATTTCTGCATCAAAATTTAGCAACTTTGAATAGTTTGATATTTCAAGGTATTCAATGTAACCACTATACTTTTTGGTGCCAGAGTTGCAAATACTTTTGCATATACACTATACTTTTTGGTGCCAGAGTCTGATGTTGCATAAGAATTTTTATTCCTTAAAAAAATAAAAAAAAAAAAAAAAAAAAAAACTGTATGAACATGATATTTTGCACAACTTCCATCACTAAAACACGAAATAGACCTCTTCTTTAAAAAAAGATTTAAGTTTTTATTAGTAACAGTGAATTATATCGTGATGTAATTCACTGTTATAGATAAAATGAATATTAATCTATCAACTTAGGATGAATTACTAAGGTTGTTTAATTAAAACACTTTCAAAACCAAACAAGGCAATTGCCTAGGTTCCGTAAAATCATGGGATCCCCAGTCCCCTCGAATCATAAAATAAAATTTATTTACAATTCAAAAAACAAAAATTCTACCATAGTACCCTCTGCCACTACGAGAACCTTAAAATTATGGATAAGGACACGCCAACTACAGCCGAACAAAAGGCCTTCCGGAAACTTTCAGAGTTACCTTCGTGTTCATTTCGCACAATTTTGCTTTAGCCATCAGTGAGTCCACTGGAGTGTAGATAAGTGCACGAATCGAGTTTTTGCTACCAGCGGCGTTATCGGACTTTAGCCCAGGGGTCCCAACTTTTCCTACCAGCGCCGCCAAACGTATACATGACAATCGCACGCGACCCCATATATTTGCCTTTGAATGCGCCATTGGCGCCATGACTTCACAAAAAGGCACCAAAACTAATCCATTTATCATTATTATTCCAAAAACATGCTTGCATGTATACCAATGCTAGAAGTATAGTAAATAAATTTGATGAATTTTAAGTTTGGGTCAAGATATCAAAGGCGGATATTGTTGGGATAGCAGAGACGTGGTGTCACACAGATATAAGGAATTCTGAACTGGAATTTGGGGAGTACAATGTGTACAGAAAGGATAGAAAGGGAGGTGTCATGCTGTTAATTAAGAAAAACATAAAATCAAAAGAAGTGCATCCAGCTGATACAGATGAACAGTGCACTATTGAGTCAGTTTGGTGTGACATAAGCATTGAGAGATCAAAATTGAGAATAGGAGTGTGCTATAGGCCTAATGACTCGAATGAGTACAATGAACAATTGTACAGAGAAATAAAGTGGGCTAGTAAATCGGAATGTCTTATAATGGGGGATTTTAACTTCCCAGATATTGACTGGAACTTGTGGGTTGGTCATTCACACACTAGTAAGACTTTTGTGGATTTATTGGATGATTGTTTTCTACATCAGCATGCTCGGGAGGCAAATAGAGGGAGTAATACCCTTGATCTGGTTATCAGCAGTGATCATTCGTGTATTAAGAATTTGCAGATAAAGGAACCACTAGGTGGCAGTGATCACATTGTACTGATGTGGGATTTACTTAAAGATTTAATTACCATCAGGGGTAAAGGAAAGGGTTTTTGCTTCCGTAAATGTGAGTACAGTGGTCTCCGACAGTTTTTAAATTCTGTACAGTGGGATCAACTGACGATGTTACCAACAGTAAATTCTAAGTGGGAAGCATTCAAGGAATTAATCGTGGAAGCTACTAAAAGTTTCATACCTATTAAGAAATATTGTTCAAGGTTTAGGCCTAAATGGTTGTCAAATGAAGTAATGAGACTCGTAACAGAGAAGAAAAATGCATGGGATGCATATAAATTATCAAGCGACTCAGAAGCCTATGGCAGATATAGGCTAGTCTGTAATCAGGTCACAAAGGAGGTTAGGCAGGCGAAGGCAGGTTACGAGAAATCCTTGGCAAAAGATGTAAAGAAAAACAGCAAGGATTTCTTTACTTATATAAACTCTAAAAGGAAGGGGATGAATCTGTTTGGTCCACTTGATATCGATGGTTCCACTGTTGATGATCCTGCTCAGATAGCAAACAAACTGAATGAATATTTTGCATCTACATTCACACATGAGCAATTATTAAGGTTTGAAAATGGCAGAAGGTTATCAAATTGTAGCAAGATACTTAATGATTTTGTAATAACTGAGAGCAAAGTGGAGGAGAAATTGTTGAAGTTAAACATAAGAAAAGCACCTGGGGTGGATGGAATCTATCCAGTTATATTAAAGGAGGCGGCAAAGCAACTAAGCAAACCCTTAGCCATAATTATGAGAGCATCCTTGGACTCAGGGGAGGTTCCCACGGACTGGAGATGTGCAAATGTATCCCCAATTCACAAAGGAGAATCGAAGGGTCACACGAGTAATTGCAGACCAGTTAGTTTAACTTCTGTTCCGGGTAAAATAATGGAGTCACTGATGAAAGATGCATTGCAGGATCATCTAGACAAGACTGCAGCAATAATTCAGACACAGCATGGGTTTGTTAAGGGAAAGTCTTGTCTTACAAATTTGATAGGATATTATGATGTGGTTACAAAGGAACTGGATGCAAAAAATAATTTTGATGTCATATATTTGGATTCCAGGAAAGCTTTTGACACTGTTGCGCATGGAAGACTATTGTACAAATTGGAGCAGAATGGTATTAAGGGTAAGTTGCTACAATGGATAAAAGGATGGTTAAGTGGGAGAAGAGAGGGTGGTAATCAATGGGTGCTGCTCTTCGTGGACTAATATTATTAGTGGAGTCCCACAGGGTTCGGTGTTAGGTCCACTGTTGTTTTGTATATTTATCAATGATATTGATGAAGGTATATCAGGCTTAATGTCGAAGTTTGCAGATGATACAAAGGTTGGCAGGGTTGTTAATGACAGTAATGGCAGCGTGCTACTGCAACAGGATCTAGATAATTTGAGCAGATGGGTTAAGAAGTGGCAACTGAAGTTTAACCTTGACAAATTCAAAGTACTGCATATGGGTAGAAGTAACCCCAGAGAAACGTACCAACTGTGTGGTACTACACTTAAGGTGGTAGAAAATGAAAAAGACCTGGGAGTAATTGTGCAGTCAGATATGAAGTTTGCTAGTGTAAATTTTATGCGTTTTTTTAAAATTAATTTATATATTTTTGCAAGTTGTATTTATTTATTTTATGAAAGATGTAAGATACTCAGGTGAGAGTTGTTAGGCGGATTTGAACTTATGTTCTGAGTGCCGCCTTTATTTTTAATAATAAAAAAAAATAATAATAGATGTTTCCATGACTTCGTCTCGCCATAATGGCAACCGGTTATGTCAGCGATTCCTAAGTCATGCAAATTTAAGTTAATCGAGCTATGATAAGTTCGGTGCAAACCACTTATTTAGATTGTATCAATACTGCATGTTTTATAATTGTTGGTTTAGGGATTTATTAGGCGCATCGGCAACTATGGCCATAGCGCGCCACATGTTTTATAATCCAGCAAAATGTTTTTGAGTAATCCGTCCTTTTATCATACCCAGCGCTCTTTGTCCATATCTGTCCTTTATCCAGCGCTCTTGCCAATCATTTATCAGAGCGTCCTAGATTATTTCCTTTTCTCTCCAAGTATCCCAAGATGTCTAATGGCAATCAAAATCATTTCGATTTTTTTTTTTTTCCCGGATAACAAAACTGTATATAACAGGCCTTAATAGCTGATTGTATGTTCTCATCTTTTACAAATTAGAAATTTAAGTGATGACGACAATTAATACCATTACATGTGCATATAACTACACTAAAATCTCGCCCTGATGAATCTCGTTTTATCGTGAATGTCAATATGTTCCACAAATAGTTTGGTGGTCCGGACAAATTAAAAAGGAGCTTCATGTGGAATTTCGTTAGTTCGTAATCTTTGATCTACCAAATGATAATAATAAGTATATAAAATCATTTCTTTTTTTATGAAAACCCCCAAACACGAGAGGTATTAGAACCTATGGTACTTAATACCGTGCATGGATTGGAGGTTGAGAAGACAAAAGATGTTTGTTGACATTGGACTTGAACTTCTGTAGACTGCAATTTTCAGGCAATACGTATGAAGGAAAGTTGTTCCAGAAAACGTCAGTTGAATGAATAAATGGATGTTGGCTGGTGGCTGCACGTGTTCGGACTGTTTTGAAAAAGAGCGCGGGAATTACAGAAGAACAGTGCCCGTCGAAGTAACATAACCTCTATGAGATTGTCTATTTCAATAGCTCGTGAATAGAATTTAATATTCGGCATTTACTTCATACTTTTTTTTTTTTTTTTTGAGGCTGATGCAGAAAATCTGCTTCCATGCATCATTTGGACCAAGTAATACCAAGATTTTTGGAGTAATGTGGTACTACATGACTGGGTGGTTAAAAAGTGGCCTGCCACATGCTTGTGTTACTTAGGGTCATCGCGTACACAAAGTAGATCCTTTTATCCGTGCTGAACTACCAAATCCAAAAATTCTGTTCAAAAGAGTCAAAATGCAGATGGTATTTGCGACCTGTGGAAGTACATCCAAACAACCAAAGCATAAAAAACGTTCCTGCTAACTGGTCTGAAAGAGACAGAGTTAAAAACGGATACCCACTGTCACTTGGAAAAACTAGAAGATGGAACTGCCACGGCGAGGGTCAGAATGCTTGGAAGTTCTAAAGATTATGTTTATACTCCGTCGTACAGTACAAAGAGAATTTAAAATTCGACGTAAATTTTCGGAAGGATAAGCTATGTCAATGATCATCGACATAGCTTATTGTCCCATATACACTGCTCTTCACTAAAACGAATTACCTATATTAGCGGGACGGACATGGCCGCTTTAAAATGCCATATGTTATTTAAATAAAATACCGCACTTAAATGATCAGCTTTCTAAAACAGTCGGCGCAATAATATTGGAATCCAGTTAGGTTGATTTAATGGTAGATTTATGCATGATATACACATTTTAGCAAGAAAAAGTACTGTGTTTTGCTGAAAGACAGAGAGAAGTGCCTTTGGCACGATCAGAGAGGTCACCTAAACCTATCTGAATATAAGCAGGGACGAATTATGGGAAGCCAGGTGGCCAATATGACAAAATTTCTACTCATGTGAAAAATATGCTGTAATAGGGAGGTGATGGCAAAAGTGGTTACAGGAAAGTATCGAGGCATGCTTATTTTTTTTTTTATTTTTTTTAGGAGCATTAGCAACTAAGGCCATATTGCTCCGGGATATGCGGTGGTCATTTCCTGACCTTTCCGCATCTTCCGTATTTGGTGGTGACGGGCTCGAACCCCGGTCTAATCAAGAAGCGTGTGGTATGCACTGCTGCTCCTTCCCACCTGGCTACGGAGGCGCCCATCGAGGCATGCAGTAACCTACCTGCAGAGCTACGAAGTAAAATGCAGCTTTCTTGACTAAAGTCTTAGGGGCAACCCTTACAGCCTAAAGCCAACAAGAAACAATGTGACCGCCAAAGCCGAGAAGTTTGGGGACATCACCACAAAAAAAAAAAAAAGTTTAATTTTTGTAAATTTAAGTAAAGCTTTGCTTACGATTTACATGGTTCGTAACGAAGCCTATTGCAGGATTGATACATGTCAATCTGGCCAGATGAACATACTGTAATGATATGATTTTGGCAAAGTGGGCCGCATATCTAATTTAGATCCTTTGATACCTGTTGGTGCTTTGTACATGTCCTAGAGATTAGGAAAGTTGAAGTTATGTACAGATTTTTACCACTAGTTTTTTCCCCCTCAGGTTGGGCTGCCTGGGGAAACTTTTTTTTGTCCATCGGTATACTGCACTCTCTCCGATGGACGGGTCACCCAGTGTGTGAATGCACTAGATCAGGAGTGGCCAACTTAATTTGTGATGCGATCTACTTTTTTCCTTCAAAATGTGCCGTGATCTACCATCTCAAAAATTTAATTGCACAAATCGAGGGATGATTGTATATTTAAAATTCGTCGTGATCGACCGAAATTAAATCCGCGATCGACTCGTTGGCCAACCCTGCACTAGATAGTAGAACCAGGCCCAGCTCCAGGAATCGACTGACCAGGTAGCTCTTCATCCCTTGCGGCGGATTGGCCTGAAACATCACAACACTTACACTGAACATACACAAAAATTAACACATTCAGGTCTGTAGACGGTTGTACTGTTTCTCATCGCAGAATACCTTAAGGTGGTGAGGGGCTTATGTCTAGGGGCCACCCAAAATAACATATTTATTATTTTATACATAGCACCATCGTTTGGAAGCTCGTGTTACTAGTCGTTTCGTGGGACACGAGCAGATTTACACTGACAAATTTTAGGTGGAATTTCACAGTGAAAAACGGGTATTGTAAGTCTTTGAAGAACGGTCCGAAGCCAGCCATTATAAGTAAACGGCACAAATTACCATCCACAGCATTTGCTTGAAACACAATAATGGGCAACTTTAAAGATCCAAGTATCTAGAAGCCCTCTTTCCCCAAACATACTTATCAAACCTCGTACCAAGCAGTGAAAATCTTTAGAAGAAAGAATGACTGGGGAAGAGGTTATGTTGAGAAACAGTATCATAATCACTTGAAAAGCAATAGCAAAATAAGTTATTTTTATTATTAATTCACACATACAGGATGATGTATGTGTGAATTCATTTTATGTTTTCATTTTAAATTTTTGTTTTATTCTCGTGTAGGTCTATAAGTTAAATCAAATTAAAAGCTCTGAACCCAATGTTTTTGATTTTTATATTGCAGTATCGTTAGCTAATAACTATAAAGAAATAAGAAGCAATTTGCTGATAGGCGGTGTCGAACCAGAATATTCTAAGAAACTAAAATCAATTGAAAAGACAACGCAAACTGATATGATAGATAAACCATCCCCGCAATCATCCACTTCGTCCTCTCAGTACTAATTTACACGAGAGTGAGAGAAACGGTAAAAAAAAAAAAAAAAAAAAAAAAAAAACTTGGAGTAGACGAACTCCAAATTTCAGATTTTTAGCCTGAAATAATTTTAAAGCAATAAGACTGCATGATGCGTGGCTTTAGCATCATATATTTAGAGGAAAAAGTATCGAGCTATGACAGCTACATAACATTATAGTATAGGTCAAGGCAGAAGCTAAGGTTTAAAAAGTAACAGTCAACAAAATAGGTTTGCTACGAACGCAATCTCATGATATAGAGGCCCCTTCACTATGAATTGCACTGAACTGAAGATTTTGCCTTAAATAGATATTTGATTTTGAAATGTATATAACACCAGCAACTCACACGTATGCGAGTGTATGTTTATATTAATAAAATTACTGCTGAAACATACGTCATCTCCTTGATGACACGATCAGACTTTCTGTACATCCGAGGCGATAACAAATTACTGAATTAATAAAAAAAAAAAAAAAAAAAACATAAATACATATATATATATTCTGAGCAAATTAGATATACTCGATTGAAACCTTAGAAGCGACAGAAACACTCAATCTCCCAAAATTACTAGAAAGGAAAAGTATCTTACCGTGTTTAGCCTAATAATGAAGAAATTTCTGGACGACTAATTCCCTGCCCTCAACAAATGTAGAACACACTTGAAAATTTTCTGAATCTTGTAAGAAGGAAGCTTTTTAAATAATCCAAACAGCTTCTGTTTGACCCTGAACAATATAGACAACTCAGGAGACCACCAAGGTTTCGAGAACGAAGTTAATATGCATACTTAACATATTCTACTACCTGCAATAATCTAACCATGGGGATAGCCAATCAGCTGCTTTAGAAATCGGAAGGTTATCGAGATAATTCCAAAGATATGTATCAAGAAAAGGAACAGCTTAATTCCGATTACAATATTTAGAAAAAAAAATTCTATTGATAAGAACACGTTCTTTTTTCTATAAAACTCGGAACAATTAGAATACTTTCACGGGCAATATAAGATAAAAGGCAAATGATCAGAATGAAAACTAAATTCCGTAATATGCAGATTCGAAATGCAGCAGTTGGAGAATATTTGGTAGATGGGGAGGGTAAGTCAACCAGACTAAGGTAAATAATTCTTTTTTTCTCACGCTCAAACAACAAGATGCTGTTCAAATTAAAATCCCAACAATAATAATTTCATGAGATTTATTACTAATATACACAAGCGAGTCTCAGAAAACTCTTAATTCTAAATATTGTGGATATTTCTCATCGCTGGTTCGTCGTGTTTTCACCACACACTGCCTACTTATCTAACGGCGGTAGCTGCAGACCTGTCCCTTTATACACAAGCTGAGATTAATAGAGTTTTTTCTCATTTGATGTCTATCAGAGATTGCTTTTGTATAATATCTATTCTTTTAATCCAAAATTAAAACCATGGTCAGGGCAATGGCATGCACTTCTCCATTGGAGCAGAGCTTTTATTCAAAAATTGGAGCAGAGCTTTATTCAAAGTGAGTAGTGCAATACCAGGGGAACTCGTGGTGAAGGGGGGGGTTCCGCAATATGAGAATGAGTTTTTGTAGCTAAACTAATTTGCACGTTACAAACCCGAGGCTTTTGCCCTAAATATTTATTTTGAAACTATGCCATCCAGCAACTTACATATTGTGGACATTTCTTGTCACTGCGTCGACACACTTTCACTACTGGGTGCTACTTACCTACCCCGTGGTGGAACTAGGGTTGTACTTGAGAGAAGCCGCGAGGCGGATCAAAAGTATGGGAGTAAGGAACAAAAAGAAGTGCACTTGCTTCGGCAATACATACTAAAACGATAAAACAGAGAAGATTAGTGCAAGGATAACACGCACAATCGTGAAGAATTCCACATTTTAAATAACCTGAACGTAACTTCTGCTCGCCCTAATTTCCTCTTTATTTTATTTATTATTTATAGCAAGTCATTTAAAAGCTGTGAAAATTTCGTAAATAATTTTAAGAAATCTGTAATTTTCCTCTTTAATACCCTCTAATCGTGGAATATTTAAGAAGGTAACCAATAGTGGTTAAACTAATCTAAATAAAATGAGGAGGCGGTGTGCACAATTATTATTTTGTCAAGATGAGATTAAGTCTCAATCATTATTAGGAGTCGCACATCACCAAGTCAATTTGTTACTCACTCTTGTTCCTGTGCTCACCTCTGTTTCTTTCTCTCTTCAAAGAAATTTACACAAACTTCATACAAAATTTCTTGAATTTCAAAAATTCAAGAAATTTTATTTTCGTTTGCGAATGGGTTCTATCCAGTGCGAAACTATCACTCTGACAGGTCCACCACCGCCAGGTTACCCGAGGAATCGAGGGGTAGGGGAAGGTGCTACCAGTTTGGTGGTTGTTAATAGTATTAGTATTAGTAACGGCCGTATGGTGCAAGAAAGCCTATGGCTTATGCTGCACCAGCCAAAAAAAAAAAAAAAAAATCCGAACAAAACAATGATAAAAACAAAAATTAAATAAATAAATAAAAATAATAAAATGAAATTAAAAATTAAATAAAAAGGAAATTAATCCTATCATCCTATGCGCTTCCCTTACCCGAAAGTACTATCCAGATGACCTTTGAATTTCCCCAAACTGTCGGCCTCTACCACCCATGAAGGCAACTTATTCCAGTAATTTATAACTCGCTGGCTAAAATAAAACTTCCTGCAGTCCAATCTAAACATTTCCCCGCGTAACTTGAATTTATGTCCCCTAGTTCTAGCATCATTTATAATCTTGAAAATTTCGTCCTCATTCATTTTACTGATGCCTCTCAGAGCCTTAAACACCTCAATCAAATCTCCTCTAAGGTGTCTAGTTTCCAAACTCTGCAACCCACATATTCGAAGTCTTTCTTCATAAGGACGCCCTTTTGCCGATCTCACCAGGCGAGTTACCCTTCTTTGCACCCTTTCAAGAAGCTCGATATCTTTCTTTAGGTGCGGTCTCCATACTTGAACACAGTATTCCAAGTGTGGTCTAACATAGGCCTTATATAATGGGATTATCACGTCCCTATCTCTACTTGCAAAAGTTCGATAGATCATCGATAGGACACCATGGGCCTTCCTTGCAACCTGTTTACAATGCTCAGAGAATTTCATGTCTGACCGTATCGTAACATCCAAGTCCCTTTCCTCCAGTACTGGGTTTAGTTGAACTCCACCAAGTGAATAAGTTATTTTGGGATTACTGTTTCCCAGGTGTAATACCTTACACTTTGTTGGATTAAAGCACAGCTGCCATTTTTCTGACCATTCTTGAAGTCTATCTAGGTCTCTCTGAAGAAGCTCAGCTTGACAGTGATCATTAACTACTCTACCAATTTTAACATCATCTGCAAATTTAGACATCACGCCCTCTATCCCTTCATCAATGTCGTTTATGAAAATTAAAAACAACAGTGGTCCTAATACTGATCCTTGGGGAACCCCACTTCTTACATCAACCCAATCTGAGGAATAGCCATTTATTACAACCCTCTGCCTCCTGCCCTGAAGCCATCCTTCTATCCATCTAAGGATTTTCCCAGTGATTCCAACCTGTTCCAGCTTATAAAGCAACCGCTCATGTGGGACTGAGTCAAAAGCTTTGCTGAAATCTAAATAAACAATGTCGAAATTATTCCCTAAATCCAGCTCGTGAGTGACCCTTTCGAAATAGCGAACCAGATTTGTTAAACATGATTTTCCCTTTACAAAACCATGCTGAGTATCCTTGAGAATTTCAATTCGATCCAAATGATCCTGAATTCCACCCTTGATTAATGCCTCCATGATTTTCCCTACTACTGAAGTCAGACTGACAGGTCGATAATTTCCCACTTCACTTTTAGAGCCACCCTTATGTATGGGAGATACATTTGCACTTTTCCAATCCAAGGGAATCTCCCCAGAGTCTAGTGATGCTCGCATAACCAGCCTCAGTGGTTCCATGCACTCGCTTGCCGCCTCTCTCAAGATTATAGGGTATATTCCATCAACTCCAGGAGCCTTACTAGTCTGTAGGCTTGAAAGTTTTTTCATTAAATAATCTTGCGAAATTTCAATATCATTAATTACATATTTTTTAACTTCGCTCCCACAATTTCCCATTGCCACAAAAGGCTTTTCATTTGTAAATATCGATGCAAAATAACTGTTGAGTTCATCTGCAACGGCAGCTGGTGTATTTATTACTATCCCCTTTCCCTTACGTAAAGGTCCGATCTGGTTTGTCCTGCTCTTCTTGGTATTTATATATGTGAAGAATTCTTTATCCCCCCTCTTTGCTCTGTTTGCTAGTGATTTCTCATAAACTGCCTTTGCCTGTCGAACCTTTTCTGTGGCTCTATTACACATCACCTTGTAGTTGTTATAGGCTTCAGTACTTTTTATTGCTCTGTAACGTTTCCATGCCACCTTTTTCTGCTCAAGTAATGTGGCAACTTCACTATTCATCCAACTTGGAACCCTTCTCGTGGAGTATTTTTTTAATGGTATATACGCATTCAAGGCATCTGTGATTAATGTTTTAAAAGCGTACCACAGTTCAATTGTATTCATTCTCTGCGCGATATCTACCCAGTTAATAGAGGCCATGTAGTACCTTAAGGCATCGTAATTTCCTTTTCTGAAATTAAAACCCATTCCTTTGCCTTTTACTTCTGCTACCTCTCTCGTCATCATCCACCGTAGAACTCCGTGATCACTTCCTGCTACTGGTTCCTCTACTGTCAGCCCTGTTATGTCATCTGATTCATGTGTGATGATGAGGTCTAGGATATTCTTTTCTCTAGTACTTTCCCTGACATGTTGATACAAATAACAGTCATCTAGTTGATTTAAAAATTTTGTTCCCCATGTCGAGTTTCCTTCCCATTTACTCCAAACAATTAGAGGCAAATTGAAATCACCCATAATAAGGCATTGACGCTTACTTGCCCATTCCATTTGCATGTAGAGGCTTTTGTCATAGTCTTCACAATCACCTGGTCTGTAGATTACGCCTACTCGCATTGTACCTTTGTTTCCAACTATCTCACACCATACAGACTCTATACTAGCATGTGAAATGTCTGAATCTGGGAAAGCTATCGTCGCACTCAGGCTGCTTCTGATAAGAAGCATTACCCCACCACCCCTTCTATCTACTCTATCCTTCCTAAATACATTAAAGATCGCATGAGGGATGTGCCGTAATCTGGCGCGGTGGGGAGTGGGAGAATTTGTAGTAATACCTCTGAAACTTGTTTCAAAACCTGTTCGTTAAGTCGATTGCTCTGAATGCATTTTTCCATTAAAAAAATGTTATAAATAATGAATAGTTCTACAGAGTAGCGCGCAAAAACCTATTTGATCAATAATGTATCTAAAATCAGGGCCGATTTGAGGGGTGTCGAGACCTGGGCTGAACACAATTTTGGCGTCGATGCTCGAATATATGTAAATTGTTATGTTTTGCTCCCCCAACCTCTACTCAGATGGGATCGGTATATGTCCTAAACTTACTAATGAACTGCCGCACAGTACAGTGGTGCCTCGATTTACGAGGTTTCACACTAAGGAGATCCTCTACATGAGACTTAAAGAGATTTTTTAACAAGGCTGCCAAATGACAAAACGGTTAAACGAGGATTATTGCGCAAGTGCCAAGTCTTCAGTTCAATTTGTCTACAACGCGGCATATTTTTCAGATATGATTTGCGGATTCTCTTAAACTTTTTTAATATTTTCAATATACTTATAGTATTTTTGTAAATATGCAACCTGTAAAGAAAAGTTACCAGTACAGTGATAAAAGAAAGTTAAAGACGTCCAGAAAAGCGTTAAATTTAAAAAGTAAATTAAAAGTTATTCAAGTGAAAACAGCTGATATCGCTAAACATTTAGGTTTTTGCGTGGACCACAGTTCATACTGTTATTAAACAGAGAAAAAAAATAAAAGAGTTGGCCAAAGTTAGTTCTGGAGAAACCAAAATTATTCATAAACATGTTGATATTGTAAATAAAATGGAGTCAGAATTATCTTCGCCTATTCGAAGAAAGCAACACGAAGAAGGCTATTTAAGTCGAGAGTTAATCAGTGAGAAAGCCAGAGCCATTTTCTAGACTTAAAGAGCAGAACCAAAGATTAATGTGGAGTTTAATGTTAGCAGAGGTAGGTTTCACAGATATAAAAGTATGACAGGTGTTAAACTACAGATAAATCACTGTGAAGCTTTTTCGGCTGATAAACAGAAAGTGATGAGTTTGTGGCAGGTTTTGGTGATTTGATGGAGGAAAACATGTCTCATCTCACCAGGTATTTAACTTTGATGAAACTGGATTGTTTTCCAAAAAAAAAAAAAAAATGCCTAAAAGAAATGCCTTTCATACATGGAAGATGAGAAAAAATTACCACGCTATAAAGTCTTAAAAGATACAGATTTACTTTGATGCTTTGGTTCAAATGCTTCTGGAGATTTTAAAATGAAATCGCTTTTAGTTTATCATTCGGAAAACCTAAGGGCATTAAACAACTTCAATAAGGCACATCGCCCTGTAACTTATTAAGAGCAGTCGAAATGCATGGGTCGCCAGTTATATTTTTGATGACTGGTTTAAAAATTATTTTACACCAGCTGGGGAAAGATATCTTAGGAGCAAAAACTTCGCACAAAAAGCCATCTTAGTTCTGGACAATTCTCCTGCTCATGGAGAACATCTTCTCACTCTGCCTGGTTTGACCTAAGCAACGAAACAGGCCCCTTGGGTAGTGCAGTAGTTGCGATCTCTGTTCATCCATGCCGTGTGGAAAATCCTTGGCCCTAATCCCGATCCAAGGATTTTTAAAACGAAAATATTTTTCTGGGCTTTAATCACACTGTCGTCGAGTTGGTCAGTCTCTGGCGAGCGAATAACTGTCTGTTATCCAGTAAACTTCGGTTTTTCATACAAAGGGATTAAGTCATAGAAATACATGCAATTTACGCAAACAATACACTGACGCTTCTTAGTCTTGGCAGGCTAGAAGCAAAAAAAAAAAAAAAAAAAAAAAGAAAAGAAAACCTAACTAAACAAAAGCAGTGAAACAGTCACATTTTACGAGCTGTTTAATTCAATAAAATTTAAATCTATGGCTGATGTCAAAAAATAGAAACCTAACTGTGCATTTCCTTTATATGAACTGAAGTACGCCTCTTAGCTGAGAAAGTGGGATTTTCCAGTGAAAACATCCCCAAACAAAATTTGATTAGTCTGCCCAATATACACTCTGTGACACTGAAATTGTAGCACTCTGAAGAACAGGAATACAGAGAGGATACTTAGAGTAATGATAGCCAAGGAGTAAGGAATACATGATAAAAGTTACAGACGCTAATGTGCAAACACATTTATTGACACAAAATTATTCTTACAATAGACAGATCAATATGATGTAAATCCACCACAGTTGCGGATACGTTGAGCTATGCGTCTCGGCATTGAGTCGTACAGGTGTGGAATATCCTCCAATAGTATTTCCCAGCAAGCCTCTTGAACCTGGTCCTGCAAAACATCCATGGTCTGTGTTGACTGCGGTAGCTTGGTAGATGGTGTCTCATCCCATTTTCATACATCAAAGGGGATTAAGATCATAGAAATACATGCAATTTACGTGCAATACACGAGCTTAATGGGGGGGGGGAACCCAGAGACTAAGCTGACCAAGACAGTACGCCCGCACCACAAAGACACCCAGAGGAAACTCCTGCGGTATGCGATTTGGAATGACTGAGGTGTAAAATGATAGTAATAAATTCATCAAAAAAAATCTGTGAGAGGCGTTGCTTCTCGTGTCAAACTGACAGCAAACTGACGGAAGAATTATTTCATTCTTGAAACGTGCAATTCAAGGATGGAATTGTGATGAATGGGACAGAAAGTACAGGTGTAGATTAGTGGATGATTGTGTTAATAGTGACAAATGATGCAAAAGAAAACAAACTTATATAGTAATAATAATAGACTACTATACTGGTGTGCAAAATTTAAGGACCAGTCAGGTTTTTCACCTGTAGCTTCTCATAGGAGTGGCCTGGATATGGAAAAAGCATACCAAAGGAACTCGTGAGGTACAGAAAAGATGAAAAACAACACCGACACAACAACGGAAACAAAACGGTACAGAGGGAATTTATTCAGAAATGGCAACATAGCAATGGCTGCCATGATACAGATGCATCACTGCCAAAGATGGAACAAAGTGAAGAGGTGGCCCTCAGTAGGAGATATGGCCACTCCTAATATCGATGCCAGGCTTTGCATCGCCTGTCCATACTTAGAACAATGTTGTTGATAGGTTCTTGCGGTAACATAGTCCATTCCTTTGTCAGCGCCATCTTCAACTGTTAAACATTTTCTGGTAGGTGTGGGCGTGCCGCTAGGCGTCTCCCCAGAGCGTACCATATGTGTTCGATAGGATTTAGATCGAGAGAACGGGCAGGCCAATCCATACGAACAATGTCCTCACTTTCCCAAAGCATATCAACAGCTGCAGTGCTATGGGGTGTGGCGTTATCATCTATAAACACGAACTCGGGGCCAATGGCACCTCGGAACAGACGCACACTGGGAAGGATTACCTCAGTACAGTAGCATGCACCGGTTACAGTACCGCCTTCCATTATCTGGAGTTGTGTACGTCCATCCAATTGATCCCTTTCAGTGAATCGATATGATCGATTCACTGAAAGAACATATTGATCCCTTTCAATGATGTTTGCGGGGTGATACCGTGTGCCAACCTCTCGCCAGATTAGCTGACGTCTAGAATCGCTGCTGAGACTGAATCTACTCTCATCAGTAAAGAGTACCTTAAGTAAAGATTTTGTAGTTGTAACCTTTAGAAATAGTGTTGGTCCTTAAGTTTTGCACACCAGTGTATTACTATCACTATCAGCCTACTAAAAAAAAAAAAAAATCACTTCCCACATCATCTGTCGTTCCCTTCCAATAATTTGTCTAGCTCTTTTTTGAACTTATTCAAAGTATTCATTTCCACAAAACAGATGGAAGGCTGTTCCAACAATCAACCACCCGCTAGCTAAAAGCAAACTTCTGCACATTTATCCTGCAAACATCCAAAATTTAAGTCTATGCTCCTCATGTGAGTTGTCTAAGTAAAAGAAAGGATGCCATCGGCACTGAGCTTACTCAATCCACTCAAAGCTTTAACACCTTAATCAGATCTCCTCGCAGATGCCTAGTCCCCATACGCTTCAATTAGCATAACTGAAGCCTTTCCTGGTAAGAGCAACTCTTTTGTTCCACTCACTAATCTCGTTGCTCTTCTCTGCACCAAGAAATCCACATCTTTCCTAAAATAAGGCCTCCAGACCTGTATACGGTATTCAATATGCGGCCTGACCATTGTTTTGTACAACCGGATAATTACCTCCTTATCTCTGCTAACAAAGTTATTGTACATCATTTGACAAAACCACATGAGCTGTCCTGCCTGGCAGCCTGTCTGCACTGCACAGTTACCACAAAGTATTTTCCATTTTCCACTACCCTGGGTGCTGTACCACACATCTGGTGCATTAATCTGGAATTACTGCTATATGCAGTACCTTACATTTGTCAATGTTAAACTTCAAGTGCCATTTCTCGCCCATGTGCCTAATTTTCTAGATCTTGTATCATCTGCAAACTTAGATATTAAGCCTGATATGCTTTCATCAAAAGCGTTAATAAATATTGTAAATATTGAGGGAGCACAGCACTGAATAGTGGAGGACTACACTAATAACATTTAGTTTAAGAAGAGCAGTGTCCAGTGACCCGAGGTTATCACTGGACACTGCTCTTCTTAAACTAAATGTTATTAGTGTAGTCCTCCACTATTCAGTGCTGTGCTCCCTCAATATTTACAATATTTATTAACGCTTTTAATAAATTATTTTATGTGGTACAGTATCAAAAGCTTTTCTGAAATCCAAATATATGATGTCAAAATTATTTCTTGCAGCCAGTTACTTTTTTACTGCATCATAATATCCATATAGATTGGTCAGACAAGATCGCCCCTTAACAAATCCATGCTTTGGTAAGGGTTAAGTGCAGCCATTATCAATCCACTGCAGGATGGAAGCCTCTTCAACAATTCATGCTGAGGGAAATGGACCATAATCTGCCAGGCTCGTCCAGTGCGGGTTGGCAGATCGACCGTATTCAGCAGTCAGGGGCTTGAACCCCGGTCTATTCAAAGAGCGTGTGCTACGCACTCGCGCTCTGACCACTCGGCTACGGATGCTATGACTACATTATAACTGGATTCCTCTCCAGATGGTCTTAGCACTGCTTCTTTAACCAGTAACTCCATTATTTTTCTTGGAACAGGAACAGAAATGAAGCTAACAGGTCTGTTGTTGTTGCAGGAGCATCGGCGACTAAGGCCACCATATTACTCCGTCTGTAAATTGCGTGTGTTCTGAGGTCGATATTCTGTTTGCTGAAAAATCCGAGTTTCCAAGAGAAAAAAAAAAAAAAAAAAACATTCTACCCTCCGCCTAAGACCGATAACTCAGCCACGTTGTGAAAAATCCATAAAAACTCCTCGCATTATCAACGGGATTCGAACTGCTGGTCTCTTCCACCGGTATGGGGAAGACTGGGATTCTACCAACTGTGCTACCCACGAGAGCCTAGCAGGTCTGCAATTACTCACTTGACCCTTCGATCCCTCCCCCAGGGAGATAGCCCTGGATCCAAGAATGCTCTCATAATTATGGCCAAAGGCCTGCTTACCTCTTTTGTTGCTTTTTTAAAATATTTTTTAATATATATTTTTTTGTATGGATCTCGTCCGCTCTAGGTACACTGTTGGGCGTGTTAGCATATACGCGAAAAACGATAATAAACGATTAGCATATATGCAAGGACAGATAATATTATCTGTCCGTCCGTCGTTCAGTCTGAATCTATCTGTACGTCCGTATGTAATAACTCGATTCCTAAAGGATGGATTTTTATAGATTTTTTTTTTTTTTTCTGTTTAGCTCTTTTAGAGAGACTTGTTGAGCCATGCCAAATTTCATTGAAATCGGACCAATAGAAATGTGGCAATTAGCTTTTTTTTTTATTTTTTTGTCCGTCCATCCGCATATAATTACTCAACTCTCAGTGGATTCATTTTCATGAAATTTATATTTGGTTCTTTTAGAAGAATTTGCCGAGCTTTCTCCAATTTCATTTAAATCGGACCAATAAAAATCTGGCAGTTATTATTTTATTTTTTCATTGGATATTATATTCGGTGCTGTGCGCTGATTGAAGGAATAGAATGGCCAATATGGCGGATGAACATAAATGAAATATTCTGGAGTTCATACATACAAGAGATCATCAGATCTCATTCCAATTGAGAACTGAGAAATGAGTAGAACGAGCTCTTCGAAGTCGAAATTCGCAACCATCCATTCCTAACAACTGTGGGATACAATTGAGTCAACAAAGACCAGAGTCCTGTGTGACTAGATCCAACATCGGATCTATCCATTGGATTTATCCAACATCATAGATCCAGCATTGGATCTCTGATGAATCCAAGCCGTTTTGAGAGACCTACTTTGTTGTAGGTCTCATGGAACTGCGGCAACTTTATTAGATACACCCAATAAAGTTGCCATACAATGTACAGGTTTCTAGATTGCGTTCTCCTTGTAACATTAATAACACATTTAAAACAAACGTAAAGATATGGAACTGCGATAATGGCGACAATGGGGGGCAGGGGACATTAAGCAATTTGAAACATTTCTCCTGTGCTCAGGATCTTTGCCATTGATAAATAATATGTGATATCTCATTCCATTAAATAATATGTGAAATCTCATTCCATTAAATTATATTTTACATCCCAATAAATTTCATTTCTGTCATCAAGATTTCATCTATTAATTATCTATTACTATTATTGTTTATTTTTAATTTATTATTATTATTGTTTATTTTTCATTTATTATTATTTATTAATATTATTCATTATTATTTATGCTAATAATTTCATCTATTAAACATTTTAACTTATTCAAAGAAATATAATTTTATTAGTAGTACTTATTTAAATTTCTCTTGCAGCTGAAATTTTTCTGGAGTTAATATTACCGATAATCACTGAAATTTTTATATCATTTATACAGACATTTCTCCTTAATGGTGACATTGATTTTATTTAACAATAGATGGCACCACTTGCATCCTGTTTATTTTAAAACACAGCGTGGCATTTTCAATGACGTTTAAATAATGATCAGAAAGCTTTAGACTCTCGACCCATAATAATTTTTAACTACTTATATCCCCTAACCCTGAGCTTCTTAATACTGAGAGGTGCGAAGCATCTTTGCTATCATTTCACTAGTGGGAAACCAGACACTTCCCTCTAGGCACAGCAGATCTTAAGTGCCTGTTGGAGATGCACGCCACTTTATATATTATGGAGTTCGGCTTCGCGAAATTTGACTCGCAAATTGATGCTGACTACAACATCACCATAAATTTTATGGCTACTTCACGCATTTAGATATCTTTCTTCAGACACGTATTTTCTTCCAAAACTCCAACAGATTAAGCATTCCTTTATGTATTTTCTCAAGTTCAGTTATCTCTTCTTGGAGGTCAATTATCTTTATTCTCCTTCTCGTGGGTAAATAAACAATGCCAGTGACTTATTAAGCTCGAAATCATTGTAGAATCTCTCTCTCTCTCTCTCTCTCTCTCTCTCTCTCTCTCTCTCTCTCTCTCTCTCTCTCTCTCTCTCTATTAGTACAAAGCACAAACCTCCCACTCTTCGAAAATTAAAATAAAAATTTCTAATAATGTAAATTGAACGTGGCTGGCGCAACCAACTAATGATGTAACAAAATTAAACAGTATTATACTATGTATATCAGCTGCTGCAAATTGAAAACAAATAATGCCAAAGAGGTGCTAAGTATAACCAGTATACAAATAAATAAATAAATAAATAAAATTAACTAATCAAAAATAAAATAAAAATATTAAAGTTGAGAGCAGGAGCCTGCACTTATTCAAAGAAACATAGCGGCACTGAATCCTGCAATGTTATGGCACAACTGCCGCCTGAAGTGATGCAAGAAATTCTCCAGCACGACTCTACTGAGAGAATACAGACAGCTACTAAGAAAGAAATATAACACGGAAGAAAGTTTAGGGGGAACCACAATGATCACTTCATCAAGGAGCCACCAACCACTGTGAAAATTCCAAGACACTTGCAACTGTTATTTTCAGTTAAATCTGCAAAACGGTTATGGACATCACGATGAAGACAGGTTCAACGGAAAACGCATCTTAAATATGGTTAATTCGATAACCAGAAAACAACACAAACTGAAAAAAAAAAAAAAAAAAAAAATCTACTAAAAAGATTAAAAAGCAAGATGAAATTAAAATAGCAAATTAGTTATTGTTGGACCTCCACGGCTTAGAGGGGAACAGGTATTCTGTGTGTTATCAGACACTCAGTCTAAAACACTGATGGATCCAATATCTTTCTATTACAGAAGATTTAGAAGAAGTCCGGTTGGCCTGCCTCCCTAAAATCCACTCATGCACACCTTCTCGATGGTAAGCCCTGTTACATCACTTAGGTGGCAACGAATGTGTAAAGTGGTTCTCTTCAAGACGCCTAGTCAGTGTCGTGCTGTCATATGCTGGAGGGTTTCGTCTTAAACACCAAACCCTCCAGCATATGACAGCACGACGAAACAAATGGCCTTCAGTCCCCAGCGGCTTTCACTCCCCCCTCTTACGGCAGCGAGAGGATCAGAGTGGAAGCAGAGGGTGCTAAGAATCTCTGGATACGACCAGGCTGCCATACATGGAAACTGAACTTGGCCTGTTACAACGTAAGATCGCTCATCGGTGAAGACAGGATATTAGAGTTGGAAAAGGAATTAGAAAATGTGAATTGGGATATCATCGGTTTGGCTGAAACAAGAAGAAGAAATTAATCACTTATAACTTTATCAAGTGGAAATCTGCTGTACACCAATGGAAACAGTAAAAGGAGCGAAGGTGGAGTTGGCCTTCTGATCCATAAAGATATAAAAAACAACATTTTGGAATTCAAAAGTATATCACCAAGGGTGTCAAGACTAATAATCAAGATTTCTAAGAGGTACAAGCTAAAGGTTATAATGATTTATGCACCAACATCGAGCCGTGATGATGAAGAGGTTAAAGAAATGTACACCGAAATTGAGAGTCTTCTAGATGAGCAGAAAACCCACTACACTATTATTATGGGGGACTTCAATGCTAAGGTTGGAAAGAGACAAAACAGCGCAGAAAGGGGAACTATAGGAAATTTTGGAATTGGTGAAAGAAATGAAAGAGGTGAAAGTCTTGTGGAATTTGCAGAATCTCAAGGATTGTCAGTAATGAACACTTTTTTCAAGAAAGAATGAACAGAAAGTAGACATGGAAGAGACCAAATGGATTAACAACTAATCAAATCAACTTCATCCTCACTAACAGAAGATATATCGTGAATGATGTTACCGTCCTGCATAAGGTAAATTTTGGAAGTGATCACAGAATGGTAAGATGCACACTTGATATAGATGTAGGAAAGGAAAGGAAAAACTGACTCGAGTAAATAATACGGTCTTTGAGATAACAGAAGAGGAGAAAGATCAGTATGTACTGGAACTTAAAAACAAGTTTGAGCTTCTGCAGACTGCTGAGGACCAAGATATCGACGAGGAATATTACAACTTTTTGAAAGTGATAAAGCCCAAGAAACCTATAGGGAAAAAAGATATCCAAAGAAGAAAAAATTAGTCAAGAAACACTTGTAATGATAAACTGAATGCGACAAATGAAGAGCAAGATAAACACTGACAAGGAGAAAATCGAGTATACTGAGTTATGCAAAGCCATTAAAAAAGAGGCTCAGAAAGGACATAAGAAGATTTAACACAAGAAAAGTAGAACAAGCATTAAGGGAAAACAAAGGACTTAAATCAGCAGCCATGAGCAGTAATACAGAAAGACAAATGATACTGAAACTGAAGACTAGCGATGGTGTACTTATAAATAGCAGAGAAGGCATAATTCAAATAGCAAAAGACCATTATAGAGAATTATACAAGAAGCGAGGGAATAATGCCAGCAGTAGGGAAGATGGATCGCAAATTAGCAACACATACGACATACCCGATATTCTTCCCGATGAGGTAGACCAGGCGTTGAAGAAAATGAAGGATCATCAACCGGAGGAAGATGAAGTTACTGTAGAGTTGTTAAAATTGGGAGGAAGAGACATAACACAAAGCATTAACATAAAGCATTAGAAAAGGTGTGACACCTAAGCAGTGGAATAATGCAATCATAGTTTTGCTGCATAAGAAAGGAGATAAATCAGAATTTGGAAATTATAGACCAATTAGCTTGTTATCCCACATTTACAAGTTGTCCACAAGGGTCATTACTAACAGATTAGAAAGAATACTTGATGAGAATCAACCGAAAGAGCAAGCTGGCTTTAGGACAGGATTCTCAACTATGGATCACCTTCAGGTAATATCACAGCTAATGGAGAAAGCAAATGAATATAAAACACCATTATGCCTGGCATTTGTGGGTTATGAAAAGGCATTTGACTCCATACAGCATAAGGCAATGTTTCGGGCACTGCAAAGACAAGGCATAGATACCCCATATATTATGATTTTGAAGAAAATATATGAGAACGCTACCTCCTTTATTAGACTAGACAAAGACAGTAGTAAATTTAAAATCGAGAAAGGAGTTCAACAAGGAGACACAATATCTCCGAAGCTGTTTACTGCTGCCCTTGAGGAAGCTCTCGGAAGATTAGACTGGTTGCAGAAAGGAGTCAATGTGAATGGAGAGTACCTAAACCATTTACGATTTACAGATGACATTGTGGTCATAAGCCACGATCCCAAAGAATTACAGGAAAATCTTAATCAGTTATGCACAGTTAATAAGGATTTTGGACTAACGATGAATATGGCTAAAACAAAAGTAATGATGAACAAGTATGCCACAGAAAGGGACATAATGATTGAATGAGCAGTAATTGAAAAGGTGGAATCATATACTTATCTCGGACAAGTCATTGGCTGTGATAATGATAAATGGCTGGAAATCAAGAGAAGAATAAATTTTGGATGGATAGCAATCAAGAAATATAGTCACATACTGAGGAGCAATATCCCAATTTGTCTGAAACGTAAAATAATGAATCAATGTGTACTCTCCACCATGACTTATGGAAGTGAAACTTGGGCACTCACCAAAAGAATGGAAGAGAAGCTGAGAACTACACAGCGAAGAATGGAACGAATTATATTGGAAATCAGACTGTTAGATAAGAAGAGAAACACAATGATTAGGCAGCAAACTGAAATAAAGGACATTCTTATCAAAACTAAAGAACTAAAAATATCTTGGGCAGGACACATAGCTCGAAGACATGATGACAGATGGACAAATAACAGAATGGTACCCAAGAGGAACTAGAAGAAAACCTGGAAGAGAACGGCGGAGATGAATAGAAGAAATTCATGAGATTGTGGGTAGTAAATGGATGGCCATTGAACAAAACAGAAGGAGCTGGAAAGTTGCTAGAGAGGCCTTCATCCTGCAGTGGATTGAAAATGGCTGATGATGATGATGATGATGGTCCTCCACGTGCAGCCAAAACAGCTCGTACCCGGCAAGGCATGGACGCTACAAAATTTCTAAATGTGACTTGTGGTATCTGATACCAACACGTAACCAGCAGATCGTTTAACTCCTACTTCTACTTTTTCTAAAGTAATGGAGAAATCAACTAACCGCTAACTCTTAAACTACCTAGAAACCTTCCGTCTGATCAACGATCGCCAGTATGGATTCCGTCAGTGTCGATCCATTGGTGATATTTTGGCTTATGTTACCATTTATGGACAAATTCAATTGAAAAGTTCGGTGAAACACAAGCTGTTGCTGTTCACATCTCAACGGCCTTCGATCGTGTTTGACATAAAGATCTTCTAAACAAGCTTCCATGTTATGGTTTGCCAACTGTTTTTTTGTAATTGGTTATCCAGTTTTCTAATGGCTGTCTGTCCTCTAACTTTTCCACTATGCTGGTGTTCCCCAAGATTCAGTTCTTTCTCCCACTCTTTTCCTCTTCTATATTAATGACCTTCTTCCATTGAACGGAAATCCTATCCATAGTTTTGTTGACGATAGCACATTGAATTTCACCTTCCAGTTTGAGAAACCTTGCTCTGCTGAAACAGCCCCAACTTCTCGAATATCCTACCATTTCCTTAAATGCTGATCTCCAGGAAATTTTCTCCAAAGGGGCAAAGATAACCTAATTTCAATCCTTCTAAAACTCCTGTCTTATATCTCGCAAAAAAGGATTCTTCTGCTCCTATGTTTATCTTCGATGACGCTCCAATTTGAAGGCAAGATCTTGGGGATTACCCTGACTTCTAATCCCTCCACATAAAGCACTTTACAAATATTGCTTCCTCTGCATCTAAACAACTTGTTTTTCTCTTTTTCTATTGGCGTTACTTTTCTTCCAAACTGTTGGTGACGCTGTAGAAATCGCAAATCCGGCCTACCACGGAATATTGTACCTACATCTGAGGCGGTGCCCCCAAAACCTTTCTCAGTCTTCTAGATTCCATTCAAAAGAAGACAGTTAAGTTAATTAATGTCTCATCTCTAACAAAAAAAAAAAAAAACCAACCAAATTATAATATTAGGGTTACCCGTAAATGATTACATTTACCCACATACTTATTGTGTCTAAAACCGGTAAACTTAGCCACGGAGTGAAAAAATTCCATTAAAATTCCTGGCCTCATCTACAGGATTCGAACGCGGGACTTTTTCACCTGGTGTGGGGAGGATGGTGACGATACCACTGTGCTACCGCGCAACAGTCTCATCTCTAACAGAGTCTCTCCACTCTCTATCTCATAGATCTTTCTATAGATACTTCCAAGGGCACTGTTCTTATGAATTGGCTTCTATAATTTCCGCTCTCTCTCTCTCTCTCTCTCTCTCTCTCTCTTTCAAAGCAATCCGAACACGTCCCGGAACCAGACAACATCCTTTTACTGTCCAAGTTCAAACTCACAAAATCAACTTTTCTTCTTTCTCATTTATTCATTCAATTTCCGTTTTCTGGAACAACCTTCCTTCTTATGTATTTCCTGAAAATTACAATCAACAAAAGTTCAAGTCTAATGTCAACAAGTATCTTCTTTCAACTTTTCAACCTTCAACCCATGCACAGTACTAATACTATAGGTTCTAAAAAAAAGTACCTGTACATAACAATGGTCCTTGAGAATCAAAAAAAATTTAGTATGGAAAACATATTTATTTAACATGATATACTATAAGATAGCAAACTAATTATAAGGAATTGTGGCAGATGTGGTTTCTTCGCGAACCACCGGTTGGGAACCGCTGATCTAATAGAAGCAAAATATTGAAAGGAACGTCGTTGTCTTTACAATATTTTTCCACCTCGGGAATGAAGCAGCACTTAAACCAATCCTCAAAGAGAGCTATTGTTATCCATGCTCTCTGGTTTGATCGGAAATGCACCGGTAGGGTGGCTTTATTGATGGCCTTAAATGCACGAGGATTTCCAGAATGGTACACAAGCAATGGTATTAATCTGTAATCTCCCGCTGCACTAGCCCCTAGCAAGAGCGTGGCCCTGTCTTTTGACACCTTGAAACCTGGCATTGTATTTTCTTCTTTGGCAATATATGTTCGATACAGCATTTTTTTCCAATACAGAGCAGTCTCGTCAACGTTAAAAATTTGCTGCGTTGAATAGCCGCCTTCATCAATAATTTTTTCCGACACATCACAAAATTTCTCTGCTGCTGCAGAATCGGCACTGGCAACTTCACCGCATACTTTAATGTTGTGGAAACCAGCGCGATGCTTGAACCTATTAAACCACCCGTTGCTTTCCACGAACTTGGTATGGGGTTCGCCGTACTTACCCTTAATATCTTTATAAATACTTGTTACTTTTGCTTAGGGGCACTCATTAGACCAGTGGTGTCCAACCTACGGCCTGCGGGCCGGATCAGGCCCACGAATAATTTTTATAAGACCCGCGCGAAAAGTGAACTAAAACAGCATCGATCGCCACTGCGTGTACAGGCATGCAAGCGTCCTGCTCGACTGTATCGAACATGTACATGTGATTCAGTGCAATCATACGTACGCTAAATACAGTTATGTATTTTGATATAGCTTGTTCATTGCACTGAATTAGTTATTAATTTGTATTGAATTTAAAATCATTTTTAAAATGTTCCAAAAGGGGGAAATCGATTTGGAGTGTAGTGTTTTTGATCCAAGGTAGACTGAAAACTATTTCTTCATTGATTACCACGAAAAAGCAGTGTGTTTGGTGTGTCAGGAGACTGGGTGAGTTTTTAAAGAATATAATTTAAAATGACACTGATTCCAATCATAAATCTTATGATCAACATAAAGGAGTGCTGCGAAAAGAAAAGTGTTTAAAGTTACAAAACGAATTAAGAAAACAACAAAACATACTGAAAACGTATCAGTCAAGAAATTTATCTGCTATTTACCAGTTATCAAGTTGCACATTTGATCGCTTTTGAAAGTAAACCATTCAGTGATGGTGAATTTGTTAAGCGTTATTTGTTAAAAGTTGTGGAAAAATTCGTCCGGAGAAACGAACAATGATACAAGACATTAGTTTGTCTCGACAAACAATTATGCGAAGAGTAGAAGATATTGGAAAGAATTTGTTCGAACAACTTTTGGAAAACATAAAAAACAAATGAAATATTTTAGTGTGGCACTGGATGACAATACTAATGTAAATGACACAGCCCAGCTCCTCATCTTCATACGTGGAATTTATGATAATTTTGTACCAGTTGAAGATTTAGCTGATCTACAGAGTATGCGCGGAACAACTACAGGTGAAAATCTTTTTTGAAAATTTTTGCCAATCTATCGAAAAGTTAGGATTAAATATTAAAAACCTGGTAGGAGTCACAACTGGCGGTGCAAAAAATATGATTGGTAAAAACGTTGGGCTTATGGGTAGAATAACCAAGAAAATGATAGATATCGGAGCTGAAACTCTGATTGGAATTCACTGCATTGTGCATCAAGAAGCTCTTTATTGGAAAGTATTGGATCTCCAACACGTTACGAAAGTGGTTATATCAACTGTAAATTGAAACAATATCACGTGGCCTTAATGTGGCTGTTGAAACATCAACGAATGTTTCAACACAGAAAAAGGGAAAGCAATAAAACAACTATCAAATATGGAGTGGCTATTTGATCTTGCAATTCATACATACACATCTAGTTATTTAAATGTTGTTAATTTAAAACTACAAGGCAAAGGAAAATTGGTGATTTGTTTGGTGACATCAAATCATTTCAGAATAAGTTGTTATTATTTAAATCCCAGTTGAGCAAGACAATTTATTTCATATTGAATGCTGTACTGAGCTAAAGGAGAAACACATTTCCAAAGAATCGTTGCCTTTCGTTATTACAATTACTTTTTGACAAGTTTGAAAGTCGATTTTCTGATATAAAATCCCATGAAAAAAACATAAAGCTTTTGTTTGAGAACCCATTTACTTATATGGCTGAAAACTACAATCACAGATTGCAACTTGAAATTATTGATCTTTAAGTCAAAATATGATTCAAAAATAAACTGCAAAAATAAACTGCAAAAATAAACTATTTGAATTCTACAAGGGTTTCCCATCTGAATATTTTCTGCTAATAAAAGAAAATGCTACGAAAATGGCTACTTTGTTCAGATCAACGTATATTTGCAAGCAGATTTTTTTTTCACTCGTAAAATCAAATAAATATTTAAAAAGAAACAGAGTAACAGATGTGCATTTTTTTTAATGAAAACCCCAAACACGAGAGGTATTAGAACCTGTAGCACCGTGCTTGGGTTGGAGGTTGAGAAGACGAAAGAAGACATTTGTTGACATCAGACTTGAACTTCTGTAGACTGTAATTTTCAGGAAATACGTATGAAGGAAGGTTGTTCCAGAAAACGGCAGTTGAATGAATAAACGAGGAAGATGAAAAGTTGGTTCTGAGAGTTTGAAGTTGGACAGTAAATGGATATTGGCTGGTGGTGGCACGTGTTCAGACTGTTTTGAAAAAGAGAGCGGGAATTATAAAAGCCAATTCAGAAGAACAGTGCCCATGGAAGTACCTGTAGAAGAGGCATGCAGCAGAAACAGTAGGTCTATGAGACAGCGAGTGGAGAGACTCTGTTAAAGATGAGTCATTAATTAACCTAACTGCCCTCTTCTAAACGGAAGCTAGAAGCCTGACAGGTTTTGGGGGGGCACCGTCCCAGATGTGGGAACAATATTCCATGGTAGGGCGGATTTGCGATTTGTACAGAGTGAACAGCTGTTTGGAAGAAAGGTAACGCCGGAAGAGAAAGAAAGAGAAAACCAAGTTGTTTAGATTCAGAGGAAGCAATATTTGTAATGTGCTTGTGCCAAGAGGGATTAGAAGTCAAGGTAATCCCCAAAAGAAATATATCATCTTGCCTAGAAATCGGAGTGTCACCAAAGATAAGCATAGGAGCAGAAGAATCCTTTTTTTGTGAGATATAAGACAGGACTGAGTTTTAGAAGGATTGAAATCAACTAAGTTGTCTTTGCCCCACTGGAGAATTACCTGGAGATCGACATTTAAGGAATTGATTTGCGGATATTCGAGAAGTTGAAGCTGATTGAGCAGGGCAAGGTTTCTCAAACTGGAAAGTGGAATGCAATGTGCTATCATCAGCAAAATTATGCATAGGATATCCGATCAATGAAAGAAGGTCATTAATATACAAGAGGGGAAGACTGAACCTTGGGGGACACCAGCATTAATAGCGAAGTTAGAAGACAGAGAACCATCTACCATCAACCTCCGTGAGCAGTCAGAGAGAAAACTGGATAACCAATTACAAAGAACAGTTGGCAAACCATAAGATGGAAGCTTGTTTAGAAGGTCTTTATGCCAAACACGATCGTAAACCTTCGAGATTTTAAGAGAAACTGCTTGGGTTTCACCGAACTTTTCAACTGAATATGTCCACAAATTGGTAACATAGGCCAGAATATCGCCTATGGATCGACACTGACGGAATCCATACTGGCGATCGTTGATCAGACGGAAGGTTTCTAGATAGTTTAAGAATTACCGGTTAAGTGATTTTTCCATTACTTTAGAAATAGCAGAAGTAATTGGATGGGTTGTTGTTGTTATTTGGTTTTAGGAGCATTAGCAACTAAGGCCATATTGCTCCGGGGATATGCGGTGGTCATTCCCTGACCTTTCCGCATCCTCTGTATTTGGTGGTCACAGAATTGGATGGGAGGGATTTGTCACCCTTTTTTTATGAACTGGCTGGATATGAGCAAATTTCCAAGCAGAAGGAAAACACCTTTGGAATAAGAAAGTGAATAAGGTGGCATAGCACAGGAATAAGTTCAGGAGCACAGGTTTTGAGAACAAGTGGAGAAATACCATCAGGATCTGGGGCTCCATCGAGAAATACCATCAGACATAATCTTCATTATGTATTGAGATTGGCGTCACAAATTTGCAACCAAATTTTGAACAATTATTTAAAAATATCCAGCCTCAATCATCTCATGAAATGTTACGTTTTATCCAGTAAATGTTATTGTGTATTGTACTTAATAAAATTTTCGAATATTTCAATTTTAGGTTTATAATTATATTTATTTATTCGCCTTAATATTGAAAAGCAGTGATCCTTTTCAGGTTGTAAATTTTCTAAAATGAGAATTTAAATGAGCAAAAGTAAAGTATTTTTTTTAAAAATAAAAGTGAAGTATTTCAAACAGAAACAAAAGTAAAGTATTTAAAAAAAAAAAAAGTAAGAAA
This sequence comes from Mastigoproctus giganteus, assembly GCF_048544385.1. Taxonomy (NCBI): domain Eukaryota; kingdom Metazoa; phylum Arthropoda; class Arachnida; order Uropygi; family Thelyphonidae; genus Mastigoproctus; species Mastigoproctus giganteus. The sequence goes on from NC_143575.1 coordinate 49,292,415, forward strand.
ATCATATTTTCATAATTTTAATAAAATCTAAAAAATAAATCACTGACATAGAATTGTTGCACATAAAAGTGCTGGGAATTTGCATTTTTTTATATATAGCTTGAAAAGTAAAAACGGTAATATGAAAATAGAAACTTCCATTTACGAGTAACAAGAAATAGAAAATATGACACAATTTTTTTCTTGAATCACTCTGTGCGGCCCGCGAAACAAATCTAACTTTGAATACGGCACCCGTACGGAAAAAGGTTGGACACCACTGCATTGGACTCAGGAGCACTCGCTTCTGAATCTGATTTTCCATCCATATTATTAACAGCTGTTCCATCTTCGCTATAGCACTTGAACGCTGTTTTGTGATCACTGTTGATCTTAAGTGCGTTGATCCTTTGACATGTTCTTTTATACGCGCACTGTCGTTTAAAATAGTATTCACTGTTGAAGCAGCGAGACCTAATTCCCTTGCAATAGATGACAAACTTTGTCCTGTTTCGTACTTCTTTATCATTTTCATCTTCATTTCTAAATCAATTTTGTTTCGTTTCGTGGCACTACCACCACTTGCACTTTTCGTTGGTCGCTTTCCCTTCGTCATTGTAGTAAATTGGAATGAAGAGAAGTTTCTGAAAATTTGTTTTTTATATGATTGAAGATTTCAGTGAAGGGGAACACATTTCACCATAATACCGTAACGTAAAAACCCACAGAATTCCAGTTATCGGTATTATCGCAAATGCAATGAGATCGAGTTTACTACCCGTTTATAATTAGATGTACTAACAGAAAAGCCCAATAAAAGGGAAAGTGCATATTGTTTTTTGGTCATGACATCCAAAAACGTCCTTTAGAAAAATATCACAAAGGCGTTCAAAACTGATTCTTATAACGGGAACATATGATAACGATGAAAGTGTAGTGCGATTTACATTATAAATACGACTTTTTAGAAAGACAAATAGCTTAGCAATACAGCGAAATTTTAAATTTCCAAGACTTGGAACAAATTAAAAAAAAATGTGTTACTGGGTTCAGATTACGATATTTCCACGCTTTTTTAAGTTTGCACAGGCCGGCAAAAACTTACGTCACATCGAATTTCCGTAAGTCGACTAATACGTAAGTCGGGGAGTTCCTGTATATGATAGCATCTCTTCCCTGAATTTGGTTAAAATCGGTGAGTGATTCATTGACCTCCACTGCCATGGATTTGAAACATATGTCATAAAAACAGATAATCGCAGACCACTGCTCAACGTCGAACAGTTGTTTCCAACCAGGAAGGGAAGTCGCTAATGCAGTTTCTTCAGTAAACCATTGTTCATTTAGTTTATATAACGCTAGTTAGGTTCGGTCCCAGAATTCGGTGCGAGAATTAATGTTTGGGAAAAAAGACAGCAAGGAAGTGTTCTCCTTGCCTGTACTTGGAACGCCCCGCCTTTGTTGGGATATGGACCCTTTTTAGTTTGGGACCCGTGTGCATTGCTCCTGCTGCATTCTCCTTCTCTCAAGGACCAACAATCACACTGGCTATAAAAATATAATAAATTTCCATAGTCTAAGAATTTACGTAATGTCCTTCTAAATATTTAACCTGTTGATATATTATTTGAATTCTGTTTGTTGTCTCTTGTAAATAAATATTACGGTAATTTCTTTTAGCTATATAAACCAATAAATAGACTATGCGGTTCAGACCACGGTACATATCAAAAGGTTGTTAACAGTGGATCGGATTTCTAAGATTATAATTCGGCATAAATTGCGTAACATTTAAATTGCGACATCACCGTTGTACAAGAGCTACCACTTCTATACAGCTGCGTAAGGCTTGGCAGATCGGCAGCTTAAATCCTTAGCCCGGTGAGGGTTGATGTCAGGAAGGGCATCCGGTCGTAAAAACTATGCCAAAACAAAAGGTGATTGATGGAAAGTAGATGTGTCAGGGCTACCGAACAAAGGACGGGTCCGGTTAAAGAAGTTAGTTCAGCTAGAGATGGAGTTGAAAAGTGCCGACCCCATATGAACGTGGGAAGAAGGCGAGGATAAAGAAGAAGAAGAAGTGTGTGACTCTTTTGTTAATTTTTTTTGGCAGGTGTGTAATTCAATTAATTTTGTGTAGCCTGTGAAATTAACACAGATTTACAGGAAAAAGAAAAAAAGAAGAGCGTTTTCTCTATTCTTAGACTCTTTCCTACCAAAGTGTTATACAGGAAAGAAACGTGTTTTTAATCTCGGTAAGGCAGCGATAATGCTGAGTGGACTATAATACCATCAGTATTTTAATAACCAACTAACAAACACCATCTCATATAGCGCTGCATATAATAATTGAGACGGGGCACTGCATATAGCCAAAAATGCAATTAAGTGGCGTTGTCTTTAAACCTTCTTGGAGTAAGAGAACCTCAAACTTCTGGAATCGTTAATCGCTTTTTAATGATTCTCCTTCTAGAAGGTTTCTCTTAACGACGTAGTCACGAAAGTTTTTATTGTGATAATTCCTATTCACAGCATCTTTCGCCTGTCGTGTTGCTAAACTGTTATAGATATTTTTCTGCACAGAATCATCAAGGAAGAGTTTATAGTTTACTAGCGTTGTCCTCCAGAAACTTAAAAAAATTTTGTATTCGCCTTTCCTTGGCGTTGATGTGATGGCGGAGCTATCATCAGAAAATAATTACCGTAATGTCCCAACATTCATAAATAATAACTTGAAAGAACTTTTAAAATGGTTAATGACCGCTGATAAGGGTCTGGTACGATGTACTTTATTAAATGCGACGCATCAGTCACTTTTAAATTTCATTTTTTTCCCACTTTCTCATCTGACTCGCTTCTATTTAAAGATAAATGCAAAGATAAATGTATTTTATAACTTTCTCCAGGGTGTTTGTAAAATCGGGGGTAAAGACCAAGAAATTAATTCTTTTAGAAAGGGTTATTTCAATGGGGGCTTGGGGTTAATGTGGCCGTTACCGTTAGCAGAGGTGAGAGAAAAACAAATTTTGTGGTATGAGCTAAAAAAAAATAGCGTCGTGGAAGTAAACTTTAATCACAGATTGGAATGTCTTTAAAAATATTGATGAAATGATCTGGTAGCCAAGCGTGTATACCACAGCTTTGATTTGGCCTGCATCCACTGCGTTCTTTGCTTTTGACTTCAGAGACTCGTCTAAACCAGTGTTTTTAAAGCTTTCTTATCCTCACGGGGCTTGATGATCTGCGCCCTTATGCTCCCCTTTCTCCCAACACCAGCATCATAATTTGATTTTGGACAATCATCGCAACCCACAGTTTGAGAACACTTATTAAAACAGTAATTTTAACAATGCTGCTTTGGCAGTTTTTTTTTTTTTTTTTTGTTTAATGTGACAGAGTTTATTTGCACTCCAAAGGTGAACTAAAAAGAATCGATTTCAAAGTATTTTTCATGATCTCCCGGATTACATTCACTATGTTTTTTTTTTTTTTTTTTCAATCTAAAAGTTTGACCATTGAGTATATCGACATTAAGATTTTTACAGCATAGATTGGTCGATCTTTGCGCATCATCACACTGGATCGTATGTACACTGAAAGGACAGAATTAATGGGATGCCTGGTTCCTCGGAAACGCGACGCTGTCACCCCTCTCGCTAGTAGACGAACCCACCGCTTTGCAGGTATATAGGTACACTGCATCACTGCACTCACGTAGACGGTAATTTCATGTCAGTATGGATAAGCGTCGTGAGTTAACCGACTTTGAAATAGGGATAACGATGGGAGCCCGACGCATGGGTCGCTCTATCGCGGAGGTGGCACAGAAATTGCATTGTCCCCGTGCGACAGTATCAAGAGTGTATCGAGAAACGCCATTTCCGGAATAACATCCCATCGTGGACAGTGCTGTGGGCGGAGAAAGGTGGTGGATAAACGTGGCCGTCGACGTCTGTCTCACATTGTTTCAACCAACCGAAGAGCGATAGTGGCACAAATCACCGCCGATTTCAACAAGGGAGGTGCCAAAAACGTCTCCACCAAGATCATCAGGCGATCATTAGCCGCAATTGATTATGGGAGCTGCCAACCTACTAGAGTCAGAAGGAACTGTTCAGGCAGATGGACGGTCGGTAATGGTCTGGGGCGTGTTCAACTGGCACACGTTGGGACCCCTCTCGTACGTCTAGACGCATCTCTGAGCACCCACAGCACAATGGACTCTTCCAGCAAGACAATGCGTCTCCCCACAGAGCCGTGGTAACTAGAATGTGGTTGGAATCGCATTCTTCGGATTTGACCACCATGGAATGGTCTTTCCGTTCGCCGGATATGAACCCTGTGGAGGATCTTTGGGATGTTGTGGAAAGGTCCGTTCGAGCTTGGGATTCTTCACCCAGGAATGCGGCGGAATTATGGAAAGCGGTGCAGCAAGCATGGATGGAAATACCCGTGGAACGCTTTCGTGAACTAATGGACTCAGTGCCTCGCCGTGTGACTGCCCTTATCCGGGCGAAATGTGGGTCTACCCGTTACTAGGTAGGTATCCCAGATTTCTGTCCACTTAGTGCATATAGCGTACTCGTGAATATAAAACTGCAGATCCATTTCAGTCACCGTATGGGATAGTCTACGAAACCAACGGGTATTAATAAGGTTATAATACCAAGGATTAAAACCAAGTAAGCATTTTGTAATTACGAAATCTGTTATAAAATAATCTGGCAGATCGCAGTAAATACTTTTTCAGAGCACTAGTGACGGGCACAATCGAAATAAGCAGTTATGGGCAATCAAGATAATCGACTATAACATTTTCATAATCGATTATGTGCAAATTAGATAGCGATAAATATTATAACGTAATTTGCATATAATCGATTATATCAATAATCGGGATATTTAGTTTTCAGTCATGTCGATTTCGTAATCAACTAATTTTCATATACTGTAATCGATTATGACAATACCATAATCGATTATTTTGTGAATCGCATATTTCATAATCGATTACATTTCGATTATTGAAACAGTCGATTATTGACCATTCGATTATGAAAATCATTCCATTATGCACATCGCTACTTAGCAGTTGATTAAACCAATGTGAGCCTACACATAATGAAAATTTTCAGCACCTTTGTGAAAGCAGATTGGGACAATATCTGTCCTAATTATGGCGCAATATGGCCTAAGTTGCGCCTAAAACTCTGCAACAACAAAAACAAAGGTTCTGATTAGTACCAGTTTTCGCATCAGACTTAAGTCAACTGTAACAGAGAATACAAGCGTTCAAATCGGAACAACGTGGCATGTTCAGATTTTTTTGGTGGTCGAAGGAGACTAACTCACTGATATCTACCTTTGTACAAAGCATATTAATGGAGCCACTGCCTCGGGAAAACAGCTGCATACAGCCTGCACGTTTTCGCAGACCAAGTAACATCTCAATCGATATTAGCAGAATGACAATCGATATTAGAAGAATGACGAATATTTTCTGAACCGTATTGCTGAGGATTAGACACCATCCTATGAAGCATGAGCATGTGATAGAGCGTCCCCATCTTAACCTCCGTGACAACTTAGTGGTTCGTCATTTGTTACTCGTTTGGAGAGGTCTGGATTCGAATTCCTTCCGAGCCTAGTGTAATTTTTAAAGGGTTGGTCGATTATTAATAGCAGTAGTGGTATTAGCAGAGGCATGTGATGCAAGAAAGAAAGCGTATGAGGTTATGTAGCATCAGTCCAAAAAAAAAAAAAAAAAAAAACAATTTCACGCATCCATTCCCTCTAAAAGTTTGTCCAGTTCCTCCTTGAATTAATTTAAGCTATCAACTTCCACAACAGCAGATGGAAGTTTGTTCCAGCAATCAATTGCCTACTGTTTAAAGGCGAATTTCCGCACATCTATACAACTGTCTTTCGCCAATTTGAATTTATGCCCCCTCAGGTTCGTAATCTGAGCAATCGGAAGAATCCCATCAGAATTGAGCCCCCTCAACCTGTTCAATGCCTTATACACCTCAGTCAGATCACCTCGCAGGTGCCCAGTCTCCAGATGCTGCAATTTGCAGAACTTAAGGGCGCCTCCGTAGCCAGGTGGGCAGGAGCAGCAGTGCATAGCACACGCTTCTTGTTCGAGTCCGTGACCACCAAATACGGAGGATGCGGAAAGGTCAGTGAATGACCATCGCATAAACCCGGAGCAATATGGCCTTAGTTGCTAATGCTCCTAAAAACCAAAAAACAAACAAACAAACAACAAGCAGAACTTAAGCCTTTCCTGGTGAGAGAACTCCTTCGTTCGCATCACCAATCTTGTTGCACTGCATATAGTACTCGCTCAAGCAACTCTAATCCTTCCTAAAATGAGACTTCCAGACCTGTACGCAGTACTCAAGGCTTGGCCTGACCTCCTTATCCCTGCTCGCAAAATTATTGACAAGACCACATGACCTACTCTGGCAGCCTGTCTGCAATGTTCAGAAAACTTCATATCTGACTGCACAATTACTCCCAGGTCTTTTTAATTTTCTACCACCCTAAGTGTAGTACCACACAACTTATTATTATTGCTCTTATATTATTTCTCCCTGATTGGGGGTTCCAACTCGTGACGGGTATTGCTACCAGGTACACAGGGTTGTTGTTGTTATGTCTAGTGCTACTGTTGTCGAGGAACTCTGACTATCCTACAGGTGTTCAGGATTGCGACTTTCTGGAGATCCTTGTAGGTGTACGCTGTGAGACCTACTAGACTTGCTGCTAGGCTGTTATGTAAGGTCTTTGGCACCATACCTGTGGTTGACACGATGATCGGGATCGTCGTTATTTATGGCATATGCCACATCTCTTTGATCTCCTGTATTAGGTTCGTTAGGTTCGTGTACTTCCTGATTTTTTCCCCATGGGTTTTCTACAGGTTACCAGTGTTGGGTACCGCTATGTCAATCAGATAGGTAGCCTTTTCCTTCTTTTCCACAAGAGTTATGTCCGGTCTGTTGTGCGGGATTGTCCTATCCATTATTATGACGCGGTTCCAGTATAGATTGTGGGTTGGGGTCTCTATAACTGCTTGGGGTTCGTAGTTGTAGTACGGTACACTTTCTTCGACCAACTGGTATTTGCTTGCTAGCTTCTGATGTATTATCTTGGCTACCTGGTCGTGTCTATGACTGTAATCAGTCTGGGTGATCACCGTGCATCCCGCAGTGATGTGTTGGATCGTTTCTGAGGCCAGGAGGCATCGTCGACATGTGTCATCGAACACTCCGGGCTCCTTGGCAATGTATTTTATGTAGTTCCTGGTGTTGATTACCTGGTCTTGGATGGCGAGCATGCATCCTTCAGTCTCGGGGAAGAGTGTCCCGCTCGTGAGCCATGCATTGGAAGCAATTTTATCTATGTAATCTTGATGGATGGAGATCATTGTAGTGTCTGCCCATCTTTCTAGCTTCGTTTGTACCTCCTGGTTGGGGGGACTCCTCGCTTAGGTTCAGTGAGGTATACCGTTGTCTATCTTCCTTATGGCCTGTTGGAGTGCTGCTGTATGTTTCTGGAAGTAATCCTTCAGGTTAACTATCGCTGTCTTCTGTTGCTCAATGAGGTCTATCAGGCCCCTTCTTCCTTCTTCCTGGGAAGTTGTCAGTCTCTCCACGGCAGATTTCGGATGGTGTTAGCGGCTCTTGGTCATCATTGTCCTTGTCTTTCTCATGATATCCTCCAGCTCGGTGTTAGTCCAATCTATGACCCCGAAGGAGTATGTTAGTTCCCTCCGTTCAGCTTTGCTTTCAACAGACTTCTGAGTCTCTGATGGTATTTTTCGGTCAGGCAGGCCTTAATTTCATTGTGCTGTAACTGCTGAGCCTGTATCATCCCCAAGTATTTGTAGGCCTCTCCCTCTGCCATGGCTTCGATCTCTTTACCAGTCTGCAGCTGGTAGTTTCGGTTGACTAATTTTCCCTGACGTAATCCGTGGGTCTTGCATTTGTCTAGACCAAATTCCATCCTAATATCATTGCTGAATTCTTCGGTAATCTGGAGTAGTTGCTGAAGGTGCTTCTCGGTTCCCGCGTAGAGCTTGATGTCATCCATGTACATCAGGTGGGTGAGGGTGTACAGGTTCTTCCTTCCTTCTTTGAGGTTATATCCGTACTTGATACTGTTGAGCATGATAGACAGTGGGTTATGTGCTAGACAGAACCACAATAGGCTCAGGTTATCTCCCTGAAAGATTACTCTCCTGATGGGGACTAGACTGGTTGTGATGTTTTCGACCTTAATGGTGGTACTCCATTTCGCCATCGTTTCTCCTAGGAAGTTTGTCACTATCGGATTCACTTTATAGATGTTCAGCGCCTCTATTAGCCAGCTATGAGGCAGGGAGTCGAAGGCCTTGCGGTAATCGATATAGGCTGTGTACATGTTGCGGCGCTTCTTGTAGGCTTGCTCCATAACCGCGGCATCTATGGTTAATTGCTCCTTGCATCCTTTGCTCAGCCGCTTGCATACTTACTGCTGTGCGGCCATTATGTTCTGGCTCTCCAAGTGGTCTGATATCTTCCTGGTTATACAGCTGGTTAGGATCTTGTACATTGTTGGGAGGCAAGTGATTTGCCTAAATTTCGGTGGGTTTCTTGTATCTTCGTCTTTAGGCTTCAGATATGTGATTCCTTGAGTGAGAAACTTCGGGATTGTCTCTGGGTGCCTTATCATTCGGGTGAACTGCCCTCCAAGGTGCTTGTGTGTGCAAGTGAGCTTCTTGTACCAGTAGTTGTGGAGGTTATCTATTCCTTATTATTATTATTATTATTATTATTATTATTATTATTATTATTAGCCATATGGTGCAAGGAAGCCTGAGGCTTATGCTGCACCAGCCAAAAAAAAAAATTTCGAGTTACCCTGAGAGAGAGAGAGAGAGAGAGAGAGAGAGAGAGAGAGAGAGAGAGAGAGAGAGAGAGAGAGATAATCAGAAGTAGAAAGGAATCACCAAGAAAGAGAAGAATGATGATATCCAGCTCAGTACCTAGCGCCTCCGTAGCCAGGTGGGAAGGAGCAGCAGTGCGTAGCACACGCTTCTTGATTAGACTGGGGTTCGAGCTCGTCACCACTAAATACGGATGATACGGAAAGGTCAGGGAATGACCACCGCATATTCTCGGCGCAATATGGCCTTAGTTGTTAATGCTCCTAAAAACTAAATAACAAACAACAACAAGCTCAGTACCCTAGGTTTGCCATGCACATACTCACCAGATGTGAGCCCCTGGGGTACGTTTCTCTGGGGTTACTTCTACCCATATGCAATACTTTGTATTTGTCAATGTTAAACTTCAATTGCCACTTCTCAGCCCACATGCCAAACTTTTCTAGATCCTGTTGCAGTAGCACACTGCCAACCTTTTTTATCATCTGAAAACTTCGACATTAAGCCTGATATACCTTTATAAATATCATTGTAAATATACAAAATAACAGTGGGCCCAACAGCGAACCCTGGGGGACTCCACTAATAACATTAGTACACGAAGAGCAGCGTCCATTGATTACCACTCTCTGTCTTCTCCCACTCAACCACCCTTTTATCCATTGTAGCAACTTGCCCTTAATACCATACTGCTCAAATTTTTACAGTATATGATACCAAAATTATTTTTTGCCTCCAGTTCCTTTGTAACCACATCATAGCGTCCAATCAAATTTATCAGCCAAGACTTTCCCTTAACAAGCCAATGCTGTGTCTCAATTATTACTGCAGTCTTGTCTAGATGATCCTACAATTCTTCTTTAACCAGTGACTCCATTATTTTACCAGAAATAGAAGTTAAAAAACTAACAAATCTGTAATTACTCGTGTAATTAGGCTGTAATCAGCCGATCTCAGGCAGAAGAAGTAGGGGATTCCCGTGAGTTTTTCAGGTTTTGGAACCCACATTACAGGCAAATCGACCCGTGAACACATACATAATACCTACAGACATACGAAAAAAAAAAAAAAAAATACAGAGAATAGTATATTACCCAGTCTAATATAATAAAAGTAGTCATCATGCCAACACCCCCACCCCTCCTTTCACCACCACGTAAATCCTGGGTCAGTGCCAACTGCAAGCAAAACGATGCTGACGCTTTCTTTGCCCGTAACGGACCGTCTATTGATCGAGTTTCTTTAATGCAATGCAACAACCAATGCTCAACGATATTGCAACATAATGGTATGTTGATAATGGCATATATTCTGTTTATACTCCGGCACAACAACCAAGTCAGTGGAGTTTACAATAAATCGTCAATACAAATATTTATCGTATTTAGTAGTCACGGGCTTGAACGCGTTCAAGCCCGTGACTACTAAATAAAACCGGGGTTCTCCGGTCCACTCAAGGAACGCGTGCTATGCACTCTCGCTCCTGACCACTGGGCTACGTCAGGCCTAATTCAAGTCATTCTGGAGTTTTAAGCAAGGTTTCGTGTCCGTGTCAGTATCACCTTCACGCAATAATATCTCTGCACTGGGAGGGAGATATAGTGGTCAGGCGCGCGGGTGGATAAGTACACGTGCCTTGGGTGACCGGGGTTCAAACCCGTGACTGCTGAATACGGTGCTGTTTCTTGTATTCTGTGTATCTTGTAAACTCCTCTGACCGTTTGGTCGTCCCGGAGTATAAACAGAAAATTTATTTTTATTATTATGTATTCACTATGTAGGCGATTCCCGGTAGCTCCCCACAAGCAGCCGATGTCATATATGTTGTAGCATCTCTGCATGACCAAATTCTTCTTGGAAATTCGCTTACTAGCTCCCATCCCATGCCACATGGAGGCGGGCCGCGCTCTATTCGCTGAAGTTCTGTATTGGGCTGTCGTCCGAGACCTTAGTGTTCCACAAGCTAGTACTTTAAAAAAAAAAATCTCCGCTCAGGAAACTTTAAATCAGCATCGAATGAGCGACACTGGAACAACCTCCTTGTAGAAAACTACAAGGAGGAAGTTTAATCCATTGGCGAAACATTACGCTGCTAAGTCCGCCACCGGAACGAAGAGTCAAGGGAAGGAAGGTGACGTCATGATTTAGTATTGTTGTTAAACAACATAATTTGTAGTTACCTCTTAAAGAGGCAGAGAAAGGAGAACGGTTCCACTTCGATGACAATAAGCAAGTAGTTTATTTTTCAGAATAAGCTATCACCGTTATTGTGTGTGACTCCATTGAAACATGTCTTGATGGATATGGAGAATTCATTTCGGCCAATACGCATCCCGTGTACATTTTTGGCTTTATCCACTTTTCATTTGAACAAACTTTGGCATCTTCTTTGTCTGCCACGCGTAATCTTATCATCAGGTATTCTTTAAATGTACCAGTTCACTGGGAAGGCACACGAATACCCATCATTAATAATTATAAATGGAGAGTTTCATATTATTGAGATATCAAGGAAAAATTCCTACTTCCATTTTGTCTCTAATGTAATAATAATGTCAGCAATAATGTTCACCAATGGGGAACAATTAAAAACTATATGCAACATTATATTGTTAGTATGCCAATAATAACGTAATAAATATTCTTATTTATGCTGTTGTAGTGGTCTAGGAATTAAACCGAAGGATGGAAAAATAACTTGCAAAAAGCTGAACTAAATTTCCCAGAATGCGCATTTTAGACTGCTTTCAATGCGTCTGTCTATGTACTAAGTAAGAAAGAAAGTGCTATTTCAGTTCATTAAAAACAGATTTGAATTTAGAATTGAGTTTTGGGATTTCATCTGATGGATAGGTCATTTTTCAATATTAGCAAGAAATTAAGCATATGCGTGTATTATTCGATACGGCCCCAATCGAGTATAACGAAATATATATTTTTAAAAGGAAATATCTCCCATAAGTCGAAGGATTCAGTCCATGTTTTAAGCGATTCAGTTTTAGGGTAATAGATTTCCTTATTCTCGATTAGGACTGTATCAGATAATATGCTACCACCAAAATTTATTTTGAACGGCATTTCGCTTGTAAATCAGCATTTCAAATCAGAATTTCGCTTGTAAATGCCCCCTACCCTAAATGAAAACATATTTTGGTAACCTGATCTTGGAATCTGAATTGAAAACATTAATTTCGCTGCACGCTTACGCCATATCAAAGAAAAATATAAATTTCCTTTTCAAATAATTTATAAATTTAAAAAATTTTAAAAATATTTATTTTATTTTAAATAGAAAATAATAATAAGAAAACAGTAATTATCATTAGTAGTAGTATTTTTAAATCTAAATTATAAATAATAACGAGTAAATTATAAATATGTATAACTCATAATTTTCATATAAATAATTTTTGAATATATTTACTGCATGATATAAATTAAAGTGCTCAATCTCATAACTGTAGGGGGAATATATTCCCCAAAAGCCGATTTTAACGTGTGAAAAACGCTTCGACGAAATTTCACAATTATACATATTGCTAATGTTCATAGTTTTACACCACTTTTAGAAAATCCAAATCTGAGGTACAAACTGTCAAGAAAAAAGAAAAGGAAACGATTGATGAAGGTACAAGTACCATCACTCCTATTACTATCCATGCTGCCACCTCTGTGTCTTCTACTCATATTACTGGACGTCCTTCGGTGGACGAAACAGCGCAAGATGTTGTGGAAGAGCTTAAAAGGGAACCAGTCAAAGGGAATCTTGAATGTATGGTGAGCTAACATTTGTAATAATGAGCATAATCCAGCCCTTGAATCCATGAAACTTTTCTTTATTTCGAAATGAGGTGTTTTTTTTGTTTTTTTTTAATGCGAAAACATCTTTGGAGGCATCTACAAATTTTTTTCGGACTGAAGTAAAACCGATTGGTAACGAAAATGCGAGACGAAAAGACGCAAATGACGTCACTTCCTAGATGACGCTAACTCAGTTACAAACGTTGATTCAATAGAGTAAGTAGCGGGAGGGAGCATAAAACGTTACACCGTTCATAATTTCAGTTCTAGCTGTTCGATTTTAAAAATTTCAATGGTTTTGATTTTCATCAAAGATGTTTTCACATAAAAAAAAAAAAAGTCTTTTGTGTGTACAGGGTACACACGAAGTTTTTTTTTTTCTTCTTCTTTTTATCTTCCTTCCAGGAGGCAGAAGAAATTATAGGCAATAGAACATACCCAGAAATCTTGTCTGGACTGGATGCTTTTACCTGGAATGTCTCCAATATTAAGATCTCGGAAGTATTAGGAAGGGGAGGTCATGGATTGGTGTACCGCATTATCCACAAACAGAATAGAACAGAAGCTGCTTTGAAAGCACTAGACAAAAGTCAATTACGCACCTTTGACGTAAGTAATCGGTTTAAGCTTTTGTTCTCTATAAAAATTAGCGAAGATCTACAGTAATTAAATATACCTAAATAATTTTATGCAAACAACTGACCTTTACCGTAATGCTTCAAAAAGTGATTACTCCTGTTACAAAAGAATATAATGCACAATTGTATAGGCGCTGTACAAATTAAATTCCCCTTTTTTACCTTTCATTTTCCCATTTATGTGCAAAAATTTAAAGAAAGGCAACTTTAGTATTTGACAAAATGTTATGTCATACCGAATGTCTTATTTGCAGATACAGCAGTAAATATTTAAATTATTTTACATTGTTTATCAAATTAACAAAATTTCCTTACAACTGTTATCTTATTTTACGTTTACAACCAGTTATGAATATCCTACACTTGATAAAGTCATATACTTTTCCTCTCTAAAGAGTGCTGTTGGAGTTTATTTATTTATTTACTAATATGGAAATTCATTAATAATAGAAAATAAAACACAGTCCAAATCATTTACAGTGGCTACTCATATTTTTTATAGAAAATTGCAGATATTCAAAATGAAGAGATCATTTGGAGGCTCGTTGGCTGCCATTTTTACATCGTTAACCTGCTTGCCACCTTTGAAACAACTCACTAGTAAGTTTAGGAATCATTACTCTACGTAAACACTCAATAAAAGAATCTGTATTATAAAAGATGGGTAAATATATATATAATATATATATGCAGACAAAATGTTGTCGAAACAGTTAAGAAAAGAACTCACCTTATAAAATTATGAATTTTATATCTCAGAATTATCAAAACTTAAACCCAGATTATTATTTATTACAAATAAAAATGTTTTCTGTTTAACTAATACGTTGGTTTAAAAGAATTTGACTTAGGTACTTACATCTGCTTAAAACTGTTACGATAACTAAGTTACATTCCACAAATAGTTCATATTCACCATAACTTTACAAGACACTTCGTCTGCTACTGTTTATGAAGAGAAATTTCTGCGCTTTCGGACACCAACTGTAGAGGCGCTGACTAATAGAACGAAATCAATTAGAAAATACATTTTAATAAATTAAAATTTCTGTGGCGTTTTCTGCAATAATCCTTTATGGATTATTAACGAACTTTTTTGTTATTAGTAAAGCTTCAAATAATTATTAAGCGTTAGAATATTAATAACCCTTATAAAGTTATTTTTCCATTTTATAAAGTTTTTCTTTTATATATAATTTAGGTATTTCATCCCACAAAGGCTGTTAATGTTCGTGTGACAGATTTAACACTACTGTACCAGTTGGTGGGATTAGTGATGTTTCGTTTTATTTTTTAGCTTCTGTTTTGTTGCTCGGCTCGCTACTCATGGCACATTGCACGATTTCATAATAGACAAAGGTGGTAGCCTTCACGAAAATATTGCTCAGGGATTTGCTGCCCAGATAGCTTCGAGTATCCATTATCTGCACACTAAAGGTAAATAACGTAATATTTATTATCTGAGTAATATTTTTAGTTTCATAAGCATATTGAGTTGGGCATTTGATTTTAGGTATGACAAAATTAAGATTACTTCTAGAATATGTTGATACATTAGGTACATTGCATAAAGGCTAACAATCAAGGCGCGCCAAGGGATGTCCAAACCACTACTTTGAAGTCATGTATTTAAAAAAAAAGGTGAACAGTATACACATTACACACCTGGAAATTTGGGATACTTCTTTTGTACCATATTTAGTCTAACAATACTGCGTTACTGCTTTAAAATCGCGAAATCTATGAAAAAGTAAATAGAAAACTGCTTTATTTAGCGCTAGAGATAATCTTCAGTTCACTGTCCTTATCTCTGACTTCAAAAATGAGTCATAAAATAACTCTTAAATCAGTGGTGTAGCGAGAAGCGCATGGGTTAATTTTAGCTCCCCTTTCCTTATTTCCCAGTAGAAAATTCATACTAAAAACTGTCCTCGTGGGTAACTCAGTTGGTAGGATCGCCATCCTCCCCACACCGGTGGAAAAGATTTGTGTTTGAGTACCGTCAACGGCGGGAGGGATTTTTATGGGCCTTTTTCACAATGTAACTGAATTAGTCGGTCTCAGGCGAGGGGAGCATGGTTTTTTCCTCCCGGAAACTCGGGTTTTTCATCCAGCAAACAGAAAACCGGGCGCAGGGCACACGCAATTTACAGATAGTATATACGAGCAATATGGCCAGATTTAACATAGCATCTACAAACGACTGACAAGTGACGGACCCACTATAGTGCTAAGGAAGACTTTAATTTTCGTATAAAGTTGAGCATTTTTAAGACGGCCAAACTCACTGAAGATTAGCTATAAAATTAGAATTAATATGGCTACTTCCATGACAGAATAGTAGTTTTGTCATTGGTTCACTAGTGTGAACAGAAGTCCTTTTCCGTTGGAGATCCAGTTAGCCAATCTCAGAAGGAGGGAGTACAGTTTTCCCCAGTGTTATCCCAGTGTTTTCGTCCTGCGCAGCATGTAAATCAAAACGTGAACACATTTGTACAGACATAATGCAAAAACAGTGAAATGTGGTTTAAGTCTCTATGCACCTAAAACTCATGAACAACAACAGCTTTATTATCAGATTCCGTATTATATTCAAAAATATCTATATGTAACCAAATAATTCATTTGTTCATCCATGGAAATCTGAAGTCATGACATTTGCAATTATTGTTTTCTTTGCGACACCTGCAACTCGTCAGTCTCTTTATGTTTAGGGGAAACTTTATACGAACCACAAAATATTGACATTTCTACTTCCCTGCATTACATTAGAACAGTATTCCAGAAAATAAATATTTAATAGATGAAAAAATAATGCATATTCTTTTTAGTAATTTAGATGTTGTTAGAATTCGTATGTTATAAAGACTTTATAACTTTGTTTTGCAGTAGGGATTGTCCATCGAGACATCAGCACTCTGAACATTCTCCTTGATGGATTGGGAGGCCGAGCGTTATTGTCGGACTTTGGGAGCGCCAGGGTATGTGACTCAGTAAATTTATCATATTTTAACGTAGGAATTTACACAGGCATAAATGTTCTGGTATGATTAATTGTACACTGTCCAGACAAAATGTTATGACCACCTACCGAATATTGGGTATGTTCTCATCTTTCTTGAAGTACTACCACCACACGGCGAGTCATGGATTCTATAAGGCCTGTGAAAGTTGTAGAAGGTGTGATGTAACATGTTTAACATGTTTCCAGGATTGCGTTCCGTAGTTCTGGACAGTTCATGGTAGATTGCGCTGGTAGGCCAGTGGTATCGTCACCATCCTCACCACACCGGGTATAAAAGGCCCGGGTTCGAATCCCGTCAATGACACTAGGAACTTTAATGCACTTTTTTCACTCCGTGGCTGAGTAAGTCGGTCTCACGCGTAGATAGAAAGGTTATTCGCCCAGAAACTGGGGTTTCTTGGGGGAAAACTCCATCCACCCTTGGGACTTGGAGTACCTTAACTACAGCACTAAAAAAACTATTATATTAGGGTCACCTGGAAAATTAATTACTTTCAGTTACCCATGTGTATTGTGTCTGTAAATTGCGTGTTTTCTCTGGCCGATTTGCCTGTTTTGCTGGACGGAAAACCTTGCTATCTAGGCCTGAGACCAATTCAGCCACGGATTAAAAAGTCCATAAAAGTTCCTCGCGTCATCAACGGGATTCGAACTGTGGCCTTTTCAACCGACGTGGAAAGGACGGTGGCCATACCACTGTGTTACACGTACAGACTCAACTACAGCACTCCACGAACAGACCATAGGATTCGCAGTTTCCGTAATATTTCAACAGGTAACCAACAATCACCTGTTTTCGGAATTCCTTGCCCATGTCTATCTAGTACTTCGTATGCACCACATGACATGAACCTACAATATCACATTTACCCTTTCTCACTGGGGCATGTATGCTACCAGGCGGAGAGGAGTTACGGCCGTTTGCTAAATTGTGGGGTGGTTATAATGTTTTGATTGGGCAGTATACATCTCCTGTGTAATTTACGTACACTGAATTAGAAATAAAATGCATTTTTATCCATCACATATAGTTTTTTTTAGTTTTTTTTAAGTTCTTCAATAAAATACTCAAACTACTCTAGATATGTTAGAATGCACAGTGCAGGGTCGGTTAGTTTTTAAGTCGGCAGCTGACCTATAAGAAACGCTTTCTCTGTGTCGTTTCAGTTGTACAGAACAATTCAAGTAAAACTGCCCTCGTGGGTAGCACAGTTGTTAGGATCGCCGTCCTTCCCACACCGGGTGGAAAAGGCATGAGTTCGAGTTCCGTCGGTGACAGGAGGAATTTTTACGGGCTTTTTCACAACGTGGCTGAGTTAGCGGTCTCAGGCAAGGATAGCATGGTTTTTTCTCCCGGAAATTCCGAAAACAGAAAACCGACCATAGAACACACGCATCTTACAGACAATGTACACAGAGTAATACCCTACTACAACAATAACCAAGTAAAATTTGGTTGTTGTTGTAGCAGGTTGCTCTATATACTTTTACGTTTGTAAGTTTATTAGTGCAATTTGATAATGTACGAAATAAGAGGTTGCGAAAATAAAGCTGACAAGATATTGCTACACAACGTTATCGTGTGAGCACAGTTTTAAATGGTTCAATGACACGAAAAAAAAAAAAAAAAACAATTCAGTTGCTTCTCATTCTGGAGGAGCCCACAAGCTGATAAATTCAGTAGTTGTGTTTTCAGACACCATGCACTTCCGAATAAGGAAACGAAACGAAATTTCCTGTAGACGGATATTCAAATAATATCCTCGTTTACCTATTGTTATTTTAACTGGCTAAGTTCCTTCTTGGGTTTCCTTATCTTCTTGTTTTGTTCTGGCTGTTCTTGATAACAATGCTTTCCGTCGGTTTGTCTGAAAGTATGCCAATGAAGATTTTTCTTATTTTATGGATTCGGTTGTTATAGCCGTAGACGCTAAAAACATAAAGACAATTTTATTACTTGTCTTATTACTCATACAAAGATTTGATTCTGTGTAAGTCCTAAAAAGGTTTTAAAAAATCATATGCAATTTAATTAACATCACATTTGATAGAGACAACGCGTAAACGTGTCATTTGGAAAGCGAATACGAGAACAGTCTAGTCCAAAAAAAAATTAGATGTTTGATAAATATGAACCACAGCAAAGGAGGACCAAAATGCATAAAGAGGGAAAAAAATTCGGAAGTTTAAACTCGGAAGGAAGCAAGTTCATTTAAATATGAGTAGAAGACGTTTGGTCCCCGTTTCCACACTTCGAAGCTGTTGTGAGCATTGCATGGAATTCAGAGAAGGGTATAAGTGACCATTTATAGCTCCAGAATTTAGGGGCCCAGAAATAATAGATTTAACATAGAAACCAGAAATATCGCCAGTTGTTAAGTAATTTGATAAGAAGGTTTTAGTTTGCTTATTACAAACTATGGCTTGTTCACACAATATAATTCGTTTGATAACATTTCACGTGGTTCAATTGCATGGAATTTTAAAAATCTACAAACATGGCAGTTTTAATGCAAATTTATAAAGTTTAGTTGAAATCTAAAAGATATCAGTTTAAAGTATATATGACGTATATTGTGGTGAGGGTAAGAACCCTAAAGTTCTCCAGTAAGTTTAAATTGAATTCTGGTTTCAATGTCCATTATAAATTTTAGAGAACCCAACTTTTTAATAGCCTGGATGTGAAAAATGGTGTACTGTGAAATAAAATTAACTGCAGTTACTGAAAAAGTAGCCTAATATGTGCATATATTAATTGCCAATTTTTAAAAAGAAATTGGAAAATAAAATAATGGAATGAAAAACTTCGGTAATTTGGACTAAAATTTTTCGCGCATTCATTATCAACTAAAGAGAAAGCGAAGATCGAATGTGTTTAAAAAAATACACTAAACGCTGCAAACTCCATCACTGTACAATCGGGAATTCTTTAAAATCCAGCTCATTTTACAATCCGGAAATATTAAGAAAGCAATCTGGCACAAGTTTCAAAGATTACATTTGTCTTCAAGAATCCATGCAAAAAAAAATTGCGATTTTTTTTCTTCATAAGATGCTTGAAGGACTATCTCGTCCTTTAATCTATTTCTGCAGAGGTAATGCAGTAATCTTAATTCTCACAGCAGAACAAACTTGTCTTTGCAATGAATTTCCCTGCATTTCCATTGCACTACCTTCAAACACATAGCCGCTGTATAAGGTTAACTGGCCCCCGTGGGTAGCACAGTTGGTAGAATTGGCGTCATCCCCTTCACAGGGTGCAAACAACCTGAGTTCTAGTCTCAGAAATTTTTATGGGCCTTGTTAACAACGTAGCTGAGTTAGTCGGTCTCAGGCGAGGGTAGCATGGCTTTTTCTCCCGGAAATTTGGGTTTTTCGTCCAGCAAACAGTAAGAGTAAGTAGACCTCAGAACACACGCAACTTACAGAGCAATATGACCTTAGCCACTGATGCTCCTAAAACCTTACCACACCAACATAAGGTTAATTGACCATTTGTTTTAAAAAATGAGACTGCTATGGCAGCCTGTTACAGGACTAACCTTATCAGATAGCAGGCGGTATCTGGTTGCAACAAGCAGACAAACAATTGTAAAGGAGTTATTCGATATGTGTTGCCATACGGTAACTCACTTCGAATAACTGCACGTGTTTCTGCATGGTGTTGAATAAAGTTTATATTCATGTATCATCATAATATTTTCTGATAAGCAAGGATCCTACTTCCGGATACGTAATGGGTCCTACTACTTCCGGATAATTAAGGAAATATTTAACTATTTTTAAAAACAGTAAGTTTATTATAAAAAAGTAACTGCATGTAATCTATTTATAGCAATTAGACTACTGCAGAGGACCTGTTGGAGCTCTTCATTTCATGGCGCCGGAGGTGCTGAATGGTAATCCTTATGGTAAGTATTTCATAGTACAGATTTTTTAACATATATCTATTCCTGATATGGATTATTGAATTAAAAATATAATAAAAAAAGTAATGGTTGATTATTCCTATATAGATTGTGTTGCAAAGTACATTTAAAAATTCCAGAAATTATATCGTAATAAATTTCCTGAAGATGGAAGAGTGCAAAGTGTCACGCTATGTTCGATATTCTTATCCGGAAGTAGTATGCAAGTTCTAATATGTTTAAAGTTAACGATTGTTTGGCTGCTAGTACAAGTGTCCAAGGTGACGCGACATATTGGTGAAATATGGGTGACTGAGCAGCGTACCAAGTTAAATTTTGTATGTTATCTAAAAACGTCTCCACCTGAAACGTTTGCATCATTACAGCAAGTGTATTGTGAGAATTCTGTGTACAGCAAAGTATGTATACAGAAATGTACAAAGTAGTCTCCCTTCTACTTGTTGAAGTCGAAGGGAGACTACTTTGATGCAAACTTTGAGAAATGATAGACGTCAGAGTATGGAGAAAATAGCTAATTAGAATTTCAGTGGAAATTTCTATACTATCTTGAATAATACCATCTTGCTCATCAGTTCTCTTGTTCAGTGAGACTTTTTCTGAATATAAAATAATTATGGAATTATCGTTTCAAAGATGGTGACGAAGTGCAAGCTACTGCGGCGAAAGAGCTCAAAATGGAGATCCAACATGGCTGCCTATATTATTTACAACAAACGGCAATACATTTTTGTTGGAAATAGCTAATAAAAATGTATTGCTGTTTAAAGAAACACATATTCCCTCATTTTCTTTAAAAAAAATTTTTTTCCGGAAATTTTTTGAATTAACAAAATATGCTCCATAATTCTCTATCCAGATTTTGAACGAATCGTTTTCTTTGTGAGAGTAAAGATTGATACAAATTACCTACACAGTTATGTAGGTCATTTTTTTTCAGTGATGAGCTGCTAAAATCTTAATAATCGGTTCCCTATAAAAAGTTCTGGTTTAAGGGATAAAATTGTATCCCTTAAACCAGAAGAAAAAGTTTTGAAAGTAAAAATTTAGGTTTTTAATTTCAAATTAATTTTTAAAAATTAATTTATAATTAAGACGCATCAAGCAGGGTTGGCAAGCTTAGTTGATTTTCATTTCTTCTAGAAGAGAATAAATGGAATAAAGGCCTTCCGTCTTTTGTCCATGCCTTGGCACAGCTCTGGTACCAGGTTCAAAAGAATAAATCTTATCTATCGTTAATTGGCCGGGTTTTTAATCTGAGCTGAGATAGAAAAAAAAAAAAAAAAAAAAGGTTGAAAAGCTGGCGATGTTACGTATAACCCTATTTTGCACAATCATAAAGGAATTGTTTGATTGTTTTAGCGATTTATTTTGCATTTTTTAAAAAGTTTAAAAGTTTTAATTTTGGTTCCTATTGTATTCTTCTCTGGTCCTGTGAAAGTTGTGTTGGAGATCACATTTTTGGCAATAAATGAAACTGGACGCTTTGAAGTAGAATATTTTATAGAGTACTGTACTGTAATGCCTTCATACTTATTGTGTGGATAACAATTATTGTGTGTAACCTGTGAATGACAATCATTTGGATGTTTTCTTTATTGAAATTCGTAAACTATTATAGTTAAGAAGTCAGACTGGTGGTCATTTGGCATGGTGGTTTATGAAATGCTAGTGGGGGAAACTCCTTTGGAGAGACATCAGAAAATAAGTGGAAATTCCATAGAATCACTGAAGAAAATGGAACTGGCTAAAGGTAAGTTATATTGCATTGTTTTTAAAAAGTATAGCAAGAGAAAACACTTTTGTCTGTCACAGAGGACTATTTTAGGTCAGTTGTAGAGCGAAATTCGTATATATTTTGGGTGAATCTAAAACAGAAAACCAATGGCGCTGGAGGGCATTTTTCACTCCTCATATGCACTTCGCTAGAGGGAGTCAAACAGGCCAGTTCCATTTCCCCCAAGGAAAATAAGCGAAGCCATGCTCTGTTTTGTTGGCGAAGATTTTTTTTTTCTTTCTGGTTTTGATTGTTTTTTGGGTGTGTGCTTGACTACATGCGTTTGTTTTGTTGTGTGTGTGTATGTGCGTGCGTGCTTGTGTGTGTGTGTGTGTGTGTGAAACCATAATCCGTACAATGAGGGACATTTCATTATTTCTGGTATAGTGGTATATTCAGAATGGCATCAATACCCTCACAGTTCATGTTGAAGAGTTTTATTAACCTAGGAGCTCTTACTTTATTATTAGTCTATTTTCTTCTTAAATATTATTATAGCTTTTAAAAATTGAAACTCAAGCTCTATTTAAAATTTTAAATTATCGCATTATATTCACGGTTTAACCGTTCCCCATAGCATTAAAAATTTCTGGTAATGCCTATGCTAAAGACAGAGGCGTTATTTTCTTGTGCATCTAGAAAATAAGAGCTCATGCAGATTTAAGAATTGTGATGAAGTATAGATATAATTCCTCCGTTGAATGAACTCTAAAGGTGTAAATTATGAAAAAAAAGTTTTTAAGAATATAAAAATACTTTATAGAAGACAGTTTGGGGCCTTGGAAGAGGAACTTAAATTTTTGAGTTGAACTTGTGTTTCTGATAGTTATTTTGAACAACCTATATGAAAATTCAACTGAACAGGAGTTTTTTTTAATTTCATATTTTGTGATTTAATTGGGTGTGGTAATGATCAAATTCTTCATGGTCGTTTAGCCAGAATCATAGTCTGACAGCGCTTTCAGTTCCTGTTGAAGTTTGTTGATTATATCTGTGTAACGCATGCAGTCGAAAACAAACTTTTTCTTATCGAAAATGTAATTCATTGTGACGAATGATACTAATAAAAGTATTTACTACTTATATGTGTGAAAGGCTAGATAAATCCGTACGTAAAACTAATCGCGATAGATGAAAGTCTAGCTAATAAAATTATATGAAAACTATCTAAAATTACTACAGCTCCTCTAACCACAATTCCATATATCTCTTCCATTTTTTCCCCCTTTTCTGGGTATGAAGCTGACCAATAGTAGACCCTTAACTTAGAATAGTTTACAGATGTGTATATGTAGTTTGCCACGTATATGATTTATATGGGTTTTTATTTCATACGGTAATCCGAGACTCATCTACGTATTGCATTTTATTATATTTACCTTTGAAACTTGTGATCAATCGCACCTGGCGTACTTACACATCAGATGCGATTGCCTGCTAAAACAGCATAGCTTATGGACATTAATGTTTGTAGTACGAGAGCTGATAAGGGGGTTTTGGGAACTTTGAAATGTGATCTAGTTCCTTCTGTCGTTGTTTACAAGTACTGTACTGAATGTGCATGGAAATATTTGATTATTTTATTACAGTCACTTTGTATTTTTCGGACTGTTGACAAATACCACATAAAATGGGCAATATTCCAAGGTAAGTTGTTGTTGCAAATCTTGAGACTCGTGATGGAACTGCACGAACAAAAAGTTTAGTGCAATCTTACATAAGTGGAATTAAACGTTTCGGAAGGCGTTGTGCTCTTCTTCATCAATTGGACCTGTTACGTTATTTACAGAAAGTAAAAATAAATATCCACTAGTAAGAGATAAAACATAAACTGCTTACATTTATGGCTGTACCAAGAGCGAAGGCCAACTCTTCCTTTAATCCCAAGCAGAGCCAGTCATTCTAACCTGAAATCGCATGGGTGTCTCCGATTTCAAAGGAGCTCTTGAACAGTCTCAATGCTGCTGCTTGCTAAAGCTCGGAAAGCTATAGCATTTTGTGCAGTAAGACGGAACGCTAAATATTTATCACCTGAAAGGAACTGTCTCGCCAGAGTGGGTATTTTAATTGCAAGGGTTGCAAAACTATTTTTGAAAAAAGGAAGTAAATAACTGTTTCTAAAATATACAAAGTGCCTTATAAGTTTAATATAAAAATATATCAAAGAATAAATTACATGCGTAGTAATTCTTTATTAGGGCCATTTAAATTATAAAGCGTTAATTAATTTTAAAAGTTTATATTTGGTGAGACAGAGTGTAGAGTGTGTTTAGCGTCAAACGATACCAGGAATTCCGAACACTGTCAATGCCAGAGGTTTAAAGGTATGTAATCTTCAGTTCCATTGTTCCTCTGGTCATTTAGTCGCTGGGGACCCTAATGGAACCCAACGTAGACAATGGAACTGATGATTTTCCAAGTGCTTCTTCTAGTTTCGAATATACAGAATTCAGAAAGAAACGGAAACTGTGATGCAAATTAACCCCAGGGGGGTTCACATCTGGTGAGTATGGACTTGGTATCCCTTCTACTTCTGACTCTCTCTCTCTCAGGGTAATTCAATTTTTTTTTTTTTTTTCTGGCTGGTGCAGCATAAGCCTCAGGCTTCCTTGCACCATATGGATAATAATAATAATAATAATAATCATTTTAATACTTGTCAGAGATGTGCAGAATTTATTTCTGAATATCTCAAGACGAGAGAGAAAGACCAGTTTTTTTTTTTTTTTTCTGAATATGCTAGCATTTGTCTACAACAGCGTCATTAAGTACATGTTATTATTATTTTTATTATATTTATTTATTATTATATTTGTTATTATTAATAATAATATCATTATATTTATTATTGTTTAATTATTATTATATAGTATATTTATTATTTATATTTTTATTTAGAATGAGTTTATTTTGTAATTTCTTCTACGAAAAATTATTTATTACGAAAATATAAATATCAAATATATTGTTAAAATTATTCATTCTATAGTGATTACAAACTGTTTTATTTTTATTTATTTATTTTTCAATGCTGTCATGATATTTCAAACAGCAGTAAAGTTGAGAATAATTATAGATATTGGCAGTGCATCTGTTTTCCTTTTGTTGCATGCAATATTATTATTATTATTATTATTATTATTATTATTATTATTATTATTATTATTATTAATTTATTATTATTATTATTATTCAAAGAATGCCTTTTATCAATTTCATCATTCAGTTAAATTATTTTATAAATTTTGAAAATTTATAATTTATAATTAAAAATTTGCAGGATCCATTGATTATTTTTTTTTTTAACAAATTCGCAATTTTATCTTTTTCAGTGGCACGAAAAATACATATTGCATACCCTACATCGCTCTCCTTGGCAGCCAACAATTTTATTCACAGCTTGCTGAAAAAGGTAAATTTATCAATCGCCCTTATTTAGAATGGTGTTGTTCTCCTAGAATGGTGTTGTTTTTCCAACTTCTACATTAAAAAAAATATAATAATAATAAAATAAATAAATGAATTTTCTGCTTATACTCCGGTCGGTCACAATTTATTTTATTTGTGTGGTTAGAGGGGTTTACACAAGAACATTATATTTAGTTATCACGCGGGCTTGGACCATACAACTTTAACTCTACAACTCAAGCGCGTATACTGCTGTACTGCCACCCTGACCACTCGACTACATTAAATACAAGAAGGTACGCTTTTGAGACTCTGGGCAGGCCAATGAAGTTATTACATGCCCATATCTTTTCGACCAGGTGTGGGGAGGACAGTGCTAACACCAATTGTGCTACCCAGGATAACTAGACTAATTACAATGGGCTGTGCACCAACAAGTAGACATTTTGTATTGCTTGCTGTGATGTTTTTGTGCGTTTCAGCCCTTCTTTAAAATTCGATGCTATGCAGCTCCATACCTATCGTCGCTGTACTATATCAGTTCATGTGGGTTCTTTGAACTCTTGGTTGACGGTATTCCACTAGGACTGGCTGGATCTACATTTCACTCTTCTGAGCTTCCTCCGATCTATTTCCGTCAATTTTTCCCGTCTACTGGACTGTACTAGCACCACAACGCTTCATTTTGGTGATTACATCAATCATGGTTGATACAGGATTTTCAATTTCGCCGTAATGGCACGAAAAGATTGATTGTTAATATGGCATCCTATGATGAGTTCATGTTGAAAGTTGTTAATCTTAAAACTTCGATCTATCTAATGTATTTCTTTGATTTAGTTCTTCTAGCGTGAGAACAAATGCCTTTGACTCATGAACGGCGGTTAAGGTTAATTTTTCCAGAATCTCAGGGGTATCCGGATATTTAGGCAATATAGTATATATATGTGTATCTCTAGCTACAAAACGTGGGAGACTTTAAACTGCTAAAACATTCAAATGAAATTTATTATTATATTTCATTTAAGTAGCTACATTAGCGCATTATAATTATGCCTCTTTAAAATACATATGGCTGTTTTCTTTGTTTCTAGGATATTGGACTGAGAGCCAACTATGATATGATAATGACCCATCCATTTTTTGATGGCATACTCTGGGACGATGTGGTAAGCAATTATAAGGGATTTATTTCCATGAATCACTTTTCCTTGAATGTAATTGATTGATATACTACGGTATTTCACTTTAGATATTGTGATTTATTTCAAGGACTTTGTGTGTTGTTGTTGCAGGGTTTTAGGAGCATCAGCGATTAAGGCCATATTGCTCCGTGTATACCGTTTGTAAATTTCTTGAGTTCTATGGTCGATTTTCTGTTTGTTGGACGAAAAACCCAAATTTCTGGGAGAAAAAAACCATGCTACAACACGCCTGAGACCAACTAACTCGGCCATGTTGTGCGGCTGAGTTAGTCGGAAAAAGGCCCATAAAAATTCCTCCCACCATCGACTGGACTCGAACTAAGGTCTTTTCCCCCTGGTATGGGGAGGACGGCGTTCTACCAACTGTGCTACCCACGAGGGCATTTCAAGGACTTCCTCATATTTGTTCATATCCTAGCCGTTCCATTAGCACTTATTTTTCGTAAGATCAAGATAGTGCCCATCTACATTAGAGGTGACTTCAAAAGCAAGGTTCATGGGAAAACGTTGTTATAAAATTCAAACAAAAATAGAAAATTATTCGATAAATGACGTACGTGAAGATGGCTGGGCAATTTTTGACGACTTAGAAAGCAATTAAAAAAGTTGGTCACTGAGCTCGAGTCTGTTTGCTGAAACTAGTGCTTGTTTTAAGTATCGCTAATGTGGTGCTACCTGTTGAATGGAAATTGAACAAATAGAATGGGTATAGGATATAGGATAATTTTTAGGGGATATGCTTTCATCTCAAAAAAAAATCCACAGTTGTGGTTATAGTTATTATTTATATAACTTGGGCTTATTCACGATCTTTCTATATCCAACTATGAGTTGTATGTTTATTGAATGACAGTTTTTTTTTTTTTTTGACTCTCTATTTAATATTTATAAATTGTTTTTGCGTTTCTTAAAATAAAATAGTGGTTTTTATGCTTAGCACGATCAGTTAAAAATATCAAAGAGAGCAATTCTTTTAAAGATTCATTCTTTAATTTTTAATGAAGGGTAAAAAAAGGGAAATGTTTGGATATGCAAATTAAGGTATGTGAGGCATCAAAAAAATTAGAAGCATGTTTACGAAACACCATCATACAGCTATGATAACAAACAGACATATTCGGAACGTTTTAGATGAGAACTGTTTACTTCCCTTACATTTTTCCTCACAGTGATAATTACTTCTGTCCTAAATAAAGAAAGCAAAGGCTCTGTTTTAAATTCCAAATTGTCTTACGTTGCACTGTATTTGGAAGGCAGGAAAGGTGGAAGGATTCTTTTTCACACCACTGCCAAGCTAGTTGGTCTCGAGCGAGATTGCCGGTTTTTCTTTTTTCTCTCAGACCTTGTGGTTTTTCCTCAAGCATAACAGGCAATGCAAAGTGATAAAATAATAGTGTTTTATAAACACATATTCTCTATGATTTTTAACTGTCTTTGCGTAAATTCAAAATAACTGAACCTAATCTAATATTGCAGTTGAACACCAAACTCGAACATTTTACAGAACACTCATTGGAAGTGGAAAACGTTGACACTAAAGATATTAAGAGTAGGAGATCTGAGGACTTAATAAGTGCAGGGCAATGTTGGCAAAAAGTAGCGAGTTAGTATTGAATTTGAAAGTGCCTGCAATTTTTTTGACATCATATACTTCATACGATAGGAGGGAACTATATGTTGAGAGCTTTGTCAATCAATTCGCCATTGGAAAGAACGTGCAAGGCTCATGAGGTAGAATTTTTCTCAGCGTGGTCTGTGCTTGTTAACAGGAGACACTGTTTTTATATGGATAGGATACAGTTGAATAGAAGCGGTTCAAGAATATTTACTGATGCTATCGAGGCAGTTGATAGGTGGGTCGAGAAATTGCTAGTTTGGGGGAATACAAAGACTAATAGTTTAACTAGAACCGTAGGCAGAGGTGAAAGTGGTTCTTGCAGCAGCCAGGAAAGCAAGGTGTTGGGGTTATTAGGCCCTGCTGTGGATCACCATGAAACAAATGAATACATAAGGGTGACTACAGAGATCTCAGACAGTTTCTAAATTGTGTGCATCGGGATCAACTGATGATGTTACCAACAACAAATTCTAAATGGGAAGTATTTAGGGAAGTAATCAGAGAAGCTACTAGGCTTTTCATATCAACAAAGAAATACTGTTCAAGGCTTAAAATGGATATCAGATGAACTCTTGAGGCACGTGGCAGAGAAGAAAAGTGCGTGGAGGCATATAAATTATCAGGTGATACAAAAGCCTATGGTAAATATAAAGGTCTGCAATCAAGTCAAGAAGGAGTTTAGACGAGCTAAGGCAGATTATGAGAAGCCTCTGGCAAAAAATGCAAAGAAAAACAGCAACGACTGCTATGTTTCTAGTCGATGTCTATGACTTAACTGTTGATGATCTTGCTCATGTTGCGGAAAAATCGAATAGGTCTTTTGCATCTACATTGAGACATGAGTAATTCTTCAGGAAAGGGATGCCAGAAGTTCATCAAGCTCTAACGAGGAGCTAAATGACTTTGTGATAACTGAAAGGAAAATGGAGGAGAAATTGTTGAGGATGGACATAAACATGGCACCTGGGGCAGATGGAACCTACCAACGATATTAAGGGAGGCAGCAAATGAGCTAAGCCATAATTTTGAGAGCATCCTTGGATTCATAGAAGGTCCCTATTGACTTGAGATGTGGGAATATATCCCCAGTGCATAATGAGGGATCAAAAGGCAAAATGAATAATTATAGATCTGTTAGCTTAACGTCCGTTCCAGTGAAAATAATAAATCACTGGTTAAAGAAGTAATGCAGGATCATTTGGACAGGCATGCAATTATACTCAATTACAGCACAGATTTGTCAATGGGCGGTCTTATCTAACTAATTTGATAGATTACTGTGATGCAGTGACCAAGGAACTGGAGACAAAAAAAATTTTTACATCATATATTTAGATTTCAGAAACGCTTTTGATACTGTTGCACATAAAAGACTGCTGCGCAAACTGGAGCAATGTGGCATTAAGGTAAAGTTACTACTATGAATAAAGGGATGGTTAAGTGGAAGAAGAGAGAGAGTGGTTATCAATTGGCACTGCTCTTCGTAGACTAATGTTATTAGTGGTGTTCCCCAGGGTTCAGTGCTAGGTCCATTGTTGTTTTCAATATTTATCAATAATGATGAAGGAATATCTGGCTTAAAGTCTAAGTTTGCAGATGATATGGAGGTTGGCACGATCGTTAACGACAGTCTTCAGGGTGAGCTACTGCAACAAGATCTAGGAAAATTGGGTTGATGAGCTGAGAAATGGCAGTTGCAGTTTAACAACGACAAAAATTCAAATTATTATATTAGGGCCACCTGTAATCGCTTACATATACCCTTATATATGTATTATGACTGCAAATTGCGTGTGTTCACTGGTCGATTTGCCTGTTTGCTGGACGAAAAAAACCCCAGTTTTTGGGGGGAAACTTGCTATCTACGCCTAAGACCGACTAACTCAACCACGGAGTGAAAAAAGCCCACTAAAATTCCTCTCGTCATCGACGGGATTCGAACTCGGGCCCTTGCCACCCGGTATGGGGAAGACGGTGACGATAGCACTGTGCTACCGCGCAGGTTTAACAATGACAACTGCAAAATACTGCATATAAGAAGCAGTAACTCTAGAGTAACTTAGCAACTGTGTAGTCCCCCATGGGTAGGATCGCCGTCCTACCCACACCGGGTAAAAAAGACCTGAGTTCGAATCCCTTAGAATTTTTCCCAGCGTGGTAGAGTTAATCGGGCTCAGGCGAGGGTAACATGGTTTTACCTCTCGGAAACTCGAATCTTTCGTCCAGCAAACAGAAAATCGACCTCAGAGCACACGAAATTTATATACAATATACACGGAGCAATATGGCCTTAGCCTCTGATGCTCCTAAAACCCTACTACATTAACAATAACAATGATCAACTGTGTGGTGCTACACTAGTGGAGGATGAAAAAGACTTGGAGGTAATTGTGTAGTTAGACATGAAATTCTCTGAGCAGTGCAGGCAGGCAGGCTGCCAGGAGAGCTCATGGGGTTTTGTCAATGAAATACAGGAATTTTTTTGACAGATCCCTTTGTATAAGGCAATGGACAGACCACACCTTGAGTACTATATACAGGTCTGGAGGCCTCACTTTAAGAAGGATGTAGATTGCTGGAACGGGTGCAGAGAAAGGTAACCAGATTGGTGAAGGGAACAAAATGGTCCTCTTACATAGAAAGGCTTCAGGTTCTGCAAATTGCAGCATCTCGAGATGAGGCACCTGCAGGGAGATCTGATTGTGGTGTTTAAAGCCTTGAATGGATTGAGTAAGCTGAATGTTTCTGGCACTACACACATGAGTGAGGCATAAATTCAAGTCGAGGAAGGATAGTTGCCGGATAGATGTTTGCCTTCAGCCAACGAGTGGTTGATTGCGGAAACAGGCTTCTTTCTGTTGTTGTGGTAGTGGGTAGTTTGTATAAATTTAAGGGAGAACTAGACAAATTATTGGAGGGTAATTGGCAAATGTCAAATCTCTATTTCATGATCAGACCATAGTCATGAATTGATTCGGTCCCATTTATTGTTTGATTTTGTTTCTACATCGACACATTCTTCTGCGAGTCTCCAGAGTCTCCTACAAACTGATTTCCATGAAGCTTTTCGCTTTGGGCCTTAATTTTATTATTATTAGTCAAGTCTTTCTGGTAATCAATTCCAAATTTTGCTGCTCTCTGCCAATGAATTATGAACTGAGTTTCCCTGCTGCCTGATATCCTTTCTGGTGTTACCCACTGGTAACTGGCACTGAATTTAAAACGAAAACTTAAAATTTCAGATAATTTAAAGTTTCATGGATTTCATGGAGAGTCCTTGCCTTAACTAAAGGTCAAGACACGGACAAAAATGCCACTGTTACGTTGAATGCAAAGGAGAAGAATTTTTCCAGTGTAAGTATCAGTAATGGAAAATGAGTAATGTTTTTACATACTTTTAATAATTTATTTCAAATTTATCAATATATAGGTTTTTACGGTCGTTATATACAGGTTAAAATGACATAATACGAAAAAGTCTTCGCATAACATTAAACGTTTGTTTAGTGTGCTAATTTAGAGAACTTGTTAACTTTACAGTATTTAATTTCTCGAAAATTAGCAAATTTCGAGATTTTCTTGTATAGATTTTCTTGTAACACTTTCCATCTGTCGGGTACCATGGGAGGTATTTACTGCTATCTACTAGGAGTACTAGTTAAACGTAAGTCGTAAGATATAAAATGCTTGCACACTCATTGACTGATAAATGGAACAGAAAGCAAAAAGAGTGGGACACCCAAAATGAATTGTTGGAAACTTCGTGGGCCAATGGAAAACAAAAGTAATGCGACTCTTCAGTGCATATCGATAGTTGAAATGGATGCAGAAGGAAATTGCAAAGGCGTTCTCAGTGAGCTGATTTGAGAAACATTTGACAGAACTGGGATGGGTCGAATGAGTTACGATGGCGCAAATCTGCTCATAAGCCGAAGCTGTCAGCAGTGTACGTCGCTGCATATCCAGATGCAGGGAATGGAAGCATTGGACAATACAGCAGTGGCAGAACGTGATGTAGAGTGATGATCATGCTCTACACTCCAGTCATCGGATGGAGGTACCTGGGTACAGCATGTCCAAAGAACAGTTTCGTGCAGATTGTATTGCACTAACCATGAAATTCGGTGGTGTGATTGTATGAAACTGTTTTACGTGATTCAGTCTTTTGCCGCTGGTTGTCGTAGATGAAATCATGAATGTAGCTATTTAATGTTTCTGTTTTCGTAGAAATTCTTTGGAGAAGATAGCCATAATATGGCTTTTCTCCAACAGTCCGTGTTACAAAGCACAGTCGCTACAGAGTGGTGCGAAGAGCATAATGTGGTGAACCTGCTATTTCTATCCTAACAGCCCAGATCCAAAAGAAAACATCTTTGGAACGTTCCAGGACAACAATTTAGAGCCAGAACAAGAAGTCCTATTTCGGTCAGGGCAAGTATTTGAGCCTTCAAAAAGGAGTGGATTAAAGATTCCATTCCCTACACCACTAATAATTTGTAGAAAATGTACCCTACAGAGTGTAACTGATACCATTAAGGTTCAAGAAGTTCAGGTCGATATTAACTGTTTTTTACAGAGAGATTTTTTCGTTTTTTTTATTTAGCATGCCAAGACATGATGAAGGATAATGCAATTCATCTGCTTTCTCATTTTTTTTTGATAAATTTATAAAAAAAATTGATAATGCACTACAATGTACTTGAGAAATGCGAGTAGTTGGATTAAATTTATTTAATTTTTCATAGGAGAAAGGAAAAACAAGAGTTGAATTTCTTTGAAGTGATCTATTAAGAAAATCATGCCTGGGATCATGTACAGCATTCACAGTGTACTCTATTGTCTCTTAACATGTTCACAATGCTACATGGTGTTTTTAGTTCCGGTTGAATCTTCAATGGAAAACATCACACCATTCCAGCTTTATTAATGTTAAAAAAGAATAAAAACGTAATCTTATGGTTATCTTCTCATTTTCGTAATGTGTATGTTTTTTATTAATAAAAATTTCTGTTACTGCACCAGATAGAAAAGGTTCAAATCCCTCAATGATAAAAGGAAGTTTAATGGGCTTTTATCCAACGTGGCTGAGTTAGTATCAGGTGAGGATCACATGATGTTTTGTTTTCAGGAAACTCAGGTTATTCGTCAAAACACAACAAACCGATTGAAGGATACACACAGTTTACAGAAACTACACACTGATGCCTCATGGCTTTAGTTGCTCCCACATCGAGTAGAAAAGGTTCAAAATCCCCAATGATACAAGGAAGTTTTATGGGTTGCTTTTTGCAATGTGGCTCAATTGGTCTCAGGTGAGGATCGCATGATGTTTTTTTTTTTTTTTTTTCAGGAAACTGAGGTTGTTCTTCCAGAAAACAGCAAACCGAATGAAGAATACACACAATTTACAGAAACTATGCACTGACGTCCCATGGCTTTAATTGCTCTGGCACTTAAGGGATTTCTTGTCGGGTACTCATAGAACTAATCCAACGCTGCAGGGCTACAGCCCTGCAACAGAGAGCACTGTTTTATTGAAAGAAGATACAATGTTCCATGTAACAATCTTCATTCAGAGGGCTCATGTCGTTGAACCTATTTCCCCATCCAAATATAATCTTTTAAGCATTCTTCCACTGGCATGCAAGCCTCCTTCATACAGTGGGGTTTGAAAGCCACATATTGATTACGTTATACAGACGCACCTCTCCGTGTGCATCGTGCAGTTGGAAACGTGATTTATTGGTATAAACGTTTCCAGTCTTGCTCTATTCAATGGTTCTGCTTCTGTGCCCAGTGTAAGCACTATTTCTGTGATGGGATATCAGCAAGAGTAGTCGACTAGGTCTTCGGGTGCAACAACTGAACTGTCCTAGTGTCTCATGCATGGTCCACAACGCGCTTGTGTTGTATTGTATTGTGATGGGTTGATCTTGTGCGGTACGTCTATTCCACCTGAACAGCACGTTGGACGCTCCTTTAATCTCTTTGATCAACAACACATGGCTAACCTCTATGGGACCTCCAGCTGGTAGTTGTTCAGGTTTGCTCTACTTAGTGGTGTCCCAAGAAATTTTGTTAGGGGGTATTCGTATCTTCCCAAAATAAACATACCACACACATATACACTGTGCTGCCACTTTATTAGGTACACCTATCTAGTAGTTTGTTGAGCCTCCTTTAGCCTTCAAAACAGCCTGAATTCGTCTAAGCATAGATTGAACAAGATGCTGAAACGTTGTGCAGGAATGGAGTACCATGCAGACATGAGTGTGTCACGCAGTTCTTTGAGATTCGACGGTGTAGGCCTGCAATGAAGAGCCCTTTCCAGCTCATCCCAAAGATGTTCATTAATATCCGTGGACTGAGCGGGCCACTGCAGCAAAGAAAAGTCATTGTCATGTTCCTGGAACCATTCCATAGTGATTCGGGCTTTGTGCACCAGCGCATTATCCTGCTGGAAGTAACCATCTGACTGAGGATAAACTGTCAACATGAACGGATGCACTTGGTCAGCAACGATGTTTAGGTACGACGTGGCATTCAGACATGAATCTATGGGTATCAATGGACCCAAAGTGTGCCAAGAAAACATTTCCCACACCATAACACTGCCCACAACACCTTGCACAGTAGCCGTCAGACATGACGGGTCAATGGATTCATGTTGTTTTCGCCAAATTCTGAGCCTTCCATCAAAATGATGCACCAGGAACTTCGACTCGTCAGACCAAGCAACTGTTTTCCAATCCTCGATAGTCTATTGCTGGTGTTGCTGTGCCCACAGGAGGCGTGCTCTCTTGTTCTTCATTGATAACAAAGGTATGCGATATGGCCGTTGTCTGTTGTTGCCCATTCGCGACAAAGTGCGACTAGTGGTCCGTTGCGATATTTTGTTCTGCGCACCCAGGTTGTATTCTGACGTGATGTCCGACATTGTAGCCCGTCTGTTTGCTTGAACAATTCTAGCCATCCTCCTCTGACCTCTCTCATCAACAAGTGATTTTCTTCCACAGGTGTGCCGTTGAGAGGATGTTTTCTGTTCGTTGCATCATTCTCGATACACTCTTGAAACTGTGGTGCGTGAAAAGTTCAGGAGAACTGCCGTTTCAGAGATGCTTTGTCCAGCACGTCTTGCGCCTGCTACCATGCCACGTTCGAAGTCCGTTAGATTACTCCTTTTCCCCATTCTTGCTACGATTTTTACGCTTAACTGATACTATAAAGGTTGTTCTGCTGCATTTATATCCACAACTGTTGTCATGTGGCTTGCAATGTTGTGGGACATACTGTTTGTGTGCACAGCAGGGGTGTACCTAATAAAGTGGCAGCACAGTGTGTATATATATATATGTGCTCATTGGTCACTGAATTATGACCACTCCAGGCATAATGGACTATACTGCATATCTCGTAGAATAAAAAGCCAAAAAGCTTCGCACGCTAGAGAAATCGTAATTTTCATCTGATCATGCATGTCAAAGTGATTAAGTAACAGTTATGGGACGTTAGTAAAGATATCAAGGAGTGTCAAAAGGGCACTGCAAGAGCTCGTGCATCAGGTGCTTCCATAGCGAACACGGCACTTCATGTCGGTTGCTTACGGACATTGCGGTTAAGTGTACAAAGAATGGTGTCGAACAGGTCAAACCACCTCCCGCCGACAGAACTGGAAAGGATTACACACGGTGGATATTCTTGGTGAATGAAGGGTGCAGTATCTTGTGTGGACTTAACTACAGGCCACTATGCGACAGTTGACACCGCAATACAATATGAGGTTGCAAGAATAGTGTCCTAAATGAAGATGTACCTCACACTCATACGTATAGGGTTCTAAGTTAGACGACCTAAGAGACACCCTGTCCTCTGAGCTTATCATTGTCGACAGCGAATGCTGTGGTGTCAACAACACGCTGGTTGTTGACACCAGCGTTCTGGAGACCGGAAACGAGTGTGCTGGTCAGATGAGTCCAAATACGTGGTGTAATACGCCAAAGGGCGCCTTCATGTGTGTGGCGCAAGCGACACGAGTCCATGTTGCCCACTGTCAAGGCTGTCGTTGCTTAAGGCACATTATAGCCTTAGTTGCTAATGCGCCAATAAAACCCAAGAACCAACCATCGTTGATTAATATGGGACATGTTTTGCTGGCAAGAACTTTGACTCCTGGTGCGTATGGACCAACGTTTCACAGGTGAGGTCCTCGAGCAGCTCTTAGGACACCATGTGCACCCTGCCCGCACTGTGCACGAGTATTTCGAGTAACACATTGAAGATATCACCATCTTGATTGGCCTCCAAATTCGCCTTAGCTCAGTCCAGTTGAACACCTGTGCGATGTTTTGGAAAGGGAAGTGAGGCGTAAGGACACGCAACCGTCACCTATTCCGACACTCTGGAATAGGATCTGCAGGCATGGCTGCAGATCCATACGGGTGTCTTCAGGCATGTAGTGGAGTCTAGCGGCTGTTATCCGTGCGAATGGTGGCCCAACACGGTATTAGGTAAAACCATTTAAAAACTATTTATTAGAGTCACCCATAATGCTAATTCAACTACCCGTGTGTATTAGGTCTGTAAATTGCGTGTATTCTCTGGTCGATTTGCCTGTTTTGCTGGATGAAAAACTCCGGGTTCTGGGGGAAAAACCTTATTAACTACTCCTGAGACCGACTAACTCAGCCACGGAGTGAAAAAAGCCCATAAAAGTTTCTCGCGTCATCGACGGGATTCGAACCCGGGCCTTTTCCACCCGCTAATGGTATTAAGTAAGTGGTAATTATTCAGTCATCAGTGAGTGTATGTACATGTTGAAGGTCTGTTTAAAATTTCATGTTCTCAATTTTTATTTAGTTCCGCACTATACCACTAAAAGAACAACTTAGATCGAATGTATATGATAAAAAAAAAACATCAGTCCCATCAATAAGCAGCAATAATGAAACCTCGTGCGATAAAGCAATCAATGCTTGAATAATTTTCACTTTATCAGTTTTCTTGGAAAAGTTTTCGCGCATAGAACGGTGGTTAAAATCGCTGTTTATCTATACCTTCTGTCTCTTTCTGTATGGGCAAGAGGGAGTTCCATCAGGGGCCCCACGACCAAGTAGTACTGATGGCGCAGTTGTGGTGGCGCTTTATCCCGAACATTATGTATGTATACAAATCCTCTACCATATGGAAAATTCTGGGTTTGAATCTTGTTAAGCCGGAAAGAATTTTTATCGGCTCTTTTCTCACCGTGGCACAGTTATCCGATCTGTTACCACGGTTGTAGCTAAATACAAATTTCAGTGGAGGCTTGCCGGACTTTGATGGAGACTTTTAATTAGAACAAAGTTTAACTCTAGCCATTCCGGTTAACCGAAATGGCTAGAGTTAGAAGAATAACGATTAAGAAGAAATATGAACAGTCCATTATAAACTAAATAATAAGCGACGACGTTTATGGTGCAAAGGCAAATGATGCGTGCCTTGTTCACAAGTGTACGTCTCTGCAGTCCAGGCGATAACGGGGCCATTTTCCCCTTCAACGTATTTTGACTATGGACTTAGGGACAGCACAAAGTTTTCTCGGGAAGGATACGCCTACCCGGACTACGGCCCTGCTTCTAGTGTGGTTTGCCTTTCATCACCTCTGGCGATATGATGAATGAGAATATAAGGTTTTTCATCCGGCTAAAATAGGTAAACCATCATGTAATAGACGTAAAGTGACACCTCAATCTTTATTTAGCATTAGCAAAAAAAAAAGTAACAACATAATTAAATATTAATTTTAAATGGTGGTAACATCACATTAATAGTAATAATTATTTATTCTTAGTTATACTGTGTTAACTATAATAATAAGCATAATAAACTAGGCTAGTTATTTCTTGTTAAGAAGCGTAATAATAAATCAGTTGATTAATTATTTATGGAAATGTTATTATCCCCCTCCCCAAGGGTAAATCCCAAATTATGGAATGCAATTTTATTACTTTTTAATCCCCTTCCCCCTTTCCCAACACTTCATAACAATAACCTTTATGCTCTCCCTATTATTAGGTAAAGAAATACTACAATTCAACTATCAATTTATTTATTTATTTTTAATGAAAAACCTGCGAAATATTCGTGGGGGTACTCCGTTTTCCCTAATACATCATATTATTTTTACCTGACCACGACCCTCGTGACGTAATTCGATAGCCTTTTCTGTTTTTCCAAAATTTTAGCAAAATATCTTAGTTGCACATTTGTTCAATAGATGGCAGAGTACTCAACGTAGCCGAAATAACAATAAGTAAACGTCAACTGTGTGGTATTTTGATGTGGTGGCACTAAAGCACCCGGCAGATGTGAACTCATTCACACTACAAGCAGGCAGGTAACGGTGGGTGGTATCGCGGTGATGGTTGTTGCGTGGTCTTTGGTGTCTTTGGATGATCCGTGTCGTGCTTATTAAAGTTTGAAGGAGTCAAGGGATGCGAACTAGTTGCTAGTAAAGTTAAAGTACCACGTGGTTACTAAGCTTATGTCGT
Source organism: Mastigoproctus giganteus (assembly GCF_048544385.1). Lineage (NCBI taxonomy): Eukaryota > Metazoa > Arthropoda > Arachnida > Uropygi > Thelyphonidae > Mastigoproctus > Mastigoproctus giganteus. The sequence goes on from NC_143575.1 coordinate 49,331,253, forward strand.
GTATATATATCTATGTATATGGAACTGATATTCTTGTTCCTCTAGGTAAGTGGTGTACATTCAGAATTAAGTTTTTGCTTTTTTCCCCTTCTAATCGCTTTGGTTAAAAGAAGCTTTACGTTAAATCTTCACAAAGTGAATATATGTCTAATTGTTCGCATAAATATGTTACAGAAATCAATGAATTGCGAATGTAGCTAAAATATGTGATGATGGTAATGAAAACTTGAAGTTAAAATGTTTTAAAGTAACTTAGAAATGAAGTAATTAATCTCTCAGAATTTTACTGTTTCCTCGTTTACGAAATTTTTATCTCTGTAGTTAGCCTCAGGCGCTTACCAGTAAATACACTGCAAATTGTGATAACCTTGACATATCCCCACATATACTTCCCGGTGGAGAAATCAGACAAGTACATAACGATTTCTCTTTCTTTTGTCGTAATTCTGGTCTTCGAATAGAATAAATAATATCTTTTGAATTAACTTGTTGGGTTTGTTTATCTGGCAAAGGTTTAAATAAACTTAATTTTGCTGAATTTTATTAATTGCCGCTTCGTGTAACACTGATAAAATTAGTATTTTTTGAAGTAGTACAATTTGCAGCACAATGCTTTTATGATGATGACGACTTCCATTTAGAAAACGAAGTAAAATTCCGTTTCTTTATCCTATAATGCTGTTGGGCTTGTAATAGTCATTGTGACTACTACAAGTGTGGAAACTGGAAAGGGACATAACCTGTTGTAGAACACACTTCATAAGATGTAACATCGATCAGCCCTTTAGTGAATGTAGAATATCCGAATATCACATGGCAATTTAAATCAGATAATTCACAACGCAGATAAATTATTGCATCTGCCATTTGTGCATCAGGTAAATGGGCAAGAGAAAGAATATACCGTAAGCAACGAAAGGGCTATAAATACTAAAGACAACCCCTGTTGGTTTCACTCCGTTTTATTTATTTGTTTTTTGTTAGTTTGTTTGTATTAAATGCACGTCCAAGAGTGAAGGGAGATGACAGAACAAATTTTATTGATTTTTCTCAAGTGCAAAGTTTGAATATTGTAATAGAATATAACACCTCACCAGTATGAACAAAGTTTATTTTTATTCAACAATAAAGTAGAGATAATTCAGCTGTTACTTAAAATTACCCGCTAAACAAATGAAATATGGATAACAGTGGCAATAGATTACACCATATATATAAAATTTGTTTGTAATTAGATAGACGGCTGGTCAGATTTTGTTGATCCTTTTGAAAATGAACTGAGAATCACATGTAATTTTTAACGTCTGCATTGAAATATAACCCCACACCATTTATTATTCAACAACAAGGATATTTTTCCCTCATCTGAATACTTTGTTTTTTGTTGGAGCTTGAAATTTGTGAATGGGTTAAAAATATTGAAACAAAATTAAAAATATAAAACACTGTATTAAACCTCTGATGGTTATTCCATTTCGAAATAACTCCCATCTAATTCAGTATACTTGTTCCATTCCTCCACATATTTTATAAATACTTCAGAGAAGCCATTCTTTGAGAGAGAATGTAAGGTACCCCAAGTGATGTGTTTTAGCTCAGTGTGTGATGGAAAGTGGTGACCTTTTAAGTTCACTCTTGAGCTTAGGAAATAGGAAAAAAGTCACAAGGGAAAAGATCTGACATGTTTAGGGAGTGGAGAACTATTTTGATGTCATAACTCATGCAGAATTTCCTCAACAAGTAAAGTTGTGTTGCGCACTCTTGTGATGCAATAGCCACTTACTATCCAGTTACTTTAAAATCAAGTTTTTTTTTTTTTTTTCTGGTCCACTTTCTAATTCAGTTTCATTAGGAGATCACCATAATATTTTTCAGACACAGTATAGTACTTTTTTTACAGTATGAGTAAATAATGTCTTTCATATTGAACAAGGTGAAGATCATATTCTTGCTAATAGATTTAATGGATGTTCCTTTTTTGGAGGTGGAGATATGCGATTCTGCCACTGCAAACTGTTGTTGTTTTGATTCAGCTAGGAGCAGTGGAACCAGGCACCTCACCAGTGATTATTCTTCTTAAAAATTCATTTTTCTGGTGTAAGTTTTTTGGAGGTGAACATAGATATCAACTGTAACCTGCCCTTTGTTCAGACATTAAGGGGTTGAGGGACCCAATGTGAACAAACATGTATCATTACTAAATGTTCTTACAAAATTCATTTTGTGCACCCATCATTAATACTCAAGGCCTCTGCAAGTTTTCTGACTGTAATTTATCTGTCTTCAAGGATGACAGCAGATGCTGTATCAATAATCCCATTGGTTATTGGATGCTTATGAGATAGTGTCCTTAGACAGTGTTTTGTTCTGTGCTGGATCTTCTATTTTGAACCATTTATGCCATCTAAATACAGTGGATCTGGATGCAGCAGTCTCCCCATAGGTTTTTAGCTAAAATTTTTAATGTTTCAGTTGGCATTGTTGTTTTGTTCAACAGGCCACAGAATTGCACTGTTATTTTCCTTCTGGATATGTTATCCTCGTTCGAGTTTGAGGTTGATTTTTAAAAATGATTGCATTCTTGAAGAGATGCAAGTCTGCATCTCTAAATAGTTTGAGATGAATATCTGATAAGTTTAAATGTATAGTTTTCATTAATAATCATTCTACATTTTGTGTAATGAAATTAGTGTCAACTTTTTTTTATTTAAATAGTATATACTACCAATAAAGACCAGTGATCTGAGGTTCAGATGTAATTTGAAATTTTGGGTGTGTTGTGAGACAAAATGTAAGGCATAAAAGCAGTCTTCCTTTTTTCATAGAAGATTCAGCAGCAGAAAATGGATGAATAGCTAACCTGATGCTGTGTGTGCCCATCCTACTTCTAAAAAAAATAAGAAGGTATTAATCATGCTGGGCAGTTTTCTGATAAATGATTGACATCACTTGCAAGCGCATTCCTCTCCACTCAAATTTTATTTTCATCACTGGGGAAAAGTTTTTTTTTTCTTTTGTGCTTATCTGGAATCTAGATTATAAGGTATAAGGTATGTTAGTGTCTAACGGCTCCTGGGATTTCTCCCATCTCCGCAGGTGTACATTGTATCGGGGCCAGAGATTTGAAGTGTGTGGGGGTCATGTGCTGTGTATTGTGTTGTGCCCTTTGTTCCTCCGGTCTATTAGCCGCCGAGCCCCTAGTGGGACCCGACGTTACCACACCATGCCACGGGGAGGCTGACCGGGTGTACCACTGTAGCTAGAGTACTCTGGCGGGTCCTGCCACCTACTTTCCTGGGATTTCAGTGGCTAGGACCAGATTTAAGAATGAGATGATCGCTGATAACTTGTTCTAGGGCCAAATAGGTCGGGCAGTAATTTTGATGTTTTTAGATTTAGACCTGTGGGGGCATGAGTGTGTGTGTATATAAAAATATATATACACACACACCCACACACAAATATATATATAAACTAAAAAAAAAAAAAAAAAACGTTGTGCAAGAGAAAAGTAAGGGAGGAAGGCAAAAAGACTGGAGGGTAGGAAACAGAAGAAAGGGGCCAATAGAGAAGATGGCCCCTGATGACAGTGTGGCATGCCCAACGCCTCACCAGAGAGAAGAGTGGGGTGGCGGGTGGACGAAAACCACCTCCCCACAAAAAAAAAATAAATAAAAATAAAAAATAATAATAATAAATAAAAAAAAAAAAAAAAATCATTCTGTAAGAGAAAAATAGGGGGGGGGGGAAGTAAAGAACGGATGGCAGGAAACAGAAGAAAGCCGGAAAAAAAAAAAAAAAAAAAAAATGAGAGTGAGATATACCCCGCAAGTTCAGGGTAGGTACAGCTAGCACGGCCAGTCAGTTGCAGCCGACAACTTGCTGGAAATCCAGCAGTGTGAGTGCTGCTATGGTGGATGGGTCATGTTCAGTAAGGTCTAGTTCAGGTGCCGTCATTGGGACTCCATTTGGTGAGTCTTTGTCGCATCCAGACTGAAGGCTGGTCCAGTAGTCCATCAGAACGAACAGTGGGGGAATCTAGATTAGTAGAAAGAAACTGATAATCATTATTTCTAATGTAGATATATATTTTCAAATATATCTAATTTTAGAATCAGTATATCATTTGCTGCTGTAATAATTATGGTAATTAATTGCTTAAAGTTTGGCTACTGGGATAATTGCTATTTATTAGCTTAATAGAAGTTGAAATGTTCTTTCAATATTGTTGTATTCTTGCACTGCATTAATAATTGCCTGCCACAATGGTTAAAGCAGAGAGTTAGGTATAGGTAAGTTCAAAGCAGAATTGGATAGTCACTTGGGTAGACTGTAAATTTTTTTTTTTTTTTTTTTCATTTATTCAGTAAAGCAGGGGGAATGATGAATAATCACCCCCCCCCTTTTTTTTTTGGAATATGCAGAAAAAGTGTTCCTTGCATCATTTAGCCTTATAATACCAATACTACTAATAATAATCCAGTGTGTGTGTGTTTTTACATTTGCAGTAAAAATGCATTCTTTGTACATAGTATAAGATATGGCATACATTTTAGACTTCAAGTTTTCTTTTTACAAGGCATGTTATCTGGGCCACATCAAAACTTTTAAGTGCTTGGGTGAAAACCAGAAAATTTTGCCTTTTTTAACTGCATAAAAAGGTCCCACTCATTTTGTAGCCTCTGGATGCAATTACTTTCCAGATTCCATCATAACATGGCCACAGGTGTCATTGTATCATTCACTTTCCAAGATTAAGGCATATATTATACAATATGCACTCCAATAGTGAAATTAGTATGCTGATAGTTAATGTAATATGCAGAATCATAAATGGTACTGAATAGAGATACAATTTTTATACCATGAAAACACTGTCATATAGGAAAAATATTGCAATTTTTTCCATTCAAATTAATAAAAAATTGTAATGTGCCACCTTTTTACAATTTTTTTTCTTAACTTCATAAAGTTACTTAATGACAAATTAAACAAATTGAAAATTTACATTTTGCTAGTAAAACGTTAAGTTGTAATCAGAAATTGTTATTAGTAATGGTAAATGAAGCATGAAAGCATGTTATACAGCATCATCAGAAAAAAAATCTTCCCATTTCACCTATCCATCCTCCAATAGTTTTAGTTCTTCCTTGAATTTATTCAAGCTGTCCACTTCCACAACAACAGATGGGAGAAGACTTTAGTCAGCCACCCACTGACTAAAGGCAAACTTCTGCATATTCACGTTCTTCTGTGACCATCATTCCTCAGTTTGAGCAAGAGGAAGAATCCCATCAGCATTGAACTTTCTCAATCCATTCAAAGCTTTTAAGTTAGATCACCTTGCAAGTGCCTTGACTCCAGGTGCTGCAATTTACAGAACTGAAGACTTTCTTGGTAAAAATATCCCTTTGTTCTCCTCATCAATCTTGTTGCCTTTCTCTATACCTGTTCAGGCAGCTCTACGTTCTTCCTAAAATGAGGCCTCCAGACCTACCTGTATACAGTACTCAAGATGTGGCATGACCATTGCCCTATACAATGAGATAATCACCTCCATCTTCCTGCTACCAAAATTCCTGTATATCATTGACAAAACCCCATGAGCTGTTCCTGACAGCCTGTCAGATATGTTCATATCTGAATGCATAATTACCTGCAGGTTTTTCATTTTCCACTACCTTGTGTTCTAGTACCACACAGTTGGTAATTACTCTTGGGTTACCTATATGCAGTGCTTTAGCATTGGGTTACCTATATGCAGTGCTTTAGCATTGGGTTACCCATATGCAGTGCTTTAGCATTTTTCAATGTTAAACTTTAATTGCCATTCTTCAGCCCATCTGCCTAGTTTCTGTTGCAGAAGCATACTTCAACAATATCATTAATAAATACAAAAAAAAAAAAAAATGGTCCCAGCATCTCACACACACACACACACACACACACACACACACACACACACACACACACACACACACACACACACACACACACAAGGAGCAGATTTGCCGCAGAGAACAGGTTCATGAAATGAATGAAGCAAAAAAAATTGTTCAGTCAGTATTAATTTTTATTACAGTAGACTGTCGAAATAACAGCACCACAAATAATGGAACATTCGAGCTAACGGCACATTGAGATTGGATGTTACATACGATGCAGATGTCTTGCAGTGCCAAAAAAAGAAAATGGCAAGTCATGCGATTACTGTATCTGTTCACGTTCACCATTTTGAAAGTGAATTCTGCACTGATATCATGGATTATACTGCTGTTTTACATTTATTTTAAATTAAAAACCTTCACTATAGCTCCTAAAGTTAATAAACCTTATACAGAGAAGAAAAGAACAACAACATTAAAGCTTAGTGACAAGCTTGATATAATCCAAACTATTACATTAGGGTCACTTGGAAAGTTAATTCATATACCTTTTGTGTATTGTGTCTGTAAATTTCGTGTGTTCTCTGGTCAATTTGCCTGTTTTTCTGGATGAAAAACCCCAGTTTCTTGGGGGGATGGAAACCTTGCTATCTACGCCTGAGACTGACTAACTCAGCCACAGTGAAAAAAAGCCCATAAAAGTTCCCTGCATCATCGATGGGATTTGAACCCATGCCCTTTCCACCTGGTATGGGGAGGATGGTGACAATACCCACTGTGTGCTACCACACAGATTAAACTTGATATAACAGAGCGTAAACAGGAGTATATTAATGGCAAAATATAACATTGGATTGTCAAAATTTTTATGCTTTCATGTGCAGTTAATAAAATTGCATTCTTAATCTATTTCTTATTTATCCTCATTATTTCTACATTAAATATATTAAAAATAAAAAACCTAGATAATGGAACAATTGAAGTAATGGCACCTTGAATTCCTGAAGGTGCCATTATTCTGAAAGTCTTCTGTATTTATTTTTATCATATATATTTTAAAAATATTATTTATTCTGAAAATTGTAGCATCTAGAGACTAGACACCTGTGGTGTGATCTGATTGAGGTGTTTAAGGTTTGATTGGATTAAGTAAAGCTGAATGTGAATGTCATTATTCTGCTTGCTGAGACTGCACACCATTAGGGGACATAAACTTAAGTTGAAGGATAGATGTGAGGAAGTTTGCCTTCAATCAACACGTATTTGATTGTTGGAATAGACTCCATCTGTTGTTGTGGAAATTTTGAATAAGTTCAAGGAAGAACTAGGCAAATTCTTGGTGGGTATGGATGGATGAAGTGTGTATTTTTTTTTTTTTTTTTTTTTTTTGCTGATGCTATAAAAGCTTGCTTTCTTGCATCATTTGCCATTTACTACTGCTATTACTATTTCAACAGTGAAAGGTTTCTGGCTGGTTAATTGACTGAGTGACTGCTGTAACCATTTTGATTTGAATTAGAGGAATTATTGTATATTCCAGTGCATAAAAGTCAACTTCTAATTTTTTTTTGTCTTAAATTCTTTCTTGATCATATAATTTGATCCCTTTCTTATCTTTTAAGCTAACCTCTCTTTTGCATCTCATATAGTGGTGTATTTGAGTAAAATCTGCATTAAGTACTACTGTCTAGTAAACTTTCAAGATTGCTTTTTTTTTTTTCTTCAAGAACTCAAATTAAAACCAAAAACATATCCCCTGATGAAATTCTATTAACTGTTTTCATCTGATAAAGAAGATAAACAAATATTTGGGTTTTGAAAGGTGAGCAACAATGTAACCTTTGGTGAAGGTCACACACACTGAGTATAAAATCCTAAACTTGAATTAAAAGGCTTTTGCACCATATTAGAAAGACATGAATTAATACCAATAGATTTACAATATAAGTTGACCTTAAAAATTTTAGTGCTTCAAAGGTTGACTTGGTTTTTGTTTTTTTTTGGTTTTTAGGAGCATTAGCAACTAAGGCCATATTGCTCCAGGATATGCGGTGGTCATTCCCTGACCTTTCCGTATTTGATGGTGATGGGCTCGAACCTCGGTCTAATCAAGGAGCATGTGATACGCACTACTGCTCCTTCCCACCTGGCTACGGAGGCGCCCAAGGTTGACTTATACAAAAAAATGTACATCAGAAACTGAATGTCTATATGATTGCGAATGGAAATAATTGGGATGATTGGTGTTAATTGTTTAATATAGACAATTTATTGTCTATATTCATCCCAGATGTAGGAACAGTATTCGGTGATAAGACATATTTGAACAAAATTTAGAATTTATTTTGAAGAAAAAATTCTAAAGAGTGAAATAAAAAAAAAACTGAGTTTTCAGTTATTTAGGGAAGTATATATTGGTTTTGTGCCCAGAAAGGGATCTTTAGTATTAGTAATGGCCACATGGTGCAAGGAAGCCTATAGCTTAATGCTGCACCAGCCAAAAAAATAATAATAAATAAATGATCAAATAAATAAATCTAGAGATCATGTTATTTTTACTTGAGCATTTAAATGGTTATTAGACCCAGTTAATGCTTTCTGCTAAATTCTTAAAAAAACATTTTAATAAACTAGTGAAGGGTGTATTTTTCTGGCTTCGGTATAGAGTTATCTTCACTATATTGAGAATCCACAAATTTATTTATTATTTGTGTTCTAGGAGAGCTATTTGTGCTGCAAAGTACTATCATCTAAATCAGATGTACAAGGTATGGCATGGATGCTGGCCATAGGCCCTGTCAAGGTTTTACTTGACCTGCAAAATAATTTTGAAAAATCATTGCTCCTGAAATTAGACATCCTAGAGGCAAAATATGGAACTAAAGCTTCAAGGCTGTTTGAATAAGCATGCGCCCAATGTTTTGATATACAAGAGACAGCTGCAAGCTGTCTCTTATATATCAAAGATTAGAGATTTACTTCTAGAAGTTTAGATGGTGGTAGTTTATTTTTTTTTATTGATCTTTTTAATTAAATTTAAAAATATACATTTCTTATTAATGTTAAATGCTTCAGTTTAGTTAGTTTTTTTTTTTTTTTTTTTAAGGAAAACATTATGGGTTTTCATTATCTCTTACTGAGCAAAAGAAACATTTAAACCAACCATCCCTTACTTGGCCTGCAGAATCTCAGTAAATTTCCAATGCAGCCCATCATCATAAAAAAAAAAAAAGGAAAACAAAAGGAAAGGGTTATTCGAAAGAACAAACCATCATGCTACTCCAGCAATAAAAAATAAAAAGCAATTGCACATAAAAAATTTGTAAATATTCTGTTTACACTCGGGGACAACCACATGGTCAAAGGAGTTCACAAGATAGAGAGAGAGAATACAAAAAACAGCACCATATTTAGTAGTCATGGGCTTAAACTGCGGTCACTCAAGGTGCACATATTTATGTTCCCTCGCACATGACACTCTGCTACGGTGGCCTATAGTAGTTAGCTCTATAGCTCTCCTAGTAAACTTCCATGAGATGAAGTTTACTAGGAGGGCCTTTGTGCGTACTTGATCAAACCCTTTCAAATATTAAGAACTGTTAATTTCTCCGAATTTTTTTCATGGTAAATGCATTTGTTCCAGTATGAGCAACATAAACAAGAAGATTCCTTATGAATTTAGGGAAACAATTCTTATAGTAATCTTATTAATCTCTATCCCTCGTTGCTTCCCTAAATGTAACACAACTACTATTCATCTTTTGTTGATGAATTGGCAACTGGTCCTTTATTTGTTATCATTTACATAATTTATCTCTCTTCCTTCCCTGAAATTGCTTACACTGTATCTGTTAGTCCCCTCCACTTGTTTCTCTTTATGCTTTGCTCCTATCAGTTATGCACCTTTCATCTAGAAATGGCACATTCTGAAACACATTTTTCAGAAAATACACTACTAGTGTAATTGACCGAATTATTTACAGTATTGTAGATGTAAAGGTGAAGCTGGGCCGGTGGGATGGGTAGAGGGATGCCAGTTGATGGATAGGAATGTCTGTAAATGTCAAGCAATTATAGAAAATACAGATGCCATTGCTCCTGTGATATTTTTTAAAAGGAAAAAAAAATTACTGCATAGTCACTTAGAGAAAGTTGCTGGGGAAAGGGTACATGGGAGATATGATCCCAATTCAAAACACAGTAAAAATAACACAAAAAAAAGTAAAAAAAGTAGACTCTATCAGATGTATGGTTACGTGCAAAGTTTTAAGGTAGTTTAGGGGCTGGTTATTAATGATTTTCTTTATTTTATAAAGGGTTATAGAAACAAATAATTACAATACAATGACTGATTTGTAAAGAAAATACAGTAAATGAATCTGGTAGAAGGAGATAAAGAGATTTTGAGTCAAAAGAGATCAAAAATAGTTAGCATCCCATGTCAGTAGACATTCTTTTCAGTCACACTCCTTTTAGCTACTTTTTTTTTTTTTTTTTTTACTTTAGTGACTTTGTTGTTGAAGTAAAAAACTTCATCCAGTGCATCATCCAATGGAAACAAAAGCTGCAAGTCCAAAGAAACAGGACCGGGCTGTATAGTGAATGGGGCAAAACTTAGTCCAACACAGTTTTGCAGTTACTTCTTTGTTTGCAAATTGGCATGCAGGCTTGCTTTGTCATGTAGGAGGATTTGTTCCTTGTCTTTTCTGGTGGGACTTGCTGTAAATAGCTCATGGGTTTATTCAATGTAATGTGTGCTTCACAGTATGTGGTTTGTCCATATTGCCCATCGGAATTATATTTTTCATGTCAAAAGACAGTATCATCATTTGGTTTCTAGCTAAAATTGGTATTTCCATGTTTTCATTGTCTAAGGCTTTTCCCATGTGACTCATGTCATGCCAGAAGTTTGGAAGTAATTTTTTCTATCTGTGAGGTTTGTGGTGTAGCAATAGTTATCGTGAAATACCTGTTGCTAAAGCAGTAAATACACCTATGAATAATTGAGATGGTTAATTATTGGATTCATATCTCTTTCACTAATCCCAAGCTATAGTTAAAAACCCCTGAATGTTAGTATTAATATTAATGGTGGAAAATGATGCACGAAAGCAAGTTTATACAGCATCAGCAGCAAAAAAAAAAAAAAAAAAAAAAAAAAGCCACCACTTCCCATATAACCTGTCTATCCCTTCAAAAAGTGTCTAGCTCTTCCTTGAATTTATTCAAACTACCCACCTATACAACACTAGATGGCAGTTTGTTGCAACTATCAACAACCTCCTGGCTGAAGGCAAATTTCCACATATCTACCCTGCAACCATCCTTTGAGCAAGAGGAATTCTTCCTCTTGCTCAGACTACACATATGACAGGGCATAAATTCAAACTGAGAAAATTTGAATTTATGCCCTGTCATATGTGTAGTCTGAGCAAGAGGAAGAATTCCATCAGCATTGAACTTACTCAATTCATTCACATCCTTAAACACCTCAATTAGATCTCCTGGAAGGTGCCTAGTCTCCAGGTACTGCAGTTTTCAGGAACTAAAGCCTCTCCTGGTAAAACTACCTTTTGTTTCCCTCACTACTTTCGTTGCTCTTCTCTGCACCCATTCCAACGTATGTGTCTTTCCTAAAACGAGGTCTCCAGACCTGTATGCAAGTACTCAAGATGTGGCCAGACCATTGCCTTATGCAGTGTAATAATTACCTCCTTATACCAGTTGGCACACTATGATCTCCGTTGTCAATGTGCCAGTAAACAACAAAACAACCAACCAACCATCCTTATACCAGCTGGCAAAATTCCTGTATATCATTAACAAAACCCATGAGCTGTCTTGGTGGCCTGCCTGCACTGCTCAGCACTTCATATATAACTGCACAATTACTCACCCCCCCCCCAGATCTTTTTCATTCTCACTTTCTCGAGTGTGTTACCACACAGTATGTTAATCTGGGATTACTGCTACCCATATGAAGTACCTTGCATTTTTCGATATTAAACTTCAATTGCCACTTCTCAGTCCATCTACATAATTTGTCTAGATCTGGTTTCAGTAGTGTACAGATGTTAAGTGTGATATGCCCTTATCAATATCATTAATAAATGTAGAAAACAACAATGGGCCTAGCACTGAACCCTGGGGGTCTCCACTAATAATTTTAGTCCAAGAAGAGTAGTGCCCATTGATAATCTCTCACTCAATAGAATTCAGTGGAAAATTTTGAAACTCAAGCAGTTGCTCTTGACATTCCAAAAGCTTTTGATCATGTTTGGCATAAAGGTATTTTAAATAAGCTTCCATCTTTTGGTTTGCCAACTGTTTTTTGTATTTGGGTATCCAGTTTTATTTCTGACTGCTCAGTGTGGGTGATGGTAGATGGCTCTCTGTCTTCTAACTTCTCCACTAATGCAGGAGTTCCTCAAGGTTCAAGTTCTTTCTCCCACTCTTTTCATCTTACATATTAATGACCTTCTACTGACAGGAACTCCTATCCATAGTTTTGCTGATGACAGTATGTTGCATTCCACCAGGTGCAGATGACAATCACGGCAAAAGATAAACCAATATGCTATTAGGTAAGTGGTCATAATGTTTTGGCTCATGAGTGTGTGCATCCCATGCATTTTTCTTCTCTGCCACAAGTCTTATCAGTTTATTTCACATTTGTTTAGGTCTAAGCCTTGAACAATATCTTTTAGTTGGTATAAAAAGCCTTGTAGCATTCTCCAATTGCATCCTTGAATGCTTCCTATTTAGTAGCCATTGGTTGGCCCCTTGCATAGAATTTAAAAACTGACTGCTTGTAGTTACCTTTATGAAAGCAGCCACTCCTTTTGCTCTTGATACTAGTTACATCTTTAAGTAACTCCCACATCAATACACTGATCACTGTCACCTAGTGTGGATCTTCATATTTTTAATCCATGAAGAGTCACTTCTGATAATCAGATCAAGAGTACTGTATTGCTTTCTTTTGTTGACTTTCTAACATGCTAGTGTAGAAAACAGTCATCCAATAAATCTACAAAATCTTGCTGTGTGAGTGACTAACCCAAAAGGTTCAGTCATATTTGAAAGTTGAATTCTCCTATTATAAAAAAAAATCTGATTTACTGGCCCACCTCTGTATGTCTGCATAGTTGCTCATTACGAATCATTAGGCCTATAACACGCATTTTTGTTTTTGCAGTGTTTGTCACACCAAACTGATTTAACATTACACTGGTCAGCCATGTCCAGTGGATGCACTGCCTTTTGATTTTGTGCTTCTTAACTAAGCATAACCCCCTCCTCCTCATGTCTGTCCCTTTTTACACATTGTACTCCCCATATTCAAATTCTGAATTCACTTATAACCGAGTGACATCACGTCTCTGATAACTCTACAATGTCTGCATTTGATGACTTAATCAGTACTCATATTAAGCAAATTTATTTACTGCATTCCAAACATTAATGTACATGCAAGTATACATGCAGCTGCTTTTTACTCTTAGTAAACATAACACAGCTTGTATGTATGCTTATTCCATGAGGGGGGCCCCCCATCAGGTCTTGAAATCCTCAACACCTTGCTTCCAGGCTGCCGCATGTTCCGATAGAAGCAATGCAAGAATTGCCCTCACCTCTGCCCGTGGTTACCACTAATCTGTTAGTCTGTATCCTCCCAGTTAGCAATTTTTCCACCCCACTGAACACTGCTTCAATAGCACAGCAAATATTTTTGCACCCCTCCGATCCATCCATGTAGAAATAGTGTCTCCTATTAATGAGCACAGACCATGCTGGGAAAAATTGTACCCCATGAGCCTTGCACACTCTCTCTAGGGCCAAATTGATTGACAAAGCTCTCATCTTGTATTCCCTCCTGTTGTTTCTAGGTAGAATTGTGGACACTCAATTTCAGTCCTAAATTGCAACTTTTTCTTAACATTGCTGTGTACTTGTTAATTAAGTCCTCAGATCTCCTACTCTTAATATCATTAGTATCAGTGGGTACAGTAATATCACCTTTTGTGCCATTTAAAGAGATGGTCTGCTCTACATCAACTTTAGCCCCTTGCAGACATACCCTGGTCCTTTTTACACAATGGTTCCCATATCCCTGACAATCGATTTGCCAAATATACAGTAGAACTTTGATTGTCCATCACCCTATTTATCACCAGTCTGTTAACTGTCACTTAACCCTACTATGCTGTAATGCATTGTGATATTGGTGCCATGTGTCACAGTCTTTGTTTATAACTCACTGTATATGGTTGTACTTTAACCTCTTGTTTCATATTTTAATAATTTTTATTCAGTAAACCCATTGAAATGACAGAGAAATGTAAGCGAGTAGTGTTAAGATTATCACAAAAATTGAAATAATCAATTGTCTGAGGAAAGGTGAAAGTGCTACAAGTATAGCATCGGTTTATGGAGTAGGAAGAACAGTAAATGATATAAAGCGTGATGCAGACAAAATTGAAAACCAGATGTTGAAAATGGAAACCACTGATGGCAAGTGTAAAGTGTGTTTAGGGTCTAATGGCGCCAGAGGTTCCCCCCATCTCTGCATGGTATACATTGTCATGTGTTACAGTACGCTGTAAAGGCCAGAGATTTAAAAGTGTATGGATATTGTTGGGTGTAGTGTCGTGTCATGTACCGTTGTTCATCTGCCCATTTAGCTGCTGGATCTCTGCTGAGGTCCAACGTTGCCCACACTAAGCAACGTGGTGGCAGACCATGTAAACTCATATTTTTAAAGAAGGTTGTAAGTCCTGCCATCTAATTTCCTGAAATTTCAGTGGCTATGACCTAAAAAAAAAGAGGGGGGAGTTCTAAGGCTAAGATAATTTTGTAGAATTAAGAATTTTGGGTGTAGGGCTAAGATAATTTTGACATGGGTTGAATGCTAGTTGGGAAGCTAGAGAGGGAAGGAAGACTGAAGGCTGGGGGGGGAGTAAGAGACAGAAGTATAGGGTCGATAGAGTAGATGACCCCAAAATCAGTGAGGCAGACCCATGCCCCACCAGAAGGAAAGAGGGGGTGGCAAGGGGGTGTGGATAAGGGAATCATCACCTCCCCCTGCCAGGGGAGAAACAGGGCTGAGCATGGGTTCAGGATCGCCACATGGCACTGGCAGCAATGCTGTGTGAAGGCATAGTTGGTAGAGTTCAGTCCGAGAAGGTCAAATCCAAGTAGTGTCAATCCTGGGACAGACAGGTCCCGTCCAGGTAGTGGAGTCATTTCAATGGTGAGTAAACTTGGTGGGAGGCGAAGCCAGAGTGGCAGTTGTGGTAGATGGAGGTGATGTTGAGGCTGCATTATAAAAGCATGATTATTGTGCAGATTGGAAGTCTTCACAGGGATTTCAGTACGCTGAAGCGAGTAGTGGTCCTTACACATGGCTAGTTACGCTGTATCATTATCTGGTTGAGTCTGATTCTGAGGTTGTGGCAGGGTTTTCTGCCTTGTGAAGATTCCCTGGGCAAAGTTAGAGAAGGCTGTATAGGTGTGGTGGTCTTCCAGGAGATGTTGCTCCTGGTCTTCTGGGATGAAATGGATTTGTGTGATGAGAGATCTAAGGCCATCATATAGTAGGCAGTCATGCATCAAGTGGTCCCAGGTCTTCTTGGGCACCACAGGTGCAAAGGGAGCTGTTGGAGAGTCCAAGAAGGTTCAGTTTGCTGCGAAAGGGACCATGCGCTGTTAGGAGGTACGTGGTTAGAAGGCCTGGGGAGAACCAGGATGGTGATTTAGGATATACTTTGCATATGTCTGGTACAAATTTGCAGGTGATGGCTCCTTTGGTGGATTCAGACCACCTAGCTTGCCAGGTCTGTTGTAAGTAGGTTAGCAGTGGGGTTTTTTTTTTCCAGAATAGGTGTTAGCAGGGTCTGTGGTAAAATCAATGAAGGTGGTAGGCTTTTCTCTGCTGAGCTGATACAGCATCCCCACAAGGTCCAGGGGCAGTACACTGGCGAGGACCTGTAGAGCATGCATGCTGGAGGTGCAGCATGCTCTTGTTATTGTAAGGAGAATTGGCTGCTGAATGATGTTCAGTTTTTTTTTTTTTTTTTTTTGTCCTACCACGGTGGCAGCTTTGGTGAACCATATGCCAGAAGTGTAGGTGATGGCCAGTATCATTAGGGCTTTATAGAACTATGCTAGCCTGCACTTTTTGAGCCCCCAATCTCGGCAGATCACCTTGGCAACCAGTGGAATGTAGTTTCTTATTTTCTTCTGTAGGTAGTTAAGGTGTGGGAGAAATGTTAGTTAGCTGTCGATGATAATGCCAAGGAGTTCAGCTGGGTAACAAGCTTGATGGTTGTGCCATGTATCTTGATCTGAGGCGGCCTCAGCGGATCTAGACAGCCCTTCAGGAGAATAGATGTAATAACTGAGAGCAAAGTGGAAGAGAAACTGTTGAAGTTAAACGTAAGAAAAGCACCTGGGGTGGATGGGATCTATCCAGTTATGTTAAAGGAGGCGGCAAAGCAACTAAGCAAACCCTTAGCCATAATTATGAGAGCATCCTTGGACTCAGGGGAGGTTCCCACAGACTGGAGATGTGCAAATGTATCCCCAATTCACAAAGGGGGATCGAAGGGTGACACGAGTAATTACAGACCAGTTAGTTTAACTTCTGTTCCGGGTAAAATAATGGAGTCGCTGGTTAAAGATGCATTGCAGGATCATCTAGACAAGACTGCAGCAATTTTGTTAAGGGAAAGTCTTGTCTGACAAATTTGATAGGATATTATGATGTGGTTACAAAGGAACTGGATGCAAAAAATAATTTTGATATCATATATTTGGATTTCAGGAAAGCTTTTGATACTGTTGCGCATGGAAGACTATTGTACAAATTGGAGCAGAATGGTATTAAGGGTAAGTTGCTACAATGGATAAAAGGATGGTTAAGTGCGAGAAGACAGAGGGTGGTAATCAATGGGTGCTGCTCTTCTTGGACTAATGTTATTAGTGGAGTCCCACAGGGTTTGGTGTTGGGTCCACTGTTGTTTTGTATATTTATCAATGATATTGATGAAGGTATATCAGGCTTAGTGTCGAAGTTTGCAGATGATACAAAGGTTGGCAGGGTTGTTAATGACAGTAATGGCAGTGTGCTACTGCAACAGGATTTAGATAATTTGGGCAGATGGGCTAAGAAGTGGCAACTGAAGTTTAACCTCGACAAATGCAAAGTACTGCATATGGGTAGAAGTAACCCTAGAGAAACATACCAACTGTGTGGTACTACACTTAAGGTGGTAGAAAATGAAAAAGACCTGGGAGTAATTGTGCAGGCAGATATGAAGTTTTCTGAGCAATGCAGACATGCTGCCAGGGCAGATCATGGGGTTTTGTCAATGATATATAGGAATTTTGCTAGCAGGGAAAAGGAGGTGATTATTCCTCTGTATAAGGCAATGGTCAGGCCACGCCTTGAGTACTGCGTACAGGTCTGGAGGCCTCATTTTAGGAAGGATGTAGATTTACTTGAGCATGTACAGAGAAGAGCAACATGATTGGTGAGGGGAATGAAGGGATCCTCTTACCAAGAGAGGCTTAAGTTCTGCAAATTGCAGTGGCTGGAGACTAGGCACCTGTGCGGTGATCTGGTTGAGGTGTATAAGTCCTTGAATGGGTTGAATATGCTGAATTCTGATGGGATCTTTCCACTTGTTCAACTTACGAACCTAAGGGGGCATAAATTCAAATTAAGAAAAGACATGTAGAATAGATGTGCGGAAAGTTGCCTTTAGCCAGCTGGTGGTTAATTGCTGGAACAAACTTCCATCTGTCGTTGTGGAAGTTGATAGGTTGAATAAATTTAAGGAGGAACTGGACAGGCATTTGGAGGGAATGGTGTAATTTTTTTTTTTTTGGCTGATGCTGCATAAGCTCATACATTTGCTTTCTTGCATCACATGCCACTACTACTACTAGATTTGGTTTTTGTAGATGAGATGCTCAGTTGTTTGGGTTTTTCCAGACCCAGTCTTGCAGAGTAGTAAGAGCTCTGTTGGCAAATACTTCAAGTTGAGCCCTGGAGTCCCCTGCCAGGATCAGGGAGAGATCATCAGCGTATGCAAAGGTCTGGACATTGCCTAAGTCAGTATTAAGAAGCTCGTCAAGTACAGGGTTTCAGAAAAAGGGGGCTCAGGACAGAGCCCTGAGGGCAACCTCTGTGGACACGACATTCCACACTGGAGAAGCGTGCTTGAACCACAATGCTCCTGTCACTGAGATAGCTGGCAATGCAGTTGTAGAGGTTTCCTGGGAGTTCAGTGTGTCTCAGCCATCTGAGACACACTGAACTCCCAGTGTGTCAGTGTGTCTCAGCCGTCTGAGAACGCTTGGCCATCATAAATGTGTCGAATGCCCCCTGGCAGAGTTGATCGAGATGAGATGACTAGGAGGTACTTCAGGGTGTAGTTGTCGGCAGCATTGGTAATGGTCTCAGCACGTTGACCGTAGACTTGCCTGGCCTGACTGACGGTAATGTTAAAAGTCGTAAAACAATGAAGCTTGCTAAAAATGAACAATTGAATACTGCAATGTTTCGAAGGTTTGTTCAAAAACATGGCCAAGGAATTCCATTGTCGGGACCTATAATAATCAAAAAAGCCACTGAAATCAATAAAAAAAAAAAATAAAAAAAACTAGGCAGAGATCCTTCATTCAAGGCAAGCATCGGATTGTTGGATAAATTTAAGTTCCGCCATAGTATTCTACAGTTGTTGATCCAGGGTAAGAAGCTAAGTGCAGATAGCACAGTAGTTCCTGTTAATCATGAAAAACTGCAGAAGGAAATAGATGATCGAAGTTTGGTTAAAGACCAAATGTACAACTGCAATTGAGACTGGCCTTAATTGGAAGGCACTACCTCACAAGACATTGGCCTCAATGACTGAACATATGGCACTGGGATATAAGATGCAAAAAGATCACATCATTATAATGGTATGTGCTGATGCCAGCAGTAGTCATAAATTGCCTTTGGTTGTTATAGGAAAACCAAAAAAGCCTAGATCATTTAAACATATTAATTTAAATGCTTTGCCAGTTAAATATTTCTCACAAAACAATGTGTGGATGAGCCAAGATATATTTCATGATTGGTTTCATAAAATATTTGTACCATGTGTAAGATCACATTTGACATCAAAAGGTTTACCACAATATGCAATGCTACTGATGGACAGTGTGCCTACTCATCCCATACATGTATGTGATTTTAAAAAGCAGTGATGGCAAGATACTTGCCACTTTCTGCCAGCAAACATGACATCTCTCATTCAACCGATGGATCAAGGCGTGATTGAGAGTATGAAACGTTGTTATCATAAAATGTTCATTCAAAATCTTCTTTTGGCAGAAAATAAATTAGATGTGATAGTTCTGGAAAAGCTACACTATAAAAGATGCAATTTTCAATGTTGCTGATGCCTGGAATGATGTTCCAGTTCAAACAATACAAAGAAGCTGGTGTAAGTTGTGGCCAGAAATATATTCAAGCGATACAGAAACCGCTCCAAAAGAAACTGAAATTTTGCAGTTATGTTCAAGTGTTCCTGGTTTTAAAAATATTTTGATGGAGGAAGTAAATGATTGGCTGGATATGGACAAAATGGATATCGGATGCAAAATTTTAGACGACAATGAAATTGTGCAGAGTGATGACAATTTCAGATGATTCTGAAACTGAAGAAGAAAAGGCTGATGCTGGTGGAGCAACAAACATAATTATCCACTGTGAAGTTGAAACTATGTTGTCAAAGTGCATTAAGTGGTTCACGGTATAACAAGAAGTAGATGCTACGTAAGTGTTACTTTTATTATTATTATTAGCCATATGGTGTAAGGAAGCCTTTAGCTTTTGCTGCACCAGCCAAAAAAAAAAAAAAAAAAAAAAATTCTGAGAGAGAGAGAGAGAGAGAGAGAGAGAGAGAGAGAGAGAGAGAGAGAGAGAACAAACAAGAGTAAGAAGTAGAAGGGAATCACCAAGGAAAGAGAAGAATGATGATATCCAGTTCAGGACCCTAGGTGTGCCAAGCCCATACTCATCAGACGTTGAGCCCCTGGGGTTTTGCGTAAAATTCATAACACTGCCTCCCAAAAGGCTCGAGGGGGTAATGAAACAAAAGAAATTGACTGATTTTTTTTAGAAAAGAAATTTAATTATGTAATATTATTTTCTTTTAAATTTCTTTAATGACACTAGAACAATGTTGTATGTAGGTAATATTGTTTTCTTCTAAATTTTTTTATGCCATTACTAGACCAATGTAAGTTAAAAAATAACTATGTGTGTAGATATCTGCACTATGATTTTTTGATGACCCAGTAAAAAAAAAATGATTAAATTTCATTAGGTTATGTATTGTGTAATAAAATAAACAAGTTAGATGATACAGCCTATTGTATGTGTAATGTTTTAAATGTACACATTTTATTATCAGTCTATTCTATTATCCATCATGGGTCCTGTACCCTGACACACAATCGGCATTCTACTGTAGCTATTTTCTGTGGGATGATGAACTCTGCTGGAAATGTTGTGTTGTCTGAGGCGGGAAGGCGCCTCCGTAGCCAGGTGGGAAGGAGCAGCAGTGCGTAGCACACGCTTCTTGATTAGACCGGGGTTGGAGCCCGTCACCACCAAATATGGAGGATGCGGAAAGGTCAGGGAATGACCACTGCATATCCCGGAGCAATATGGCCTTAGTTGCTAATGCTCCTAAATAACAAACAACAACAACATCTGATGCTGGGAGATGGACTCAAGCATTGGGGTGGATGGCTTGGTGGCACTTTACTGTAGGTTCTAATATCTGTCATGTTTAAGGTCACCATCATATAATGAGATTATTCCTTAATTAATGAGACCATGGTTGAGAGTTTGAGCTGATATGATTGCTCCTTATCTCATATGGTGTATCAACATAATTGAAATTAGTTATTTTTCATACAGATGGATAACTGTCATGGATTTTGCACACAAAAACAAAGAGAATGAGAATTAATGTAAGGAATTGTCAGCTCGTGTCACAGATGATTCCTGTGTGGTTACTTGTATTATGGTTGCATTGTGTCCCACGAAAATCTAGATATGTGCACTGTTTTTATATAACTAATTTCAACAGTTTCATTGAAATAGCCACTCACATTTGTAACATTAATCACTTTGAGTAATTCAGAGGATTATAGAAGAGAAACAATGAAGAGGACATGGCACTGTAATCTTGAGATGGCAGGAGACTAAGCAAGAGATTATAGATGAGGAACCATGGGTTATAGGTTAGCAACCATAGATATAATAATGATTGTACAATATTATGAAAATATGTATACAGATAGTATACAAATTACATTAGCATATTACACAAAATGTATGAGTAGCTGAATAAAGTAACAAATTACCAGTTTGATTTATTGTTATTCTTTATTGAATGAATTTACCTGAAAGTGGAAATGTATCGTAGTGGTGTAGATAAGTGATTATAACTCTGGCTTCCTTTTCACTGAAGTTTTGAAACTTGAGAAAAGTCAAAAGAAGATTCTCTAGTATTGATGGCATTAAAGAGAAAACAATGGTTGTTCTGAAGAGTGTTTCAACAGTTTCACAATGAGACTGTTTTGAAGGAGATAAAATTCATTGACATATATCAATAAAGGTCTGTTTATTTTACAGTGTAGTCATTACTTTATGGTCACATCTTATAGCACATTTGCGTAACTAGTGAGTAACTATTTCTGCCGTCTCACTACGTGGAAAATATCTAGGTTAAATTACTTTCACCATCTGACAGTTTCAGTATTCTGAATGAAACCTTGGATATTATAAAAGACTGAGAGACAAATTGTCCATATAGGTAACGCTATTCCTCTCTCTTCATTCAGGATTTCCTTTCTGGATTTAATAAAGTTAGAAGCTAGTTTCCTATAATTTACCTTTTGAAGATAAATTATCAGCAGTTACAGTGCCTCATTACAAACAGTTACTATCAGCACTTTCAGCAGATTTTTATGGTAGAATTTTTGAAGAAAACATCCTCCAAAGGATTAGATGAAACAGAAATTCTGTTAGGAATTTGTTAGCATGCAGGATCCTTAATATTGCAATTCTTTAGCACCACATCCAGCATTCTTTATCTCTTAAACTAATTCCACTTGGCCATTAAGTTCGAAATGGAAAGAGAAATTTATTAACCCCCCACCCCATCCACTCTGTCAATTGCAAGCAAACCTCAATTCAAAGTTTTCTTGTTGTCACAGGGCCACATCATCTACGGCCTGGTCCAATGATAATAGAAAGAACTTTAATTTATAGATGTAGTCTTCCATTGATAAAGTAATCATCAGTCCACATATTTAGGATTTTTTTAAATTTGTGATGAGTGTAAGAACTCTGAGATCAATAGATGAATCTCTCATTTACCATCAGTTTGCCATACTGCCTGGTTAGAAAAGTAATAGACAAAAGCCATAAACTGGTACAATCTTGATCATCAAAAGCAGGAAGAAATTACTTCATTCACAATACTCTTATAGGCTTGTTTCTTGAGAAGCTGACTTGCATCGACAGAAAAACATCTGAACAGAGGCTGATTGGGTACCAGAAAATTTTTTGCTGCCCAAGTAGTAAGACCTATTAAATATATAATTGCACAAATTTTAAACTTTGTATCATACATTATTCTTAAATTTATAAAAAAATTACCCAAAAAGATAAATTTATCTTTGCTCTTTTTGGTGATTTTTGCCACACTGACTGTTTTGATCATAATGCACTGTTTTGCAGGCTGATTTGAATTTTGTGTGTTGGGGGGGGGACCAAAAGCTGTGTTGCTATCTTTTAAAAAGAATCACAATTGCTCTTTTGAATTACTGCTAAGTTAAATTGCATATGTTATACATATAATATACAGGGTGGTCCATAAGTATGGAAACATACATTGACTGCAAATAATAATACTGTTTTAAATATATTTGCAATATAAAAAAAGTTTTCAACATTGGTCTTCACAAAATTGTCTTTTGGGCACAGAGCAACACAGCAAAGTGTGATTCCTTAGAAATGTTCTCAAATTCTCTAGCTTTTGACTTCTGAAGCTCCAGCAGAGATCTGTGCTTAATACTTTATTCTTTAAGAAGTCCACAAAAAAAGTAATCGGATAGTGTTAAATCCACAGGACAGAATGTGGCCATTCACTGGAACTTTCCATCGATCTAGCAACCTGAGAACTTTGTCTTAAACATAAGAATTTGCAGACAATTTCTCTTTTGTCTTGTGAACTGGTGCTCCATCCTGCATAAAAATGATTTTGGCTGCATTAAAGGAATGATTTTTGTCTTTTAACAGTTTCTGGAATGGTTTTATCCTGTCATGGTTTCCTCAGAGAAAAGAAGTCCGAGAACACCCCCTGGCTAAATTCTGGCTCAGACTATAAAGCCATAAGCATTTAAATCCTTGTTAAAGAATAAGTGTGGGTTGTTAAGAGAATAATAAGCAGTTATGGCAGTTAACAGTTCCATTTAGTTTGAATGTAGCTTCATTGGTTACAAAACATTGTCAATGATATCTGGGTTAGTAACACTCATGGTCAAAACTGTTTGGCAAATTCCAATCTGCTGTCTGGGTCATCCTTATTCAAATTTTGTAGCAATGTGGGATGATAAACCTTGTATTTAAGTTCCTTTTTGATTCTGTTTAAGCTTGTTTTAATTCAAACTTTGTTTTCTTTGTAATTTTTATCATACTTCTTTTGATACCCAGTCTTCCTAGTTCCAGCTTAGCAGATGTCTTTGAGACATAAGGTCTACCACATTTTGGTAGATTGTGCACTGTTCCCACTTCATAAAACTTCTTCCCAAGTTGCTTTATGGTATTTATTAGCATTGTTAATGCCCACATGGTGCAAGGAAGCCTATTGCTTATGCTGCACCAGCCAAAAAAATAATAAAATAAAATAATAAGAATAAAAACAAAATAATAAGAAGAAAATTTTAAAAATAATAATAAAAATTAATAAGAGAAAAGGAAATGGAAAACCAATGCATTTCCTTTTTCCCTTAGATATCCAGCTGACCTTTGAATTTCCCCAGACTGTCAGCCTCTACCACCCATCCTAAGTTACTTATTCCAGTAATTTATAACTTGCTGGCTAAAATAAAACTTCCTGCAATCCAGTCTAAACAACTCCCCCTGTAACTTGAAATTATGGCCCCTAGTTCTAGAATCATTAATAACCGTGAAAATTTTGTCCTTATTCATTTTGCTTATGCCTCTCATAGCCGTCTCAAGTCTCCTCTAAGGTACCTAGTTTCCAAGCTCTGCAACCCACATATTCGAAGTCTTTCCTCATATGGACACTCTTTTGCCGAACTCACCAGACGAGTTACCCGTCTTTGGACCCTTTCAAGAAGAACAATGTCTTTCTTCAGGTGTGATCTCCATACTTGAACACAGTATTCCAAGTGTGGTCTAACAATAGCCTTATATAATGGGATTATGATGTCCTCTACTAGCGATTATTCGATAAATCATCGATAGGACACCATGGGCCCTCCTTGCAACCAGTCTACAATGCTCGGAGAACTTCACATCTGACCGTATCGTAATACCCAAGTCCCTTTCCTCCACTACTGGCTTTAGTTCAACTCTACCAAGTGTATAAGTTATTTTGGGGTTACTGTTCCCCAGGTGCAATACCTTACACTTTGCTGGATTAAAGCATAGCTGCCATTTTTTCTGACCATCTCTGAAGTCTATCTAGGTCATTCTGAATAAAAGCTCTGCTTGGCGGCAATCATTAACTATTCTACCAATCTTTTCATCATCTGCAAATTTAGACATCACGCCTTCATAGATGTCATTTATGAAAATCAAAAACAACAATGGTCCTAATACTGATGGTGCCTTCATAGCCAGGCGGGCAGGAGCAGCAGTGCATAAACATGCTTCTTGATTAGACCGGGGTTCGAGCCCATGACCACCAAATACGGAGGATGCGGAAAGGTCAGGGTATGCCCACCGCATATCCCCGGAGAATTATGGCCTTAGTTGCTAATGCTCCTAATAACAAACAATAACAAAAAATCCTAATACTGATCCTTGGGAACCCCACTTCTTACATCAATCCAATCTGAGGAATAACCATTTATCACAACCCTCTGCCTCTTGCCCTGAAGCCACCCTGCTTTCCATCAAAGGAATCTAATTTGTGGTTATGTCCAAAAAAAACTTCTTGACCTGGCTGAAACTTCTTCAGCATTTTCATAATTTACATGTCACTTTACACTTTCAGTTCTTTCCTTCATGTAAGGCTCATAAGTACATTTACTGTGCCATTGTTCAAATTATTATGAAACTATAAAAAAAGACATTATAAACTATTTTTCAAATAGCTTATACATATTTACATCAGTAGTTATTCAAAATAGTTGCCTTACTTATGATCCATTCTGTACCTTATTTCAATTTATTTCAACCTATTTTCTATTTATTTCAATTCCTACTATTAGTTCACACTCTCCCTATATATATTTATATATCTTGTTCAAAATTTCAATCGTTAATAAAATACTTTTTATTCATCCACTCAAGTTCAAATAAATTTTTTTAAACTTGTAGTGGATGACACTTGATGTTAATACAATTTTTTCAAATATTAATTCATTAATTAAATTTAATTAATTAATTTTAGTTTTATATGGGAGGAAAAAAATTTCTCTTATATAAGATATTTAGCAGGATATAAATTTAGGAATAAAATTGAAATCAACAGGCAGTAGCTCAATCGGTAAAATGCAAGGATTTCAGTATTTTTCACGTGAAGGTGAAGAATGCAAGTTCAATTCTTGAGAAAATCAATAATTTTTTGATAAATTTTTGTTATTCATCCACTCAAGTTCAAATACATTTTTTTTAAACTTGTAGTGGGACACTTGATGTTAATACAGTTTTTTTTTTCAAATATTAATTCATTAATTAAATTTAATTAATTAATTTTAGTTTTATATGGGAGAAAAAAATTTCTCTTATATAAGATATTTAGCAGGATATAAATTTAGGAATAAATACCGTCAGTGGCGAAGCATGTAGATCGCTGGAAAAAAATTTCTTTTTTTTCATTCTGGGTTGTAGTCTGAGTCAAGGAGGGAACAAAATGGAAAATGAAACATGTGAATAAAAATAATAGTCCAACACCATATATAGAAAGGAAAATGGAAAATTGCAAGGAAATTCGCTTTCTATTTTGCTACTTAATATTGTGATTCTGTCATATGTATATACATATTTATATTAATTGTAATTATTTAATAAAAAGTAACTAAAATAAAATTTTTGTTGACCTAAGTAGGAATTGACTTAATTTTTTTTTTTTTTTTTATATTACTTGTTTTTGTTTAAAAATTGCATTTTTGTATTTTCCAACTATTATAGAATGCAATCCTTTCCCCCTCCTTTAATTAATTCAATACTTAAAAGTAATTTAAGTATTACCTTTCATGAGGGTTTACTGATTTCTTTAAGAAAAGTTGAGGACTCATTAAAATCTTTCCCAGTTAACCTTGTAACTATCACTCGCTCACTGAATTTGGATACATAGACAACTCATGAAGACCATTCTGTACCACTGAACATCAGCAATGTTAGTAGTCTCATCCATAGCATTTCCTTTGTATGGAACATGATGATATTGGAGATTCATATTGTCTGTTCCCGGTCAGAATCGGAGACCATGAGAAAGACATCAACCTTGGAAAAGTGAAAAGAACTTAGCTGGAATTGCATTTTTTGGAAAGCAATCATCCTGATTCAGGATAGTATCTCAGTCCTTGCCAAGGGACACACACATAGCCATACCTGCCAGCTCTTCAGATTGAATTGGATGTTTTCTGATATTCACATGTTTTACTATTTTCCAATAAGTTAGTTTTTTTTTTTTTGGATTTTATTCAAGTTTGTGTTGTTTTTCATGAGGCGGTGGTGGTGGGGAGCCTGCATAGAATCTTGCACGGCACTCACCTGCCAGTCACTTCTCCCACCCTTGTCATTCACAACAACTGGAAAGACTCAAATAGACAAAGTTTTTGTTAGTTCTGCAGTTTTAAGCCAACCCAGGGCACTAGGAAATTTTTTTTTTTTTTTTTTCAGTTACCATAAAGCTCTCTATTTGAGATACTACACTAATGACCATTCGTGACTACAGACCCTTCAACCTGAGTGCCCGGCAATCAGTAGTTGACCGATTTATTTTATCTTATTCTTCTTTCTCTTCACATCTCTCTCTTTTACCTATAGGCATTTCCCCCCTGAAATGCTGTTGCCATTTCACCTTATAGCCATGTTCTTATATTACCCAAATTAATGTTTGCCACTGTTGTGGAAGAAGCCATCAGCAGCACAATGGTCATAATCACCAATCTTTCATGCCAACTGGTAAAGGACTGGGTTTAAATCCTGTAAAAGAAGTGAAGAATTTTAATGGGTGTTTTGTTTTTTTCTCACAGTGTGGCTACATTAGTTGATCTTGAGTTGAGGGTTTTATTTCATGGAAACTGATTTTTCAGCCAGCAGGGAAATTAACCAAAGGATGCATGCAATTACAGATAGTATACTGATGCTTTATAATCTTAGGTGCTTTGGTGCTTAATATCCATCACACCACTGTTATGCAACACATTTTGACATTCTTTGACCCCCATCTAAATAATAAAAACATCATCCTTTAATAGCAGCACAACTTTAAATAGCACTTCTTATGTCTGAATTTTTAAGCCGGAATCATCAAAAAATAAAAAAATAGCATTGAATAGGACTTGCTGCTTTGTGGGCTGTAGAACTGGGGGATAGGAAACAACATTAATATTTACCATAGTCTAATTTTTCATTAGAAGGATGGGCAGTGGCATTGACTAACAATAAAAATGCATATTTAATTTTTCCATTTGAATAATTTTACTTCATTTAAAAATTATTGTAAAAGCATTTTAAAGAAGCCCAGAATTGTATCCTTAAACTCTTGTTTAGGAAAAGTCTCTATTTCAGAAATAAATAAAAAGATAAATACAGGGTTTCTCAAAAATATTGGTACAAACGTTTAGGGGAGGTAGGTAACATCTAAGGGAATGTGAATCGCATAGGAACCCATAACTGGAAACGTCACCGTAAGTCGGTAGACAGCGCGGTGGTCGCTGCATGAAAAGCATGCATTGATATACGAACTGTGAGCTGGCAGACATGCACCTAGTGTATGGATTATCAGAGGGCAATGGACGAGCCGCTCAACGAATTTATGGAGAACGCTTCCCATACAAACATGTACCGGACCACCATTTGTTTGCGTGTGTGCATCAAAATTTGTGCGATTATGGGTCGTTTAGCGGTAACAGGAGTAGTGCGGGCAGATGCCCATGTTCAATGCAAACTCCCGCCATGGAAGAAAGTGTGTTGAATGCCGTCCAGAATAATCCTACTACCAGCACACATGCCGTTGCCTCTGCCTTAGGAGTGTCTCGTTGCAGTGTACAGCATGTCTGCACTACAATTTCTTACACCCCTTTCATCTCCAAAGAGTTCAGTTACTGCTCCCCCAAGATCATCCTGCACGTGTGGCTTTTGCACAGTGGTTTCTCCAAGAAAGTGTTCAAGACTTGAATTTTCCAGCCTATGTTTTGTTCACGGATGAGGCTTATTTCACTCGAATAAATTATTCGAATTTTATTGTTATTCGAATAAAATCAGCACAATGCTCATGTGTGGGCTCACGACAACCCACACAGTGTGTGCCCCCATGCGGCACAACATCGCTTCACAATAAATATGTGGGCAGGTGTGGTCAGTGACTGCTTAGTCGACCCATACCTGTTACCATCCTGCATGAACTCCGCTAAACATCGGATCTTTCTTGAACAAGTTCTACCAGGGTTACTTGACAATGTTCCAGCAAATGTGAGACGCAACATGACTGGGTACCTGCCCATTATGGAAGGTGTGTTCGTGACCATTTTTTTTTTTTATGAAACCCCCAAGCACGAAAGGCATCAAAACCTATAGTACTTAGTACTGTGCATGGGTTGAAGGAGAAGTATGGGGGGAGGGGGATGCTGGAAACTTTGCTCTAAAGACTAAACATGGGTTTCACCACTTCAAGCCTCCAATAAGCAAAGTGGTGGTATTTCACCAGTTGATGAAAGTCATCTACCACCTTATAAGTTGAACAGGCGTTTTGGGTATTGTGGATTGGCCACGTGCCTGGCCCCCATGCTCACCTGATTTATCGAGCCTTGATTTCTTTCTGTGGGGGGGGGGGGGGGCCTCATCTATCGTGTATGAATCGCCTGTGGAGATGGAAATGGATTTTGTGGTGAGACTCGTCTGTGCTGCTGCTACTGTCAAAGAAACTCCAGGTGTGTTCGACCGTGTCTGCCAATCCATGCTGCGTCGGTATTTCACGCATGCATCGCGTCTCATGGTGGAACCTTCGAGCATCTGTTGCAACATCATGAAATGCATCCATCTTGTACTCCATTGTTAATATTATGTCAAATAAATGTTTGCCACTAATTACTGTCTTGTGTCATTTCTGCTTCTTGTGCCTCTGCTACTACTTTCCCGTGACGTTTCCGGTTATGCGATTCACATTCCTTTAGTTGTTACCTACCTCCCCTAAACGTTTGTATCAATATTTTTGAGACGCCCTGTATATATAAATAGTTAGTTAATATATATAAATATAATATTGGTGTAAACACACCACAGACAACTCTTAAACAAGAAACTACATTAGTAGTGTGAAGGGCATTCATTATCTGTATTTGATATTGTGCTCTTCCTTCACAACAACAAGTTGCCATGTACTGCACTACCTTGAATAAGTAACTCTTCACTAAAAGAGAAAACTATTGTTAATTCTCAGTGGGCACCACCGATTTAAGGCTTGTTGGCCTTTCATCGTTGGATGAGCAGGTACCCTGGTATTGGAGACATGACAATCCAGTTGTGAAGATAATCCCACAATAGAGACAACTGGATTGTCATGTCTGCAATACCAGGGTACCTGCCCACCCACCGATGAAAGGCCAACAAGCCTTGAAACTGTCACCAGGGGAGCCTGATATTCACGGACTTTCCGAGAATTGGTAACAACAGTCTTCTCTACTGGGGAAGCGTTGTCTATTTGAGTTTTTGAGTGGTGTGAGTTGGAGTTACTGTCCCTTTCATTCTTCTACACAGTTTCTTTTCTTCCACTCCTGCTATAACTTTCCCTCTACTTTTTGCTTTTCTAAGTCTAATAAGGACAAGTGGATAGTAGAGTTATTATCCCACACATATACAAACAAGCCTTGAAATGGTGCAGTCTGGGTGGTGATGCCTACTGAGAATAAGTAACAATAGTCTTCTCTTTTAGTGAAGTGTTACTTATTCGAGGTAGTGCAATACATGGCAACTCATTGTGAAGGAAGAGCACAATATGAGATAATGATAAAATGATGCACTTCACACTACTAGCGTAATTTTTTGTTTAAGAGTTGTCTATGGTGTATTTACACCAATATTATATAGATTATTATGCTCTTAAAGATATGATGCCTTGTTGCATTTAATTTTTACTTATATATATAGGACAGCCCAATGAAGTTTTACTCTTATGTAATTGAACAAAGAATAGGAAAAAATGATGAATAAAGCAAAGAACTTCAAAATAATTTATTGCAGGTGTTTTTTGAACTTTAGTGACACTCTCCAGCTTAATTTTCTTCAAATCTACAACAATAACATTTTATACTATAAATTCTTTCAATTTTTAATTGTTTATAGGAAATTTCAAAAATTAATTGCAGGCCCCTTGGATTATCTTTACATATCCCAGGGGATCTGTGAACTGCAGTTTGAGAAATTCTAGTTTATTGAATTTCATGATAACATTCGTTAATTTGGAAGAAAGGTTTGGGAATTCCATATAGACAGCTCTGATACACAGTAATATAGCCTTCTGATCAAATGCCAAATCTCTATTAAAATCCAGTTTCTAAAAGTTGGAAGGTATGCATGGCTATATTTAAAAAAAAAAAAAAAAACCTCCACCTCCTTTCACCCATGCCCGATCCCTTTCTGATTCATTCACTTCCCTAGTTCTGTCTTCCTTGGTCATTTTACATTCCTGGTGCTTTCTTATTTATTTTTTCTGCTGATTTACTTACAGAAAAATCAGCAACAATACTGATATTATTATTATTACTGTCCTCTGTAAAACACTATTTTTAAAAAAAGAGCACAGAGTTTCCCTAGATTAATGTAGACAGTTCTAAAAAATAGTAGAAATGTGGTTTAATGTTAACCTTTAATTGTGCTGGTGGGGATCTATCAGACTTTTTGATTTTTTGCTTGTAGGTATATCTTCCTTAGTACTGAAGCTTGGGCTGTCAGTGTGCTTTGCTGTTTCTAAGTAAAGGGTCTATTACATCCCATCAACATTTACATATTTAGTTTTTTTTTTTTTTTTTTTTTAAGCAAAAGTACTTTTGTATTTTTCAATAAATATTATTTGAAAAATAAAATAAGTTTTTTATCATATGGAAGTGGGCAGAGAAAGATGCTAACAGTGCAGCAGATGATTCTTCCCAGTCCAACTATGAAGACAGCCTTGAAAGTGATTTGCAAGATACATGGAAACTGTATTTCACTCAAGATAACTTGCACAATTTTTTGTGGGCATTGCAAGTAAAACTGAATGCAGTTTTAGTTTACTGTACTTCTCAGGAGTCATGGAACCAAGTAAGGAAGATATAACTGATCTGTTTGCATTGGATGGCACAGGAACAGATTTTTTTTCATGCTACTAAGTGTGTTATGAGATTTTTGGTCATTCTTTTGAGTCTCAGGGCTGATGATTGCGCTTCTACTAGAATTTTGTACTTTGGGATTTTTTCCAAATCATGCAGCAAGTCAAGCACTCATTGCAGTGGGTAGTTGGTTCAATTGTATTGTTCATGGTGTTTCCTTTTTAATTTTTTGAAAGATTATTTACATCATTCCAAACTTTGCAAATGGTCATACCTTTGTTGTGATCACCAAATAAAATTCATGAAGTTTTCAAACATTTTTCTGATGTTAACTTTGCACTTCTGTAGTTTTATTAGAATATCATAAAATATGTTCCTAGTAAATGAAACTTAGCATAATATATGTATATTACAGTATTCCTATCTCATTCCTTGTAAATGTTTACGAAATAAAATTGTGTGCTTTTTAGATAGTTTACTACCTGGGGTCTGATATAACCAAACAGCATGAGAGTACTTTTTTTTAAATACCAGCACAAATAATGGATAAATAATAGAATTACTTTTGGGGTAAGTGGTGGCTGCCAGAATTATTGTATTCCTTATTTACCAGCTGATATTGAGGTTTTACAGGCTCTCTTTGCCTAGAAATATAGTTTACTTCCAGTTAATATTTTATTTTTGCACTGTCTTAATGTTATCTTTCTGCTTTGCTATTCCAATAGGTCACTTCTTGAGTAAGTTCATTTTGAATAGGCTTCTCAGGGTTGGTTGGGTTATCTGTTCCGTTCCATAATAACACTTAAATCATATTATTGTGATTTAAGTATCCAAACAATGAGGGTGGAGCTTTTTTGCTAATGCCTGTTAGAGATTTAATGTCATGAGTCATCCTGATAGACCGGTTTTCTGCATTGTGTCAGTTTTGTGGATGAATAAATTAGTGCTGTAACTATTGGGGTTAAATCTCTGTGATTGTTGTTAAAGCCTTGTTTCTTACACAGTCTCTTATTATTGTTTTGGCTTTACAGAGAATATATTTTCATTGTTTGAATTGGTGAACTAATGAGCACTTCAACCTGCATGGGGTGTATTCTACCTTTTAATTTCTTAAAGAATTACAGATTATTTTCATAGTTGAAAAAAAGAAACCCTAAAGAAAACCTTGAAAAAAGTAACCCTATTCTCCCCCTTTCTGACATAATCTTGAACCCACCCACACAATTAAAAGATGCTTACAAAGATTAGTCGCCAAACAGATGTCTAATCCTACAACATAGTAAAAAAGGCCTACGTGCTCTGGATTCATTACGAAAAATTTTATTTTGTTTCTCAGAGCAAAACTGGAGTTACAATTAATAAGCTTATTAATTGTATCTCCAGTTTTGCTCTGAGAAACAAAATAAAATTTTTCGTAATCCTACAACATTAAATCCCTATTCTCTATCTCTGAATATCCTCACCCTCAAGTACAAACTATAATTGGCCCAAGGGAAACCTTAACTTGAGTTTTGATTCAAAAATTCTCAGTCTGAGAGTAAGTAGAACATATAATTTTAAACCACTGTCTTGGTATATGAGGCTGATGGTGTATTATAAGGACAGTATTACAGGAATTTAAATATCCATGGCTATCTATTTACTTAAGTTTAATTTTATTTAATTTCATTAAATTAATCTTAACTGATTTAAAAAATTATTAAAACTACCAAAATTAATCTTCACCAGATGTACTAATAGCTACTGAGAATAATCTGTAACTCTTTAATAAATTAAGGGCAGATTACACTCCATGCAAATTTAAGTGCTCGTTATTTCACCAATTTCCATTTCTTGATATATCTATGCACCATGCTGCTAAAAGAATATTTATGATTGTTTGAATTGATGTTTTGATGTTAATTCCTAGAGTTGCTGCTGCTTGGTTAGTATCAGAATATATTTAGATTAATGAATTGCTAGCATTGTCTTTTGATAATTTCCTTTTTAGAACGTAATAAAGTCCTCATTTATAACAAAAAGCAATTAACTGGTTGCTGCTATGTTATTTATTAAGTTTTTCTACTCGGATAAATTATTACTATTTAATCTGAGGTTCACTTCCTGTTCTTGCAGTTTTTATCATTTTTGTTTTGTTTATGTGGGACAGTGGGTTCAAAATGTGACCTAGTCTTTAACAACAATAGTTGATTGGTTAACAAAACTGCATATGTTTTATCACAATTATAATTGGATGCCATAGCAACCCATGGTAGTCAAAATAAGATAATGTGCATGTTTTTGGTAAGGTGGAACAACACGATATTATTAAGTTTCTCTCAAAAGAAAGTATGAAAGGACCTGAAGTTTTAGAAGCTTCAAGCACAGTATGAGGAATGTTGCCTGTCATAGTCTGAACAATGCATTAATTATATTGATGTTATCCAATAACATGCAATATAATTAATGAATAAGGTTGGATTAATCTTGGAAGCTACCAGACTTTACATACCAACTAAGAAATATTGTTCAAAGTTCAGACCTAAATGGATGTCAGATGAACTAATGAGACATCTGGCAGAGAAGAAAAATGCATGGTATACATACAAATTAATGGGTGACATGTCTATGATAGATATAAGTTGGTCTGTAACCAAGTCACAAAAGAGATTAGGCAGATTATGAGAAATCCTTGGCAAAAGATGCAAAGAAAAACAGAAAAGAATTCTTTATCTATTTAAACTCAAGAAGGAAAGGGATGAATCAGATTGGTCCACTGGATATTGATGGTTCAACAGTTGAGGATCCTGCTCAGGTGGCTAACAAACTAAACGAGTATTTTGCACTACATTCACATGTGAGGAGTTATTCAGGAAGGGGAATGTCGTAGATGAAGTAAACACTGGCAGTGAGCTAGATGATTTTGTAATAACTGAGAGGAAAGTGGAGGAGAAATTGTTGAG
Source organism: Mastigoproctus giganteus (assembly GCF_048544385.1). Classification (NCBI taxonomy): domain Eukaryota; kingdom Metazoa; phylum Arthropoda; class Arachnida; order Uropygi; family Thelyphonidae; genus Mastigoproctus; species Mastigoproctus giganteus. Next base: position 49,365,880 of record NC_143575.1, read on the forward strand.
GATAAACATAAAAAAGGCACCCGGGGTGGATGGGATCTATCCAGTTATATTAAAGGAGGCAGCAGAGCAAGTAAGCAAACCCCCAGCCATAATTATGAGAGCTTCTTTGGACTCGGGGGAGGTACCCATAGACTGGAAATGTGCAAATGTAACCCCAATTCACAAAGGAGGATCAAAGGCTGACACAAGTAATTATAGACCTGTTAGTTTAACTTCTGTTCCAGGAAAATTAATGGAGGCACTAGTTAAAGAAGCACTGCAGGATCATCTCGACAAGAATTCAGTTATAGCTCAGATACAGCATGGTTTTGTTAAGGGAAGATCTTGCCTGACCAATTTGATTGGATACTATGATGTTGTCACAAAAGAATTGGATGCAGGGAATAACTTTGATATTATATATTTGGATCTTAGAAAGGCTTTTGATACTGTTGCACATGGAAGACTGCTGCACAAATTGGAGCAGTGTGGCATTGGAGGCAAATTGCTGCTATGGGTAAAGGGATGGTTGAGTGCAGAAGACAGTGTGGTAATCAGTGGACACTGCTCAATGTGGACTAATGTTATTAGTGGAGTTCCTCAGGGTTCAGTGTTGGATCCATTGTTTTCTGTATTTATAAATGATATTGATGATGGTATATCAAGCTTAATGTCCAAGTTTTCAGACAATACAAAGGTTGGCAGGGTCGTTAAGGACACTACTGAATGCAACAGGATCTGGAAAGTTTGAGAGGTGGCAAATGAAGTTTAACATTGACAAATGTAAAGTACTACATATGGGAAATAGTAACCCCAGAGCAACGTATCAACTCTGCGGTACTACCAGGTAGTACCGCAGAGTTGATACGTTGATACGACAGTGGTAGAGAATGAAAAGGACCTGGGAGTAACTGTGCAGGCAGATATGAAGTTCTCTGAGCAATGCAGATGAGCTGCAAGAGTAGCTCGTGGTGTCTTATCAATGATATACAGGAATTTTTCTAGCAGGGATAGGGAGGTGATTATTCCCTTGTATAAGGCAATGGTCAGGCCACACCTTGAGTACTGTATACAGGTCTGGAGGCCTCATTTCAAGAAGGATGTACAGCTGCTGGAAAGAGTACAGAAAGGGGCAACAAGATTAGTGAATGGAACAAAGGGTTCCTCTTACGAAGAAAGGCTTAAATTTTGCAAATTACAGTCTGGAGACTAGGCACCGGCGGGGTGATCTGATAGAGGTGTATAAGGCTTTGAATGGTTTGAGCATGCTCAATGCCGATGGGATTCTTCCTCTTGCTCAGAATAATCACCTGAGGGGGCATAAATTCAAATTGAGGAAAGATAGATGTGCGGAAATTTGCCTTTAGCCAGCGGGTAGTTGGTTGGTGGAACAGACTTCCATCACTTGTTGTTGAAGTTGATAGCCTAAACAAATTTAAGGCTCAGGCTCAGCTGGACAGGTATTTGAATAAACGGAGGGGTGAAATGGGAGTGGTGGTTTTTTTTTTTTTTTTTTTTTTGGCTGATGCTGCATAAGCTTGCTTTCTTGCATCGTATGCTAAAGGTAAGAGAGTATCTCTCTTCTGCACTCCTGATTTTGAAGTGAGATTTTTCTTTTGCTGTTCTGTGTAGAAAATTTTGTGTAGAAACTTTGTATTTTCATGATGAGCTTGTTTTCTGTATTTCTTGTTTCTGTGATTTGAAAAGTGATATGAAATGTTCCTACAAGTGAGTCATGCTATGTGTTATTGAGGCACAATGTAGAGTGTAAATTTGGAAGACTGCTACTTTCTGGAATTCATCATCCCATCAGTGAAGTTTTGAGAGGAGGAAGCATCATGGTTTTGGAATGCTTTTCATGGTGATAACTATCAGCTATAAAGTATGAGTCATTGTATTGATGTGAACCTTCACTGCCACCTTGCACTGACATGTTGGATGAATCTGTTATTCTGTAGAAGTGGATCACATGCATATATAAAATTTGCATGATAATTCTCTAAACCTCACCACCCTGCCTTTTTTTTTTTATGTTGACATACATGTTACAATTTGGACTTTTATTTGTTGACATACCCTTCTCAAAGGATATTGCATTCCCCCCCCAGCAAACATTTTGTCCTCTAAATACATTTTTTGGATCATACCTGTTTATAATCTGGACAATGGCTGATGAATTAATCCACTACACTTGATGCAAATAAATTTACCATATTAAAATTTAGATTAACTTTTTAACAAAGCTGATTTTGTATGCTGCATACCTCCTAAAGGACCTCTCATATCCCCAGGGATATGCAAACTACCATTCAAATACCACTGCTCTAAGTCACAATTGCAAGGCTTGTAAGCAGTTCTTTTTAAGGAGGTCAACATTGCAAAATTGGCCCAGCAGCAAACAGCTTTTGTGTGAATCCTGTGAAACCATCTATAGGATGGCTGTATTTTAAACTTTGGGTACAGCATCAGCTAACGCAGAAAAACTAATTTGAATTTTCAAAGAAATCGAAAAATATCAGTGGTGTTCCTTAAGTATGATAAAAGTCCCCAGTTTGCATCATTAATTAATTTATTTATTTATTTATTTTTATTGGAGAACTGTAAAAAAAAATTCTTTAAAACTGTTTTGGAATGAAATTTTAGGCGTAGTGAATAGAGTTAATTTTCTATGGAGTTGTCACTTGATAAGTGAGGACTTAAAAAAAGTTTTTTGTTTTTTTTATATTATTTTTTTTTATAACAAATTATTACTGAAGATAATTTTTGATATTATTATCCAGTAATAAAGTTTCTTGTTTTCAATTATTTTTTGTTGTTTATTCCCAAAATCTTAGTAGTGAATTCTGTATATCAGTGTGACTGCTGCAACTTTCAAAACACACCTGGTCAGGGGTTAAGAGCATAGTGTGTGGAAATAATTCTGATAAATGACTTATCATTACTGTATTCTGTTCATCCATTGTCTGGGTAGTGTATTTTTGTTTTTAAGATGAGTACTAAGGAACCTATAGGGACAGTCATGTTTAATTAGTACATCCTTCTTTTGTTAGAAATATGTCTAGCTGATAGCCTTGGTGTATTGATTAACTTCTTTCCAGCAGATAATCCTTGAAACTAATCAATAATGATTGTAACTGACTTATGTAGCCAGGTGGACCCTTCCTGAGGATATAAAACTCATATGTACATTGTGTCACTTTCATGAAATACTTTTTTCTTTTTTTTTTTTTTTTATGAAAACTCCAAACACAAAAGATATTAGAACCTATAGTATTTAGCACCATGCATGGGTTAAAGGAGGCAAAGACAGAAGATACTTGTTGACATTAGACATGAATTTCGGCAATTTTCAGGAAAAGCATGTGAAGGAGGGTTTTTCGAGAAAATGGAAGTCAAAGAGATAAATGAGGAAGAAGAAAAGTTGGTTCTGCGAGTTTGAAGTTGGAAGTAAATGGATCTGCTGACTGCAACACATGTTTAGACTTCTTTGAAAGGGACATGGGGAATTATAGATGCCAATTCAGAAGAACAGTGCCCACAGAAGTATCTATAGAAAAGACATGCAGCAAAAACAGAACATCTATGAGACAAGAGGTAGAGAGACTTTGTAAGAGATGGGTCATTAATTAACTTGACTGTCCTCCTTTGAATGGAGTCGAGAAGCCTGAAAGAAGTTTTGGGACACCACCTCATATATGGGAACAATATTCCTTGATAGGGTGTATTTTAGATTTGTACAAAGTGAGCAGCTGCTTTAAAGAAGAGTAATGGTGAGAGAAAAAGAACTCCATATTTTAGATGGAGAGGAAGTAATATTTGTAATGTGGTTATGCCAAAAGAGATTAGAAGTCAGATAACCCCTAATAGAGATATGTGATCTTATCTAGAAATCTGAGTGCCCTCAAAGATAAGTATAGGAGCAGTAGACTTCTTTTGTGAGATGTAAAACAGGACTGAGTGAAATTAACTAAGTTATCTTTTCCCCATTAGAGAATGACCTTGAAATCAGCATTTAAGGATATATCTCTGCTGTCTTGATATAATGCTTGTGCAATGAGTGTTTTTATTCCAGAGTTGCCTCTTTTGTAAGAGAATACTCTGGAATAGTCTTAAGATGGAAATCTCACAAGCATGGCAGAGACTTAACTTCTAATTGACTAGAAAAATTATAATTAAAATTTTGTATGCAAAATTTACTAGGTAAGCATCTCATGAGATAGACTGTTCATTTTTATGAACATTAGTATTTCCAGTAGTGCTAGGGCGAAAGTGCACTGACAAAGGTGAGAAACAATTTGTCCCAATTGTGACTTCCATTACCACATATACAAGTGTTTCTAAAGGACATCAACAAAATTATAGTGAAAAAAAAATTTGTACAAACATGTGTCCAATTCTGAACAATTGTAAATTATAAAAATGGCTAAGATGTTTCGAATGGTAAAAAATATGTACATTGCTTTACATTTCAAGTGTTTTATATTTTTTTTCTTAATTTCTTGTAGTCACTTTTATTTAATTTATTTTATGTAGTCTAAATTGATGTGTTTTGGAATTTTTTGCTGAAAATCATTTGGTTATAACCAGAGAGAATGTCATTATTAACTGACAATAAATAAATAATCTTCAGATAGATATAAAATTTTGTAAGATTTCTGTTTGTCTGATTTTAATGAAATTTGATTGTTGCCAAATCTCTCTGAACGAGGCAAATATAAAATTTTGTAAAAATCTATTCATTGGGAGCAGTGTTATGTGGACAGACATGTAGAAGCTAGTAGGCAAGCCCTTATTAGTTTTGGCAGGTGAAGCCTAAAATAGTTGCACATAGAACAAGCAAAGATTTTTGAAATGCATTAGAGTATTTCATTGTGAATTCAGTTGGAACATAGACACACTTACCTTTCTTTGTGGTGACTTATGGCTGCAATCTGTTGGGATGATTAAGTGTAGTTATCTCTTGGTGCCATTCTGACACTAACAGATAATTGAAGTACTGGTGCTGAAAACAGCATTGCTTTTGGCACCAGTACTACCAGAAGTCTCTGGCCACTTTCTCAGGAGCAAGTGGTTATATTGGGAAGTGTTACCAAAAATTTGTCATTTGTTTGGAGAGGTCTGAGTTCAAATTATGATGGACTGGAGGACTTCAAAGGCTTTGTCATCTCTGGCATTGACAGTGAGGCTGTAGTCAGCCTATCTCAGATTAAAGGAGTAGGGGTTTCTCTACAAGTTATTCCACGTTTTTTAGTGTGCTTGTCGTGTAGATTGACCCTAGAGCGCTTACATTTGTAAGCATAATACACAAGACTACAAGAACTGGTGCACTATGACAAACGTAGAATTGCTAAAAAATCCCCAAAGACCAATAGCCTGCTAATATTTAAAAATCTTTGTTTTAGGATGTATGTTTCAGAATTTTTAGTACATTGTGAAAATTTTACTCTTTATATCTTAAAAGACAATGGCCAAAGCCAAATTTACCAAGGTTCAGTTCCTCCTGGGCTCCAAGATTAGAGGGAATCCTGGACCATTGCAATTACAACTGTTCCAAATCTCTCCAGCCTTGTTTTTTAGGGCCTCTAAGCATATGTGTGCTAGCGCCCCAGCTACCTAAATCCAGCATTTACAGTGGCCATTACTTTTCCTGCCAAAGAAGTTGCATGGGAAGTTTGGGTGAAGCCACTTAAAGAATTGTCATTTGGTTTTTGGCTCAATGTGGTGTATCCATGTTTCATTGCCTGATGATAGTCTGCAAATGGAAGGCTTTCCCCATTGGCAGCTCTGAAACAATTTCCTTTCTCTGAAGTCTGTGTGCTAGTATCAGTTGTCATGGGACAAATCACGAACACACCTTTCAATAATCTGGGACTCTAGGTGGTCAGTTATTGTATTCACACTTCCATCACAAATTCTGAGCTGTCATCCACAAATTGCATGATACTGCCAAGATAGGATGACCATAGTTTAGTTGATTATGGAATTTGGGTTTTTCCCTTGTACTGATTCACTCACATGCTTGAACAATCATCTAACTGCAATTCTGTTAACAGTATCATTGATATAGACTTTTTTTTTTTTTTTTTTTTGGACTTTTGTGAATATTCCCCATCGTTTCCTTCTATGCTTTTAAAACCTACCAGTTTTATTCGCAAGCCCTTGTGGATAACACATTGCCCTTCTACACCATGTGGAAAATATTCCTAGAAGGGAGGGAAGGATTGCTTTTACAGGCTTATTTTAGTAGCCAGTTTAGATAATCTTAAGTGAGGGGAATTTTTTTTTCTCCCCCTTCTCACCCAGAAAGTCTTGCCTTCTCTTCCCAGATATCTGAAAGTAGTCGGCAGTTCCTGGATTTTTTTATTTTTCTCTTAAGGGAGGGTTAAAATAGTGTTCTGAGAATCATTTAAGCTTTAGTCATTTAGTAATAAAAAAAAATGCACATTTTGTTCAGATAGGGGTGCTAGCCCCCCTACTTGGGACCACTCCTGCCTATAAGCATGTGCATGGTACAATAATGAGATGATTTGAGTGGTACACATCATGAGTTTGGGCCATGGTGTAGTTGCATTAAGTACACCATAGGATGATATTTCTATGCTCCACAAAATAGCAAAACTGACCAGTTTAGACTCAATACACAAATGCCTTGGTGGTTGTCTTGGCAGAAAACCAATTTTTTTTTTTTTTTTTTTTTACTATGGACATCTCTATTGATACCATTTTTCAAAACGGACAACTCTAGTGCCAAACAATCTGAATTTTCAGCAATTCTATAAGGTGAGCATTAAACAAGTTTTTTTATCTTTTTAAAAAATTATAGAGTGAAACTTTTTCATCCAAACTCACCAAAGGGGTAACTGTAAAACATCGAACATGGGTAGAGAGGATGGATTTTTTTCTTAACATTACCCTTTCCCGCCGAATTAATTCATCGAATTCAGCAAGGACAGAAAAATGTCCTTTCTATGTAATGATCTCTTATGATACTTCAGTCGTGAAGTCATTTTTCATCACTAAACATTGCCTGTGTGTGTATGTCAGATTCCTCTTTTCATTATATGCGAAAGCATAATGGTATATTAAACCATTAATCAGACGTTATTTCAGGAAATTCACAGGCTACTAAGTTAAATAATTACGATTTCCCCGTAGAGCTGATTGCCAGTCATACCGAAGGTCACATTACTTTTTAATACGAAATTTCGACGAGTTCAATTTGACACGGACTAAGCTGTGATTGCCGCTGTATTCGAATTGTCAAATTGTAACACGCTCTATTTTTTTACAACTAAGTTTATCGATCTAATAAATAATTTACGCGTACTTTTGTTTTTATTGGAAGGGGGGATATGCATTCTTCTGCCTTCCCGATAGAATTCAGGTCTCGGGGTTGCTGATTTCGGAAATGGGACTGTACAAATTACAATGGACAAATAAATGTGCAGCTGTGTCGTGGGTGGTGACAGATAATATGATATACAGTAAAACTTCTGTATTTAGGAGTGCTAGGGGAAGTAGAAGTTCGATTTAGTGAAAAGTCAGTTATAGAATATAATTTCCTAAGTATTTTGAAGTCGTAGTTGATAAAAATCAAGAGCAAAGTTATTTACAATCCAGCAAATATTAATTGAGATAGTATTAGGACGAAAATATAAATAAAACCTTATGCGAAAATGCTTATATTAAAAACAAATTTGAATGCAAAAACTTTTTTCAAATACAGTAGAGCACAAATAATAAGATTTTTAAACAGCCAAACTTTAATGTGTTAAGCGTTAATAACTATAAGCTTAATCAGATGTAGATGGTCCTGGAAATCGGTTTTTTTTTTTTTTTAAGAAATCAGAAATTCTCCCTGGTGAATGCCCTATTCTCTTTCGATTTTCGTTCATTTTTCTTAGTGCGTAAAAAATGTTTCTGATTCATCGTCACAATTAGCAAATTCAAGAGTATCGTGGTTGCTTCTACCTTCGTATAATCTTTTTTTATTCCTTACTTCACTTTCTCCTTTATTTGGATCCCCTCTTACCTCTTTTAGTACTCTGGCTATTTCATCTTCCATCACCACACAATATCTGGCCCCATCTTCATTTTTAGTCGGATTCTTACCTCCCCTAAGTTAATATCCTATTAGCTACCGCTCTGCAACACATTTTGAGACTTCATCTTTGATTCCAACTTAATAAGAACGTAATATAGTCGTTATTTGATAGCCTTTTCCGTGCACTTGGTATTGTACTCTACTATACTTAATTCCAGCGCAAATCTTTAGGTTTAATTATGAGGTAGTGCCGTTAGATACAGGGGTAATCCCCTTGAATTGGAAAAGTGCCAGTGTATCGTCAATACACAAGATGGGGTTAGGGGGAAATAAGGATCAGACAAGTAATTATATACTGATTATTTTAACTCCAATGGCACGAAAGGTCACAGAGTCTGTGATGCATTTGCAAGATCATCCCGAGAAGCATAATTTTCTAATTAGATCACAATACGGATTTTCAAAGGGAAAATCTTGTTTGACCAGACTGAAAATGTAAGAAACGTTGATATTATGTACTGTACTTCGATTTTAGCAAAGCATTTTATAGTGCTCGCTTTAAATGGGAGCTTGCAATACAAGATGGGGTCGCGGAGAAGATTCAGAGGTGGATTGAGGGATGGCTGAAGTATACGAGGCAGAGGGTTGTTACAACCAGGTTATCTCAATGTTCGGTGCTAGGGCTACTCTTGTGTCTGATGTTGAATGATATAGACGAGAGTAAAAGGTAGATTTACTCTACCTTTTACTCTCGTTTTAGGCGCATCAACAACGTAGGTCATATGCGTCGTATATAATATGTATGTAAATTGCATGTTTTCTGTGGTCGGTTTACTGTATGAAAATCACTGGTTTCTTAGTTGCTGATGCGCATTTAAAACCCAATAACATCTGTGGGAAGGATGATCAACCATAAGCTTCGAAAATAGAGATATTTGAAATTTATTACGAATTGTCTCAAGCGGTTGGTGAAAATTGAAATTGGGAACTAGTTTGTTTGAGGATGAAGTATTACGAAAGCCTTTAGGCAAAGAAAAGGAATAAACTTGTGATTTCTTGAGGTTTGAATGGGGGTAGAAGGAAACGAGATGGGCTTCTGACGTGGGTTCCTGGAGAGCTTTTGTTTCAGGGAAAAGGTGTAAAGTAATGTACTTGCGTACGTTGCCTAATATATTTTATTGTTCCAGTTATCCTAGTCTGTTTTTCTAATATTGTGCGTGTGTGTGCGTAGGCCTGACGTAGCCCAGTGGTCAGGAGCGAGAGTGCATAGCACGCGTTCCTTGAGTGGACCGGGGTTCAAGCCCGTGACTACTAAATACGATAAATATTTGTATTGACGATTTATTGTAAACTCTACTGACTTGGTTGTCGTGCCGGAGTATAAACAGGATTTATTTTTATTGTGTGTGTGTGTGTTCGTGATATTGTGAAATCTGTACGATGCAAACGCTGCTGGTAGAAAGAAATATATTTCACGAGCTCATAAATTTCTTTTTGAAATTGTCTGTGTAATGCAAAGGCATGACCAGTGGGTGGAGGAAATCAATTCCTCCATGTAGTTTCCTGACTTGTTTGGAAAATTCATGACTCCGAACCTTGTCAGGTTTAGATTCCTTAAAGGCCTGTGTAGTTGAGTTAAGTAGTCTCTGGTGGAGGGAGTAGAGTATTTTGGCCTGCGCAGTTAAAACCGTGAACGACTTGTAAAATCATAATGCACTTCAACCCGTGTGAATTGGAATGACATATGAATTGGTGTACTTTGGCTTTGGTAGTCGATAATCAAATATTCTCCAAAAAATAGGGATTGGAATCAGCTAGAAAATTCGATCTTCATTGAAAGCTTACCCCAAAGTGGATTTGAAACGTACTAGATAATTAAATTATTATAGGATACGTTTGTAAATAATTTGTACCATTTAATGTATATTTGCAACCACTAAATTGGCAATTTTGTTTAGACTATAAAATATTTAAGGCCAAAGGCCTCATGCTTCGAGGTAGAATGACTAACATTTAAATAAGTTAGTACAAAAGCATCATTTTAACATGCACACCATCAGGCATCTCTCATATTGTGAAGTTATACTTCATAACTGGGTTGTCACTATTGCAACACCAGGGCACCTGCCCACCCACCGAGGAGAAGCCAACAAGCTTTGAAACGGCGCCGTCTGGGTGGTGGTATCCGCTGAGAAAAAGTAACAGTAGTCTTCTCCACTGGTGAACTGTTACTTATTCGAGGTAGTACAATACCATGGCAACTCGTTGTGAAGGTATTCACAATATGAGATATAATAACAACGATGCCAATTTAACTAATTAATTTAACTACTTTGGTAGATGGCTATGATAAAATGATGCTTTTGCACTAACCTATATGTTAGTCAATTTTGTTTGGTTATTAGTTTTAGCTACGAGACGGCAAAAATAAAGATTATATTGAGATAATAATAATAGTAAATTCTAGAGTACATGTTGAAAACTGCTGAAGGTATCACCTTAATTCCGCCCATTGTTATTCTAGAGTACATGTTGAAAACTGCTGAAGGTATCACCTTAATTCCGCCCATTGTTTCTCAATACTGTACCCTTAAATTTCGATTACCTTTTAATAAAATGAGTTTGGCAAGTTTTCAAGTCATTTCCATCCAAGGGCAACACCTTTGTTCTTGTCAAGGATAGCAGGTAGCGGTTATCAAATCATTCAGGTGCATGTGAGTACATAAAGTTGTCCGTCTGTATGCTCTTTAAATCCTGAAAGCTGTATGTTGGGGATAAGATATCATTGCTAATATGGGGGTACCTTGCTATATGGCGAAACTTGTTTTATGAAGGATAATGTACTGCATCGAATGACAGATTGCCATTTAAGAAAATGAGATACACGAGCTTTGCAAAAGAACAGAAAAATAAGTGAAAATACGAATTATTTTGCATTTCCAAAAATTTTGGAAATTCAAAATTTTCCAAAATTGCAGCTAGATTGACTGTGGTCGAGGGGTGATGTACGCGGGGCTGGCACGTTGCGATATCAATTTTGTATGCTGTCACAAAAAAATGCACGGCTCATCATTAATTGCTGCGCTGGTATATTATTGGCTACAGCAAAGGAGTTACAGTGAAGCTTTCGTGATTGAGTTAGTCGTTCTCAGAAGATGGTTGCATAATTTTTTTTTTTTTTTTTTTTTTTTTTTTTTGGTTCTCTTCCGGAAACTTATTTTTTATCCAGCAAACCAAGTAGCTGACTAGCTTAATTCTGAGCTATAGTAAGTCGGTCTTTGGCAGAAGTTTAGGTGATCTACGGGATTTATTTCAGTTTTTTCATTCTTAAAACTTATAAACCTGCGGTGAACATATTATTTTCAAATATTATTATTATTAGCTATATTGTTCAAGGAAGCCTGAGGCTTATGCTGCAGCAGCCAAAAAAAAAAAAAAAAAAAAAATTCCATGTTACCTTGAGAGAGAGAGAGAGAGAGAGAGAGAGAGAGAGAGAGAAGCTGCAAACAGAAAGGGACGCTATTTTCCGTTTAAATGTTTAGATAATTATTCCTAGAAAAATGAAAAAGAAATATTTATAAAAGAAAAAGTATGGTTTATTATATCATAAAATTAATAACATTAAGATGTTTAAAGAATAATCGAATTGCAATGAAATACTAAAGGTTTTACTCAAATTATATTAGCATTAGTAGAGGCGCATGTTGCAAGAGAGCAAGCTTATAAGCATCAGTCAAAAAAAAAAAAAAGAAGAAAAAACCTTCCCATTTCACTAATCCATTCATTCCGAATGTTTGTCTAGTTCTGCCTTGAATTTATTTAAGCTATCAACTTCAACAACAAAAGATGGAAGTTTGTTCCAGCAATCAACTACCCGCTGGCTAAAGGCAAACTTCCGCACATCTATTCTACAACTGTCTTTCCTCAGTTTGAATCTATGCCCCCTCAGGTTTGTAATCTGAACAAAAGGAAGAATCCCATCAGCATTGAGCCTGCTCAGTCCATTCAAGGCCTTATATACCTCGGTCAGCTCGCCTCGCAGATGCTTAATCTCCAGAAGCTGCAATTTGCAGAGCCTTTCTTCATAAGAGCACCCCTTTATTCATCAGTAATGAGTACAGAGAAGGACAAGACTTCACCAGTCTTGTTGCCCTTCTCTGTACTCATTCTAGCAATTCCTCATCCTAAAATGAGGCTTCCAGACCTGGATGCAGTACTCAAGGTGTGGCCTGACCATTGCCTTATACAAGGGGATAATCATCTCCTTATCCCTGCTCGCAAAATTATTGACAAGACCCCCATGACTCTGGCAGCCTGTCTACACTGATCAGAAAACTTCATATCTGACTGCACAATTACCGCAGGTCTCTTTCATTCTCCACTACCCTGAGTGTAACACCACATAGTTGATACATTTCTCTACGGTTACTGCTACTAATATGCAGTACTTTGCATTTGTCAATGTTAAACTTCAGTTGCCACCTCTCAGCTCATCGACCCAACTTTTCTAGATCCTGTTGCAACAGCATACTGTCATTACTGTTATTAACAACCCTGCCAGTGTTTGTTTCATTTGCAAATTTTGACATTAAGCTTGATATACCTTCATCAATATCATTGATAAAGCTACAAAACAACAATGGGCACAACACCGAACCCCGAGGGACACCACTAATAACATTAGTCCACGTAGAGCAGTACCAGTTGATTACTACTCTGTCTTCTCCCACTCAACCATCCTTTTATCCATTGTAGCAACTTCCCTTAATGCCATACTGCTCCAGTTTGTACAGTAGTCTTCCAAGTGCAACAGTATCAAAAGCTTTCCTGAAATCCAAGTATATGATATCAAAATTATTTTTTGCCCCCTGTTCCTTTGTGACCACATCATAGTATCCAATCAAATTGGTCAGACAAGACTTCCCCTTGAGAAACCCATGCTGTGTCTAAATTATTACTGCTGTTTTGTCTAGATGATCCTACAATGCTTCTTTAACCAGTGACTCTATTGTTTTCCCTGAAACAGAAGTCAAACTGACAGGTCTGTAATTACTCGTGTCACCCTTTGATCCCCCTTTGTCAATTGGAGATACATTTGCATATCTAGTCCGTGGGGATTTCCCCTGAGTCCAAGGATGCCCTCATAGTTATGGCTAAGTGTTTGCTTACTTCCTTTGCCACCTCCTTTAATATAACTGGATAGATCCCAGGTGCCTTTCTTATGTTTAACTTCAACAATTTCTCCTCCACTTTGCTCTCGGTTATTACAAAATCATTTAACTCCCTGTTAGAGTTTGATAAACATCTGGCCCTCTCCTCTTTGAATATTGTATTGAATAAGTTTTTTGTTTTGTAAATTTGCATTTAAATTTTTTTTCTTTCTGCTGTAATCAATCAAATTATCTTCAAAAAATATTTTCACGTTAAATTTATGCTAAATATATATGATATAATGAAATTGATGGTGTTTACGTACAGTTTCGTTCTTTTGGTCACTGAACATTTATTTCTGAAAAAATATTTTTTTCAACATTTCCGTTTTGTGCTAGGATAGCAAACAAAAAGCCAGATAATTTTTCAGTTTCCGAGGTCTGCTCTTCAAGTATAGATTTCGATGAAAACATTGACCGTAATAAGATCTCATAAGCTAGTCATTAGTTCTTTCTTTCAAATCTTAATCAATTTGAAACTCTATATCAATATTTTTACACGTTTGGTACTTCCTCCCAAACTGGTGTATTTTTTAGAAGCATCCATTCCAATAAATTTGAATTTATTGAGAAGGCTGAGCTCATTTTTCTAAACATCCACACATCGTTTTATACATATGAAATATATCCTATTTAAATCATATCAGTTTCTTAGTCCTGATTCAGTTAAAAAGTTGCAATCGTTTTAGATAAATTTTTCTTCATTGCAGTAATTTCAGCATTTCGATCGTCTGAAGGTAGCTCATGACGTATGATTAAATTTTCAAAACATTCAATTTTTAGTAATTCCATTTAGAATATGCCAGGCACGCTGTGTTTGGAAGCACGCGAATGCCTTTCATTAAATCGTATTTGGTAAGATATAATATCGGTGTAGATACACCATAGTTAAATCATAAAATGAAACTACGTATGTAGTGTAAACGCATCGTTTTAATTATATCTCATATTGTGGCTACCTTCACAACGAGATACCAGGCATTGCATTACTTCGAATAAGTAACGCTTCTCTAGTAGAGAAGACTACTGTTTCTTATTCTTAGTGGGCAACACCCGGACGGCACCGATTCAAAGCTTGGTCTTTCATCGTTGGGTGGGCAGGTACCCCAGGTAATGCAAACATGCCATCACAGTTGCAAAGTTAATTCCACAATATGAGAGATGCTAAATGGTGAACAGAATGATACTGTGTGGATGGTGGTGCCCACTGAGAATAAGTAACAGTAGTCTTTTGTACTAGAGAAGCGTTATTTATTGGAATTAGTGCAATGCCTGGTATCTCGTTGTGAGGGTAGTCACAATATGAGATATAATTAAAACTATGCCTTTATACTTAATACGTAATGTAATTGTATGGGTGTATTTACACCGATATTATGTAGTTAATTTAAAACCATATGGAATTATGCCTTGTGCATTTCGTCTTTAAATACAGTATTTGGTAGGATCAGTTTGAAAATTTTGGAAAACCGGTAAATTTATGCATCTTCCCTTGGACCTCGTGGGTAGTACATTTGGTAGAATCGCCGTCCTCCCGCACACCGGGTGGAAAAGCCCGAGTCCTGTCGATGACGTGAGGAATTTTTATGGGCCTTTTTCGCAATGTGGCTGAGTTAGTCGGTTTCGGGCGAGGTAGCGTGGCTTTTCCTCCAGCAAACAGAAAATCGACCACAGAATACAGACAATATATAGGGAGCAACGTGGCTTTTGGTCAGCCTGGTGTAATCTAATTTTTCTTCACTTCTTCTAGTAGTGAATTGCAGTCATTTAACTGTTTTATATCCATCGTTTAACATAAGGGCCTGCCATGCATAATGGCATTCTTATGGAAAGGACAGTTTTTATAATTTTGTGGTAGAGAAGTAGTGCTTAAAATTCGGAAGCCACAGATAAAATTAAATTCTGTTTAAGAATCTTCAAAGTTCATACGAGTTTTAATTGCTTATCGTTTTTGTAGCGTCATTATTCGTCAGCTACGGCAGAGTCGATGAAACATTTTGAGGATGTTGAGCGGATCTGTGAGGCTGATTTGGAATTAAGATCCCACTTTGATAACATCGATTCTGTTTTTCCAAATGTTTCGTTTCTCATCAGTTGTAGACGCAATGGAAATGAAGAGTTTTATTTATGTTATTTTACAGGGTAAATCGTAATTATCGGTGATGTTTCGAACCTGGCACAAGAAGAACATGCTCCAACTTTTCCTCCGACACAGAAAAAATTCGTTTTTTAATCGCTTTCTTCAGCACAAGAATGGTTAATAGATTGGTCTTTGAGAACTCCAGAGATAAAAAAAAAAAAAATCACATGGGTTTAAATCAGGTGATATTGATTTAAACTTTGCCCTTTGCCATACACCTCAGGTTAGCGGTTAGAAACCACTGTGTTGTCAGGAATTTCATTTACAAACTCTTCACGTCGGCTGGAGAGTATTCAGTGTTACCAACCAAATTCTAAACCTTTCTCTACAGAGTAATGATAGTACAAAAATTTTGAAGCTTGCGATACTGCAGCAGAAAAGAAATAGTATGAATTCAAATTCACCCTGTATATTAATAAAGCAAATGGGTTGGTAGTAACTTCTGAAAGTTTGGAAGATCAGGTGAATGTGAGATGCCCGGGAAGTATTATGGGTTTTCAAGAAATACTTGTTACAAGATTTAGTCTGGTAGGCAGCTTTTTTGGACTTCACTAATTTTGCACTTATTGCGTTTTCCACAAAATATTGAAGTATATACAGGATGGTTTAAAACAAAAAAAAAAAAAAAAAAAAAAAACGCTCATAATAAATGTACTTAATATACTTTCAATTAACTCTTAATTTTTTTGACGACCTTGTAGTTTAACACTAATTAACAATTTCTGACATGTGCTGCAGTGTGTAAAAAAGGCTCATACCTGTTGCAAACCGAGCAACACCCTTTTAGAAATACAGTACAGCAATGCTTTTGTTATTATGAGTGAAAGGGTGCGACTCTTTAATTTTCGACATAGTTTAATGGGGAGCAGAAATTGTGTGATGGGGTGAGGTGATGTTACTTAAATGCATTGATAGTTCCTCAGTGACGATTCGTTTGCCATGGCATTTAAAATATCCCGTGAAATGGTAAACAGTTTTCAACATTTTTAGTTTTGGAAGATCGATACAGAAGCTATAATGCCGATGTTATGAATACAAAAATTTAAGACAATTCTTAAGTGTTTTTTGCGAAAATCGATCATCATGTCACAGACAATAGATACTCTTAGTGGTCAGCTTGCAACTCGATGATCGAGCAGAAAATTTCATGTGTTAATGGATGGCAGGCATCGCTGCAAAAACTCGCTATACATTTGCACGAGTCTTACGAAGGAACCTAGCACAACCTCGAATCGGAAATGTGTATCGGTTTTACGTGATCTGAATGATGAACGCGAGTTGGGTATTTTGATCCTCAGGAGTATCAAACAGCTTGGTAATTCCCAACCACCATAATTACTAAAGTTGAAACATCATAACCTCTATAGCCGATTTTGATGCTGTAAACCAGCGGTTCTCAAACTTTCATCTGTGGGCCAATATCGATGAAAAAAAACAAAAAAAAAAAAAACAATGATAGATATTGTAATTAGGCCGTATATCGAGTTAATGCTGTGATATCACTACCATCCTCGCGTGAAAGAATAGTTGGAAAGAGTAGGGCTTGCAGGTACATCTTAAATTTAAATAAATAAAATTTCTGTTTATACTCCGCGACGACTGCACGGTCAGAGGAGTTTACAAGATATAGAGAATACAATAAACGGTACCGTATTTAGCAATCACGGGCTTGAACCCTAGTCACTTGTTTTGGCGACTCTGATACTGCGAAAATCCCAACTATCAAGTTGGGATTTTCGCAGTATCTACAGGTCAACTAATTACTTTCTGCGAACCAATCCCCACCTATATGCCCAGTTTCCTCCGTTTTTCTCCATATTTGGAATCGGTAAGCAAAAATTTTACCACCAAATTCGGTTAACAGGAAGTATTTGTGGAAGTCCTGCGCATTTGTATTAAACGGTTTCCACTGAAGTACACAAGTCTTATGACTATAAAATTTGAACAAAGATTTCCTTCACATTTCTACATATCATAAAAATGGCCGCGGGCCGCACTTTGTAAATCCCTGCTGTAAACTGACTACAAAATAATTTAAAATTCTGACCTCTAAGTACTAGAGGTCATAACTGTATGCTAAAGGTGTTTAGCATTGTTAGAATAACGTATTAGTTTCATCCTCAAGTATAACTCGAGCTAATGCAACTGTATGGTTCGCACAACTTTAAAAACAGTTTGTATAATTTTCAAGCAGCAGGATCTAGAAAATGCTATCATTCTCTTGGGGGGAACACACAACGGGGGGACTAATTTTTCGGTATAATAATTACCCAGATACTTACCTTACTCCGAAACACATGCTTTCCATGTGGAATAGCTAAAGATGATCATAGGACTGCCGGAAATTGTATTGATTGCATGAAAACAAGGGCTTAGAAATCGCAAAAAAAAAAAAAAAAAACAGAAGAACAAACAAACCTTTTCAGTATAGTTCTTTGTATTACTATTATTTTGAAGAGGTCAGTGAACTGTATATCTTCCCATCCAAGTAGTAGGAAATGGTGCTGACCATTAATACTATTAAACAGAAGCTTGCTTTATTGCTGCTGGTTTGTAGTCCTCTTGCAGATGGAGAACTGGCACTTTCATTCTTCCTAAATTGTTTGTAGGTCTGGATAACCGTTTGTCACTTTTCCAAATAAAAGCACTGATAAAAGCGATGTCTAATTTTACAGCCATGTTACTTCCATTCAGCAATAGTAACACAGAATTAATGGCTTCTATCCCACAAGTGTGGCTGTCTTCTCAGAGATCACGTTTCTACTTTATAGATCAGGCTATCTGCCTTTTGGTAATGGACAAATACCTGACTTGTAAATAATTGAGTGAGTTTCTTTTAAACCATTATCTGTATGGCGTCTAGACGTATCCGTGGGCAAACTTAAGTAGTGACATGAAAAGTTGAAATACTCCTCGATCTTGGTAAAATGCACTTTCTGCTGCTGCTTCTGCTTTTATTAAACATTTACTACTAGAATATCTTGTTGTCACGTGAATGCAGTGGCTGTTCGTCTGCACTCTTCAAGCAGCAGACTTGTTTTTAATATATATTCAAGTATTCCACGTGCACATCTTCGGTTGGTGTGAGTGAAACTGACAGTTATCACTGCTGCGTTTTGAAATATGCATCTGAAAATATGTTTAAGCTATTTGCAGACGATAAAAATATAAAATCAAAATGGAAGTTTATTATCACTTTGTTTTTGGTTTTGTAGCACTGGATAAATTGTTTGCTTTAAACATGGAGTACATTAGTAGTAACTCCATCACATTTACGTGGTGTGGCAGTCTGGTTATTAAAGTTTAACCCTTTCTGATGACGTGGAAAATATCTTATTTTCAATGCTAGCAAATACCGGTTATGTTCTAGTATTAACCCTTTACAGAATATTTTCGAACTTTACTTGGAATAGTATAGGCAGACTCCAGCCACTTAAAATATTCCATCATCTTTCATTACTGTAATAGAAGCACAAACAAAAGTTGAATTATCAGTTTGGCCGATTACGTTAGTGAATAACAGAGGGCACATCGCGTTCATTCTGAACTCCGCAAGGCATTATCACATCCAAGAAATATTAAGCAATATATCTTCACAGTAGTTGGGAAGATGTTCTCCTCGGGTTCCATAATTGATGCTAGCTGTATAATAAACTGCTTGCTATTATCAGTAATGGAACTACACCCTTGTTGGAGTTTTCTTTTTCTGTGGATTCCCGAAACTACCATCCAGTACCTGTCACGAAGGATGAATGTTGGGCTACCTATTAATATATCAAGTGTGGTAAAGTTGCACTTATCATTAAGTACTGTTTCTGAACCTCTGGTTGCTGCGCTTTTGGAACCATTAATATTCCCCCCCCCCAACACCAACACCTTAAATTATATATATTTAAGAAGTTCAAATTCTTGATCTAATTTTTGCAAGTGACCATTATGACAGTATTAGTTTCACATACGTAGATGACGAGCACAGTTATAAGTTACATTGATTTAATACTGATTATATTATCGATTACTCCACGGTTGGATTTACATGAAAACGATTAATAAAGCTAACATTTTATGACTAACTGTAGGTTTTCAAGTTGACAGGTAAAGTGTGCTGTGTCTTTGTATTCTTTATAAGGAAATTTTGATAATTTTCCAATCTATAAAAGGATATTATTTATTATTATATAATTGGGAAAGGACGTCACTTGGTTTCTATCCATAAGGTAAAATTTCTATTATATTTACTAATAGAAATATAAAAAATTATACCACGTTAAAATTCTTAAATAGATTATATGAAACTCATATAATACAAGCTCAATACTACGCCAATTTGTTAGTAGGTGTTGTTTCAGAGCATTTATGGTCTGAAGATGGGGTTCGGCAAGAATCCTGAAACGTTATCTAGTATGTTGATAATCGTTAATATACGGAATTTATGGGCTAGTGCCATTGCGGTGGCACTAGATATATTACATTGCGGATGTAGTGTGTGTGTGTATATATATATATATATATATATATATATATATATTAGTTAATGGGGAAGATTATCGTAAAAGACATACCTAGATAAATCTATGGAGAACGCATAGATGAAGTATGTTACATATACACAAAGGATAATATACAAAATCTTATCGCTGTATACCCACAATTTGGGTGATTTCCTCCGGGGTCAACTACCCAAATTGAAAGAAAAAACAACGGAAAGGAAGGGGTCTGTTTCTGTAATGATCAATATGCACTATAGCAAAATCAATTTTGAGGTTATATAACAAATAATAATATTTGGGATTATATAAAATATTATAGAAATTTCAGATTTATGTAATGCATAGTACACATTGATCATCGTTGATCCGACAGAGAACGAAGGATATAAAGTTAAAAACTAAAGCACGAATAAAGTATATGGTAAAAGCAGACTTACCATGTCCAAGCAAAAGAACCACGTGTGGACCTTACTGTAGCCATAAAAGTAATTGTTTATTGTTGTTTGGTTTTTAGGAGCATTAGCAACTAAGGCCATATTACTCCGGGGATATTCGGTGGTCAGTCCCTGACCTTTCTGCATCCTCCGTATTTTGTGGTCACGGGCTCGAACCCCGGTCTAATCAAGAAGCGTGTGTTACGCACTGCTGCTCCTGGCTACGGAGGCTCCCAAAAAAGTAATGGAATTATGTATAATGTGTGGCCCATAGTATAAATGGCTAATGAAGTAGGAATGACAGTACTTGAACTCCACTAAGGCGAAGATATAGTGGTATGTTTAGAATTTTTTTTTTTTTTTTTTTCCTCCCTACATTATGGGCTAGTTATTTCTCCGAAATTGCCCTAACAATTTCGGAGAAATAAGAGTGAAGAGTATAGGATAACTGAAAGTCTGATGCAAGATATAATAAGTTAATGCTCGGATAAGGATCGGAAGCCCGTTCCTATAGTAGAACCCTGAGCTGAATTTGCAAGTAATTATGCGTGAAGTGGGGTGATATACCGGTATATGTACACTGATGTTCAAAGAAAGTGCATCACCGCTTAAAATTGTAATTGTCGTCCGAATAACGTAAGTATCTGGCAATATATCTTACAGGTTGCATCAGATAAGATTGACACGCGTAGGTGATGACGTAATATTGCATCAGCTGTTACTTTCTGCTTTATAACCACGCTCTGCAAGAGTTGCGGTCATTCCTTGCTTGTGTCAGGATGGCGAGTTACGTGCAGTTGACGCCACAAAGAAAGAGTGCTATTGTTGCTTTACGTGAGAAAGGATGTTCTTTCCATCATATTGCTTATAGAGTGTCTTGTAATCAGTCGACAGTGAGTAGATTTCTTTCCAAACTCAAGAATACTGGTTCTGCTGATAGGAAAAAAAAGGAACCGGACGCAAACGAGTCTCTACTCCAAAACAGAACCGCATTTTGAAGCGCTTATGCCTTAAAAACCGTATAGCTTCTTCGTCTGAGCTGAAAAGAGAATGAGAAGAATATCCAGGAGTGGTAAAATGGCCTTGTAGCCCGTCTTCCTAAGAAGAAGCCTCTCCTCACACAAAAAATGAAAAACGCCCGATTAATTTGGTGTAAGGAGCATGTCAAATGGACCCCCGAGCAGTGGAAGTAATTTTCTCTGATTAGAAGAAATTTAACCTGCATGGCTCTGATGGGAGACAAACGATTCGCCGTAGACGTGGTGAAGAATACCATCCGGACTGTATGCTGTCTACAGTGAAATTCCCTACCAGCCAAATGATATGGGGGTGCATTTCGTATCGCCGAGTAGGTCACCTGCAGCTTATAAAAGGTTCCGTAAATGTCAGTGGATACCTAGCTATGTTGGAAGGCAAATTGCTGCCAACCATTAGAGACCATTTCAACCTGCCAAGTAACTGCGTCTTTCAGGACGACTCTGCTCCTTGTCATCGGGTGAAAAAGTGTAAGTAGGCACTTCTGTAGTTACTTTAGCTTCATTTCTGCATTAGAGGTTCGACATTAATGTGTTTACATTTGTTACAGCTGAAAAAATGGATGTTTGGAAGAACGCTCCTAGCTGGCCAGAAAACGGCCCGGACCTGAATCTTATAGAAAACTGTTGGCATCGTGTTGAATCTGCAGCTGCCAGAAAGAAACCAAAGACCCTTCGTGAACTTCAGGAAGCCATAATTCGTGTTTGGAAGCACGAACTATCAGTTGATTATCTTCAGAAATTGACCATGTCAGTGCCTCGATGGTGTGCCTCTGTCATCAGGGCCAGAGGCGGTTCAACTAAATATTAGTTTGCAACTGGTGAACTTTTCATTTTGTTTTCCATTAATAATAAACTGAAGCAAATTGAGGGCTTCTGATAACATATCAGCCATAATTGTCGTGTTTACCAAAACTGTTGTATAAAGGTTGCAAATGCTCATTTTGGAATATTTTGAGAGCACCTGCCAAATATTACTTAACTTTGCCTTAACTATTGATAAATATATTTTGTTTATATTTCTGTTTTGTGATGTTAGTCATTAATGTAACATATCTTCACGAAAAAGCGTTAAAAATGTGAAATTTCTAGGTGATGCAGCAATAATAATAATAAATTGAACATATAATAATAAAAAAAAATATATATATATCTCAAGGTGGGATAGAATGCAGAGCAATGTGGAATACTAAAGAATAAATAAAAATAAAAAAAAGGTTGAGAAATACACTAAGTTGCTAGCCGGTGGGTACAAGTTTTTCCAAAGAGATGCATTTAATTTCATTGTAGTCAGCCTTTACACACTGGGAATTCAGAAAATATCTCTAAATCTGTACATGCCAATATCATTCTATCCCAATGCCTCGGGATTGCTTCCACATTGAACATTAAAAGTTCAATCTGTATAACTAACATCACAAGCTTTGTATAATAATTTCCCCATCCCATATCTAAAATATTACTTCAGAAGATCCATAAATATTTTAAATTTCAAAAAACTTCTACCAGAACCTATTTCTCTGATTTAGTAATTGTAAACTAAAATAACTGGTTTTAGATTCAGAACCGGACTTAGAGCTATGCGTATAGTATACACTATGCTTTCTTGGTGCATTACGGTCTGAAAAACTTGTAGCTACGGGCTAGCAACCTATAGTGTATTACTTAGGGAATAAACACATATATGTTGTCCTTAACTTTCGTTGGGAGGGCATAGTAAATAGTGTTAAAAGATCGGTGTTTTCCCCCAATTCCGCTTCGTCACTTTTTGAAGTTGTACAAACACTGTAAAGTCTAGGTGGTTTATGTGGTGTAGTGTCGGATTTTGTCGTTCATCTGGCCATTTAGCTGAGGATACCAGTGGAAAACCATCGACCCGTAGTTTCCTTCCTGGGCGCGGGGAGCCCGGCCAGGAAGAAGGAACTCAAGCTCTGGCGAGCCGAACCCTGGCGTCGCCTGAGCTAACCAGGGATGGGGAAAAATTGATGAGAAAAGGAGCGTTGGGGGTGGTAGTTCACGTTTGGAGGATTGGCAAAGAGTAAGAAGGTGAAAAACATTTTCACCGGAAACTTGAAGGTCGGGGACAGAGGGATACCCCTGCAGAGGCAATCCACACTTCACATGGGAAAGTGTTAAGAGCAGCGAAAAGTATTTAGGGTGGTAGCACCCACCATGCGAAGGATAAGGTAAGGAGGTGGATAATACGGGTCGGGCTCCAGACCACGCTCAAATAACTTATCACGGAGGGGGACCCATGCCCTGTTAGCAGATAAGAAGTTGTCATAGAAGACCTAACCATGAAATAACTCCAGGGGTTGTTGAATTCCACTTGCGTGATATTTTCTTGTTACTTGCCTAAAGTCACTCTCGTCTCATCTGTTTTTTGCCAGACACCAGTAAGTTCCTTCCAAATCCTTTTCTTCTCACGTTTAAAGTCATTGGCTGGGTCAGTTGTAATTCCAAGCAATATCTTAGACTGCCTTTTTTTCAGTTAATATGTCAAACCCTGGAAAGCAATGTATAAATCTACAGGCCAAATATTTGGAGTGCGTTGTTTGAAACTGTCCTGGGAACATTACTGATTGTCAGAACGGGTCTTTTTTGTGGAGATAATTTTCTGTTTCACTTTTACTTTGATAGTTTTTGGTACCAAACGCTTGCTGCATATGATATAATAGGTAAGAATATGTTTTTGTAGTAAAGGGACAATGTTTTCTTTGATAATCCTCGGTCTTTTTTTTGGAGATACTAATGACAGAAGCTGTGAAATTAGGGATTTTGTCCCTCAGTTTTATCACACGAGGCAAAAAACTGAGTTTATCATCTAAGGTGATACCTAAGTCTTCAATTTGGGATACATAGGGGATTTGAGCATTATTTAGTCGGATTTTGGAAGGTCTGTTATAGTTCAAGTGGTTCTTGAAAGTCATGAAAGTGGTTTTACTGGGGGATATTCTCAATTTGTTAACTGTAGCCCATGCCATCGAATCATCCAAGACAGGCTGTGTTTTTTTCTTCAGTTATTCTCCTTGAGCATCCATCCATCAAGAACGATCACCAAGTCGTCGACATAAGCTATCTTGTTGATACCATCGTGTACAATTGTTAACCCTTGATCTAGTATAGCGTTCCAGAAGAGGGGCCCCAACACAGACTCTTGGGGAAATCCTCTGGAAACCCGAGTCTGCTACGTAAATGTTTAGCCATAACCTTGATATATCTGTCACTAAAGTACGATCGCAAGACATTATAGATGTATGTATCGCAGTGTGCGGATCTCAAGGACCTGAGGGCGTTTTCCCACCATATAAAGTGTCAAAGGCGTCCACAAACACAAGTAGTACGTATTTAGCAACTGAGTTGGAGACATGGTTGTTCAGAAGATTTATAGCGTCTTCAGTCGACCGCCTTTTCTTTAAGCCATATTGTGCATAATTGATTTTCTTCTAACATATTCCGGAGGCTAACATTCGCTCAAACAACTTCCCAAATTGCGATTTTTACGTCATTGTTAAATTATATCGGTTTATAATTGAAAAAAAAAAAAAAAAAAACTTTAAACGAATAGAAAAGCGTTGTTCATCTCTCTCTCTCTCTCTCTCTCTCTCTCTCTCTCTCAGGTTGTGGTAACTAAAAACAGCAAGTTCATTTGCTTTTAGTCAGAGTATGAATATAAACAAAAAGTACCTGTATATATTAAGTAATCTTATATTCATTCAAAATGCATCAGCCATAAGAATCTCATGCAAAATTAAACACGCACAAGTCTGTGCTTACAACGTGTTTCATTTTACGCTTATATGGAATTTCAAGTACTATGTGTAACGTTACCTTAAATAACAAGTGCCTTATCAGTCTATCTTTTCTTCTTTGGTTTTTAGAAGTAAAACTTAAAGTTCCATTTGACCATCGAAGCGTAAAATTACCGTAAGATGGAAATAAACTTGATATTCATGAGTTGGAGTCTTCTGCATATTTAATTTCAACATTTCAGTGACAACGAAAGCAAAATTTTTCTAGAATAAATTATTATTCTTGTTTAGTACGTATATTACGATGGACTGACCTCATGGAAGCTGTTCCTTCAACTTCCTGCCTGCCCTGAACTTTTTTTACAGTGCTACACGTATCTAAATAGGCGACTGGTATATCTAGGTTACACGAGCTGGTTTAAAAGTATGGTACATTGTTTCGTAAGAAGATGGTTATTTAGTAGAACTCCTCCGAAACTGCATAAAACGATTTGACACACTATAGAAGAGCTACGTGTGACATTTAGATATTATGCGGAAGCAATGTCGACTTCTCTTACTCGCAGTGCACTGATCTTTATAATCTAATTTAATGTATAAAAGCTCTAATGGAACCCCTTCAAGTTTCCATTAGCTAAATTGATGCAAAAATTCGAATAAATTTTTCAGAAGCCCCTTCTTACCAGTATTGAGAAGTTATCACTGCATTAGGATGAGATGCTTATACATGTTATGAGAAAATAGAACACAATTACCGAACTTTTATTTCAGATTATTTTGTGAAAGGAAAAACACATGAAAGAGTGAATTCTAAATAAAGATAAGTAATTTGTATTTTTAAGTGCTCGCGTATGTGTTTATCCTTTGGCCCTCAAATGAGGTAAAAAAAAAAAAAAAAAGTAAGTAAAACAAACAAAAGGCATAAATATTCTGACATCATTAAAATATCATCATCAAAGGTAATTTAATTTTGGCACATCTGTGAAGGCAGAGTTAGTAGGCAAAACTTAGTAATCCCTGAAATACTGAGATAAATTCTCAGGATGCCACGTCATTTCCACGTTTTTCAGGCAATAGAGTTTCATTTTTCTGTATGTGCAAAATACAGAATTATAGCTAACAGCTATAATTTTGTATAGCTGTTATGTTATAGCCAAAATGCTGACGCATTTTGTCTATGGCGTAAGAATAGCATAAGCGTAAATATTTATATATGAATTCATTATAAAGGCTCAGAGCATCAGGTTAGTTGCAACTATTCCACTTTACCATTACAATAAATATTAAGTTGTCAATGTTATGTAATCGGGGTCTTCACTGTTGGATGGCCAATCACGTTTTCAAAAACAAGGAAGGCCCTGTTGTTGAGATTTTGTTCCTTACAAGACATCTTCACGAAGAAGGGAAGTGAAAGTTTTTTTTTTTTTTTTTCCCCCCAGATTTTAAATTAAAAATAAACGACGTAAATCGGAGACTATATATAATACTTTAGCGACCTGAATTACCGTGCTATATGTACTTTTATCTACGTTCCAACTTACGGTTTTAAAGTAAAGTTAAAATTTCACATCTTAAAATTGTTTGTAAGTTGATGATAGCATAATTAAATATAGGGTTTACAAAAAGGAGAGAAAACTGAATCCTTTTGACGTTGGTGGTAAAAAAGTTGGTAAAACTGAGTTCTGTAAAACAGATCAAGCCGACTCTTAGAACCCAGTTTACAAATCCTGTATAAAATTTAAAAGAAAATTGCGTATTCTAGCTGAAGCATGAAATAGTGTTTCTGCATTGATGCTAAACAAAATTACTTATATCTGTTTAATTTTCGAAATGAAAATAATTTTTAGTAACAATTTGTTACTACATTTCGCATTCTGTTACTGCGAATCTATTTCGCAGTAACAGAATTCGCAATAACAGAATACATTTCGAAGTAACAGAATTATTTAATAATTCTGTTACTGCGAAATGTAGTACAGGATGTTGCTGTTCTTATATTTGAGAAAATTAAATTTGAGTATTCTATATCTTCTGATCTGTTTTATTGTGCAGAAAAACCCCGTAATGCGTCTGCCCCTGCTCTTTACAAAAATTACAGTTTTTTTAAAATTATTGCCTTTCCGAAAAAATCGTATTCACACATATATAACTCTGCGTTTAAGGAAATGTTTTAAGATTTCTTCAAAGTAGAAGGCGAAAAAAACAGTAAACTGACCTTTAAGTGATGATCATTCTGTACCTTCGCGTTTGACCACAAATCATATTTTTGAACCTCCTCGTAGCTTAATGATACTTAAGACAAATGCTCTGTTGAATTGAGATCCATAACTATCCAAGCCTGGGAAATAGGGAAAGGATGCAGTTTTATTCATCAAATCACTCGTGTGTATGAGCTCGATATTCACTCCCGAATATCATCGAATCCTGGTGTCCTCTCCATCTCAACAAAACGTGACATTCCATAATTTCTCGCTGATCATGGGTCAATGGCTTCATTTTGTTTTCTTTGTATGTTTTACCTACCATCTACAGGAAGAAGTGGAAGTCATCAAATAAGAATTTTCTTTTCTAGTATCCAGTTCTGGTTGTCTTTGTTTCACTGTATCCATTTCTTTCTATTGGGTAGTGGACGATGGAGTATTCTTGCTACTATAGCCTACTCTGTACAGACTATCTCAGTAAAACCACAGTTGTACGATATAATGCAATCCCATTTGTTGTTAATTCACGCTGACTGCTCGCTAGTGGCAGGCTCAGTTTCTTTGCTGGATGTTCCTAATAAATTGTCCACGGAGTGTATGCTTTTTAGAGAGCATGTCTAGCACATTTAGTTTGCTCCCAATATGTAGCCATGCGTACTGTATAGAGTTATTATTCATGTCACATTGCAAATTTGCTTCACAAAAGCAGATATTTTGAAATAATACAGACATTTGGAATATCCTGTTTCGAAAGAATACCTGCACTTCATTTGCACTGAATTAAAGGTACATCTCATTTTGAAACAAGTTCAGTTTCGCATTTTCCAAAGCAAAAATCAAAGTAATTTAAGATGTCATTTACATTATTCGGTCACAAAATACGTCACTTCTATCCATTTCCAACAGGCTCTTGAAAAGAGTACTTTCTGTGCATGTAACGTCAGTAGGTTGAGATGGTGCATATATCTGCGTTTAACACTGAATCCTTTGTTGTTTTTTTTAGTGGTCCCTGCTCGCTCCCTCACAAATTGCATTTGCCCTCTATGAAACGTCTGTGCATAGTGGATATCAATTCTGATTGCCATTTGACTTCCAGGGAAGTTTACAATTCCCCCCCCTCTCTCTCTCTCTCTCTCTCTCTCTCTCTCTCTCAACTGTTAAACAGGACCCTTGCAACCGAGTAAGTTATCCTCCTCTCTAAATTGGACAGTACAACTACGAAAAGTTTGACGTCTTCATCCAACAAGAAGGAATTCTATTCGTCAGTAGATTTGTGTTCGTCTGACGGCTGTCAATTGCCAGCTCTCAGGGAAGTTCTGAGGATCAGCCATTGCTGCCTTCTAGAAATAATTGGTTTGTGCATCCATCCAAAAAAGTACCACTATTTCAGGCTAAGACCAACAAGTTAAAAAAAAAAAAATATAGTAAACAAACAAATAAATAAAACAGGAAAATACCGTTGAAAGATAATTCTTCCTCTAACAACATTTACAATTTCGCAGTCTTCGGAACTTTAATAAGACCTAGAATATTTTTGAAAACATTCTGCTGCAACAATCAACACTTGCTATGGACCACTATAGGTGATGCCAGTATGAATAAAAGAAAAGGAGGCTGACAAGTTAGGTCGTATGTAATTTTTGAAGTAAATTTAAATTGTACATTATTAATATCGATGCTAGAGTACTTTAAAATAAAAGTACTGTATGTAGAAAATGTACAATCTCAGATTATATTACCTGTTTTCTATACATTATCAAAACATATGTTGCTATTCGAATTGATGTGACACAGCCAGGACCAGGTTGTTATGACTAAAAGCACCTGTCTCGGGTGCAAGGCATGAATGGGCACAAGAGTTGAGGAATTTAATGATATACTTAGCTTTAATGATAGATACAAAATACCTTACCATGGCTCTGTGACATGATATCACAAAACAATACAAAATGTCTGTAAATAATAAGTTGAACTCCTCTGACTGTTACACCCAGGCTATCCCAGAGCATAGACAGAATTTTTATTTTATTTAAAAGCTTGATTAAAAATTTAAAGCGTTTTAAATTCATTTAAACCTGATTTTGATTTAATCAATTCATTTAAAATTAATGAAATAAAGCAATGTTACACAATGTGCACACAAGCTAATTATCTTTCATTACTTAATGTGGTGTGAATGTCCGCGAGGCGTATCATTTCCATAGTTTTTTTAGATTTACATAAAATAAAAAGTAAATGCATTTTAGGACCGGTATGCGACTTCCCCTAGTTATTTGTAGCTTTCTTTTCAAAGAGAAAAAGTATTTCTTGTGTCGACAACTATATACAAGACATTGCAAGCAATATCTTGTAATCTCCTTTCTGCGAAGTGTTTAATAATATTAGAGGTGTTTAATATTTTTCGTTATTAGAAGAGATGGACATTTAATAAATACAATTAAAAGCCTATGCTTTTAATTGTATTTATTATTATTATTTCTTTACGAGAGACGTTTTGAAAATTTCATAGCTTGAGTACGAAGAGTTTATTTGAGGAGTCTGGTAACTGTCTTACTTTTCACGTTTCAATATTAGTTCCCTTTGGAGTAAATACACTTTCGCCGCCCATGCTGCAATTCGTTGATTCCGGCCGCGAAGAAATTTTTTCTCTCGGGCCTCTAGGAATGCATTAACGCCACTGTCGGTGAGAAAATGGATGCCAGCCAGGTTTTATTTTTTTTTTGCTTTCAAATTAGCATTGCAGCCATAGTAATGACAGACTTGTTAGCAGGCGCGTTGTCTTGGTGGAGCAAGACTTTTGTTTTCTTAGGAGTTTGTTTTCGTTTTCACGTAACTGCCTCGCAAAGTATGCGTAATATGCCCCTGTGACTGCATGACCTTTCTGAAAGTAATCCACTAGCAACACTCCATCAGCATCCCAAAAAACCGATGCCATCACCTTGGCAGCAAAAGAAATCTACTTGGCTTTCTTTACAGGGAAAAAGAGTTGTTTGAACTGCCACCTTGTCTTTGGCTGAAAGTGATGGACCCACGTCTCATCCATGGTCACACACCTTGCAAGGAAATTTGCTGGATCTGTTTGAAAACGATGCACATGTTCACTTGACAGGGCTAGCCAGGTGGGTAAAGTGCCTGTCTGGCAACCCAAAGGTCGCGGGTTCGAATCTCGCCTCGGGCTTGGATCAGAATAAAAAATGCAAAAACTTTGGGAGGTGCATTATGGCCAGAGAAGTCGATGCGACAACAACAACAAAAAAAAAAAAAAACAACATTGTTCACTTGACAACTCTTGTGGGTTATTGTTCTGCCGTCAACAACTTTAGGATCCATCGTGCTGACACCTTTTTCATAGCGAGAATCGCTGTTGTTATGCGGCACACACGTTGAAACGAGATGCCCAACACGCTGGCAATGTACCGAACTGTCACTTGCCAATCACTCATCACCAGATCATGCACACTGTCTGCAACTTCTAGAGTGGTGGACGTTGCAGGTCTTCCACAGAATGGATCACTTTCCAGGGTCTCCCTTATTTAAATTCTGCTGCCCACTTCTTAACCGTGGGAAGGGGTGTCCTTCCCCAGTGTTGTAACCATATCCTCATGAATTGCCTATGTTTTAGTCCCTTTTTTCCCCAAATATTGGATGACTGCACGGTGACTGGTTTTTAATTGCCATCACCTGTAATTAAAAAAGAAGACTTTGTTAAAACTGCATGAAACTTGGTGGGTTACCGTTTGAAGTGTTATTTCATTAAGTACAGACTTTTTTAACACTGTACCACTATCCTTGCATTCTTAGGCCACGAACTTTTGAAACCCCCTTTTTATTTGTTAATTAAACAAAAAATAATCCAACATGGAGCTTGTGTTTTATTGGTTTATTTTGTAAATTATTTTATTTAGCTAAATATAAATAACAAGTACCTTGTGTTCTTTTTGTGTCTACGTTTCCATACGTTTATGGTCAGTTCAATGCTAACAGCCCGTATCCATTCAGTAGGTCTGAAAACGGGTTTCAGCAAAACCTCGAAAAGTAGGAAACCTGTATTAATGTAGTAACACTTCAATAGATATCTTAAAACAAATACTCACTTGGTGTAAGTCTCATTTTCTTTTAACTTTAATAGTTTTTATTATGCTGTCAGAATTATTTCCAAGGGCAAATGAATCAATAAGAAACTCTCTTTAGTGTTGCATCCTCTCCTCCAGCTTACCCCATAGAAAATTATATCATAGGCCAAAGGACAATTTTTAGATAATCTAGTCGATCGTTCAATCAAACAAGTGTGATTCTATATAAGATTAAGATTCTATTTGTTAGAGATAACAATCCTTTTAAAAATACAACTGCTAAAGTTAATGATGTTTGCGAGTTCATCTGCCATCACATTATTTTGGAAATTTTCTAATTGTTTTGGGATAATACACATTTTTAACTTTTCATTCTTTCTGTTATAACTGAATGTCCTTGTTCTGCTGTTATGGTCACAGAAGAAGATACCATTTTTAAAAATAATGAAATTATCTTTAAAATATCGAAGTTCATACGAAAGTTATTAGTATTTCCAAATAGACTGATTATTCATACGTATCTATAATGGGTGATTAATATGAGATTGTGATGCAAGTCAGAACTGTACGCCGACCGGGCTAGACGGGTGGGTAAGGTGCCTGCCTGGCAACCCAAAAGGTCGCGGGTTCGAATCCCGCCTTGGGCTTGGATCAAAGTACTACAAAAAACCTTGTGAGGTGCATTATGGCCACAGAAGCCGATGCGCCAACAACTACCAAAAAAAAAACAGGACTGTACAGTATGGATATAGATGGAAACTTGAACAGAATTCTATTTTCAGTACTACATTTAAAAAGCTCGTAAATCATTGGTTCCATAACTTGCATTTCACACAGTGCCAAAAATACAAATGGAAAACCAAACTTTCCTTGCAGTTGCGCCAAAAGTATCATTTAAGTTCAGCTGATGGTATTCGTAGTTGAAGCATCACTTGAAACCCGGCCCGTGTTCGTTGTTTGCTGACTGCGTTCCTTTTAGTATTGACCAGTACTTTGCGATAAAGTCAATCGTAAGTTTCTTCTTAGACCTGTTAAGAACAGTAAATCGTCGATTATCCGAAGAGGATTACTTAGTTTGCCTTGTTAGCACGCTTAGTAATTATCTTTTAGCTTTCACATCTTACTTGTATCCCTCTTTTCCAGTTCATTTCCCAGCATGACCTTTTTTTATCTGTTAAAGACCTTAAGAATCTTATCAGATCCAGCCAGAAGTTTGGAAATGTATATTTGTGATAGTATTTTTTCACTGACTTGTAACATGCACATGTTTTTGTTGAGTATATACTCGTAGTATAATTCAAAGACTTGACTTCTTTTTTTTTTTTTTTTTTTTCCTTTCGTTATTTGTTAATTTTGGATTTTTGATGAGCAAAGGTAATCCTTTCATTTCCGAAATCGATATCATCGGTTCGAGAATATGAGAACTATCGTAGTAATGGAAAAGTAATGAATTTTAGTATCTCGCTATACATTTAGGCAACAGGATATAATTAGAGGCCCCACTTTTTTTTTATGGTCACTTTTGGCATAAAGTTTATCTGTCGTTTATTGACTGGGTGTGTTTTCAATAAAACAGCCTCCATATGCATTCATTTACTCTTATCTGTCAAGGTACCGAACTTTCTTAACTTTCAGTATCCCGAGCAGTAAGTGGCATGTTGCTAGGTTAACAGCACACCAAGCCAGTGAACGAACGATGTCTTTTATATTTAGACTGGATTACTGTGGCCGCTAACTTCATTAAGATATCTGTTTTAGCCATAAAATATCTTACAAAAATATTTTATATAGAGATATATATTAATATGTAATTAACCTGTTAATATTATTTAATGGTTTCTGAATTTTATTTTTCAGGGAGGAACTTTTCCCAGTAAGGACTGGAAATCGTATCCACAACCCTTATGCTTCCTTCTCCTTAACTTGTCTTCGTCGCACCATCCTGTCGAACATCTAAAATGATTCGTCGGAACAGTAGACGGATGTTGAAGTTCATTCTGACGGTCGGAATCGTGATGGTGTGTGGTACGGTGGTTGTAAAGATCGTCTTTACACCGCATATTCTGCAGGACCCGGATGTTGAACTGCCAGACAGTGCTGGAATGATGCCACAAGCGCCTGAAGCCTTACGAAAGGCAAAAGTAAGTTAATCTGTGATTTAGTTAAATCATTCCATAAACGGGTGCTTTAAATTTTATTAATTTGAATAATTTTATTGCGTCAAACAGCAAAGTTAGTTGGCTGGGGTTCAAAAAGATGTTTTTGTTTAGCCAAGTAGGGTGAAATATTTTTAATACTTATCGAAAAAGAATGTATTATTTTGAGCATATTACTTCTACTGCAGACAGAAAATCCAGCATAATGTTGGTTCTACTGAGAGTAGAAGTTTGTTCTATTTCCGTAATATACACGGGTGTTCAAAGAAAGTGCATCACCTAGGAATTTCACATTTCCAACCCTTTTCCGCGATGGTATGTTACATTAATGACTAGCAACACAAATAGAAATATAAACAAAATATATTTATTAATACATGTAGTTAAGGCAAAGTTAAGTAATATTTGACAGGTGCTCTCAAAATATTCCAAAATGAGCATTTGCAACCTTTATACAACAGTTTTGGTAAACACGACAGTTATGGCTGAAATGTTATCAGAAGCCCTCAGTTTCCTTCAGTTTATCATTTTAAATGGAAAACAAAATGAAAAGTTCACTAGGTGCAAACTAATATTTAGTTGAACCGCCTCTGGCCCTGATGACAGCAGCACACCGTCGAGGCATTGACAAGATCAATTTCTGAAGATAATCAACTGATAGTTCGTGATTCCAAACACGAATTATGGCTTCCTGAAGTTCACGAAGGGTCTTTGGTTTCTTTCCGGCAACTGCAGATTCCACACGATCCCAACAGTTTGCTATAAGATTCAGGTCCGGGCTGTTTCCTGGCCAGTTAAGAGTTGTAATCGACCGTTCTTCCAACCATCCATTTTTTTCAGCTGTAACAAATGTAAACACATTACTGTCGAACCTCTAATGCAGAAATGAATCTAAAGTAACTACAGAAGTGCCTACTTACACTTTTCGCTCGATGACAAGGAGCAGAGTCGTCCAGAAAGATGCAGTTACTTGGCAGGTTGAAATGGTCTCTAATGGTTGGCAGCAATTTGCCTTCCAATATAGCCAGGTATCCATTGGCATTTACAGATCCTTTTATAAACTGCAGGTGACCTATTCTGCGATACGAAATGCACTCCCCATATCATTTGGCTGATAGGGAATTTCACTGTAGACACCATACAGTCTGGATGGTATTCTTCTCCACTGAAAAAATAACTGACTTCCACTGCTCGGGGGTCCATTTCACGTGCTGCGGGTGTGAAAAAAAAAAAAAGCACATGTAGATGATAACAACAGAACTCACTACTCCTAGCACCAAATACTAACACTTTTTCAGGGTCTCGATACAGAGTTTCTGTACGATCACAGAGGACAAGGTGGAGATGGGCGTCTGCCTGGGAGGCACTCCGATACCGGAACACACACACGCGCGCGCATATACACCCTTAGGATGGATATATCGTGAATGTATATAAATTAATTGTATAAATTAATTGTAAATTAATTTATCTTGGAATTGTACATAAACTTTGTGTGTAAATAAATAAATAAATGAATGAATGATTGAAAATTTGACATGCTCCTTAGACCAAATTAATCCGGCCTTTTTCTTATTTTGTGTGAGGAGGGGCTTCTTCTTAAGACCACGGGCTACAAGTCCATTTTTGAAGAGGCGTCTTCTGACTGTTGCTGCACCTGCTACCACTCCTGTATGTTCTTCCCATTCTCTTTTCAGCTCCGACGAAGAAGCTTTACGTTTTTTTAAGGCATAAGCGCGTCAAAACGCGATTCTGTTTTGGTGTAGAGACTCGTTTGCATCTAGTTCCTTTTTTCCTACCAGCAGAATCAGTATTCTTGGGTTTGGAAAGAAATTTACTCACTTTCGACTGATTACAAGACACACTATAAGCAATATGACGGGAAGAATATCCTTCCTCACGTAAAGCAAAATAGCACCCTTTCTTCGTGGCGTCAACTGCACGTAACTCGCCATCCTGACAGTCAAGGAATGACTATAACTGTTGCAGAGCGTGCTTATATAGCTGAAAGTAACAGCTGATGCAATATTACGTTACCACCTATGCATGTCAATCTTATTTGATGCAATCTGTAAGAAATATTGCCATATACTTACATGATGCCGTGAAGGGTACTGTAGAGTCGTGGCACCTGCGTGTACCGGTGAACCTTACAGTAAAGATCTTGTTTATTTATTCGGACGACAATTACTTTCTTTGAACACCAGTGTATGAAATGTTTCCAGTGGAATGCAATGGATGCAGAGTATCCCAGCCCACTAAATTATAGCATAGTTATAAAAAAAAAAAAAAAAAAAATGGTGGGAAGAAGCGAAAACTGTCCATGCACTCTATCTCCAAGATAACGCATCCTGTACGTTAGTCGATGGAACATAAAGTTTTTTTTTTTTTTCTCGCGAATAAATTCAAGACTGATCTGTTTCGGCACACAACCTTAAAGCCACTGAAAAGATCAGACCAAAACTGAAACAATCGATACTCTACTTTCGACTAGCTAATGATTCTATAAAAGTTTGGGGTGGATGGTACTTTCTCCTGTAGAATCTTGCCACTAGCACGAGTTCTTTTGTCGATTTTGAGGTTTTAGAGAAATTCGTAACGTAAAGGGCTGCGTGTAAAGTGAAGGCAACTGAGGCAATCGTCTGGAACTTCTAATTTGCTTATATTCGACTGGTCGTTATAATAAATCGCACCTTACGCTTGGGTACCGTAATCACAGATCAACTAAGTTTTGCTAATAATTGATAACGACGGATATGAGTAGAAGTAAACGTACCAACTGTGTTGTGCTGCACTTAGGGTGGTAGAAAATAAAAAATACCTGGCAGTAATTGTGGAGTCACATATGTAGTTTTCTGTCAATGACATACGGGTATTTATTGTCGATGATATACGGGAATTTTGCTAGTAGGTTAAAGGAGGTGATTATCCCTTTGTATAAGGTGATTATCCCTTTGTCTGGCCACGCCTTGAGTACTGCGTACAGGTCTGGAGGCCTCATTTTAGGAAGGATGTAAAGTTGCTTGAGCGAGTACAGAGAAGGGCAGCAAGATTGGTGAGGGTAACGAAGGTTGTGCTCCCCGCTTGTTGCCCTTATCTGTGAGGTAACCTGATTGAGGTGTTCAAGGCCTTGAATGGGTTGTCAGGCTTAATTCTGATGGGACTCTTCCTCTTGCTCAGATTACAAACCTGCTGGAGCGAAAAAATCAAATTGAGGAAAGACAGTTGTAGAATAGATGTGCGGAAATTTGCCTTTAGCCAGCTGGTAGTTTATTACTGGAACAAACTTCTATCTGTTTGTTATTATTTGTTATTTGGTTTTTTTTAGGAGCATTAGCAGCTAAGGCCATATTGCTCCGGGAAATGCGGTGGTCATTCCTTGACCTTTCCGCATCCTCCGTATTTGGTGGTGACGGGCTCGAACCCCGGTCTAATCAAGAAGCGTGTGCTACGCACTGCTGCTCCTTCCCACCTGGCTACGGAGGCGCAAACTTCTATCTGTCGTGAAAGTTGATAGCTTAAATGAATTCAAGGAGGAACTGAACCAACTTTTAGAAGGAATGGATGTGCGAAATGGCTTTTTTGTTTTTGGCCGATGCTTCATCAGCGTGCTTTCTTGCATCACATGCCTCTACTACTACTCTGCACGGTGCTTTACATATAATTGTTTTCACATTTAGATTAATATTCAGTTTTATTTTATACTTAACAAATAAAGCTGTAGGTTATCGGGCCTTTAAATATTAATAAATTTATTGTCAGTACTGCAATCAAAGTTAAATTTACGTTACACCTATATTTAACAAATTAATTATACACCTATTTCTATAGTACCTTACCTTGATCATAGAGATCGTTTAAGCACTGACGTCATACTGCGTCCCTGTTTCGGTTGGTAGCTGTATGATGATGGTATGAAGCTAAATTGCAGCGTCTGCTGTTACAACCACTCCTGAGAAAAATTTTCCAGAACTGTGCTATTTTTTCAGATAGGTATCGTTAGTGAAATTATATATAATTTAATACTTTAACTTAATCTCTTTGATTAGATAAGCATCGTTTACTTATTGATTAATAAAAATTGTGCAGTGAGCTAATAAAAATGCTACATTTACGCTGTTCAGATCATCACGTGATTAAGTGTTGACATGTCACACGAAGATTTACTTAATCTGCCGATTAAGTGAAATCTTAATCGCTTTAAAGGAACTTTAGCGACTGTAAAACAAACTGGGCTCATCGGCCTATACAGGCCGATGAGCCCAGTTTGTTTTACAGTCGCTGTCGTCTTGCAAGGATTGGCGTGATTTTTGGCAAAGGTATGGTAAGATGGACTCTTACGAACTCTCAACTATTGTCAGCATTGTTTCATAGAAAGAATCTTACCGTCTGAAGAAACGTGATGAAAATATAATAGTCCAATCGAACACATCCGGATTTCTTGAGGATAGCTCAAAGGTTAAAGTTGACCCGTAGAGCATTTCGTAATTAGTTTTCTTTTTATTCAACATCGACACAGCATACTTTATCCTTTTTTGATTGATCAGGATAAAAATAAATATATAAAAATCGGACGCCTGTTAGTTCGTGAATACTGTTTATCGTATGGAGCTTTGTTCGCATGCAAGATTGGGTGTAAGTTGGCGATTGGCTCGGCAATTTAACCTTACTTTTCCATTTATGTTGCTTCAGTATTCTGATAATACTCAATATATGATTTATAATT
The DNA here is from genome assembly GCF_048544385.1 of Mastigoproctus giganteus. Classification (NCBI taxonomy): domain Eukaryota; kingdom Metazoa; phylum Arthropoda; class Arachnida; order Uropygi; family Thelyphonidae; genus Mastigoproctus; species Mastigoproctus giganteus. The sequence continues at coordinate 49,404,119 of NC_143575.1, forward strand.
AATTTAACACATAGATAAATGTTAATCACAAATTAATTAGCGGATCGGCAGCTTTGGGAAATTGGAATTATGAATTTAATACTGATGTGCAAAGTAATTTGCAGTGCAGTTCCTCATCACAAATTATATAGTATTTTCGCATCCTGCTTCTTGAATTTTGTTATCAGTTGACCTTATCAGCATTACTTTTATCTCACCTTTTAGAATTAGTGAGATATTTCTTTTTCCCCCCAACTACAGTTAACATTTTTGCTCTGGGTTAAATTTATTGTCATCTAGTGACAAAAGATCATACTTTGTTTCTTGGATGGTTGATATATTCGTACTGTCTTCTAATTCCTTTATTTGTCTAACTTAGCTTGAACGCGAACATCCTTCTGTAGATTTTTACCGAGATAGCTAATGCTTTGAATGTTTTCGTCCAACCTATGGAAGAATGCTAGCTACTGTGCTGACTGACACATTGACAAGCATTATCAGTACAGACGTATTAGCTTTTCTTTTTAGATTTACTCTTGCCGTCTTATCAGTAGAAGCATAAGGTTTTTTCCTTTTGGTGATTTGACTATTTCACTGTCAGTATCCCAGATCTTTTTCGATTATCTTAATGTTGTACTTACGAGGGCTGTTTAAGAAAGACTTTTTTTTTTTTTTTTTCCCTCTTGGTATTTTCTGATAATGCTTTTAGTCAGAGTCGGGATGAGCTATTTCGGCGCCCGAGGCAGTTACTTGAAAGTGCACTCCTTTCCTTCCCAACTATTTCGTCTATAACAGGTCTGAAGTTCTTAAAAAGTTCATGAACGGGACATTGAGTTTAGAGGAAAGTACTTAATTTTTTTTTTTTTATTATTAAAAGGATTCTCCTTTTCGAACAGCTCATACTTTTATTCTGCTTTCCCCGGTGTGGGAGTCTTAAAAATTTGTTAATGAATGATTTTGCCCTGTCTCTTCTTTAGGTGTATACCAAGGGTGAGCTCCAAAAAATTAATGTTCTGATGAATCCTTGTTGGAAACTTATTACTCATTCTTTAATATAATGATTTTTTACCATTCATGATCTGTAGTTCTTTCTGCTATTTAGTATTATTAGTAGTATTATAATGCTAAATGATCCTAGGAAGCGAAGTTTCTACGTCTTCCAAAAAAAAAAAAAAAAAATCACTCATGCTTTTTCCCCATTGTCAAAAAGTGATTATGCAATTCCGCTTTGAACTTTACCAAACACTCCTTGTCTACCTTGAAAGATAATTTATTCCAGTGATTTACAACACCCTTCTTGAAGGTAAACTTCGTGAGATCCAACTCTTTCTTATTCCCTAAGATTTTATATTTGTGACCCCTCGTTTTTCCGGCTAGTGAGAATATACTTCTCTCTCATTTTACTGATCTTTCAGAGCCTTATACATATCAGTTAGGCTTCCCCTTTCCCTCAGGATATCTGGTATCTAAGTTTTGCAGTCCCTGCCTTCTAAATCATTCTTCATATGGACATCGAACTTTCACGTAAATCCTCTCTGGAAGCTCTATCTTTTTTGCAGGTGTGGCCACCAGGATTAAATACAGTATTTCAAATGCGGTCTCACTTCAAGGTCCCGTTTATCATAGACACTGTACCATGCGCCTTCCCAGTCGCCTGTTTACACTGCATGATAAATTTTATATCTGTTTATATCATAATCTCTAAGTCGTTTTCTTCCTGAATTATCTTTTAACTCCCCCCACTAGTTTCTGTTTATGCTCCAGGATTGCTATACAGGGTTTGAGAAAATACAAGAACATTGCCGTATTTTGCAGTTGACAATTCTGTCTATCATCATAAGAAGAACGGTCAAGGCTCGATAAATCGTTCTAAGGCGACAAATATGAAATTTCATTAAAAACATTAAAGTCCGCACTTAATAACTGGACTGAGAGTCCAGTTATTATGTGCGGACGGACAAAGAAATAATTGCCAGATTTCTGTTCGTCTGATTTAATGAAATTTGGGATTACTTGACATGTTTTTTTAAAAGAACGAAATATAAAATTTCATGAAAATCCAACCATTAGAAGTCGAGTTATTACACGTGGACGGACAGGATGAAGACAAGACAATAGGCGCATTACGTATGTATGCTAACGCGCTAAAAGGAAAAGATATACTAATTACTGGATTTTAATTGGTAGGAGTTTTGATGAAATTTGAGTTGGATTGACAAATTTTTAGAAGAAGAGCCAAACGTAAAATTTCATGAAAATCTATCCACTATAAATCATGTTATTACATGCGGATCGACAGACATGAAGACAATTTGCTCCTTATTCATATACGCTGACGTGCCTGAGAAGGCATTTTGGTAATGCCTTATATTGATCCGGGTTCGAATCCCACCTCGGGCTTGGATCACAGTAAAATACAAAAACTTTGGGAGGTGCATTATCCCCATAGAAGCCGATGCGCCAACAACTAACAAAAAAAATATATATTGATCCGAATATTTAAGTTTCGAGAACATCCAGTGAAAAGTGGTATGAGGTAAGATCAGGGGATCACAGCTGATATTTTTCCCCATCCTCTTGAATTACTTCAAAAAGTTTGTGGGAAGCTTATTTCATGATAATAAAGCAACTTGTCCGGCTGAAGACTGAATATTTAGTTGTGTTCTTTTGTATATGGGGCGCATTATAGCCTTAGTTGCTAATGCGCCGTTAAAACCCAACCAACCATCTTGTATATGCGTTAAGTCAATGGAACTGTAATAGTAGTGGCATGTGATGCAAGAAAGCAAGTGTATGAGCTTATGCAGCATCAGCCAAAAAAAATCACACCATTCCTCCAAATGCCTGTCCAGTTCCTCCTTAAATTTATTCAACCTATCAACTTCCACAACGACAGATGGAAGTTTGTTCCAGCAAGAGTGCATAGCACGCGTTCCTTGAGTGGACCGGGGTTCAAGCCCGTGACTACTAAATACGATAAATATTTGTATTGGCGATTTATTGTAAACTCTACTGACTTGGTTGTCGTGCCGGAGTATAAACAGAAAAACAAACCACCCGCTGGCTAAAGGCAAATTTCCGCACATCTATTCTACATCTGTCTTTTCTTAATTTGAATTTATGCCCCCTTAGGTTTGTAATCTGAACAAGTGAAAGGATCCCATCAGAATTCAGCGTGTTCAACCCATTCAAGGCCTTATTGATCTCAATCAGATCACCGTGCAGGTGCCTAGTCTCCAGCCACTGCAATTTGCAGAACTTAAGCCTCTCTTGGTAAGAGGATCCCTTCATTACCTTCACCAATCTTGTTGCCCTTCTCTGTACACGCTCAAGCAAATCTACATCCTTCCTAAAATGAGGCCTCCAGACCTGTATGCAGTATTCAAGGCGTGGCCTGACCATTGCCTTATACAGAGGGATAATCACCTCCTTTTCCCTGCTAGCAAAATTCCTATATATCATTGACAAAACCCCATGACCTGCCCTGGCAGCCTGTCTGCATTGCTCCGAAAACTTCATATCTGACTGCACGATTACTCCCAGGTCGTTTTCATTTTCTACCACCTTAAGTGTAGTACCACACAGTTGGTACGTTTCTCTGGGGTTATTTCTACCCATATGCAGTACTTTGCATTTGTCGAGGTTAAACTTCAGTTGCCACTTCTTAGCCCATCTGCCCAAATTATCTAGATCCTATTGCAGTAGCACACTGCCATTACTGTCATTAACAACCCTGCCAACCTTTGTATCATATGCAAACTTCGACATTAAGCCTGATATACCTTCATCAATATCATTGATAAATATACAAAACAACAGTGAACCCAACACCGAACCCTGTGGGACTCCACTAATAACATTAGTCCACGAAGAGCAGCACCCATTGATTACCACCCTCTGTCTTCTCCCACTTAACCATCCTTTTATCCATTGTAGCAACTTACCCTTAATACCATTCTGCTCCAATTTGTACAATAGTCTTCCATGCGCAACAGTATCAAAAGCTTTCCTGAAATCCAAATATATGATATCAAAATTATTTTTTGCATCCAGTTCCTTTGTAACCACATCATAATATCCTATCAAATTTGTCAGACAAGACTTTCCCTTAACAAACCCATGCTGTATCAAACCTAAGTGTGTACTAGCCACGCTTCAGATTAAAACGCCATTTTGAAAACAAAAAAAAAAAAAAAAAAAATATTGAAATAGAATTTTACATTAAGAGAAGAAACCAGGGATGAGTCTTTCGAAATTCAGGAAGAGGTTTCGTGTTGTCTGCATGGAACATCGTATACTTAATTTATGAGAAAGGATCCGTTTAAAGTATTTTGATTAGTTTGTTTGCTTACATTCCATAAAAATGCTCAAACGTGTAGTGTAATTGAAATCCGGCAGCAGGGATTGTGATATATAGGTATGCTAGAGTTTCACGTAGGTGAAGGATACATTCACATGACAAACGTGCTACTTCCGTCAAGTGCAGAGTGTTGTTACTTACCGTATACGCACCAGTCTGATCAAAGTTGCAAGTTCATGTTGGTCCGAATTCTAAATCAGTCCGAACTGAACGAAAGATAAGCTTTTGAATTACGAATAATAATGGTCATACATAACAATAATAGATAATGAAATAATAAATAAATTAAAAAAATGATAATATAGTAAAGCTCGCTATCAGACTAAGGGGTGTAGTTCGAATTACAGAATATCATAGATATGTTTAAATATTTTCAAGTTCAGTAGAAACAAGCAGATTTATTCACAATCCATCAACTGACTGGGACGCAAACACGACGGAAAGAAAAAAAAATATGAATATATTTCTATTTAAAGCGAAAAGCGTTCGAATCAAATAAAGCAGAAACAGTGTGATTTTTAAACGGTAAAGATTGTGTTAAACGTTAATAACTATAAATTTAATCAGACGTAGACTGTCTTTCTTCAATCGTGTTGTCTCTGAAGAAATCGGAATTATTCTGACTAAAGGTTCCGTTGCACTGCTGCTTCTTGATGTCATTTTTCCTATCGTGTAAAAACATTTTTCTAATTATTCATCAGAATTAGTAAATTTACTAAGGTTATCAAGGCAGTTTCTGCGTTAGTATAATTTAAAATTTTCTTACCTTATTTTTATTCGCTTACTACTTCACCCATGCGTCCCCCCCCCTGAAATACTGTAATTTTATCATACGCTTCTAGACACGTTCTTTCATCAACCAAATCAATATCCTTTTTGTCCGTTGTGCCACACTTTTTGACACTCAAATTAGACACTCAAGAAGTGGCCACTCTTTATTAGGTACACCTGTCCTTTTTGTGAACTGGGGTGCTCCATACGAAGGAATGTTGCGTGCGTGCAATTTAGTGTGAGAATGAGGAAGGCTGAAGACTTAAGTGGCTTTGAACGAAGCATGATAGTCGGACCAAACACGTTGTCTCGGGCACTGGAACTTGCTGCGGTTTTCAGGTACGACTTGACTTGTGTCTCGGGTGTGTCGAGATTGGTACAATAACGGATTAACATCACAGCTTGTCGATGCGAGGCCAACGGAGGCTGACAAAACTTGTGCAGGGTAACATAAAGGCTACAGTTAGTCAAATAACAGCCGAGTATAACAGTATTAACAAAAGATGCATTTCTTTTAAAAGCGCACAGCTCGTCGTACCTTGGATGGCAGCCGACAGAACGAGATGGGTTTTCCTCCTGTCAGTAAAAAGCAAGAAGGTACATAAGCAGTGGATTCTTGGGTCCACTAATTACAGTGGGCTTAGGAACATCAACACTAGTGTTGGGGAAAACGTTGTCCGGTGGGCGATGAATCCCGGTTCTTGCTGCATTACACTTGGAATAGGAGGACCTAGAATATAGCGAAAACACCAAGAGTCCATGGACTCATCCTGCCAGGTGTCAGTAATGCAAGCTGGAGTTAGCGGTGTAATGGTGTGGGAAGTGTTTTCGCGGTACACATGGCGCCACTTGTTACTAGTGGGGCAACCTTGGATATCACAAGTTATCTGGAAATTGATTCCATTAGGCGCATCCCATTATGGCTGCAGTGTATCCATTGTGAATGAATTCTTCCAATAGGTTAATGCCCTGCGTCATAAGGCCAGAATAATACAGAACTTGTTCCGAAACATGAGAGTGAATTCAGCCTACTGTCTTGGCTTTCCCAGTAACCAAATCTCAATCCAATTAAGCATCTGTAGGACGAGACGGTACGAGTCCCGTAGAGAAAATAACCTCAACCATCTAGTTTGAAACGACTGTGAGAGGCAGATGATCAACGGGGACCCAGTATCGGCACAGTTTTGACATCTCATTGAGTCCATGCCACGACGAATCCAGGCTGTTCTGGAGACTAAAGAGAAATCTACTCGCTTATTAGGTAGGTGTGACTGCTCTTTGTATATACTGAGTCCATAAATAAAGTGCTTTGAATTTACTCAGCATTATAGGCCGCCGTAGCCGAGTGGTCAAACGCGCGGGTGCATAAGTACACTTGCCTTGAGTGACCGGGGTTCAAGCCCGTGACTGCTGAATACCTGAATACAGTGCTGTTTCTTGTATTCTGTCTATCTTGTGAACTCCTGACCGTTTGGTCGTCCCGGAGTATAAACAGAAAATTTATTTATTTTATTACAGACCGCAATTTAGGAAACTAGACAAGTCTGTATGTGTGGATTTACAAGTTTTTTGTCAATAAAATTATCGAGGAAGCTCAACGAAAATTCTTCCGGATGGAGGAATAAAATTTCGCTTGAAATTCTTAGCGATTTGTCTCAACAAGCTCGTGCCATTGATTTCAGCACTTTAGTAAAACGAAACTTCAGAGGGTATTATTTTTGAGCCGTCGTCCATTCTTCAGGTAATGGTATAAAGTGTTCAGTAACGTACTTTCGTCAGCTGTGTGGGTATTAATAATTATTTGAGACACCACCTGAAGCAGAAATAATTTATCTAACATGATAAAGGTATGTATAATAAATAAAAAAAGATGAATCCATGTCGTTTCAATTTTCAGTGTCTGAGGTACCAGACATAGGTACCTCCATGATTTGTTTGGATTGCTTTGCTATGCAGCATTACATTCTGATAATTCTATCTTTTGAAATTGGTATTTAAACTGTTTATCCTAAATTGATTGGCTGGCAGACATGCCTTTTGAGAGAGAGAGAATTACAGCAACAGTGGAGAAATGTTGGAATGAGAGGAAAAGACTAATGGATTCAATTTTAAGATAAATTGTCTCTTCCTCCAGAATAGTACTCACTTTATCAAGCAAAAGTATTTTCTGACTAGCAGTTTATCGTACCAATAAGTGGATACGCAAACCAATGGTAATGGTGAATTATTTCATTATACAGAAACACGCAATAAAAGCATTCCAAAGGCGTATTTAATATAAAATGCCAATTGAAAATATAAACGGTCCACATAGAGAATGGGTAATACTAATAATAAAAAAAAAGTAATTTTTAGTGTGTTGTTACTATAGAAATTGGTTACTTCTGGAAGCAAGATTTTCATCTGAAACTTGTTAAACGTGACATCCCGACATGCGCAGTAGATTCTTTATGACAATTGCAATCAAATATATGCATTGCATAACTTGGAATTTTTATTTTAAACGTTACGCTGATTTGAATTTTCCCCGCATCTTAACGCGGAAGGTTGGTTTTTGTAGTAGTAGTAGTGGCATGTGATGCAAGAAAGCAAGTGTATAAGCTTATGCAGCATCAGCCAAAAAAAAAAAAAAAAAAAATCACACCATTCCCTCCAAATGCCTGTCCAGTTCCTCCTTAAATTTATTTAACCTGTCAACTTCCACAACGATAGATGGAAGTTTGTTCCAGCAATTAACCACCCGCTGGCTAAAGGCAAATTTCCGCACATCTATTCTACATCTGTCTTTTCTTAATTTGAATTTATGCCCCCTTAGGTTCGTAATCTGAACAAGTGGAAGGATCCCATCAGAATTCAGCGTGCTCAACCCATTCAAGGCCTTATACACCTCAATCAGATCAACGCGCAGGTGCTTAGTCTCCAGCCACTGCAATTTGCAGAACTTAAGCCTCTCTTGGTAAGAGGATCCCGTCATCCCCCTCACCAATCTTGTTGCCCTTCTCTGTATACGCTCAAGTAAATCTACATCCTTCCTAAAATGGGGCCTCCAGACCTGTACGCATTACTCAAGGCGTGGCCTGACCATTGCCTTATACAGAGGGACAATCATCTCCTTCTCCCTGCTAGCAAAATTCCTATATATCATTGACAAAACCCCATGACTGGCCCTGGCAGCCTGTCTACATTGCTCAGAAAACTTTATATCTGACTGCACAATTACTCCCAGGTCGTTTTCATTTTCTACCACCTTAAGTGTAGTACCACACAGTTGGTACGTTCCTTCGGGTTACTTCTACCCATATGCAGTACTTTGCATTTGTCAAGGTTAAACTTCAGTTGCCACTTCTTAGCCCATCTGCCCAAATTATCTAGATCCTGTTGCAGTAGCACACTGTCATTAACAACCCTGCCAACCCTTGTATCATCTGCGAACTTCGACATTAAGCCTGATATACCTTCATCAATATCATTGATAAATATACAAAACAACAGTGGACCCAACACCGAACCCTGTGGGACTCCACTAATAACATTAGTCCACGAAGAGCAGCACCCATTAATTACCACCCTCTGTCTTCTCCCACTTAATCATCGTTTTATCCATTGTAGAAACTTGCCCTTAATACCATCCTGCTCCAATTTGTACAATAGTCTTCCATGCGCAACAGTGTCAAAAGCTTTCCTGAAATCCAAATATATGATATCAAAATTGTTTTTTGCATCCAGTTCCTTTGTAACCACATCATAATATCCTATCAAATTTGTCAGAGAAGACTTTCCCTTAACAAACCCATGCTGTGTCTGAATTATTGCTGCAGGTTGTGTACAAGTTACACCGTATTAAACGAATATTTGTTAATCCACCGATATCTGAACGTTGATAATAAATCGAAAATCTCAATTAAAGATCGTATAAAAATTTTTCCTCTGAAGAGGGCTTCTGTAGGCCGAACTAATAACTTTGTATGCAAATTGCACTGAAATATAGCAGTGGCATGTTTCCAAGAGTTTTAAAAGAGAATAAAGTTGCCACCGAGTTCATGAAAGCAATTCTGGGAAACAAAATGTAAAACTTGTTCAAAGCCATCCTAGGTTCATGTCATGGCTCTGTGACCGATATATTGCTGTCATAGAGTGCTGTATTGCAGATCAGCTTGGACTGTAACTGCCCTTAGTCTATAAATGGGTTCAAGAAACCGGTCTTTATTCAAGGCAACTTTCGGTTTGCAACTTTAACTCCAGATCTGACGAAGATAGATCCTTTCCTCTACCTTTAGAATTAGCTGATATCAGAACGCCCCCTCACTTAAGATTCAGTCCTCAAACAGTTCCTTGACAGACTTTTCATCCGAACAAAAGAAGTTACTTAGAAGCCAAGCATTAAGGAAGAGGAGAAATATAATGAACACCTTCGTGTCACAGTCATCTGGGTAAGAACCTGGAACTTGTTTTTTGCCCTAATTTGGATTTAATTTCTGTGTATTTGAACGAATCGATCATCAAATCGATCCTATTTTGTCAAAATTAGCTTTAGCCTAAACATGATAAAAGAAAATAATAATACAGTATACATCTAGTGACAAATTGTAATGACTATAAATGGAGCTTTCAGGTAAACGGACCCTTTCTTCAGCATTATAACGTATACAGATTCTAACAGAATATGAACGTTAGAGATAAATTTAACAGATAAAAGAGTTGTGCGTGCTCTGGTGCGTACATGGCCGCGGATTGAGCATTTATATACTAGATTGTCGTTCATTGTTGGTGCACGGACGTGTGTGGGTTTGCTGCCAGCGTTTGTCGAGCTTCAAGACAGTTGATTCCAAGATAGTGTAGTCTCGTGCCCTTGCAGCGATTCAAGATTCTTGAATTGCATGATATGTTTGACGATTCTAGCCAAAGGCGGGATTGGTCGATCACTTCGTAATCACGTTTAGGGTTAAGGTCATGGTGGATCGTGACACCTGTATATCATGACAAGACACCATGCTCTTGCAGACCGTCGTCACGGCTCAGAAAACTTCATTTTTTTTTTTTTTTTTTTTTGTCTTGGCATGAAATTTTTGCAGCCGGATGCTCTTCCTGACCCCAACCCTCACCCTTTATCCGGGCTGGGGATATGCACTGGTCATTCCCTGACCTTTCGCATCCTCCGTATTTGGTGGTCACGGGCTCGAACCCCGGTCTAATCAAGAAGCCGTGTGCTACGCACTACTGCTCCTGCCCACCTGGCTACGGAGGCGCCCTCAGAAAACTTCATATCTGACTACACAATTACCCCCAGGTCCTTCTCATTCTCTACTACCCTGAGTGTAGTACCACACAGTTGATACTTACTCTGGAGTTACTGCTACCCATATGCAGTACTTTACATTTGTCAATGTTAAACTTCAGTTGCCACCTCTCAGCCCATTTGCTCAACTTTTCTAGATCCTGTTGCAGTAGCGTACTGTCATTAGTGTCAGTACGCTGCTGCAACAGGATATAATGTCTCAGGCGTAGATAGCAAGGTTTTTACCCCCAGAAACTGGGGTTTTTTTCGTCCAGCAAATTGACCAGTGAACACACGCAGTTTGACACAAATACTCACCACCAAATACGGAGGATGCGGAAAGGTCAGGGAATGACCACCGCATATCTCGGAGCAATATGGCCTTAGTTGCTAATGCTTCTAAAAACAATTAACAAATTAATTAACAGACAAATACGGGTAGATGTATTAAATTATTGGTGACCCTAATATAATAATAATAATACCCCCATGGAACCACTAAACCTATATTCTCTGAAATCCTATAATAGTTGTGAATTTTTATTATAATATTTCCAGTACTACTTTTTTATAAGCCATATTGCGTAATAATAAAAATTATTATTAAATACCTATACATAACAATTCTCTTTGAGAATTAAAAAAAACTTTTTTTTTTCTTTTCTTTTTTTTTGGTAGTTGTTGGCGCATCGGCTTCTGTGGCCATAATGCACCTCCCAAGGTTTTTGCAGTACTTTGATCCAAGCCCGAGGCGGGATTCGAACCCGCGACCTTTGGGTTGCTAGGCAGGTACTTTACCCACCCGGCTAGCCCGGTCGGCTAAAAAAAAAAAAAAAAAAACTAGTATGGAAATCATTTATTTAACATGACATACTGTAAGATAGTAAACTAATTATAAAGAATTGTGGGAGATGTCGTTTCTTTGAAATCTAAGCAAACGCCATTACAGAATTTTTAGTGCGAACCACCGGTTGGGAACCGCTGATCTAAGAGATAGCTGCAGTGATACGTTCTCGCAACTCATGCAAAGTAACAGGGGGGGGGGGGCACAAACCCACTTAGATAAAAATCTGAAGGAGTGAGGTCCGGTGATATCGGTGGCCGATGAAGTAAAGGTTTGTCATCATTGAAAGCACGGCGAATCCAGGGACGGGGATAATTGTCATTCAGAAACTTTTGCATGTCCCTATGGAATTGTGGCGGAGCTCCATCCAGCTGAAAAATGTAGTTGTTTCCGTCTTGTGTCAGTTGTGGCCGCAACCACTCGATCATCATGTAAAGGTAGGAAATACCATTCACAGTGTCTTCGGCGAAAAAAAGAAAGACCCATAAATCTTTTTCATGGAAACGTTTTCTGCGAAAACGTTTACTTTTGGACTTGTCCGTTCATGTTCCATAGTTTCATGTGATAAGGTATTAGAGGACAAAATTCAACCTATCTTAGATGATTTGGTGGTATGGGCTGAAATCAACAAGCTCAAGATATCTCAGAGTAAAACAAATTTCATGACATTTAGAAACCACTTTAATTATGTAAGACCACCAAGAATTCAACTGAATGGTTCACAGATACCTTATGTTCCTCAAAACAAATACGTATCTCGGCATAATCCTCGATGATAAATTAACCTTTCTCCCTCATGTCACCAAACTGAAGGAAAAAATTAGAAAATTTACTGTTTCGGTCATAAGAATCTCCAAAAGAGACTGGGTCTTGAATAAAAAGACCATGAAACTATATTATAAAGCAATATTTCTGCCTATAGTTTCGTACGCAGCAGGTATTTGGTACCAGAACATTGTTAAGGTGAAAATCAAAAATAAGCTACTATCAATTCAAAAAACAGTTCTTCTGGCACTAAATAATGTCCCTCGTACAGTATCAAACAATGCCCTCCAAATCCTTGGAGGAGAACTGTCTTTAGATTTATTTATCTTATACCGTGGCATGATTTATAAACATAAGAAAGGACTGCAGGTATCTATTATGGGAATTACAACAGACCCAGTTAGTAACTTGAAGACAGAACGGAAAAGATTATGGAGTGAAGTGGTTAGTATTTGGCAAAGTAGATGGAATGAGTCTGTGCATGGTGAAGTCACAAAGAAGTATATTGAAAATGTTGTTTGCTTCTACTCAACCTGCTGTTTCATGGTTTGCACCAAGCATGTTTACGACCTATTTATTAACAGGCCATGGATCTTTGAGGGCCAAACTTTTCGACAGAGGTTTGGAGCCGGATCCTTTTTGCACCTGTGGTCAAATGGAGGACTGGATCCATGTTTTACTATTTTGTCCGCAATATACAGACCATCGAGTATTACTACTTAATCAGGTTCCAGGTCTAGCTGAGGACAATGTAAAAATACTAGTTAAGAACAAAACAAACTTTGAGACTTTCCAGACCTTTGCAGTATCGGTCTTTAAGAAACGACTTGAACTAAGAACTAAAATCGAATAGAAATCTGACAGCTGAGAAGTTAATATACTGTATATGTTTGTATCCCATTAAATATAAATAGAATGACATGTAAGATATGTAAATTTAATTGTATTGCTAGGATTTGGAGTTAAAATTCTAGTATCTTGTACAAATGTAAATATTTACTTCGCTAAGTTTATTGGAGTTTTTCAAATTGGATTATTGTATCTGCTGAGACTTGGATATTTTTCCACTTTTTTTTTTTTTTTTTTTTTTTGCTGGTTTCTAGGTTTGGGCAACCTGCGGACGGGATTGCTGGCACCCACCGGTATTGCACCATCTCCGGTGGGTGCGGGATTTGTGCACAAGGCACTAAAGGTGATAGTAGACCCAGATTCGGCTGCTTGTGCCTGGGGGCGGGCAGCGGCTGCCTAGGTGTTGGCTGCTCCCTGGTGGCGAGGTGGACTGACACAAGCGACATGCCATACACCAATACATAAAGCTTTGCAGAGTTTCTGCACCAACACAGACGTGCAAGGTGGAGATGGGCTTAGGCCTAACAGTTTCGTGTGGACGTTGGGCCCAACGGCTAAAAGGTCAGATGAACAACAGTACACAACACTACATATATATATTACCCACACACTTTTAAATCTCTGGCCTCAACAGTGTTCTGTTTCACACGACAATGAAAGCAATGCGGAGATGGGGGAAATCCCTGCTGCCGTCTGACAACTAACATACTTTACACTTTCATGTGGATTCTCACTCCCCCAGATACGAACGTTGTGTCGATTCACTTTACGACTGAGATGGAACGTGGCTTCATCGGTAAATACTAACCTGTCCGTGAAATTTTCAACAGTATCACACAGTTCTTGGATGTTAAAACAAAATTCATGCCTAGAAACTTTGTCATGTGGTTTTAGGGCTTGTAACAAATTAATTTTGTGAGGACGCCTTCTGAGATTACGCCAAACACTTTTCCGTGGAATACCAAGCTTTCTACCGGCCTTGTTAGTCGATTTGCGAGGACCCCTGAGATACCCCTGCCGCACATGTTCTATAGTCGCGTCATCTGTGCTGGGACGATCTGAGCTTTGCAAATTTATCCTTTGTCTTTGCAGATTTATCCACGCTCTACGAACTGCCTGTACCACTTAATGATGAAGACTCGAGTTGGTAGATTTCTGTGAAATTTAGCTCGGAATGAAGGCAGAGGGTTGTGATTAATGGATATTTTTCAGATTGGTGTAATGTTAGAAGTCAGGTCACACAAGGCTTGGTGCTTGGACCACTGTAGTTTCATTATTTTCATAAATGATATTGACGGAGGGATAGAAGGCATGATGTAAAAATTTGCAGACGTCCTAAAGATTGGTAGAGTCGTTAATGATAAGTCCCATGCAGCGCTTCTTTAGGATGACTTGAATAGACTTCAGAGATGGTCAGAGAAGTAGAAGCTATGTTTTAATGCAGCTAAATGCAAGGGAAAATAGCAACCACAAAATAAATTATACACTTCGTCAGGTTGAATTAAAAACAGTGGAGGAAGAAAGGCATTTGGGAGTTACGATACGGGCAGATATGAAGTTTTCTGAAGAGTGTAAACAGGCGACCACTACAGCCCATGGTGTGCTATCAATGATTTGGCGAACATTATCTTGTAGAGATTTGGAGGTCATAATCCCCCTGCATAAGGCAGTTGTAAGACCACATTTGGAATACTGTGTTCAGGTATGGAGACTTCATCTGCAAAAAGACATTGAGCTTATTGAAAGGGTCCAAAGAGGAGCAACTGGAACGGTGAGATCGGCAGAAGGACGACCGTATGAGAAAAGACTCCGATTATGTAGGCTACAGAGCTTGGAAGCCAGGCACCTCAGAGGTGGTCTGTTTGAGGTTTATTACTGAACAGTTACCTATATGACAAGCGAGGCAAAAGTCTGTGGCTTCCTTGCAACAATATGGCAAATACTATTACTACTATTACTGGGGCGCTCCATACGAAGGGATGCCGTGCGTGCAATTTAGTGTGAGAATGGGCAAGGTCGAAGATTTAAGCGGCTTTTGAACGTAGCATGGTAGTCGGGCCGGACACGCTGATATAATTGTCTCGGGCACTGCAACTCTGCTGCGGTTTTCAGGTACGACTGTGTCTCGGGTGTATCGAGATTGGTACAATAACGAATTAACATCACAGCTTGTTGATGCGAGAGGCCAACGGAGGCTGACGAAACTTGCGCAGGGTAACAAAAAGGCTACAGTTAGTCAAATAACAGTCCAGTATAACAATGTTAACGAAAGATGCATTTCTTTTCTTTTAAAAGTGCACAGCTCGTCGTACCTATATGACAAGTGGAGCAAAAAGGCGTGCGGGTGTATAAGTATACGTGCCTTGAGTGACCGGGGTTCAAGCCCGTGATTACTGAATACGGTGCTGTTTCTTATAATCTGTCTATCTTGTGAACTCCTCTGACCGTTTGGTCGTCCCGGAGTATAAACAGAAAATTTATTTAAAAGTCTGTAGCTTCCTTGCAACGATATGGCGAATACTATTACTATCCGCAAGAGCATCCATTTGGTGGTGTGCTCGTAAACGTTTCTCTGTGCGACCTGGTTATAGCCTGCCGTTAAATGTGGGACAGTGAGCCGTCCCTTTTCTGGACAGCACATCCAAACGCCGTTCACTTCGATTGTCAACCTGTGGTGATCTCGCCGTCAGATGGTTATCCATCACCCTTCGAAAAAATTCCCGCCACAGGTTCACTACAACAGCTCACGAGCTTTTGACAATACCAGCGGTTGCTGAGATGCTGTGCCCGCCTTCCTATCGCTGAAAGCCATTCTTCGTTTAACTCCACTAGATCCTTCTCTTTCTCCATTGCATGGGCTTTGTAATTTGTAAATTTAGAAGCAGTGGCGTCACTCCTAGGTCCTGTGCAATGCGCCTACTCGTCGAGATAGGGGTTGTCAATGTTTTGTTTTGTCTAATGAGTGTATTATGTCTTTGTAGTTGTTAAGTTAGAGCGGGGATAAACATATATACAAGAACAATTTTAAATAGACTGTATTAAAACGGAAAAAAGAAAAAGCACAACTCCATGCTAGTGCGATTTTCAAAGTAAATAAGTCGTATTTTGCTATTTCATTTTAAAATAAAATGTTAAAATATTTAAAGATTGATTCGTGATACCAGTCATGAATTATGTGCGTCCTCTTTTCTAATAGTCGATATTCATCTGTAACGTTGCTTCTCTCATGGTATTTTTATGAAGCCAGGGAAACACCGCAATCCGTATTTCAGTGCTTGTGTTCGATAGCATATTTGAAAGAAAAAGAGAATAAACGTAAATCTTTATCACATTTCTTTCCGCTGCTGTGGCAGTTTTTCAAACCGAAGAAGCTACTTAATATGCCTTCCTTTTTTTTTTTTTTTTTTTATCGTCTCTGGCGATCGTCGTTAGCTTCCTCGCATTCCTTTGAAAGATGGGTTTGAGAAAGATGTCTTGCACACTGAGTTAACAGTGCGGCTTAAAACTTACATTTGGGGATAGTCGGAGAAATATCCGCCTATTGATGTTATTGCCTCAAACCGGAATATTTATGCGAGTTGAAAAATGAGAAGCCGATAGATGGGGTTGCTGTTTGCACAAGGGATTATCTTAAGAGCTTTTCTTTTATTTATATGTTTTGCGCTTGGGAAGGGTAGGAGATAGGAATTAGTAACAGACGAAACAAGTGGAATAATTAAAACTCTTCCTCGTACATTTCACAAATATACGAGTATGTGATCTCAGTTCTCATCTCAGTGGTGTCCATTTCCGCTTACAGTCTGCCAAACACCATGTACTTTTTCTGGCAGAATCCAAGTTATCGATTGATTCAACCACTGCTCATCTTAGTTGTCTGAATTATTCGCTGTATGATTCCTTTCGTTTCAAGAGTGGTACTTGTGAATATGATATTCCTTGTCAGAGACTTAGTAATTTGCAATCCCTCTTTTCGATCTTCTCTAGCTTGAAATCTCTACCACATTCTGACAAATTCATCTGCTGCCTCTGTTGTTCTCCCAACTTCACTAATCACTTGGAACACTTTCACTTCCTCCGGTCCAACTTTCCTATCAGTGAGGTAATTTTCCTTGGTGACTTTAATGTTCAGAACTCCAGCCGGCTTCCGTTTTGTAGTCCACGGACCTACCTGGTCGAGATGCTGAGGTCTTTGCAATTACTAATGACCTCGCACAGATTGTTCATTTACCTACCAGAAAACCAGACAATCCTAACCCCACAGCCAACGCTCTTGATATTTTTCTCACAAACAACCCTCCCTTCTAACTATACGGTCGAGGTAAGTGGTCCTCTAGATACCCCAGATCACAACATGGTGATGGTTTCTTCTCCAGTGGAGTCTCTTTCTCGACCTCTTGTTATTTGGCATTACAAGAATGCAAAATGAAATGATCTGCGAGACTTCTTTTCTTTGGTCACGTTACTGTTTCAACTCTTCTGATGTCAACGTTTGCTCAGATCGTGTCAGTGAAACTATTCTTGTAGGGATGAAATCCTTTATTTCGCACGCCGCCTTAAAATCTCGTCGTTTATCTAAACCAGGTCTGGCCAACCCGCGGGCTGCATGCGGCCCGCCAGATTTTTATACTAATGACTACATCAGTGGGAAATCATTCACTAGCTGCACTAGCACGATAAATAATGAACTATAACACTAGAATAGCTGTACTTCCCAGAATCCCCACCATTCCTTTCCTTCTTCGAAACGGAAATTCTGCAGATGGAAGTAATTGATTTACAATACAACAATGAATTAAAATACATTTACGCCACGACATCAAAATCAACTTTTACAACACGTATGTGACAGCGGAATAGTATTCCAAATTAAGATTTTTTGCACAAAAAATTGTGAGAATCTTCGGATCCACATACGTTTTATGTAACTTTCTTTTCGAAAATGAAATTTATTAAAAATAAATCTAACTTCAATAACAATTGAAAATCTGCAAAATCAATTAGGATGTGCAACTACCAATATTGAAGTAGATTTAAAAACATGATTGATCGAAAAGAAAAGCAAATATCTCATTGATGTTTCTCAACCTTTTTTTAATTATCGCCCCCTAAAGGGAGTTTTTAGACTTTTTTTCTCCTAATAGCCCCCATGAAATTTTAAACAAGAAAATACTTTATACTTACTTTTTTTATTCAATGGGATTCCCGAGCCTGATGCTTCTTAGCTAGAAGTTCAATGTTCGGTATGATGTTAGTAAGTTTAATTCTAATGTCTCCTCTTGAACACATATCAGTTCTGTTTCTTTCCTTTGTTAATATTTTTTTTACTGAACTAAAACCACTTTCAACCATATAAGACACTGGAAAAAAAAGTAGTTTGGCCATTTCAGACCACATTGTTGGATAAAGAAGTTTAGTTGTTTTTGATCCATACAACTCAGCCATTCCACCGTTTCGAATTTATACTTATATTCTTCGTTACATTTTAATTCAATGAGTTCTTGAATTCCTTTACTAGCAGACCCAGCATCGCATCTAATTGGATCTAACATCCATGGCTTCACTTCAAAAGAAAATAAATCTGAAAATCTATTTTTCATTTCACCTTTAAAAGAACGCAAATAATCTGAATAATTCTTAAGATCATTCATTGATTTTAGCTAACTCTTGCATATCGTGAAATTGTTTGCTCATTAAATTGCTTTAAAATTTTCCAGTTTTTCAGTGAAGGCTTTTAATTAGCATTTGCAGTCTGTCACCGTAATTATTTTCCCTTGAAGTTGAAGTAATACATCATTTAGTTTTTAAAAAATCCAAGCCATATAGTATATGTTGTTTTTGTGTTTGCTGATCTCCTTTGCTAAATCTGTGTCTCGTTCGCTTTCTGAAAAGCTAATTATCGTATCAAAAAGGTTTAAAAATCTTGTTAGACAGTTTCCTTTAGAAAGCCATCTGACTTCTGTATGTAAAAGAATCCTCACATACTGTTCTTCATTATCAACACAAAATTTTCTGAAAAGGCGATCATATTTGCTGTGACTTTATTTTATTGGTTGTTTTATTAACTGTACTGAGTGATTGATAAAGAACTGGACTAATATTTTTTGCAATCAGATGATGTCTGTGCACAGTGCAGTGTATTGCGAGAACTTCGGGACATACTTCCTTTAGGTGGGCTATAAAACCTTTGGCTTCCAACCATGGAGGTAGCACCATCAGTGGCACAGGATACCAAAGTTTCCAATGGTACTTGTTTTTCATTAAACCATGTTTTTATAGTAGCAAAAATGGATGTTCCGGTACAGTCAGTTTCTATAGATTTTACAAACGTCTCTTCTTGCAATTTGCAATCATCCTCGAAATAACGAACGTATTCCATTAGAAGGGCCCTGTTGTCAGTAACTGTGTATTCATCAATCTGAATAGAAAGGGCCGTTTTTATTTGGCCAATTAGCTGCTCTTCAATGTTAACTGACATCTTATCGATTTGTCTTCGAATTGAATCGTTGCTCAATGACAATGCTTTTAAAATACTGGAAGAGATTTTGATGCATCACTGTTGAAATTACACTCTCTAATGCTCCTCGTATAACATTCTCAACAACTGTATGAGCACTACTAGGTTTTTGCAATGATTTCTGCAATTTTATAAGACGCAATCATTCTACCATATGTTTCTGTGTTCTTCTTAAATAAGGAAGTAACAGTTGCTCAAAATTCTGTTTTAAATTTTTAAAATATTCGATGTTTACCAACTTTATCATGATGTTTCCTTTTTAAATGATCTAAAAGTCTTGATGGTTTCATAGCCTCATTTGAAAAAAAAAAAAAAAAAAAAAAACCTATTACACATAAGACACATGGGCTGCCTTGAGTCGAAAGGGCTTTCAATAAAACCATAAGCTAGAGATTCATTCAGATACTGTCGACACTTTTTCTTTTCACCTATTAATCATCAAATCATTAATGATTGATGGGTTAAATAACTACAAAGAATTAAATAATAAAATATAAACTATTTTTATTTAACTCTCACAGGTTATACGATTTAATAGAAGCGTGATTAAGGTGAGGCAGGTTGGGAACATGCCCTGGGCGCCAAATTGGGGGGGATGCCTTTTTTATGGTTAAAAAATGCAAAAATTCCAAAAGAACAGCTTACAAGGAGCCCCAATTTTTTATTTGCCCTGGGCTCCATCAACCCTAGTTACGCCGCTATGAGTCATAGCTCATGCATGTCACTCACAACAGCACTGTGGATCAAAAATAAACAACTTCCACAAGGAAATCAATAATTATCTATTAGAAAGTGCAAAATGTGTTAAGTGTCTAACGGCACCAGGGGTTTCCCCCATCTCCGCGTTGCTTTCATTGTGAGTGTACCAGTTCACTGGGAAGGCCAGAGATTTAAAAGTGTGTGGATCATGTGAGTGCGTTATGTTATGTACCGTTGTTCTTCTGGCCATTTAGCCGCTGGAACCCAGCTGAGGCCCACCGTTGCCCGCACTTCGCCCCGTGGAGGCAGACCAGGTAACCACTAGTTTAAATTTGCACTCTGGCAGGTCCTGCCACCTAGTTTCCTGAGATTTCAGTGACTAGGACCTTAAAAAAAAAAATTGTATGGAGATATTGCGCTAGAATTGGAAGGGCCAAAATAGTGGGCGAACAGCGTAATTTAAATACGATTATTTTTGTCGTGTGGGGCATTCGCTTGCATACAGATAGAGTTGGGTAGGGAGAATGAAGATTGGGGGGATAAAGACAGAATGGGGTCAATAGGGAAGACGACCCCAGGTAGAATCAGTGGAGCATCCCATGCCCCACCAGAGGGAAGAGTGGGGTCGGCGAGGAGGGGAGGAGACACAAAAGCCGTCACCTTCCCCTCGCCGGGGTGAGGGAGAAGAAAGGGCCGAACAAGGGAGCCGGCTCAGATCGCCAACATGGCGTGTATGCAGCAAAGCTGTGGCTTCGTCAGGTCCGCGACAGTGTCCCGTCCAATAGTTGGTCAGTGTTAGGATAGGATCCCGTCCACTGCTGGTCCAATAATCAGGATTTCAGTGTGGGATGGTGTCACTAATGGGACCTAGATCTCATCCAGTAAAGTCCTAGTCACTGTTGTCCGTTTCGGTTGTCAGAGTTCCAGTGTCGAGTCTAGGGAAGTTGTGGTAGTGCTCGTAGTCTGCTGAACAGTTCGTGCGCAAATTGCGAGAGTGCTCTGTAGTACTCCTCCCCCCACAGTAAAAGGTGTTCCCGATCCTTCGGGTTGAAACATATTTTTGTTATAAAATGACATCTTATATCCTCAAAGAGGGCACATTCATGCATCAGATGTGTCCATGTCTGATTTTCACCGCAGTGGCATAGTGGTGATTCTTTTATTCCGAAGGTCGAAAGTTTGACATTAAAGGAACCGTGCCCCGTTAGAAGGAAGGTGGTGTAGAGCCCCGGTGAGAACCAGGCCGGCTGGTGGGGGTAGACTTGGGTAACGTCTGGGATAAATTTCCGGGTTATGGCGCTTTTAGTTGATTCTGCCCATCGGGACTGCCAGGTTTTCCGGAGATAGTTGATAAGACGTTTTTTCTCTGTGTTGCTGTTGTTGGCTGGATCGGTAGTGAAGCCTATGCGGGATACACTTTTACCTCTGGACAGTTGAAAGAGCATGCCGCAGCGGACAATTTCCAGGTCCAGGGGGAGTGATCCTGCCAGGGCCTGCAGCGCATGAGAGCTGACAGTGCAGCACGCTCTTGTGATGGTGAGCAAGATGCTATGCTGTATTGATTCTAATTTCCTTTTGTTGACAGCCGTGGTTGCTTTGTTGTACCAAATCCCTGCAGCGTGTGAAACGGCAGGGATGAAAAAAAGCCTTGTAAAAGAGACACAGGGTCCTTTTCCTTAGTCCCCAATCTTTTCGTGTGACTCTTGCTATGAGGGCTGAGTAGTTCCTGATCTTTCTCTGGAGATAGACGAGGTGTGGGGTAAAGGATAAGTTTTTATCCAATACGATTCCGAGGTACAGTATTTTAGTTATGTAGTTAGTTTAATCGTGGTTCCTTCTATTTTGATTTGTGGGGTGGCCTTCTTGTGTCGAGAGAACCCTTGAGGAGTATTGAGGATGTCTTGGTTGGTGATATCGTTAGGTGGTTCTGTTTCGTCCACGTTTGCAGGGAGTCAATTGCCCGGTTTGCAGTGGCTTCCAGTTGTGCCCGGCTGTCCGCCTCCAGCATCAGGACGAGGTCATCTGCAAAAGCTTGTGCATCTGCCTCATTGAGATTCTGATTGAGGAAGCCATCCATCACCAGATTCCAAAGGAGTGGCCCCAGGATTGAACCTTGTGGGCACCCCCGGAAGATAGGCCGAGTAAGTTGACAGTAGGGAGCAAATACTGAGATCCTTCTATCAGATATGTAGGTTTGATACAGTGGTACGGGTATTTGGGGTTATTTGCCTCCCGGAGTCTGCCTCGGCCACCAGAGTGAGTCAAATGTCCCTGCAAAATCGACAGAGATCATCAGGAAGTATTTGCGGTTACAGTTGGTAGCTGCGGTTATTATACGTATAAACAATAGACTGAAACATTTCCTCATCCCATCCACGCCTCATATATTGACTAATGAAACAAAAGAATAAATAAATAAACCACTCCGTCGCCAAAGTCGCAAATGCCAAGGATTGCGGAGACAAATCCTCTGAAAACACTTAGCACTAAGGTCTTTAATGCCTGGGAAAAGCAAAGGTGGTTGAATTAAATCACGCTCACTATCTTCCTTTTATCAAAATTTCTCACTCGCTCCTAATGTAATATACTGTACCTATATGTTAAAAATCAGTTGTCTCGGGGGAAAAGAAAATCTAATGAGATATATTAAGGAATAAGATGTCAATAACATTAAATATTAATAAAATTAAATAAGATTAAATATTAACGAATGAGATGTCGGGTAGGGTTGAACTTTGGAGGGCCACAAACCATTGTAGTACTCATGATTTTTTCGCCGCAGTTGAGAACCCCTGATGTAGATATACAATAAAAATGAATGAACGAATTAAATAAATTTTTATGGCATTTGATTTTTTATTTTATGTGTGGCCCGCAGAACGATTTGCGTAGGCCAGGCCTGATCTAAACCTTGGTTTTCAAATAAATGTGCTAAGGCTATTCAAGATAAGAATTCTGTATATCTATATCGCAATTGACTTGATCCAAATCTCCAGCTTTATTTTCTGCCTACACCAAAGCTTGCAACAATTGTAAAGCAGTTATTAATCTGTCCAAACTAGATTTCGAACAGGCTAAGAGTAGAAACTTGCTTCCTGTCCAAATGGTAATCGAGCATTCTGGTCTCTTGCCAAAGGTATTGGCCGCAACTTTTGCCCATCTCTTTTCCCACCTCTGTCAAAACCAGATGGTTCTATTGCCACCTCATCTGTAGATAAAATTGACCTGCTAGCATCCTATTTTTCTTCCGACTCGTGTTTTGATGATCTTAGTAAATCACCTCCCACCATTCCCAGTACACTCCATTCAGTGCCTCCTGTGAGCTTCCATCAAAAGAATGTCAAAAGGATTTTGAACAACCATGATGCTAAGAAAGCTCCAGTTCCTTGTGGCATTTCTCCAGTTCTTAAAATCTGTGGGTCTGTTTTCACTTTCTTATTCCAAAGGTGTTGTCCAAGCCCTTCTGCTTGGAAAATTTCTCATATCCAACCAGTTCCTCAAAAGGATGACAAATCCCTCCCGTCCAATTTTCGTCCCATTGTGCTTACTTCTACTCTTTCTAAATTAATGAAGAAATAAATTAACCAAGTCTTAAACTATCTACAAACCTGCCAGCTGATCAATGATCGCCAATATGGATCCCGTTAGTGTCGATCCACTGGTGATATTCTGGCTTATGTTACCCATCTATTGACAAATTCAATGGAAAAGTTTGGCGATACCCAAGCAGTTGGCTCTTGACCCTTCAAGGGCTTTTGATCATGGTTGGCATAACGGTTTTCTAAATAAGCTTCCATCTTATGGTTTGCCAACAGTTGGCAAGTATCCAGTTTTTTCTCTGACTGCTCACGATGGGTAATGGTAGATAGTTCTGTTTTCTACCTTCACAAATGCTGGTGTTCCACAAGGTTCAGTTCTTTCTCCCACTCTTTTCCTCTTATATATTAATGACCTTCTTCGATTGACCGGAAATCCTATCCATAGTTTTGCTATTGACAGCACATTGCATTCCACTTTCCAGTATGAGAAACCCTGCCCCGCACAAACAGCTTCAACTTCTCGAATATCCATTACTAATTCCTTAAATGCTGATCTCCAGGTAATTCTCCAGTGGGACAAAGACAACTTAGTTGATTTCAATCCTGCTAAAACTCGGTCCTGTCTTGTCCTGTCGGTTATGTCTTGCAAAAAAATTCTTCTGCCCCTATGCTTATCTTCGATGACACTGTGATTTCTAAGCGAGATCATATATTTCTATTGGGGATTACCCTGACTTCTAATCTTTCTTGGCATAAGCACGTTACAATACAAATATTGCTTCCATTGCATCTAAAAAACTAGGTTTTCTCTTTCGCTCTCGGCGTTACTTTTCTTCCAAACAGCTGTTCACTCTGTACAAATCGCAAATCCGCCCTGCCATGGAATATTGATCCCACAACTGGGGCTGTGCCCCCAAAGCCTCTCTGACTTCTAGATTCCATTTAAAAAGAGAACAGTTAAGTTTATTAATGACTCATCTGTAACAGAGTCTCTCCACTCTCTCTCAGTTGTTCTTCTGAATTGGCTTCTATAATTCCCGCTGTCTGTTTCAAAGAAGTCTGAACACGTACCGCAACCGGTCAACATCCTTTTACTGTCCAACTTCAAACTCACAGAACCAACTTTTCTTCTTCTGCATTTATTCATTCAACTTCCGTTTTGTGGACCAACCTTCCTTCATATGTATTTCCTGAAAATTACAATCCGCAAAAGTTCGAGTCTAATGTCAACAAGTATCTTCTTTCATCTTCTTAACCCTCAACCCATGCACGGTACTAAGTACTACAGGTCCTAATACCTGGCTTGTTTGGGGTTTTCATATATATAAAAAAAAAATAAATAAATAAACACAGAAAAATTACAGCCGTTTCGTATTTATACGAGGTTTTTTAGATGTTCTTATTAATTCTAACAGAACACCTGTTGTGTGTTGACCGTAAAAGTACAAGGTTTGATCAAAAAGTTGGAACTTTTAGCGGTAGCCAGTCTACTGGAAAGCTACTTTGAACAAATTGCAGACAAAATTTTGTGGTCAACTTGAAAAGTAGTTACGGTAACGAATGAGATGCTCGTTATAGTTCAGATGATGTCGTGACGGAAAAAAACAGTTCAAGAAAAATTCGGTTGCCGTCGACATCTGGAAATCATCAAAATGTTAGTGAAATCTGCACCATCATTTTATTGACATTTTGATTGACTGCCCATTCGAGAAATTGCTAAGATGTCTCTCTCATCTGGTTTAGTGCAGGCCATCATTTTCTGAGGATTTGGATGAATGCCAAGTTTGTGGCACGCATTTTCGTTTCATCTGAGCTTTTGATGCAAGCTGGATCGGATCCTCCTGGATTTTTAACAAAAAATTATAACAAAGACCAAAGCGGCTTTCCATTAGACTAGTGCGTAGGCGCCTCCGTAGCCAGGTGGGAAGGAGCAGCAGTGCGTAGCACACGCTTCTTGATTAGACCGAGGTTCGAGCCCGTCACCACCAAATACGGAGGATGCGGAAAGGTCAAGGAATGACCACCGCATATCATGGAGCAATATGGCCTTAGTTGCTAATGCTCCTAAAAACCAAATAACAACAATAACAACTAGTGCGTAATAAGTCGAAACTTGATATGCGCGCACTCAGAGGGGATGTAGTTGTAAACCTGCTCACATCTTTTAGGATTATTTTCTGAACTATTTGATCAAACCTACATCAGCACTACGTAATCCTGGTTTTTAGTATTAAGAGGCAAATCCATATTTGAGACTAGTTACCACAAAAGACGCCTCTCTACTGATCAGGATTATATCAAAATTAATGATGGCTTCATATTACTGGGATTATTTCTCCATCACTTCTGTGAGGCTGCTTAGATGTGTACATTTCCCATTGTTGTTATTTCTTAAAATCCTCTTATATGCCCTCGTGAGATTTTTCAAACAAATCACTGCTTACTACCAATTTTCTGGAGTTGTTAGTTTGTGTCTTTTTGCTGATTAGGCATTTCTTATTCCTTTATTCTTTCCAAATTGTCAGCCTTGTTCCGAAGCTCCGCTTACTGAGGCTTTATGCTTGTTTTTTGTTTATATCTCTATGGTATTACGTAGGAACTGTTACTTAAATTTAACTTTAAAGGCTAAAGTTCGATATTGTAGCGTTGACCTAACGTGTGTGTGTCGTATTAAATTAGTTTTAATACTTTCTCATTATTCCAGGTCACTTACTCTACGTTCTGTAAAGATTATTAAGTGATATCAGCAAATAAGCTTCTCTTCTCTGTGAAGTTTTTATTTAATTTAATTTAATTTTTTTTGATTAATCATCCTTTTTCCTTGTGTTGTTAATTAAGTAAGCACAATATCAACGTTTATTTTATGGTTGTTGCCAGTCTATCGAACAGCACTTTAATTCGTTCTTTCCTCGTTTGTAATCCTATTCCAATTTTATTACATTCTTACTTCATTGTAAGCTTTATCAGTAGTGTAATATTGCAAGAGGAACACGTGAATCGACTTGTACGTGATATGAAAAATAACGATGTTGCTATTAAGAGAACATATAGCAGACCTGTATTTCTCTACTTTTTTTTTTTTTTACAAAATACTTTTTCTTGTAAAAAAAAAAATAATAAAATAACTTGATCGAAACTGATTGGTTGGAAAAAAATTGCCTGGTGCAGAACTTATGTTTGTGCAATTAGGATGAATGAAAAAAAAAAAAAAAAAGTGAAAATAAAATAAGTCCATTTTTAGACGCGTAAGCATACTGTATATGCATAAAGGGCACATTGTCTTAACCATGCCCGTCTGTCTGTCCGCATGTAACAACTCGATCAATAGAAATCCGGCAATTATTATTTTTGTCCGTCAATCAGCTTGCAATAACTCGACTCCCAGTGATTGTATTTTCATAAAATATTCTATTTTGCTCTTTCAGAAGGATTTGTAATCTTCCCAAATTTCATTAAAATGGAAGGAACAGAAATTCGGCATTTATTATTTATTTTTTCATACGTATCACATAGGCTATCCATATCGATGTAATAGTTTGACCTGACGTAGCCGAGTGGTTAGGAGCGAGAGTGCTTAGCACGCGTTCCTTCAGTGGACCGCGGGGTTCAAACCCGTGACTACTAAATACTATAAATATTTGTATTGACGGTTTATTGTAAACTCTACTGACTTGGTTGTCGTGCCGGAGTATAAACAGAAAATTTAATTTTTAGTTTGCTTATGTCCCTCTGTCCGGAATGCTCTTTGAATTTGAATAACTCAAATACTAAAACTTTTGACCTGATGCCTGTTGCAATAGGTTTTATTTAGCAGTAAAATTGAGCGAGAAAAAAAAAATAAATCAGTAAAATTTTCCCACTGATTTTCAAAATTTCTGTTATTTTTGTTAACAGTTCCGTAACGGAACTGTTGAGCAAATATTTTTGCTCAACAGTTTGGCGAAATATTCACCATAGGTATTCTAGTACTGTATTGTAGCTACAATAGTAAAGCAATGGATATTATGTTTGCTGCCATGCGCTGGTTGAAGGAATGAAGGAGCAATGTGGCTGATGATTAGAAACGTGATTTTCTCGGTTCACGTATAAAAGGCTTTGCTTTTCGCACCTATTTTGTTATAAATCATGCATTATTACTATTTGCTAAGGAAAACTGCAATTTTAGGTAGTAGCACATTAACTAGCTTGTTTATTCGTACACAGGTAGACCTATCGAAAAGTAGAGATACCTTCGCCGAGGTCTCTCTCTCCTTTTAAGTGATGAAATTTTCATAACCCACTCGTAGAAGCTCTCCCGGAAGCTACTTCTTGATAATTCCTTAAGAATGGTCGCCGTAGCCAAAGATTCCCTACCTTCTTTAATGTACCTACGTCACTTGAAAATTAGTCTTCTTCAAGCATCTTTGCAGGAAGATTGGCTCAATCTTCCTGCAAAGATGCAGGAAGATTGAATTTTCAGCACTCGTGACTTGTTTTTATTTAAACGCTTCGCATAAAGTCTAACAGGTTATCCAGGAGAATTCTTGGCCCCATTGTTCAGAACACCCAGCTGCTGTAGTGTTACAGGTTCGGGTCTTTTAATTCCATGAAAATTAATCTTTCTCCGGTTACTGTGGTACATGCTAAGACTGCCGGTGTCGGGATCTCGCCCTAACGTTTCTGATCTCGCAGTGATCCATTTCTGGCGAAATATTACCTAAGATACTGACGCATCGTAAAATTAACAACAACAGATCTATTCCTGAATGCACCCCAGACCGTCAACCTAACGTCCACCAAATTGACGCAGTTTTTTGTACAAGGGAAGGATTGTTGCGGTTTCGTGTTTGCGCCAGGAAAAACTCCCCAAGATTCAGGTTGCACGTTTACCTAAACTTGTCCATGAAGAGAGTTTAGTCCTGCAGGTATTACGATGAAGCGCTTTTAATGGAACACTGACCATTGGTTCACAGGCATTAAAACCTTCCCTATCATAGACAATTTCGTATAGCCTCAGTTGAAACCCAATGTTGGGTTTCAATGAGTTTCATGGGTTTCATAAACTATTACCAGTGGTCTTTCTATGTTTAACTGGCCTCGACTCTGTTAAATAGCATTACATCTTCCTCCAAGTTATAGATTTGGTTAAATCTAGTTGAAGGACACATTCAGCAATAAACTTTATGGCTTGACCATTTCCTGGCTTTTATTATAGTATGTAATGTTTTTAGAGACTTTATAATTGTATATTTTGTAGCTAGCTTAGTTTAATATTTCTTAACCGTTGAGAGTTATATAACGAAACGACAGTCTAAATGTCTTTTCATTGTATAACTCTTAATGGTGAAGAAATGACTGCGAATTATTGTGTATGATTGATATTGAGTTATCCTGGCACCTGCCGTGTCACGATTTGCCATGTTAATTTTAAGCTATGGCCACATTCCTTGTGTTGAGATTATATTTGGTTGTCTTCTCGGTTGTCCTATGACTCTAGAAAATATTCCTCTAGTCAAAAGTGGGGAATAAAGTCTAAAAATACAGTAAGCATCCTTCTCCACTTTTTTCAACTGTGACGTTTGTTAGATTATTCCATTGAACTAATACGAATTTGCATTTTCAAACAGAGTACAGTTGATCTGACATTAGCTGTACAATTCCTACGGTGTTTGGTATTTTTATTTTTGCTGATTTATTCCCAGAATTTTTTACCCCTCAGCAGTTCATAGAACTTGATGCTTTTCTCCTCTGCATGGCAACAGAGGGTACCATGATAATATTAACGCAATTGAAAAAATGAATATGCTACAAATTAATGTAAAAAAGCAAGCATTGATTTTTCCTTTGTATTTTGCATATTATAAATAAAACAAAAGAAATGGCATGAACGAGATTTATTTTTCAACGGACTTACTGGTTACAACAAAGCGAGACCCAAAAGTTTGATGCCTTTTACCAGCAAGAGATTCTAATAGACAGACATGTAGAACAGTGACTTGTAGTACAATTGTATTCAAAGAATAACGGAAAGTTTATAAATGTATAAACTGTTGCGTCAGTGTGCATCTGTGCATGCAGACACGTTGTACTTTGATATGTCACTGGAGAACTCGCACTGTGGGTATATGTGTGCTCGAGTTCTCCTGTGTCTTCTGCACTTCGGAAGCACGCCTACAGAGTTGAATTTCTTGGAAAAGTCCAACTTGTATAAATGCCTTGTCTCTCGATCTTTATTACTGCTTTCGCAGAGAGTGTGAAGCTCCAAAACAGCAGTTTTCACAAAATGTTAACTTGTATGTTCTCTATATTTTGAACTTATCTTACCTTATGCGCTGACGTCCTGGAGTAAAAAGAAAATAATAGTAAAAAAAAAAGAACACTCATTTATCGTAGGCACTCAGCTGATGCAACTACAAGAAAAATTGTCACGTAACATTGTTGATATAGATTGTTGCCAGAAGATAGCATTAACCCGAGGACGGATACAATAGACCCGAAATGTAGCCTCAAACTTCCTGTAAATAAATAGATTTGCGTTTATACTGTATGCGACCGAGAGTAGAAGAGTTTGTGAACATACCAAATTAATTATTAAGAGCATCCAAGTTTTCGTTGTCACAATTCATACTGGTCCCGTACATTTTTCGTGGCAGCATACGAGTTCGAACCCACAAGTCCTCACTTGTTTGCGCACGCCAACGACAGTCGGCCCTTTATTAAACTATATTGTGAAAACTTATTTTTCAATGTTCCTTGAGAACAGCTAACAAAATTTCAAGGACTATGTCTCAGGAGTAAATGGGAACAGCTAACAAAATTTCAAAGACTATCTCAGGAGTAAAGGTTTTTGGACCCGTGTTTTATGAAAACTTTTGTTTATTTTGTGCCATAGAATACCGCGCTCTCCAAGTTTGTCGGCAGGATTACGAAACACCGGTGTGTACATACGTGATCTCCTATATTTCACTGTCAAATATCCGGTTTTATGTAATATCCGATTCGGACTTCCGTAATATCTGTAAATATTTAAATACTGTATTATTATTTTATGCAATGAGTATCACATTAATTTTGCTGTTGTTGTTGTTGTAAGAGTGGCCCCAGCCTCTATGCTGTTTCACTTGTCGTTCCGATCGGTAATCCCTATTATTTTTTTTACGGGTCAGTTATTTGTTTATTCGTTATAATGTCTATCACGTACAATCTTCCTTTTCACATGAAGCTGTGCAGTATAATATATTGGCAAATAATTTCAGCGAGAAAAAAAAAAAAAGAAATACGCACACAATCTGATATATACAGGATTGTTAAAATTAAAGTATCCTTATGTAGAGGGCTCTGGAGAAATTTGGACAACAGATACAATAAAGAATGTGCTCGCCATTTTTGGGGGAAAAAAATTGTTACAAAGTTTGTCACTATATGGCGCCTTGGCAATACAAATCACTTGATCAGCGCTACAATCGTTCAATGTATCCTCCATTTTGGTCAACAACAGTTTCCATTCGAAGAACAGCATTTTCTAGAGCAGAACGTAATATATCAACTAGAATAGCCAGCACGTGACGTCTAATGCTGTCCTTCAGATCTAGCAGAGTTTGATATCCTTCCCGATACACCTGGTTCTTCAAAAAACCCCACAACTAGAAGTCGCGTGGGGTCCGGTGATCGGGGTTGCCAAGATGTCTGGAAACAACGGCTGATGACCCATTCGTCTGTAAAGTGCTGCCTTAGCAATCTTTGGACACAACGGTGGATGTGGGGTGGCGCACCATCTTGCATGAATATGGTATCCTGAAGTCGCCCACGTTGTTGCAGCTCTGGTATTGCGAAATTTGCCAACATTTCATAATATCGCTGTCCAGAGACAGAACAGGTGCGGGGTCCAATCGGTGTTACCTCTTCAAAAAAAAATATGGCCCATTCGTGAATGTGGCCGTAAATCCACACCACACTGTCACTTTTGGAGAATGCAACGGGACCTCTTGGATAACTCGAGGGTTTTCTGTTGCCCAATGCGACAGTTGTGTGTATTCGCTTGTCCATTTAAGCAGAAGTGGACTTCATCACTCCAAAGGATGTTCCATGGCCAAGTGATATCCACATTCATTCGCCGCCAGAAACTGAAGTGCGGATGTGAAACGGATATCTGCATCACCATGCTTTAGCTGCTGTAGCATGCGCATCTTGTAAAGATAGTACCGCGACACCTGACGCATTGCTAGCCTTACAGTGGAATACGGCATGTCCACTTCACGAGAAACAGCTGGCACACTTGCGCTACCACATGGAGATTGACTTTATAAATCCACGACAGCCATAGCCACATCTTCAACACGAGAGGAGTCCACTCGTTTTCGACCTCTACCTGGTTGAACACCAAGATGTCCTGTCGCTTCAAATTTTGCAATCATTTTGCGGACAGTACAAACAGTCATAGGTCCACCTGTGCCTTATGCGCTTCTGACGCCGGAATTCTCTGATAGCCGCATGTTGCTGTTCTGATATAAAATATTTTGGGACGAGACTACGTGTACAGTATATGTAACCAATTGCACGTAGTATCTCGTACTCTGATATGTACTTAGCACCCTCCTGGCACTTTGCCGTCCCGGGGTGGTTCCTTATGGAAATAAACAGATGATAATAATAATAATAATATACAGCTTCACTAATAGCGCCTTTTCTTGCAACGTTGTTGGCATTGCTGCTGTAGTGTATGGACATATCTACTGTATGATTTTGAAGAGACTGCTCTGCTTTTATACAGTACAGTAGAGCTGAGTAGTGGCGCTGTGGCAATAACTTACGATTATGCAAATAACGTAAGTTATTTACATAATCGTAACTAAGATAGTTACGCGCCATACAGTGACAAATTTTGTAACTTTTTTTTTTTTTTTTTTTTTTTTCGCCAATAAATGGCGAGTGCATTCTTTATTGTACCTGTTATCCAAATTTCTCTTCAGTACGAGCCTTAGAACTCGCTTCAGAGCCCTCTACATAGGATACTTTAGTTTTAACATGTGTGTGTGTGTAATTCTTATAATGTAAGTTATTCGTTTAATGTTCAGTTTAAACTTTAAATTTAAGCTCTTTAACTTTCAGTCACTGAAGAAGTGGTACAAGAAGTACCACACCACGGAACGTTTGAGAATTATCTTTAATTCCTTTAGAAATTGAAGACGGATTTTGCAGATTGAAGTGTTTGAGTACTGTAATTACCTGAAATATTGTATTATACAGTACTTCAGCAAAACTGGATGTAATAATTTAAAGTACATATACAATAGTCATTATTAGGTGAGATGGAATATATGCATAACGAGCCTTTTGTCTTTGCCATGTCCGCATGTAACAATCCGACTCCCAGTGCACGGATTGTCATGAAATTTTATATTTTGTCATTTCAAAAAGATTTGTGGAAGCTTCCGAAAGTTCATTAAAATCTAACTAATAGAAATCCGGCTATTATTATTTATTATATGACATAGGTTATCCATATATCGTAGCTGAAGCACTGGTTATTATCTTTATTGCCATGCGCTGGTTGGAGGAATGAATGGACAATGCGAGGGGTGTGTAGAAACGAAAATTTCTCTTTTCGTGTGTAAAATTCGTTGCATTTGTTCGTCTTACGTGCGTTAGCATATATGTATAAGCGCCTATTGTCTTCACCATGTCCGTCCGCATGTAACAGCTCGACTCCTAGTGTACGGATTTTTGTGAAAATTTATATTCGGTTCATATAGAAAGGTTTGTCGAGCCATGAAATTTCATTAAAATCCGTCTATTAATATTTCTTTTTTCCATACAAATTATATGGAAAAAATAAAATTCACAGATTAAATGTAATTTTAATGTATTGTTAGGTTTATACAGCCCGTGCATGCTTCGCGTCTATTATTATTATGGAAGACTCGTGAACGTGAAGAGTTACTTAAAAAGAAAAAAAAAAAAAAAAAAAAAGGCGTATAATGGGATAAGAAAAAAAATATTATACACTTGTAATTAAACTGAACGAACGGCCTAGAGAACTTAAAACTATAGAGTTTATTAAGTGTTTCTGTAAAGAAGATAACTATATTTACTCTTCACTTCAGTTCATCACGAAGGGAAAAAAATTCAATTAATATTTAAGGAAAAAAATTAGAATGCGCTTGAAATGTAATGCGCTGCTTACTTTACCCAATTTGTAATCGAAATATGTTATCGGATGTTAAGATATTGCTTAATAACAAAAAAGCTCAATCGATACCACAATTTCAGCGTTCTTCGTAGATCCCTAGAAAGCTTTTAAGATCAGCCATAACCCCCTCCCTCTCTTCAACGACGAAATCTATCCAGGTAAATGAAAGTCAAGCGGTAAAATTCATATACGGTGGTGAAGACCACAAAGAATCCCGCATCGACTATCTCCAGTGTTCTTCACCACCGTACGTGAATATAGGAGACTGCTGCACCCATATAAATGGCTCTTGTTTATGGGTGCTGGTAATATACATTTAGTATAGTACATGTATAGTTGTGGCCCTCGTAGCGTGGTCGTGTACTGGGAAGCAGGTTGCCCGAAACAACAAAACACACTACACAGACATAGCACTGCCCTCATTTCTGGCTATTGTGCGGAGTTTTGTGTATTGTTGCACGGAGCTATGACGGAGGTCGCCTTGCGTAAGCCACATATAAATGAAAGTATATTTTGAGTATGACTCTAAAATGAAAAATCGAATCGAGGCCAGGTATTCAACCTATGTTCCGTTGCTCCTGAGGAAAATTTCGGGTTCACTTAAGATCTGACTGCCCCCCCCCCCCCTACGATAATCGGCATAAATGAAGGTATGTTTTCGTATTAATCGACAAGAAAAATGTGGATTGCTACCAAATTTTCAACATATATTCTGTTGGCCCTTGGATGGTTCCAAGTTGAATTTCGATTTCATAGCATTCTCCTCCTAGTTTCCTCTACAGAAATATTATAAATTTGGAGCAGAGGCTCTAATCCAGTTCACTGGTTACTTTAAATATTTTGGGAATCTTTGTAGCAAATTTTCATTTCTGTGGGTTTATTTATTATATTTTTATAAATCACGAATTGTTACTATTTGCTAATTCTTACTCCGTACCAGAGTGGTCAGGAGTGGGAGTGCAGTAGCTCACACTCTTTGAGTAGACCAGGGTTCAAGCCCCTGACCTCTAAATACGGTTGATCTGCCAGCCCGCACTGGACCAATGTGGCAGATTAAGGTCCATTTTCCTCAACATGAATTGTTGAGAAGGCTTCTATTCTGCAGTGGATTGATAATTGCTGCTGCTTACTCTTTTTTACTCAAGGTAACGCGCTGCGAGCGTTAACTAACTTGTGTTATAATAATGCACTGTTTATACGATTTTTTTTATTGTTTAACGACTCCATAATTAATTTTGGTTGATTGTGACCTCGGTAAATTCTTAAGTACAGTATCAAAGAAAGAATTATAGGCACACCCAGGGGCCCCTTATGATTTCTTTCTTTGATTCTTTCCTTCTTTCCAAAACAGTGTTCAGACTGTTTTGTTTGTTCTATATTATATAATTGCATTGTCACGTGCTGACGCTTGTAAAAGCTACCGATGTGGAACGTGCGAACCCCCTCCCCCATGGCAATGAGAACACGAATGAAAATCTTACTACGTGGAATTTTAGACCGCATAAAACCACTTTTTTCAAAATTTTCATTATTCAACTTCCATTATATTTAACCCACTGTGAAAATTAGCAACTTTTCTAATGGGGCTGTGGTTTAACGCATGCATTTTGACATCTATTGAAGCCACATTTGTTTTAAATAAACTAAGATACAATTGAAAAAATATGAACAGAACCCTGACCTAATTAATTGAAGGCTTTTATATAGTCTAATATTTGTGGAAAAGACTGAAGGAAACAGCTGTTTCTCATCAAATTACTGTTTCTCTCAAAGAAAAAAAAATCCTAATGTCAGTGTTACCCGCTGCAGATAGATAGGAGAAGCTCCTAGCTGCAGATATGTCTTTAAAATGTTTTCGATGTGAATTGATTTGATAAGCGATTCAACTTCGTTGTCGACATTTCCAATAATTTTAACGTAATTCATGACTTTTGTAGCACAGTGTATATTAAAAGTACTAAAAAAAAACCAAACAAACCAGTACTCAAATCAGATTTCGTTCCCATAGAAGCAGACATTTATATTACAGAGTTCATCTTGTTTTATTCCATATTGACTTTGATTTAACGATCGATTCAACATCCATTATGCAGTGACTTTTTTATATTTTGGATGAACTGTACAACGGTAAATATTGCTCACGTGATGAGAGGAAAACAAACAAAAAATAGTTTCGAAGCGTAACCAACAAAGATACCATAACTGAAGCACCTAGTTGAACTCCAGGACATAAATTATAATCAACGAATATTCAACGTGCTGGAGGTAAGTGCATGGTCTGAATAAAGCTAATGGTGATGTAGCATTTGGTTAGGACATATTTCCAGGATCATGTATTATCGATTTTCAATGAATTCTCATTTCTTTTAAAACTTTTGACGTACTTATAAAGTGGGCTGAATTATTGCCCATAATAATGGGCAATAATTGAAGTGCAGTTCTGAAGTAAATAATGACTATGAACAGCACCCCTTCGTCATCAGCCTTTCTCTGTCCGATGTAGGACCATCAGCATCCTGTATAGGAAATATTGATCATTAAGTTCCCGTGCTGAACATACTGGTTAAAAACTGCACGAGTTCTGTTCGAGATGGGTGGCTTAATCCCCTTCGAAATAGTGTCCCTCTGAGGCGACGCTGAACGATTTTCCCATTCTTGGAAGCAATTCTGGAAAGCTGATTTTGAAATTACCGTAAACTGAGGCGGTGTATCATCCTTTTATTGTTTGTGTTTAAATCCAGAAACAACAAAACACACTACACAGACATAGCACTGCCCTCATTTCTGGCTATTGTGCAGAGTTTTGTGTATTGTCGCACGGAGCTATGACGGAGGCCGCCTTGCGTAAGCCACAACACATGTCTACATATAAATGAAAGTATATTTTGAGTATAACTCTAAAATGAAAAATCGAATCGAGGCCAGATATTCAACCTATGTTCCGTTGCTCCTGAGGAAAATTTCGGGTTCACTTAAGTATGACTCCATGTCTTTTCACCGTTTTTTTTTTTTTTTTTTGTTTCTGGTCTAGGAAACAAGAAGTCACACAGAATCATATCTAGCAAATACGACAGTTTCTGGCAAGAGCGGATTAAGGTCGGTTGAGGCCCCGGGCGCAGAAAAAAATATTGGGTCCCTTAAAAAAAAAAAAAAAAGAGAGAGAGAGAGAAAATAAAAATACATGTTAACCATTTTTTTAAATAAATAAAAAAATATGTACTATTAATGTTTTATTTCCAATAAAATTTGAATATGATATATGTATAATATAATTAATAATAGCATAATAATAATCACAAAGTTTTGAACTAATATGTTCAACTAACAACAGGGCTGACAGTAGAGGAACCAGTAGCAGGAAGTGATCACGGAGTTCTACGGTGGATGATGACGAGAGAGGTAGCAGAAGTAAAAGGCAAAGGAATGGGTTTTAATTTCAGAAAAGAAAATTACGATGCCTTAAGGTACTACATGGCCTCTATTAAATGGGTAGATATCGCGCAGAGAATGAATACAATTGAACTGTGGTACGCTTTTAAAACATTAATCACAGATGCCTTGAATGCGTATATACCATTAAAAAAAATACTCCACGAGAAGGGTTCCAAGTTGGATGAATAGTTAAGTTGCCGCATTACTTGAGCAGAAAAAGGTGGCATGGAAAGGTTACAGAGCAATAAAAAGTACTGAAGCTTATAACAGCTACAAGGTAATGTGTAATAGAGCCACAGAAAGGTTCGACAGGCAAAGGCAGTTTATGAGAAATCACTAGCAAACAGAGCAAAGAGGGGGGGATAAAGAATTCTTCACATATATAAATGCCAAGAAGAGCAGGACAAACCAGATCGGACCTTTACGTAAGGGAAAGGGGATAGTAATAAATACACCAGCTGCCGTTGCAGATGAACTCAACAGTTATTTTGCATCGATATTTACAAATGAAAAACGTTTTGTGGCAATGGGAAATTGTGGGAGCGAAGTTAAAAAATATGTAATTAATGATATTGAAATTTCGCAAGATTATTTAATGAAAAAACTTTCGAGCCTACAGACCAGTAAGGCTTCTGGAGTTGATGGAATATACCCTATAATCTTAAGAGAGGCGGCAAGCGAGTGCATTGAACCATTGAGGCTAATTATGCGAGCAACACTAGACTCTGGGGAGATTCCCTTGGATTGGAAAAGTGCAAATGTATCTCCCATACACAAGGGTGGCTCTAAAAGTGAAGTTGGAAATTATCGACCTGTCAGTCTGACTTCAGGAGTAGGGAAAATCATGGAGGCAATGATCAAAGGTGGAATTCAGGATCATTTGGATCGAATTGAAATTCTCAAGGATACTCAGCATGGTTTTGTAAAGGGAAAATCATGTTTAACAAATCTGGTTCGCTATTTCGAAAGGGTCACTCACGAGCTGGATTTAGGGAATAATTTCGACATTGTTTATTTAGATTTCAGCAAAGCTTTTGACTCAGTCCCACATGAGCGGTTGCTTTATAAGCTGGAACAGGTTGGAATCACTGAGAAAATCCTTAGATGGATAGAAGGATGGCTTCAGGGCTGGTAAGTGACCACTCATTTATGAGTGGTCACTTACCAGCCTCGTAAGTGACCTTTCGTGGCTTTGATATTGCAAAGAACAGTTGTTATTGAAGAAGTGGTAAGAAAATACCACGAAACGTTTCACTCCATTATGTACATACTGTATTTCCACATCGGAAATAAACCAACGTAGGTTTGAGTGCTTATCTTCAAATAACTTCGTGAGGTCCTTCTAATATAGGGGGATTAAACGAAGAAGAATCGATTGTTGGTTATTAAAATTTAAATCTGCTGTCCATTTTTCTTTCTTTAGTCCGGTTTTTTATGAATTTTTATTTATTTTTTATAAGAAAAGATTGCGAAGAAAATTGTTCTAGCAAAACTTCTAGCTAGACAAATAATAACCTATTACAACATTTATGTTATTTATTTATTTTTATTTTTTATTTTTTTTTTCCTGTTCGTTTTCGCTCGTTTTAACTTTTCACAAGTTCCCAGATGAGCGGGGTTCTGGTTATTTTATATTCTTCAAACGTCACGGTACTTGCGCCAAGCAAAGCAAGCGTAACAGCCTTAACAGTGTAAGGGCGAACGCTGATTATTTTGTACTACAAGACAAATGGGTAACATTATAATCCGAAGTTTTATGAAGCGAGTTAAGGTCTTTTTCAAAGGTCAGGCGTAGTCAGCGGAACAGTCCGAAAATCGTGACAAAAGATAATTTGGCGTAGGCGACGTGTCGAATTTCGCCTCTTTCTTTTTCTTTCCCTCCCAAGAATTTCATTTAACAACGAAATGCTTTTCAACTTTTTATTCCGCAAAATAAATGGATTGTTAAGAAAAAAGACAAATTTTAAAACTGGCACGTTACAAGTTAGAATAACCTATTGCAGATAAAATGACTACAAATAACATAACGGTTTCCGTTTTAAATGTAATTTGTGAAAATCCATATAACACAATTTACACAACTTTGTGTTTTTATAAATTAGTGTTAATTTTAGTATTGCATCATTGCCATACTAAACTGAATACTAAATTCTAATCTAAAAGGTAAAATCTTAATCTAATTACTACACCTTAACAACAGTTGTTGTTAATAGTAGTAGTATGTATTACTAGAACCGAATTATGGGGCGACGTTTCGCATTTCACGTAGAATCCCATCATCAGTCTTGAAAATGTATGAAATGCAGCCTAAAAAACAATTAAATATGTAAATTTGTCTCACTGGATGACTTCCGTAATTCGAAACTGAAACTATACTGCTTATTAATAATTTTCTATTCTTCCATTTAGTGAGATGTACAGGGGGTGGACAAATTAATGCAAACACTTAATATAAAAGTAGTAGTTTTTGTAATGGCTATATGACGTCGAATCATAATTCTCACTTTTTCCAATATGAGGGTAAGTTTGCGTTCGGCGAATGCCGAAAGGAAGCGCATTATCCTGACTGTCTTGTGCCAACATATGGAGCAGAATAAACTGTTAGGCAGCAATATCTTGTTATTCTTCGGGTCCTATCATCACCCTGAACGGGCCAATTACTGCCAATGATTACCTTGATACTCTGAGTGACCAGATCATTCCATGGTGTAAAAACATTGTTTCACACAAACGATGCCATGTTTCAAGGTAATAATGCTCCGATACGCACAGCCAGGTGTGGCTAGTCTTGGTTTGAGGAGCACAAAACTGAGGCTAAGCATTTCCTATGGCCTGCATGAATTATGGATCCACTGTGTTCAAATTTGGAGAGGAGAGTGTGAAGCGCATTTTCTTCACCTTCATCACTCAAGAAGCTTGAACTGTTTCTCCATGAAGAATGCTCCAGTATTCCTCTTAAGGCAGTTCAGCATTTATTTGAAGATAAATCTTGACATCCTTTGCGACGTCATCAATGTTGCGCATCACGTCTGATTTAAAATAAACTCTAGTTGATCTCACACGAAAGAAACCTTCTTGATTTGTCCTTTTTTTTTCCCTACTCAACCGCTCTTTCGTTTTTTTTTTTTTTTTTTTTTTCCCTTTACAGTTAAACTCTGAGGCTGGAAAAGAGTTCTGCACATTTATGAAAACATTCTTTATCTTGGACATCAGATCTTTCGATAAATACTACACGTAATGGAACAACTATAGATGGTGTATTTATTTGTGAACTCTCTAATATAAAAATTATATATCCTACTTTAGTCATCACAGACCAGTACTTTCAGTAACCGATGCGTAATTATTATTGATAAAATAAAAACATCGTTATATTATTATCCATGAATTTTATTAATATCTGAAAATTAAAACGTTTTTAACGCCTGCCGATGGCTCAAATGTAAAACACGTTAAATATGCTAGCGGCAGGACACATTGTGTACCTGTTACAGATTTTTTTTTTTTTTTTTTTTAGTAGTTCAAAGGCTAACATATGATTTTTCTCGGTTTTTTCAAAGAAGTAACCAGGAACCAAGCAGACAATAGGAAGATTAAAAAGAAAGAAAAGAGAACGCAGTGACTTTGTCAATGGAAGAAAGAAAGGCAAGGC
This sequence comes from Mastigoproctus giganteus, assembly GCF_048544385.1. Lineage (NCBI taxonomy): Eukaryota > Metazoa > Arthropoda > Arachnida > Uropygi > Thelyphonidae > Mastigoproctus > Mastigoproctus giganteus. Next base: position 49,444,966 of record NC_143575.1, read on the forward strand.
AGGAATTGTGGTAGACTTAGTGATAATATGGCTTCAGTTGTGTGCTTTCAGTGGTGTAGCAGTGCGAAGAATTTATGCGGCGGTGCACGTAATTGAAGATAACTCTTGCGGAATTGATCCTTGGAAGATCGGATCTATCGTCAGTGCTGAAACGTATCCTGCAATCGCTAGAAGATCCACAATAAGTACAAAATAAAAGTTCGCATGCCAATGTAAACGTCAGTTTTGTGCAATTGAAGCAAAGGTAGGCTGAGAAAGTTCATAACGTTATTCGCAAATGGAATTCAGACATGTGAAAAGGAATTATTCAGTCTAGAAATTTTTGAAGACTCGTTCAAGTTGGGAAACTTTAGCTCTGCCAGCTCTTACAGCTTATATCTAGAATATGAAAATTAATGTAACTGGAATAATCGGTTATGCCGTGCTTTAAATTTGGAACTTTTAACTATTGATGCGTTTAGCCAATTGTTTATATCTGACTTTAAAGAGCCATAGTTATTATGCTTTGCTTGTGTCCTAAACTGGAACCTTGTGACTTTTAGATGATTCATTACGGTTTAATTAGCTTGAAATGTTTATATAAATTATGTATATTTATTTATCTTTGCAATTTCAAGTGCTTCAATATATTTTAAAGTGAGAACAATCAATATATTAATCGTTATTTGCATATATGAGTGTTACAACACTCATATATGCGTAGGATTTTAGGAGCGTCAGCGACTAAGGTCATATTGCTCCGTGTATATTGTCTATAAATTGCGTGTATTCTGAGGTTGATTTTCTGATTTGCTGGACAAAATCCCCGAGTTTCCGGGAGAAAAACCTTGCTATTTCGCGTCTGGCTGACTAACTCAGCCACGTTGTGAAAAAGGCCCATAAGTTCCTTCCATCATCGGCGGGATTCGAACTTAAGCCTCTTCCACCCGGTGTGGGAAGGACGGCGATTCCATCAACTGTGTTACCCACGAGGACTATATGCGATGGTAGTAAGGTTGCGCAAGCACGGGTAGAGTATAGTGTTCTTGATTTGTGCTCCTCTAAGAAAGTTCTCTAAAGTATGGATTACTAAAAGTTTCCCCATAGTGTCATATACTGATAGATAGCTAAGAGGATGCCTGAATATATGAGCGACTTTAAACAAGCAAGCAGTGAACAGGTAATTTTTATTTGTATGTTTTAGGTTTACTACCACATGCAGTAGTTATCCAGTTACTTGTAAGACTAAAAATCATAAGAATGGTCTGATGTATACTGGCCAATAGCAAACACTAAACTAGTAAGTACTCATGGCACTGAGTAGGGTTAATACCCGAGGGAGATAACCCTCCTGAAGCAAGTATCTAAGAACAAAGACAAGAGGATTAAGAGCAGACCCCGAGTAGTATCTGTGTAAATTTCAGAAACAGCGAAATTCTACTTTAAGTGAAATTTAACCGTAACATAGAGGCAGGTGCAGAAGCGAGTTAAAATTAAAGTATGCAATCTGAAAGGGATATCAGCTCTAAAATGACACAGGAATGCGTTATCTGTCACCAGAACCCTGAGGCCATCTTTAAATGCTGTACATGTAGCCGTAATTTTTGCACAGCCTGCCTAGGTCCATCATTTAAAAAGTTAAAGAAAGAAAGGCGACTAAAATGGTCTTGTGATTTTTGTCGTGGCAGCGCGAGAACTAACACAAAACCAGATCTGACAACTAAAGAATTGACATCTGGAGATGTCAATTCTTTAGTTGTCAGCTGGCCTCGGGGTCGGAAGTTAAAGAAGTAATAGCCAAATCTCTGCGTTCTGAACATAAAAATTTAAAACGTCAGAATTGTAAGAAATAATGGAGTGTTAGTTGAAACATCTAACAAGGAGGATTTAGAGCTGCTTAGACAATCATCCACATTTAAAGATGTTGGACTACAGTCGGACAAACCAAAAATGACATTTCCTACACTATTAGTTTATGACGTTTCAAGAGATTTGACCAAGGAAGAAATAGTAGAGGACATCTTTATGAAAAATCTTAAAGATTATGGCTTTACATTCGAAGAGATTCAGGAAGAGGTGATGTTACGTTTTAGCTCCGGCACAAAGACAAAAGTGATAAATTGGGTGATAGGTTTCTCACCGAGAGTATTTAGACATATTTCCGAAAACAATAGAATTTTCTTGGGATTCTCAGCCCATAAATACAGGAAATTTACAATAGTGACAAAATGCTTCCGTTGCTTGGGATTTGGCCACCTCACGCAGTTTTGCACCCACAAGACTGTATCCTGCGGTCATTGTGCGGCTGGGGGACATATATATACACAGATTGCCCCAATAAAGAACAACCCCCGAGATGTATAAACTGTAAGAGGAGGAACAGGGACAATGCACCTTCTGTAAGGGATCCACTCTGTCCAGAATATCAGAAGGCAGCTGAACTTGCAAGACTGAAAATTGCTAATGAATAATACACAAATAAACCATCTAAATTACAATAGATCTACCAATAAATACTTCCTAAAAATAATGCAATTGAACGCGCAACGTTCGCGTTGCGTTGCAGATGAACTAAGAGCTTCATGTTTGCAGGATAAAGTAGACATTTTGGCTATTTAGGAGCCCTACTCGATGTATAGACAAACGGATAAGTTATATCACGTTGTTGGATATCCGGTATTAGCTAGAGTCGTCGCATGTGAATCCAAGCAGCCAAAAACTGCCATTGTTGTATTTAATGGAGCTCCAACTGTAACAGTCATATCTCGTTTTTGTACATTCTTTTCTACCTGCATCCATATTTCTACCCAATTCTTAGACTTCTACATGGTTTCTTTATATTGCGCTCCAAATGATAATATTGAGGTAACAATGCATCTTTTGGAAGAAATTATAAGCACTTTTCCTAGGGCAAATATATTGGTTTCAACTGACTCCAGTGCAAAATCTCAACTTTGGTTTAGCGAACGCAACGACGCTAGTGGTTCTGTGTTTGAAGAATTTATATTGACTAACCATTGGAATGTGCATAATCTTCCCAACATGCCAACAACCTTTTGGAACGTTCACGGACGGTCTAACATAGACCTTACCCTTTCCTCTCCATGCTTGTCGGAGCATGTAAAAAAATGGATGGTCTGCCCGGATGTATGCAATAGCGATCACCGTGCTATCACTTTTGATTTAGTATTAAATGTTAGGGATGGAGGTTCTTCAGGTCACCTTCAAGATTTAAACCGCTTCTCTATGAGAACCATGAACTGGACCAAATTTAAGCAAGTCTTGCAACAAGAATTTTCAGATGATAAAATTGCACAATTGAACAGTTTTTAACTGCAGTAGAATATGCTTACTTTGTGCAAAACACTCTTTACAGAGCATTGACTGAATCCACTAAAAGGAAAGTTAGGAGACCTGGCTCCACCCCATGGTGGAATCCCCAGTTATCTGTTTTGAGAAGACGGGTTATAGATGCAAGGAAGAATTTCCAGAGGCACAGATACTTAACAGAAACAGACGTTAGGCGACTAAAAGAAGTCTATTGTCAATTACGTAAGGAATATTCCGAAGCTATTGCGGAAGCCAAAAGATCCTCATGGCAGAAACTAGTGTCCCATACAGGTAATTCTGATCCATGGGGATTAATATACAAAATTTGCCGTGACAAACTTGTAACTCCTGAGATATATAGTTCTGTTAACTGTAACGGAAGTCTGACTACTGGTTGGCTGTCCACCGTTGAAGCTATTATAGAGAGACTTTTCCCTGATGATCACCCAGCGCAAGACACAGCCGAACAAACTCAGATAAGGTTCGTTTCGTTAACGGATCTTACAAGGGATCAAATGACACGGAACTATTTAGTCTAGATGAACTTACACTTGCAATTTCTAAAATCAATCTGTCAAAATATCCTGGAATGGACTTAGTTGAAAATGTAGCAATCAAAAGATTTCACAACATATTCCACATATATTGTTGAATGTATTCAACAAATGTCTATTAGAGGGGACTTTTCCAAATTTTTGAAAGATTGCGTTAGTAAAGATGCTCAGAAAGCCTGGAAAATTGGCAACGGATCCCAAGGCATATCGCCCAATATCCCTTGTAGGAAATCTTGGAAAGCTTTATGAGAGATTATTAGCGCCTAGGATGCAGAAGGTTTTGGCTAAAAGTAATATGATTTCTAATTCACAATTCGGCTTTAAGAAAGGCATCCTCCACTGAAGATACCATCAGAAAATTGGTGAATCTATGTAAAACTACAGACAAAAAATACATGATGGTTGTTTTTATCGACTTTGAGGGCGCTTTCGATACACTCTGGTGGGAGAGCGCCCTCAGGTCACTTCGAGAGGCAGAATGTGATGATTTACTTTATCAGGTTATTAGATCTTATTTTTCAAATAGGCAGATAAAAGTCATCTCGCAACACTTGGTATTTTCAAAATTCATTTCCAGAGGATGCCCACAAGGCTCGGTCCTTGGGCCTCTCCTCTGGAATTCTGTTTTAGGCCAATGGTTACTAAAAGAAAGTCAAATTTGTAATAAAATAGCATATGCCGACGATTTAGCGCTGTGCATACCACGCAGGTCAAGACTTTTGCTAGAAACACACGGGAAAGAAATCCTGGATGATTTGCTGGAATGGTCTAGAATAAACAAATTAAAAATTTCTGAGACGAAAACAAAAATGATGATCTTCAACAACAAACTGGATTATAACAGACCTCCTAAACTCCATATCAACAATGTCCAAATTCCTTATGTTTCTCAAAACAAATATCTTGGTCTCTTAATTGATGATAAATTTTCTTTTATCCCCCACGTAAAGAATTTAGCTGAAAAGATTAACAAGTTTACTGCCAATGTGATTAGGCTCTCAAGAGCTGAATGGGGTATAAAGCACAAAACTTTGGCATTATATTATAAGGCTATATTTTTGCCAATTGTAGTATATGCGGCAGCCATATGGTTTCCTAGGGTTACTCACGTCACAATGAAGGCCAAACTCTTGTCATTGCAGAGAAAGATGATATTGGCAACACACAGATGCTGCAGAACAACATCAACCAATGCTTTACAAGTGATCTCAGGTTGTATCCCGATTGACCTTTATGTGGCATACCGAGGTATGATTTCTAACTTAAAGAAAGGTTTGGCAACTCAAATCCTCGACATTGCAAGTAATCCGGCCACGGATATTCGGAAGGAAAAAATTAATCTTTGGACAAAATTCACTGAGAAGTGGAAATACAGATGGCAATCCAGTGAAACAGGACTCACTACCAGGGAGTTCATTGAAGACGCAACGTTTGCTGTAAATAAGAAAGTTATGGGATGGTTTTATCCTTCAATGACAACGTCATATTTAATAACTGGACATGGTTCACTGCGGGATAAATTGTGTAAATTTGGACTTGAACCTGACCCGTTGTGTTTTTGTGGGGCAGTAGAAGACTGGAGGCATGTTCTGCTTCATTGCCCGGCTTATGACGACTTCAGACAATTTTTTTTTTTTTTTTTTTTTTTTTGGTAGTTGTTGGCGCATCAGCTTCCGTGGCCATAGTGCACCTCCCAAGGTTTTTGCAGTACTTTGATCCAAGCCCGAGGCGGGATTCGAACCCGCGACCTTTGGGTTGCCAGGCAGGCACCTTACCCACCTGGCTAGCCCGGTCGGCCTTCAGACAAGAATTATTCAACAGCACTCAACCTATTAGGACTGATAACCTCGATATTTTGATTCAAAATGCCAAGAACTTTGCAGCATTCCAATCCTTTTCTGACAAGGTGTTTAAAAGAAGACGCATCTTGCTTACTTATTCTAGAAGTGGACAGTAGACTGATGTATTCACGAAATTATATTTATACCTTACAACTGTTAACTTAGAAACTAAATGTTGTGTTCTTAAATTAGTAATAATATAGTATGTATGAAATGGTATTAACTGTACATTTTTTTTTTTTTTTTAAATATATATTTTTTTTCATTTATTTTTCCCCCCCTCGGGTTGGGCAGCCTGAGGGCTCCTGTTCTTTGGTATTGCACTCCTTCCACTGGACGACAAATTGGTGCAGCAGCACTAGATAATAGAACCAGGCACAACTACTCGTGCTTAGAAATGGGCAGTGATTGATAGGGTGTTGATCGCTGTAGAATGTAGATATCAGAGTTTCTCTCTCTCTCAACACAGATTTTCCAAGGTGGAGTTCGACTAAACGTCTAGGTGCCACCCAAAACAAGTACATCCGCATACATACATACATACATAGTATATCTTTTATTGTGATTTATTGCTTGCCAGTGAAGCTGTATAATTAAAATTTTCTTACGCAGAATGCGATGATTGTAAATGGAAAGTGTTTGTATCTATGTATATATGTAATAAAAATGAAAAATGGTAGTAAGGTTCTAATTTTAATTATATCAAGTTAGTTTAATTTCAGTATGGATTACACAATAATCGCGAGTATAACGTGTAAAATGTTAAAAATAAACAGTCAGATAAGAAATGGGTATTGGCAAGATGCCTGAAACGTCATCTTACTGTATAGTGGTTTAGGTGATTGCTAAATAAACTATATTTTAATTTCACGGGGTATATTGAGTGGTATTAAATATAGTAATAATCTTAAGTGATAGTCAAGATTTTTTATATCTTGATTTTAAGCATAATTTGTTTGAAAAAAGAAAAAAAACTTTAGGAAGGAAAAAATTAATCTTTGGACAAAATTCACTGAGAAGTGGAAATACAGATGGCAATCCAGTGAAACAGGACTCACTACTTTGGGGGGGGGGGGTCTTTCACTTGCTAGAAATTTGTAAATTCTTGATATATCAAACCCCTAAACACCAAATGTATTAGAACCTATAGTACTAATTACCATACATGGATTGAAGGGGAGACAAGAGAAGATACGTGTCGACATTAGACTACAGCCGACCGGGCTAGCCGGGTGGGTAAGGTGCGACCCTTGGGTTGCCTGCCTGGCAACCCAAAAGTCGCGGGTTCGAATCCCGCCCCGGGCTTGGATCAGAGTAGTGCAAAAACCTTGGGAGGTGCATTATGTCCACAGAAGCCGATGCGCCAACAACTAACAAAGAAAAAAAAGAAAGAAATGGGCTACAATTTCTGTATTGTAATTTTCTGAAAATACGTGTAATGGAAGGGTATTGCAGTGAACAGAAGTAGAAGGGATAGATGAAGAAGAGGAAAGTTTTCTGTGAGTTTGGAGTTGAACAGTAAATGGACGCTGACTGGTTGCGGCACGTTTTGAAGAGAGTGGGTGAATTGCAGATGCTACTTCAGAAGAATACTGTCCATGAAAGTATTTATAGAAAAGACAAGAAGCTGAACGTCTATGAGACTGTAACAAATTGTAAAAGGTCTGTATGTGTGTGTTAAGCGACAAAGCTATAAGGTGTCAGTATATTATGTCTGTAAATTGCGTATATTCTGTGGTCGATTTGCCTATTCACTGGACGAAAAAGCCGAGCTCTCGAGATATAAAGCCATGCAACCTTCGCCTAAGACCGACTAACTCAACTATGTTTTGAAAAAAAAAAAAAAAAAAAAAAAGCCGATAAAAATTTATGGGATTCTAACCTAGGTTTTCTCACCTGATGTGAGCAGGACTATGATTATATCCACTGTGCTAACTGCGAGGGCTTCGTAAGAGATGAGTCAATAATTAATTTGACTACCCTATTTTGAATGGAATCAAGAAGCTTAAGAGGTTTTTAGGCATCACCCCAGATTTGGATAAAGTAATCTGGGATAGGGCGGATTTGTACAGAGTTAATAGCTTTTTTTTTTTTTTTTTTGATGCAGAGGAAACAGTATTTGTGATGTGCTTATGCCAAGAGAAGTTAGAATTTAGGGTAATCCCTAATAGAGATATTGTCTGGAAATCTCAGTGCCATCAGATGAGCACAGGAGCAGTAGACTCTTTGTTGTGAGATAAGACAGAACTGAGTTTTAGAAGGATTGAAGTTTAACGAAGTTTTCTTCACCTCATTGGAGAAATACCAGAAGATCGAATTTAAGGAATCAGTAGTAGATCTTTAAGAAATTGAAACTTTCAGTGCATGGCATGGTTTCTCAACACGAAAGAAGGAATGTAGTGTTCTACCATCAGCAGAACTATGGTTAGAATTTCCAGTCATTGGAGCGGGTACTGGTACCACGTGCATGGGGTAGTCATTAATATACAAGCGGAGAGGATTGGGGGAGAAAAAAAAAAAAACTGAACGTTGGGGAACACCAGCATTAGTGGAGAAGTCAGAAGACCGCTTCTACTACACCCTAAGTGAGCAGTCAGAGAGAAAACTGGATATCCAATTACAGAAACTATCGGCAGTCTGTAAGATGGGCGGGTGTTTATTACTCATCTTTTCCATCGAATTTCTCCAAAGACGAGTAACATAATCAAAATGTCACCGGTGGATAGACACTGAAGAAACCCATATTGGACCCATATTGGCGATCATTAATCAGATGGAAGGTTTCGAGATAGGTTCAAGAGTTAGCAGTTGATGAGTTTCTGCATTACTGGGCGAAGTTTAGAGGGGATGCAATGGGATGATAATTGGAGGGGTGGGATTTGTCATCCATTTTTTGAACTGGCTGGATATGAGCAAATTTCGAAGATGGAGGACTTCCAGAAGGAAACACACCAAGTGCAATAAGAACGTATACGAGGGCGACATATAAAAGGAGTAAGCCGAGGAGCATAGATTTTGATAACAAAGGGGGAAATGCTTCAAGTTCTATTGGCATGAAAATTGTTTAATTCTTCTAAACTTGCTTCTATCGGAGTGGGGGGGGGGGAAGTACAAATTCTTATATCTCGCAAAAAGAATTCCGCTGTTATACTTATCTTTGGTGACACTCCGATTTCTAGGCAAGATGATATCTCTTTTGGGAATTAACCTATCTTCTAATCTCTATTGGCACAAGCACATTACAAATATTGCTTGCTCTGAATCTAAAAAAACTTGGTTTTTCTCTTTCGCTCTTGGCGTTACTTTTCTTCCATACAGCTGTTCGCCCTAGCATGGAATATTGTTCCCACATTTGGGGCGATGCCCCTTAAACTTCTCTCAGGCTTCTAAATTCCATGCAGAAGAGGGCAGTTAGGTTAATTAAGGACTCATCTCTAACAGAATCTCTATGAGATAGATGTACTGTTTCTGCTGCATGCCTCTTCTATACATACTTCCATGGGCACTGTTCTTCTGAATTGGCTTTTATAATTCCCGCTCTCTTTCAAAACAGTCTGAACACGTGCCGCCACCAGCCAATATCCATTTACTGTCCAACTTCAAACTCACAGAACCAACTTTTCATCTTCCTCGTGTATTCATTCAACTGCCGTTTTCTGGAACAATCTTCCTTCGTACATATTTCCTGAAAATTGCAGTCTACAGAAGTTCAAGTCCAATGTCAACAAATATCATCTTTCGTCTTCTCAACCTCCAACCCATACACGGTACTCAGTACTATAGGTTCTAATACCTCTCGTGTTTAGGGGTTTTCATTAAAAAAAAAAAAAAAAAAACCCTACAGCGTGTTTCATTATTGTTTTTATAACTTTTGTGGGATTTTTTTCCACTCCGTGACGGGTACTAGTACCAAGTGCATGAGTACTTGGTTGTGTCTGGTTACTATTATTATTATTACTGTGGTCGAGGAACTCTCTGACAAGTGTTCAGGATCGTGTCTTCCTGGAGTTCTATGCAAGTATTCTTCTGGGAGGCCAATTGCTGCTAAGTTCTTATGGAGGCTCTTTAGTACCATACCAGAAGTTGACACTGATTGAGAGGGACATTGCTTGTTCCATATGCTACATTTCTTTGAGTTGCTGTCTTAGGTCTGTATACTTCCTGATCTTTTGTTCATAGGTTTTCTGGAGGTTGCTGGTGGTGAATACCGCTATGTGGATCATGTAGGTAGCCATTTTCTTGTTGTCCGTGAGATTGTCTGGTCTGTTGTGCGGATCGCCTTCTTCCCCCTTATTATCTCGCGGTCCCAGTGTAGATTGTGAACAAGGGTTTCTGGTAAGGCCTAGGATTCGTACTTGTAATACGGAACACTTTCTTTGATTAACTGGTATTTTTGCGCTAGCTTCTGATGTATTATCCTGGCGACCTGGTCGCGTCTATGAATGTACTCCGTCTGGGTGATCGCCCTGAATCCGCGGTGATGTGCTGGATTGTTTCTAGGGCCAGGTGACATCGTCGATATGTGTCATCTGCCACTTCTGGGTCATTGGCGATGTGTTTCCTGTAGTTCCCGGTGTTGATTACCTGGTCATTGGATGGCGAGAATGAATCTTTCGGTGTTGGGGAAGAGCTTCCGCTCTTGAGCCATGAGCTAGAAACCATCTTATCTGTGTAGTCTTGATGAATAGGGTCTTGATCAACATAGCGGTACCCAACATTAGCAATTCATTGTACTGCTTACCATGAAGTGCCTTCTTCGCCCATCTTTTTGTCTTTATTTCTTCTTTCTGTGTGAGTGTGGTCTCCTAGTCGAAGTTGAGTGGTGTGTGCCATTTGTCTATCTTGCTTATGGCTTGGTAGAGTAGCTGTGTTTTTTCCTGGAAATACTGGGACTACGTAGGTGTTTATGGCTCTGACAATGTCTCATTCAGCCATCTCGCCATTCAGCTTTGTTTTAGCAAGCTCCTACAGCGTGTTTCTTTATCGTTTTTTTTTTTTTTTTTTTGCCGCCGCCTCATGGGATTTTTTCCGCTCTGTTGCGGATACTGGTATCAAGTGTGTGGAGGCGGGTTGATTGTGACCTGTTACTATTATTATTATTATTATTATTATTATAGTAGGGAGAGAAATGCTATTAGTATTAGAACTATTATTGTTATGCAATAATAGTTTTAATACTTTGATGCTTTCTTGGCATCAAAATTGTTCAGTTTCTTCTAAAGATGCTAATGCTTCTATCGGAGGGGGGGGGGGAAAGCCCAGTTAAAAAAGAAATTACTTCTGGAGATACCTCCGGCGTGTTTATTATTATTATTCTATTGATCTACATGCATCCAACAATATTTGATAAAAATAATAGTTATATACACAAGAAATTAAATTATCTTTCGTGCTATCTTTTCTAACATTTTCTAAGTGCGTTAAAAAGATTTATATAATCTACATTGTTTATAGGAACGTAGATTCTTTTATTATTCTTTTTTTTTCTTTCTGTATCTTTAATATATTCGAAGTTTTTTTTTTTTTTTTTTATGTGAACCCCAAACACGAGAGGTATTAGAACCTATAGTACTTAGTACCGTGCTTGGGTTGGAGGTTGAGAAGACGAAAAGAGATATTTGTTGACATTGGACTTGAACTTCTGTAGATTGTAATTTTCAGGAATTACGTATGAAGGAAGGTTGTTCCAGAAAACAGCAGTTGAATGAATAAATGAGGAAGATGAAAACTTGGTTCTGTGGGTTTGAAGTTGGACAGTAAATGGATGTTGGCTGGTGGCGGCACGTGTTCGGACTGTGTTGAAAGAGAAAGCAGGAATTATAGAAGCCAATTGAGAAGAACAGTGGCCATGGAAGTATCTGTAGAAGAGGCATGCAGCAGAAAAGTACCTCTATGAGACAGCGAGTGGAGAGACTCAGAGCTGAATCATTAATTAACCCAACTGTCCTCGTCTGAATGGAATCAAGAAGCCTGAGAGAAGTTTTGGAGGCACCGCTCCAGATGTGGGAACAATATTCAATGGCAGGGCGGATTTGCGATTTATACAGAGTGAGCAGCTGTTTGGAATAAAAATAACGCCGAGAGTAAAAGAGAAAAACCATGTTTATCAGATGCAGAGGAAGCAATATTTGTAATGTGTTTGTGTCAAGAGAGATTAGAAGTCAGGATAATCCCCAAAAGAGATATATCAACTTGCCTAGAAATCGGAGTGTCACTAAAGATAATCATAGGAGCAGAAGAATCCTTTTTGCGAGATATAAGACAGGACTGAGTTTTAGAAGGATTGAAATCAACTAAGTTTTCTTTGCCCCACTGGAGAATTACTTGGAGATCGGCATTTAAGGAATCGGTAGCGGATATTCAAGAAGTTGAAGCTGATTGAGAAGGGCAAGGTTTCTCAAAATGGAAAGTGCAGTGCAATGTTCTATCATGGGCAAAAACTTTGGATAGGATTTCCAGTCAATGGAAGAAAGTCATTAATATACAAGAGGAAAAGAGTGGGGGAAAGAAATGAACCTTCGAGACACCAGCATTAGTGGAGAAGACAGAAGACAGAGAACCATCTACCATCACCCTCAGTGAGCGATCAGAGAGAAAACTGGATAACCAATTACTAAAAACAGTTGGCAAACCATAAGACGAAAGCTTGTTTAGAAGACCTTTATGCCAAACACGATCAAAAGCCTTTGAGATGTCAAGAGCAAATACTTATGTTTCACCGAACCTTTCCATTGAATTAGTCCATAAATGGGTGACATAAGCCAGAATATCACCAGTGGATCGACACTGACGGAATCCATACTGGCGATCGTTGATCAGACGGAAGGTTTCTAGGTAGTTTAAGAGTTGGCGGTTAATTGATTTCTCCCTTACTTTAGAAAGAGTAGAAGTAATTGCAATGGGACGATAATTGGATGGGAGGGATTTGTCACTCTTTTTAGGAACTGGCTGGATATGAGCAAATTTCCAAGCAGAAGGAAAAACACCTTTGGAATAAGAAAGTGAAAAAAGGCGGCAAAGAATAGGAGTAAGTTCAGGAGCACAGGTTTTGAGAACAAGTGGAGAAATACCATCAGGACCTGGAGCTTTCTTACATCAAGATTGATCAAAATCCTTCTGACATCCTTTTGACGGAAGACCACACGAGGCATTGAATGGAGTGTGTTGGGAATGGTGGGAGGTGTTTTACCAAGATCATTAATACATGAGCTGGAAGAAAAATGGGATGCTAGCAGGTCAGCTTTATCCTTGGCTGAAGTGACAACAGAACCATCTGGTGTGGACAAAGGTGGGAGCAGAGATGGGCAGAAGTTGCGGCCAATAGCTTTGGCAAGAGACCAGAATGCTCGGCTACCATTAGGGAAAGAAGCAAGTTTTCTACTCTTAGCCTGCTCAAACTCTAGTTTGGACTGATTAATAGCTGCTTTACAATTGTTGCGAGCTTTGGTGTAGGCAGAAAATGAAACTGAAGAATTAGAAACAAGCCAATTATGATATGCAATATTCTTCTCTTGAACAGCCTTAGCACATTTATTGAAAAACCAAGGTTTAGTAGAAAAAGGACGAGATTTTAAAGTGGAGTGTGGGATAAAGGATTCCATTCCTGCAAGAATAATTTCACTGACACGATCTGAGCAAACGTTGACATCAGAAGTTTTGAAACAGTAATCCGACCAAGGAAAAGAAGAAAAGAAGTCTCGCAGGTCATCCCATTTTGCATTCTTGTAATGCCAAACAACACAAGGTTGGGAATAGCCATGAGATAAAGGTTCCATTGGAGAAGAGACAATCACCAAATTGTGATCTGAAGTGCCTGAAGGAGCTCTCACTTCGACCATGTACTTAGAAGGGTTGTTTGTGAGAAAAAGATCAAGCGTATTGGCTGTATGATTAGGATTGTCCGGTATTCTTGTAAGTAAATGAACAATCTGTGCTAGGTCGTTAGTAATTGCAAAAGCCTCAGCATCTCGACCTGCTGGGTCGGTGTGACTAGAAAAACGGAAGCCAGCTGGAGTTGTGAACATTAAAATCACCAAGGAAAATTACCTCACTGTTGGGAAAGTTGGACTGGAGAAAGTCAAGTTGCAAAGAGAGGAAATCAAAGAGCTCCAAGTGATTAGTGGAGTTGGGAGAACGGTAGAGACAACAGATGAATTTGACACAATGAGGTAGAGATTTTAAGCCGGAGAAGATTAAAGAGAGGAGATTCCAAATTGCCAAGTCTCGGACAGGGAATATCAGAACGGATATGCACAAGTATCACCTTTGAGGCGAAAGGAATCATACAGCGAATAATTTGGGCATCTGAGATGAACAGTAGTTGAATCAACCGATAACTGAGATTCTGTCAGAAAAAGTACATGGGGTTTGGCAGACTGCAAGTGGAAATGGACATCGTTGAGATTAGAACTGAGACCACGTATATTTGTGAAATGAACTAGGAAGTGCTTGGGAGGTTTAGATCTTTTCGCAGATAAGCTTGCTCTATTAGTTTGACAATTCATGGTGTATTCAATAGTAAGAAAAAGTGGGTGGGACATGCTGTATGAAGTAATGAAATTTTTGGATATGGCGTACACGTGGTAAGAATATACCCAGATCCTTGACATAACGTGGCCTCGACAATGCTCCCTGCATACACACTACTCGGACTCCCTCCAGTCACTATCTGGCAGAGTAGAGGTAACAAGATTATACACTAGCTGTTCCTAAAACCTCCTAGAGAGTTACCAATTGGTTCGGTCCGGTGTACTAACTAGCGGCCGGCCTGTGAACACCGTTTTAGAGCTGTACCCTCGAAATGTAAGGAATATTGGATCTCGCCACGACGTTCATCATAACCTCAAAAGTCATCAATCATACTGCATGATGGAAGGGTTGACCGGAACTTAGCTCTAGAGACTAAACATGGGTTCCACCACTTCAAGCCTCCAGTAAGCAAAGTGGTGGTATTTTACCGGTTGATGAGAGTCATCTACCACCTAGTACTGCCTGGTAACAGAGGGGCGGCGTTCCTCCATCTGGTGTGGGCGCCACACCTCGACCCCTGCTTACGTTGGTTCACACCTGGGTGGTCACCCACCATGTACTTGTGCATGGAGGTTATATCCAGGATTACTAACAGTCCCACCATCGTGCGTGAAGGTGCAAGCAGAGGATTTGGCTGTCACAGACCGTCCGGACTTCGCCGAAATTGGGTCCACTTGACTTGTGTGTCACCCGAATATCAGTTCCATCCGCGTTTTAACTCCCAGGTAGCAAGTACAGCTTGTCTGGCATATCTGAGAGAATGTCTATGACAACCTCAAGGACCGACCTCGGTGTCTTTAATGGTCCTCTACAACGGACACAAGAGGCAAATTGATTGAAGAATTTCTGAATAATAGTGATCATAAAAGAGTTAGCAAAAGTTTTCCTCTAGTGTGTAAAGCTTTCCCCTAGTTAGCAAAAGTTTTCCTCTAGTGTGTAAAGCTTTACCCTAGTTAGCAAAAGTTTTCCCCTAGTGTGTAAAGCTTTCCCCTAGTTAGCAAAAGTTTTCCCCTAGTGTGTAAAGCTTTCCCCTAGTTAGCAAAAGCAACTCATAGTGTGTATGGACCAGTGTTTTACTGGCAAGGTCTACCGGTAGCTCTTATGAAACCATGTCATCTGGACAGCGCTCTGCACAAGTGGTTCGAGGAACACAGTGAAGACATCACCCATCTGGATTGGCCTGCAAATTCGCCCGACTTCAGTGTAATTGAACATATGAGGGATGTTTTGTAACGGGAAATGAAGCATATGGACTCTCCTCACTTTCCGTTCCAAAGTGACGTTTCTGACACTTTCCACAGTGTTAAACCGTCATCTGTTCCGACAGTGTGGAAAGCCTTGCAGGCAGCATGGCTGCAGATCCCTACGAATGTCTTCAGACATTCGTAGTAATGTCTGAAGACGTGTCTCAGTGTAATCATGTAATCAGTGTCTAAAGCGAATATCAACTGTTATCCGCATGAACGGTGGCCCAGCACGATATTAGTTGTGGTCAGGCTAATGTCTGCGCTGGTTGAAGAATGGGATTTGCTACCACGGAATCTTATAGACACCCTTATATCGAGATTGATTTACCCTGTGAGACCTGTTTAGTTGTTGAAGGGGAACATACGCCGTACTGATGTCATGTGACCATATTTTCGAGCGTCTTGTATCGAATTCTTATACAACCCCTATAAATGTTCTTTATACCTATCCGAAGTTTCCCACTGTCTCCTCATTTCATCGTTATTCTGTGGTACACAACCATACCAAAGTTTTTCCGTTTATTAAGCTGCACGAGTTACACCACGTTTTATACGTGTTCTGTTAATTTTTTCGAGCTGTGTATGTAATGAAAAAAAAGAATAATAATTGCTAGATTTTAATTTGTCCGATTTTAATAAGATTTGGGATGGCTGACAAATCTTTCTAAAAGATATAAATATAAAAATTCATGGAAGTCGGGTTTTTACATGTAGACGGACGAAGGACATGGTAGGAACGATAGGAGCTTAGCATATAATATATATTCGAATTCGCCTAAACGGAGTAATTATAAAATTTAGAAATGCCATTGTTATATTGTGCGTACATAATAGAATTTATGCATCGATTTTTTTTAAAGGAAAATTCTCAATGATTTTATCCAGTAGCGTATTTTGGTGCTTTTTCCCCCCTTCTTTTGTTTCTAATTGTACTATTCTTTCATCCTCTTATCTCAAAATCTGTGGAGTTTCATTTAATATCTTTCCGCTCCTACTTGCAGACTACCTCTTTTTTTTTTTTTTTTTTTAAAGCTCTTCTCCTGTGCCACTCTAAGTAAAATTAATAACGTTAATTTCTTTTGTGTCAGTTTCATTTGTAAACCTTTTTTCCCCTCTAACACGAATATTGACTGTTTGGCAGTTGCTATCTTCCAGATTAGCTAGGTTACCTGGGAGCTCTTGGGAATACAGCACTCATAAATCATTGCAGTGCCATATCAGCCTGCTGATCGCAGATCAGATGGTAGTTAGAGACCATTTAGTGGATTTCATTATTTCAAAATCCTTTATTGATTATCTGTGCCTTACCCTGCGCCTTACGGCCTTGTAATGAGCTTTTGTCGTTCCTGCCCTTCTGATATGAATTAGTTTCTTACCGTGTAATATCTGTCATTTAGTAGCTGGGGAAGAATAATTTATGTCAAAATGTGCTGTAATTTTGCTGTTCTGAACTAGGAAGGGATTAACTGAGATTTTAGTTTACGTCGTTCCATTGGCAATTACTTTTTTTCTTAGTGTTGGAGCGAGTCGAGATTAATATATTTGTGAGCGGTGAATAGTAGTGACAGACAGATTGTTGTGGATGTAGAGGGAGCTTAACGATGGTTTTTAAAACTCTGAGGGAATCAGTTGCAGTGTAGCTGTTCTAGAAGTGATTACAAGAAATAAAATTTATGTGCTAGAGAAACGTTGAGGTGATGCGAATAGGAAATTTTCTTATTTTTCGGTTTGCACCAACACAACGATCAACTCAGTTGTTAATAATTTTTATTAGTTTTTAAAATCATATTTGACTATCAAAATTCAAGGTTAGACAATTTATTCCTCTGTCAATATTTTGGAAGAGTGCCTAGAAACCGTATTTTCACGTAAGGGATAATGTTCCCGTAACCTAACGTGATTGGTCGATAGCTTATCAGTCTCACTGTATGATTTTCTTCTCTCATTGGTTTCTGCTCATCTTGACTGGCACTGTTGTCAGTACTGACAGTTAGTCAGACTTTACCTGACAAACTTTAAAGTTTTTTTCTTTAATACACTTTAGGTAACCTAACCTTAATAACATCAGATTTCTTAAATACTTAGGTCACAACTAACCACTAATTATTATAGTAACATAACCATATATTTTTTAATAAGGTTAGGTATTTTGTTATTATTATTATTATTCAGTTGATTAAGTTTGATTTCACCCCCTGTTTTCTTTTTTAGCTGGCGCAGCATAAGCCTCAGGCTTCCTTGCACCATATGGCTAATAATAATACGTGTAATAAAAACATACAATACACAGGATGATTGACAGTGTTTGACAATGAACTTGACTGTAGTTGGTGCAGTTTAAGTGTGTATATATATATATATATATATATATTAACATGAGGGAGATGACTTAGGTTTTAACGTCTACACACAGGAAAATTAAGTTTGCAATATGAATTCAGTTACACTCTATTAAAAAGACAGCCAAAGTCTTCAAGTACAGGAACCACTCAAATGTATGCGTCCATAGATGGCATGAGATGGAGTGACATGATCATGTCATTATACCGCCGTAGCCTAGTGGTCAGTCGCGCGGGTGCCTAAGTACACGTGCCTTGAGTAACCGGGGTTCAAACCCGTGACTGCTGAATACGGTGCTGTTCCTTGTATTCTGTCTATCTTGTGAACTCCTCTGACCGGTTGGTCGTCCCGGAGTATAAACAAAATTTATTTATTTATTCACTGTAGGCAATGGCTTCGATGCAAGTCTTCCACGATATTCTTCCTGTATTTATTGTCGTCCAATAGTTTGTTGGGGTCAATTTGCAGCTGGTTGAAATGTTCAATATTTGCTGTGAACATGTCTGTAAGGCAGACGAGGTCGATTAGAGTCTATCTGTAACGTCGATTATGTCGCTCTCTAGGATAGATACTTGATGCTGAGATAATTTCTTGCACGTTGGGGGAATCTATCCTATTAGTCAGTAGTTTGGCAAGAGTGATGAAGTTCTTTTCCAGAATTTTGATTTTCCATGGTGTCATTTTCATGTTTGCATGTAGTAGAGATGGTGAATGTGTTACCACGGATCCTGTTCAACCACTTCAGAACCCAGTATACAATTGCCAGGAATTTCTCTGCAATACTTGATGGGACTGAGGACAGTAGCTCAGATGCGTGTAAAGCGATGGGCGTGAGGCACCTTTCAATGTATTTTCAAATGAGGGATATATTCTGACAACCAACAAGCTCCTGGAAGATCGCCCAGAAGGCGGCATATGTTTTTTTTTTTTTTTTCTTTGTATATATGAAATGGTCCTGGAAAGTAAAGTTTTCGTCCCAGGTGAGACCAAGATCCGTGTGCTTCTTCATGACATGCATTCTAACGTTCTTGCAGCTATTTTATGTGTTACAGTTAGTTGATCGTAGCAGACCATAGCAACCTATTTAATAGGTTATAACTTCCATATGATATTCAGTTTATATCTAGCGTTGTGCACGTGACGTTAATATCATTGACAGTGAGCTGTTAGTCATTTATTGTCGTTGTAGTAAGGTTTTAGGAGCATCTGCGACTGAGGCCATATTGCTCCGTGTATGCTGTCTGTAAATTTGCGTGCGTTCTGTGGTCGATTTTCTGTTTGCTGGACGAAAAACCCGAGTTTCCGAGAGGAAAAAAAACCATGCTACCCTCTCGTGAGACCAACTAACTCAGCCACGTTGTGAAAAAGGCCCATAAAAATTCTTCCCGTCATTGACGGGACTCGAACTCAGGTCTTTAGCATCAGTTGTGAAGAGGACGGCGATCCTACCAACTGTGTACTCACGAGGGCAAGTCATTAGTAAGAACCAGTGACAGTAGAATCAGTCCATGAACTCATCCTGCCAATTGTCAACAGTACAGGCTGCCGGCGGTGGTATAATGGTGTAGGGAGTGTTTTTTGGTGCATGTTGTGGACCCTTCATCAGTAGAGCAACATTTGGATGGCATAGGTTATCTGGAAATTGTTTCTGAGAAAGCGTATCCCTTAATGGCTGCAGTGTGCCCATCTGTAAATGGATTCTTCAAACAGTATAATGTGCCGTGCCACAAGTCTAGAATTATACAGAACTGCGTACGTTAAACTTGCTTGTATTTTTCGTTGGACTGCCATGAGCTGTACTTTTTTTTTATCTTCTCCAGATTTCTGTTCTCCATGTCGATTTCCTTCATCAAATAGGCACACAAAATCTCTATCCACCAAACGTAGTTATTTGATTATCATCATGCTTTTTTCACTCTATTCTTATAAAGAATCGGGGAACAATGACTGCGCCATTGAAGCTATATAGGAAATACTGTAGTCAATTAATAAATCGTGGACGTAACTGTTTATGAATCCAGAGATATCCGGGAATTACATCGGCTCCTCCTCCGAGTTCCGCGTATAACCATGTCAGTGTTGCCCTTTTATAAAAAGGTTCTTTAAGCATAGACATTGAGGTTGTCGTTAATCGCTTGTTCTCACGCACTGCGAACTCGTGTCAGCCTGCACCACTCCTAGTTGTGTTATTATCGCACGTGTGCGCTAATCGGGGGAGAGGTACTTCCAGTTACTTGGTTGATGTATTGAACTGTCTGTCCTGGTAATCACATGCTCCGTGCATCAAGATGGCTACTACAGCTGCATTTCGAAGGACTTGGTATTGCGAATATTGATGGCATCATTTGTTATACACTAAAAGCTGTATTATCCGGCATCCATCCACGTGGAATAAGTGATGCTGGTTATTTGAGAACTATTGTTCGCCAAGCACACCAGTGGTAAAACTACTATAATTAGTAGCTCTCGTGGGTATCACAGTTGATGTAATCACCGTCCTCCCCACACCGGGTGGAAAAGACACGAGTTTGATTTTCCATCAGAGATTCGAAGAATTTTTATGGGCCTTTTTCACAACCTGGCTGACTTAGTCGATCTCGGGTGATAGTAGCGTGGTTTTTCCTCCCGGAAACTCGGGTTTTAAATGCAGCAAACAACAAATCGATCACAAAACACACTACATATTACATACTGTTTTAAATCAAGAATGACTTTATTTCGAATTCCGTTAGTGTCGTTTGCTACTGTTCATGAACCTTACTCGAACTGAGAAAAAAGTGGACATGAAAGATGCATATTAAGTACAGGGTTGTTAAAATTAAAGTATCCGTATATAGAGGGCTCTGGAGCGAGTTCTAAGGCTCGTACTGAAGAGAAATTTGGACAAGTGCAATAAAGAATTCGCTCACCATTTATTGGGAAAAAAAAATTAGTTACAAAATTTGTCATTATATGGCGCTGTGGCAATACAAATCACTTGAACAGCGTTACAATTGTTTAATGTGTAATCCATTTTGGTCAACAACAGTTTCCATTCGAAGAACAGCATTTTCAACAGCAGAACGTAACGTGTTAACTGAAATAGCCAGCACATGACGTCTAGTGCTGTCCTTCAGATCTGTCTGAGTTTGACATCCTTCCCGACACACCTGGTTCTCAAAAAACCCCACAACCAGAAGTCGCATGGTGTGAGGTTCGGTAATCGGGGTGCCAGGTGCATGGAAACAACGACTGATGACCCGTTCATCTGTAAAGTGTTGCCTTAGCAATCTTTGGACACAATGGTGGATGTGGGGTGGCACACCATCTTGCATGAATATGGTATCCTGAAGGCACCCACATTGTTGTAACTCTGGCATTGTGAAATTTGCCAACATTTCATAATATCGCTGTCCAGTAACGGAACAGGTGCGGGGTCCAGTCGGTGTTACCTCTTCAAAAAAAATATCGCCCAATCATGAACGTGGCCGTAAATCCACACCACACTGTCACTTTTGGAGAATGCAACGGGACCTCCTGGATAACTCGAGGGTTTTCTGTTGCCCAATGTGACAGTTGTGCGTTCAAGGTGTCGACAGAACATCTTGAACACCAAGATGTCCTGTCGCTTCAAATTTCGCAATAATTTTGCGGACATTACAAACAGTCATTGTTCCACGCCTTATGCGCTTCTGATGCCGGAATTCTCTGATTACCGCAGCTGGACTGTTGCTGTTCTGATAGTACAGCTTCACTAATAGCGCCTTTTCCTGCAACATCATTGGCATTGCTGCTGTAATGCAGGCAAACATCTACTGTATGATTTTGAAGAGGCTGCTTTGCTTTTATACAGTACAGTAGAGCTGAGTAGTGGCGTTGTGGCAATAACTTACGATTATGCAAATAACTTATGTTATTTGCATAATCATAATTAAGATAGTTACGCGCCATACAGTGACATATTTTGTAACTAATTTTTTTTTACAATAAATGGTGAGCGCATTCTTTATTGTACCTGTTTTCCAAATTTCTCTTTAGTACGAGCCTTAGAATTCGCTCCAGAGCCCCCTACATTGGGATACTTTAATTTTAACAACCTTGTACATTAAATATGTACAAGGATAGACTAAAAAGTAATGAATTTTTTAGTTCATACCGTCATCGGTAGGTGGCGCAGTAAGTCCAAACTAGGTTTTCCATGTATCTATTTGTTTCTAGTTGGTAAGTATGCGGAATCGTTTCTGTGCGAGCTTTCGTTTACAAGTTAAGGCTGTTTTAAATGAAAGCATTTTTGAACACGTGAAACAAACAGCATGCCTTTATTGAGTCGACTATTTTTGGGACTTTGTGCTATCATCACGGGACCACAGTCAATTCATTTCAGTGCTTTAAGAAATTGGACATGCTCAGAAAAAGATTCAACGAGTAAGGCACGAAAATAATGCAATGTTGCTTCAACACGACAGCGCGTAATCTCACTGCAGCCGTTCATCATTTACAAGAATTTTATTGCTGGGATTTGAAGTTGTTCTGCGTCCTCTCTACAGCTAGGATTTTTCCATAAGCCACTTTTTTTTCCCTTTTTCTGTTTTTTATTCCCAAAGCTTAAGGAACATCTCCGAGCCAACAGATATCACTCTGAAGAAGTTTAAGCAGCCGTGTAGAGATGGTTGGTTTCTCAGCTGAAAGGATTTTACTTGAATGGCATACAAAAACGTGTTAAGCGCTGGACGAAATGCATTGAGTTAGGTATCGTACGTAAAAAAATAATACATCAAATTAAAGAAAACTTTTTTTTCTATGTTAAAAGCATGTTTTTTGATTTGTTTTTGATTTCTGTTTCTTCGAAAGTTGTGCAGTAAAAGGCGTTACTTCTCAGTCCATCCTCGTGTTTGATGTTTACGCGGCAAGAATAATACGGATGAGATGGTTTACATTGGACGTATTTTTCAAAACCTGATTGATTTTGCTGTAATGCCTCATTTATTTATGTAATGAGATGCTGAGCTGCATCCCAGTATTGATTGTCTGTAGCAAATTAAGTAGGAGAATGGCTTGACGTAGATGAGATTTAGAAGATGGAAGGTTAGTTTGTGGAAAATCGACCGACATATACAAATGATTATCGTCAAATATATTGCATACAAAGCAGTGTTATCGATTTAAGTCGCATTCATATGAATGAACAGAAATTTGTGATCATCGCCGGACCTCATTTTGGTAGCATGGAATATTTTTAGATCGATAGTCGCGTGAACTTTGCATCTGTGGTCATATGTCATGAAGAAACATGCGTTTCTTCATGAAATGTATTCTAACGTTCTTGCAGTTATTTTATCTGTTACTGTTAGTTGATCATAGCAAATAATCCCCCAATCTCTCCCGTAAAACCCATATGATTAGAGAAGCAAGTATGGGGAGGCTTTAGTCTATAATTCTCATAGGGATCAGCGCTGTGGGCTTCTCCTTTTTCTAATATTCGTTAATGACATCAGTAAAGGGAGTACAGGTGGACTGCCAGAGAGTTTGCTTATTATTTTGAAAAGGTGGTTAACGACCAAAAGTAAGCTGCGTTGCTTCAAAATGACTTGGCTCAGTTGCAGATATGGTGTGGTAAATAGTAACTAAAGCTTTTAATGCTTCTAAAGTTTTTCGCTAGGGAATGAGGAGTTCTGCCTCCTACTCCATTTAACTCCTCATCCTCTAGTGTGTTGGTTCTCAAACTGGATGGCAATTTTTTTCCCCCCCACAGGCATGAATTTTTTATTTATTTATTTTTGTTCCATTATTGTTTCATTCGATATATAGACTGCAATTTAATTAACATTGAGTGGTATATTTTCAAATACTGCGACCCACTAAAATGATCACACAAATCATTTTAGAGAGTCGCATTTGATAATCCCCTGCCCTTAATTCCTCATCACCTACTGCAAAATTGTTTGCTTAAGAGACGCGGAGAAATTTAGGGTGAAAAAAGATTTTGGACTTAAGCAATCAGGTATGAAATTTACCATACAGTGTAAATACGCGGCTGGGTATATTGACGAGATTGCATTTGGAATATTGTATTCAATTTTGGAGGTCGTATCTACAGAAAGACTTCTGGGGGGGGGGGTTCAAAGAATGGTGATCAAATTGGTAAGGGGCTCTACTTTTTTGTCCATGTGAAGAGCGGCTTAGAGTGTGAAAACTGAAAAAGTATGGTTAGTAGACATCGTAGGTTGGGGGGAGCCCAAGTGAGTTTTACCTGATCCTGAAGGGAATCAGTAAAGTGTACGTAGGAATTATATTCTGACTTCGAGAGACGTGAACCAGAAAAGGGATACAAAATATTGGTTAGGACTTAACAAAAGGCTGAATCTCGTGAAGGTTACTTTCGAACAGTGAAGGTAACCTTTAAATGATTAACTTTTAAATGATTAAGGTGGCCCAAACTGAAAGTTTGGCCAAGTTCAAAGCAGAATTGGATGGTCACCATTTTGGAAATGGAAACGTATGAGTGATTTTTTTTTTGGCATATGCAGAAAAAGTCCGTTTCCTTGCATTAACCATTGCAATACTAAATAGCTGAAGACCGCAATACATGTTCGTTTTGCTTTCTGATGAGATAATGAAGGCACGTATGGGTGGCTAATGACCAGAAGGAGGCCATGTTGCTTCAGAATGACTGGGAACTGTTGCAGATATGCTCTAAAAATGGAAAATGAAGCTTGTAGATATGGGTTGCAGACAGTGGGAGGAAGGTTGTTATTCTGTTTATTCTGTAGTAGAAACCTCAGTTTTCTGTTCTAAGGGATGAAAATTCTCCACGGGTTAATTACCCCAGCCGTTATGTTTTCTGTATACTATAGGCGTTCAGCTTTGTGCATGACTTTGTAAACAAGCGCAATGAAGTTTACATAAGATTGACGTTAACTCAAAACGTAATATTTGAAAGTTAATGCACTAGAATGTCTGTTCGATGCTCGTATGAAAGCAGAATATCCTGCTGTTTCGTCGGCACTAACGCATTTATCAAGTGCGTTTAGTTCTCACAGCTGTCAAATGCAAAGTACGTCTGGCCTCGGTTGTAATTTATTAGAATTTTAAAATTATATTGGTAGTCCGAACAGCATTCAAACATTCACAGATGTTACACCATTGGATTCTCAATGCATAACAAATTTTGAAACGCATTCACCCACTCTTTGCACATTCAGATATTCACCATGGTGGCGAATCATAAGTTATTAGACGATGGTAAGAATTCAAAAGTTACATACAAAGAAGAATCGATTATGTACATCACATTGTGAACGTTCTGTAATGAATAAACAATAACCGTATTGTTTCCCTTAATATATAAGGACGTCAACATTCTGCTCTTAATGCGTGCCACTTTCCATCCCAAAATCGATGCTGATGTTTACTGGGAAATGCTTTTCTAATTTTGTGTTTAGGGAATCTAGGTTGGGAAAGATATGTACATTAACCGGCTTGCCACACTTGGGCATAACAGTCATTTGTTTATGTTTAGTGAACAGTCGGAGTAGATGCCATGATTGCCATCGATACACCTCGCATTTCAAAGATAAAAATTTAGGCTCCATATATCTGGACTTTGGAAATGGTTAAAGATAGTTCTGCCGTTGGGGTAGAAGAGAGATGTATTCTTCTTCGAATACTTTCACTTAAAAGTATACAGTAAGAGGACAGAAATATAGAACAATTTTACACTGAATCAAAAATTTCGTTGAATTATAGTTTCTTTTGCTGATAAATGTGATTTAGACACCCAGTTATGCACATAAGAAAGATATTGTGCAGTACGGAATGCTTTTTTGTCGTCTAATTAACATTATGTTAGTAAAGCTATACAATACGGATGTTGGCTAAATGTGAGGCTCTCAAACTTTGTGATACCATGACCCCCCCCCTCCCCAAAGTGAAACACTGAATCAGTGTGACCCCATGAATAAAACTAATGATTTAATTTGGGCAGGAAATAAATATTTCCTTTTATTAAGTTTTAATCTCTGTGTCAAATAAAACTGATAGAATATTACAGTTTCATTGAAAATAAACAAAACTAATTTAAAATCTGACGCAAAATTTAAAAAAAAAAAAAAGAAGCAAATAAATAAAAATGCGACCTCTCCTCGCAAGTTGCTCGCGTTCGCCAATAGGTCGCGACTTACAGTTTGAGAATTCTGCTCTAAGTGAATCATCAGCTATAATAATTATGGAACAAATACTTCGAATGAAGAAAACTCTGTAGTTGCTTCTTAAATTAGGAAGTTTTTTTTTTTTTTTAGTTAAATCGTAAACGATTTCCTTAATTCGATATCTGAATATATATATAATTGCTCATTTTCTTCCATTGATATGTCTAGTTGGTCAGTAAGGGCATTTAGTTGGACAACTAGAAGAACATCTTAGTACCATTCTTGAAGCTGAATTTATAATATCATCTTAACGTGAATTTTTCTAGAAGAGCAATTTTGCAATTGGACCTCAATTGCTTCTTGCGACAATAGATGGTGGTGATCTGTCTTCCAGTTTCTTAATCTTGATGCGTTACAACCATTGCTATGAAATTAGCGATTGTCGGTGCTTTAGGGATATCTTATCTGAGATTTTAAGTGCAAAGACAATAAAACTGCCTACAAGGAAGGACCACTTCACTCTGATGCTTGATATTAACTTTTCAAAGAGGCAGGTAGTTAGGGTTATCAGATTATTTGAAAGACAGTTAGCTGATACAACCAAAAGTTTTATTTCAATATCAATATATTAGTTTTATTTTATTTCAGTATCATGCATAGTGTACATGTATGCATATACACTATTTCTGCTTAATCATTTTTTTTTTTTTTTTTTTTTATTAATCAACTGCTCTGACAAGTGATAACTAACCCTTTCCCCAAGTTCAGGAACGAAAAAATTATCAAAAAGAAAGAAACAAACTTCCATCCCTTAAAGAAATTACTTCAATAGTTCATAGCACAGCATTTATAAAAAAAAAAAAACGCTGTTTGTAATTGAAAAATGAGGAAATTATGTGACTTTGCTTCGCCTGTCTTATTTTTACGTGTTTGTGTGTGACACTGGGACAGTGGTCTCTAGGCTTTCTTCTATGCCGAAAGCCGGGACATCTAGCAGGTAGTGTCCTTGAAAAAAAGTTAAGGGCCCGCATACGTCTTCAAACTTTAGTGTGATGCTCCTAATTGCGGGAAATAGACATTGAGTTCTTAGGCTTCAAGTTTTGGATATACGAACGCTCTGGCATTGCCATGTAATTGTTGGGATTTATAGCTCGCTCATCAAAGATATGCGGGCCAATAACGAGGTCATGTGTTCCCTTAGAGTGCGGAGATTCCTAATTTCCAAATCTTCGCTTTCTTGTTCGCTTTTCCGAGACAAATAAAAGGTATTTTAGAGTGAGTAAATCTTTATCATTTTTGATCAACCATACTTGGGGCAAAACTTGTCTGCTTGTCTCCCGTCTTGACAGCATGCATTTTAACTTTAGAATTTGGATACCTTTCACTGTGCTGTTTGAATGCCTGTATTCCTATGGCATCGGCATCTATGTCCCATCCAGAAACTCTGCGCATTAAAATCTGAACGCTACCACAGAAAAATGCGCAGTTCATCGTAACTGAGTGGATTTCATTGCATCAAAACGGCTGATAGCGCCCTTGTTGTACGACTCGCTCGGACTGTAAAGAAATCCTAACTGATGGATATTTTCCGTACATACTCGACGTTTTTCTGAAACGCATGTCCAACCGTATCCTTTGTTATGAAGAATACTGTCTCTCAAAACACCTTATACCAAGCCTGGATTGATGTAGATTCTTTTTACTAGTTTATTTGAATAAACTATCCGGGCGCCTCCGTAACCAGGTGGGCAGGTGCAGCAGTGCGTAGCACACGCTTCCTGATTAGACCGGAGTTCGAGCCCGTGACCACCAAATACGGAGGATGCGGAAGGTCAGGGAATGACTACCGCATGTCCCCAGCCCGGATAAAGGGTGAGGGTTGGCGTCAGGAAGGCCATCCGGCCGTAAAAATTTCATGCCAAAACAGTAAAAACGCTGACCTCATATATATAAGGTATGTTCGTGTCAGGCGGCACCTGGGATTTCTCCCATCTCCGCCTCATATATGTAATGGGAAAAGGGCGAGGACAAAAAAAAAAAGAAAAATTTGAATAAACTATCCAAGTGATCTGAATAAACCGCTGCACTGTGCCATCTCTTACGGCGAAACCATTTTCGTTTTTAATTATGTCATTCTCAAGTGTATTCTGTTGACTTAGTTTGGAATGTCAATAAAGCTTTTTGAGTTCCTCAAAGATCGGGACCCACTGTTTTCTTTTTCCTCTTATTTCTTTTTTTTTTTTTTTTTTTTTCAAGTTTAGTAATGAAGTTCACTTTCCTGTTCGACAAACATTGCACTGCCCCAAATAATCATCGCCACGTCAGCTACTTGAATATTACTACCAATTCCTTGATCTCCAAGTATGTCTGTAATTGATAGAAATTAAGAAAATTTGGTTAATTTTTTAAGGGTTAAAAATAACCAAATTCCCTAATTTCCGTCAAACTTTTCCTTCAAAAGTAATCTGGAATTCTTCATATAAGAATCTTTCTCGATTTTATTTTTGCACAAGTTCGATGGAGCACTTTCAACATTTTGAATAATTGAACCTATTTAAATCTTTATTTCTAGGTAGAAGTTCGAAACAAAAACATCCCATCAGGATATCCAAGGAGTACTTCCGAGTACTGAGTAAACCTAGATACAGTGTATTGTATATTGAAATCAGTCGAATACCAGCAGAAAGATTACTTATGCTAGGAGCTTTATAATACTTATTTATATCTCATACTTATTTATATTTATCTCAGAGTTGATAAAAGAATCACTTTTTGAAAGTATGGCACATCAATAAATGGAGATGGCACAGTATTAATATACTTATCATCACATTGAAGAAAGAGTTCCAAATCCCAACAAAGGACGCTCTTAAAATTGAGCAAGGAAAACTTCGTTTTTCTTTTCTCCAACGTTGATTCTCGCACCCGGGCCTTTGAACTCTTAACTGGCTCTTTCATCAAGTGAAAAATTGCATCTCAATTTACTTTTGGCGAGTTAATGTAAGTCCCCACTAATGTTGTCTGTAAAATTGCCGTATATTCTTATCCTAGACGCCAGTCAAAAGGCAACTGCTTGGTACTTTTAGCGAACTGCCGTTATTTTTCAATTGAATGTGGTTAGCAGTTTATGCAAATAAGCATAAACTGCTAAGGTGGAAGTGCTCGTCGTCGGCGAATCATATGTGGTGAATAACTTGCATTGTTTTCCAAATATTGACGGAAGTGAATTGCAAAAGGCATATCGTCTTTATTTGTGAACGTCGATCGGGGGTTTTTGCATCTGTATTTTGTAAGAGAATCGTTTTGTCTTGTTGAACAATGTTTAAAGTGGACGTTTGTTGTTTTAAACCTAGCTGTTGGAACAGTCATTTCACAGATTTCTTGGACTTCGAATAATGGCTTCTTGAACACGTTAATTTTTTTTTTTTTTTTTATATTTCCGCACTTTGTATTGTCTAACATAGAGCCGCACTTTGTATTGTCTAACATAGAGCAAGACTTCAAATTTCCTTACTAACCTCGAATTTGTCTGTTTCTGTACTTTTCCTTCGTACAAATATAACTTTAAACTCCAGCCCTAACAAAACTACCAGTTCGATAAAAACCTTTTCAAAAAACACGCTACTCAGTAACTAACCAGTAAAAAAAAAAAAAAAAACACCTAAAATGTCTCTACGTGCTTAATGACAAACACACAAAGGCCAATGCCAGTCCAGTACATCGAAACATCTTTCTTGATTAGAATGATTATTATTACAGTAGTACACAATACATTATACATTTCAAAGGAAACGACGGAATAGAAAATTACAAAACGGGGGCTGCGTTACCCGAATTTCTTCTACCTTATTTTTCATCATATCTCCTTCGAAGTATTTTCTCCTCCCGTCGAATATAATATACTCATTCCCCTTCTCCATCCTAGAAATTCTGCCACTGTTGGAAGCATGTATTATGTTTTTTTTTTTTTTTTTTACTTTACTTTTCTTTTTTTGCCTTTTTTTCTTAATTACTTGCGAAGCAGTGTTGTAGTGGTAAAATTAGCAGAAGCTATACTCTGTGAATGTTACTTATGCAGAGAGTATACTGTGCTTATTAATAGAATTCCAGAGGCTATATGGCATATACCTGTGGGTGTGTGTGTGTACACACACGGCATATTTACTTACAGTATATAAACGCCACACTCTTATATATTATAAAACTATAAGTATCGCCTAAGAATCAAATTCTAATAAACTTTTTAATTTTCTTGCTTAATATTATTAAATATTTTTAATGATATTTGTTTTTTCAAGTCTTCCAAAAACTAGAAGGTATACGCTGTTCACCTAAAAAAAAAAAAAAAAAAATCCAGACTATACCCGCGTGTACCCTCACTACAGCCCTGGGTATATCAGGCTTAATGTCCAAGTTTGCAGACGATAAGAAGGTTGGTAGGGTTGTTAATGAGAGTATGCTACACTATGCAAACCCGAGTTCCCAGAAGAAAAAACCACGCTACCTCGCCTGAGACCAACTACTCAGCCACGTTGTGAAAAAGGCCCATAAAAATTCCTGACTTCATCAATGGGGCTCGAACTGAAATCTTTTCCACCCGGTGTGGGGAGGACGGCGATCCTACCAGCTGTGCGCTCCACGAGGGCAATCAATCACCTGTGTGATTCTTCTATTAATAATAACCTTTCCTTTAGCAGGAATCACTTCCGGAATTCTGGTTGTTAGGGATTCAGCTAACTCCCTTAAATAATTTATATCAGTTTTAGGTCATTTTGAAAATAGAGCCCATGATCCATTCAGGTTTCTTGGATGCTGTTGTTGCGTTTTCACTTTCCGTTCAAGACTGTCTCATTCGTTTACTACAGGATTTAAACCAATTGACTTGGCTGGCTAATCTAAATGAACTCGCGTTCCTCTTGCCAGTTTAAAACAGCAGAGGCCTTATGAGAACCGGTCAGTTGTCGTTCTAGAATACAGGAGTATCGAAATCATGAGGGTCCCTCAAATGTTCAGCAAAAAGCACAATCTAATCATTCAGAATATTTGTGTAACCAGCTTGATTCATCTTAGTTGGTATTTCAACTAGGAGATCCACTTCATAATAATTAAAACATCACTGGCCCACCACCATCTTGTATGACACCTTGCACACAGTTTGGATGAAATGCCTCATTGCTTCTCCTGTGAACTCCTTGCCTGACAAACTTTCGCTGGGGTTTTTTATGCGTAGTTGTTAACATCAGTCTTTTTCAAGGCACCTTACCCCAGATATCCATGTTATACTATTCCCTCGCAATGTTTTCTCAGAAATTAAATGACTTTGTCCTTAGTTAACTCTTTACAGCAGTTCTTGTCTTATTTGAAATCATTTTCATTTACTAGACTCTATATTCGTCACCGATTGCAAACATTTAGAACAGACCTTGAACCTCAGTTATGCTGCTGATTTCTGTACGATTTTGACTCGCACCATTCCTTAAAAACTTATTACTGTTCTTTCTGAAACTCCTCCAAACTCATCTACTTCTTTAGCAGCAAGTCCTTTTGACCTGCCAAATGTTATCACTCCTTTTGGTGACACTCATTAACATCTTGTATGATGGAAACCCTTGGTTCTTCGGTCAGCCGGTATACCTGTAAATAGAGAAAAGCGGGTTTACCATTATATTCCAATTTCATTGCTACACAAACACGCGTAGAAGATACACATGTTCAATCTAATAACGGTCTTTAAAGTAGTTTTTCAGATTCGTCATATGCATACAGTTGGATGATACGTAGGTTTAAATAAAAATTCTGATATTAAAATGGTACCAAATACGAGAAATTCTTTTATATAAAATTCTGAAGAGGATGTGAGGTACACGAAGAGGGCGCGTTTAGCAAAACATTATGGTATGTACGGTTAAAAGAAAAATTATCATTTGAAGAAATTTTATATGCGTTTATTTAAAAGTAAAGAACATTTTTCTAGTTTGTCTGAAAATAGATTCTTAATCTTCTTCTCCGGCCCCATTATTCTGTTCAAAGCGAGTTTGTAACTGAAGCGGATTTGGAGATAACTGAATCCCAATTATTGTAAATTTTCAGATAGAGCAGTCTGAACGCTGCTTCTTTTTTTTTTTTTTTTTTTGCAGATATATTGTATACAGAATCTATCATTTTCGAATCAAAGTTTTTTGATTGATGCACTTAGCCATTCTCCATCTCCTAAATGGATGGCGGAAGGTAAATTGCAATTTCTTGCAGAACTGGATGTATGCGAGCTCAAAAAAACTTTAGAAATAAGTTTATCAGGAGGACTCTGGTCTCGTAAGCCCACTGCATAAATTAAAGAGATAGCGAATTGAGTTAGATTGATTTAGTTTGCAATTTGGATAGGTACCAGAGTATTTGTAATTAAATAGGAAAGTTGTAATTAAATAGGAGCTGCTTCGTTTCGAATAAGTGTATTAAATATTTAATGAACAATGCTTATTTATGATATGGAAAAGTTTCATCAAACTTTTAATTATTTAAGTTCTAAGTTATATAAATGATAACAAAGGTTTAGAATATTGGAATGAAGAGACAGATGGTTTGGAGTTGTGTTAAATATTTTAAATCGCTTGTCAATTTAATGAGAATCAAACTTCACTCTTTGTACTTTTAAGTAATTTTAAGAAGTTAGCGTACCTTCGAATTTCATGTGATGATGCTGTTACAAGTGAATACAGATGTGACTACAATGTTTACAGATGTTATTTTAAAACGGTATTAGAGAATTGTTAGTAAACATCACTGGCCCGTCGTTTTGCTATGACTTTGGCAGTAAAATTATTTTTATGATACAGGGTGAGCCGAAATTTAGGGTACACATTTAAAAAAAAAAAAAAAAAGTCTTGAAAAATATACAGTATTTAGAAAATATGTTCCTGAAAAAAAGACCACGGTTGGCAAGAGTAAGGTCCCATTCAAAATAGAGAGTTAGGGGGAAAACAATAAATATTTCGATAAAATCTATGAGAAAAAAAATAAATACACTTGATTTTCCATTTGTACAGCATAAAAATGATTAGGCTGAAAATACAATAAAAACAACTTAACAAATGTTCGCAGTGCGTTACATTTCAGGTTCGCTAGCAAAAAGTAATAATTCATGATTTATAACAAAAAGTAAAAAGCAACCGTTTTTATGCTCGAACCGAGAAGAGTTCTTTTCTATGCATCCACAAATTGCTTCTTCATTCCTCTAAACCAGCGTATTGCAGCAAACGTGATACATACGGAGGATGTGGAAAGGTCAGGGCAATGACCACCGCATATCCCTGAGCAATATGGCCTTAGTTGCTAATGCTCCTAAAAAAAAACCAAAACCAAACCAAACGTGATACAGTATCCAGTGCTTCAGCTGCCATATAGGGTATGTGGAACAGCTTAGGTGATATGTATGTAAAAAAATAAAAAAATAAAAAAAAATAATAATAATAATAATTGCCAAATTTCTATTGATTTGATTTAAGAAAGCCGACAAAATTTTCTAAAAGAGCCAAATATAAAATTTTAGGAAAATCCATCAATTAAGAGTTGTTATTACATGTGGACGGACGAACGGGCATATGTGCTAATGCGCCTAAAATGATGATAAGGTTGCCAATATAATAATACTTTAAAAAAAAAAAAAAAATATATATATATATATAAGATGTAAACAAGCTGATGGACCTTGATATACACGCACACAGTCTACTATCCTTTTGGGTAGTCGACATCTTGTTCCATCAACTCTATTTGATATGGCGAAACAAGGTAATCTACAAAGTGTCGGGAAAATAAGCCCAAAGTACATCGGGGATTAAAACTGCAATGTGTTAGGGAACACCTAGACGGAGCACTGTATGCGAATATGGTATTGATTAGTGGGTCATTGAGAGCGTAGGCAGTACTGGTTCCCAGTTTGTGTGTGGGTGTCTTGGTGTGACGCAAGATTAGGAAAACTTCGACTTTCTTCCACGTATTCACTTTTTAGGCGCCCCGCGAATATAGCATCTTTCACTCTAAATATGACTCGAGTGACAAAAGTTTAAGGACAAATTAGAAAACGTTAAAATCTCCTCCCTCTGTATTACCCATTAGACCCGTTTCTAAGATCATACAGGAGGTAGAAGAATAATTTGTGTGTTCTTTTGTTTAAGAAGACTGGATTTAGCTGCGTATACATTAACAACAAACAAACACGCGGTATGTAAAATTTTGGTATACAAATATAAAACGATGTTACAGTAGAACCCGGATAAGAAATTCCCGCATAAGAAGTTTTCCCCTGTACTAGGTTTTGTTTCTTAAGTCCCAATTTCATCTCTACAGTATATGTTGTAATGTATTATTTTCCCTGGTAAAATGTTTTCCCGCATAAAAAGTTCTTGATTTATAACAAAAAGTAAAAAGCAACCGCTTTTATGCTCGAATCGAGAAGATTTCATTATAATAATATGCTGTGTATATTATTATAATGTTATTATAATGTTTTCCTACTTAATACGTTTTTTTTTTTAAATAGAAATTATTTATTTTTAAAATTAAAAACTATTAAACGATATAAACATTTGGTAATCGAACAAGTTGCCAAGTGCCAAGCATCATTTTAGTTCATAGTAAACCACCGAAGTAGGTGAAATGGCATCGTTTCTGTTACATCTCATATTGTGAATGACTTCACAACGAGCTGCCCTGATGCTCCGAGCTGCGCTACCTCCAGTAAGCAACGCTTCGCCAATAGAGAAGGCTAACGTTACTTATTCTCGGCGGATACCACCATCCAGGGGTGGTAGTATCTGTCGAGAATCCATTGTCGAAGCGTTGCTTATTCGAGGTAGTTCAATATCAGGGCAACTCGTTGCGAAGGCATTCACAATATGAGATATAACAGAAAAGATGCCATTTCATCTACTTCGATGGTTTACTACAAACTAAAATGATGCTAAGCACTGACTTGTTCGTTTAGTGAATTTTCCGTAGTCTGAGGCTTTCAGCGCTAAAACCTGTTAGTATAAACATTTTGATATAATGGAAGTGAAATATTGCAATTGTTTTCATCGATATCCATAACGTAAAGCTTAACGTAGACCGCGTTAAGTTCTGATGGTTGTGAAGAGTTCTGAATTACTTAGTGGATTGTTGCTCTGTCTTACTGTAATTATGACCTTTTAAGGCATGCTGCAACTCGAAAGGAGCTCATTCTTCCAACTTGGTAATGAGTTTACCAATAGCAGAATGTTAAGCAATTATAAATCTTCAGTTTAAAAATGTTTCCCATAGGCAGAGTAAAATATTTATAAATTTTAAAATAGTACTTAAAAATTATCTTTAACTTATGTATGTGTATCTTTTCGTTTTTATTTGGTAAGTGAATACCAAATAATAGAAGTGCAAGTGATACCCTTAGATCACTTGCCCTTCTAAGAAGTTTTCCCGCGTAAGAAGTTCTAAACCTCCAGTCCCTTGAAAAACTTCTTATCCGGATTTCAAATTCACCATTGGCAGACTTCCGATAAGAAAAGGATTACTGTAATGTTTTATGCGCTGAAATAACAACCCAAAATAGAATTCTTGTAGTAAAATTTTATCATCACAAGTAATGTGACAGTCATCCTAAGCATATTGGCTCTCCATCACTCTTAAAGCATATTATAAATCAAATAATTAAGAGCTTTCAGGAGACAAGAACTGTCGAGAATCTCTCTAGAAGCGAAAGCCGCCTTCAGCTTGATGTTTGATTTAAGATGACATTGATGGAAAATCTCATAGAACCATTTGCTCATGTCATTTGATGTTGCTGGACGCGGACGTTGTTTTCTGTGAACTGAAAGAGTTTGGTAGGGCTATAGCCTCAACCTACTTAAAGATTTCACTTAACGAAAAGGTTAGTGCAATTGCATCATGTTTTTTCGTAAGTGAGCTACCAAATTGATAAAATGGCATCGTTTTTATCATATCTCATATTGTGGAGTTATACTTCATATCTAGGTTGTCACTATTGCAACATCAGGATACATACCACCCTCCGATGATAGGCCAAATAGTCTTGAAACGGCCGTCTGGATGGTGGTATCCACCGAAAATAAGTAACAATTGTCTTCTCTATTGGTGAAGCATTACTTATTCGAGGTAGTGCAATATCAGCTAACTCGTTGTGAAGGTATTCACAATATGAGATATGATAAAAACGATGCCATTTTACCAATTTGGTAATTCACTTATCAAAAAAAAAAAAAAATTATATAATTGCACTAACCTCTGCGTTAAGTTTTCTGTGAATTAGTTTATCCCGTACTTCAATTGAGTCCAAATGAGTTCAACTTCGGCCGAAATATATTAAAGTTGGAGAAAATTTGTGCGTTTGAAATCACTGTTTTCTTGTATGCAATCCTTCCACTTAACCGAACTGTTTATAGGTAGTGGCAGTAGTGGCATGTGATGCAAGAAGGCATGTGTATGAGCTTATGCAGCATCGGCCAAAAAAAAAAAAAAAAAATCACACCATTCCCTCCAAATGCTTGTCCATTTCCTCCTTAAGTTTATTCAACCTATCAACTTCCACAACGACAGATGGAAGTTTGTTCCAGCAATTAACCACCCGCTGGCTAAAGTCAAATTTCCGCACATCTATTCTACATCTGTCTTTTCTTAATTTGAATTTATGCCCCCTTAGGTTCGTAATCTGAACAAGTGGAAGGATCCCATCAGAATTCAGCGTGCTCAACCCATTCAAGGCCTTATACACCTCAATCAGATCACCGCGCAGGTGCCTAGTCTCCAGCCACTGCAATTTGCAGACCTTAAGCCTCTCTTGGTAAGAGGATCCCTTCATTTCCCTCACCAATCTTGTTGCCCTTCTCTGTACACGCTCAAGTAAATCTACATCCTTCCTAAAATGAGGCCTCCAGACCTGTACGCAGTACTCAAGGCGTGGCTGACCATTGCCTTGTACCGAGGGATAATCACCTCCTTTTCCCTGCTAGCAAAATTCCTATATATCATTGACAAAACCCCATGACCTGCCCTGGCAGCCTGTCTGCATTGCTCAGAAAACTTCATATCTGCCTGCACAATTACTCCCAGGTCTTTTTCATTTTTTACCACCTTAAGTGTAGTACCACACAATTTATACGGTTCTCTGGGGTTACTTCTACCCATATGCAATACTTTGCATTTGTCAAGGTTAAACTTCAGTTGCCACTTCTTAGCCCATCTGCTCAAATTATCTAGATCCTATTGCAGTAGCACACTGCCATTACTGTCATTAACAACCCTGCCAACCTTTGTATCATCTACAAACTTCGACATTAAGCCTGATATACCTTCATCAATATCATTGATAAATATACAAAATAACACCGAACCCTATGGGACTCCACTAATAACATTAGTCCACGAAGAGCAGCACCCATTGATTACCACCCTCTGTCTTCTCCCACTTAACCATCCTTGTATCCATTGTAGCAACTTACCCTTAATACCATTCTGCTCCAATTTGTACAATAGTCTTTCATGCGCAACAGTGTCAAAAGCTTTCCTGAAATCCAAATAGCATTAGCATTAGAAGAGGCATATGATGCAAGAAAGCAAGCTTATGCAGCATCAGCCAAAAAAAAAAAAAAAAAATCCCTTCCACTTCAACCCTCCGTTCGTTCGAAATACCTGTCCAGCTGAGCCTTATATGATAATATAAGGAAATATATGATATCAAAATTATTTTTTGCATCCAGTTCCTTTGTAACCACATTATAATATCCTATT
This sequence comes from Mastigoproctus giganteus, assembly GCF_048544385.1. Lineage (NCBI taxonomy): Eukaryota > Metazoa > Arthropoda > Arachnida > Uropygi > Thelyphonidae > Mastigoproctus > Mastigoproctus giganteus. The sequence goes on from NC_143575.1 coordinate 49,482,690, forward strand.
AAATTTGTCAGACAAGACTTTCCCTTAACAAACCCATGCTGTGTCTGAATTATTGCTGCAGTCTTGTCTAGATGATCCTGCAATGCATCTTTAACCAGTCACTCCATTATTTTACCCGGAATAGAAGTTAAACTGACTGGTCTGTAATTACTCGTGTTACCCTTCGATCCCCCTTTGTGAATTGGGGATACATTTGCACATCTCCAGTCCGTGGGAACCTCCCCTGAGTCCATGGATGCTCTCATAATTATGGCTAAGGGTTTGCTTAGTTGCTTTGCCGCCTCCTTTAATATAACTGGATAGATCCCATCCACCCCAGCTGCTTTTCTTATGTTTAACTTCAACAATTCCTCCTCCACTCTGCTCTCAGTTATTACAAAATCATTAAGTATCCTGCTACAATTTGATAACCTTCTGCCATTTTCAAACCTTCCTTAATAATTCCTCATGTGTGAATGCAGATGCAAAATACTCATTCAGTTTGTTTGCTATCTGAGCAGGATCATCAACAGTCGAACCATCGATGTGAAGTGGACCAATCAGATTCGTCCCCTTCCTTTTAGAGTTTATATAAGTAAAGAAATCCTTGCTGTTTTTCTTAGCATCCTTTGCCAAGGATTTCTCGTAATCTGCCTTCGCCTGCCCAACCTCCTTTGTGACCTGATTACAGACTAGCTTATATCTGCCATAGGCTTCTGAGTCGCTTGATAATTTATATGCATCCCATGCATTTTTCTTCCCTGTTACGAGTCTCATTAGTTCATTAGATAACCATTTAGGCCTAAACCTTGAACAATATTTCTTAATAGGTATGAAACTTTTAGTAGCATCCACGATTAATTCCTTGAATGCTTCCCACTTAGAATTTACTGTTAGTAACATCGTCAGTTTATCCCACTGTACATAATTTAAAAACTTTCTAAGACCACTCAGAAAGTTTTTGCATATACTGTACAAAAAAGTAAAGTAGACTTAATATAGATTGCCAAGAAAATCACAGTGGTTTTCGACATCTATTTGAAGAGTATTGAACAGTGAATTATGCCATTCAGTCCACACATTTTTACAGGCGATTACGAATGTTCTCCACAGTATTAAAACCTTATCTCAAATACACCACACACTGGGCGAACAATAGCAGTTCAAAGAGCAATTCTCAAAGTTTTTGTTACAATTGACAGATGCTTAATATGAAACTCCACGGGTGACCTTATCAACGTTCCCTATATGCTCTCCCTTCTGCCACACTTCGTCCAATGTCTGCATCGGTGAATGCGATTGTTAGTCATCAGTATTTGCTAGCAAAGGTGGGACGTAAACTCGATCTTTGCCGCAGCCCCAACAAGCAAGTATCCTTAAAAGTAAAGTGAGAAGAGTACTTATTCAGTTTATTCCGCCGTGCTCTGAACTGCAGAGTACAGACATTGTACAACGGTATCAGACTCGGATAACTCGCGTAATGTGACACGCGTGGCGCCTTATTAAACATCGATGTGTGGAAGGTATGATGCTCCCTTTTATAACCTTAAACAAAGATTACTTACGCTAGGTTCCTAAACTACCAGACCTCCTTCAGCACGAGACAGATTCGCTAGCTCCCACCTCGGCAGCAAATTAAGGTCACCATTAGCTCCGAACCACTGCTTCTTCACTGTAACATATCCAGTACTTGAATTTCCTGTAAACATAATGATTCGCAAACAAAGTGTAGAGTTACTAATAATCACTATAGCAACGTATGGAGTACAAGGACAATAATGTGGTGTTTTCCTATTTTTATTGACACAAGCTGTAGAATTGTTAGTGACTCTTTGTTGTTTATAATGTGGTGGGGTAACCTGCATAAGTGGCGCCAGATCTTCGAAAGATCCAATATATATTTCGGTTTGTATTTCATTCAAGGACCTCGTTATGGCATTGTAATAGTGCAGTAAGCTCTGCCGTTTTAAGAAATGTTGGAAGTCTTCTGGCTGGCTCATCAACCAGTTTTCCAATATGTCATTATTTCTGCGTAAAAACGGAGTATAATCTGAGAAGTACAAACTCTAGCGTCTCCGAGCCATAGTACCATTGACCTTACATTATTGACTCCTGCAATATCAAGTATTACCTGTTCCCTAAACACGTAATCTATTTGGATTTGCTTTCTTCTAATAACGTGATTGCCGTTGCACAATGAGCTGGAAAAATCCGGTGGTATCATGTTTTCCCAGATTATCATTCAGAATTTCTCAAAATACGAGTATCATTCATACTTCATCTAGTATATTAAGAAAGCTATTACTATTTCCGAACCTGCGCAAAAGACATCAGCTTTTGTCCTGTAATACAGGAGAACTGACTGACGGACCAGTCGTGTGAAAAGTTGAATTTAATATTTCATGTGGAAAGCTAAGGCACAGTTGTTAAAGTGACGTGTCTTTACTTTTACTCTCAGAGATATTTGGACATAAATAATGACAGTAAGTTTTAAGAACAAAACACATATTTTGGCTTTGAAATAAACAGCTTATTCAGATTGGTCATTCCGAGAACAAAATATGGCTGCCTAAAGTGCTTTTATGCATAACCAGGACTCGCTGAGAATGCAAAAAAAAGTGAGAAGAAAATCACGCGTGCGTGCGCGCACGCACACACACAACAGATTCATAACAGAAACATTTAATTGCCTCAAATAAGAATACATGGGGTCTCAATTAATCTAAAGCGTTATCAACAGTATGAACGATATATAGCTGGGTGAAAAATCAATTCTACATAGATTACTGTCGCTGTTTAACTTAGTGGAGGCTAAGAACCCAATGGTGCGTACTCTCTCTTTGTATGGATGGAGGGGGGGGGATTTGAAGGATTTGGATAATTATAAATTTTAAAATTCTTGTTAATGAACTTCGAAATTTATTAGATAAGAGGGCTGTTAGAGTTCGAAAATTATTAAAGATGGTCTCTGTTCTCTTCATGATATTTCCCCTTGCTCAGTATTGGCCATATCAGATAATAGTCGGTTCTAATTAATTAATAATTCATGATATCATCAACACCCTCAGAAATGGTGTTGACAACATCATGTACCTCCGTCCAGAATATGCTGATGGCTCTGCTATATTAAGAATAGTATAGCCATAGATATGTCGCCCACATTCCCATATTAAACGTTTGGATCTTATGAGTGGTTTGAGAATGTGGTGAATAGACAACGCTAATGCAATTTTTTATGAAGGATTTTTATGACGACTGAAAAAATCCAATTAATATATTTAATGACACCACTGGTAGCAGCTAGATGGTTTGCAGACTGTTTATTGATATTTATGACCACTACCGTCTATTATACAAAATGGTTTGTCAGATGCCATATTAGGCATCTGTTGTATACAACTGCAACTTGTTTGAATTTTCCAGTCATCTGCATTCAACATTATTGAAGAGCGAAGAAGCGACTTGATGGAAGAAGGAAGGCGACATAACTATCAAGATGTGTTGTGGAGGGCGAGTAGCAGGAATTTTGTCGCCTAAACTGGACTGCAAATTGGTGTGGAGGGTAAAAAAAAAAAAAAAAAAATCCTTTTATTCTGCGCAGAAGTATGTCAAAGAATTGTTATTGTAGAGGGCTTTATATGTATCAGTGACTTTGACTAGATTGCGTTACGTTTGTAAAGTTTGCGTGTTTTGTGGTCTGTTTGCTTGATTTCCGGATGAATAACCAGAGTTTCCTGGAGAAAAAGTGTGCTGCCCGTGTAGGATTTTAGGACAATCAGCGACTAAAGCCACATTGCTCCGTGTAAATTGTGTGTTCTGAGGTCGAGTTTCCGGGAGAAAAAACCGTCTAACTCAGCCACGTTGTGAAAATGGCCCATGAAATTTTTCACGTCATCGACGGGACTCGAACTCAGCTCTTTTCCACTCGGTGTTGGGACGACGGCGATTCTAAAAACTGTGCTACCCACGAAGGCTCCTGTGGTTTGGACTAAAGCCGTTGATTAGAACTTTCATAACCATGTCGAAGTTAGCATTTTGGATACTTGGCAAAGACACATTATTGCTATGGAAATGGATATTCATGCACTAGCCTGATAACACTGCAACACAATAACTTGGCGCCTGGTTTAAAGAGAATGACATTGCAAAATTGGCCTATCCTGTACAGATCCTCCCCTTTGGCTGATTATTTAGAAAGTAGAAATAACTTGCTGCTTCCAATCGAAGAGTAACGGGAATTGAAGCATGTTTCAGAATATTTATTGCTGTTGTGTATGCTGAGTGAAACAAGGACTCGCGTGGAGTAGGAATCTTAAAAATTACAGCTTCTAGTCCGGTTAAAATTAATGCCAAAATTCTATCCTGTCATAGCAGACAGGTGTGTCCACCTAAAGATAAAAACCAAGTGATTAATCTATCAGAGCACATCCATTCAAAACGAAGTCGTTTCATGTTTAGTGAACATTATCTTCATATTAATACTAAACTAAAGCCAACTGTGCAAACAATTTTCGTGTTTGCATAATGTTTATTTTCGTTTCTTTTCTCTTTCTCTGCGCAGACATAAAAAATGGACACAGTATTACAAACTGATGCCTGCGTCAAGTCAAACAGCTTGTGTTGCCATTTTGTGCACCCAGTCTCATCTGTATTCTAAGTATTGTGTGATTATTTATGTGGATACCTGCAGCGATTATGTAATACATTCATGCCAGGTGCTGTTGACATCTATTCGAACTTGCTAGCACAGTGCATTAGAGGTATTGCACATACGTTATATGGAACGAGATAAACTGAGGTAATAAGCTGTTTCAGTCAGAAAACAAATTGAAGTAGCTGTTCTGAATAGCTTTTCATCATTTTTAATAGGTAACGGAACATGCAAAAACAAAACAAAAGAAATTGGTCATTGAGTAATGGGAAGAATAAGGCAAAAGACTGTTTGATTCTGAATCTTCTGATAGTAAAAGCCGAATCGAAAGATCGATTTAGGATCCATTTTTTAATTGATTGTTGGATCTGACATAGACTGCTCCAACGTTATGGAGATGTATTTAGCATTTTTAATTAATTTATTTATTTTAAAAATGTTATGGGTTAGTCTGCATTTAACGTGTCTTTCAGTGAGACCTTAAAAAAGTCCGATCATTGAAAACATTTTCTAGCATTCCGCGCTTTAATATTTACAATAAAAAGCACATAAATTGCATAGTTATTATTATTTTTTTTTTTTTTTAAGAAGCATTCGATTCGACCTGGAAAAGTTAGGAATCACTACAATCACACGAACATCTTTTTTATCGTGACCAATGTTCCAAGTTAACATTAAATTTAAAAACAAAAAAATATATCAATAAACGTAAGATTGTAACATGATCTTGTGCCCTCTCTGGTCGCACATGGTTATAATAATCGTCTTCCCACACTGGTTGGGTCTGAGTTCGAATCCCGTCAGTGATGCCAGGCACTTTTAAAGGCTTTTGTTTACAACTGGCTGAGCTGGTCAGTTTCAGGCGAGAGTTGCATGATTCCACCCTCCCAGAAACTCGAATTTTTCGTCCAACAAAACAGCATACCGACCGAATAATATTGACAGTTGCAGACACAATATACTGACACGGTTGTTGTTGGGTATTAAGCACATCAGCGCCTTACACCATATTGCATCATTGCGTATTATGTCTGTAGAAGTATGTGTTCACAGGCCTATTTGCATGTTGTGCGGATGGGAAAATCAGAATAACTCACAGGGATAAACCCCTGCTCCTTTTACCTGAGATTGGCTAACTACAGCCTCGATTGAAGAGGACTTTAGGAATTATCCTAGTCGTTTACGGAAATCGAACCGAGACCGCTCCAAATGAATGGCCTTCGTGGGTAGCACGGTTGGTGTAATCACCATCCTTCCCACACCGGGTGGAAAAGATCAAAGATCGAATCCCGTCAATGACGCAAGGAATTTTTATAGGTCTTTTTTACAGCGTGGCTACGTTAGTCGGTTTCAGAAAAATTTGGGAGAATTTGTTTAAGAATGTAATATTAGAAGATAATGCAAGCAAATTTATATACGAATTACATTCTTATAAAATTTCTCCCAAATTTTTCTAAATCGCGCTATATACTAATTCTCACTTATAGCCACCTATTGTTGCATCTAAGTTACACTGTAAGTACTTATTTTAATTTTATTACTATTTTACAACTAACACTGCATTGGAACTACCTTGTCCATATTTTTGTGAAAGTTTTGCTGCTTTACCCTCCTGTTTACTCTCACTTATTTTTAAATTTCCTTTTCTTCCACAAATGTGGATAAGTATAGAAACATGTGTTTGATACATGATCAGGTGTAGTCTCCTGATGAAATACCCGATTATGTATCAATATTTATTTTTAGATTGCATCAGATTTTAAATTTTGTAATTTCTCCCCTCTCCCCTTTTTTTAAGGACTTTAACCAAATTATCCCACCCTTATCTGATGCTTGCTATTACTTCATATATTAAACTACTCATTTTTGCTTCACAGTTCCTTTCTCTCTAATTGGCTATCCGATTCAGCCTATAATTTTATTTAATTTATTATACCATATAGGATATTCATATTCTTTCTCTCACCTTCAATATTTCAATTTCTGCTACCCTTCTCCTATTAGTTTTGGCATTTTGTGTAATTTTATGCCTCCATCTTTTCGCTTTTCAATAGATTTATTACTTCTACCTCATATATATATATATATATATATATATATATATATATATATATATATACTGACGTTCAAAGAAAGTGCATCACCCCGTAAAATTGTAATTGTCGTCCGAATAACGTAAGTATATGCAATATTTCTTACAGATTGCATCAGATGAGATTGACACGCACAGGTGATGACGTAATATTGCATCAGCTGTTTCAACTATATAAGCACGCTCTGCGTGAGTTGCAGTCATTCCTTGCTTGTGTCAGGATGGCAAGTTACGTACAGTTGACGCCACGAAGAAAGAGTGCTATGGTTGCTTTACGTGAGGAAGGGTGTTCTTCCTGTCATATTGCTTATAGAGTGTCCTGTAATCAGTCGACAGCGAGTAATTTCTTTCCAAACCCAAGAATACTGGTTCTGATGATATGAAAAAAGGGATCGGACGCAAACGAGTCTCTACGCCAAAACAGGACCGCGTTTTGAAGCGCTTATGCCTTTAAAACCATAAAGCTTCTTCGTCTGAGCTGAAAAGAGAATGGGAAGAACATACAGGAGTGGTAGCAAGTATAGTAACAGTCAGAAGGGGCCTCTTCAAAAATGGATTTGTAGCCCGTCGTCCTAAGAAGAAGCCCCTCCTCACACAAAAAATGAAAAGGGTCCGATTCATTTGGGGTAAAGAGCATGTAAAATGAACCCCCGAGCAGTGGAAGTCAGTTATTTTCTCGGATGAGAAGAAATTCAACCTGCTTGGCTCTGATGAGAGACAAACGATTTGCCGAGCTATCAACTAATAGTTCGTAACCACGAACTATTAGTTTATTATCTTCAGAAATTGATCTTGTCAATGCCTCTACGGTGTGCTGCTGTCAGCACAGCCAGAGGCAGTTCAACTAAACATTACTGTAAATAGCTTTGTTTCTACTTGAAAAGTAAAAACAAACAAAAAGACTGTACTGTAGCATTATAAGCAAAATGAATGTTATTGCACATAAAAATTTATTCAGCCTTGCCTTAAAATTCTTGTAGAATTTTTCTCTTACAATTCTTCAAGAATTGCACGATAAAAATTTTCACATTCAAATGACGATGTTTAAAAATGTATAGAATTCTGATGTGATAATTATTCTTCGTAGAAGTGGGATTTGAATAATCTTTCATCCACAATTTTCTCAGTTAATAGTGAAAATTACCTGTAGTAAACGATTTTTCTGTATTGTTAAGGAAGGCAGTTGAAGAATGGACTCTCTCAAAAAAATTAATATGGCATGCATTCTATGTGAAAGCATAATTCTTTATTTAATAAAACGGGACTTTTGGAAAACAAAATCTTCCATTCCAAACGAAAGCGATATTCTCTCTTGATTCGTATCGTGTTCGAAAAAAATATATATTTTTTTTGATCTAGTGGGGAAGTCCTTTCCAGCGATGCAGTTTTGTTGCACGATTCCCATTACCGGTGTAATAAGTTTGGTTTCAATAGGAAATTGGAAAAGAACTAAGCTTTCGTCGAGCACGATGGTCCATTGACTGTTTTGAATCGTTTATCTGGAAGCTACTTTCATTTTCGAACAATATTTTGCTTTGTTTATGGACTGCACAGCCCGATCACCGCTATTATTCCTGACTGCGTTTTCGGTTGCATGTCAGTAATTTCTGATTTATTTACAATACAAAGCATCCATGAAATGACACCACTCTGTTACAAGATGCTAGATATCCCTCAAGTTATCAAAATAAACTCTTATTAGCTCTTTGAACTCGGCTTTGAGGATAAAAATATGAATACCGCGAAAGCTAATTAGCTGCATAAAAGGAAATGAAGGACTAGAAATCTCTAGTATTTGCCGCAAAAATGGAATTGAGAGTTTGCTCGTTGTCTGAATTCAAGCATGGAACGTTCGATGGCATCAGCGACAAAACTAAAATGAATCGATATAGTGATTGCGTAGTCAGTCTTGGAACTGCGGAAATAATCTAAACAGAAAGTGACGTGTCATAATCGCATCTGTGACACTCGTTAAGCTTTTTAAAACAAAGGTAATGAATTAGTCCGATCAGAATAAGTTAATTAGGCTAAAATGCAAGGAAGTTTTTTTTTTTTTTTTTCCTGCCTCAGTCAAAAATAAATAATAATCCCATTCCCACAAGATAATCATCTAATTCTGCTTTAATATTAGTTATATTCATTGTCCCCCCACCTTTTTAGGAGGCAGTTTATACCAACGTTCGATAACCTGCCTGTAAGTGAACTTCATGAGACCCGGTCTTTTGCCATTCTCTAGGATTTTATACTTGTTCCCTGATTCGTGCTTCACCTACCAGGGAGAATAGACCTTCCTCATTCTTATAAGAACACCTGTATTGCCTTTATAGATGTTCTTGTTGACTGGAGAACCATATTATTCGAGTGGTTAGGATTAAAGTACATAGTTTTCCACGCCGCCTGTTCGAATACCCGAGATACTAGAAAATACGATAAATATTCTTGTAGTATTTACATGGCCGTTCCTTAGTATAGTAGACTTTTAGAATAACTGCACCTTCGGGGATTAAAGGTGCTGTTATTTGGATTTTTCCGTTATGTAGAAAGTTTTATTTTTAATATATTTAATACAGATATAATGAGGCTAAATGAGAAATAGAGATTAAGAATGCAATTTTATTAACTGCACATAAAAAAATAAACGTTTGACGATCTAATGTTATATTCTCCCATTAATACAATCCTGCTTACGCCCCGTTCTATTTTCTTTGTTATATCAAGTTTACACTGTGCGGGTAACACAGTGGTATCATCACCGTCCCCCACACCGGGTAGAAAAGGCCCGGGTTCGAATCCCATAGATGACGCGAGGAACTTTTATGGGCTTTTTTTTTTTCTCACTCCTTGGCTGAGTTAGTCGATCTCAGGCGTAGACAGCAAGGTTCCACCCCCCCCCCCCCCAGAAACTGGGGGTTTTCTGTGGTCGATTTGCCGAAAACAGGCAAATCGACCAGAGAACACTCGCAATTTAGAAACAATACACATGGGTATATGAATTAACTTTTCCAGGTGTAATAGTTTTGATTATATCAAGCTTGTCACTAAGGTTTAATGTTCTAGTTTTCTCTGTATGAGATTTATTAACCTTAGGAGCCATAGTGAGGGATTTTTAATTTAAAATAATTATAAAACTGCGATATAATCCGTGATATCAGCACAGAATTCACTTTCAAAATGGCGCACATACACAAACACAGTAATCACGTGACTTTTTTTTTTTTTTTCGGCCGAAATACATCTGCGCTGTATGTAAACATCCGATCTCAATGTTCCGTTATTTGGGGTGCCGTTGTTTCGACAGCCTACTGTATAAACAAAAAATTTATTTTTATTTATAGTGTGTGGCAATACAAACCAAACTATTTGTACAGGGTAATCACTCCGACACCTTTCTCGACTGCCGAAGTGGCTACGACTGCTATTTTACAACATTATGTGGAAAAGGTCTAGTTTTACACTGGTCTGGACTTCTTTGGGAGGAATATTTGCTGCTTTTTTTTATTATTATTTATTATTTATTTTTTTCTTCCTCACTTTGGCTGGTTTCTATGCGCGTATTGCAAGATTTTTCCTTAACCTGAAACATTTCCGTTTCAGGGTTAAGGTGAAGACGTTTCCATCCCTGGAACATGGAACCAGGCTACGGATCTACCATGTAGCGCGAGTATTTTCGTATAGGAGTTTATAGAAGTATGAAAGCATAAGAACGACAAAGAAATACTGGAAAAGCAAGGACAAGAAAGAAAATATTGGGAAGAAGTGAAAGACCGAAATTGAATAAACTACAGTATATCCTAGATCGACTAGTCATTCATCTGGTCTGCAGCCTTAAAACACTCAACTATACAATTAACACTACGCTTCCAAGAGTAAATATTAAAGTCAAGTAGTCATTAGGATGGTCATTATTTCCGCTAGAAGAACTGGCATCAAAGTTACAGTCCTACATTTCACAGGCGCTTGTTAAAATAATTAGTATCTAACTAAGTAGTTGAAGCAAGCACAAACATGTCAATCCTCAGACAACCACGAACTATCGCAGATCTAGGACGCAATCATAGCGATATCACACAACACATATCATGCATTTTTCAGAGGCAGTATAGAGTCCATGCCTCGCCATGTGGCCGGCGGAAGTGGCGGAAAGAGAGAGGATTGTTTAATAGGCGGTCATGATGTTGTTTGGCAGACAGTATATTAATTAACTAGTAAAAATTAAATTATTTTATTTTATTTATTTATTAAATTTCTAGATTATATCTAAGTAAACAATCTTTTCAATCTATCATTTGAACTTCTGGTCTTTTGGACTTTCAATTATGGCCTTATTGAAATCATAGGATACCTACCTAGTAACGAGTAAGCCCACCTTTCGCGCGGATAAGGTCAGTCACACGGCGAGGCATTGAGTCCAATAGTTCACATTCCACAGGTATTTCCATCCATGCTTGCTGCATTGCTGTCCATAATTCCGTCGCATTCCTGGCTGGAGAATCCAAAGCTCGAACGAACTTCTCCACATGGTCCAGTGAACGGGGAAGCCATTCCGTGGTGGTAAAATCTGCGGAATGCTCTTCGAAACATGTTCTCGTCACCATGGCTCTGTGGGGAGGCGCATTGTCTTGCTGGAAGAGTCCATTGCCCTGTGGGTTAACGATGACATGACCATGAAGGAATGCAGATGGTCTACAAGGATAGACACGTAACCTGAACCGTTCAGAGATGCGTCTAGACGTACTAGAGGTCCCAACGTGTGCCAGTTGAACATGCCCCAGACCATTACCGACCGTCCACCTGCCTGAACAGTTCCTTGTAGACATGACGGGTGCATAGCTTCGTGCTGTTTCCGCCAGAAACGCACCCTCCCGTCCGCTCAAAATAACTGGAAACGGGACTCATCGGCCCAGGAGACCCGTCTCCATTCATCCAAGGTCCAGTGCTGATGTCTTTCGCCCATTTGAGATGTAGAGTCGTGGTGTTAGCAATGGGACTCAGGTGGATTGGTGGCTCCCATAACCTATGGCAGCTAATGATTCCTGATGGTCTTGGTGGAGACGTTTCTGGCACCTTCCCCTCGTTGAAGTCGACAGTGATTTGTGCCACTGTCTATCTCCGGTTGGCTGAAACAATGCGAGACAGACGTCGAAGGCCACGTTCATCCACCATCTTTCTCCGCCCACAGCGTTGTCCACGATGAGATGTTATTCCGGAAATGGCGTATTCCCGATATACACTTGATACTGTCGAACGGGGATAGTTCAATTTCTGTACCACCTAATATGACCCATGCGTTGGGCATCCACTATCATCCCTCTTTAAAAGTCAGTTAACTCACAACGTTTTTCCATACTAACATCGAATTACTGTCTACGTGAATGCAGTGTACCTATATACCAGCCAAGCGGCGAGTTTGTCCACTAGCGAGAAGGATGACAGCGTCGCGTTGTCCAGGAACCAGGTATCCCATGAATTCTGTCCTCTCAGTGTATGGTCGAAATAATGATTCTCTCTCCCTTCCCTTTAGTTATAACTGGTATCATTTATCTGCAGTTTGGTGTGAACGAAACTTATCAGTCACATAACTTTCTTTACGTACTCGTCCTAACAGAATCACATGATTAACAAAAGTTTTATGCCCACTAATGGCCAGTAAATGATATCCGTTATCTTACCTGTAACCTTAACGGTCGGTAAAAGTTTTATGTATGCGGCGCTTAATATTTTGACACTGCATTGTGTAAGTTGTCTAGGCACCTAATCTAAAACAGCAAGTACCGATTTTAATGAAATTTGGAATGGTTCTATAAATATTTCTAAAAGAGTTAAATTTAAATACCTGCCGTACGAAGCGTGGCAGTAAAGTTCTTGGACTAGTGCAATAAAAAGAACACAGAGAAGGAGCTCAAAAATGGTTTTATTTTTATTCAAAGTGTTTACCAACTGATTGAATGCACTTATTACACCGTTCTAAGGGTTTCTGAAAAGAGTCGGCGAAAGCGTCTAAAGAGGTGATGTTCTGTTTAGCGGTTATGCTTTTCTTTTCCCTCAACATCCTGAAATCTCTTTCCTTTGAGGGCAGTTTTCACCTTGACAAAGAAAGTCCGCTTGTGCTACATCGGAAGAGTAGGGCGGATGGTTGATGTGTGTGCAGCGTCATGTTTCGTTAGAAATGTCTTCACAAATACGGAATGGACTAGAGCATTATAGTGCAACAAGAAGCTGCCTTTCTCTCGAAATTGATGCCTCACCCGGGAAATACGCTTCAGTAGTCTTTGATGAACCTGCACGCCGAACACAGCATTAATTTTTTCCCCTTCACGTAAAAATTCCTTGCGAATCGCATGCTGTTTGTTCAAAAACATGATCAGCTTGGAATTCTGTAAACGAAACGTTTTGGGCCTTGTTGATTATTTTGAAGTCCACTGCATGCTCTGATGTTTCGTCTCTGCGCTGTACTGAAATACACGACACTCATCTCCAGTGACAATACCGTTTGAGGAAATTAGGGGATTGCCTTGACAAGTCTGGATGAAGTCTTCGTATGGTGGCACTCTTCGTTGCTTCTGCTCATTCGTACGGTTGTGCGGCACAAATTTTGCGTAGACCTTCCTTTTCCATAAATCTTCACGCAGGATTTGGCTAATCTTCTCCTTATTCATATCAAACTCATCAGCCATCATTCTGAGGGGCAAACGACAATCTCTTGCCACAATATACGAACTTTTGCAACTCTGTACTCATTTCAAGAAGTTTACGGATGCCACTGCTTAGTTCATCGCGTCCGTCTTTGAAATTCGTATATCATTCAAACACACTAGTAACATGTAGTAGTAATGGCAAATGATACAAGAAACAAGCTTATATAGCATTAGCCAAAAAATTAAAAAAAAAAAAAAAAAAAACTACATACGTCACCCAAACCCTCCAAGAATTTATCTAGTTCTTATTCAAACCATCCACTTACTGAACAACAGACGGAAGCCTGTTGTTATGGAAGTGGATGGTTTGAATAATCAACTATCCGCTGGCTGAAGACAAACTTCCGTACATCTGTCTTGCAACCGTCCTTCCTGAATTTGAATTTATGTCCCCCTCATATGTGTGTAGCCTCAGAAAGAGGAAAAATGCCAACATTCAGCTTATTTAATACATTCAAGGCTTCAAACACCTCAATCAGATCTCCCCGCTTTCCTGAAATCCAAGTATATGATATCAAAACTATTTTTTTGCAACCAGTTCCTTTGGGACCACATTGTAACATCCAATAAAATTAGTCAAACAAGATTTCCCCTTAACAAATCCATGCTGTCTGAAGTAATTGCGGCCTTGTCTAGATGACCCTGCATTACTTCTTTTACTAGGGACTCCATTATTTTCCCTGGAACAGAAGTTAAACTAACAGGTCTGTAATTACTCGTGTCACCCTTTGATTCCCTTTGTGAATCGGGGATACATTCGCAGTCTCCAGTCCGCGGGCGGGGACTTCCCGTGAATCCAAGGATGCTCTCATAATTATGGCTAAGAGTTTGCTTATTTCCTTCGCTGCCTCCCTTAATATAATTGGATAGATCCCATCCACCCCAGTTGCCTTTCTTATGTTTAACTTCAGCAATTTCTCTTCCACTTTCCTCTCAGTTAGTACAAAGTCATTTAGCTCCCTGTTAGTTTGATAAACTTCCAGCATCCCCTTCCCTAAAGAATTCCTCATGTGTGAATGTGGATGCAAAATAACCATTCAATTTGTCAGTAACCTGAGCAGGATCATCAACAGTCAAACCATCGATATTCAGTGTACCAATTTGATTCCTCCCGTTCCTTCTAGTGTTTACCTAAATAAAGAAGTCTTTGCTATTTTTCTTTGTATCCTTCGCCACGAATTTCTCGTAATCTGCCTTTGCTTGACTGACCTCCTTTGTGACTTGATCAGGGCCGTTCAAAGGTATTTTGGAGACTCGGATGCAAAGGGGGTTAAGGGACCTCGTTTGTTTATGTTGAGACTTTGATGGCTCCGTTTATTGGGATCCCCCTAGATCCTGGGCCCTGGTGCGGCGCATCCAATGAACCACCCCCTCCTCCATTTGCACGGCCATGGACTTGATTACAGAATAGTTTGTATCTCCCATAGGCTTCTGTGTCGTTCGATAATCTATATGCATCCCATTCATTTTTCTTCTCTGCCGCGAGTTTCATCAGTTCATCTGACATTCATTTAGGCCTATACCTTAGAGTATTTCTTAGTTGGTAAAAAAAAGTCTAGTAGCTTCTATGATTAATTCCTAGAATACATCTCATTTAGAATTTGCTGATGGTAACATCATCAGTTGTTGCCGCCATATATAATTTAAAAACTGTTTGAGATCACTGTAGTCACCTTTACGAAAACAAGTACTCCTCCCTTTACCCTTGAGGGTTGTTACATCTTTAAATAAATTCTAAATCAACACACTGTGATCACTGCCACTGTGGTTCTTTTATCTGCAGATTTTTAATGCATGGATAATCATTGCTGATAATCGGATCGAGAGTATTACTCCCTCTTGTTGCCTCTCTAACATGCTGCTGTAGAAATTTTTTTATTGTAAAAAATAAATTTGCTAGGACATAAATTTATATTGACTTAACTAAATCAGGCAAGTAATTAATGAGATTTCCGGCATCGGTGTTCTCCACAAACTTTTATGTTCCTATTTTTATGTACTACAAGCGACTAAAATGTGCTTTGTGATCGGTAAGTCAATCGCGATGGACCATTTCAGTCAAATGCTTTTAATATCCGTGTCTCAACCTGTGGGTAGCGAAATTTTTGTAGAAGTTAAAAGAGTAACTTTAATAATATAATTTCGTAGCATCCACTAGTCTTAACCAGTGGACTTTGGATTTTTTTTCTTCTTTTTTTAAATCTTAATTATTCATTTATTGTTATTTTTTATTTATTTATTTATTATTATTTTATTTTATTTTATTTTATTTTTTTGCTGCACCCATTGCCTATGGGTGCGGGATTTCTTTTTTCCTGACATCTTGCCCTTCTTTCGAGGCGGGATTTTGCTGGTGCCTGGGTTCGGGCTCCCTAGGTACGGAATCGTAGCATCCACTATCGAGTGTATTACTCCCTCTTTGATTACAGCATTATTCCCTTGTACTTGTGTGGCGAAACGCATATATTCTTATCAAGGGATTCGCATAAATTCCGTAATTCTTGTTCTAGTTTTTGAAAATTCTACTGCAAAAAATAAATATTAGTTATTAATATCGTATTGTATCGGGTGATTTTAACCTGCTGTACTAGTCTTGCACTTAACCAGTGGACTTTGGATGGTTTTTTTTTTTTTTTTTGTAATCTTAATTATTTATTTATTTTTTGTTATTTTTATTTATTTATTTTTATTTTTTGCTGGCACCCAAGGACTTTCATTACTGCCTGTGGGTGCGGGACTTCTTTTTCCTGACCTCTTGCCCTTCTCTCGAGGTGAGAATTTGCTGGTGCCTGGGTTTTGGCTCCCTAGGTACGTGATCGTAGCATCTAGTCTTGCACTTAACCAGTGGACTTTGGATGTCTTTTTTTTATTATTATTTATTTTATTACATTTCTTTTTTCTCTTGATCCCAAACTCGTTTTGGGCATTCAGTACGAGCTACTCGAGGTCCGCCACATTACATGCGTAGTTGTGACCCACCTCCCCGTGGTGTAAACGGACATTGGGCAGGCTTTCCAGGTGATCGCCTGCCGAAACAACTAAACAACACACACACACTGCACAAACATAACATTACACACATTTCTGGCCTGTTACAGTGATCTGTAACCATCACAGTGTACAAAGGCGGAGTTGAACTCACGTTCAGGTGCCGTCCCACATAAGATACTATACATGTCTACATTAATAATATAACGACTTCTTTAACGAGTGACTCCGTTATTTTCCCCGGAACAGACGTTAAGTTAACAGGTGTCTGTAATTACTCATGTCATCTTTTGATCCCCATTTATGAATTGGGGACACATTCATACATCTGCAGTCCATAGGGACCTCCCCTGAATCCACGGATGCTCTCATAATTATGGCTAAGGGTTTGCTTATCTCCTTTGCTGTTCCCCTTAATGTAATTGAATAGATTCCATCTACCCCAGGTGCTTTTATGTTCAGCTTCAACGATTTTTCTTCCATTTTTCATCATGAACAGCTTTTATTATTTTATTTGCGAAAAACTGAAACACATGAAATGTGTTTCAGTTTTTCACAGTTTAAAGAAAATTTGATGTTCGTTCTATTGCAAAATTGTGACACGGAGCGTTAACGCTACTAATGAAACTGGTTATTTGCAACGTCAGTTTACTGGACAAATGTTGAAAGAAATTTGAACTACAACATACCACCTCAGTCTGTTTTCAAGCTCATCGAATATGACTGCAATAGCGTCTGGGAACTTTATTGCTCCCCCTCACATTAACTTAGCATGGACAACATTCTAAGCTAATAGTCGCTTATGCGTTTGCAAACTGCTTAAAAATATCAGATAATTAATAGGAACAAGGGAACATTGGATTACATTTTGTGTAAATACATGTAATTTAAAAAAAAAAAAAATTATATTGTGTTAGCAGTGGACGTAACCCAAAAACGGGAATATAGCTGATCTTGGATCAATATTTGCTTATTTAACTCTGGGAAATAAGCAAATATTGACCGAGTAAGACGTCACCTAATCTTATTAAACAAATATCTAAATGCATTATTCCCTGTACTTGTGTGGCGAAGCGCATATATTCTTATCAAGGGATTCGCATAAATTCCGCAATTCTTGTTATAGTTTTTGAAAATTCTACTGCATAAAATAAATATTAGTTGTTAATATCGGGTGATTTTAACCTGCTGTACCTAACAAGGTAGTTTCTGCTTCCATGAATTTCGGACCAGGAACAAATACAACGAAGAAAAGTTTGTTCTAAAACAGTTAAGAAGTTCTCTTCGAAGCAGAAGCAAAGACCTTTGACAAACAGTGAATTTGCAGTGTACCAGTTCACAACTCGCTTTTCGATAAGACCACTGTGGGCAAACAAAAGCGGATCGTGCAATATAATCATCTGTCGTATTCACTAGATTTGTTTCTCCAAGGGACATTTTCTTTTCCAAACTACTCAGTAGAAGTAGAGATTTTCAACATTGATGAATTAAAGAGAATGTGATGGGTGTTTTGAAAGCTGTTTCCGGAATGATTTTAACAGTGGTAAGTGGAGCTTGATTTCTTTTAAAGTAGTCCCTTATGAAGGGAATACTAAATCTTACATGCTCTGTGTTGTATAAGAAATAAATGCGAAACATTACGAAAATGATTTCGGTCTATGTGCAAACCTTTGATTGCAAATCAAAGGTTTGCGCATAGACCGAAACACATTTTTTCAATCTACTTTTCGAGAATCATCTCTGTAATTTCCCAAGTGAAATGCATAACCCTTTCAGTAAAATTTTTGATTAACTGATGGGATTTTGTTCAAAAATGATAGCACTCTAAGGACAAAGTATTCAACTAATTCTGCCGTTACTTCACACTTGAAAGCATCAAACATCGGTTATGTTTAGGATTTGCTGCACCTCAGTTCTTTTTGTAAGATTCTTTATCACTTCGATGAATAACAAACATTTTCTCTTCACGATTGAAATTTGAAGTTGCTGTTATCTCTTTTCGCATGAATGCAGTTAAAATTGGCGGCGCGAATCTCTGAGTATCTTCCGTTTTCATGATGATCTCAACAAACAGTGAGACTGTCGAAAACGTTAATTTTTTCATAAAAATATTGAAGAAAAGCGTGTAGACTAATGGTAGCTTTTTGTTTGGACGAAATTCGAAAATAATTGCTATTTGCTGAACAACATCGTACATGGGATTCTCTATAAATACAGTGTTACTATTATGCATTACTTAAGTTGAACAGTAAGAGAAGTAATGTTGAACAGTAATGTTGTTTACAGATCTAGCTTGCTTTATTATTTAAAAATGTGACATATGCAAATAACAATTGCTCTGGGGATAGTAGAAGTGATCTTTTTTCGACATCGGAGGTTCATCAAATCCGATGTCTTGTGTTATTAACTCGTACAGCTTGACATTTTCGAAATCCTACCTTTCTACAGAAAGCTATCGATTGATTTCACGAGCAGCACAGAACAAGTCTTTTGAAGATGCTGTATAGCCTCACACATTAAAGATATGAAGAGGAAGGGAACCGTCTTCCTGCCAGTAATGTTTGTTATCCGTGTTGTTTTTCATATCACAGTTTCTCTCTAAAATCAGGGAGTTGTGGACGTTATCGATCAGAGAGAGTAAAAAATTGGTTTATTGTTTAATCAGCTACGATAGTCGGTTCCTGCTGTTTCTCGTAAATAAAATGTAGTCTGTCAAGTAATTTGAAAGGTGATGGCATAATTTCAGAAACATTTGTAGAAAATACTGTATTAACAAAACTGATTTCATTTATCAGTAAAAATATTATTTGAATTCTCTAGAATTCAATGTTGGATATTTACAGCATGTTCCAAAACCATTACAACATTAATGTATTAGGTTATGGAGGCAAAGAAAAAAAGTCTTCAGATCCCTCGGTTTTATACGTACTCAGCGAACTATTCTGTATGGTAGATGCCGGTGAACAGCTTGGAAGCGATTATGATTATGTGACTCAATGCTTATCAGATATTCGTATTTATACGGTGGTTGTTAATTAAGTTCATCCCTTTGGAAGATGACTTAGAGGACACGCACCAGGGTTGAAATTGTTTATCAACCTGAGTGCTCAGTTGTAATACCAAGCTTGGGCTCATGAATTTCGAATAGAATGCGACTGCAGTTCATTATTCTCCACGCCCCTTTATAATGAATAGTTTCCCCTTCTGCTACTCACAGATGTTAAATATATGATGATTTGTTCCTCGGAGTATTACGGCTGTATGATTATATGCACAGTGAATCATTCATTGTGTAAAAGAAAGTCATTCTGGGTACATGTGCGACAGTCATTCTGTCGCACATGCCTTCGCATACACCGGAACTTTTTCCCACCCTCTATTTTAGTTGTAAAATCACGGGGAAGAAAATTTAATTTTTAAACTGTAAACATCTTAAAATTTATTTGGTATTGTAGGCAAATCTGGAGCTTATCCGTTCCTGGATTTGCTCCATTAGCAAAGATCCAGATTTGTTTAGAGTTATTAACACTGGTGAAAGGTACAATAAATTGATATAAAATTATTAAAAATTTATTATCAGAACAATCATAGGGGAAGCCGGGGGCCATTCCCCCTGAAATCTTGAAGGGGGCCCTCGTAGCCTCACGTGTCAAACATTTTTGTCAAATCATTAAAAAAAAAAAACATTGAATTTAAAACTAACGAATTAAAATAAATAAATATTTAAATAATAAAATATTTTTTATTTTATTCATGTTTTTTGCGTAAAACATATTCGGATATTTGAATTTCCGCGCTCATTTCATTTGAGACAGCCGTCCGCTATGCTGCGCGACGGTAGCCTCCAGAACCTATTTATTTTTTAAATAAATAAATGTTTTATTTTTATGGGGGCCCAAAATGTGGTTGCCCCTTCTTGTTTTAGACTGCGCATACCTATGAGAACCATCCTTGAATATTTGTTTCGAGTATTGTCTCTAGAAGACATACATAACATTCGAAAGGTCTTGACGAGGAATGAGGTTTTGAATTGATTTTTAATTACATAATTCAGTAATAATTTGTTCCCAGATTGCTCAGTTTTGCGGCTTTGCTAGAGCTTTTGATTGCATAAACCACTATAAACCATAAAGATTCCTGAAAGAATCATTACTAGGACTGATACTATGTAAAGGAATGCGGCTATTGTTAGGAAGTTCATATTCATACACTTATATTCGATCCATTCTGTTCGAAATAGGCTACAGGAATTATGCGCCCAAGGGCCCAGCTGCTGAAGAAATGCGAAGATGAGTGGAATTCAGTCGCCGGAACTTTTGTCCGTTTTCGAACTCGAAAAGGATGTATTCTTAAACGTTATTGTGACTGGAAAATAAATTATGGATTCACAGCTATGATTCAAAAATAAGAGACAAGCCAAGCAATTTCATTTCCATTATATATATATATATATCAAAGCCGAAGCATCTACTGGAAAAGTGAAATTGGTTGTCGGTGTTATCCACGCTGAATTTTTGGAAAAGGGACCACAGTCAATTCATTCCGGTACATTTAAGACAGTGAAAAAGCTATTAAAAAAAAAAAAAAAAAAAGAGGAAAACCTGGTAGTAACAGGTAACTTGATTGCAGCCTTTCACTGGAATTTGAAGTTATTCCAGATTTTCCTTATAGTTCAGATTTGGCCCTAGGCGACTTTTCTTTTCTTTTCTTTTTTTCTTTCTTTTTTCTCTCTCTCTCTCTCAAAGCTTAAAAAATATCTCCGAGGCAGTAGATTACTCTGGAGTTAAAAGCAGCTGTGAAGAGATTAGTGGCCCTCAATCAAAAGAATTTTACTTGAACGTCTTTACAAACACTTTTTAAGCGCTGGGAAAAGTATTAAGTTAGGTAGGGCATGCGTAGAAAAATATTACATCAAAGGAATTTCTATCTACAAGTAAGTTTATTCCTTTTTGATTTATCTCTATTCTTTCAAACGTTATGCAATAAAAAACATTACTTTTTAGCGACCTTCGTTTTAAGATCTCATGTGGAAGTCTGGCTCTTTCCGTAAATCTCCACTTCCATTACTGTTTAAAGAACGAAACGGATGATGTTTTAATTTATTGACAAGTAAAAAAAAATTTATCCATTGAAAATATGCCCTCTAATATAAAATGAATACGTACTTTTGTATAAAAGTATGATTATAGTTGTTCGTGTGTTTGTATGCATATTTATTTTAGGAAGTGGCAGTCAGCAAAGTACTTTAAAAAGTACGTAATAGATGGTGACGAATATGATCGCGTTTTTTTTTTTTTTTTGGGTTAAGTCATAAAACGGTAAAAATGCATTGCAGGTTTTTCAGATAGCAAAAGTTCTGTCGATAACACGCGCTGTAGGCTATCCACCCTTCAGGAGAAACCTGGTACGTAGAGCACATTCAAGGACTTCAAGAGCGAATTTCACACGTCCACTGTGCAAGATACGTGTCAGGTTTGTGATGCTGTGTGTGCCAGAGAGAGCGAGCGCGTAAGTCTGTTCTGCTAGTGTATACTTTGGGAATAGTTAAACTCGAGCCATTCGGTCAAGTTGGAATACGAAACAGCAAACCGAAGCATTCTTTGCGTTCACTCGGAGAACTTTTCCAGTTTATGAGACCAGTGTCTGCGGATTGTTGTCATCTTAAAAGTTTGTTTTCGTATATAAAACCACTGCGAAAAAAATGATACTATTGACGGCGGACCCGGATATATATATATTAGAATGAGGATTGAAAAAATAATAATAAATAATGGCGGCAAGACAGAAGAGCGAAAATAGTCCAAATTAAATATAACCAACAGGGAGGGAAGAGAAGGGTAACAAGAGTAAAAATATTGCAGCAGAAACTCCAAGATAATTTAGAAAATCTAAATGCAAAGATTATAAAATAATAATCAATTAAATAGAAATTTAACGGCGCCCCCTCTGACGGGAACCAAGTCCAAATTTATGTGAAATATCACCAACAGAGATGTAAACCAACTACAATAAAATAAATGAAAAATAGACTGACCATTACACCCCATCTCAACAGAGGACCACAAGACCAAGTCTATTTTTCGTTTATTTTTGTTTTATTTTATTTTAGTTGGTTTACATCTCTGTTGGTGATATTTCACATAAATTTGGACTTGGTGCCCGGCAGAGCGCCGTTAAATTTCTATTTAATTGGCATTCAAAATTTAATTGGTTATTATTTTATTATCTTTGCATTTAGATTTTCCAAATTATCTTGGAGAGTTTCTGTTGCAATATTTTTACTCTTGTTACCCTTTTCTTCCTTTAAAATTTAAACAATTTTGACTATTTTTGCTGTTCTGTCTTGCCATGCTGCTGGAATTATTTTTATTATTTTTTTAATCCTCATTCTAATTTATTTTTATATTTCAAGCCTCATGTAGAGGAATATGCTTTTTGCTGCCTCTGACGTTTGCTTTACCGTTTTTATTATGAAAGATTCAGTTTTGAATTTCAAACATTTGAACTATTTCAAATATATATATATATATATATCCATTATTTTAAATTAAATAAAACATAAGCCAGCAGTATGGCAAAAACTGTAGAGCGAAAATTAACATAAAAATAACCCAAATAAACAATCGAACGAAAAGAAAGAATAGATATAAATAGTAGCCCAGAAACCCTAATATAATTTCGATCTTTAAATCCAATTAACAAAAACTATACAAATTTTAGGATAATGCCAATTAGTTATTAATTTAGCGGTACCCCCCCCCCCCCCCCCCCCCCGAGAGGTACCAGTTCCGAAAGACGTGAAATATCGCCCAAAGAGGGTTAAAGGAACTACCAAACGATAACAAAATCAAAATAAACTAAAATAAAATAGAATAGACTGACCATCATGCCCCATATCGACAGAGGACCACGAGGCCAATAATGGTCATGGAATCGCTGCATTTCAATCGTCATACAAAACATCGCAAAGGCGGAAATATCGAAGAACCAAACCACCCTTCCATTCTCCGATAGATCAACCAATGCAGAGGATTTGCATGGCGGTGGTCCTTATGCAGCGAAAATAAACTATAGAACAGACAGCACTCTAAAGCAGAGCCACACTACTGACATACTGTAAGCTGAATCAGCTTATATTGAAGAAAAAAAGAAAATAGATGGCGGCACAGGCGTTGCTAAATTAGCATATCGACCCATTACTATTGAATTATATTAAATGTTGACGAAAATTAAATTATAATAAAAAATTAAAATAATTAAGATAATTAAGCATAATTTATTTTCGCATAAGCAAAATTAAAATAATTAAGATAATTTATTTTCGCTGCATAAGGACCACCGCCATGCAAATCCTCTGCATTGGTTGATCTATCGGAGAATGGAAGGGTGGTTTGGTTCTTCGATATTTCCGCCTTTGCGATGTTTTGTATGACGATTGAAATGCAGCGATTCCATGACCATTATTGGCCTCGTGGTCCTCTGTCGATATGGGGCATGATGGTCAGTCTATTCTATTTTATTTTATTTTATTTTGATTTTGTTATCGTTTGGTAGTTCCTTTAACCCTCTTTGGGTGATATTTCACGTCTTTCGGAACTGGTACCTCTGGGGGGGGGGGTACCGCTAAATTAATAACTAATTGGCATTATCCTAAAATTTGTATAGTTTTTGTTAATTGGATTTAAAGATCGAAATTATATTAGGGTTTCTGGGCTACTATTTATATCTATTCTTTCTTTTCGTTCGATTGTTTATTTGGGTTATTTCTATGTTAATTTTCGCTCTACAGTTTTTGCCATACTGCTGGCTTATGTTTTATTTAATTTAAAATAATGGATGTATTTCAGCTTCATATGGAGGAATTGCATGTCGCTGCCTCTAATGAATGCTTAATTATTTATTCATTTTATTATAATTTAACTTTATTTAATATAATTCAATGATAATATATATATATATATTGTTGACTATTAATAAATAGTAATATAAATTATGGGGACATTATTTTGATTCAGCTCTCATGAATTTTAAACAAGGGAATATGTGGGATATTATGCATTCCCCTAACTCCATGACTTCAACCCATTAACATTATATTGATAGAAAAATTTATAGATAGAAAAAAACATAAATAGAAAATTTAATGATATAAGTAGTGCTGATGAAAATAAATTAAAAAATTCACTGCAGAGCCTTTATTTAAAAACTTTAAAAAGACAGTACATTTATCCATTGATATGAGACTCAGAAGTTGTACTTGTTTTTTGAATGTAATAATGCAGGTTTGAAGATACTGCAAAGTTTTGTCTTGATTGTATTATTATTTCATTTAATTTTTTTCTAAATGGCTCAACACCTTCAACATCACCACTTAGGGCTTCACCACAAATTTTTCTATTAGTGATATTGTGCCTTTGTCTAAATCACCATAGCCATCCTGAACTGCAAGTAAAATTGTGTAACTTAAAATGCTTTGCAAACTTTTCTGCTACTGCCTTTAGCTCAACACTACACATGCCAATGCCACTTGATCGTTGCTGTGAATACCACTAAAAAGGTTTTAGTGCTAAAAGCCTCAGACTTAGGAAAACTCACAAATCGAACAAGTTAGTGCTTAGCATCACATTAGTTCATAGTAAATCACTGAAGTGAGTGAAATGGCATCATTTTTGTTATATCTCATATTGCAAATGCCTTCACAACAAGTTGCCCTGATATTGCACTACCATGGTGGATACCACCAATATCTCATATTGTGAATGCCTTCACAACGAGTTGCCCTGATATTGTAATCGGCGGATACCACCCTCGGGTGGTTGGTATCTGCTGAGAATAAGTAACATTAGTCTTCTCCAATGGGGAAGTGTTGCTTAATCGAGGTAGTGCAATATCAGGGCAACTCATTGTGAAGGCATTCACAATATGAGATATAACAAAAACAATGCAATTTTTCTCACCCACTTAAGTGATTTACTGCGAACTAATATGATGCTATGCACTAACTTGTTTGATTTGTGAATACTACTTAAATACAGCTTCTTCCAGCAACAGTTCTTGGCTTTTTTAATGTCTATCTATTTGATACACTGCTTTTATCACTCCCCAGCCTCGCACATTGTCTTTATAGATCCTTTTTATTTTATAACACGTTGACTGCCAAGGCTTATTTAGGTAAACGGATCGCCATCACCAATTTGAGTTAGGCATGTTAAATTATTCAAAACCCAAATTATAATATATATTCATCACCAGAACTCGTAAAGAAAGCTTATTATTGTAAAAAAAATCTTTGAATTATCTCACAGTTTGCATATGTAATAGAAAATTCTTCGCAGCAGCCAAGAATCAATTAACTCTTAGTTAACTAAGAGTAACTCGATTAACTCAGATGTGTTGTAACTTGTAAAATTCGTTGTATATTAGTCAGCGCTGTGCGTAAATCCACAGCAGTGACACAGACTTTGTCATGTACATTATATTTAGTACTTTGTGTTGTTACTTTTTTTTTTTTTGTAAAAAAAAAAAAAAAAAAAATAAAATAAATAAATAAGAACATAAAACATGGATAAGAAGAGACCACTGACCGAAGAAGAGCTAGAGCTCTATGCTAATATGAGTAACTTGGAATTTGAAGAACTTTTCACGAGTCGTATGGTTCTGGTTCATAGATCAATTGAATCAAATGCTCTCGTATTATTCAGCACTAAGAAAAACCATCAGATGGCCGAAAAAAATTGCATTGCATATTATAGAAATAAAAAAAAAAACTGCAGCCCTTATCAACCCACTGCAGGATGGAAGCCTCCTCAACAATTCATGCTGAGAGAAATGGACCATAATCTGCCACGCTGATCCAGTGCGGGTTGGCAGATTGACGGTATTTAGCAGTCAGGGGCTTGAACCCCGGTCTACTCAAAGAGCGTGTGCTACTGCACTCCCGCTCATGACCACTCTGCTATGGAGGCCGATTATTAATATATATTCATAATGCATACAACCTTTTCTATCAAGTTACTGGTTCCATCATAAAATGTCTAAAATTCAGAGAAACATTCATTGAATCTTTGATTGGAGAAAAAATTCTAAACATTCCAAAGGTGATTAGGTTTGAACGTGAAATTCATTATTTAGAGGCTGTACCACCAACTGAAAAAAAACCACACCTGACTAAACTGTGTCGAGTACGTACAAGAAATAAAAAAAATGCTATGAAACACACTATTATTGTCCAGTGTGCCAAGAGAAGCCAGCTCTTTGTGTACAAGAATGTTTCAAGAAATATCACAAATAAACTATTATATTCGTGAGTTTTAGTAATACACTATTCTTTATGTAATTTTGAATAAAATACATACAAGTGTGTGTGTGTGTGTGTGTGTGTGTTTTTGTGAATAAATTATCTGTTTTTTGATGCCGTGGTTGATTTTTCATTCTTATCCCAGAAGCCCACTATCCATCAGTTGCACGTATTTCCTACCAATATACTCGTAGCTTCACCTGAAAGGCAAGTTAACTTGTATTTGGCAGTCAACGTGTTAATATCTGACACAGTCTGTTGACTAATGCCAAATTCTTCAGCAATTTTTTTTCCAGGAACACCATTTTCAAGTTGTTATACCGCTTTGAGCTTGTTAATGATAGTTAAAGTAATGTGCTTTCTTTTTATTCCACTTTTCAATTCTTTAGAACCCATAATATATAAAATATGTGAACTTATGTACATTTATACACATAAAGAAGTACACACATGAAGCGATATATGCAATAGCATCCATCCGACTCAGTCAACAATGATACTGAACAACACACAAGGACAATGTAATGTACGTTCCGGCTCTCTCTCTCTCTCTCTCTCTCTCTCTCTCTGTGCAGTCAGAGTGACTCATCTGCCTTCCTAAATCCCATGTGTCTTTCTAAGTACTCAACTGTGAACAGAATTTTTCCTATTTCAATCTGAATTATCTGACATACGGATTAAATGTAACTGGATTAGCGAGGGTTTACTGTAACTAGAAATATTCTTATTTTTAAAATATGTACGAGAGATATTGCCAGTTTTCCCTCAGAAACTTGTGATCTTTGATCTAGTAGAATAAATTAAGTCAGTGGATTGTTAACATCAGTGACAAACTCCTCTGCTCATAATTTCTAAAATCAACAAGAAAAACTCCCCTTGGGTGCATAATTAATATTTATTGCTAGTTGGTAACTTTTTTTTTTTTTTTTTTTTTTTTTAATCCTCAATTGGAGTCACTACTAGTGTTGTCATCATACTACCATTGCTAGCCCTATGTTATCTAAGTAAACTACAAATGACATTTGCATTTTTGACTTGCAAATTGCCTACAGGGTGTCATTAATTTTATAGGATATTTATTCCCTGTGCAAAATACGTACTGTTTGCTCTTCAATTTTCTTCTTTATATCATATTGCTGTGCCAAAAACATGGCATTATTTTTAATTTCAGATTATATATATGTATTAAAAACTCAGCTAATTGTTTATAACTGTTTGCTTAAGTGTAACTAAAGTAAACAGTTATAATAAAGTTCTAGAAAGACCATACGTTACAAGAACTAAAGCATTCTTACCAACATTGAGAAACCTATTTAGCTGGGGGACTCCAATTATGTCCTTCAGGGAGACTCTTGGACTGCGTGTGTGTGTACACACACACACACACACACACACACACACACACACACACACACACACACACACTGTTACCTCTATGTGTAGGCTTCATGCCAACTTCATCCTTTTAAGAATGAAGTGGTATACTGTGATTAAATTTAATATGGTAGAAATACAGACTGTTGCTAAATTATTCGATACTGTAGACCTTTTTATGTTTAACTTTTAATGATGCTTTAAAGGACGCCTAGTAAGAAAATTAAATAAAAAGAAGCAAAACAAAACAGTTGAATGGTTACTCATCACCATCTGTGTGCCTGTGTTGTTTATTGCTGATCTCTGACAGGATTTGAATCCAAACTAGTGACAAGTGATGAATCCACTATAAATAGTGTCATGGTATATGTTGTGTGTATTTGCTCGGGTGTTCCACAGGGTGGGCCACGAATCTGATACATGTCCTGTCAATGTTGCAGTACTCCAATCCAATCCCTGATGTATAGAGTTCTTTGGGAGGAGGCAGCCACTAAAAGAAGTCAATTTCCTTAAGTGGCTGTCTGCTCTCAAACCTTATGACCTGTTTGGATCACTCTGGTTTCGTGGTGAACTTGTGTAGTCAAAATAGATTGCTACCACGATTAGATAAATCTGATGAGTAGGTAGAGGGATGGTTCAAGACCATCTTGCAAATATAAATTCAAATATTATATTTGCATTATATATTTCCTCATTAACCTATGAAGAAAAGATCAGGAAGTATACAGACCTAAGACAGCAACTCAAAGAAATGTGGCATATGGAACAAGCAGTGTCCCTCTCAATCAGTGTCAACTTCCGGGATGGTACCAAAGAGCCTCCATAAGAACTTAGCAGCAATTGGCCTCCCAGAAGAATACTTGCATAGAACTCCAGGAAGACATGATCCTGAACACTTGTCAGAGAGTTCCTCGACCACAGTAATAATAATAGTAACCAGACACAACCAACTACCCATGCACTTGGTACCAGTACCTGTCATGGAGTGGGAAAAAAATCCCACAAAAGTCGTAAAAACAATAATGAAACACGCTGTGGGTTTTTTTTTTTTTTTTTAAATGAAAACCCCAAACACAAGAGGTATTAGAACCTATAGTACTGAGTACCGTGCATGGGTTGGAGGTTGAGAAGATGAAAGAAGATATTTGGTGATGTTAGACTTGAACTTCTGTAGGCTGCAATTTTCAGGAAATGCGTACGAAAGAAGGTTGTTTCAGAAAACTGCAGTTGAATGAATAAACGAGGAAGATAAAAAGTTGGTTCTGTGAGTTTGAAGTTGGACAGTAAATGGATGTTGGCTGGTGGCGGCACGTGTTCAGACCATTTTGAAAGAGAGAGTGGGAATTATAAAAGCCAATTCAGAAGAACAGTGCCCATGGAAGTATGTAAAGAAGAGGTATGCAGCAGAAACAGTACATCTATGAGATAGAGAGTTGAGAGATTCTGTTAGAGAGGAGTCATTAATTAACCTAATGCCCTCTTCTGAATGGAATCTAGAAGCCTGAGAGAAGTTTAAGGGGCATCACCCCAGATGTGGAAACAATATTCCATGCTAGGGTGGATTTTTGCAATTTCTACAGAGTGAACAGCTGTTTGGAAGAAAAGTAACACCAAGAGCGAAAGAGAAAACCAAGTTTTTTTAGATGCAGAGGAAGCAATATTTGTAATGTCTTTGTGCCAAGAGAGATTAGAAGTCAGAGTAATCTCCAAAAGAGATATATCAGAAAACAGGCTTTGTGCGTCGGGTTGCATTATATCATCAAAGTTTCTTGTGACGACAGACTTCGAAGTCGGTCATCACAAGAGATATATCATTTTACCTAGAAATTGGAGTGTCACCAAAGATAAGCATAGGAGCAGAAGAATCCTTTTTGTGAGATGTAAGACAAAACTGAGTTTTAGAAGGATTGAAATCAACTAAGTTGTATTTGCCCACTGGAGAATTACCTGGAGAACGGCATTTAAGGAATTGGTAGCTGATATTCAAGAAGTTGAAGCTGATTGAGCAGGGCAAGGTTTTTCAAAATTGAAAGTGGAATGCAATGTTCTATCATCGGCAAAACTATGGATAGGATTTCCAATCAATGGAAGAAGGTCATTAATAGACAAGAGGAAAAGATTGGGGGGAAAGAACTGAACCTTTGGGGACACTAGCATTTGGGGAGAAGTTAGAAGAAAGAGAGCCATCTACCATAACCCTAGGTGAGTGATCAGAGAGAAAACTGGATAACCAATTACAAAAAACAGTTGGCAAACCATAAGATGGAAGCTTGTTCAGACGGAAAGCGTTTGAGATGTCAAGAGCAACTGCTTGTGGTTCACCAAACTTTTCCATTGTATTTGTCCATAAATGGGTAACATAGCCAGAATATCACCAGTGGATCGACACTGACGGAATCCATTCTGGCGATCATTGATGAGACGGAAGGTTTCTAGGTAGTTTAAGAGTTGGCGGTTAATTGATTTCTCCATTACTTTAGAAAGAGCAGAAGTAATTGCAATGGTACAATAATTGAATGGGGAGGGACTTATCAACCTTTTTAGAAACTGGCTGGATATGAGCAAATTTCCAAGCAGAAGGAAAAACACCTTTGGAATAAGAAAGTGAAAAAAAGGCGGCAAGGAACAGGAGTAAGTTCAGGAGCACAGATTTTGAGAACAAATGGAGAAATACCATCAGGACCTGGAGCTTTCTTAGCATCAAGATTCGTCAAAATCCTTTTGACAGAAGACCACAGGAAGCATTGAATGGAGCGGGTTGGGAATGGTGGGAGGTGTTTTACCAAGATCATTAATACATGAGTTGGAAGAAAAATGGGATGCTAGCAGGCCAGCTTTATCCTTGGCTGAAGTGACAACAGAACCATCTGGTTTTGACAGAGGTGGGAGCAGAGATGGGCAAAAGTTGCGGCCAATAGCTTTGGCAAGACACCAGAATGCTCAGCTACCATTAGGGCAAGAAGCAAGTTTTCTACTCTTAGCCTGTTCAAAATCTAGTTTGGACTGATTAATGACTGCTTTACAATTGTTGCAAGTTTTGGTGTAGGCAGAAAATGAAACTGGAAATTGGAAACAAGCCAATTACGATATGCAGCATTCTTCTCTTGAACAGCCTTAGCATATATATTGGAAAACCAAGGTTTAGATAAAGAACGAGATTTTAATGTGGAATGTGGAATAAAGGATTCCATTCCTACAAAAATAATTTCACTGACACGATCAGAGCAAATGTTGACATCAGAAGTTTTGAAACAGTAGTCCGACCAAGGAAAAGAAGAAAAGAAATCTCGCAGGTCATCCCATTTTTTCATTCTTGTAATGCCAAACAATAAGAGGTTGAGAATAGCCATGAGATAAAGGCTCCATTGTAGACTCACTGTGCAGTACTACCCTAAGTGTAGTACTGCACAGTTGGTACGAGACTAGGTATCTGTGAGTGATCTGATTGAGGTGTATAAAGCCTTGAATGTTTTTAACAAAGTAGAGAATGAAATAGACCTGGGTGTAATTGTGCAGTCAGATATGAAGTTTTTCTGATAAGTGCTGCCAGAGCATGGAGCCTTGTCAATGTTATACAGGAAAACTTTTTTTTTTCTCTTCTTTTCCTTTTATCCTTGCTGTATTAACTCTGATTTTATTTATATTTTTCAGAACTATTTTTAATTAATAAATCGGTGATTTAACCAGTAGTTATAATTCAAAAGCATTAATTTACAAAATAACAAACATATGTATGTATAAAGTTTGAACATCCTATATTTTATGGTATAGTCAGCATCTTTGATTGTAGATACACGAGGATTACCTAACAAAGAAGGATTGGCATAATTATAGTGAAATTTCTGAAGATGGCAAAAGACAGGGACCTGGAGAAAGAGGCATTGCATTTTACCTGCCTGCTGGAACAGAAAAGAAAAAAGATGAACTCTATAAAGTAAATGGTTTTAATGCACTAGTTAGTGACTACATATCACTAAACCGTTCCTTGCCTGATATCCGGCATCCTGGGTTAGTATATATATCTTATTGTATTTAATCTTGCATTTTGTAATGTGCTTGTAAGCCATAATATGTAATTCCCCAAAAGTCATGAACTATAGGTGAAATGTGATAACTTGATAAATAATTTTTGTTTTGGTTCAGTTTATGTTCATATGCTAAAGTACAACCAGTTTTCAAATATTCCATCATTTACTTTTAAACACTTCCTGATTCTAAGAATACATGGTGCTTGAGCTCTCAATAACATGTCTTCACTGATTTTTTTTTTGCACATTCATATTTTCTGCTATAGTTCTCCAATAGTTTAGACAAACTTGATACACAAATTTAAAATTCCTCCTGATTCCTCTGATGCTACTCAATTTCTGTCTTAAAGACAGAAATTGAGTAGCATCAGATCTGGCAATTGAAGCAGTCACTTAATTGCTCCTCCACTTCCAATCCATTTATTAGATAACTATCACGGGGCTATCTGAAGGCAAGTGCAAAGTTTTGCAACTCAGTCTTATTAGAAGAATGTAGCATGTGTTTTGATAAATGGTAACACAAAGAAAAAGCGTGCAGCGTTTTACTTTAAGTTTTACTTTTTATGGCAGTGTCAAAAGTAGGCTTTCACTTATAGCCTGTCATATATTCGTATCCATATAGTTACTTCTGGATCATGTTGAATATGCATTGCTTCAGTCCACATTGCTTGTTAACTGGCCCAGTATCTCAGGTTGCCCATTGACATTATTATTAGCCATATGGTGCAAGGAAGCATGGGGCTTATGCTGCACCAGCCAAAAAAAAAAAATTCTGAGAAAGAGAGAGAAAAAGAATCAAAAGTAGAAGGAAATCACCAAGAAAGAGAAGAATGGAATGATGATATCCAGCTCAGGACCCTGGGTGGGTGTGCCAAGCCCATACGCACCAGATGTGAGCACCTGACATGGCAATTAAGTTAAAACAAGGCCTCATAGCTTTACAAGATGTACTTTGCTCAATATTGTAGAAACCACTCACAGACTTGTGTGATATGGCCCATTGTGTCATATAATGAGGTTCTTGTACAATGTGAATCTTATATAGATGGAATTTGTTATTTGCTAGAATGGGATGAATGCTTGTTGTCCCATTCATGTTGTGACAGCTTCTTTAAGATTTTCTTTCAACTCCTTGCAATTTGGCGCCTCTGTAGCCAGGTGGGAAGGAGCAGCAGTGCATAGCATACGCTTCTTGATTAGACCGGGGTTCGAGCCCTTCACCACCAAATACGGAGGACGCGGAAAGGTCAGGAAATGACCACCGCATATTCCCCAAGCAATATGGCCTTAGTTGCTAATGCTCCTAAAAACCAAATAACAACAACAACCTTGCAATTTGTACAAGCGCACCACTGCATTTTCTTCATCAGCAGCACTTTTTGGTCCCCCCCCACTGTGGTGGCAGTCAAATGCTTTCAGTTCTTTTGAAACTATGCCTTTATTTTATGTTATTTTACTTTAAATTATGGCAACTCTTTCCTCCACTTACGTTCTTTCTCTCCTGCTGAAATTAAATCCAAAATAAGAAAACATTAGTTTGAAACACTTTATTTTACACTTTGGTGTCAGACTTTTGGGGCACTCTGTAGAGTGTCTTGTAACATGTGGGCTGTAACTTTCAGGATTGATTCAGGACTTAATGAAAAAACTTCTTATAAGCAAGTGTCCAATTTTGAACAGTGATAGAGTTTTGGCAGTTTGAATTTTAAAATGTGGGCAAAGTTTAATGGTAAAAAAATAATATAAATAATAAAAAAAAAATTGAATAAGAATAAACAAACATTTATAGAAATAAACATATTACAAGGTGTGTGTGTGTGTGTGTGTGTCTGTCTGCTTATTCTTATTCATTATTTTTTAAAAACTCCATAGCCATTCTTTAAAATTCCAACGACCATAGCTCTGTAACCATTCAGAATTGGAAATGTTTATATAAACTCTTTTTTGTTGTCTTCAGGTCCTGAATAAATCCTGATAGTACTGCTCACATGTTGTGAAATACCCTATATAATGTTAAAAATCATCCTATATGTATACATGGTGTTTTATAACAATTTAATGAGAAGTAAATTACCAGAAAGAGTTTGAACAATTCATTTAATGTCATAAATAGCATTGTATAGATATAATATTAATAAAATAATATTGACATGGAATTTATGTTGTACAAGTTATTTCTCAGTAAATTGGCATATTAGTATTGGATATTAATATACTGACATATGGCCCATCCAAATATAAATATAAGAATGAATAATAATAAATCTTCTGCAGTCCAAAGTGAAGGACATCCACTTTGGACTCCAGAAGATCTGTTCAGTCAGGGACTTCAGGATGCAGCATGGCTCAGAGGCAAACAACCTCCATGGGCCAACCTGTGGGAAGCCTGGAATTGGAATCTGAGCCATTTTAAAAATCTATGGGTCCAGAGCAGCAGATCTGCTCTCATCTCGATGCTCCTGTGTTCATTTTGCTTATTGGTATAACATTAATTGCTCTTGCTCTTTAATGTCCTGTTTAATATATTTAATTTTGCGACTTTGAGAGTTGTTGCTCTATTAAATCTTATCCTAAATTAGTTATTAAAGTTTTTTTTATTATTATTATTACTTAAAATAATTTTGCTACTTTACTTTGCTATATTGTTTGTTTGTGGTAATCTTCTTGCTTCTTTCTTATTATATGCAATTTTGTTTATTTTATTATTTTGCATTCTAAGATCACTTTTCTTTCTTTAAATTTTTCTTTGGCTGTCTATTATATGTGAACATTTTTCACCCCATTCTATTGCTAACATTTTGTAGACTTTGGTGTAACTTCTGATCACAAACGAAAACCAATTTCATTTCGAAAATCATGCTCATGAAATATTTTCTGTGAGATTAACTCTTAACCCCCCTGTGTATAGTTTAATTGGGTTAAGGGTTCATCTTACATGCAGTATTTTATGAGCATAACTGTTGAAATGAAACTAGCATCAGTTTGATACAAAATCTTATAAGATCATTTAAGAAATCTTTATACATGTTAGTTAGCATTCTATTGGCTTTTATATAATAACCTAACCTGATGCATCTGATATAAATATTTGTATCCAGGATAAATAAAACTACTTCAGCCAAGTTTAAAAGTCAATCACAGGATCAAAATATTTTTACATCTGTTTAAATTATATTGGGAAACAATTAAAAAATGAAATTTCTGTATTAAAATTGAAAATAATAACTATACTGATTAAATGGAAAGAAAGAGAACCTGGCTTTGGTAGCCTCATTGTTGTAAAATCCAAGCACACAGTTAACTCTAAAGATCAACCAAAATATAAAAATGAACAATAGTCGTTGCATTATTTTAATCTGCCCCTTTGCCATGTTAATTGAATGTGGAGATTAACTTTATGTTGCTACTGCAAATTTCCTACATGTAGTCATTTTAAATGAGAAAGTTCATTCTGTGTTTCTCATTATTCATAATCCAATTAAATGGCGATAGTAATTTCTGTAAAAGGTAGTGTTCCTTCTTACCTATAAAAAAAGCTTCTCTAAATTATTAGAGACAATACATTTCTTAAAAATAATAGTTCAATTTCTAGACTTTTAAATGAATAACATAATGTCATTTGATTTATAACCCTATGATTCCTTTATATAGTTAGCATATTCTCCTTATTACTTTTACTATTGTGTCTTTTATATAATTTTTTTCTATAAAGGAATATTTTTGCTAATTATAAACAGCTCGAATAATGAATATTGTAAATATTTATAATATAGTACAATCCATAAGGGATTAAAAGTTCTTGCTTTATCTTTTACCACAAATAAATCCCTTTTCTGTGTGCTGTCTGTAACTTGACATTTTATTTGTTATTTTGAAAATTTGGTTATATTTTCAAAAATTTCTATAAGAAGTTTGCATCATTTGCATTTTTACTCTACTGCGTTCACAGTTAATAATTCCATGAATTAATAGCTTAAATTTATCCTGTTAATGCATATATTGTTATATAGTTTTAAAAATAATTTAACATGGTACTCACGCGTGCACGTTATCAAATGTACTGAAACACCAGAGAATAATCGTTTGACATGAAAAATATTGACAACGTATAAAGCATTATGGTAGTGCAGTGATATAAATTTAACTGAGAATTGTAGAATAACGCTTGTTCACTTTCAAGAAAAGTATCATATGGAGTGAAGTTCATAGTTTAAATGTGGACAAGTAGTTGGGCACCACATTGTAGAACCTAGATTTTGGAGGCTCTTAAATTCCCATGAATTACTGTATGGAAATGAAAGATGAATGGAGATATGAAAGTTGACTTTGCAGTGTTCAGATGCATACTTTGACAGAAATAGATCTCAAAATGGTCAACCATTGTCCACCAAAATTGCCACTACAGCAGAATCACTCAGAAGATTGATCAACATGTTTACCACATTCATGTCATTTCGGCAGAATAGTTTTGGATGACTGCATCAAACAAACCCATGACCAGAAAAGTCAGTATTCAACAATAGCTCAGTGGTGCTTTGTTTGCAGAAAATGAACAGGAAGAGCTAAAATGTGTTCTCTGTAATTTTGAATCACCATATGTACAATTTCAGTCTGAATGAAGAATCTGAGTCTGGCAGCAGACTGAAGAGCAAGTGCTCTCCTGGCAATTTGTTGCCAAATAATGCAGTTTGTACAGAAGTCAAAATGCACTGCATCAATTAAATGTGTGAAAGACAGTGGTGGAAGTGTAATATTATAGCAAAATTTTTTTATAGTATGGCATTTGATCACTGATTTTTTATAGAGATACAATGAATGGATTGCCTTGCTGTGGTATTCTAAACAATCTGCATACTTCCTGTGATTATGGAATTTTACAGATAAGGTCCATATGTATTTCAGCAGGACAATGCTCCCTGCCATCACAATGTGTGATGTCTTGTTTGAAGAGAGTAATGGCTACCACTGAATGTCTGTGGAATGAGTTTATGAGGTATGGTCAAAATAGACCATAGAGGCCAACTTTACAGGCTATATTAAATATTTCCTGCATGTGGAATGGTGAAATTTTCCATTAAAACTTGTCAAAATTTGGTGAAATGTTTGCAATATTAGCAGTCTGTGTTGTGAAAGCCAGAAGTGAACCTACACCGTATTAAATTATTTTTAGTCACTTATATAAATCTCTCTCTCTCTCTCTCTCTCTCTCTCTCTCTCTCTCTCTCTCTCTCTCTCTCTCTCGATGTCCCCAGTACTTTTGATAACATAATACACAGACACATTATGATTTCATTGCACAGATCTTTGAAATTAGCTGTAAAATTCTTTATATTTCATTAGTTGCAAAGGGAAAAAACACCTGTCAAAATTGCCTGTTGCTAGTGTAGTTGTACCATTTCATAATGAACACTGGACAACTTTGCTCAGGACAGCAACAAGTGTGTTGAAGAGGGCACCGCCTGAATTGATTAAGGAAGTAATTCTTGTGGATGATTTCAGCACTAAAGGTATCACTCTTGTAATTTTTAGTACTCTTTTCTTTATTATTAGTCTGTATTTAATAAAATAAAAAACTATTACTCTTTTTTTTTTTTTTTATTTACCTTCATAATTTTTAAGTGATTTGATCTGCTAAAAATCTAGAAACTTCCCCAACAGTGTAATTTAAAAAAATCATCAATGCACTCTGACAGAAATGCTCAAATCATAAATGTTAATAACGTATGTGCCAATTTCATCAGTAATAAAATTCATGCATTAAGAATCTGCAGATAAAAAAAAAAAAAAAAACACCGCTAGGTGGCATGATCACAGTATATTGATGTGGGATTTACTTAAAGATGTAACTACCATCAAGGGTAAAGGAAAGGGCTTTTGGTTTCATAAAGATGACTACAGTGGTCTCAGACAGCTTAAATTCTATACAGTGGAACCAACTGATAATGTTAGCAACAGAAAATTCTAAATGGGAAGCATTCAGGGAAATAATCGTAGAAGCTACTAGGCTTTTCATGCTAACTAAGAAATACAGTTCAACACTTAGACCTAAATGGATGCCAGATGAACACTTGAGGTCCGTTGTAGAGAAGAAAGATTGCATATAAATTATCAGGTCATACAGAAGCCTATTGTAGATGTAATCCAGTGTACAATTAAGTCACAAAGGAGGTTAGGCAAGCTAAGGCAGATTATGAAAAGTCTTTGGCAAAGGATGCAAAGGAAAAAAAAAACAGCAAAGACTTCCTTACTTATGTAAACAGTAGAAGGAAGGGGATGAATCACATTTGGTCCTCTTGATACCAATTGTTTTAACTGTCAATGATCCTGCTCAGGTTCATCGACAGTTAAAAGGCTGAAAAACTAAATGGGCGGCCCCGAGTGCCAAGCGATATTAGTGACCACAGCACCTTTCCAGAGTGATTATCTAGTACGATTAACTGTAAATACGTTTCTCCTGAGTTTCGAAAGTCCGATAACTCCTGAATATTATAATTAAATAGATATATTCAAATACTATAACCTAGAAAGGAAAGCCACCTTTCTTTAATCCCTCTTTTAGTTTTAGTTAATACTAACCCTTTTCTTCGCTTGGGTCACTAGGTGGCACCGCTCTTGCCTCCACGTGGCGGGGGCTGGTAACCTGGGAGAAAAAGACAATCTCCCGGGGCCAAAAAGAGCATATCATGAGTAAATCAAACTCAGACTTATCTGGGCTGCCAGACGCAACTCAGATATCAAAAAACAAAGACAGTTCCACAGCAGGAACTGCAAAGCGCCAAAAAACTGAGCCAGAGAGCTATCCAATTCCAACCTATCTGATCATCCATTCAACTGGTGAGAATGCAGTTGGCAAACTTTCTCCATTTAGAGTCCAAAAGGAATTGGAAAGTAGAGCAGGATCTCCGAAATCCGTAAAAAGACTCAGATCAGGAGATATTCTCATTGAGACATCTAATGCCAAACATTCTGAATGACTTTTGAAAACTAATTTCTTTGCAGGCCTCCCAGTAACTGTAATGCCTCATAGATCACTAAACACCTCTAAAGGAGTGATCTCAGACTGGGACCTACTAGATGTATCCGAAGAAGAAATGCTAGAAGAACTGAAAGAACAAGGAGTTATTCATGTCAAGAGAATCTCCACCAGAAAAGATGGCAATCTGATCCCTACCCGCAACCTGATCTTGACCTTTAATACACCGAATCATCCATCATCTATTAAGGCCGGATATCTGGTATGTAAGGTCAGACCATATGTCCCAAACCCACTATGGTGTTTCCGATGCCAGAAGTATGGACATTCCCAAACAGCTTGCCGGGGAACCCCTACTTGCGCAAAGTGTGGTTCAATCGAACATGATTGCGAAAACTGTAATGCTCCTCAATCAGTATGTCCAAAATGCAAAAAAAGACCATCCCCCCCCTATGCTAGAATATGTGAGCACTGGAGAAGTGAGAAGCTTATCCAGAAATATAAAACTGAGCATAATGTTTCTTACCAAGAAGCAAAAAGAATCATCTCACCACCAACTCATGCAAACAGACCTACGTATGCCCAAGCCACCAAAAAATTCCAATCAACCGGATCGCAAACTGAATTAACAGTACCCCCAAAAGAGTCCTTCTCGAATTACGTAAAATCTTTGTACAGTGCAACTCAAACCCAAGCAGTCAATACACCAATTACCA
Organism: Mastigoproctus giganteus; assembly: GCF_048544385.1. NCBI lineage: Eukaryota > Metazoa > Arthropoda > Arachnida > Uropygi > Thelyphonidae > Mastigoproctus > Mastigoproctus giganteus. The sequence continues at coordinate 49,522,483 of NC_143575.1, forward strand.
TACCACAAGAAAATGTCCAGACTCCGGATCAAGGACTCAAAGAAAAACATATCCTAACTTCTAGTCATCAACAACAAATGGACACTAAAGAAAAATCAGCAGATGACCCTGTTCTTCAAATTTTTGTTGAAGAAGACATGCACACCGAAAGGCCTTCCTTCCCAAAAAAAGATAAAAACAAAAGTGAAAAACAGAAAACCTCAGCAACCTGAAAACGCTCAGAAAGTCTAAAAAGAGATAAATAATGAACAAAATAATACAGTGGAATTGTCGTGGATTCCGTGCCAATATCGATGACCTATATGATCTTTCCTGTAAATACTCACCAATATGTCTCTGTCTTCAAGAAACTTATTTAAAACCCCAAAATACACCAAAACTGTCTCGTTATAACATTATTAGAAAAGACAGAACCAATCAGAATATTGTACATGGTGGTGTAGCTATTTTAACAAACCCACATATTCCTACCAAACAGGTCTCACTGAACTCTCCCCTCGAGGCAATAGCAGTCCGTGTAGCTGCTGACATCCGTATGACAATCTGCTCCTTATACATCCCACCAAGCTATACCTTCCAACAAAATGATCTCAACAATCTTATAGCTCAACTCCCAACACCTTTCCTCATTCTGGGAGACTTAAATGGTCATCACACTCTTTTTGTTTTTTCGATGTTTTTGTTACCCTCGACCAAAGAGGAAAACTAATTGAACAGTGTCTAGACAATAATAACCTCCTTCTAAATGATGGTTCACCTTCATATGTTCACCTTCCTTCAGGAACAAGCACTGCAATAGATTTGTCTATCTGTTCAGCAACCTTATATCCTATTCTAAAGTGGACGATAAACAACGATCCGCTACATAGCGATCATTTCCCCATAATAATTGAATTACTTAATAAGCCCTCTCATCATCCTACCAAAATTCCACATTGGCTCACTGATAAAGCAGATTGACAGTCCTATAAAAAATTAACTAAGCTTGATCCTGAAATAATCCAAAATTCCACAACTGATGAAGCAGTTGACTGTCACCAAAACGATATTACATGCAGCAGAACAAACCGTACCGAAATCCTCATCAAAATTACCAATTCATCCAAAAACCTGGTGGAGTGATGAATGCCTTGTGGCTAAAAAAGAGCAAAGCAAAGCTTGGAATTCTTTTCGCCGGAGTCCAACTACAACCAATCTCATTCAATATAAGCTCGCTAGAGCAAGAGCGAGATATGTTAGACGCTGCAATAAAAAGGCTGCTTGGATCCGGTTTACTTCGACTATTAATCAAGCAACGCCTACGCATAAAATTTGGAAAGCAATCAGAAAAATTAGTGGCAGATATAAAACGATACCTCTACCCATCATGGAATGGAGAGGGCAGAATGTAAATGATCCTGCTGGAATTGCCAATATACTAGGTGAAACCTTTGCAAAAACATCAGCAATAGAAAGTTATACACAGACTTTCAGAAGATTAAAAACAAGTTTAGAGAAACAAAAGTTAAACTTCTCTTCAAAAGGAGATGAACAATACAACTTACCTTTTACCATTCACGAATTACATAGAGCTTTGTCAACATCTAGACGCAGTGCTGTAGGACCAGATAATATTCACTATTCCATGATTCAGAAACTAAGTACTGAATCATTACAGTTACTTCTTCATCTATTGAATAGACTCTTCCTGGAAGATAAATTCCCTAATCAATGGCATCATGCTACGGTCCTTGCCTTCCCTAAACCAGGTAAAGACTCTACAAATCCCACTCATTATAGACCAATCGCCTTGACTAGTTGCATTTGCAAAATTCTTGAAAAGATGGTGAACTGCTGACTGATCTGGTACCTTAAATCTCAACCTGCTACATTCTGCACAATACAGTGTCCGACAGAACAGATCTACACTAGATATACTAGTCAGACTAGAGAATTCCATTCAGAATGCATTCCTCAGATCGGAACACCATGTGTTAGTCTGCTTTGATATCAGTAAGGCCTATGATTCCACGTGGAAGTATGGAATACTCCGTGAATTACATCGCCATGGACTTCGGGGTCACCTCCCGATTTTCATACAGAATTACCTATGCAAGCGTACATTCCAGGTTCGATTCAAAACCTCACTGTCCCAAGTATTTTCCCAAGAAGAAGGAGTTCCTCAAGGCTCTGTACTCAGTGCTTCACTTTTTATAATTGCAATAAACACCATTGCTGGACAAATTCCTAACACTATTGATAAAGCACTGTTTGTAGACGACCTGAGTATTTGGTGTCATGCAAAAAATATGAATACTATTGAGAGACAGTTACAAGGGGCAATAAATAAGATCTGTTCATGGGCTCAGACTAATGGATTTCAACTTTGTCCAGAAAAAACATTCTGCATCCATTTTTGCCGCCAACGGAAACTCCATCCCAGTCCGGAGCTACAACTGAATCGCCAGCCAATAGCAGTTCATCCCAGCATACGGTTCTTAGGAATCACTTTAGACCATAAACTCACTTTCGTTGAGCATATCAAAAGACTAAGAACATCATGTCAACAAAAACTAAATATCATCCGGGTTCTCTCCGCAACTAATTGGGGAGCTGATCGCCTTACTTTATTACGGTTATATAGAGCATTAATAAGATCGAAACTTGACTACGGAGCACCAGTCTATAGTTCAGCAAGACCTAGTGCCCTTCGCTGGCTTGACCCTATCCATCATAGTGGAATACGTGTTGCTTTAGGGGCATATCGCACGTCTCCAACACATAGCTTATATGCTGAAGCACACGAACCTCCTCTCTCGATCAGGCGACAACAACTGATACTACGTTATGCCTGTAAAATTAGATCTATGCCAGAACACCCAAACTGGCCCATACTTTTCACATCGCAGCACACAGGTTATACCAAAACCGTCCTAATTCTAACCGTCCTTTGGGTATGAGAATAAAACACCTCTTAGAAGAACTAAATTTAACCTTAGACAATGTGGAACATAGCTTCCCATCCTCTATTGCTCCTTGAAATATCATTCCACCGTCATGTGACTTACATCTGCATGAATGGAATAAATCTACATTGCATAGAGAAAATTTCTTGCAACTATACCATGCAGTAGTGGACCAGTTTCCCAGCTTTTCCATAGTACATACTGATGGATCAAAGAATGATGTGCACGTTGGAATCGCTGCAGTTTTTCCAAACATCACATTAGCCTATCAGTTATCACGTGAGTTCAGTATATTTTCTGCCGAACTAATAGCAATTCAGGTTGCACTGAATCATATTGAGTATTCTGATATTAACAACTGCATAATTTTCACTCACTCTTTAAGTGCCCTTCAAGCACTAAAGAACATAATGAACATCACCCACCCAGTCTTGAAAAGAATAGTCAACTCTCTACATACCTTATCAGAACTTGGGAAAAACATACACTTCTGCTGGGTCCCAGGACATATGGCAATTCCTGGAAATGAACCAGTGGACAATGCTGCGAAATTAGCCCACCTACCACCGGAGAACAAGTGGAAAGTGCCTCATCAGGACTATCGATCAATAATCCAGAAAAAATGCATGTGCCAATAACAGTTATCATGGGAAAATCAACCAAATAATAAACTTCGAAGTATCAAGCCAAACATTGAGCAATGGCCTTCCAGCTTGAATTCAGTCCGACATCAGGAGGTAATATTGGCTCGTCTGCGAATAGGACACACAAATATTACTCATAGTTATCTTTTAAGAGGAGAGACTCCCCCTCAATGTCATCACTGTAATACAATGCCCTCAGTGAAACACATTCTGGTTGAATGCACAAAATATACAAGAGAACGCCAGAATCTTTGCAATTCAACCACAACAAAAGATCCTACACTTGCCTCACTTTTAAACAATGAAACAAATGTCTCAAACATTTATAACTTTCTCAAGATGATTAAAGTATATCACCTCCTTTAGTTAGAAAAAAAAAAAAAAATTTACTTTCGGTTCCTTTTTTCCATCTCTATTTTGAGAAGAAATGGCATGCATAGTTACCATACGTATGGCGCACTATGGTCTCAGTAGCCGATGCGCCCAATAAATCCCGAAACAAACAAACAAACAAACTAAATGGGCATTTTGCATTCAGGCTGAACAACTGAATGGGTATTTTTCATCTACATCCACACATGTAGAATTCATTTGGGAAGAGGTGGATGGGATCTATCCAGTTATATTAAGGGAGGCAGCAAATGAGGTGAGCAAACCCTTAGCCATAATTATGAGAGCATCTCTGGATTTAGGAGAGGTCCGGGTGGGCTGGACATCAACTTAAGTGTTTACAGTCTTGTTAGCCTAACTTCTGTACCAGCAAAAATAATGGAATCGCTGGTTAAAGAAGTATTGTAGGACATTTCTAGACAGGAGTGCAATTATACTGAAGACACAGCATGGATTTCTTAAGGGGCGATCTTGTCTGACCAATTTGATTGGATACTGTGATGCATTAACAAAGTAACTGGATGCAAAAAATAATTTTTACATCATATACTTGGATTTCAGGAAAGCTTTTGATACTGTTGCACATAAGACTGCTGTACAAATGGGAGCAGTGTGGCATTAAGAGAAAGTTACTGTTATGAAAAATGGAATGGGTGAGTACAAGGAGACAGAATGGTTATCAGTGGACACCGCTCTTCATGGACGTTATTAGTGTAGTCCCCCCCCCAGAGTTCAATGCTAGGCCCATTGTTTTTCTATATTTCTTAATGACATTGAAGGTATATCAAGCTTAATGTCTAAGTTTGCAGGATGCTGTAATAACATACCCTGATTGCTGTAATCAGGGTATGTTACTGCAACATATCTAAAAAATTAGGTAGGTGGCCTAAGAAATGGCAATTGAAGTTTAGCATTGAGAAATGCATGGTATTTCATATGGGTAGTAGTAATCTCATATGGACATGCCAATAGTGTGGTACTACACCGAGTTTAGTGAAAATAAAAAAGACCTAGGGATATTTGTAGATCATTACCCCATCATATAAGGCATATTAGGCTGCATCTTGAGTACTCCATACAGGTCTGGAGGCCTTGTTTTAAGAAGTATGTAATTTTGCTGGATGGTATGCAGAGAGTGGCAACCAGCTTGATGAGGGGAACAAAAGGTTGCTCTTACCAAGAAAGGCTTCAGTTCTTAAAATTGCTGTGTCTGGAGACTAGGCACTTGCAAGTTGATCTGATTGAGTTGTTTAAGAATTTGAATGGATTGAGCGAGCTCAATCCTGATAGCATTCTTTCTCTTGCTCAGACTACATATGAGGGGCACATAAATTCAAATTGAGGAAGGATGGTTTCAGGATAGAGCAGAAGTTTGCCTTCAGCTATTGTGTAGTTAATTGTTGGAACAAACTTCCATCTGTTGTTGTGGAAGTGGTAGTTTGAATAAATTCAAGGAAGAACTGGACAAACTACTGATTGGGATGGACAGGTGATGTGGGGATTTTTTTTTTTTTTTGGCTGATGCTGTTTAAGCTTGCTTTCTTGCATCATTTGCCATTATTAATACTAATACTAATTTGAAGCACATGTTAAAAGAACTTATCTCATTGAGATCATCTAATCCTATATGCAGTTGGTACTTTTGAAGTTTTTGAAAATATAATAAGATGCGATAAAGAGATTGCAAAAATTTCTTATTCTACTTTATTATTGTATTTTACTTTACAAAGTTGAAAATGCATGCAACTGCACAGGAAATATCTTTGATGAAAAAACTATATATATATATATATATATATATATATATATATATATTAAATGTTAAAGTGGTTGAAAAAAGGTTTTCACTTGATGAGAGTTCAGTTAATGAAAGGTTTGCACCTAAAAGTGCAAAGCAGCATTAAAAGATGTAAGAATATATATGTTTGTATTAATATATTGAATAAAGTATGCATAAATGGATGTGAAAATTACAGAGTGCCAGAAACTAGATGGGTAAGGATAGTAGAAAAGGAAGTGTATTAGATAGGTAAAAGAATGTTAATATCCTAAAAGTTGATGAATTAAGAAAATTATGGGCTGAATTACATAGCCAATAGAGGGTAGGTGAACTGTAAAGTAAAATTAGTATAGTAAAATACAAATAAAATAAAAATAAAAAGCGGTTCAGATGGGGGGGGGGAATATTTGGGTAATGGTTGAATATAGGTAAGGCAATTGTGCAGAATCCGATGTCAGGTTATCTGATCATGTATCAGTATTTGCTTCAGCTGACATCAGATTCTGCCTTACTTATCACAATTGCCTTACCTATATTCAACCATTATCCAAATATTCCCCATCTGATGACAGCTGAACTGCTTTTTATTATTTTATTTGTATTTTACTTTACAGTTCACCCGCCCTCTGTTGGCTATGTAATTCAGTCAATAATTTTCTTAATTCATCATAACTTATTTCATCATTAGCATTCTTTCACATATCTACTACACTTCCTTTTCTACTATCCTCACCCTTCTAGTTTCCGGCACTCTGTGTAATTTTCACATCCATTTATGCATTACTTTATCAATATATTAATACAAACTTATAATATACAGTATATATATATATATATATATATATACACAAAGGGTACTAGGAAAGTTTTGCAATACAGCTTTGTTTATTTAATTTTTTCAAAGTAATTTCCTCTACATTCAATACACCTCTCCATCCTCCGAAACCAATCTTTAAACCAGTTCTGCCAAGTTTCACTAGGGAGTAAAGCACACTCGTTGTCCCAAGCCCGTAGAAGGTCCTCATCACTGGAAAACCGCCTCCCTTTTAGCTTCATTTTCATATGCGGGAACAGTGCAAAGTCGCAGGGAGCAAGGTCTGGACTGTAGGGAGGGTGCTCGAGAAGTTTCAGTCCTGTCGTGGTCAAATATTCGGTGCAGGCTTTGGCGCGGTGAGCTGGAGCATTTTCGTGATGGAGGTACCAGGTGTCCATTCTTGACTTTGGCCGCAGGTTCTTCATAGATCCAATGACTTTAGGCAGGCATTGTTCAGTATACCACTTAGCTGTGACTGTCTTCTGCGTGTCCAAAACGACACGTTCCACAATTCCACTCGATTTGAAAAATACAGCTATCATTTTCTTCTTTACAGATCGGGATTTTCTGACAATTACGGGTGTGTCGTCATCATCAAAGACCCAAACTTTGTTTTGAGCCTTGGTCGGCAGATCGTAATAGTACAGCCAAGTCTCGTCACCTGGCACGATGTTGTTCACATACCGAGATTGTCCCTTATCAAACTTTTTTAACATCTCCCGGCACCAAGTCACACGTCGTGTCATCTGCTCTTCAGTCAGTTGATGCGGCACCCAGAGAGAACAAAGTTTTTTCACGTGCAAATGATCTTGCAGAATCGAACGATTTGCTGGTGCATTTAGGCCCAAAGTATCCTCTATCTGTTGGTAGGTCACTCGCCTGTTTTCGTCAAGCATTTTCCTCACAGCAGTAATGTTTTCCTCCGTAACTGACGTTCGTGGCCTTCCCGGCCTCTCAGAATCCTCCAGAGTGAAATTTCCCCTTTGGAATTCTCTATACCACCTGAATATCGTTGTACGATGTGGACAATCATCATCTAGTGCAAAAGTCATTTCTTCTAAGCACTGGTCTATGGTTAAACCACGCACGAAATTATACCGCAAAACTGTCCTTATCTCATTTCGTGACCACGATGCCATCGCAAGCACTTTACACTCTCACTACTAATGAATAACTGAGCCCATCGACTTGGCGCAGCGGCTACTATGCACGTATGAACATGTCTCAACATGCAGCAACAAGCAGCTTCCTGTGATTCATTGTTGCGTCATATTGCAAAACTTTCCTAGTACCCTTTGTATATATATGTATGTATATGTATATATATATATATATATATATATATATATATATATATATATAACAATTTTGAATATACTCATACATACTTTGTATAATTTATGAATATATTTTTATTTATTATTTTTTTTAAGAACAATTAAAGAAACCCTTGGAGGAATACGTGAAACTGCATTTAAAAAAGGTCCATATATTAAGAGCTACCAAAAGGGAAGGCTTGATCCGTGCTCGTTTATTGGGTGCTAAAGCAGCCACTGGTGATGTACTGATTTTCTTGGATTCCCACACTGAAGCCAGTGTAAACTGGTTACCCCCACTTTTAGGTAAAAGAATATTGTAACATGACATTTATGTAGTTCAAATCCAGAAAATAATTTTATAAGAAAAAACATTTTTCTTATGAAATTATCATGGTTGGTTGGTATTTACTGTCAATTGTAGTTTTTGCACATTATATAGTGAAATCCCATTACAGTTATAGTGAAATGTTAATGAAAATTTCATTGTAACAAAATATTTCTAGGTCTTGGATGGCTTTCCTTTATTATTAGTGCTTTTGGTAGAAAAATTCAGTACAATGAATTATTTTCAAAGTTGACCTGTGCCTATTTATACTGGTTTTACAATGAAAGAAAATTTGTGAATATTATGAATATATAGTAAAATGGCTATAATTTGCCTGGGGGGGGGGAAAAGCTTGAAAAGTACAGCAAAGGAATTCATTGTCACGTCCTCTCTATATTTTACACTATTTTGAATGATTATTCAGTAAGTGTTACAATTCATTGGCCATTACAGTGGTAGGTGTAATGCAGTTTCTGTCAGAAAACAAATTTGTGTATCAGACAAAAAAATAAAAATAAAAAAAAATGCTTACAATGCAGAACACATATGAAAAGCATATATTGGACCACATAGTGAAAGAGGCCTTGTATTTTCATGACTTCATAAAAAATGTTTTCATAAGCAGTTAACTCATTCAGCAAAAAAAACAACAATCTAATTTATAGGTGGTAGACGATTTTCATCAACCGGTGAAATACCACCACTTTGCTTATTGGAGGCTTGAAGTGGTGAAACCCATGTTTAGTCTCTAGAGCAAAGTTTCCAGCATCCCCCTCCCCCCATACTTCTCCTTCAACCCATGCATGATACTAGGTACTATAAGTTTTGATATCTTTCATGTTTGGGGTTTTCATTAAAAAAAAAAAAAAACTTATTGCATTCTAAACCCATGCATTTTTAATTACAGTAAAGCTTAATTTTTGTATTGATATGTAATAAAAAGTATTTGGAAAATTAAATGCACTAGGCATAATCCTTATGGGTTTTGATAATTAACTATATAATATCGGTGTAAATACACCATAGTTAACCCATAGATTAATTATCAATGTTACCCATAGTTAATTATCAAAACCCATAAGGATTATGCCTAGTGCATTTAATTTTCCAAATACATTACCACCACACCCTTCTGGCATCTCTCATAATGTGGATATAACTTCGCAACTGAGATGGCTTATTGTATATTACCTACCCGCCCACTGATGACAAAGCCAAAAAGCTTCGAAACGATCGTCTGGGTGGTGGTACGCTGAAAATAAATAACAGTAGTCTTCTCTACTAGAGAAGCGTTATTTATTTGAACTAATTCAATAGTAGCTATCTTGTGAAGGCAACCACATTATGAGATACAATTAAAACGATGCCTTCTATGCTACAATCGTAGCTCAAATCTATGGGTTAACTATGGTGTATTTACACCGATATTATATAGTAATAAAAAGTAAAACATTAAAATTTTATATATTAATATGTGAAAAGTAACAATAAGTTATATGTATATACTGTACTATATTTCTGAATGTGTGAAGTCAGTACTTAAAAATATAGCAGAAATTGCTAATTCTGCATATTAGAAATAATTATCAGTGATATCCCTTAGAACAAAATTTTGATATAGCAAAATGATTTATGCACCCGTGAAAATTTAATTGTAATGGGATTTTACTGTACCATGTTTTGATACTAATTTGTTTATGACATGCATTTAAAGTTAGCATCTGTGGAGGAAATTTAATTGTGAAAGAACAACTAGTGGTTTTGAACTCGCTTGTTATAAAAAAATTATCCAAAAATTCGATAAATGTGAAATTAGGTTTCCAATGTATATATCAGCCAGAAGTTCCCAAAAATGTGTAGTTTTTAAAAGTATTTATTTTATTTAAATTAGCTGGTTATGCACCGTTACAAGTATCGGTACACTAGCAAATAAGCACATTTTATTCAATTTTGGTTAAGCAATTATTATACAGGGCATTGTAGTAGCAGAGTGGTTGTAAATGATTCTGTTGCAGAAGATAGAAGTGCAGTTGTTGTCTTATAGAAATATGTGAATTTGAAGGTGGACAAGTAGTGGCTGTAGGACTCCATAATCTTTACATAAAAAATTTAATGTATTTAAAAATTTAATTTAATTTTAAAAAAATAATCTTTACGTAAAAAAGTTTTTGGAGTTTCTTGCTAAAAGCCTTTGTCTGGAACATTGTGCTAGTGAAAGGTGCATCCCTTCCACCTGACCAGGGAGACTATGTATTTTGACAGTAAGAGGTCTCTGAACATTTTTTAGTTGAATTGTTTGGAAAAATTGTTCCCAAAGTTGCCAGTGAATGATGATGTGGAAACGTACAAAAACATTTGTTGATGCCCGCTCACAATCATGAGCTCTCAAGGTAGCTTGAAATAAATCTTTGCACAATGTAGAACATATAGGTCTTGTAATATAATCATAGGTCTAACATATTTTTAGATGCATTATTATTGTAATAAAAAGGTTTTGTAAAGTAATTTAATTCAAAAATTTATTTTTTTAAAGCCTAAAACTTTTTTTGTGGCCCTGGTTGCTATGTCCATTGTACCCAATGGATAATGCAATCCCTGAGTTGTGTGGTGTATTTTGGAAGGGTAGATCATTATATTTTTATTGTACTATATTTTACTGTATTGTATCATTAATTCTATGATACAATCACCCAAAATCCAGAAAATTCCAACATTCCACAACGGTCGTATTCCAAGGCTGCCAGATTTGGGAGGTTCAGCTTTATCTGAAAAAGAATTCCAGAAAATTAGAAATTGCAATTTTGTGGGTAATGGTTGCATACCAAGTCAGGGAGAAAATTGCCAACTGGATCTAAAGCTGCCCTTACATGCAAACCTAAATTAATCTAAATAGATCTGCAAATTAGCTAATGAACACATACTTGTATAGATATAACCTACAATGGTGCAATGTAGCCCGAGTTTCTGATGTGCTTGCTTAGAAACCAACAGCCTAACATAAACTGCTTGAAAAACATGTTTCCAAGAAACACATTGGATTTGTACATGGGATAGACCCATGTAATGTTGGGAAACTAAATGTGATAATGAAACATTGGAAAGCACATACAATATTATTTACTTTTAGCTCAAAAGATATAGCTGTTTTAAACTTGCTTGGAAACCTACCACAAACCAATCCCAATGGGTAGAAACCCAGGTGAGGAATAACAAGCCTGCACCAGTGTGAGCTAGTTATTCCAAAAAAGATGTGATAGCCATCTTTTGCTATTAGTAGAATAGTCTCATCTGACCATGCAAAATGGCTGAACATATGACTGAGAACAGTGATTGAGTAGCTACTGTTAGTTATCTATGCAGACACAAGTTAATCATGTTCCATGACTGTAAAGCAACCTCCTAATTGGGCAAAGACAGTGTCATGGCATCAATTCAAACTCTACCTTAAACAAACTTCTTTTATTCTGTGATGAACTTTACTTTTTTGGATAAAAATTTTGCATAAACTCTACTTTAATTATTGAAACAATTTATGAAAGCGACCCTTTGATTTTTAATGAATGATCTGTTTCATTAGACTTATATAATTAACCATATTTAATTATATAAACCAAGTTATTTTCAGGTATCTTTGTAAGCCTTCCTCATCAGATGGCAGTTTCAGGGGCTAAACCTGAGGGTTGATAAATGGATTTAATAATTATTTACATCAATAGTTGTTGCAGATAGTTGATTGGTTGGTTGTGGGATTTTTAGGTGCATTAGTGACTTAAACCGTATTGCACTGTGTATGTTTTCTGTAAATTGCAGGTGTTCTGTGGTCAATTTTCCATTTTCTGAACAAAAAATCTGAGTTTCTGGGAGGAAAATATCATGCTACCCTCACCTGAGACCGACTGATTCAGTCACATTGTGCAAAAGGCTCACAGAAATTCCTTGTATCATTGACAGGATTCACTCTCTGTCTTTTCCACCCAGAGTGGAGTGGATGGTGGTCATATCAACTGTGCTACCTATGAAGAAGATGGGAACTTATGTATATTACGCTTTAATTAAATGCCTAAATAGTTAGTTAAAATATTGACTGTCATATCAGTCTTGTAAGCAAAAAGACTCCATACTTCAGATGGAAAATGTAACTAATTGAATGCAGCAAAAAAACAACGTTAAAACAAGTTTTGTTAACTTGTTTTCAATATCAAAAGGTCTCTGCCAGGTTCATTTTAGTATAAAAATGTGTGTAGTTCTCCTTAAATTAGGTCGAGGATTATTTCTTGTTTGGGGGTGAACAGGTATTTAACTTATCTGTTTAGTGTATAAAACATTGCAGAAACAATCAGTTTGTATGTGTGTGTGTGTATATATATATATATATAACAAGCAGTTTTATATGTATATAAACAACTTGTCTTATTAGAACTGTTAAAGTTTTCCTGTAAGTTACCTTGCATTTCTCATTTTAATGTATTAGGAACAGTTTTTCTTAATAAATGAAATTATCCTTCTGATGTTGTTTTATGTGATGGAAGTTGACCCAAAACTATTTAGATGGATAATTTGTTGTTACTGTGTAGAAATATATATTTTTTGCTATATTAAAAAAAAAAAAAAAAAAAATCAGATGCAGAGCCTGGTGAGGTATTTTTGCACCTGATACATCTATTCAGAAGTGCACCCCTCTTTCCCAACTGTCATTTGAATTTAGACCATTAAATTCCATAATGCATTCACTCCATTCCAGCCTTGCACCCAAGTCATTTGGTTGTAATGACACTGGTAAGATTAGATGTAACTAATGTTAGAACTTCGGAATCTGCAAGAGGAATAAGAATTGGCTGAGATTCGTAGTGACCAGTTGCTGGAAATTCACTTTAATAATACTAATATTAGCAAATTTTGAATCAAAATTCAAAATAAATATCCACAAATTTCCAAAAAAGGCAATTAGAATTTTATTGCTATTTTCCACTTCCTGCTTGTGCAAAACAGGGTTTTCTGCTTTAAACAAGATTAAACAGAAAGGAAAAAAAAAAAAAAAAGAGAGAGAGACTAAAAGTTGGTAGAAGATGAGCTGAGAGTAAGCCCATTCAAAATAAGTCCTCGTATTAAAAAACTATGCTTCCCATCAAACCCAACCATTTCACTGATTAAAATGTTATAATTGTATATTTGTTTGTTTTTATATAATTATGTTAATTTTTTACATATTTTCTTTTAAATTTCATGCAATTCATGTATATTCAAAAAAGAACATTTAAAGCATTTAAAACAAATAATAAATGTATTATTAAATATACCCAGCAGAAATAACTTCCAGTTTGTGAATACATACATATATATATATTAGAATTATAAGTTTTTTGTTTCTTTTTATTTATAAATTTTATTATACTGCACCAGTCAAAAAAATAATAATAATAATAAGAAGAAAATTTTAACAAAATAAATAATTAATAAGAGAAAAGGAAATAGACAACCTATGTATTTCCCACCTCCCATAGGTAATTATCCAGCTGACCTTTGAATTTCCCCAAACTGTCAGCCTCTACCACCCATGTAGGTAACTTATTCCAGTAATTTATAACTCGCTTGTTAAAATAAAACTTTCTGCAAGCCAATTCCTCGTAATTTGAAATTATGGCCCCTAGTTCTAGAGTCATTTATAACTGTGAAAATTGTCCTCATTCATTTTACTTATGTCTCTCAGAGCCTTAAGCACACCAATGAAGTCTCCTCTAAGGTGCCTGGTTTCCATGCTCTGCAACCCACATATTTGAAGTCTTTCCTTATATGGACACCCTTTTGCCAATCTCACCAGGCAATTTACCTGTCTTTGGACCCTTTCAAGACGCACAATGTCTTTCTTTAAGTGTGGTCTGATAATAGTCTTATATAATGAAATTATGACATCCTTATCTCTACTAGCAATTGTTCGATAAATCATCAATAGGACACCATGGTCCTTCCTTGCAACCTACCTACAGTGCTTGGGGAACTTCATGTCTGACTGTATCGTAACACCCAAGTCCCTTTCCTCCACTACTGGCTTTAGTTCAACTCCAAGTGTATAAGTTATTTTGGGGTTACTGTTCTCCAGGTGTAATACCTTATACTTTGCTGGATTAAAGCATGGCTGCCATTTTTCTGACCATCCCTGAAGTCTATTTAGGTCACTCTGAAGAAGTTCTGTTTGGCGTTGATCATTAACTACTCCACCAATCTTTACATCACCTGCAAATTTAGACATCACGCCCTCTATCGATGTCATTTATGAAAATCAAAAACAGCGGTGGTCCTAATAGTGATCCTTGAGAAACTCCACTTCTTACATCAACCCAATCTGAAGAATAACCATTTATCGCAACCCACTGCATCCTGCTCTGAAGCCATCAAACTATCCATCTAAGGATTTTCCTTGTGATTCTAACCTGTTCCAGCTTATAAAGTAACCACTCATTGACCGAGTCAAATGCTTTGCTGAAATCCAAATAAACAATGTTGAAATTATTCCCTAAATCCAGCTCTTGAGTGACCCTGTCAAAATAATAACCAGATTAGTTAAACATGATTTTTCAAAGCAAAAATCATGTTTAATATCCTTCAGATTTCTATCTAAATGATCCTGAATTCCACCCTTGATCATTGTATACATGATTTTCCCTACTACTGAAGTTAGACTGACTGGCCAGTAATTTCCCACTTCACTCTTAGACCCGCTCTTATGTATTTGAGATACATTGGCACTTTTTCAATTCAACAGAATCACTCCTGAGTCCAATGTTGCTCTCATAATTGGCCTCAATGGTTCAATGCACCCACTTGCCGCCTCCCTTAAGATTATAGGGTATATGCCATCAACCTCAGGAGTCTTACTGGCCTGTAGGCTGAAAAGTTTTTTTTTTTCAGTAAATAAACATGCAAAATTTCAGCATCATTAATTACATTTTTTTTAAACTTCACTCCCATAATTTCTCATTGATACGAAGGGTTTTTCTTCTGTAAATATCAATGCAAAATAACTGTTGTTCATCTGCAGCTTCAGCTGGGGTATCTAATACTATCCCACAATCCCATTAAATAAGGGTCCAATCTAGTTTGTCCTTCTCTTCTTGCATTTATATATGTGAAGAATTCCTTATCCCTTTGCTCTCTATGCTAGTGATTTCTCATAATCTGCCTTTCCCAGCTTAACCTTTTCTCTGGCACTGTTACAGATCAGTTTGTAGCTGTTATAGACTTCAGTACTTTTTATTGCTCTGTAACTTTTCCATGCTGTCTTTTTCTGCTCAAGTAACCTGGCAACTTCCTTATTCATCCAACTTGGAATCTTCCTTGTGGAGTATTTTTTTAATGGTATATAAGCATTCAAGGCTTCTGTGATTAATGTTTTAAGGTATACCATAATTCAATTGTATTTGCTGTCTGTGAGATTTTTCCTTTCCTGAAATTATAACCCATTTCTTTGCCTTTAACTACTGCTACCTATCTTCATCGTCCACCATAGAACTCCGTGATCACTTCCTGCTACTGGTTCCTGTACTGTCAGACCTATTATGTCATCTGGTTCATGGGTAATGATGAGGTCTAGAATATTTTTTTTCCCTACTACTTTCCCTGACATGTTGATACAAATAACAATCATTTAGTTGATTTAAAAATTTTGTACCCCATGTAGAGTTTCCTTCCCATTTGCTCCAATAAATTATAGGCAAATTAAAATCACCCATAATAAGACTTACTTGCCCATTCCATTTGCATGTAGAGGGTGTCTTCATAATCACCTGGCTTGTAGATTACTCCCACTCTCATTGTACCTTTTCTTCCAACTATCTCACACCATACAGATTCTCTACTATACTAGCATGCGAAATGTCTGAATCCGGGGAAGCTTTCATTGTGCTCAGGCTGCTTTTGATAAGAAGCATGGCCCACCATCCCTTCTATCTGCCTTATCCTTCCTAAATACATTATACACACCATACTGAAACTCATCATCCCCTATCTCCGAGTGGCACCACATTTCTGTAAGCCCAATTATGTTAGCATTACTTGTCCTAACCAGTAGATGGAATGCACTCATTTTACTGATGACACTTCTGACATTACTGTATAAACAATTAAGACTTAGTGTTCTTGTATACTTAACTACCCTGACACACCCCTTAAAGTTATTTAAGCTCACTTCCCTGGCATTAGCTACCTGCTCATTTGAAATGTTTCTGTCCTCAAAACATCTTGCTAATATGTTCTGTTGCAATAACAAACAAGAACCCTTGAGATATGTGCAACCGTTACTTTGAACAGTATTATCAGATAAACGCATATCTATATTACCCTTGTCCCCCTAAACTAGCAGTTTCCCTGAACCTCAATAATACTGGCAAAAACTCTTGCACCACCTTTGTTTAAATGTATCCAGTCTCTACAAAACAGATTCCTTCTACCTACAAGTGTGGGCCAAGCTGATAGAAATCCCCTCCCCCCCCCCCGGAAAATATTGCAGAGTCCTTCAAGTCTTGAGTTAATCCACATGGCTTTCAGCATATAATCCCTCCTATCATGCCTCGGCGGAATTGCAGACACATAGACATTGTGACTCGCGACATTTCTTCAGCATGGTCCTATATTTGTCTAACAAATTGTCAGATTGTGTATGCTTAATATCATTAGTCCCCACATGAATAATAATATTCTCTTTACCCCTCTTAAAATCTGACAGTCTGTTGGTGACATCATTAATAGTTACTCCCAGTAGACAGACCCTGGTTCTAGTCCACCTATCTTTATTACAAAAAATATTTCATGTTTCCCTGACAATGGAGTCTCCTAATAGAAACTAAGTCCCTTTGAACCAGAGTAGTTTGCACTTGGTTATTCTGTTCTGTGGCCCGAATCGGGAGTGCAACACTTGGTAGGCTACTAGTCTTGAGTCTCTGACGAGCTCTCAGTTACATTATTCTTGAGGGCAAGCACCCATTTTTTTCTTGAACCCAAATTGTTCTGGCAGTACACCAAATTTTAACTTAAGATCAGTACACTTCTTACAATGGTGACAAAGAAAAGAATCACCAGGTGAGCTATGATTATCCACTAGGTCAACCTTGGAATACCTGCCACAAGTTCTTCAAAGGATAAAATCATGACTCATTAACCGTAAATTGCCATCAGCTATTTCTCGATGAGTCGTGGTGCCCTCTGATGAAGTGTTCAAGGCGGATCTTGTAACAACCATTGTAAAATTTACTAATAGAAGACTAAAAACGTAATTGACTGTACTTCTCCAAGTACAGTCAATTCTCCATTCAGCCAGATGACTTTTGCATCAGCAACAATCAAAATCAACCCCCCTCCAACAACTCCATTTTTGTGTGGGTGAGAGATACGCCCAATCAGGAAAAGTTGCCTGGCATATATATATATATATATATATATATATATATATTTTTTTTTTTTTTTTTTTTACTACAGTTCAGTTTCAGTCCCACTGAGAAAATACTAGAAGAAAGAATAGTCTGGAGCAGTTTAATGTAAATTTAATGCATAAGTATATAAATATTGCTCATCTTGAATTTCTTCCTACAAATTGGAGCTAGTTCCAAAATGCAATGAAGTGTTTTTTGTTGATATAACTTTGTCCTGTTATTAAATCAGTGAAATTGTATGATCCAGGTTTCCCACTAGAGGAGAGTCACGGTAATCCCTGTCAGGTTTAACATCTTCTGAAGAGAAATATGTGGGGATCTTTATTATTCCAGTGTACACAATTATGACAATTTTCAGACCATATTTTGTTTAACACATTCCCACTGGGGCATTCATTTAACATTAAGCATAAGAGACAGATAGACTCAAAACTTTATTTCCCAAATGATGACTGTTTTTTTCATAATTCGGTTCATTTAAGTGACAAATAACACAGTATGTGCAAGAAAAATGGGTTGTCATTTGTTTTTCATGAAAATTTGGTAGCGATCCACCGGTGGTTTGCCACACCCTGTGGCGCTAAGTATTGTCAATGAACGGGGATAAGCGCCAGTGAGTCTCCAATGTGCATGCTCAAATTACTTCCTGGTACCACCTGGTCACTCTGTGAGATTGGCAATAGTTATTGCTTCCATATTGACTTCATTTCAGATATGTGCATGTATGGAGAACATTTCGTTTATCATATTTATAGATACCTAATTCTAAAAAACGAGAGGTGCCTCCGTAGCCAGGTGGGAAGGAGCAGCAGTGCTTAGCACACGCTTCTTGATTAGACCGGGGTTCAAGCCCGTCACCACCAAATACGGAGGATGCGGAAAGGTCAGGAATGACCACCGCATATTCACGGAGCAATATCGCCTTAGTTGCTAATGCTCCTAAAAACCAAATAACAACAACATGGAAAACGAGCTAAAGACAAATGTTTGATGAATAGAAGTGATAGTGATGATTTAATCGCTCTTGAGAATAACAAAGGAGTGAAAATCATGAAATGGATTGATAAAAGACCATAATGATGCTAACAACGTGCAAAACTCATCAGTGTAAAATTATTGAGACAGGAAAGAACAGTAGAAAGGGAGAGACAAAAATCAAGAAACCCGATGTTATTATGAGCTACAATCAAGTAAAGAAGGGAGTGGATATATCTGACCAAATGGTGTCATATTATAGTAGCCTGTGTAAAACTGTAAAATGGTATAAAAAAGCTGCAGTGGAGATCACCTCCATTGCAGCTTTGGTACCATGCTAGTCAATGCATGGGTGGTACAGAGTAAATTTGGGACTAATAATTGTGTATCCATCTTTCAATTCCAAGAAAGTATAATATACAGTTTATTGAATAGTGAGACTATTACAAAAGTAACAAAGGCACTTGGCAGAATTCATCCTTTTTGTAAAATGTAAGGTCAAGCAAGGAAACTTAGGAAATGTTGCAGGGAGTGTTACAAGAAAATTTCTGAAAAAGAAGGAAAGAAAGAAGCAGACCGGAAGGCAAAAAAAGTTAAAACATTTTGTGAAGATTGTGAATCGACCCACTTTGTGTCTAGCATGCTTCAACATAATTCACTGTAAACAAAAATAATTATATTTTAAATAAAAACTGTCAACTGTTGGTTCCTTTTTCTAATTCAACTATTATGATTTTATATACCCCACAAAAACCTCAATAAATAAAAAAAATATTGATCCTAGACTGACACTTAGTAGATAAATATATATGAAGGACTGGTGAATGCGATAAAATGCTTAAACACTGGGCCCTTAATGCCAGAACTGAATACAAGAATCGCAGCACAACAAGACAGCCGTGAGTTGCAATATCTAATGATAATTAGCTGCAGCGATCCACCGGTGGGTCGCCCCAGCATTAAATATGGCTTTGCTTTTTTTTTTTTTCAGTCTGTACAGTCACATTCTTAGAACCCCTGCCTCTGCCTTTATAAGACTTCTTAATTCTTTGTCATTTGATTACCGGTGTACTTTAAATGCATAAGAATATTAAGTACATGACTTAGCTATAAAATGAAAACCTTTTAATGCAAATTAATTTATTTGCTTTGATTATTTATTAAAATAATTTAATTAAATTAATTCGAAGCAAATAAATAAACATTTATATAGCAAATACAATATCTAAAGCCCTCTTATTCTGAGTGTTATATCAGTATAAGTGTATGTTGACATTAGTGATGGGCATGATAAAATGATTAGTAATTGAGAGATTTCAATAATCAAAATAATGAAATGAAATATTGAGTGACATAATTCAAACGATATAATTTGATTACATCATTTGATTGGCAAAATTAAACCATTTGGCATAATCAATTATGAACTCTCTCCATTATGCCTATCACTAGTTCACATGTTGATTTGTGTGTTGTGTGGGCTGAAATATCTGGAATATCTCACAGGGAAAAACTTACTCCATCTGTCCCAGATCAGCTAACTCAGTCCTGATTTGAAGAACTTTGGAGAATTTCTCCAGTTTCCAACTGGGTTCAAACTGAGACCTCTCCAAATGAGTGACGTGGCAAAATCACTATAATATCATGGAGACCAGAAAGGAGGACCATATTTTACTGAAAATTGAATAGCAAAGCATTAGACTAAGATAAACCATTTAAAGAGGATGAAATTGAACAAGTGTAGTGTAGTGTAGTGTAGTGTTTGCACATTACAAAATGTTTATAGTGTACATTTTTTGATCTAAAAATATTCATTCTATAGTAATGTCACTGCTTATGTATGAACTTTGTTTATAAACATTATGTGCGTATGGACATTTGGTTAACATTCTTTCCAAAATGTGAATTTTGGATAGGAGAGGATTTTGGACCATTCTGCTGTTGTGAAATTTCTCTTATAATATATGTACACTCCTCTGATTTTGTTAAGAGTATTGAGGTGAATGTTATACATTTATTTGAGGATTAAATTTCTTACTCATTCCTTTGTGAAAAATCAAAGTTGAGTACTAAGTATGAGTTATTTGTCAGTGAATTGGCTAGTAATGAAAACATACAAATGGACTATACTATTTGTGAATTCTACACTTTCTATATTTGCCACACTTTACAGCTTTAGTCTATGGAATTACCAGAATATATACAAAAAACTAAGTTTTTTTTTTTTTTTTTTTTTTAATTATCTCATTGAATTGTATTTAATTTTGAGTCTGTAAAATGTGAAAAAAAAATAATAATAAACCATTAAGATTACTAAATAATTAGGAAATCTGTAAAGAGAGGTGTCCTCCCTTCAATTTTCAAGCTGATGATTTTTTATTGTAATTTATATACTTTAGCCAAACCAGTGCTTCATTACAATGTAATGGATTTATTTTACATATTCTTAGGGATGTTTATTTGGGATGCTGATGAGTCACATATAGTTTCTTTGAGGAATATAATTACCAGTAAAGTTTAACTAATTATAGTAAAAATATATAACTTGGAGTATGTTGGCTTAATTTTGGGTTTCTTTTCTTGCAGAACCAATTGCACAAGATTATCGCACAGTGGTATGCCCATTTATTGATGTGATTGATTTTGAAACATTTGCTTATAGAGCCCAAGATGAAGGTGCAAGAGGATCTTTTGATTGGGAGCTATATTATAAGAGACTGCCTCTTTTGCCAGAAGATTTGCAACATCCAACTGAGCCATTCCAGTAAGTTGTCTTTCTCATATTATATTCATCAGATGTTATTAAGAAAGCTGGAATTATAAAAGTAAATTAACTTGGCTAATTATTATTCAAAAATAATTTTAACTGTAGTTCGCAAAGTTTTTCATATCTATATTTTATGTTGATACAGGTAGTTCCCGGGTTTTTTTTTTTTTTTGAGTTTTTTTTTTTTCCAAGTATCAACAAAATTGAAAATATGAACATTAATTGCAAAAAAAAAAAAAAAAAAGAAATGAATGTTAAATATTCATAAATATTTAACCACGCATTTCAAACACGCTCGTAGCTGTACAATACAGTGTACCCCACTTTATGATATTAATCCATTCCAGAGACACCATCATATCGTGAAAATATTGCAATGTGAACTCAATTAACACATTGTTTTTTTGGTAATTCGTTCCACAACCTTGGAAGTTGAAATTTTCGCTATATGATTCTCTAAAAGGTCGTTTTTATAGTATAGAATTGTATTAGTTACCAATTCAAATCATTAAACTTGCTACACTTTCATCGTTATCGTATGTTCTGTTATAAGAACCAATTTTGAACAGCTTTGTGATATTTTTCTAAAGCACATTTCTGGAGATCACGACAGAAAACAATTTGCACTTTCTGGTTTATTGGGCTTTTCTGTTAGTGCAGCTAATTATAAATGAGTAGTAAGCTCGATGTTATTGCATTTGCAAAAATACCGATAGCTGGAGTTGTGTGGTTTTTTTCATTTCACCACATCATTGTGGTGAAATGTGTTTCCCCTTTACTGAAATCATCAATCATATAAAAAACAAAATTTCAGACTCTACTCTTCTTTCCTTTTTTTTTTTAAAGCTTCGTAAACTTGTTACTCCGTGCAAATCGTGTTAGTCGCAATTTGTGCGTTCCATTAAACAATGCTTATGCATGCTATTGAAATTTATAAAGAAAAGAGAAGATTATCTTGGAAATAAACGCTCTTGATGCATTTCTGAAGACAACGACTCCTTGTGGAACAAACCAACAAGTGCCGAGCCAATAATGAGTGATCGAGTGTGCATTTAGTCGATGATGATGATATGACTTACATGATATGATATGATGATGATGATAAGAATTCAAACATTCTTTAACGTTTGTAAGTCATAAATAATTTCTTTTTTATTATTATTTACTTGATTTTACAGGCTACATTTTCATTTCTTTGCATAAATCAATCATTGTTTAAACATAAACTAATTAGCTAACTAATTTCATTGTTGAGAACGTAACCCCTGTTTTTAACATTGTCTATGGTAAATAAATTCCCGCTTTACAAGTTTTCGCTTTATGAGTGCATGCTAGGAACGAATTTACTCAAAGTCAAGAAGTACCTGTATTTAATATAATCAGTGAAAGATTATTATGCATTATAAATCAAATATTTTATGTACAGTAAACCCCCGCTATTCGCAGTATCTGTATTCGTGGTCGCTGATTTAATATAAAATGAAACCTAAAAAAATGTGAATTTTAAAACGCCGTGAACATTTTCTGCCATAAAAAAACATGGCGTGGCTAAAATTATCTTTCCCGGTCAAAACAGCACTCAGTGGGTGGGGGGAGAGGGGTGACAAAATCGCGAGCGTGGATGTTTCTTGCTAATCCTTGTTCAGTATGTGTTATGCGCTTGTCATGGAAGGTTTCGTCGTTTGCTTTTAATTTATATGCTTATAAATTGATATGCTTACAAAAGTGATAAATCTACTGTTTTGCAGTGTAAAACAGACATTTTTTTCGAGTGTGTTAATGGAAGAAAGTGACTTTATTGTGGACAAGTTATTTCTAACCCGTACAAAAATATGGCTACGAATAACAAGGGAAATGTGAAAAGATCAAAGAAGGTGATGACATTAGCGAATAAAATTGAGTTATTTGATAAAATTTCTAATGGTGAAAGTGTCTCCTCAGTGGCAAAACATAAAATCAATGAGTCAACGGTACGATCAAACAAGAAATAGGAAGAAAAAATCCGTTGTAGTGTCCGTGAAAATGCGCTAATTGCTTCAAAAATTTGCTCTGTAACTCGTGATGTTAAATTAGAAAAAATGGAAAAGGCTTTAAATCTGTGGATAGAAGACCGAACTCAAAATAAAATTCCATAAAGTTCACTCATAATTCATGAAAAGGCAAAATTCCTTTATCAACACTTTAGCGAAACTGGTGATAGCACTGGCAGGATAAGTTTTTTAGCTAGCAAAGGCTCTGGTTTGAAAGATTTGTTTGAAATTTCTAATAAATATTACATTTAATATTGTTTGTTGTTTGTTATTTGGTTT
Organism: Mastigoproctus giganteus; assembly: GCF_048544385.1. Lineage (NCBI taxonomy): Eukaryota > Metazoa > Arthropoda > Arachnida > Uropygi > Thelyphonidae > Mastigoproctus > Mastigoproctus giganteus. The sequence goes on from NC_143575.1 coordinate 49,546,173, forward strand.
TTAGGAGCATTAGCAACTATGGCCATATTGCTCCAGGATATGCGGTGGTCATTCCCTGACCTTTCCGCATCCTCCGTATTTGATGGTGACAGGACATTTAATATTAAATTGTTTCTTATTTTCATTTCGATCATATGCTTGCATTTCACTATGTACTGTCTATGTACATAGTCATATTATGAAGGTACATATAATACATACATAGATAAAATTTTAGACTAGTTTTTCTTATATATTTCCTACTTTGGAACGGAACCCCTTTATTACTATGGGAGCCATAACTCAGTATTTGCGTTTTCGGTATTCATGGCATTTCTCAGGAACGTAACCCCCGCGAATAGTGGGGGTTTACTGTATTTCAGTTAAAAAATTTATTTTTTTTATAAAGGAGTGAGAGTTTAATTTTTAATAAATTTACTTATTTTAAATGAAACTATAAATAACTTACTTAAACATAAGTAAGCTGGAAACTATTTTCATTAGAAAAAAGTTAAAACTTTTGATTTTAATTCCACAAGTAGAGTGAGAGAAAAAAAAAAGGCAATGATTTTTCAAGTTACAATAATTGGTGGGTGCTAGTTACATATTTAAGTTATTAATTACTAACATGAATAAGTTATTAACATGCATTGTCAGGATTTGCCACCCATGGGCAAATTTCAAAACTACTTCTCTTAAAAATAAAAAGGGGAAAAATATCATACAGAAATAGTTTTTATTTGTTATAAACAACAGATAATATCTGTGTTATAATAAACAGATCACTGCACCCATTTCTAGAACGACTCCAGTGTTAGCCATGTGTCTTCTCTGATAATATTCTTATTTATTGCCATCTGACTTAATTCAAGTTTTTATAAAACTGGTGAAATTTAATTTTTGTTTCTTTACTGTACACTTTATGCTGCAACATTTATTGTATACTTTACTGCAATGATTTTTGTAAGTTGTACATCATATTTAAACCAAAAATTAACTAAGTTGCTCTTTGACAAATCTTAACATTTCAGCACTTAGAAAATGGAAATATTACTACTAATACACATGCAATTTTTTTAATCTTAATTTTTTTTTTTGATAATTTCAGGAGTCCTGTTATGGCTGGAGGACTTTTTGCAATTAATCGCAAGTTCTTTTGGGAGTTAGGAGGCTATGATGAAGGTTTAGATGTATGGGGAGGAGAACAATATGAACTGTCATTTAAAATTTGGCAATGTGGTGGTCAGATGGTAGATGCTCCTTGCTCCAGAATAGGGCATATATATCGCAAATTTGCACCTTTCCCAAATCCTGGAATTGGAGACTTTGTTGGCAGAGTAATGATCCTATTTTTATTTTCCATACCAGCATAATACATACATTTTGTTATTAATATAATATAAAGGAACAATTTAATGAATATATTTCAGAAATTAAGACATAGTTAGAGTGAAGGTTTATTTCAAAAAATTTGGCAGTTTTATATAAAAAATTTCAAATAAGCTTATTTGCACTGTATTTGAGTGGAAGGAATAATTCAATGATGTATTTTTTGAGTTATTTCTTTCATGCGCAATCTAGTCATTATGGCTGAAAAATGATGAAAAATATTTCCAGCTTTATTTCTCCAATTTTGGCATCACAGTATATAACTTTCCCCTGGGCTCACAAAGTTTGCAACTCTTCTGCTCTTTCATGTAGGAAAACTAGTGCCACATGCTGAGATCTATTGCATTTTAAAATTCAATGAGGCTACTTTCATGAGTAACAACTGGCTCATGTACGCATGTTGGCACAGAAAATCTGGCTTTTAAGTAGCACAGACAATTACTAATGTAATTTGGAAATTCAATAATACAATTGAAATGCAATGTACTTTAAAGTATGAGATTGGACTGTATCCATCCTCTCTCCTTACAATGAGACAAAAGCCAAATTTCTCTTTATCTGGTATGACCACATAGGTGAGAGATGTTTTACTAGTTATTTGGCAAGAATATTACCGTTAACCATATTTAGCAGTAATATGGGCTCAAACCATGACCAACAGAAATGTGTTTATTACTGCACTCCCATGTTGACCACCCTGATATTATTTTTGCTTCAAAAAGTGTGGTACAAAAGGTACACAAAAGTAATGATGGAAAATAATGTATATACTGAGTGAACAGTTATAGTCATTTTGGCATGGTTTGAACAGTACCAAAGAAGTCTATACAACAGTATTCTACAAGTAGATCAGTAAATTGAGTATTAAAATAAAGCTGACTTAAGGCCAAATGATTGCAAATAGACAGTGAATATAGCTGTATTACATAAGAAGCATGTGAATCTGCTTAATGTCATAGCATGTGCTGACATCAATTCCTGTCATCTTCTCAGGCCTTTGTTCTTTGATTGTGTAGTAGCAGGTGACAGTTATCTAAACCTCTTAAATATCCTTTCGGTACTTGCTCTTAAAGAAAATGTGCAACAGTGTAGACACTTCTTTTTTTTTTTTCAATTATGCTGTAACAATAAGTCCTTTTCAAGAACTTGTCGAAGTGTGTTATACATTTTTCTTGGACACCCAAATCTCAGATGATAGCATCAGTACTGATGATGTTATATCAAGTTGTCCTTTTCTCAGTGCACATGATAATGTTAATAACCAGTATATATACTAGAAAAATATTAAATTTCATTTTTAAAAATTTTTATTTTTTAATTAAAAAGTGTACTTGCAAGTGACTAATGACTGCAAGTTTTACTGAAAGTATCAAGTACCACCACCAGCATCTTAATATTTAAAGACATTTATTCACATGTTTCTACAAGACTCTCATTAAATTCTTATGTTGAAGTTTTTTTAATATTTTTATACATAATGCTGTATATCAACATTGAAATACATTTTTTCATATATTAAAGTACTACTTGTATGGTTTTTGTATTTTTCTCCCAAATTTATAATGATAATATAGGTTATTTGTTTTGTAATGAATTACATATGTATCAGAAAAAATAGGAGATTAATCAGCAGGCTGCAACCGTGAATTTTCAAAAGCTAATCTTTGGGCCCTTAAGTACATAGAAGTTGGTTAATCCTGGTCTAAAATGCCCAGGTTGAGCCAGTGACAAATTACAGTAAAGCATTGCTTAACCTGTCATAACATTTAGTTACTAACTATTCAACAGACTAGATATTAGCACTTGTCCAAATTAACACTTAGGAGGAATCAAACATCGCATCAGTGATGTTTGTTTGTTTTGTATACACCGAATCTTTGTCAGTTAACTCTTATTATCTAAAGAATGAATCATAGTAACATAGTTGGTCTGTAAACCGATTGATGGATCAGTACTTGCTAACTTGTGTCAACCAAATTGAACATTTAAGGTTACTATCACCCTGCAGTTTTCTAACATGTCCTTACTGCCTTCTTATAATTATACACATCTTGGTTTCCTTCAGTCAGATTACTTAACTAAGAGGATTGGAAAGATTGTAAGTAGCAGATGGAGAGAAAAGAGAAATGTAAAATGGTAGTGAGATCTTGAAGTGGGCCCAGTGTTGACTGTCACCTTTTGTAACAGCCAACTATTTTTCACATTTTTCTGCTGCCTTGCAATGTCTCTTTCCTAATAGTGCTGCTAATCTTCACTGTATCAATACCTTGAAGACCAAATAAAATTTTCTGCAGTTTCTTCTCATTAGCTTTGTTCTTCAATGTTTATTGTTGGATGTTACTTGGTACTATCTGACAGTACCATTTGATGTTTACCTATTGATATTTACATATTAATGGTGAATTTCAATAAAATTTTAAACTCTCAACCAAAGGCACCACTTCGATATTTGGATCTCTTTTTCCCTGTTCATTTTGAGCAATAGCGTCTTCACTTTTTACAGCAAGATTGCAGGACAGTAAAATTTTTGGGGAGGATAGTTACACCACTGCTGTCAACTATGTACACTCATCTAATTTTTGTTTAGGTTACTGCATTTTTGCCACTTCAGTAACTAAATATCTGGGCCATTTCATTCCTTTTATGTGCTTACCTTGTATATGCTGCATGTTCTCATTGCTTATTGTAATGTTATCTATACTGTGAGGGCTGCTATTTATCCTATTGATATGCTATTCTAAATAGTAATCCAACATATTAGAGTTGATTTGTTAAGTTAGTAAAAGTGCCTAAACCAATTTAAGCAGGCTTAAATTAGCTGGTTACATTGGTTTGAGTACTTTCATTAACTATATTGCCAGATGGTTGGTTTACTGATACACTTCTACCAGTGAACAAATCTTGACTTCTGTACATACCAGATGTCTTCTTAGATGACAGAATATTCATTTAGAAATTGCTAATTAAATTTTCCAAAGAAATTTTTGAAAAAATTTACATTTTTGTTTCTATTTCAGAATTATAAAAGAGTAGCCGAGGTGTGGATGGATGAATATAAAGAATACTTATATATGAGAAGGCCTCATTATCGTAATTTAGATCCAGGTGATATAACTCAACAAAAGGCCTTGAGACAAAAATTAAAATGCAAACCATTTAAGTGGTTTATGGAGGCTGTGGCTTTTGATCAGCCCAAAAAATATCCACCCATTGAACCACCTGACTATGCCAAAGGAGAGGTAATTTGAACCTTTCTTCTACAGTATTTGTATTTTGATGAAATTTTAATGATTCTATTGGTCTTTATAGCATTATAATTAAATGAATATTTTAAATGTAAGTATTGGTGAAGAGTGCCTCCATAGCCGAGTGATGAGGAGCGGGAGTGCAGTAGCACACGCTCTTTGAGTAGACTGGGGTTCAAGCCCCTGACTGCTGAATACGGTCGATCTGCCAACCCGCACTGGACCAGCATTATGGTCCAGGCAGATTATGGTCCATTTCCCTCAGCATGAATTGTTGAGGAGGCTTCCCTCCTGCAGTGGGTTGATAACGGCTGCACTTTACCCTTTTTTTTTTATTGGTGAAGAAGGATATAAAGGCATACCTTATTATAGTGTCTTAAACAAATATGTGTGCTCTGCTTTTAATCAATATGTACAAACCAATCCTTGGGTGAACAGATTTATTTATTATTTTTTTTATCTGATTTCTGAAATCATCAGAACATCATCTTCCAGGGTCATAACTATATCTGAATATTTTTTTTTCTGATTTTTATCTTCTCTGAACACTATATCACTGTGTTATACTGTGTGAATTTAGTTCACTATTAAGTAAATAATTTTGTTTAGAAATAATTCAGAACCAAAAAAGTCTTAAGTTTTATCAAAGATTACTGTATGGATAATACTGAATATAAACTTAAAAAAGATTTGTTCATAATTCAATTTACAAAATGGATAATAATTTGCTTTTCAGTTGGTAACTTGAAATTGCTTACAAGAAAAGTTTCTTTATAAACATGTTGTATTCAATAGCTTTCTTCCTTTTTTAATTAAACATTCCTCTTACATCATCATCACAGCATAATAATGACTTCACAGAATATTCACCTCTTCCAAGAACAAGCCCGATTTCATTTCATTTTCCAGTGAGGTGATATTGCAGAATTTGCATGGGAATCAAGCAACTTGTTTTCCCATTCCATCTATGTATTCTCCTGATATAAGAGATAAGAATTATGATCTGCTATTCTTATCTCATTTCTATTATCATAATTTTGAATCTTGTTCAGTTTTGCCTGTTACACCTGTTTTGTTCAGTTCTGTATATTTAGTCAGTCAAGAATATTCCATGTGCATTTTGAATGATAATACTTCCTATTCCTAGAATTGAGAATTACATTATCAAAAAGCTAAATTTATAGGTATTTATATTTATTTATAGCAAATACATAACAGATAAATTCATCTGTAATGCTAGTTGAGAACATCTGAAAAAATGCTAATTATGGCAGATTACAGTTACAGCCAAATTATTGGTTTAAAAAAAATTACGTAAATGTTAAAACACAGGTAATTAAGAAAACCTTTTGTATATTCACTGTATTACTGTTTGCCATTGTACTTGCAATTCCTTGATGCATTAGCTATATGGGGAATGGCATGCTAGTTTGTATGGTCTTTTATATTTACTTCTTTTCTACATCCATCATATTACTCTTCCATACACATTAATTGTAATGTTCAATTTTGAATCTTGAATATGAATGTTGTACAACTAATAGTTGCACCATCTAATCATTAACACAATTTGAACTTTTATCACTGTTGAATTAAAGTGGAAAAGGTTGGACTAAAAATAATAAACAGCAATGGAGAGGCTTGTTCTACTGGCAAAGAAATGGAAAAAGTAGTAGTTAGCATTTCACCCTGTGCAGAATTAAAGCAAGCTCGATAAAATTAAATAGTGCTGCAAGTGCATCAATTTAGGATAGGGCAATACATTTGTATTGCCCTATCCTAAATTGATGCACTTGCAGCACTATTCAGATATGCCCAAAATGTATTGCTCAGCAGTGTGTGCTGAGCAATACATTTTGGATTGTTGGATTTGTTTAGCAATACTTTTTAAGAGGAAACAGATGCATGAGGAAAATGGGTTCAACCTATCAACATGAACCCTAAAACAAAGGACCAGGGGCTGAATGAACATATATTGAATATTTTGTGTCAAATAGTTTCCTTCTTAAATAATGAGAGAGAGAGAGAGAGAGAGAGAGAGAGAGAGAGAGAGAGACAGACTCAAAACATATACAGGCATACCTCGAATAACGAATAGGATGCGTTCCACGAAATTACTTCGTTAAGCGAAACTTCGTTTTCAGAGGTAAAAATACTATGGCCAGAATAGGGATACGTTCCTACGTAAAGAAAATGAAAAGCTTTTTTTTCGAACAAAGAAAAGTTTTATTAAATAAACAGTCAACTTACATACAAAGTGAAATCACATTTTAAAATTGATTGCTTATGCTTTTTTTCTCTTTCATTTAACAATTGCCTATACGGAGTTATTGCATTTAACACTGATCGTAACAATAACACTTCTTCCTAAATCAGGATCATTTTCACTAAAAAAATTTAAAACGTTTTCAAGATCATTTAAGCACCTTTTTAAATCTTTGGTTGTTAACACTTTTTCGGCAGGAACTTTAACTTCGTCTTCATTATCTTTGTCTTCGTTGCTAACAAGGTTTTCTAAATCTTCCACTGAAAAACCATCATCTTCTGCATTCAATAAATTTCTAACATCCTCTTCATCGACATTTTCGAAACCTATTGATTGAGCCATCTGGATAACTTCATTTCTAATTTCTTGGATGTTATTTTCTTCTTCTAGTACAACTTCTGGCCATATTTTGCGCCAAACTCCATTTAAGCATTTCTTAGTGACTTCTTTCCAAGAACTATCAATGCTTTCAATTGCGTTTTTAATGGTTTAGTTTTTCCAAAAGGTTTTAACTGTCATTTCCTCTTTATCGTCTAGTTCAGTTAAACTGCTTAATGTTCGACGCAGATTATAAGCTTTAAATGATGCTATTACTCCCTGATCCAATGGTTGAATCAGGGAAGTTGTGTTTGCTGGAAGAAACACAACTTTGACAGGAATGCATGTGTCCAACGTGTTATGATCAGTAGGATGTCCCGGAGCATTGTCTAACAACAAAAGAGCTTTTTCTTCAAAGTTGTTTTTTTTTTGACAATACCGTTTTACTTCAGGACAAAAGTGGTTAACAAACCAATCAGTAAATAACTCCTTGGTAACCCACGCTTTTCTGTTTGCTTTCCATATTACAGGTAAATTCATTTTTATGTTACCTTTTAACGCCCTCGGATTTTCTGAATGGTAAACTAATAACAATTTTAATTTATAATCGCCAGAGGCATTTGATCCAAAGAGTAACGTTAAACGGTCTTTGGCTGCTTTGAACCCGGCAGCTGATTTTTCTTCAATAGAAATGAAGCTTTTTGTTGGTAGCCGTTTCCAGAACAAACCGCTTTCGTCAACATTGAACACCAAATTTGGAAAATTTTCACGTTCAATTATTTCCTTTAGTTTTTCTGGAAACTTATTTGCAGCTTCTCCTGTTAATTTTACACTATGAATCCTGGCCCGTTTTTTTAAATTTCTCGAACCAACCACGAGAAGCCCCAAAGGTTTCTGTAATTTCTTCAGTTTGTTTAGATTTCAGGTGATTACACTGGAATATTTTTTTTTATGTTAAATGGGGCTTGAAATTGCAGACTTCGTTATATCGAAGCTTCGTTATCAGAGGTAACGTTAACCGAGGTATGCCTGTATATATATATATTAAAAAAAGTTGGATTTCTCTTTGGCTGATTTTAATTAAATTTTACTAACTAAATTAATTAAATTCTACTAACAGATTAGAAAGAACAAGCAGCTTTAGGACAGGATTCTCAACTATGGATCACCTTCAAGTAATATCACATGAGAAAGCAAATGAATATAAAACACCATTATGTCTGTGCATTTATGGATTATGAAAAGCCATTTGACTCCATACAGCATAAGGCAATGTTTCAGACACTGGAAAGACAAGGCATAAATACCCCATATATTATGATTTTGAAGAAAATATATGAGAACGCTACATCCTTAATTAGACTAGACAAAGACAGTAGCAAATTTAAAATTGAGAAAGGAGTTCGACAAGGAGACACTATCTCTAAAGTTGTTTACTGCTGCCCTTGAAGAAGCTTTCAGAAGATTGGACTGGTCGCAGAAAGGAGTCAATGTGAATGGAGAGTACCTAAACCATTTACGATTTGCAGATGACATTGTGATCATAAGCCATGGGCCCAAAGAATAAGAGGAAAATCTTAATCAGTTATGCACAGTTAGTAAGGATTTCAGACTAAAGATGAATATTGCTAAAACAAAAGTAATGATGAACAAGTATGCCACAGAAAGGGATATAATCATTGAAGGAGCAGTAATTGAAAAGGTGGATTCGTGTACTTAGCTGGGACAAGTCATTAGCTGTAATAATGATAAATGGCTGGAAGTCAAGAGAAGAATAAATTTTGGATGAATAGCATTCAGGAAATAATGTCACATACTAAGGAGCAATATCCCAATTTGTCTGAAAATAATGAACCTAAAATAATGAACCAATGTATACTCCCCACCATGATTTAGAGAAGTGAAACTTGGGTACTCACCAAAAGAATGAAAGAGAAGTTGAAACTACACAGTGAAAAATGGAATGAATTATATTGGGAATCAGACTGTTAGATAAGAAGAGAAACACATGGATTAGGCAGCAAACTCAAGTAAAGGACATTCTTATCAAAACTAAAGAACTAAAATGGTCTTGGGCAGGACACATAGCTTGAAGACATGATGACAGATGGACTAAGAAAATAACAGAAAGGTACCCAAGAAGAGCTAGAAGAAAACCTGGAAGACAACAACGGAGATAGATAGACGAAATTAATGAGTTTATTGTGTTTTTTATTATTGTCTTTATTATTATCATTATTATTGGGTCTTTTTCATCATTTTGTATATATGTTTTATGTTAATGTGCATGCTGATGACTGAGAATACAGAGCATAAAATGTTAACATTGTTGTTATTTTCTGGAATTACATATATGTGTAAAGTACAGTTATAGTTGAGACACCCTGAGTCCTTTTTTTTTTTTTAACGGAAACCTCAAACATTGAAAGGTATCAGAACCTATAGTACTTAGTACCATACATGGGTTGAATGCTGAGAAGACAGAAGATACTTGTTGACATTAGTCTTGAATTTCTGTAGATAGTAATTTTCAGAAAAACTATGTGAAGGAAGGTTGTTACAGAGAACAGAAGGAGAAGGGATAAATGAGAAAATTTGATTCTGAAAGTTTAGAGTTGGAGAGGGAATAAGGAGAGTGGCTGTAACACGTGTTCAGACAGGTTTGAAACAGCTGGAGAATTACAGATGTCAGTTTCTGTTGCAGAAACTGAAGGTCTATGAAACAGAATGGAGAAACTTTGTAAAAAAAACTGGTAATTAATTTACTTGACTGCCCTCTTTTGAATGGAGTCTAGAAGTTTGAGCAAGGTTTTGGAGTCCTATCCCAGAAGTGTAAACAATATCTCATGATTGGCCACGTTGCATAGCTGATGATAGCTCTTGTTGGCATTCACTAATCACAATTGACAGCTGGGTGCATGTTCAAAGAGAACAGAAAATCAGTGCTCTTGCCCGTGAATTTGGTTGCCTGAATTTGGGCGTCACCAAATGGCATTTTAGAACATTTAAAAATACTTACTAAAATAACTATAATTTTAATATATTAGTTAAAAGAATTATGAAATAAGTCCAACTCATATGAAAATGAAGGTCTGAAATTCCACATTTACTGCTAGCAATAAAATTAGTGATCTGACTATTGCTCCTGTTCAAGGATTGGGTTAGAAAGAGTAATAGCAATATGGCACATTTTTCCAAGAATTGTTAGTTTTGCTGATACACTTTAAATATCAAACAAAAATAACAAAAGCCAAACCCTATATCAAAGAAGAATGGGGTCTAAAGTTTACCAAATGAGCATGCTACTGGTGGTGTACTGCCACCACCATTGTTGTCAGTGAGCTGCCTATTTTCCTTTGTTTCTTACTTTCCCTTATATAGCTTATCTTAAAGAAACCGTCGGTTAAGTTAGGAAAATGGATATCAGTTAATAAAATTTTTAATTATAATTTTCAGTTAAAAGAAGACTTTGTGATTGCTTACAATATTTCACAAAATGAATAAATGCTGTTGATCACAGTTTGCTGTGTCTGTGTCATGTTATTGGTGGAACTGACTAGGTGAAAATGCTGGTTAGCAATGTACTACTGTTAAGAGTACAGTCCATAAAACACTTCTCTATGGTATAAAAATTCAATGTAAAATCATGTCATTCAAATTTGAGAATTTCTACATTTGCTTTTGCAAATGTGTGATTCTGACATAGTTTGTCTTCAAAATCATCAGGCAGTCATGCAATTGAAGTGCATCATATGAATAAGTTATGCCCCTTTTTCACATGAGCAACTTTCAAACAGATTTTTGCAGTCTGATTGCACAACTGCTCTTTCAGTTTGCAAGTATTGTGGCGTTCTTCTACTCATGCAACCAAAATCTTAAATTGTCTTTCATTATTAACTTCATTTTTCTAGTTAACTTCAAATTTCAGTGTGCTTGTTCTTTTATTGTAGTTTTCTGAAACTCTGGTATCCTAAGTTTTAACAGTGCTTTGCATCATTCTTGTTTTGATCCATTATAGTGACTATAAAATTTTTCACTTAAAACACTTATCTTACAACTGTGTGAAGAAGCCTAAGCTGCAAACTAAATATTGCAACACAGTTTGTGCTATCATATTTGGTTATGAATAGAAAATAGTCATGTGTTGAAAATGGTGGATCAGTTCTAGAGGATCAACAAAAATGGCTATTAGTCTTGAGACTGGCCACTGCTATGAGTGTATGCAGTAGCGCTGCAACCCTATGCACTGCCAGTAGACAAAATAAAATTTGTCGCCCTAAATGTTGAATACTAATAAACAATAACCAATCAGAAATAATGTCAAAAATATTTTTGGCACCCTCCTGAACTGCTGCCCGTAAGCAATGCCTACCTTGCCTACCCACTTGTGGCAGCCCTGAGTGTATGTGGGATTCTACTACATGTCTTGAGTATTTTATAATATATACTAGAACCTTATAAATTTGGTGACTTAGTCTTAGCCCTTGGTGGATTTTTGAAACCTACTGCTGTGTGGAACTGCTTGTAATAAAGTGCATAGATAGTCAGCAGCTGTAAAAAGATTATAGACAGCATACTAATGGTGCAGTAAAGCAAGGTTGCCACTTTGGCAGCTGTAGCATATCTCTCACTTTGGGAGAGGTTTTTTAGCCTAAAAAAAAAAAAGAAAAACAAATTTTTTTCATGGCCATAAATAATATTACAATATGCTAATATAGTAGTACTTGAACTTGTGGAGGGAGTTCATTTGTAGATTATTAGGTAATTTTTAGAAAGTGTCAAATTTTTGATTGCACAATTTGAGGTTTTGCTGTACTTCACTAAAATCCGGGCAAGTAAAATGATGAGACTATAGGACTTCGTATCCTGTCCTCAGAAATTATGAATATAACCTAAGATGTATTTATGATCTTGTTTTATTTCTCTGATTATATCCTTGCAAAAGTTTTACGCCTCTACTAAATTTAATTATAGATAGGAAAAAAAATAATAAATTAGACACACCTGATTTTATCAAGACTGTTGTATGTTTTTTGAGAAAGGTTAAAAGTATTTATAGCCATCATTGCAAATATAGGAAGTGTTTAAACAGACTACATATTAGGGATTTTATAGACACTAACATGTTATTATCAGCATTTCTTTAGCCATTACTTTTTACTGCAAAAGTCTATATTCATATTGCACATTGTGCTAATGCATTTTGAATCTTGTTAAGAATGGGTGCTCGTTTTAATCAGAAGCTTACAGGAATTGTTTGCATATAGAATACTTGCACACATTTAATTATTATTTTTTTATTATTAAGAAAGCTATCAAGGATAGCTACTTGCACTTAAGTATTTTGAATAATGTGGCAGTTACTACTGATCTTATCAGTATAAGGATCTTATCTATAAAGTTCAACCCTTCAACAGATCTTTATCATATATTGAATGTTGATAACTATATTGAATCAGTATAGTATGACATAAGCAGTGGGAAAAACAAAGATAGAGTAGAAGTTTGTTGTCGACCAGAAGATTTTGATGAGCATATTGAACATGTTCGTATTCAAATATAATGAACAAGCAAATCAGAATGTCTTGATTTGGAAGACTTTAATTATCCAGAAATTGACTGGAACCTGTAGATTGGTCACTCACCCTAGTAGTCAGGCATTTCTGGAATTGCTGGATGACTGCTTCTTACATCAGCATGTTAGAGATGCCACAAGGGAACGAAATATTCTTGACCTGGTTATCATTAAGGCTAAATCAGATGTTAAGAATTTTTAAATAAAGGAACTGCTGGTAAGTAATGATCACAGTGTATTGAAGTGGGATCTATTGGAAGAAATAACTGCTGTCAAGGGGAAGGATTTTTGTTTTCACAAGGGGATTACGATGGGCTTATACATCATATCAGTTCTTTTTAGCAGGACCAATTGGTAACTTTAACAAATACAAATGCTAAATGGAAAATCTTTAAGGAATTATTCTGGAAGCTACTAAGCTTTTTATACCAATAAAAAGGTATTGTTCAAAGTATTGACCAAAGTGGATCGCAAAACAAACTATGACCTTAATGTTTGAGAAGAAAGATGCATGGGACAATTGCAAATTATCAGCAGACTCAGAAACCTATAGTCAAAACCGTACAGTCCTCAGCTAAGAGTTCAAAGATTTCTTTACTTATGTTAGTAGTAAAAGGAAAGAAATGAACCATATTGGTCCACTTCATATCTGTGGTAACTGTGTTAATGATCCTGAACTGGTTGCTGACAAGCTGAAGAAGTATTTCACATTCACATGTCAGTAAGTTTTTGAAGTAGTTAGGATACCAGTTGTTCAGCTAATACTAATTGGAAATTGAATGATTTTATGATAACTGAGAAGGGACTAAAAGTGAAGGTATTAAAATTAAAAGTGAACAAAGCACCAGAAACTGATGGAATCTATTCAGTTTTAATGAAAGAAACAGCAAAAGATGCAAGCAGACCTTTAACATTTATAACAGCTGCCATAACAAAACTGTTGTAATGAGAGCATTGGATTCGGACAGTTTTCCTATAGTTTGATGATGGGCAAACATCTCTCCTATTCAAAGGGTGAAATGAGCAATACAGCCTTCTCAGTTTAACTTCTGTGCTAGGGAAATTTGTGGCATCCTTAGTTCAGGATGCAGTTTATGATCATCTGGATAGGTGTGGAGTTAAGGGAATCACAGTATGGCTTTGTTAAGTGTAGATCATGTTGTCAGTAAATAATTGATTAGTAGTAGTAGTAGTGGCATGTGATGCAAGAAAGCAAATGTATGAGCTTATGCAGCATCAGCCAAAAAAAAAAAAAAAAAAATCACACCATTCCCTCCAAATACCTGTCCAGTTCCTCCGTTCCTCCTTAAATTTATTCAACCTATCAACTTCCACAACGACAGATGGAAGTTTGTTCCAGCAATTAACCACCCGCTGGCTAAAGGCAAATTTCCGCACATCTAATCTACATCTGTCTTTTCTTAATTTGAATTTATGCCCCCTTAGGTTCGTAATCTGAACAAGTGGAAGGATCCCATCATTTTTGCTACAGTCCCACATAAATTTCATAAATTGGAATAATATAGCATTAAGAGCAAGTTTCTACTATGAATAAAGGGATATTTAAGTGATACGAAACAGTGAATAATTATAAATGGCCACTTCTCTTTGTGGACTAATGGTATGGATGAGATACAGCAGGATTTGGTTCTTGGCCCCTTACTGTTTCTAATATTCATTAATGATATTGATGTAGGTATTTCAAGTCAAATATCTAAGTTTGCCAGCAATACAAAGGTAAGCAGGGTAGTTAATGACAGTAATCAGGATGTGTTACTTCATCAAGACAGATTATTTGGATGGGCTGAGAAATGGCAGCTTAGGTTTAATAGTGAAAATGAGGCCTTGCATCTGGGTAGCATTAATCCTAGAGTAATATACCACTTGGGTACCACTAAACGCAAGATTGTAGGTAATGAAAAGGACTTTGGAGTAATACAATCTGATATGAAGTTTTTGTTGTAGACTGGTTGCTAGAATAGCTCATGAGGGTTTTTTCAGTAATATATATATATATATATATATATATATATATATCTAAATGTACATTTAGTTATATATAAATAAATAAAAATTATATATTTATGTAAATACAACTGATATATAAAGAAGCATCTCTTTATCTCTACTTTGCCAGTAGTGATAAAGAGGTGATTATTCCATTCTATAAAGCAGCAGGCAGGCCACATCTTGGATATTGCATATAGGTTTGGTGATCCAATTTTAGGAAAGATGTGGACCTGTTTTAAAGGATGTAAAAGAAGAGTGATGAGATTGTTAAGGATTGAAAGGGATATTCTTAGAGAGAGAGAAAGAGACTTTGATTTTGTAAGCTACAGTGTTTGGAAACTTAGTATCTGCAGGATGACCTGATTGAGTTGTTGTCCTTAAAAGGTTTAAATAAACTAAATACCAAGAGAATTTTTACACTTACTTAGTCATGTGATGCATATAAATTTAAATTGAGAGGGAATTGTAGACTACACTACTACTTAGTCAACAACAGCCAGTCACTCTTTAGTCAGAGTGATTGACTGTTGGAATGAACTCCCATGTACATTTGTAGAGGTTGGAAGCTTAACTAAATTTATGGAGGGATGGATAACTACTTGAAAGAAAATAGGTGAAGGAAGGAAGACAATATTGGTTATTTTATTTTATTTTTGGCTGGCATTACATAAGCTTGCTTCCTTGCATCATTTTGCTGATATATATAATAATAAATTATGTTTTGGTAATTCAATGTTTTTAACCTGAATATAAGCATTTCTAAGATGTTCCATAGATTCTTGTGAGACTAACTAAAGACCCTGTTGACATTTATAAGTATTCCAAAGGATGGGTCATCCTATAATGAACAATATGATATATATAATTCTCTTGCTCTATTTCTCTCTAACCTCCTCCCCCAAATATTTTCAGTGCATGTTTATGGTGTTTGTACACATAATTGACAAAATATAATTTAAATTGAACAGTTGAAAAATTGTTTCACAAATTTGATTATTTAGGTTCGCAATGTAGGTAGCAATCTGTGTATTGATACCAGATTCCGTGGGCAGAATGAAAGATTTGGATTAGAAAAATGCATAAAGGATTCTCCAACTCAAGGAGGAGAGCAGGTAATTATGCAAATTATTTCTCTCTCTCTCTCTCTCTCTCTCTCTCTCTCTCTCTCTCTCTCTCTCTCTCTCTCTTTCTCTCTCTCTCTCTCTCTCTGTGGAAATAGAATCTTGAAGACATTTCCATTCTCATATTACATTTATAGGGTATTATTTATATTTGAATGAATTACTCAAGCTGTTTTCAGTAATTTTCTTTTTTGGCAAATTACATTGCTTCTTTATAAACTGACATTTTACCCACCCTGTCAGTATATCACTATTTGGTGTGTTACTTTGGCAATATGTTAATAAAGCTATCATACCCAGACAAACCAATTCAGTTCAGGACATGGAGCATAAGGAGCTTTATCTTTGTTAATCTCTCTCTCTCTCTCTGTATACAACTTCGAACATACAAAAATGGAATGACTTGATAACAGAGGAGGATCATTGATTAAATTAATTACTCTTTAGGACTGATTAGATTCGGGGGGGGGGGGGGGGGGGGGGGGGCAGTTATTCAGAAGATGAAAGAAAGTTGAGTTTTGTGAATCCTGAGCTATTCACAGTGTGTTAAAGGGCATCTCACTTTATGGTAATGTCACCATGGATGGCTACATGATTGAAGTAAATACATGGTTGAAGGGAATCTCTTTCTAATAAGAAATCAGTGGAAGGCAGTTACTAAGATTTTTTTAGTATGGTAGGCGAACATCTGGTCATTGCAGGTAGGAGTTCATAAAATTACTTATTTTCTGATCTTGTTTGGATAGCATTATAAGGACATGAGATAGAAGCAAGCATAAAAAGAAACTTTCAGCAGTGGACCAGGAAGTGTCAGGTTTTCTTTTACTTTTTTTGTAACTGTTACAAACTTCAGTGTGGATTTTGACATAGTAACCTAGAGATTACCAAATATAAATATACGGAATTTATATTTATATTAGCCAGGTAATATATTTGTATATTTAATATATTTGTTCATATATTTGTTGTTAAGGCGCCTCCGTAGCCAGGTGGGAAGGAGCAGCAGTGCGTAGCACACGCTTCTTGATTAGACCGGGGTTCGAGCCCGTCACCACCAAATACGGAACATGCGGAAAGGTCAGGGAATGACCACCGCACCGGAGCAATATGGCCTTAGTTGCTAATGCTCCTAAAAACCAAATAACAACATTTGTTGTTAAAACACAGATTTATATAGAGAACAAGAGTTTAAATTGGAATGAAAAATAAAGGATTTGAGGAAGGTAAAAAAAAAGAGTGCATTAAACTATTAAGGTTAATTATGAAGGCACTGTTGGACTTGGGAGCGATTTCTGTAGATTGAGGAAGTGCCAGTGTATTACCAATACATAAAAGCAGTTCTAAGAGAAAAGTAGTTAACTATTGACCAGATAGACTGATTGCAGTGGTAGTGAAAATCATGGATAAAGAGTGCAATATAGGAACGTGTAGATAGAAATAGAGATATGAAGGATACTTGACACTTTTGCTAAGGGAAAATCATGTTTGGCTAACCTGATTGGCTATTTTGGCATAATTACTTATGAGCTTGGATGTAGGAAATAATTTTCAACATTATTTTTTTTGGATTTTAAAGCTAAAATGAGAGATTACTTTATAAGCTGGAATGTGTTGGGATATCATGGGAAAGATTCTAAGATGAAATGAAGGATGGCTGCAGGGCAGGAAGCAGAGGGTTGTGATTGATGGTTACTCTTTTAGAATGGTCTAATGTTGAAGTGGGACTCTCCCAAGGATCAGTTTTGGGGCTGTTATTGTTTCTGATTTTCATAAATGACATTGATAGGGTGTAATGTAAAAATTTGAAGATTGGGGGAGTGGTTAATAATCAACACCCAGCATTGCTTTTCAGGGCAACTTGGTTAGACTTAAGGATGTTTTGAAACGTGGCATCTGTTTTAATGAAGCAAAACTCAAGTCCTTACATGGGAACAGTAATCCCAAAATAACTTTTACACTTGGTAATGATGGATTAAAAACAGTAGAGAAAGAAAGATGGGAGCTACAATACAGGTGGACATGAAGTTCTCAGAGTAGTGTAGATGGTGACAAGGAAGGTCTGTGGTGTCCTATTGATGATTTATCACAATTTGCTTGTAGACATAAGAGGTCATAATCCCACTGTATAATGCAGTTGTCATGCTTGATCATGCCTTGGAATACTGTGTCCAAGTATAGAGACCACCCTTAGTCCTTGAAATGAAAGAAATTTTGTATTTCACAGTGGTACCTATCTTATGCTCAAAATACGTTGTTCATAGTAAAGGGATAAGGAAAAAAAAAAAAAAAAAAAAAATTATATATATATATATATATATATATATATATATATATATATATATATATATATATATATATACACGAAATACATTGTTCATGCTAAAGAGATAAGGAAAACAAGTTCTGGAGGCTAAATATGGTTTTGTCATTTTCAATGCTCAGTAAGAAAGGTAATGGACAATGAAAATCATATATCACCTCTGTTTCACCCTAAGTTGGCACCCAAAGAAAAGCCCAACTCTAACCAGTTTACAGCTGTTTTATGTAATGCTCTGACCTACAAAAAATTTTAATGTATTTTTAAGATGACTTTATAAAGTCTTTTCAAATTATGTTACTTGCTGATCGCATACTTTTTATTTCTGCATCTAGCAATTTGTGTTAACTTGGCACAAGGACGTCCGTCCAATGAAGCGTAATGTTTGCTTTGATGTATCTAGTTCTGAAAATCATGCTCCCGTTGTCTTGTGGAATTGTCATGGCATGCAAGGAAACCAGTTATGGAAATATGAAATAGTAAGAGCTATTGTTCATATTTAGTATTGTATTAGGATAATTTTATATATTTAGACGTTTGAAACATTATATTGAAAAGATGTCACAAAGAGTTTTCACTTTATGAATTTTGAACTGCCACTTGAGTATCTGTTTATGGTTATTGATTAATATAAGTAGCAAATATTTATTTCCTATTTGCTGTTTACATAAAAACAAAAAAAAAAAAAAAAAAAAAATTACTGTTAGTATCCTTCTTTGATTAGCAAGGTTAGTATCCTAATCATTCTTTGAACTATACATTTTCTTTACTGAATCAGACATTCAATAAAGAAAACATATTGCAACTGCTTTGTTATTTTAATTTTAAAAGTATGGCTTTTGAGTCTTAGTTAGCATTACAGCTAATTCCATACACAAATTCTAGTTAATGTTTGCAATGATCAAAAAAGGCTACTGTGTGACTTGACTGACAATTGGGAACTTATCCTTTTAAGTTGCTTATACTTTTGCTTCTTAACCTTTTTTTTTTTTTTTTTTTTTTTTGTATAATAGCATACAGCCAATATCTTAGTCTCATGTAACATTCCATTCCCAATGCTGATATAAAGGCTTTTTGATTTTTTTAAAGCATCACTCATGGCTTGCAGTTAGTTCTCAATGAGAGGTTATATATATATATATTTTTTTTTTTTTTTTTTTGTTTGTTTGTTTGTTTGTTTGTTATGAAATTCTGGTTTTTCATGGCTTGCTGATGCCCTGCGGTCTTAAACTCAGTATCAGAGTCCACCCATGTATTCATGCAAACAGTGTTTTGGCTAGGGTCTTTAATTAGTAGGAACTGTGGAAATCAGCAAGAAAAAGGGCCATTAAAAAGATGCTTGTCAATCTGACAAACATGTAACTATCTCTTTATCTTCTTGGGTCCAACAGGACCCAAGAAGATAAAGAGATAGAGAAAATAAAAAAGATATGAAATTTTTGGCAAATAAAACTAATAAATCATTATTCAAATATAAAAAGTAAGAAGTGCAAGGTGGCTAAAATATAAGTGGAAGAGGCTAAACAAAAATCATGGGTACATTTTGGAAAAGGTATAGAAAATAAATATTCAAAAGTGACAAGATGCTTAGGCATTTTGTCAAAAAATACCCAAATAAGGAGAAAACCGCAAGAAAGGGTAATCAAAAACAATATGGGAAAAGTTAAAACAGTAGAGAAGTATATTTTAGAAGTATGGGAAGTTTTAGCAGATTTCTTCTGAAATCTGCTAAACAAAGAAGCTGAAGAAGTCTTTAAAAAAGAGGAAAAGATTGAAATGGAGAACTGTCTCTATTATTAAGGTAGAAAAAGTAATGGAAAATATCATGTATGAAGAGGCAGGAGGTATAAATAAAATTAGACCTGAAATGCTGAAAACTAGAGTAGGAACCTAGGGAACAGTGGTTGCTTTACATTATCTAGAGGATTTTTTTTGAAGGACTAGTTCCAAAAGATTGGAACACAACATTAGTTTCACAAATGTATTAAAGGAGATATTAAAGCTGAATGTGGAAATTGAAGAGGAATTTTACTCCTTAGTGGGCCAGGTAAAATCCATACCAAGTACCTTAAAGAAGAGAGTTAGTGGTATTGTTGAATGTAATCTTGTGGAAGAATAGTCAAAGGATGCCAGGATTAAACAATCTTTCTATGACAAAAATTTCAGAAATTATAGAAAAATTATAATTTAAGTGTAAAAATTTAATATTTTTCTTGTAATTTAATAAAAGAATGTTACCGACAAAGTTTAGTGTGGAATAAAAATTTGGATCATTGAAATATGTGGATGATAATATGCTGTTAAACAGTAGCTTGAAAGACCTTTGAAAATCTCTGATATAAATTAGATGATGGTTATAGAGAATTTGACATGAAAATGAGTTACACTTTTTTGTAGCTATAACTTTATAACAAAAGTTATAAAGCTACAAATGTAGACTGAATAACTAAAAATTGGAATTAGTAATTTAGTCTATCTGAGAACAGTCTTTAATGAACATGGAAGATTAGACATGAAAATAAACAGCAGAATAATTAAAACAGGAAGCTAGTTAAAGAAATTAATCTGTAGGCATGTGATAATAACAAATATACAGTCAAAAGGTAAAAAGAAACTTAAGATATTTGAAGCAAAAATGGATGTTAATAGCATTTTAAAAAAAAAAAAAGAGGACTTATTCTGGCTAGGGCTGAAGATCCAACAGGAAATGGAATAGCATGGAGGAAATAACGAATGAAAGTTTTATAATCCAAGCACTTATTGTGTTATTATAGCAGCCTGAACTCATTTATAACAGGTTTGGTTGTTTGTAATGAGCTTGTAGAAAAAAAGAGCAATCAAGCCAACCCATCCTTCTTATTAACAGAATGACAGGTACCAGTATCCATGTGTATACATGTTACTTATGTATTTATTTTTATTAATTAGCACCTCCGTAGCCAGATGGGAAGGAGCAGCAGTGCGTAGCACACGCTTCTTGATTAGACCAGGGTTCGAGCCCGTCACCACCAAATATGGAGGATGCGGAAAGGTCAGGGAATGACCACCGCATATTCCCTGAGCAATATGGCCTTAGCTGCTAATGCTCCTATAAACCAAATAACAAACAAACATATATTAATAAAGTAATGAGAAAATATCCTTGTTTTAATCACATAGTGAACCACTTCTCACTCCTTGCATTTTTGCAATTAAGGTATTTCCATTCACATCACTCCAGTTACACTTGCTAACAAGATAAGTTACACTTGCCACTTCCTGTAGCAACAGGGTCTGTTTATTTAGGGGGAGAAAAATTATCCTTTTGATTTTGTTAGAAAAGATTGTATTTGATTCTCATTTATGTTTTAAAAAATGATTAAAAGAAAGGGAAAAAATTATTTGAGATTTTTTCCAAAATCTTAACTGCTATGATTGTGAACATAATTTATTTTTAAAGTAGTCATAATAGTAATGACCAGAAAAAAAAATTTCACTGAAAATATTCAAATACGGCAATGTTATGAACTTCTGTTGATTGGTGATATATGAAAATCAGCACTTAAGTAACATAAGAAAAAGAATGGGAATTGAATAAGGTTTTCTGTTGAGGCAAAAATTTTTCTTAAAATCTAAATAAATGCATCTAAGTCAGTCACTGGTTGGCTAAATGTAATTATACACATATTAATTATCATTGCATTTGCATAAATCACTTTTGTTTTCTTTAAAAATATCATTTGCCTTCATATTGACAACTGAAACAAACAATAGTTCCCTACTTTCAGGTAGCATTTCATTTTCCTACTTTGTAAGATGAGTTGCATTAATTTGCAATAACAGGTCTGTGATGCACTTGAAGTTCTTCAACTGACTTTGGGAAACCAAAGTGTTTGGATCCTGGAGAAATTATGGTTGCAAAGATGAAACTTAATTTACTTTAATGTAATCTGTTATGCACTTGACTGTTGTTTGAGTTAAAAATATGCTGTTATTATTATTATTCATAGTGAATGCAGTATTAAATATGATCAAAAGCTTGCTTTTAGGCTCTATTAAACTACTCTATAGAGAAACTGATAATATAATACTTTATTATTATTCATTTATAGGTAAATATTTTTTGTTTTGTTTGTTTTATTATAGGACTTTTTTTATTCTTGGCTCTTAATAGTATTTTTTAATTTTAGGCAAAACAACAGCTTCTTCATCCTATTACTGGAAACTGTCTTGATTGTGACGAGGAAAGGAGAGAACTATTTATGAGTCCCTGTGATCCTAAAAGACTAAGTCAAAGATGGAAATTTGAACATATTAATTCTAGTGCCATTGCAAACTGGTGAAACTAAATGTGAATGATAAGCAGACAATTTGATGTACTTTCTGTACTCAAGGCAGTTCCTAAGTTGAGAGTGACTATGCAGTTGCAGTTTGTCCTCAGCTGTGAAAGAGCTTTCCTTGTTCTTTGAGAATAAAAGTTACTATCAGAATAAGGATGTGCATGGAGATACAAAATGTGTTTGGCAGTGTTACGGCCAAACATCAGCATGTGAACTTGAAATAATGAGTGTAGCAGTACAGCACTTTACTTGCAAGAAAGGGGAAAAAGCATTGTAAAAAATCATTGATAAATACAGTACATACAGAGTGCCTGAATACTAATGTAAAGCTGAAGATTGATGTGTTTTATCTTTGTTTATTATTTATTCAGTTTATAAAACTTATCACTGTGCCATGAAATGCATTTCTCCCTTATAAGTTTGAACTTTTATCAATAATGAAATGCCTTTATGGTAAATGACTGTACAAAAAAAACTGAACTGTGTGTTGTGTGTATATATGTACATGTGTATGCGTATATCAGTACATATATTATATATATACATGCATCTATTTGCACTTGGCACAGCAATCAGATTATTCCATATTAAGATTTTTGATACAGCTCTTTCAAGCATTTTGTATTTTATTATGCAGATTGTGAATTGAAAGTAGGAAATGCTAGCTATTTGAAATGATGAAATAGATTGTAAATGATTAAATGTTGTACATTAATGATGGCTGGTAATTCTGGCATTTCTGAAACTGTGATTAATTTGCTTAAAATATCTCTAGATTCAAGTCAGAATGACATATTTTGCTGTAAATTTATTATATTTTTATTTTGTAGTCCACATGATGATTCCTGTATAATTTTAATAATGTGAGGGAGCTTTAGGAGTGCACTAATGAGGTTTAAGACTAGTTATATTTTTCTTCAAGAGGTGAAAAACAAAACATTGGCATGAACTATGATGCTTCAAGGTACTTTGGTCAATAACTTGTTCAGGGTTTGTGATAAATATATAACTAATTTTCTCACAATGACATAATTTTTAATGGTGCTTTGGTGTCCGAGATATTTACTAGATTATTTTCTGTGTGAATCATGTGGCAACTCAGGAAATCTGCTCTGTAAAATATTGATTTATGGGGATGTTTTACAAAATAAAGCAGAGGTTTGGTTAATTTTGTATTGATTAATTTTTTGTTTGATTTCATACAAATGAAATTTGCAATATCTCTAATTTGTTGGAATTTCATCAGAGACCAGTGATGCACTCACTTAATTTCTCTTTAAACATGAAGGAGAAAAAATTTGTGATCAGGTCTTTGATGATATTAAAGTTAGGGGGTCTTTTTTTGGCACAAAAAACATTTCAATATATACAGTAAAGATTGTGCTGCTTAAATTTCTTTAAAAAAATACTGCTTATGATGATGGCACTTTACTTTTAAAAAAAAGTAAAGGATTTTTTTTCTTCATATCCGGTATAATTTTGAATGGAAAGCATATGGCTTCCATCCTATTCCTTAGTCCTGTATTTCTCTACCTATGGTTTGGAAACCGAACTTTAGTCATCAACTTGTAATGGGTCATGTGAAATTCTATACGAAGCTCAACGAATAAAAATAACAACGGCAAACTAAATTGAAACATTATATGAAAAATTAAATCATGATGTGAGTTGCAAAAGTCATAAACAGTATTTTTTGGTAAATATTTTAGGATGTCGTTATTTCTGGAATGTTACAGGATATACTTGTATTAAGTCACGAATATAAATAAGTTATGTCCTAAAAAGATTGAGAATTGCTGCCTTAGTAACTAATGGTAAATTAAATTTTTAGCACATAATTATGGCCATTTGAAATACAAATAATAATTACTGTGTAGGTGGGTGCTGAATGAATATAATCATTGCTAAATACCCCTTTATTGGCTAGTGTTAAGTAAAAGTTTCAAGGAGAAAGTTTATCAAAATCTAATTCATGGCAGGTTTGGCTACAAAACAACTCAAGCACAGTATGTAGCAAAGAAGTCCAAATGTAGTTAGTGTAAAAAGGAGGCTTGCCCCGATACAGTATCTAATATATTTAGTATAGATAATAAAGTTCCTTATTTTCCAGGAGATATGATGCATCAGACCATAACACACCCATGTTTTAGAAGGAAAATTTTGGGAAAAAATGTTCTTTTGCATATATTTTAAGCACAAATTCTTATGTATGTACAAGTTAGTGCAATAGCATCATTTCTGTACGTGACCAACTACTTAAGTAGTTATGAGTTGGCCTCATTTAAGTATATCTCATATTGTGAATACCTTCAAAATGAGTTATTATGATATTGCACTACCTCAAATAAGTAACTACCTCAAATGGTGAACATAGGAGAAGACTATTGTTACTTATTCTCGGCAGATACCACCACCCATACGGCACCATTGGTGGGTGGGCAGGTACCCTGGTGTTGCAATGATAACCCAGTTGCAAAGTATAACTGGCGCCTCCGTAGCCAGGTGGGAAGGAGCAGCAGTGCGCTGCACATGCTTCTTGATTAGACTGGGGTTCGAGCCCGTCACCACCAAATACGGAGGATGCGGAAAGGTCAGGGAATGACCATCACATATCCCCGGAGCAATATGGCCTTAGTTGCTAATGCTCCTAAAAACCAAATAACAAACAACAAATTAGTAACAAAGTATAACTCCACAATATGAGAGATGCTTGATGGTGTAAGGTAATTTAGATTACAATGTAATTTAGGGCTAGAGCCTCGCATTACAGTAGAACTTAACTTATGTACAAGTTAGTGCAATAGCATCATTCTGTACATAGCCGACTACTTAAGTAGTTATGTTGTAACACAAATTCTTACTAAACAAAATATCAGCATAAAACAAAACTTTTACTTTTCATATAATGTCAATAATGCATTGTTGGCATTGTCACACTTGTCAGGACATTAAGGATATTTGATTGATGCTTCCATATATTTGGTCCACATCATGTGCATGAATACTTTAAAGGGCTTGTTAATTCAGATGTTATTAGATGGCTACAGTTGGCTAAGGCATCCTGGAATTACAGCTACATAATTTCAGGAGGCAATGGTCTCTTTTTTTTTTTTGCTGCTTTTGTTATGTGTAATTTGAAATGGTCACACAATAAAAGAGCTAGTTTTTTAAGAAGGCTACCTAGGCATTTTAACCACATGACAACATTTCTAAATGACTAAAGATATTGCTGCATACACCTAGTATACCTTCAGATCATAAGGTCCAGGTGAATTTTTGGTGGCATTTTTCATAAAATTTCCAAAGAGTTCATTTTATAGTCATCCAGCAAATTTAGTACATAATATACATGAACAGGAGCAGCAACAAAATGCTCGTGTACTGCCATATTATTTTAAAAATGTAATATATAGTGTATAAAATCAGCAGACTTTCTCAACGTAATTAGTATAAACTGTGAAATGTTTAAAAGACTTGGCAGTGGAAAGAAGGAATATAATTAGGTTCTAGGTCTGAAAGCACAAAACTAAAGAGGTGTTTACTGGTTTATATAACTGTCTAGTTAGTGTGCAACAACAACAGTATGAACAGGGAATGGTTGAAAATATAAAACTTAAATTTTATTCTTAATTCCAACTTTGATATTATTATGCAGTACAATGTAAAGTTTTTATTTTATTAATATTTTTGCTAACAGTAAATGATTCTCTCTCTCAAAACATCATATGAAGTAACAGTTTTGGTCCTTGAGGTTGTCACAGACATTCTCTCAGATATGCCAGACAAGCTTGCTACCTGGTAGTCTAAAACGCTGATAGAACTGATATTTGGGTGACACTCAAGTCAAGTGGACCCAATTTCGGCGAAGTCCGGACGGTCTGTGACAGCCAAATCCTCTGCTTCCACCTTCACGATAGTGGGACTGTTAGTAATCCTGGGAATAACCTCCATGCACAAGTACATGGTGGGTGACCACCCAGGTGTGAACCAACGTGAGCAGGGGTCGAGGTGTGGCGCCCACACCACATGGAGGAACGCCGACCCTCTGTTACCAGGAAGTACTAGGTGGTAGATGACTCTCATCAACCAGTGAAATACCACCACTCTGCTTATTGGAAGTTTGAAGTGGTGGAACCCATGTTTAGTCTCTAGAGCTAAGTTCCAGTCAACCCTTCCCTATCTCTTCCATCCTGCAGTATGATTGATGACTTTTGAGGTTATGATGAACGTCGTGGCGAGATCCAATATTCCTTACATGTCGAGGGTACAGCTCGAAAACGGTGTTCGCAGGCTGGCTGCTAGTTAGTACACCGGACCGAACCTATTGGTAACTCTCTAGGAGGCTTCTGGATCAGCTAGTGTATAATCTTGCTACCTCTACTCTGCCAGATAGTGACTGGAGGGAGTCCGAATAGTGTGTATGCGGGGAGCATTGTCGAGGCCACGTTATGTCAAGGATCTGGGTATATTCTTACCACGTGTACGCCATATCCAAAAATTTCATTACTTCATACAGCATGTCCCACTCACTTTTTCTTACCATTGAATACACCATGAATTGTCAAACTAATAGAGCAAGCTTATCTGCAAAAAGATCTAAACCTCCCAAGCACTTCCTAATTCATTTCACAAATATACATGGTCTCAGTTCTAATCTCAACGATGTCCATTTCCACTTGCAGTCTGCCAAACCCCATGTACTTTTTCTGACAGAATCTCAGTTATCGGTTGATTCAACTACTGCTCATCTCAGATGCCCAAATTATTTGCTGTATGATTCCTTTCGCCTCAAAGGTGGTACTTGTGCATATGTCCGTTCTAATATTCTCTGTCAGAGACTTGGCAATTTGGAATCTCCTCTCTTTGATCTTCTCTGGCTTAAAATCTCTCTACATCATTGTGTCAAATTCATCTGTTGTCTCTACTGTTCTCCCAACTCCACTAATCACTTGGAGCTCTTTGACTTCCTCTCTTTGCAACTTGACTTTCTCCAGGTCAACTTTCCTAACAGTGAGGTAATTTTCCTTGGTGATTTTAATGTTCACAACTCCAGCTGGCTTCCATTTTCTAGTCACACAGAGCCAGCAGGTCGAGATGCTGAGGCTTTTGCAATTATTAATGACCTAGCACAGATTTTTCATTTACCTACAAGAATACTGGACAATCCTAATCATACAGCCAA
Source organism: Mastigoproctus giganteus (assembly GCF_048544385.1). NCBI lineage: Eukaryota > Metazoa > Arthropoda > Arachnida > Uropygi > Thelyphonidae > Mastigoproctus > Mastigoproctus giganteus. The sequence continues at coordinate 49,573,894 of NC_143575.1, forward strand.
TACGCTTGATCTTTTTCTCACAAACAAACCTAAGTACAAGGTCGAAGGGAGAGCTCCTTTAGGCACTTCAGATCACAACTTGGTGATTGTCTCTTCTCCAATGGAACCTTTATCTCATGGCTATTCCCAACCTCGTGTTGTTTGGCATTACAAGAATGTAAAATGGGATAACCTGCAAGACTTCTTTTCCTTGGTCGGATTACTATTTCAAAACGTCTGATGTCAATGTTTGCTCAGATCGTGTCAGTGAAATTATTCTTGCAGGAATGGAATCCTTTATCCCACACTCCACTTTAAAATCTCGTCCTTTATCTAAACCTTGGTTTTCCAATAAATATGCTAAGGTTGTTCAACAGAAGAATGTTGCATATCGTAATTGGCTTGTTTCTAATTCTTCAGTGTTATTTTCTGCCTACACCAAAGCTCGCAACAATTGTAAAGCAGTTATTAATCAGTCCAAACTAGAGTTTGAACAGACTAAGAGTAGAAAACTTGCTTCTTTCCCTAATGGTAGCCGAGCATTCTGGTCTCTTGCCAAAGCTATTGGCCGCAACTTTTGCCCATCTCTGCTCCCACCTCTATCAAAACCAGATGGTTCTGTTGTGACTTCAGCCAAGGATAAAGCTGACCTGCTAGCATCCCATTTTTCTTCCAGCTCATGTATTAATGATCTTGATAAAACACCTCCCACCATTCCCAACACACTCCATTCAATTCGCCGACCGGGCTAGCCGAGTGGGTAAAGTACCTGCCCGGCAACCCAAAGGTCGCGGGTTCGATTCCCGCCTCGGGCTTGGATCAAAGTACTGCAAAAACCTTGGGAGGTGCAATATGGCCACAGAAGCCGATGCGCCAACAACTACCAAATCAAAAAAAAAAAAAAAAAAAAAAATCCTGATGGTATTTCTCCACTTGTTCTCAAAACCTGTGCTCCTGAACTTACTCCTATTCTTTGCCGCCTTTTTTCACTTTCTTATTCCAGAGGTGTTTTTCCTTCTGCTTGGAAATTTTCTCATATCCAGCCAGTTCCTGAAAAGGGTGACAAATCCCTCCCATCCAATTATCATCCCATTGCAATTACTTCTACTCTTTCTAAAGTAATGGAGAAATCAATTAACCGCCAACTCTTAAACTACCTAGAAACCTTCCGTCTGATCAACGATCGCCAGTATGGATTCCGTCAGTGTCGATCCACTGGTGATATTCTGGCTTACGTTACCCATCTATGGACTAATTCAATGGAATGGTTCGGTGAAACACAAGTAGTTGCTCTTGATATCTCAAAGGCTTTTGATCGTGTTTGGCATAAAGGTCTTCTAAACAAGCTTCCATCTTATGGTTTGCCAACTGTTTTTAGTAATTGGTTATCCAGTTTTCTCTCTGATCGTTCACTGAGGGTGATGGTTTTTCTGTTTATACTCCGGGACGACCAAACGGTCAGAGGAGTTTACAAGATACACAGAATACAAGAAACAGCACTGTATTCAGCAGTCACGGGCTTGAACCCCGGTCACTCAAGGCACGTGTACTTATGCACCCGCACGCCTGACCACTAGGCTACGGCGGCCTCCAGGGTGATGGTAGATGGCTCTCAGTTCTAACTTCTCCACTAATGCCAGTGTCCCCCAAGGTTCTTTCCCCCACTCTTTTCCTCTTGTATATTAATGACCTTCCATTGACTGGAAATCCTATCCATAGTTTTGCCGATGATAGCACATTGCATTCCACTTTCCAATTTGAGAAACCTTGCCCTGCTCAATCAGCTTCAACTTCTCGAAAATCTGCTACCAGTTCCTTAAATGCCGAGCTTCAGGTAATTCTCCAGTGGGGCAAAGACAACTTAGTTGATTTCAACCCTTCTAAAACTCAGTCTTGTCTTATATCTCGCAAAAAGGATTCTTCTGCTCCTATGCTTCTCTTTAATGACACTCCGATTTCCAGGCAAAATGATATATATCTTTTGGGGATTACCCTGACTTCTAATCTCTCTTGGCACAAGCACATTACAAATATTGCTTCCTCTGCATCTAAAAAAGTTGGTTTTCTCTTTTGCTCTCGGCATTAGTTTTCTTCCAAACAGCTGCTCACGCTGTATAAATCGCAAATCCACCCTGCCATGGAATATTGTTCCCACATCTGAGGTGGTGCCCCCAAAACCTCTCTCAGGCTTCTTGATTCCATTCAGAAGAGAGAGGGCAGTTAGGTTAATTAATGACTCATCTCTAACAGAGTCTCTCCACTCTGTGTCTCATCGATGCACTGTTTCTGCTGCAAGCCTTTTCTATACATACTTCCATGGGCACTATTCTTCTGAATTGGCTTCTATAATTCCCTCTCTCTCTTTCAAAACAGTCTGAACACGTGCCGCCAACATCCATTTACTGTCCAACTTCATATCCACAGAACCAACTTTTCATCTTCCTTATTTATTCATTCAACTGCCATTTTCTGGAACAACCTTCCTTCATATGTATTTCCTGAAAATTACAATCTACAGAAGTTCAAGTCCAATGTCAACAAATATCTTCTTTCATCTTCTCAACCTCCAACCCAAGCATGGTACTAAGTACTATAGGTTCTAATACCTCGTGTTTGGTGTTCACATAAAAAAAAAAAAAAAAAAAAAAACTCCATCTACTATACAACTAGATCTTGGGGTAGTAAGGTATATGCAAAAAAAAAGAAACCCAAATCATGTGGAAATTTACCATAGTAGTGGGTATTTTTTGACTAGCATGGTCCCACAAAAATATTTTTATGCCTAAACTTTTCCAATTAAAATGAATTAATGATGAAGATCAAAAGGGAATACAACACCTCCTGGAGGAATACTGAAATTCACACTGATGTAATTCTAATAGATATTTATGTTTTAAGTGTATAAAATACACCAAGCAGCTAATCACAGATTCTGTTGCTTGATCAAGTCCTGCCAACATTTTCTGCCTTTAAGAGACTGACTTTAAGAGAGAACAACAGTTATTTTTGTCTGTTTTATTCAGTTACTGCTGGCAGCAATAGGTTCTAGGTAGTTTCCTCTACAGCAGTAAAGGCAGTTTCTGTAAACTTTAGATCAGGAAATTGACAGTCTACAATCAAGTTGTTTTATTTTCAAAAGGAGCTGCTTCACCATTTTGAAGTAATGCTGATTAAGGATTTAATTATAGCAATATTGCCTATTTCCATTCTCTTCTCTTTTTTTTTTTTTTTTGTTATTTTTCTTTAAATTATACCAAAATAATTTTGGGGACCCCTTCCGTAACACCACTTATATTCCTTAGCTATGACCTCTTTAAAAACAAGGTAACATTGAAAATATATATCTGAAATGTCTGTCAGCCCTTAAATGATGGGCTCTTCCATGTCAGCACCCAATACATAGATATTCCATCCTGCCACCTGCTTGTTAAAGATCTGCAGTTTTCTTCCTATAGAAGCTGGAGGAATTCTCTACAAACAAGTTTCCTGCTGTAGCTCTAGTTAGCCCAAACTAAAAAAAAAAAAAAAAAAAGTAATAAACCTTGTCTCCCAGTGGAGATTTTGGTGACGATTACACTTGATAATTGTGCTGTAGACCAGGGGTCGGCAACCTTTTTTGAGTGAAGAATCATTTTTTATCTAATTAAAAAAAAAAAAAAAAAAAGATATTCCAAAGAACCTCAGCTCGAGCTGGGAGGGGTGGGGGAGTTTTTTAAGAAATGGAATAGTGGGAAGGTGTTTTATTAAAAAAATATATTTTTTGAAATATTATTTATTAATACTGAAAAACTGTAACAAACATCCAGTTAGGTACAAATTAATGTGACTTTTGCTACTAACTTCTTGAGCGAATCTCTCAACATCAGGCGAGTATTTATGCCGTAATTTTCATCTGTAAACTTGCTGAGAGACTCTCATTGTCCAGACAGTTTCTTGATTTATTTTTAATATAATTCATGTTCAAAAATATTTGCCCACAGAAGTTCATCAAACCAAAAACTGAGATAAGTCCAAACACAAATACTGTCAAATTTATATACATGTCCAGTAAGCTACTCCACGCATTGTACATAATTTGGTCTTGCTTTTTCAACCCATCTGTTGCCGTCCATTTTGTTGCTTCTCTTCTTTCCTTTCTGCTGCAGTAGGTACTACAGCAGAAAGGAGAAAAGCTTTTGTAGCACCTTTCAAATGTGCACTGATAATCAGCTCTGGAAGTCTGTGGGATCCTGTCAATTTTCTAAAGCAGGTGAACTCATTTGGTCACTAGTTGGGTCACATAGCTTACTTTGACCAACTTGAACAGCTTGTCTAATTTGAATATCTTACTGGCATGTACAAAAGTTGTTTTTAAATAAATTTACCACTGAGTGAATTGTATAAATGTAATTTTTTAACCTCCCATTATTATTTGAGAAGTACTTTGTCACATTTTTTTGTGAAGGGTTCAGAGATTTTGCCAGTGCAACTCAGACCTTGAGGTATCAGTGTAAAATTGTGTATCCTGTGGAATGGTGATTTCTACCTGGTGGAATGATTCTTCAGCACAGTGCACAAGGCACCTCCGTAGCCAGGTGGAAAGGAGCAGCAGTGCATAGCACACGCTTTTTGATTAGACCGGGATTCAAACCCGTCACCACCAAATATGGAGGATGCAGAAAGGTCAAGGAATGACCACAGCATATTCCCAGAGCAATATGGCCTTAGTTGCTAATGCTCCTAAAAACCAAATAAAAACATAACAGTGCACATCAAAATTGTAACTTGTAGTTGTTTCAGGAAGTGTTCTTATCCATTTCCATAAAATTCAGATCTGTTTCCTCTAACTATTACGTCAAACCACTGAAGAAACATACAGGAGATGAAAGATTTTGATCAAATGCTGAGGTGAAAAATGCGATTTGTTTATGGATTGATTAACCAAAATCCGATTTTCACAGAAACAATATAAAATTGTTTCTGTGGGATAAGTTGTTTAATATAAAATTGTTTCTGTTGGGATAAGTGCTTCAACATGTATAGTTATATAGAAAAATGGTACCAATAGAAAAAATAGTCAAAATGAACAAACCATATACACTATATGATCAAAAGTATTCTGATATACAGATTGCAAAAAGGAAATTTAATTGGTAAACCTAATATGTAGCAGGGCAATCTTTGGCTTGTAGATGTTTGGCCAGAATTTTCTTTTATTATTCCTGAAAAGTGACTTCCAAATTTTGTTTGGAAGAAATCAGCTATGGTCCTGTATAATCTGGCTGAACAATTTGTTAAATATTAAGCGAGTTGAATTCCAGACTTTGAACCAGCCGGCCAAATTTTTGGTGTCATCCACAAACCAGTCCTGTATATGACCTTTGCTGTATATGTTGTTATATGAATACTAACATAACAGTATCAGTGCATACACAGGACCCATCTTTATAGTAGTAGCATGTAACTGTTCAAAATGTCCCACTAGGTCATTGATATCATAGTTACATGCACAACTGCCAATGGACCAAGCCTGAACAACCTGACAGTCTTGTGCATTCAGATCATTGCCACTAAATTTCATGGTTGAGAGAAAGTGCTCTCTGGGAAATCTCCACACTCAAACATTTCCATCAGAATGAAACACTATGTAGGGAGATTTGTCACTCCATAGCATCTACCACTATTCTAGAGTTGTACATTAGTTGCATTGCCACTGAACCAAAGATTATGCCCCTTGCTACAGATGGCTGATGTACTGACGAATATTGCTGTGGCCTCTTGGACCTGCTCCATGATGTTTTCCCAAGACATGCATTTTGTGTGACTTGATTTGTCCCATGCCTTTTTATTTTTCACTGAGATATCGCAGAGTCTCATCTTTGAAGAAGAACATCTACCAAGGTGGGTTTTGGAAAGTTCAGACAAGTCGCAGTTGCACACACAGAAAGCTTGCTGATGTAGCATCCAGCCACAGTTGAAAGTCTAAGTTCTGATCCACAACCTACACTGGCTTCTAAAATAATACTGCTCACAGGTAGACAGACCCATGGGGTTTATATTGGTATGTCTCCACCAAAGGACAAGTATTAATACTTGTAGTCCTTTGGTTATTACAGTTTCAAAATGCAACTGTGCTTGTGGAGCCCTCATGGGTAGTTCAGTATAATCACTGGCCGCTCCATGAGGGGTACAAAAGACCCGAGTTCGAATGTCATTAATGATTCAAAGATTTTTAGGGGTCTTTTTCACAACATAGCTGAGTTAGTCGGTCTCAAGTGAGGTAGCATTGTTTTTTCTCCTGAAAACTTGAGTTTTTCGTCCAGCAAATCGACTACAGAACACATGCAATTTACAGACATATATAGTGCAATATAGCCTAAGTTGCACATATGCCTAAAATCCTACATCATCATGTTTATGGAAAATTGTATGATTTAAGGAAACTTACTCTGATCATCCCTCATTTAATAAAGTCACAGAATACTGTGCTCATTTGCTGAATTTATATTTAAAGACTAAATGCACAAGGCATAATTCCATATAGATTTAAATTAACTGTATAATATTGGTGTATATGCACCATATACACCAATCCATAAAATTAAACTATGTACGTAGTGTAAAGGCATTGTTTTAATTATATCTTTTATTGCAGCTACCTTCACAACACGATACCAGATATTGCACTACTTTGAATAAGTAACACTTCTCTAGTAGAGAAGTCTACTGAGAGAAGATAATGTGAGATATAATTAAAACGATGCTTTTACACGATGAACAATTGTACAGAGAAATAGTGGGCTAGTAAATCAGAATGTCTTATAATGGGGGATTTTAACTTCCCAGATACTGACTGGAACTTGTGGGTTGGTCACTCACATGCTAGTAAGACTTTTGTGGATTTATTGAATGATTCTTTTCTGCAGCAACATGTTCGAGAGGCAACCAGAGAGGGTAATACTCTTGATCTCGTTATCAGCAGTGATCATTCGTGTATTAAGAATTTGCAGATAAAGGAACCACTAGGTGGCAGTGATCAGTGTACTGATGTGGCATTTACTTAAAGATATAATTACCATCAGGGGTAAAGGAAAGGGTTTTTGCTTCTGTAAAGGTGAGTACAGTGGTCTCACAGTTTTTAAATTCTGTACAGTGGGATCAACTGACAATGTTACCAATAGTAAATTCTATTGGTAACATTGGAGGCATTCAAGGAATTAATCGTGAAAGCTACTAAAAGTTTCATACCTATTAAGAAATATTGTTCAAGGTTTAGGCCTATATGGTTATCAGACGAACTAATGAGACTCGTGAGAGAGAGAAGAAAAATGCATGGGATGCATATAAATTATCAAGCGACTCAGAAGCCTATGGCAGATATAAGCTGGTCTGTAATCAGGTCACAAAGGAGGTTAGGCAAGTGAAGGCAGATTACGAGAAATCTTTGGCAAAGGATGCTAAGAAAAACAGCAAGGATTTCTTTACTTATATAAACTCTAAAAGGAAGGGGATGAATCTGATTGGTCCACTTGATATTGATGGTTCGACTGTTGATGATCCTGCTCAGATAGCAAACAAACTGAATGAGTATTTTGCATCGACATTCACACGTGAAGAGTTATTAAGGTTTGAAAATGGCAGAAGGTTATCAAATTGTAGCAGGGTACTTAATGATTTTGTAATAACTGAGAGAAAAGTGGAGGAGAAATTGTTGAAGTTAAACATAAGAAAGGCACCTGGGGTGGATGGGATCTATCCAGTTATATTAAAGGAGGTGGCAAAGCAACTAAGCAAACCCTTAGCCATAATTATGAGAGCATCCTTGGACTCGGGGGAGGTCCCCACGGACTGGAGATGTGCAAATGTATCCCCAATTCACAAAGGGGGATCGAAGGGTGACACGAGTAATTACAGACCAGTTTAACTTCTGTTCCGGGTAAAATAATGGAGTCACTGGTTAAAGAGGCATTGCAGAATCATCTAGACAAGACTGCAGCAATAATTCAGACACAGCATGGGTTTGTTAAGGGAAAGTCTTGTTTGACAAATTTGAGAAGACATTATGATGTGGTTACAAAGGAACTGGATGCAAAAAATAATTTTGATATCATATATTTGGATTTCAAGAAAGGTTTTGACACTGTTGTGTATGGAAGACTATTGTACAAATTGGAGCAGAATGGTATTAAGGGTAAGTTGCTACAATGTATAAAAAGATGGTTGAGTGGGAGAAGACAGGGTGGTAATCAATGGGTGCTGCTTTTCGTGGACTAATGTTATCAGTGGAGTCCCACAGGGTTCGGTGTTGGGTCCACTGTTGTTTTGTATATTTATCAATGATATTGATGAAGGTATATCAGGCTTAGTGTCGAAGTTTGCAGATGATACAAAGGTTGGCAGGATTGTTAATGGCAGTGTGCTACTGCAACAGGATCTAGAAAATTTAGGCGATGGGCTAACTGAAGTTTAACCTTGACAAATGCAAAGTACTGCATATAAGTAGAAGTAACCCCAGAGAAACGTACAAACTGTGTGGTACTACACTAAAGGTGGTAGAAAATGAAAAAGACCTGGGAGTAATTGTGCAGTCAGATATAAAGTTTTCTGAGCAATGCAGACAGGCTGTCAGGACAGGTCATGGGGTTTTGTCAAATGATATATAGGAATTTTGCTAGCAGGGAAAAGGAGGTGATTGTCCCTCTGTATAAGGCAATGGTCGGGCCACACCTTGAGTACTGCGTACAGGTCTGGAGGCCTCATTTTAGGAAGGATGTAGATTTGCTTGAGCATGTACAGAGAAGAGCAACATGATTGGTGAGGGGAATGAAGGGATCCTCTTACCAAGAGAGGCTTAAGTTCTGCAAATTGCAGTGGCTGGAGACTAGGCACCTGTGCGGTGATCTGGTTGAGGTGTATAAGTCCTTGAATGGGTTGAACATGCTGAATTCTGATGGGATCTTTCCACTTGTTCAACTTACGAACCTAAGGGAGCATAAATTCAAATTAAGAAAAGACATGTAGAATAGGTGTGCTGAAATTTGCCTTTAACCAGTGAGTGGTTAATTGCTGGAACAAACTTCCAGCTGTCGTTGTGGAAGTTGATAGGTTAAATAAATTTAAGGAGGAACTGGATAGGCATTTGGAGGGAATATTGTGGGTTTTTTTTTTTTTTTTTTTTGCTTTCTTGCATCACGTGCCACTACTACAACAACACTATATACATAACAAATAGATATTTATTTAAAGTATACCCAGTATAAAATAAAATAAAATAAAATATATACTATATTATATAGTTAATTTAAACCCATATGGAATTATGCCCTGTGTATTTAGTCTTTAAATACAGTATCATTCTGCTCACCATTTGGCATCTCTCCTATTGTGGAATTAACTTCACAACTGTGATAACATGTTTGCATTACCAGGGTACCAGTTCACCTCACCGATGATAGGCCAGCAAGCCTTGAAACGGTGCCGTCTGTGGGGAATATTGACGGGGATCTTACGCGTTGCCTATTCGGGGGATTCGTGAGTGTTTAGGTCAGTGAGTGAGTGAAAGGAGTAACTGCCCTTTCCTCTTTTGATGGCATTTCTTCCTCTCCTACTATCACTTTCCTACACCTGTTTGCTTTCCTAACTCTAATAGAGACAGTATAAATTACATTACTCAAAAATTGCATATTGCAATTTTTGAGTAATGTAATTTAGAATTCTAATGTAGGGGAATATTGACGGGGATCTTACGCGTTGCCTATTCGGGGGATTCGTGAGTGTTTAGGTCAGTGAGTGAGTGAAAGGAGTAACTGCCCTTTCCTCTTTTGATGGCATTTCTTCCTCTCCTACTATCACTTTCCTACACCTGTTTGCTTTCCTAACTCTAATAGAGACAGTATAAATTACATTACTCAAAAATTGCATATTGCAATTTTTGAGTAATGTAATTTAGAATTCTAATGTACAATGTGCCGCTGGTTATGCACACCTCAAAGGACGACAATATTGCTTGTATTAAAGAAAAAAAAAGCGCCAAGTTTACTGTTGTCTATCTATTTTGTTATAGCCATCATGTTGTTGTTTTTCTCTGTTATCTCGATTTCATCCTGATTACTACCATCTTTCCTTTTGGGGATTTGCAGGTTGAACGATAAAAGTAAATGCGTCACAAGTCCAACTCGAAAGGAAGTACTGATGTCCAGATATGAGAATGGCTGCTATTAATCCCGTCTAACCACGTAGATAACGCTAAAGAGCAATTGCACTGAAAGTGCACAAAACATTTTCGGCCGTTCGCTCAATACATCAGTGTTAGCAACAACGGAAACATTAATGGTTTTATCTTGAAGGATAAGAGCTAAATAACCTGTTTTACTGAAGATTTTTGATAATAACAAGGAAACTTTCGTGATAACGTATCCAAAACAATGGATTGAAAAATACATTTTTCTTTTTTAGTAAATTTAGTCATGCAGCTTACTAAACTGTTATTTAGAGGATAATGTCATCAGATAAGATTTTGAATTGCTTCACTTTCGGAAATAATTTCATCAGAAACTTGAGTCTGTGGGAAAATAAAAACTAAGCTTCTAAAAAAATTATATTAAGGGTTCACGTTTCATTTATGCTTAACCACAGCTAAGGGATTTATGACAGTTCATCACTACCACAGCCAGTGTCAGAGGCTCTGGGCCTGGCTGTGGCGGTGATAAGCCATTTCATGGCCTCCCGCTTAAGTTATGCTTTAAATTTTAGTTTATTTCTCTGATTTGGCCTTAGAGAATGTATTTTATCCCTGGCATCGGAAAAGTTCATGCAAACTTGACCATAGCACTAATGAGACAAAAAAAGGGATGCGCTGTATACATGTTTCTTATAATGATTGTGTAGCTGTGATCATTTAAATATGTTTAAATGATCGCCTTTTCATATTTAAATAATTAAAAGAGCCTTCTAAATATATAAAATTTCTCTATTTAAAATACATAGAAATAGAACTCAGGGATGCTTCCAGACGTTGCACATAGAAGCAGCTTCTCGATAGAATTTTAGGCAGATAAAATTATAGGCTTGGGTTATTTAGAGTTATCACAGAGGTAACCAATATCACGAGGTGTCTGTATATCATGTATATGGCCCTCGCGGTAGAACAGTTGGTAGATCGCCATCCTCGCCACACCCGGGTGGGAAAAGACCTGCGTTCCCGTCGATGACGTGAGGAATTTTTTATTATTATTATTATTAGCCATATGGTTCAAGGAAGCCTGAAGCTTATGCTGAACCAGCAAAAAAAAAAAAAATTCCCCGAGTTACCCTGAGAGAGAGAGAGAGAGAGAGAGAGAGAGAGAGAGTAAAAAGGAATCATCAAGAAAAAGAAGAATGATGATATCCAGCTCAGGACCCTGGGTGCGCCAAGCCCATACTCACCAGACGTGAGCCCCCGGTTTTATAGGCCTTTTTCACAAAATGGCTGAGTTAATCAGTCTCAGGCGAAGGCAGTATGGTTTTTTTTCTCCTAGAAACTCGGGTTTTTCGTCCAGTAAACAGAAAATCGACCACAGAACACTGACACACTATACAAGGAGAAATGTGGCCTTAATCGCTAATGCTCCTGAAACCCTCTAATAAAAGAAAGAAATAATATCATGTATATGCAGAACCAAATTTAAACTTGTTGTAGCCCTAAGCTATAACATGTAGTAAGCCCTGCCCCCTCCACCAAATAAATTTGAATTGAAAATAAATTAAATGGGCTGTACAATTAAATAGCCTTCGATAGGCATACAATGTGTATTATGAAAAAGTAAGTTACATTTGTGCATATTCTTTATTAACTAATGTTAAATAAATAATATAATTTAAAATTATAATATATAAATTATATGTATGTATATCAAAAATATTGTTCCTTGCACATTTTCTTTGGTTTTTGTGGAAAGAAAAATAGATAACGGATAAAAATCAGTAAATGGTAGGACGTTCTCGTTCTACCATTTACTGTTGTTGGTGTCGGCAAGCGAGCCACTTGAAGTAATACTTGATTAGCGATTAAGGGAGAGAGGCCCTTTGTAATTTGAGGCCATAAGCTGCAACTTGTTTAGCTTATGTGTGAATCCGATCCTATACAATATATCGGTATAAATCGTATGTTTTCAATGGTTGGTTTAACTTATTTCGTGGGGAAAAGCCCGGGTTGCTGGGACAAATTGAAAGCAGTCTTCTCTACCGACGAAATTGTCCAAGGTGTGAATAAACCTTAGCCGGCGATGGGAATCGAATCTGGGTTTCACCACATAGTGTGAGAACACAACAACGCCACTTACTGCTCTATCCCAGAGGATATCATAACACTATTTTATTAAAAATATTTTGACATCATCATCATGTTTTGAAAATCGCAATTTTTAATGAACAAATTAATAAGTTGAAAATCCACCCTTGGCTCTAATGACGGCATCGATTCATTGTGGACTTTCAACCAGTTTCTTGTAGCAGGCAGCAAGAATTTGTATTCATCCCTATAGTACAGCTATAGAAGAGTGGGTGTGTTGGCTGCACTCTAATCTGGTTTTCCAGTTCATTTTAAAAGTACTGTATTTGATTGGATTTAGCTCTGATCTCTTCCGGAATATTTCAATTCAGAAACAAGAACGGCATCTTTCTGGTGATTTCGATTATTAAGCGTTGTTAATTTTAGTACTTTTGTAAAAGACAATTAGTGTAATGTGATGTATGAAAGCCACCGGTACTCGCTTCAAAACTGAGAAGTTTTATTATCTATAAATCTTGCCAGGTACATGTAGCACTACACCAGTATTTTTTTTTTTTTCCCAGCATGGATTTAATGCGTATTAGTAAACAGATAATTTTACTGAGATATGGTAATTATTATGCATATTTTAAATTTGTACTTTATTTTTATGGTAACTATTATTCATTAATTTTGTCCTATTTTAATTTTTTTCCCCTTAGTTTTGGATAGTAATATGCTTACTACCCATAATGCTTATCTTATGGTAAAATAAGTGATTTGTAGCAGGTGCCCCCACGCGAATGTTATTGTATTCAGATGTGGAATTTAGAAGAAAATTTAAGTATTAATGTGTTTTTTTGAACCAGTTACGAAGACTTTCCACTGAAATATGTAGAGGTAGGTAGCCTGACAGTGCTAGCAAAGTATAATTTACATCTTATTGTCTGTACTAAAGGAAAAAGTTTATTTTTACAGTGCATTTCTTATATTTACCTAAATTGTCTGTAAGCCTAATGACTTCTGGTGTATAACAACCAGTCCGACCAATTACGAAGTGCCTGTAATGGGAACACAAAAATTATTAATTAATTTATTATTATTATTTATCCATTTGCTGTAGACTAAATTTTAACTTTGATTTCTTTTTAGATTATAACTCTTTTCGTCATTCTTTTCTGTATTAAAAATATAAATTCCTTACGATTAATTAACAAATGATATTTTTTTTTTTTTTTTTTTTGAAGATAGCTTGCTAATGATTGTTCTGAATGCGTGAAGAATTTTATGGTTAGTTTTGGATTTTGATTCCTTCTTCTCTGTATGTTTTTTTTCACTCACGCTAATGGGTGAGCATATCGAGTCCTCTTCTTTTCAGTAGAGAGATAGTACTGTATTACCAGCCAGCAGGTGCATTACTGATCGATATAGAAGTACACTCTTGAGCCTGCCGACTTGCTCAGTAATGAAGAGAATGATTGTGTTCACTGTCAACAGGGAGAAAATGAAGCTTTAAGTGAGCAAATGCTATTATTTTAGGTATGCAGTTTACGAGAGAAGTAAATCTTGTTATATATTAGTCTGAATCTACAGTTGTTACCGAAAAGAGATATGTAGCAATTTTGCATTACAAGCAAACAATTTTCACGTTATTTTCTGTACTAAAATTTTTGTTTTGCTTCGCAGCTTTTATGTTTTGCGCAATGCTTCTGACTGCTAATGCGTTTTGTAGGACAGCTAAAATAAAATAGAAAAAAAAAAAAAAAAAAGAAAAAAAAAACGCAATAAATAATTATATTTTCAAACAGTATCAAAATGAGCTTGTAGTTTTTCGTTACAGTTAAAAAATATTCCCCAAGATTCTTTTTCTCCCCCTTGCAAATTAATAATGAACCGCAAAATAATTTGTGTGAACGATTTTCAGAACACTTTTTTTCTTTCTGTCTGGTTTACTAGGAACTATGGCTGAATTCGGACCTGGCTCACAAGGTTTCTTGTTGGTGGGGGGGGGGGATTTGTAAGTTCCACTTACATTTTTAGCTTAGTTCATTTATTTAGGAAATGGGGAGGGAGAAATAAATGTTGATTTAGTAGGATGCGGTTTTAGTTATTAATTGGTTTTTGACTGCAGTTTCTCCTATAATCTAAAATTATTAGTCTGCTAAATTTAGTAATCTGTTTGTGCAATTCATAATAAGCCTTTTATTTTGCTTTCTCTGGCACATAAATATCAATTAGTGAGATGTCGTCGAATTTTGAATATTGGTACAAGTCTTCACTTCGTACAATTTTGTATTACAAGTCATTTCTCGCACATTACAGAAATCCCTTTAGAGGTTCTCTGCTCTTTTTAATACGACTTAATTCCATATCGTTTATATATTTTTATTTATTTTTTTTTTTGTCTGAACGATTTCCATTATTTACGTCATCTTGTTTTCTTTGACACATTTCAATAACTGAATTTTTTATATTAAGGGATCTCCTCTCTCTGCCTTGGGAGATCTGCCAGTAGTTATAAACTACTACGGACAAAGTCGTGGCAACCGCAACCTTCCTCATCACGCTAAAGTAGAGATCCACGAGGAAGTTATCTGTCTATATATTTGGATATATATATATATATATATATATATATAATACACACACACACAGGGCGACTCAAAAATGTTGGTTGGTTGTTGGGTTTTATTGGCGCATTAGCAACTAAGGCTATAATGCGCCAAAACCAGGTGATATATAAAAATTTTAATTTCACTGACCTAATTACTTAGATCACCATGTCAAGATATAAAATAACAACGGTATAAAATGTAAAAAAAAATAAATAAATAAAGAAATAACAATAACATGTAAATTTTAAATACAAGTAAAACCCTTTATTGATTTAAAATAGCTAAAAACAGCAACAAAAATGTTGGTACAAACGTTTAGGGGAGGTAGATAACATCTAAAGGAATGTGAATTGAATAGAAACCCATAACCGGAAACTTCACCGTAAGTCGGTACCCGGCGCTGTTCATCAGTTCGCGAGAGGGAAATTTTCTGGTTTACTTATTCAAGCAGTCGTCGCCGCACGAAAAGCATGCATCGATATATGAACTGTGAGCTGGAAGACATGCACCTAGTGTATGGATTAGCAGAGGGCCCACACGGTGTGCGCCCCCATGAGGCACAACATCGCTTCGCAATAAATGTGGGGGGCAGGTATGGTCGGTGACTGCGTAGTCGGCCCATACCATCCCGCATTCACAGACAAATGTGAATTCCAAGTAGACATTTTTTTCGAGAGCTATGCGTTGTTATCAACAGTTTATAACTTACATTGAGTCCTTAGTACTTTGGCTCCCACCAGCCAGCCCCGTACTCGACCAAATGCAGCTAGAGTTTCAACATAAGAAAACATATTCTTTGTATGAACTTGTATGAATTCAGAGTTTATTAAAGAAATTTTACATCAGCAGTATGTAATCAAAATATTTCAGAACTACATGTTTTATGTAGAATTGCGCGCTTAAACTATATTCATTCCACCCCTCACCAACTTCATGATAGGATGCTACCAAAAAGGTAATTAGAAACAATTATCCACTGATAAAGCTTAGAGCCTCTATCCAGTTCCATAATTAACCGGCCGCCGCTAAGCCTTCGATTGGAACTATCCAGAGGTCTGCTTGTCGTGAAGGCCCAAGGATAGAATCGCAATGATGGTAAAGTCATGCCCAGAAATTTAGGCAACGTTTATTATGTTAGAATGGAAAAGTTTAAAACTGCTTACGTGCAATGAATGATGACAAAAATACGGAGTATTAAATTAAAAACATGGAATATTTGATGACTGTTAAGTAAATAAGTAGTTTGATTTATAATTCTTCCTCTCCTTAATCCATTTATCCATCTTTTTATCGGTCTTCGTGTGGTATTAAGTAGGAATGGCAGTTCTTGAGATCTCAATAGTACCACAGACACACGAAAATAATGCAACTTTAACAAATAAATCAAAGCCCTTTCCACGTGAACTGCTAAAAACCAATCTTGTTGGTAAACTGTCTCCTTAAGGAAACCTGAATGCTAGAAAATAACTCACACTGGGCATGCTTTTATTTACCCTTGGATAGTTCATAGTAATCTACACAGTAAGTGGCTAACCTTGCAGTAGAGCTCGTGCAGATGAGAAATTTTTACCCGGTCCGTACAATGAATAATTATAGCTTCCTGCAAATGGACAATGAAATGCATCTTCTATGATGCAGCATACATCAAACCGAACTTTCAGATCTCATACTGCTTACAGGTATCTAAATCGATAGAGTCCAATATAACTCCAAAGGCAATATAAATATTTCCATCCACAAATGTGTTGCATTTTTAAGGAACTGAGCATTATTTAAGAATCAAACTTTTTGATGTTCCATGATTGATTTGTTCTACAAGCAAAGCAATTGGAATTTGATATGTTTAGCTACTGCGTATAAAACATTTCATTCCTAGACCATCCTGTAGTCTTTCGGTGGTAATTGGAAACCCGTTTTAACAAAAGGACACACCTCTACTCCACACCTTGGGAATAGGATCAAGTGACCCTATTCCCAAGTTTTGGCTCTGGTGAGCCACCACAGCGTTGCACATCATGATAAAGTTGGAACTAGAAGTAGAAAGATAAGCTGGGTTTCGTGGCAGATGGAGAGGTGATCGCTCTTGCCCCCTCAGACCTTGTAATACTGCGTATTTTTTTGTTGTTTTATGATTAAGTTCTGTGGTAATTATTTGTTGTGTATATGCAGTATTATATAAAAGCTGGGTTATTCAATAGAAGTTTAGAACACTGGCCGCAATTCCATGCATCTGTGACTAGAAGTGTGCGTGCGTGTGTTATGGGGTTTTAACGGCGCATAAGCTGCTCTGGCTATAATGTGCCTATTCACAGGAAAATGCTAAAAACAAAATTTAGGCTTAACCACTTGATTTTGTTTACAGAGTTATTTCGAAACTAGAAGTGATTAGTACTGCCAATGATTGCTGTCATAGACTGCTAATCACTGCGGTTTGATTTTTTGTTTTAGAGTAAATGCCATCTTTCTAACAACTACAGCCAGCAGAAATACGATGTACATGCCAGTGAAGCGTTGTTTTTTTTAGACTAATACTCGGCTAGTGAAAAAAAAAAAAAAAAAAAGGTTATGTTAGTTACGCCACTAATTCGGGACAGATTCAGGCGAAAAACTGTGGCTCTATACGATACTGTGAACACTTGTTTTTCGCTTGAATCCGTCCCGAATTAGTTAACTTAACCTAGTTATCCTTTTTTTCGCTCACCCGATATATATTGGTCTATTAAAAACCACACTTCACCATCTTGTACATTGTATTTCTGCATGCTGCAGTCGTTAGAAAAACGGTGCTGTTTAAAAATTCAAGATAAATTATAGCATATTGTTATATCGCCCACTCATAGAAATACAGTGTGGATCTGTCTTGTCCTCAGGTAGGAGATCACAGGCCCGAGGCAATTGGAATCATCAACCCTCTGTTTTTTTAGCAATATAATTTACTAATTTTTTTTTCAGTACAATATAATTTTAAAATATTTAGTTAAAAGTATCGGTATAAATTGTAGTAATATTAATAACAGATGAAATATCGTTACTGTAATCGCACAAAGAAGAAAACGTTTGTTTTTTATGTTTACATGAACTTAACTAAGAATGCCAAACTTTTTCAGTAATAATCAGTCTTAGTTAAATATAATGAAACAATGATAACGTATGCACTGAGTTTTATTATTTTTATTATCAGTTTATTATTCTATTTATGAGTTAATTAATTGTTCTATTGATAACTCATGAATAGAACGATTAACAACTCACTGGCAAAAAATAAAATAAAAAAATAAATAACTTTCTGAAATTCAGTTTAAACCCCTTCTCTCTTAATTTCAATTTATGGTCCCAAGTTCTGGGATCATTTATAACGGTAGAAATTCCACCCTCATTTATTTTACTTTCACCTCTGGAAGACTTAGCACCTCAAACAAGTCCCCTCTAAGGTGTCTAGTTTCCAAGTTCTGAAGCCCACATTTCCTCACGTAGAATCCTTTTGCCGATCTTTCTTACCTTGCCCACCTTAGGACTCTTAAACAACTCGATTTTTTTTAAGATACGCCCATACTTGAACACAGTATCCCAACTGTGGTCTTACAATTGCCTTATACAATTTTTGAAGACCATTTTTGTCTATCATAAGCCTTAATTGTCTCTTTTAAATACTGACTTAATTCCATATAGTTAATCTTTCTCTCTCTCTCTCTTCCTACCCAATTTTTATTTTCATCCTGCTGGTTTCCGTTCACGCGTCGTGACTGTATATTGTTTTTTTTTTTTTTTTTTTTTTTTACACGAGGGAAGTTTGTCTTCCCGAACAACTCCCCAAACTGGAAGATCAAGGATCTTCCTTAGTCTAGTTCCTACCCGATCGCCTCTGTTCGATGTGGGAGATCGGCCCATAGCTGAGCTACCACTGCAAAGACCTCTGGATCATGGGAACTAGCAGGCTACCTCAACAAGACAAGATGTGGATTCATGAGGTATCTATTCCCTGGCTAGATATTCCAAGTGTCAGTTAAACGATAGGTGCAGAGTTTCCCGCGAAAATGTATACATATCACAACTTTAAGAAAATGAAGTTGCAATAGAAGATATTTATTGGGCCTTTACCTCCATAAATAATAAATTATTTATATTCTTAAATAAAAATAATAATAAAATAATTTTATTTTATTTTGTGGCCAGTGCAGCCAGTATTAGCCATATGGGCTTCCGTGCCCATATGGCTAATACTGACTTTATCGAAGCCTTTGATCCCTGATCTACTAAAAGTGGATCACGATGCTCCCGTTTCGCATCCCCAGTTTCAAATCTGTCATCACTGGAGCCCTGTTGAATTATTGCTAAGCTGTATTTTTTTATCCTTTTTTTTTAATCTCTACGCTGTGTTTGTGTCCTGGTTTTGTATTTAAGATGCTGTATTTTGTATCATGTCGACTGGGCTAGCCGGGTGGGTAAAGTGCCTGCCTGGTAACCCAAAGTACGCGGGTTCGAATCCTGCCTCGGGCTTGGATCAGAGTAAAATGCAAAAACTTTGGGAGGTACATTATGGCCACAGAAGCCAATGCGCCAACAGGGGATATTCATGTGGTGTTGTGGCGGACCCCAGGACTTCCCCCCCATTAGCCGCTATTGTACTCCTTGTGTTGACGCTCATGCCAGAACCGGCCATTTGTATGTAGTGTGTTGGGTGTGTAAATGTTATGATGTGTTCTGTTGTTATGTAGTCGGCTGGTACCTGGCTCTTAGCAGGTGGGAAGCAGCAACACTTGGTCACAGCGTCCCCCCCCCCCATTCCCGCCACTTGGAGGCGGCCAGGATCTACTACCTTCATGCTAGTCTATACCGGAACAAAGTTCCAGGATAGACAAAGTTATGAGAAAAGTAAAATGGGAATAGCTGGAAAAGTTAAGGGTGGTGGGGAAGGAAAGAAGTGCAGCGGGGGGGTCAGAGAAGGGACCCGCCATAATAAAAGGAAGTTAAAAGAAATTGATAAAAGAGAATAGAAAAAAGAAGAAGAGGTGGAGGCAATTTTCAGCCTTTGTAGAAGCCACATGTCGTGGTGCAATCCTATCCTAATTTAGGATTAGCAATTCCTATCCTGTGAGCAGGATTAGGAGATGTCGAGGCGCATCCTCAATAGATCCTTCAGCTTGAAGAGTAGCTCTTCCGACGTTGAAGATTTCTTTGGCACTCCCATCGTTTGATAGGTGATCTTCTTGGAGCAAAGGTATATCAGAACTCTACAACGGACCAGGAGAAGGTTCGGTAGTTGCAGCAATCCTTAATTTCATTGTTAGATAGGTATCCAATGGCATGGCACAGCTGAAGCACTAGAGTAAAATTACGTACTATATACACTATTTATGATTTCTAACACATTAGGTTCGTCACTCCAATCATTAAGGATTTAATTTCCATAACGGCCTCCGTAGCCGAGTGGGCAGGAGCGGGAGTGCAGTAGCACACGCTCTTTGAGTAGACCGGGGTTCAAGCCCCTGACTGCTGAATACGGTCGATCTGCCAACCCGCACTGGACCAGCGTGGCAGATTATGGTCCCTTTCCCTCAGCATGAATTGTTGAGGAGGCTTCCATCCTGCAGTGGGTTGATAATGGCTGCACTTTACTTTATTTTACTTCCATCATGAAGTATCACCTCAAGTTCGTGAGACAAAATGCAGGAAGTAGCAGTTGAAGCTTTTATGAAATATTCAAATACAATATATTAATCAATTATTTCTAGATAGCAGTTCCTGTGAAAGTCTGCAAAGAGAATGTCAGCCAACAACTAACAAAAAAAAAAAAAAAAAAAAAAAAATTTGTATCACTTTTATATATTTGTGCTGTATTTTATTGATTTTCTCAAGCTTGTGAACCCCCTGGCGCTCGCCGTCGTGATTGGATATTGTGTTGTAATTCTGTACTTCGCAATAAAGATTTATTTATTTACTAATACTAAAAATTTATACAAAAATTGATAAAAGCTTATTACGCAGGAAAAGATTATTAAATTTAACAAATTGATATTTTTCGATTATGACAGGTCAGAATGCAACAGTATTGCAATGAGCAAAAGCTTAGAACCTGAAAAGCGCGACATTTTTGTGTTTGCGATTATGCTTATTTTAATCACCGAAATAGTTCAGTGTGTTTCCACTTAATAAATGAATACACTACCTTGTATTAATAAATATTAGTACAAATTTGTGAAATATTATTATTACTAAAACTGTATTAAATAATCATGCCAATGTTTACATGATTATTAAATGTACTGTACTTAATATTTTATTACACATTCGAATAGTTCAACAATTTCTCTAGCTCAGATCAGTTATTTAAAAAGTAGCTCTCCAGTTGAATGCAAATCATTTGCGATTATTCTGTGCTTTTGTGGACATTTAACGCGATATAAAAGGAACGTTAAATAGATATTTTAGTAAAAGTTCCAATTTAGTTACTCTTACGTGTTCTCTTAAAAACAAAAAAAAAAAAAAACAGTACCCTATATCATTTGTCTTTTACTTTAATTATACGAAGTTGGGATATTCGTGAAAACGAAAATTATCAATGAAAGATTAATAGCTTTTTTTTAGCTACGATAATCTCCCAGAAATGTTTTTTTCTTATTTAATCTTCTATCCCCAACGTGATAAAGGAAACTGTTTGTAATTTTTTTTTTTTTTCACTTTTTACCTTTCTAGCAAAGTTCATTAATTTTTTTAAGCTGAAAATTAACTTTATAAATATTCGTACAAATCAAGTATCGAATTTTTAATTATGCAGTCCGTTATTTTCTCATTAATCCATTTTCGTTTGTACTTACCCCACCCACCAAAGAATTGTTTTAAAAAACACACACGCATATGAAACCAAATCTCCAAAACAGTAAGAGCTCTTATCAAGGTAGTTTGGTTTTTTGAGATTAAAATGGTATGAGCAAGGGAAGAGCAAGTTATTTAATATTGACGTAGCCTCTGCAAACGACTCAACTGTATGTGGTTTATTAGTAAATAGTTAATTGGTATTCTAGGGGAAGTTTAAATTGTTTCCTGCAGGTTGTATAAATCCCTCAAATGGTAGAATTTTGGGCATACCCAACTTATCAACCCCAAGTTTTCGCTTCGCGATGCTGCGATTATGTCAATCGAAATTATACTGTGATGTTATTTGGGTGATAATCAAACTCATGATACATGGTTCTCATTGGTTGCCCATAATCAAAACCGTCAGTCAGACTGCACCTTATATGACATTAAAACCAACACATCACATGATTCTATTTTTTAAAAACCAGCGCTCTTTCAAATTTTAGGTAACCTAACCTTTTACAAACAAGTACAGTACTATTAAATACTTATAAATAGCTATTTGTTTGTGAAAGGTTAGGTTACCTGAAATTTGAAAGGCTATTGATACTGAAGTTATACGCTGATTTTTAAGTATAATAAAGTTTTGTATATTTCTTTAATACTGCCTTTTTTATTGATTATAAATAAAAGAAGCTAATTTCATAGTGTTTGGTTTCTTTGTAGTTGACATTACATAACTGATTTCTATTCAGTCATGTGGAACAGTTTCATTACATTACGCTAGGTCAGAGAAATTTTGCTGAGTGTCTGATATGGCGTGCGGTTGTCAGAAGCTGCCAGTCATGGTTAGTGGCAGTGTATCTGAAACATGTCTCTCGATTAGTTATCAACGAAACGTCCAATAATGCATAGCGTGATCCTGATTGATTAATTTCGAAGATGTGCTGCTTTAGGGAACGAAAAGGGTCGATAACTTGCATTCGCTGAGGTTTTTTTTTTTTTTTTTTTCCCTTTATTGTGCTATGCCTGGAAAAAGACTTATTTTTAGGTTTGAGGTCTTTCTTAAGTAGCCAGCTTTCAATTATCGAGTTAGCATTTATTGATATACACTGGTGTGCCTTACCAGATGTATTCGGACACCGGTCCCAGCGTAGCGAATGGTAGAGTCGAGATGCATGCAAAGCACGAAGTTTTAAGGCAGCTACATACTTCTACCTCGCAGTCAACTGTAGCCGAAGATATGGAAGGGCGTTGTACGTGTGTGTGGACGATCAGGTAGGCCCAAAAGAGTGACGGACAGCAATCAACGCTCTCTGAATAAAGTAGTGAAACTGAGCAGTCCGTTGATACCTGCACGGCATGTATTTTCATGGCAAACTGCTGCTCACAAGTCTCACACAACTACCGAATACAGTTACTCCTTTGACGTGAAGTATTTCTAGCTCATCATTCTTTGACACAGAAGAGTAAAAGCAAGTTCTGTGAAGTTATGCGTCGCTCTGTAGGAGCTGTCTTTCACTGTTCCATGGTCGCGAAGGATGGTTTAGGCAACACACACACACACACACACACACTTCATAACATGACGATGAAGTTTGATTGTAGAGAATGTTTCAGGAATGCGCCTGCCGCAATGATTGTGTCGGCAATGAAGGAGGCGGAGTTAGAATGTGGCTGTTAATCGTGATTGGTCTGGGGCCATTGATTGTACTACGAAAAACCATAAATGCTGAAAGTCGTACACTAATACCGTGCACAATTCCTTAGTACATGGTATGGTGTGAAAATGGGCATGTTCCAGAACGGTAATGCTTTATCCATACAACGAGCAAAGTGAAATCTGATCGGAAGTAAACGAAGTCGGGCAGCGAAACGGAAACCAGACTGAATCCATCTGATCCAACACTTTGGGATGACCTGCAACACCATGCACAGAGACAACGTCCACATCGTATCGTATGTGAACTTGTCTTCAGTGGCACCCAAGTTAATGCCCATCTCCACCTTGTACCCTGTGTAAGAAGGGACAACGATGTATCGAGCCAAATAAGTTTCCACGCAGTACCCCCACACACACATGAGCGTGTGAGTTTTTGAGATAAAACAGTGTTTCATTTGATTGAATGTGCTTATTGGTATCAATAAGGCCTGTGTTGTGACCAGATTGGGAATAAACTTCATTGAGTGAATTATAATTAGTTTTTAGGTGCGTTCGTCTCATATATGCGCCTATTGTCGTCACCATGTCCTTCCGTCTGTCTGTCCGCCCGCATGTTAACAGAGGGACTTCTAGTGGACGGACTGTCATGAAATTTTATATTTAAAAATTATTATTTTTAAATTGCTTTTAAAAAATATATTTCGAGCGATTTTAAATTTCATTAAAATTGGTCAAATAAAAATTCGGCAATTATTTCTTTTTTTCATACAAGTTACTGTATGGAAAAGGAAATTTAAAGATTAAATGTGGTTTTAGTGTGGTATTTTGGCTTTAGCCAATCTTGCACGCTTTACATTTATGGTTAAGACTCGTGAACGTGGTATCGCATGTGAAGATATATATATTGAGATTTTCTTAATCTATTTGTTAAAATGAATCTTTATTGTATGGAAGGATAAATGAACAACTCTTTATTTTTATTTATTTTCTTGCATTCGTGTGTGTGTGTGTGAGTGAGGTATTTTTGAAGGATTATAGACCTCCCCCTACTACTATGTATAGTAGAAAGAACCCAACGATCATAAATAAATGTAGATGTGTAGGTAATGAATGTGGCTAGTGGAGATTAGGTGGTCTAATAAAACCAGAAGTCGAAATCAAGTAATAAAACAATTGTTTTATTACTTGATTTTATTATTGTTTTATTACTGGCTTTCATACACGCTCATATTATGACTTGGTTTCTTTATACCTACCACGTGCTACGTATATTTCATGTTAAACAGAGGCCTTACTTATTGCTGAATTTCCCTTGGTTTTGACGGCTGACCCTTGAAAAAGACGTCGAAATCATCGAATTTGCCGCATGAAGTATTTTTAATAATATATTTCTTTTACTTTCATTTTACAGGTACAATTGTTTTCTTACTTGATTTCGACTTCCATTTTATTCCATGATTTCAACTTTCGGTTTTATTATACCATCTAACTTCCACGAGAGAGAGAGTATGAAAACTAACTAAAAAGGGAAAGAAAATTGTTATAAAAGAAATTTAAAAAGAACGGAAAAAAGGAAAATTTAGTATATACTAATTTTTTTTCCTTTTTTCTGCTCTTTTTAATTTCTTTTTATGACATTTTTCTTTCCCCTTTTAATTAGTTTTCATACTATTATTCAACCGGCCTCCGTAGCCGAGTGGGCGGGAGTGCAGTAGCACACGCTCTTTGAGTAGACCGGGGTTCAAGCCCCTGACTGCCGAATACGGTCGATCTGCCAACCCGCACTGGACCAGCGTGGCAGATTATGGTCCATTTCCCTCAGCATGAATTGTTGAGGAGGCTTCCATCCTGCAGTGGGTTGATAATGGCTGCACTTGACTTTTTACTATTATTCATGGCAGTAGTGAGTGATATTCTAACGCAGCGCTCGTGCCGCCCTCTATAATTTAATTTTACTTATACTGTACTGTATTCTGGTATCACAGTGACTCCGTCAGTTGTATGGTGTTGCTGATTGAGTGCTAGTTTCTGTTCTATTATTTCTCACTGCATAAGGGCCACCATTATTCAAATCTACTGCATACGCGGATCAATCAGAGTATTGGTTCGTGTATGCGTTGATTTATCTAATGTTCGAAATGCAGTGATTCTGAGACCATTATTGGCCTTTTGGTCCTCTGTCGAGATGGGGTGTAATGGTCAGTCTATTTCTTTATTTTTAATTATAATTTTGTTGGTCATGTATTGTAGTTAGTTTACGCTTTCCGATCTTAGTGATATTTCACGTAATTCGGACCAGGTGCTACTCAGAGGCGCCGCTAAATTTCATTTAATTGGCTTTTCATAAATTACTTTAGGAAATTTTTTTTTTTGTTTTGTTTTGTTTTTTTTTTTCTTTGCAATACCCACATCTTAATCTTTCTCCCCCTTGATTTGTTTTATAATGTTTGATTTATTTTTGCATTATTGGTTTGTGTTCCGAAGTCTTTTCTGTAATAATGTAGGGCGCCTGCTGGGCAGCGTTTAATACGGATATCAAGACTCCCAGGCAGGTTTCCAGCACTAAAATGAGAAACCAGAAAGACTAGGATTTTATATGAGCGTCTAGCGTTAAATTAGGACAAGATTCTGTGCTCTAAAACTCACCCAGATGGACGTTGGGCAAGAATGCAGCAACGAGAATTGCGTTGTGATGATTAACTCTAAGGCCCTTTGTGTATTGGCCTTTGAGCCCGCTTTTAATGATAGTCTATTTAAATATATATATATGCTATCAAAAGTGTGTATTTCGGAATAGTCCTGAAGAAAGATAGATCAACAAACAAGGTATAGTTTATTATACATACATGGACTTGTGTATTTATTTACAGTAAAAGAATTAATGAGTAAGATAGGAAATTAAGATTATGTTATGTTGTAAGTGTTAGCTTTACTCAGGATAGTTTTACTTTTACTAGTTAATGGATAGTAGTAACATGGCACCTTTCTGCCATTCTGTCTACATTCTTCATGTAGTTTCGGTAAACAATCGTTGTTAATATACAATAAGTAGAAGAGCACCCAGCTATTCGAATTTATAGGCGAATGTGTAAGATTGACATATAGTTATGTTTACCGTTACTGGAAACGCAGTATCCAGTAGTTGGTACAATAGATGACACATTCTGGCCTTAATATAGAAAATACATCTGTGAATTTAGCTGGGAGGAGAGAGGCTAGTATGTGATATTAGGCGGAGAATAGAATAGTAGCGGTGGTCGTTCAGTAATTCCAGATACCCGGTCGCTAAACTAAAAGACGAACTTACCCAAAAACTTTCCTCGCGACTTGCCAGGTACGACTTCTTCTTCGCTATATCTCATCATGGACGTTTTTAACTCTGTTTCCATCTTCATCCCACCAAAAGACCCTCGGTTTTCCCATAGTCCCAATATATACATCCCTTTCCCCTTTGGATGGCCCCTTTCTTGATTGGTTAGGAGCTTATTCCTGTGGGGAAAAGCAAATCTAGGATCACCTGTCCTAGTAATTAGACACGTTTAATTTGAGAAATCTACCGTGAGAAAGGAGTAAATTATTAATTGATATACTATGATACTTCCGGGTTATACCAAGGTATTCTCTTCATACAAAGTCTATTTACCTCTGTCCATTTTCCGACAAGAGTCAATTCGCAGTAATCAGTTCGAATTTCTTTCAGGAATACCTTCCTGACTCCGATTTACTCACTAGCCCCCACAGATTTTGCCACTGTATACCTGAGTTATACTAACGTGGCACTACTTAGCTGATCCTATCGAATGTCGGCTTCACGCAGTGGATCGACTGAAACTATGTGAATGAGATGGAAATTCGATTACTGCTTACTAAGAATAGAATCGTACAAAACAACTTTTAACACGGCCTTATTACTCCACACATATAGTGACTGGCAAAAGTAATGTATGGCTATTTATGAGAATATGATGTAAAAATGTTCACATTATTACATTTGCCATGCATTTCTATATATATATATATATATATAGAAATGGAGAGAGAGAGAGAGAGAGAGAGAGAGAGAGAGAGAGATAAATAAATAAAAGTATACGTGAGGAGAGTAATAAATGTTATGCAGTTGCAATTAAACTGAACGGTTAAGTGCAGCATAGAATGTAAAAGTGTAGTTTTATTAAGCCTTCTCTAAATGCATACCAGTTAGTGCAAATGCATCAGATCTGCTCGCAGCTAACTACTAAATATCTAGTTATAAGATTGGCATCATTATGTATATCTCATATCGTGAATACCTTCACAACTAGTTGCCATGATATTGCACTACCTCGAATAACTAACTCCGTAATATTTTCCTATTATATTTCCTAATGATATTGCACTACCTCGAATAAGTATACTTCGCAACTGCCTTGCCATCATTGCAACACCAGGGTGCCTGCCCACCCACCGAAGAGGAGCCAATCAACTCCAAAACGGTGCCGTTTGGGTGGTGGCATCCGCTGAGAATAAGTAACAAGTCTTCTCCCGTGGTGAAGAGTTCTTATTTGAGGTAGTGCAATATCATGGCAACTCGTTGTGAAGGTATTCACAATATGAGATATACATAAGATGCCAATCTTATAATTATCTAGTGATTATTTTAGTGATCTGCGAGCAGATCTGATGCATTTGCACTAACTTGTAAGCATGTTAACTCACTACGCAACTTGAGGTTTTTGCCCTGAAATGCGACGCCTTCTCTAAAGTTATAATCTTAGTAGTTAACTAATAAGGAGATAACTATATTTATTTTTTACTTCAATTAACCGCAAAAGTAATTTAGTTAAGAAACAAAAAACCAACGCGCTTGAAATGTAACGCATTGCGTACATTAACTAATTTAGGATTATTTTTATTTTTTGGCTTTTCTGTGCTTTAAAATATGACATTAAGATGTTCTTAATCTATTTGTTAAAATGAATCTTTATTGTACAGAAGGATAAATACAACGACCCTTCACAACGAGACGCTGTTTTATATATATATATATATCTGTATTGCACAAAACATTTCTTAGTCTCAAGTGTAGGGCGGGATTTTTGGGATTCATGTAATGGTTACTAGAGTATCATAGAGGTACGACAGATGTAACCGATATACTGTAGGTTGTAACAATTTAAAAGTGATTGTACGATCCCCTAAACAGCTGTCTTGTAGAAGATGTATTATTTTCCGGGAGTCCGATGATGGTGACTATATATCTCGGCGCCGTCTATATGACATCTCATTAAAGCAGTGACTTCGTTTCCGTGGCAACCAGGGACAATCTGCAAGCTTCATATTTGAAGGCATATAACGTGCTTTGTTGGCTGGTGCAAAGGATTGCTGTTTAAAGAAGCAGGGATGATGGGATGTTAGAAGACGCGGAGCTTATATCCAGAAAACTCAGATCGCAAAGCCCCCGTAAAATCCATCTTTTCACCACGGAAGAAGATTAAAACTAGAAATTACTTTTCCGCAGCGAGATGGATACGCATAGGCCTTAAATGAAAATCGTACTGTGGAGAAAATTCTCTTTTTGGGAGGAGAGGAAAAATGATTTGATCCTCTATTTAGTCCCTCCTCCCTTCACTACTGGCTGACGATTGGGATTGTTACTGTGAGCTGTGTCCATGATTATGGAAGCAAATGTAAATATTTTGATGATAAACACTTATATAAATCTGCAAATCCAAAGACGTCTTGATCACACGATTCTTAAAGAAATTTGATGATGTATATTTTAAATTCTGCACTGGCAGAGTGCTTGCTTGTGGTGTTGACATTATCACCCAATAACAAAACTCTATACATGTACTGCGTTTCCATTGGTCATTTTTATCAGAATCATTTTGTTCACAAACGTTACTTGAAATAAGACCGTCCATCCTTCGGATCTTTCTCCTCCCCTTTTCCGAACCCTGAATAAATTTGCGTTATGCAAATTTAAATTACAAATTTTAATTTAATTTGTAATTATATTTACATAGTGCAATTGCGCTGTTTTTTATTGTTACATTTGAAAATAGTCGTTTGCCATTCATAAACTGCTGTACCAAAATTCAGACGCTCATAAAAAACACCCAGTGATCCGAGAGACGCTACATATTTCATTCTGTTGACGTCAATTAAACAGTATTAAAGAACGGCTCTAATTGAAAATTGTGGGAACAAGTCTGACTTTTTCTCCTCCTTTTCTTATAACCCTTCTGACCTCTACGAACAACCTTTGCTAGAAGTTGTTATTGGTACGTCAAAAGCTGGCACAGCGTTGCCGCTATTCGATCGTTTGTCAAAAATTCTCGATGTTCGCTATATTTCAGTGCACCGTGCATATGACATCTCATTAAAACAACACCCTGCTGCCATAGCAACAAGTGGAAAGCGCAAGACGGGTTAAGCGGAAATGAAATCGTGTGACAGCTTCTTGTAACTCGTACATATAGTTAAAGATGCTCTTCCTTCTCCATCCTCTGTTCTTGATGCCTAAGACTACGTGGAAAAGTTGCAGATGTTCGTATATTTCCACTGTCTACGATGTTTCCTTCTTGATGCTATTCTTGAGGATGATGACCTCTATTTGAGAATTCTGGTCAAGAAATAAATAGGAATAATCATGAACGTTGTTTCCTAAAAGTAGGCATATTTTTTTATCCTGGACCTTGATCTTTCCAGTAGTTAAGATGTGGGGGTTATTTTCAACAGTGGGAGAGGGTCCATCGTCCACGCTTAGAAATGAACAGTGGATCTTAAATCAGTAAATACAGCGAGAACCTGATGGTTTGTGCTGTTTTTATTTTAGTATCTAAGTTGTACGGTCGGACATGCTTTCAGCATATCCTGCAGTCCATTTTATGAACTCTACTCCTAATGAATGGATTTTCATGAAATTTGAGATTTGACTCTTTACAGATTTGTAGAGCCGCTGTAAATTTTATTAAACTTGGACAGATGGACCCCGGATTTTTTATACATATATATTTCGAGTTATCTATGAGGGTGAGTGAGATTAAAAACGATTGACGATTGTCCAAATTTAAATTATTCGCCGCCATGTGTGTAAATGCTTCTACTAAATAATAATTGTATCTGTGCACGCAATCTTCTCAGAAAACTTCAGATTATGAAGTTGGCTACGCTTAAAAAAAACCAGTAAAATTCATCCTTTACTAAGATATTCTTATTTGTCTTGAAATTTGGTCTCATCCATTATTATATGCATGCCGTAAAGAAACATTTCTGAGTTTTGTCATCATTCAAGGCGTTAAGCAGCTTTCTCAACTTAGCACAAACATCTATTTATCCTTTTTCTGAAACGTCGTGTGCATTGGAAGAATTTACAGTACAGCAACGATTTCTTATACGTGATTTAACAGTCTTACCACGTTGGATTTTGTTTCCAATGTAATGGCACTTTGCAGTGAGCACGCCGCACCCGGTCTCTCGTTCTGATTTAACATAATGTGTTGTTTAATCTTATACTTCTAATTATTCATGTTAATAAATAAATAGCCAAGCTGCTGGCTTCATTCACACATGCTGACATGTTTAGCATTTGTGGACAATAATTGTTATCAGCCACTTCAAGTTGCATGTTTGAAAAGGTATATGTCTTTAAATAATTCATGTATACTGAGTTCAAGGATGACATTCGTTTTTCTTCCATCACGTACAAATTTATCTCCAAAAGGTCATGTCTTTTCTGCGGTCAAGCTCTTTTCTGTGTTTTGAAATAAGTAAAAATATTACGTTTTTAATGCATGGTTGGGGACCACCGATTGTTCGGTAATCGCGAACACAGAACTTAGTACGGTGATGATCTTGTATTCTCTCTAGCTTGTGAAATCCTGACTTTATGTGGTTGGAGTATAAACAGAAAATTTGCTTTACTTTTACCAGGAGGTATATGTTGGCGTTAGTATATACCAGTATAGGTTTTTTTTTTCTGAATTTGTTACTCGGCTAGAGAATTTTGAGTTCGAGTTCAGTCATAGTCTGGAAACACTTCTAAAGAATTCTTCAATCATGGGTTGTAATTAGCCGATCTCAGGCAGAGGATGTAAGGTTTTCCAGCCTACACAACGTACAGATCGGCCAAAAAGCACACACACAATTTTACAGATATAATATACAATGACGAAATATGGCTCGAGCCTATGCTGCGCTGAAAATCAACAGCCAGTGGCATATTGGAAAAAATAAAAATATATACAGGAGGTGGACAAAATAATGGAAACATCTGTGATAGTTACAGCTATGTACTAATAGGGTGTTGGGCCACCCTTTGCTTTTAAAACAGCTTGTATTCTACGTGGAATACATTGGAATAAATCTTGAACTGTCTCAAGAGGAATACTGGACCAGTCTTCATGGAGGAACGTTTCAAGCTCCTTAAATGATGAAAGTGGAGGAAATCTGATTCTCACTCTCATGTAAAAATATTCGCATAGCGGCTCAATAAAGTTTAAGTCTGATGATTGTGCAGGCCATGGGAGATGCTTTGCCTCAGTTTCATGCTTCTCAAACCAAGATTGGACACATTTGGTTATGTATATATATTGAAGCATTATCATCTTGAAACATGGCATCGTTTGTGAGAAACTGCACCATGAGATGAACCTGATCGTTCAGAGTATCAAGGTAAACAGTGGCAGCAATTCGCTCGTTCAGAATGATGATAGGACCCGAATAGTACTAAGGTATTGTGCCCAAACCATTGTTGAATCCTTCTCCAATAAATTTGACTGTTGGCACAAGACAGTCAGGATGATGCGCTTTCTTGATGTTGAAAAAAGTCTGAATCATAATTCGTCTGTCCTGGTTCGATTAGTCCCGTTTCCTGTTATTTCGAGCGGTCGGGAGGGTGTATTTATCTTGCGAAACCGCTCGAAGCTATGTACCCGTCATGTCAACAAGGAACTGTTTAGGCAGTTGGACGGTTGGTAATGGTCTAGGGCGTGTTCAACTGGCATAATGTTGGGATCCCTGAACGGTCCAGGTTATGTGTCCATCCGAGCAGACCACTGCATCCCTTCATGGTCATCATCACCCACAGGGAAATTGACTCTTTTAGCAGGAAAATTCGCCTCCCCACAGAGCTGTGGTGACTAGAACATAGTTCGAAGAGCATTCCTCAAATTTTACCACCATGGAATGGCCTCCCTGTTCACCCGACATGAACCCTGTGGAACACCTTTGGGATGCTGTGTAAAGGTCCGTTCGAGCTTTGGATCCTCCACCCAGGAATGCCACGGAATTATGGACAGCGGTGCAGCAAAGCATGGATGGAAATATCTGTGGAGCGCTTTCATGAATAGTGGACTCGATTCTTCGCCGTTTGACTGCCCTTATCCGGGTGAAAGGTGAGCCTACCCATTACTAGGTAGGTATCCCATGATTTCTGTCCACTTAGTGTACTACTTTCATATAAGCTCTTTCCATTTTGTCCACCCCTAAGTCGACCGGCAGATCGCTAAAAATCGTCAATCTTTGTTTACAGTATATTTCTCGTTTGTAAGTTTTGCTGTGCACTATGGCAACAAGAGACTGTGAATAAACCCAACAGATTTTTCAACATTTCTGGTAGCTTGTAAAAAAAAAAACAAAAAACAAAAAAAAAAAAAAAAAAACACGAATGAAAACATTACAGAATTTCTTAAAAAGGCACGTTATGCATATTTCATGATGAAACATGCCTACCAAAATAAACCACGGACTTCTTACACTTGTATCGAATGGTTGAGGAAACTGAGTCAAAGAAAGTCTGCCGTTGATATTACCATGATTTTTCGTGAACTGAGAAGCCAAAAAAATGTTGCTATGTTTGCTATCTATTTTATCCAATATTCTTCACTAAGAAACTGAATACAATTCAATTAAAAAAACTTCTTATTTCGATTTTACTGCTATCTCTCCTGCCACATCGAATTATCTCACACCACCAAACTTCTAGGTTTAGGCTTTTCTTTCTCTGCTTTCAAGAGTGACGAAGTTAAAATCCTGTTATAATATCTGGGCCTAGAACTATAATGGCAGTACCGTGAGTCTCAAACAAGGGTTGCATTTTTTTTTATTTTTAGCACGCCTCATTTTTATTGGCTTTGGCACCTCACACCCATACACATTTACAATTTGTACAATTCTGTCCTTGTGACATTTCGCATTATCGTTTTGGAAGAACCTATTCGTAGATGGATACACTGCAACTAACTGTTGCAATGTATCCATCAAACTACCTCAGATTTCTTAACGAAATTAGATATGCAGAACTTAATTAACTACTTTGAAGGTACTTAATTTATTATGTCTACAATCGTGTTACATTAAAATTCCGTTTTTATATTCCGTTTTTCATAGCACAAAGTTAACATCAAGCAAAGAAGCTTTTGCTTTGCAATCAATTTCTGAATGGTTAGAATTAACTCATAAGTTTGTATAATTCAAAGACTTTTTCGTTGGGTTACAGATAAGAAAGTTAACTTCAGACGAGTAATTTGAAGGGACAGTGGAAGCAGCAAAATTTGACTTCAAAATATATTCACACCTTATGGAATAATAAAGATGATTTCATCGACTGTTTTATCAGATTATGAACGTATGGTTGAAAAATATGCTCGGTAAATTACAAAATTAGGATGTAAAGACGAGATTACGAATCTTGATTTCGCCAGCGGGGAACAGATTGAACGATTCCACCAAGCTATAAAGAAGATGGAAGAAAGATAGGGAAGGTGGTAACGTAAACATGATGGCATATTACTTTTGGCCATAGAAAAGAGATGTCTGGAATAATCACAAAAGAAAAGTGCAAAACATGATTTGAGACCGAAAGATCCAGAATTTTTAATATAGACAAAACATTACAACTACGTGTATATCTGTAAATGGCTCCTAGAATGGCAGTTTAACTCCGCAACGTATTTCAAAACAGAACCACTACAAAAGGGCGAGATATGTGATTAGTGTAGGTTTGTGTGTATTACGTTCTGTGTACTAGTCCACACCACGGGAAAGTGGGCCAGGTCCAGTAGCTCTGTTTCATATCAGACTCTTCAGTTACAAGGAAGCGAACTTATTCTACATCAGCCAAAAAAAAAAAAAAAAAATTCAATCGATCCTAATTTGTCCATCGCTAAAGAGTAACTATCCAATCCTGCCTTGAACCCTGCCAGACTCTATCTACCTTAATCCAAATACTTGCACCTTCACGATGGTGGGACTGTTAGTAATCCTGGGTATAACCCCTATGCGCAAGCACACTTTGGGTGACCACCCAGGTGTAAACCAACGTAGGCAGCCGTCGACGTGTGGCGTCCACACCACATGGAGGAATGCCGCCCCTCTGCGTTATCAGGCAATACTAGGTGGTAGAACACTATCAACTTGTGCAATACCACCACTCTGCTTATTGGAAGCTTGAAGTGGTAGAACCCATGTTTAGTCTCCAGAGCTAAGTTCCGGTCAACCCTTCCCCATCTCTTCCATCATGCACTATGACTGATGGCTTTTGAGGTTATGATGAACATTATGGCAAGATCCAAACTTCCTTACATTTCGAGCATACACCTCTAAAACTGTGTTCGCAGGCCGACCGCTAATTAGTATAATCTTGCTACCTCTACCCTGCCAGACAGTGACCGCAGAGAGTCCGAGTAGTGTGTATGCGGGTGGCATTGTCGAGGCCACGTTATATCAAGGATCTGGGTATATTCTTTCCATCTGTACGCCATATCCAAAAATTTCATTACTTCATACAGCATGTTTCCCCCCGATCACACTTTTTCTTACTATCGAATACACCATGAATTGTCAAACAAATAGAGCAAGCTTATCTGCTAAAAGATCTAAACCTCACAAACACTTCCTTGTTCATTTAACAAATATACGTGGTCTCAGTTCTAATCTCAACGATGTCCATTTCCACTTGCAGTCTGCCAAACTGCATGTACTTTTTCTGACAGAATCTAAGTTATCAGTTGATTCAACCACTGCTCATCTCAGTTACCCAAATTATTCGCTGTGGGATTCCTTTCGCCTCAAAGGTGGTACTTGTGCATATGTCCGATATTCCCTGTCAGAGACTTGGTAATTTGGAATCTCCACTTTTCAGTCTTCTCTGGCTTAAAATCTCCCTATCTCATTCTATCACATTCATCTGTTGCCTCTATCGTTCTCCCAATTTCACTAATCACTTGGAACTCTTTCATTTCCTGGCTTTAAAATTTGACTTCCTCCGGTCCAACTTTCTTATCAGTGAGCTAATTTTTCTTGGTGATTTTAATGCTCAGATCCAGCCATCTTCTGTTTTCTAGTTCACGGATCCAGCTGGTCGAGATGCTGAGGCTTTTACAATTACTAATAACCTCGCGCAGATTGTTCATTTACCTACCAGAATACCGAACAATCCTAACAATACAGCCAACACTCTGGATCTTTTTCTCAAAAACAACCCTTCTAAGTACACTGTCGAAGTGGGTGGTCCTTTAGGCACCTCAGATCACAACTTGGTGATTGTCTCTTCTCCAGTAGAGCCTTTATCTCATGGCTATTCCCAACCTCTGTTGTTTGGCATTACAAGATTGCAAAATGGGATGATCTGCGAGATTTCCTTTCTTTTCCTTGGTCGGATTACTGTTTCAAAACTTCTGATGTAAGCGTTTGCTCAGACCACGTCAGTGAAATTATTCTTGTAGGAATGGAATCCTTTATTCCACACTCCACTTTAAAATCTCGTCCTTTATCTCAACCTTGGTTTTCCAATAAATGTGCTAAGGCTGTTCAAGAGAAGAATGTTGCATATCGTAATTGGCTGGTTTCCAATTATTCAATTTCATTTTCTGCCTACACCAAAGCTCGCAACAATTGTAAAGCAGTTATTAATCAGTCCAAACTATATTTTGAACAGGCTAAGAGTACAAAACTTGCTTCTTGCCCTAATGGTAGCAGAGCATTCTGGTCTCTTACCAAAGCTATTGGCCGCAACTTTTGCCCATCTCTGTTCCTACCTCTCTCAAAACCAGATGGTTCTATTGTCATTTCAGCCAAGGATAAAGCTGACCTGCTAGCATCCCATTTTTATTTCAACTCCTATATTAATGATCTTTGTAAAACACTCCCACCATTCCCAACACGCTCCATTCAATGCCTCCTAGGGTCTTCCGTCAAAAGGATGTCAGAAGGATTTTGACGAATCTTGTTGCTAAGAAAGCTCTAGATCCGGATGGTATTTCTCCACTTGTTCTCAAAACCTGTGCTCCTGAACTTACTCCAGTTCTTTGCCGCCTTTTTTTACTTTCTTATTCCAATGCTGTGTTTCCTTCTGCTTGAAAATTTTCTCATATCCAGCCAGTTCCTAAAAAAGGGTGACAAATCCCTCCCATCCGATTATCATCTCATTGCAATTACTTCTACTCTTTCTAAAGTAATGGACAAATCAATTAACCGCCAACTCTTAAACTACCTATAAACCTTCCGTCTGATCAACGATCCCCAGTATGGATTCCGTTAGTGCAGATCCACTGGTGATATTCTGCCTTATGTTACCCATTTATGGACTAATTCATTGGAAAAGTTGGTTAAACACAAGCAGTTGCTTTAGACGTCTCAAAGGCTTTCGATCGTGTTTAGCATAAAGGTCTTCTAAACAAGCTTCCATCTTATGGTTTGCCAACTGTTTTTAGTAATTGGTTATCCAGTTTTCTCTCTGATCGCTCACTGAGGGTGATGGTAGATGGTTCTCTGTCTTCTACCTTCTCCACTAATGCTGGTGTCCCCCAAGGTTCAGTTCTTTCCCCCACTATTTTCCTCTTGTATATTAATGACTTTCTTCCATTGACTGGAAATCCTATCCAAAGTTTTTGCCGATGATAGAACATTGCATTGCACTTTCCATTTTGAAAAACCTTGCCCTTCTCAATCAGCTTCAACTTCTTGAATGTCCGCTACCGATTTCTTAAATGCCGATCTCCAAATAATTCTCCAGTTGGGCAAAGAAAACTTAGTTGATTTCAATCCTTCTAAAACTCAGTCCTGTCTTATATCTCGCAAAAAGGATTCTTCTGCTCCTATGATTATCTTTAGTGACACTCCGATTTCTAGGCAAGATGATATCTCTTTTGGGGATTACCCTGACTTCTAATCTCTCTTGACACCAACACATTACAAATATTGCTTCCTCTGCATCTGATAAACATGGTTTTTCTCTTTTGCTCTCGGCGTTACTTTTCTTCCAAACAGCTTTTCGCTCTGTAGAAATCACAAATCCGCCCTACCATGGAATATTGTTCCCACATGTGGGACGGTACAACCAAAACCTCTCTCAGGCATCTAGATTCCATTCAGAAGAGGGCAGTTAGGTTAATTAATGACTCATCTCTAACAGTCTCTCCACTCTGTGTCTCGTAGACGTACTGTTTCTGCTGCAAGCCTTTTCTATACATACTTCTATGAGCACTGTTCTTCTGAATTGGCTTCTATAATTCCCGCCCTCTCTTTCAAAACAGTCCGAACACGTGCCGCCACCCGCCAACATCCATTTACTGTCCAACTTCAAACTCACAGAACCAACTTTTCATCTTCCTCGTGTATTCATTTATCTGCCGTTTTCTGGAACAACCTTCATACGATTTCCTGAAAATTACAGTCTACAGAATTTCAAGTCTAATGTTAACAAATATCTTCTTTCGTCTTCTCAACCTCTGTCCCAAGCAAGGTACTAAGTACTATAGGTTCCAGTACTTCTCATGTTTGGGGTTTTCATTGGAAAAAAAAACCTTATTCCAATGAACAGCAACAATTCTTATTGGAATAAGAATTGTTGCTGTTTCCAAGAAGTAAACTTATTAGGAACTTATTTACTTATTAGGATAAATTTATTACTTTAGATATTGATAGGCTTGAGAATTTTGGTGTATTTTGTAGCACATTAAAAAAGTATATTATAAAATCAATGGTTTAAATACTGTATTGGGTAATGCGGTTATTTATTTATTTGTTGTGTTATGGGATGAAAATCAAAATATCAGCGATCTGTACGAAAAGTCCTAAGCATTATTGCGGTCTGAAATGAGTATTTGGAAATCTTACGAGCTGTGAATTATGTTAAAATTCATTGTTTGGTGGAACTTAGTTTAGAGTATAGAAATTAAGAGTTTCTTAAAAATTTTGTGATTTGATTTATAGTGACTGTAATACTTGATAAATTAATCTGATTTACTGATTATTTTCTGCTTAGTGTCTTGGTGAAACAATGTTAATATGAAGGGCTAGCATTCTATCTCTGGGAGAAAAAGCTGACTTGAAATAACTCATTCATCAATAGTACAAAGTTTGGAAAAGCAGGAGTTCGAATATTTTCCTGCCTTCAGGAATGATCCGTGTAGTTGACTTCGGTCATCTGAAAACAGCAAAATAAATATCGAGAATTTTTCTTTTCGCTGTTTGTTTTTCTGTCCTGTATAACTTCGTTGCAAAAATCTTTTTCCCAGCAGACAGAATTTCACACACGTCTGGCTACGTGTGAGAGAGATTCGGTGAAAATAATGCAGGTGCACCTAAGGACTAGTTGCATTTTGAGAGGAATAAATATGAAACAAAAAACTATAATTTTCTCGCTTTAGCTCACCAAAATGGCTTTCTCTCATCTTTCTAAGACTCGGGCCAACTCTTCGAGTATGTGCTCATTACAAAGGCGAGATCCTTTAGACAGCTATCGCAAATGCTAATTTCCGTTCTTACAGCCATCTAGAGACTTCATTTCATATCCGAAGCTGCCAGACCGTACGATAGAGCTACCCTTGTCGTTGATTAAGCTATTTAGAGCTCGTGTGATGATGACGCCTGTTCTCATAACGCCTGGACGTTCGCAAAAATATGATTTGAGTGTAAATAATTAAACTGTGCCGTAGTTCACTTTAACGACTTCTACGTTGAGGAGAAACAATCGCTAATGTCATTTTGTTCCTTCCCTCTGGGACTATTAAAGAAAGAATTGCTCCTTGGAGAACGTCTGGAAGAAGTTATAAAAGGTGGACGACTAAAAATTCATAAGGTGCTGTGGGCGGTACTCGACCATCTGTAGCATAATTTCTGCTATGAGTAGAGAGCATGTTTTTATGTTGTTAACGTTGATATTTCTTATTTTTTGTTGCCAAAAATCAGGAACGAGGTCTTGAGTATGTTTTCTAAATTTTTTTGTGATGTTCGAACAGTTCTTGATAGAATTTATTCTGAAATTATTTAATAAACGACGTGCATAACAGGCCCAGAGCTCGTGATAAACATACTACAATGATTACAGAAAGCTGGCATAATTATTTGTCGCCCTCCTATTTTTAAATGAATTGTAGTCACCGACTTCTATAACGAAGATTAGTTTGTTTGTAGGGTCTTAGGCGCATCGGCGACTTGGACTATATGTATATTTTTTTGGACTATATGCTATATATATAGCGATAAGCCAAAACATTATGACTAGCGAGTCGTTATGCAAATCGAAGCAACTGCAGGTGAACTACGGCGCGTGCGCGGGTCGGGACACTATGATTAACACCTGATACTGAGCTCCGTTAATCAGTATTACTCTTGTTCTTCAGATGGGAAAGGCAGCGGACTTAAACGAGTTTGACAAAGGCCAAATTGTAATGGCCAGACGACTGGGTCAGAACATATCCGAAACGGCACGGCTGGTGGGGTGCTCGCGGTCAGCCGTCGTTAGTACCTACCAAAAGTTGTCCCGAGGAGGGGGAAAGCCCACAAACCGCCGCGAGGTGTTGGACGACCACGGCTCATCGATGCTCGAGGTGCGTGAAGGCTCTCCCGGATGGTACGTGGCAACAGAAGGGCGACTGTGGCCCAACTCGCCGGTATGTGTCACAACACACAGTACATCGAACCCTGCTGAAAATGGGGCTGCATAGCCGCAGGTCGCTCCGAGTGCCCATGCTAACCACGGTTCACCGTCGACAGTGCCTACAATGGGCACGCGAGCATTGAAACTGGACCTTGAGTGATTGGAAGTAGGTCGTACGGTCCGATGAATCACGTTTCCTGTTGCACCATGTGGACGGCCGGGTACGTGTGCGTCGTTTACCTGGGGAAATGATGGCACCTGGATGCATCGTGAGACGAAAACAAGCCGGTGGTAGCGGTGTCATGCTTTGGGCGATGTTCTGTGGGATACCCTGGGTCCAGTCATCCATGTTCCGGGCACTCTGAAGTGTACCACCTACCTAAACATCGTTGCTGACCAGGTACACCCTTTCATGGCAACCGTCTTCCCCTCTGGCGGTGCCGTCTTTCAGCAGGATAAAGCGCCATGCCGGATTGTTCGCGACTGGTTCGCAGAACATGATGAAGACTTCCAGGTATTGCCCTGGCCTCCAAATTCCTAATACGTCAATCCCATAGAGCATCTGTGGTTTGTGTTGGAACAGCAACTCCGATCTGCGGCGTTTCAACCACGGACTTTACAGGAGTTAAAGGATCTGCTGGTTACGTGTTGGTACCAGATACCACAAGACACATTTAGAAATCTTGTAGCGTCCATGGCTCGCCAGGTACGAGCTGTTGTGGCTGCACATGGAGGACCAACATCATATTAGTAGGTGGTCATAATGTTTTGGCTCATCGTTGTATATACAATTGCTTGTGTTTTGTGTTCGATTTATCTCTTTGCGGGACGAAAAACTGAGTTCCCGATAGAAAAAGCAACGTACCCTCGCCTGAAACCGACTGACTCATCCACGTTGTGGAAAA
Source organism: Mastigoproctus giganteus (assembly GCF_048544385.1). NCBI lineage: Eukaryota > Metazoa > Arthropoda > Arachnida > Uropygi > Thelyphonidae > Mastigoproctus > Mastigoproctus giganteus. The sequence goes on from NC_143575.1 coordinate 49,614,944, forward strand.
GGCCCATAAAAATTCATCGCGTCTTTTCCACTCCGTGGGGTCAGGAAGATGGTGGTTATACCAACTGTGCTGCCCGTGACGACCCTAAGGGAAGAGTAACCGCCTTTCCTTGAATGCGAAGGTACGGTAAATCAATTATACTGCTTGGTAACTTACAAAGTACCCAAGTCTCTTGCCTCATTTACACCGTTCAGTTCTTTCTTTAGTTGTTTAAGTTATTCTAGGGATGTTGTTTCCGAAATGAGGAACGTAACATTTGACAGTATTAAAATGTTTCTTTTATAGGAAGTAGTTTAAATCACTGTTCATCAAATAGTAATTCTTTGGCGATGTGTATATCTCTTCTTTTAATTACTCATTAATAGATACGATGAGGAATGCAACGATTTCTGTAGATTCCCCCTCCCCCCAGCTGCGGCACTCACTAAACGTACCTTACACCAAAGTTTCTCGCGATTAGCACAAATACAATTTGTTTTTGCACACATTGTAGAAAACCCGTGATAATTCTCCTTTCGGATGGAAGAAAATGTTTTGGCCATTTTCGTAACTTGACGAAGGGTCGAGTGTTTATTTATTTGATTTCCCAAAACTCGTGTTTTTCATCCAACAAAACAGAGAAACCGACCACAGAATAGGTGTTGAATCCAAGAAATGCAGCAGTGTCATAGAAAAATACTAGCAATGTAATAAACCAGCAAAAATATTTTGATTAAGATTTCTTATTCCTTGATAGTTCTTCAGCTGTTATACAGGACTTTATATTGTTTTCCTTCTACGGGTGATTATTATTCTATAAACACATTGCATTACTTCACGTGTTTTACACATCTGTCTGCTTTTCAGCATGTGCGAGACGAAAGTTTAGGAAGCATAACAACAACAAAAAAAAAAAAAAAGCAAGCTGCGCGAAGGCAAACTCTTATACTTCACGCATGAGAAGATTTCATTGACTAGTATAGACTTGGTTAGTCATCTCTCCGCTTGATTGAACACCAAGCCAGAAATTCCATTTCGCATCGTGATGAAAGCTACTTCTCTCTCTTTGGCTTTCGATTATAGAACTGTCACGTGAAAGGTTTGGATGGCTCACAAGGAAAGAAAACTCGGAAAAGTTTTCTGGAACGAGAGGGGAGAGAAAAAGTTGATCTTAATCATCAATCATAGAAAAGGAGAAACAGATTAAACGCAATTTAGATCAGGAGAAAAATTAGTTTTACAAAGATGGTCACAAACTTTATCGCATATCAGGTGCAAATTCTGCTTTTAGAAAATGATTTATAAATTCCGTTCATTTTCTTAAAGGTAGTATAATATTGTAGATGGTGAGATGATTGTGTCCTCTGTAGATACTTTAATTGCTCACTTTATTTGTATACAGAAGGGCTTGATGCTTCATGGCAAACATTGTCGATGAAGCTAGCTGTCTGTTATGATTCCTTTGTACGTTGTACTGGAAACATTTTGCTAAACTACAGTTTCCAAAGTAAACAGATTTTGGAATTATCTTTCACAGAATTTAAGTTTGTATATGTTTCAAACTTCGAATTGACTTAAGCACTCTTGTGTTCGCTTTGAACGACATATTGGAACAGAATAAACAACGGGTCACTGCTGTGTAAATAGCCCGTATATTCTATCAGCATCTGGGATACAAAGACACTGTGAATGGACTAATCCTCTTACTGCTAGTGAACTATATTTGTGTACCATAAACTCGACGAATTTCTAGAATTTCACTTTAATCCTGTCTGCATCGTTAGATCAATTAGTTTCTGTAATGGGGAACGTCCGTGGTCTTTGTGATTAAATCCTGAGTGACAACTTAGAATTCGTTTATCTAACTGAAAGTGGTAAATGCATAAAACTACACTGCCATTTTTGTTCAAATCGTCAGGTTGTGATATTTGTCCTGTTGAATCGTACTTAGCATTGAGTTTCATGCCTGACTCAGGAAAAAGTTGGTGAAAAAAAAATCTTTTTCTAGATTCTCTCCCACTGTATGCTGTATTGTATTCTGTGCAGTAACTGGAGCTGGCTGATGCTATACAAGCTTGCTTCCTTGTATCAATTTGCCAATAAAAGGTTTTTAGACGCGTGCGCGTATGTGTAAAACGCCTGTGTTCGTCCACATGTAACAACTGACTTTTACAGACAGATTTGGATGAAATTTTATATATGATTTGAGTCCTTTAGAAATATTTGTTGATCCATCCCAAATTCCATTAAAGTTGGACTAATAGAAATTTGACGATATTGTTTTTTAATAAAATTTTTAGCTATCTTTTACATATACACTAAATCTAAATATTTCTGATGTTTCGACACTGCTCTGTAAGGAAAAGTCAGATTGACACCAAATTTTCATCATTATAATCTGCTAGTCTCTGGGAATATTTTAGGAACAATTCCAATTCAAAAGGCGCTCCCCTCCAAAGAAACATTACCGATAGTGTCAGATGTTTGGCATCACGCGATAATGAAAAGTCAGATCCACACCAGATTTTCAGCATATGTTTTTGTGATACCTGGAGAGGGTATTGGTCCAATTCCAGTTTTACAGTCCCAAAGTTTCCTTTCCCCCGCGAAAACACTGTGATAAATTTGGAACAGTATTTCCTATTCTTTCAAAATTTCAGGATGTTTTAGTATATTCTTTAGGGACCTTTCTAATTTTATTTTCACAGGTTAAGCCGTATCCTTTGTGTGGCCGTTATCCGTTTTCTCCCTAAAAGAACTGCTGTACATGTCTCTGCTGTTATGTTTTGGTAAACCCTTCTGCAGTGCAGTGCAGTTTATCATAAGGGGCCAGAGTAGTACTTGACAAACGACTGCATATTTTTTTATTGATATTATTTAATATACCAATTATAGATATTCAGTATTTTATATATAAAATTTCTCATTTTTTTTAAATCACAGCTTACTGGTAAATTATAACTAAATAATCTTTATTGTATAGGTAGCGTGTGTGCAATAGTGCCCATCATATCACGGCAAGGGGTTGAAGGTCCTTAGATAAGAAAGTATTAAGAATACAAGTAATTAGACGAATGTTGTCAACTACGGCCATTAAACAGAAAACTATGAATGTTTTGATACAGAACTTGTCGATGTCCTTAAGCTTCATACTTTAAGGTTGCATCAGTGTAGTACTGCGCCTAATCGATCCACTTTCAGATGGCATCCAGTATTCTTTAGGTATTCTCGCAGGGGAAGGGTTGAGCAGTTTACTTCTGTACCTCTTGGGGGTGGAAAATTTCTGGAGGTACCATCAGTGTCCTGTAGTCTGGTTAGCATTTGGTTAGACAGGAATCGGTTCAATAACACAAGCCTACTGCATTTAGCGATCAGCGCATTCGTGGCTCGTAGCTAGGTTTGGGCTGCACTAAAAATAAGACCACTGCCATCGCTGGTCGAAGAAAAAGATATGTTTACTGCAAAAATCATGACCGAATTTTCTAGCCTAACCGCTGGAAAAGTTGCGATTGGCGGATTCATATCTTTTTCTTCGACCAGCGATGGCAGTGGTCTTATTTTTAGTGCATTTTCCATCTCGGTAACCAATATTCCGCTGTATAGATTCGTTTTGCTTTGGTTTGGGCAGCAGATACTCAGATTTCAACACCATAAAAGATTATTGAATATATACAAGACGACATACGATGTGACCAGCTCAGGATGATGTATTGTACATAACAGTACATTGTATTGTTTTAATGAACTTTTGCTTCTGAATTGCTCTTCCAGCATTTAAAAAAAAACAGTAAAATAAAATATTTTAATAGTGCGTAAATTTTTATATGCTATATTATCTGTGGAACTAATCTGTAATGTGGAGTTTGAAAATTTCTGTAAATGTTGAGGGAACCAGAAAAGGTTGAGCAGCGCCACTGTTCTATATGCTGCGATTTATTTCTAAATCAGTTTCTCAGTAATATTCATAGCATACTTTATTTCTGTTCATTCTCGTGAGGCATAATTAATTCTCGAAACGATCAACACTTAATATGGAATTGATTGCGAGAGGACAGTTCACAGGTTTCCTGTTAATTTCCATACGATGTCGTGTTGACATCGACCAGGTCCTTGACTTCATCAATCACCGCTACACGTTATTGAAAGTTTAGCGTTCCTGGAAAGAGCTATTCTGTTCGTGCTAGCTGTTCTCAGCTTTTCTCTGTAGTTGGGAATTCCGTGTGGCCATTGCCAAGTTGAGAACGTTCCATAGCAGCATAATAGAACATAATACAGGTGGGAATGAATCCATTATGTTCCTTTTTCGACAGAGTATGTAGTATTTACGTGTTCACTATGTATATAAAGTGCTTAGCATCATAATACACAGCCATTTCTGAATAAACAGAAAATTTTTAAGGTGGCATCGTTTTAGGTTATATCTCATATTGTGAATACCTTCACAACGAGTTGCCATGATATTGCACTACTTCGAATAAGTAACGCTTCACCTAAGGAGAAGACTAATGTTACTTATTCTCAGATAGGTACCACCACCGAGACAGCACTGTTTCAGGACTATTTGGTCCTTCTTCAGTGAGTGGGTAGGTACCCAAGTGATGCAATGATGATGCTAAGCACTTTATATACATAGTCTAAATTTGTTCGCAGCTTGAGGCTCTAGCCCTAAATGCGCCTTAGTCTAAATACATCATACACCATCAGGCATCTCTCATATTGTGGAGTTATACTTCATAACTGTTTTTGCCATCATTGCATCACTTGGGTACCTACCCACTCACTGAAGAAGGACCAAATAGTCCTGAAACAGTGCTGTCTGGGTGGTGGTACCTATCTGAGAATAAGTAACATTAGTCTTCTCCTTAGGTGAAGCGTTACTTATTCGAAGTAGTGCAGTATCATGGCAACTCGTTGTGAAGGTATTCACAATATGAGATATAACCTAAAACGATGCCACCTTAAAAATTTTCTGTTTATTCAGAAATGGCTGTGTATTATGATGCTAAGCACTTTATATACATAGTCTAAATTTGTTCGCAGCTTGAGGCTCTAGCCCTAAATGCGCCTTAGTCTTACGTGTTCACCTAACTAAAAGTTATGGATTATATCACCTATTAATGGTTACTGAAAGAGGATTATTAAGGACATCGAGGAGCCTTTCTGACTCCTCCATGTTTTTAATGAACTTCGCGGGGAACTGTTACAGTTATAAGAAAACTTTGTACATCATTTCTTTAACTTTTGTTAAGGTAGTATACATTTAATTTTTCTTTGCCGCTGTGTTAAGCTGCTGCCTCTTCTGAAATGTCCATGAAGAAAGGCTCCGTTCTGTGTAAATAAGTAGGAGGTCAGTTGTTTGCGCGATGGTGCCAGCAGCAGTGACGAATTCCACTCTTGTATTGGCCACAGCAAGCGACACATGAAGATAATCTTTCAGTTCGTTTCATCCCTTCTTTGTTCTTGTTTACTTTCCTCTTTTGTAACTTCATATCGGTGTAAACAAGAATTAAAAAAAAAAAAAAAAGTTTCGTGGGCTTCACCGGAGCATGATGTATTTTTGCTATTTCATCTTGTTACCTCTGCAGTTTTTTTTTTTTTTTTTTTCATTCTTCAGGTACAAACAGAAACTTGAACAAAGTTTCTCTGTTTGGAATGGCTGCTGGGTTTATAAACTTGTCTTAAAAATAAATTCTCTATTTCTCTTTCGTACTGTTTTAAGTTGCTACTCCAAAAAAGTAAAAGTAGATAGGAGAGCTTGAAATGTTTTTCACTGTTGCTATAGCAATAGTTAATTGTATTTGCATGTATGAGTAGGTTAGTGATGTGACTGTTGGATAGGCGGAGGTTAGAACATTGGGGAAACTTCACGAATTGTTCTTTTAGCTCCGAGTTTCCCAAGGTATCTGAGGTTCAAAAGAAATTTTTAGAAGTGTTCTAAGGATGCATTGTCCCTGGTCGTTAATTATATGTAATTCATGATAATTGCATGCTATGGGGTCATTATAAAAGTTACATTTTTTTAATATAATATATTTTCAATATCTAGTTTAAAAATTATTGAAACCATAATTAAGAAAATATTAGTTACATAGTATAATTTTCATTCCAGAAAATAAATTAATTTGAAAATTAATTTTCACAGACTTAAATGGCCAATCAGAGGTTTGCTTATTATACAGTAATAAAGCTGAAAATTTTCACTGTGCAGAAATAATAAAAATGAACAGCCAATTTAATGCACTCTGGATTGACAGTTCAAATTAGGCATTTCTGAAATCAGAAACAGAATGGTTTTGTTTTGTTTATGAGTGCTGTACATTTTTTCACCTCTTGAATGCAATGAAACTTTTAAGAGGCGATAAAACAGCATTTCTTTAAGTCACGCAACTTTTAAAATATCCATCTTGTAAGCTTTCACCTAAAACGTTTTTTTTTTTCCTCAAAGGGCAAAAGAGCTTAAAAAAACTTTATTCCGCTCATAATTCCATGTTCGTAGCATTTTTCAAACGTGGGATTATTGTTTTTGTCAACCTTTCTCTTGTCTCTTCTTGAATGACTTTCAAGTCTTCTGTTTTTTCTTTTTTTTTTTTTTTTTTTTGTTCGCGACAACTTCCTTATCTCTTTTAAGTATAAAAAAAACTTTTAAAAGAATTTCTCAAACTTCACAAGATTTTTTTTTTTTGACTGGCTGCCGTGGGAAAAGAAGAATCAGGATTCAGCAGAGAGCGAGAGAGCGCTCATGAATTCTTAAACAGTGGCACTTTGATGTCCCAGGACCATAAAAACAAAAAAAAAATTTTCGTAACTTTTATGCATTACTGGGTTGCTATATTGTTAAAATAATTCGGAGTTCATTTATATATATATATATATATATATATATAAAGCCAAAAATCTAGTAAATCCTGGGATTTACGAATATTCGCTTTGGTAAAAGTTCGAAACTTTTCCATTGTTTGACTAAGTACTGTACTAGGGACGTTTGAAATGTTCGTGACCTGAGTATGAAAGGATAGTGGTACAGTGTTAATTTTCTGTACTGTACTTAATGTAACACTTCAAATAGTAACCCCCAAGTTTCAATAATGTCTTTTTTAATTACAAGTCCTGAAGTAAACAGTTGTGTGATTGAGTAAAGAGGGACAAATCAGTCACTGTGCAGTCATCCAGTATTTGGGAAAAAAGGACTAACGTTAAAGGCAATTCATGAGGATATGGTTACGACGGTGGGGGAGGATGCCCCTTCCTATTCTGTAGTTAACTAGTGGGCACCATAATTTAAACGAGGGAGGAAAGAGCCTGGAAGATGATTCACGCTGTGTTAGACCTGCAACTCCCATCAGTCCAGAAAGTTGTACACAGTATGCGTGATCTGGTGATGATTGATCTGTGAGTGCTCTTACAAATATATGAAAATATTTATTTTATCTGAAATAAATTCATGAAGCACTCTTACAAATAAAATAAAAATAAAATTATTTGAAATAAATTAGCGAAAGGCAGAGAAATTTTTGCGAATTATTATTAAGGTTTGAAAATACTAGATTAGAAATAGGGAGGTTATAAATGTGGTGAAATAAATAACAGTTAAATTTGGAAGAGAAATAACAAGTAGTACAAAGAAGATGTACTAAGAGAAAACAAAACTGTGGCCTACACTAGGGAAGGAGTGGTAATTTGCTAACGAGCGGGAAACAATAGGACCATGAAATAGAGCTACGCAGAACGTTTTGAAGTAAGATGCGCAGCTGGACGAAAAAACAGGAGGGTGGACAGTCTGACGTTCGTGTCGGAAAACCACGCCAGAGGTGTTGAGATTTGTAAGGGGCGACATTGTAGCAATAGAGTGAAAACACGAAAGTAGCTACTTTTGGAGGCACTTTGCATACATGAAAGGGTTGTATTGCTGGAGTGCGAAGTAAACAAGAAAATTACAAGAGAAGGAGACGGTTGTACTTAATTTTTAGCAAATAGGAAGGAGTGGGGATTAAGTGTAGTAGTCGGATTGATTGCGAGTCCTGTGGGAGGAATTCCAAACTTCTGAGAAAAAAGAGGGTTCTGATGAGAGTTCCAGTGAGAGAGTTGGAGTTCGGAGATAGAAGTGTGTGAGAGAAAGAAAGAGGACTGGCGGACTGAAGTTTTTTTTTTTTTTTTTTTTTTGTTGTTGTTGGGAAGTGGGGAAACAGGTGTTCTAAAGTAAAAGTGGAGTTGGCCATCAGTTGGTTGATCCTCATGTCTAGTAATATAATCGCATGCTATATTTCTGAAGATTAATTCGTGTAGGAGGCTGCACATGTGTCTAGATCCGGTCCCACCTAGAATGAGTCAGATACGCAGGTGTATGAATCAAGAAATCTACGTGGAAAGAGCGCCAGAAGAAGAGGTAGTCCGTCAGGGGAAAGAAATGGATATGGGAAGCATTGTTCGCACGGAGTAAGAGCCAGAGCTGATATACAAGCCCAACAGAAAGAGTGAAAAGGATTTGGAAGTAGCTGTCCGGTTCGGAACGAAAGTGGGTCCAATTTATTGAACCCCGAACTTACAGACGTATAAGCTGAATTCTGTGAGATATTGGTTGATAGTTTCTTTCAAAGTAAATTTTGTAGTAATGTATCGTTAAAAGTTAAGTTGAGCGTATAGATTAAGTTAAGGACCATGAAATGATTTAGAGGTACTTAAAGGGGTAGAGGAGAAGAAAAAAAGTAAGGGAATTAATAATAACATTAATCATAGGCGTAGTAGAAACTACGCCTATGATTATCTGTTAATACATTATCTAGAAATAATATTTCTAGATAATGTATTAACAGATAATATTATAATAGATAAAATTCTAGGTGATGTGTTAAGGTATGAAAAAAAAATATTTTATTGAGAAACCTTGAGAGAAAAGGGGAACCGTGCCCTGTATTATAAAAGGAAAGTAACAAATATGCTTGAGTAAGTTTATAGTAAGATCTTACTGACGTAAGGTGATATGTGTGAAAAATGTAAGGGAGGAGAAGAACCACTACTTAAGTAATAGTTGGAAATTGTTGATTAGTGTGAGAGATTGCCAATGCAAAAAAGGGATGTTAACCACTTTAAATTATATACGTATATATACTAGGTGGTTATAAAATAAGTTTCCCTATTCAGGAGACACTAGTGTCAAAACGGTTAGAGTTTGCTCTGTGAAAATCGGTGGGTATGTTATTTAGGGTATGGGGAAGCAATTTGTAGAAGAAAAAAAAAAAAAAAAAGTTCAAATTTCCGCCACCAGGGGATATACAGCGCTGCACATATGTAAAAGTTGTCATTTACTTCAAGACACGCTGCTTACGCAAGCGACATCCTGTTAGATAAAAGCAGAAAGGCCAACGCCACCGTCAATAACTATTATGGCTCTTACAAAAAAGGAACATGCTCTTTTAGTAAAACTGTTCTACCAGAATAATAGTAACGCTAATGCAGCACTACATGAATATTGGAAACTTAAAAGGTTTGCGTAAAGGACCTTTTGACGTCAGTGGGGCTTCGAAAACTAATAAAGAAATTTGAAGCGATCGATCGAGGAGTTGGTGTAATTCCAGACAGGTGACCCACGACCATGAATCGGAACAGAGGTAGTAGATGAAGTGGCGGTTGCAATGATAAAATGCGAAACACTACCAGTCAGTAGTGCCAGAGGTGTGTCAAGATACTTGAACCTTCCTTGGTCTACTGTACCTAAAGTGCTTCGAATAATTTTACGCCGGTTCCTGTACAAGAACTAAAGTTTTGCGATCAGCAACAACGAATAGACTTTGCTGTATGATTTCTGTTTCGTATGGAACTCGACGATACATGGGCTCGAATGATCTTGTGGTCTTATGAGGCACATTTAGAATAGAATAGAATCTTACTTTTCATGGGGCTCTAAATGCACAAAACTGCCGAATATGGGGAACTTCTTGTCCATCTGCCGTGCATGAAAGGCCACTACAATGTCCATACGGTGTGAATTCACAGCAGAGTTTATAATCGGACCATTTTTCTTTTAAGAATCTACACCTCATTGCCTCATAAGGTGCACGGTACTGCGCTCTTCTAAGAGATCACATTATTCCCGCTCTGAAAAAAAGGCAATGCTTGGAAACCGTAGTGTTCATGCAAGATGGTTCCTCTCCCCACGTCCGTCGAAAAGTGAAGGAACTACTCCGTTCAACATTCGGAAATGATTACATCATTTCTAGAGGACTTTCTGCAGTTCTGGCCAGCCCGATCAGGAGATCTCAATCCCTCTGATTTCTGGCTATGGGGATATCTGAAAGACAGAGTTTACTGTGGCAGCATACAGACGCTTGTCGATTTGAAAGCAAACATTAAACAGCTGTTTGTTATTTGGTTTTTAGGAGCATTAGCAACTAAGGCCATATTGCTCCGGGGATATGCGGTGATCATTCTCTGACCTTTCCGCATCCTCCGTATGTGGCGGGCACGGGCTCGAACCCCGGTCTAATCAAGAAGCGTGTGCTACGCACTGCTGCTCCTGCCTACCTGGCTACGGAGGCGCCCACATTAAACATCATGTAGCCAACATTCTCAACGAGATACTACGCGAAACTGTGTCGCACGCAGTCCTCCGATTTCAGAATGTCATCTCAAGTGAAGGAAGGCACATAGAACAATATCTATAGATTTCTAAGTTCTGATATTAAAATAGTTAAGTATTCCATCTCATGCTGACAGTGCCAATTTCTCCCCTGGTGGCGGAAATGTGAACTTTTTTTTTTTTTTTTTTTTTTTCTTCTACAAATTGCTTTCCCATACCCTAAATGACATACCGATTTTTACAGAGCTATCTTTAACCGTTTTGACACTAGGGTGTTCTGAATAGGGAAACTTATTTTATAACCACTCGGCCCGGTGGTTATAAAATAATCAAGTGCAAATACAAAAATCATAGCTTTTCAAGGAAGGGAACCCGTCGAAAGCAAACGTGGTATTGGTTATACACATTTTGAACAAATAAATTGCTCTAAATATCTTGGTTACAGCGTGACTTACGAAAAAGAAAACGATATTAGTAACAAATATCAACACTGTAACAAAAGCACTTAGAATAATCAATCAAATTTTTAATCCATCTAAAGTGCCAGAGACGTACCAGAATAAAAGTATACATTAAAACAACAAGATGAATGCCGAATCATTTCAGATGAAATGAAATTTATGAGGAAAAACTGCAGGATTTACGCTGTTAGACCACATTAAAAACAAGGACATACTAGACAGACCAGAATTACACCTATATCATGTGAAAAGAAGGATAAAACCAGAATACTCGACAGACTCTCCGATACATCCCTAGAGGAAGAAGAATAATGCTAAGAAGGCTAACCAAGAGATTGCTGGAAACCGTAACAAGCCACTAGGTATACTACTTGATAGGATAATGATCATATTGAAGAGTTAAATTTCAAGGAACACTTCCTAAAGGCAAAGAAGACATATGCTGCTTTCTAGTTATCCGCCAGGAGCTCGCAGGCTGTCACAACACCAAACTGATCGGACAATACATTAATAGATGTCCCACACCTATACCACTATATGCCTCAGAAATCTGGTCCTCTGCATCTACCTCTCGATGTAACAAATTTCTCTCAATGGAATATTGGATTCTGCTGTGGCTGAACCGTCTGGGAGGGAACCCGTTCACCATCTGGAAATCCATTCTCCTAGTCAACTTAGGCATGACCTCCTGGAAGCTCATTGTCCTCAGAAAAAATCTGTCAACACTCACCAAGCTGCTGACTCGCCAGATTGATGTCCCATCAATGTAGAGAATGAAAGGGACCTGGGGGTGGTTGTGCAGGCAGATATGAAGTTCTCTGAGCAGTGCAGACGGGCTGCAAGAGTAGCTCATGGTGTATTGTCAATGATATATAGGAATTTTTCTAGCAGGGATAAGGAGGTGATTATTCCCTTGTATAAGGCAATGGTCAGGCCACACCTAGAGTACTGTATACAGGTCTGGAGGCCTCATTTCAAGAAGGATGTAGAGCTGCTGGAACGAGTACAGAGAAGGGCAACAAGATTAGTGAATGGAACAAAGGGGTGCTCTTACGAAGAAAGGCTTAAGTTTTGCAAATTACAGTGTCTGGAGACTAGGCACCAGCGAGGTGTTCTGATAGAGGTGTATAAAGCATTGAATGGTTTGAGCATGCTCAGTGCTGATGGGATTCTTCCTCTCGCTCAGAATAATCACCTGAGAGGGCATAAATTCAAATTGAGGAAAGACAGATGTAGGATAGACGTGCGGAAATTTGCCTTTAGCCAGCGAGTGGTTGGTTGGTGGAACAGACTTCCATCCCTTGTCGTGGAAGTTGATAGCCTAAATACGTTTAAGGCTCAGCTGGACAGGTATTTTGAACGAACAGAGGGGGGGGGGGGGGGGGTGAAGTGGAAGTGGTTTTTTTTTTTTTTGGCTGATGCTGCATAAGCTTGCTTTCTTGCATCAAATGCCTCTGCTAATGCTAAAACCTACAGAAGCCAAATTATAGACCAAATCTGGACTAAATTACCAGGATTGCTGTGAAAATTGAGCAGTTTTTATCAGAAATTTATAAGATATGAACAATTAAATTCAAAAATAATATGAAAATAAATAAATCTGTTATGTTGGTTGCTGATAAAGAAGTCAACCTGTGTATTTAACTCTTCAATTATTAAGATCTATGTTATTTCAAAGTGAATACAATTAAGTAAATGTATATATCTATTTTATAATCATTACTATACAATAATTATATTGTAAAAATCTGAAAATTTGTATAAAAGTATAATGTATATTTCAAAATTTCTGTACAGCCTTCTAGCCCACTAGCTTGTACAGGGGGTGAACCTTGTGTTAATAAACTGATAATAATAATAATAAGTAATAGAAGTAAAACAATATATAGTATTTGCCTAATATTCCAGCTACAGCCTTGGAAGTAAATAGTTCGATACCGTATTAATATTTAAATTGAAACTAAGCATTAATTAACAGCATGAAATTCTTCAAAATTAAAGATTTAAGTTGATTACTAATTTCGTTACCCGAGAGCGAAAAAAGAAGTCCTCACAAGTTGTTTTCCGTTGTATGTTACTTTAGTGCCAAAAATAAATATAAAAGGATGTAAATAATAAAACCAAAATTATTAATCTTTGAGAAAATTGGCTTGCTGCGTTTAATTTGGGTTAACTCAACATTTTTTTTGAAGAAAAGTTACCTTCTTTTAATAACATAGGTGGTGATCATTCACCCCTCCCCGTAGTCTCTGTTGGCCTATACTTCATCAATCTAAAGCATATGAAATAAATTTGGACAGATTATTTATTTTTCTTTTTGTTACCGAATCAAATTTATTTAAAAAATCTCAGGTTTGTAATAATCGTGAAACTTATCTTGTTTTTTTTTTTTTTTTTTTTTTTGAGATTTCCAATCTTTCTGTTTGATCAAGTAAACATGCACGTGCGACTTATACCACTTATTTTACAGAAGTTAGTTGGAATCTTTTTTTGTGCAAGAAAAATTAGTTTCCCTAAAGAACATTCTACTGTTTTTTCCTCCACTCTAGCCTAAGGCAACAGATGGCGTGCTAATGCTAACAGCAGACTGCTTTGTGTTTTGTTTTTTTTTATCAGTATTTCGAAAGACTTAAAACATTGATTTTTAATCTTTTCCTAAACGTTTAAGAAAATGAGACTGCCTCCTATGAACGTGTGGCTTCATTATACTATGCCGCACTCCATTAGCCAGTTCAAAATGACTGTGTGCGCCGAACACAGAGTTGAGGTAGGTAATTAACTGTTTTTCCACATGTCCTAGGAGATGTTGCGAAGAATTGGCCAGGGAAAAAATAAAGTACTGAAGATTAAATCCGTTTCGAGTTGCAGATATGAAGTGATATGTCGATACCGATTGCTTCCTAGAGTTTAGCTGTTATGTCTAATCCTACCCACCTTTCGAAGACGATAGTCGAGTGGTAAGTTACACGTGGATTAAGTAGGGGGTTCAATCCCGCTACTGATAAATGCGGTTCTGTTTCTCGTATTCTCTGTATCTTTTGAACTCCTCTGACTGCGTGGTCGTCCCGGAGTACAAACAGAATATTTCTTTATTTAGTTAATGTATACAGTGCTTTACATTTCAGGCGCTTTAGGAAATAAGTGCAAAGTGTATTGATGTCTGGCGGCACCAGGGGTTTCCCCCCATCTCCGCGTTACTTACATTCTGGGTGTGCCAGTTCACTGGGAATGCCAGAGATTTAGAAGTGTGTAGATATTATATAAGTGTTGTGTCGTGTACCGTTGTTCATCTGGTCATTTAGCTACTGAAGCCCAACGTTGCCCCACTTTCGCCCCGTGAAGTGTAAGTGCCTACTTACACTTTTCGCCCGATGACAAGGAGCAGAGTCGTCCTGAAAGATGCAGTTACTTGGCAGTTTGAAATTGTCTCTAATGGTTGGCAGCAGTTTGCCTTCCAATATAGCCATGTATCCATTGGCATTTACGGAAACTTTTATGAACTGCAGGTGACCTACTCCGCGATACGAAATGCACCCCCGTATCATTTGGCTGTTAGGGAATTTCACTGTAGACACCATACAGTCTGGATGGTATTCTTCACCACTTCTACGGCGAATCGTTTGTCTCCCATCAGAGCCATGCAGGTTGAATTTATTCTCATCCAAGAAAATAACTGACTTCCACTGCCCGAGGGTCCATTTGACATGTTCCTTACACCAAATGAATTGGGCCTTTTTCATTTTTTGTTTGAGGAGGGGCTTCTTCTTAGGACGACGGGCTACAAGTCCATTTTTGAAGAGACTTCTGATTGTTACTCCACTTGCTACCACTCCTGTATGTTCTTCCCGTTCTCTTTTCATCTCAGACGAAGAAGCTTTACGGTTTTTAAGGCATAAGCGCTTCAAAACGCGGTCCTGTTTTGGCGTAGTAACTCGTTTGCGTCCGGTTCCTTTTTTCCTATCAGCAGAACCAGTATTCTTGAGTTTGGAAAGAAATCTACTCATTGTCTACTGATTACAAGACACACTATAAGCAATATGACTGGAAAAATATGCTTCCTCACGCTAAGCAACAATAGCACTCTTTCTTCGTGGCGTCAACTGCACGTAACTGCCATCCTGACACAAGCAATAAATGACTGCAACTCTTGCAGAGCGTGCTTATATAGCTGAAAGTAACAGCTGATGCAATATTACGTCACCTACGCGTGTCAATATAATCTGATGCAATCTGTGAGATATATTGCCTTATACTTACGTTAATCGGACGACGATTACAATTTTAAGGGGCGACACTTTCTTTGAACACTAGTGTGTGTGTGTGTGTGTGTGTGTGTTGGGGCCGGAAGGCGGATCTATCATCCTTTGGTACACAGCGAGTGAACACATCAGGAGGGAGGTATAGCCTATTTGCCCAATTTTAAGCCGTTTAACCCAAGCTGAGATATTATGTTCTTCAATAAACATTCTCCTAATAGATTCAGGAAGTGTTCAGGGTCCAAAACTGGAAGCGAAAATCTTTGCTCTGATGGAAACTACAGAGATGTTATATTTCTCGGCCAGTGTCAGACGAGGTTTGAAGGCAGTTGCTTGCCAAGGTTTGGAGGTCTGGTTAGTAATAAGAGTGATGGGGAAGAAAATCAATGTTGGTAGCTCGATGGCATCCTGAGGTATTGCAGGCGGTGCTGGCCAGTGCCTTTTGGGTAGCACAGTTGGTAGAAACGCCATCGTCCCCATACCGGGTAGAAAAGACCTGAGTTGGAGTCCCGTCGATGACGCAAGGAATTTTTATGGGACTTTTTCACAAAGATAGTCGGTCTCAGGCGAGAGTAGCATGGTTGTTTCTCCCGGAAAATTGGGGTTTTTTGTAAACAGAAAATAGACCTCAGAACACGAAATTTACAGACCGTATACACTGAGCAATATGTCCTTAGTCGCCGATGCTCCTAAAATCCTACTACAATAACAACAGCAGTGCTGGCCGTGGTAATGAGGGTATTTTGTATATCTTTAGAAGGGACGTCAATATCACTAGAAGAGCTGTTGGTAAGCATAAATAAAATATGAGGTGGGCGGAGCATGATGGGCATTAATTGAATTACTTGTGGGGAGCCTTTGTTATTTCCCGGCGAGTTCTCTTGTTGGAACATTCAGGAGAGTATATCCGTGGTTGGTAACCAGCTTCTGAAGGCCTGAGGATGTCTTTCTACTGAGTACATGACTGGGCCCTGCTAAAGTGATCAATCAGAGTGTAGGTGGACCTCTCTACTAGTTGATTTTAAGTGTGGGAACCAGGCTTTATAAGGTTAAGAGGTTTGACAGGATAAGTATACTGGGTATAACCTCCATGCACAAGTACATGGTGGGTGACCACCCAGGTGTGAACTAACGTAAGCAGGGGTCGAGGTGTGGCGCCCACACCACATGGAGGAATGCCGCCCTTCTATGTTACCAGGCAGTACTAGGTGGTAGATGACTCTCATCAACCGGCGCAATACCACCAATTTGCTTATTTTAGAGTTGAAGTGGTGGAACCCATGTTTAGTCTCTAGAGTTAAGTTCCGGTCAACCCTTCCCTATCTCTTCCATCATGCAGTATAATTGATGACTTTTGAGGTTATGATGAACATCGTGGCGAGATCCAGTATTCCTTACATTTCGAGGGTACAGCTCTAAAACGGTGTTCGCAGGCCGGCCGCTAGTTAGTACACCGAACCGAACATATTGTTAACTCTCTAGGAGGCTTCCGGATCAGCTAGTGTATAATCTTGCTACCTCTACTCTGCCAGATAGTGACTGGAGGGAGTTCGAGTAGTGTGTATGCGGGGAGCATTGTCGAGGCCACGTTATGTCAAGGATCTGGGCATATTCTTACCATGCGTACGCCATATCGAAAAATTTCATTACTTCATAAAGCATGTCCCATCCACTTTTTCTTACTATTGAATACACCATGAATTGTCAAACTAATAGAGCAAGCTTATCTGCGAAAAGATCTAAACCTTCCAAACACTTCCTAATTCATTTCACAAATATACTTGGTCTCAATTCTAATCTCAACGATGTCCATTTCCACTTGCATTCTGCCAAACCCCATGTACTTTTTCTGACAGAATCTCAGTTATCGGTTGATTCAACTACTGCTCATCTCAGATGCCCAAATTATTCGCTCTATGATTCCTTTCGCCTCAAAGGTGGTACTTGTTCATATGTCTGTTCTGATATTCCCTGTCAGAGACTTGGCAATTTGGAATCTCCTCTCTTTGATCTTCTCTTGCTTAAAATCTCTCTACCTCATTGTGTCAAATTCATCTGTTGTCTCTACCGTTCTCCCAGCTCCACTAATCACTTGGAGCTCTTTGACTTCCTCTCTTTGCAACTTGACTTTCTCCAGTTCAACTTTCCTAACAGTGAGGTAATTTTCCTTGGTGATTTTAACGTTCACAGCTCCAGCTGGCTTCTGTTTTCTAGTCACACCGACCCAGCTGGCCGAGATGCTGAGCTTTTGCAATTACTAATGACCTTGCACAGATTGTTCATTTACCTACAAAAATACCGGACAATCCTGATCATACAGCCAACACGCTTGATCTTTTTCTCACAAACAACCCTTCTAAGTACACGGTCGAAGTGAGAAGTCCTTTAGGCACTTCAGATCACAACTTGGTGATTGTCTCTTCTCTAATGGAGCCTTTATCTCATGGCTATTCCCAACCTCGTGTTGTTTGTCATTACAGGAATGAAAGATGGGATGACCTGCGTGATTTCTTTTCCTTGGTCGGATTACTGTTTCAAAACTTCTGATGTCAACGTTTGCTCAGATCGTGTCAGTGAAATTATTCTTGCAGGAATGTAATCCTTTATCCCACACTTCAATTTAAAATCTCGTCCTTTATCTAAACCTTGGTTTTCCAATAAATGTGCTAAGGCTGTTCAAGAGAAGAACATTGCATATCGTAATTGGCTTGTTTCCAATTCTTCAGTTTCATTTTCTGCCTACACCAAAGCTCGCAACAATTGTAAAGCAGTTATTAATCAGTCCAAACTATATTTTGAACAGGCTAAGAGTAGAAAACTTGCTTCTTGCCCTAATAGTAGCTGAGCATTCTGGTCTCTTGTCAAAGCTATTGGCCGCAACTTTTGCCCATCTCTGCTCCCACCTCTATCAAAACCAGATGGTTCTGTTGTCACTTCAGCCAAGGATAAATCTGGCCTGCTAGCATTCCATTTTACTTCCAACTCATGTATTAATGATCTTAGTAAAACACCTCCCACCATTCCCAAAACGCTCCATTCAGTGCCTCCTGGAGTCTTCTGTCAAAAGTATGTCGGAAGGATTTTCACGAATCTTGATGCTAAGAAAGCTGCAGGTCCTGACGGTATTTCTCCATTTGTTCTCAAAATCTGTGCTTCTGAACTTACTCCTGTTCTTTGCCGCCTTTTTTTTTCACTTTCTTATTCCAAAGGTATTTTTCCTTCTGCTTGGAAATTTGCTCATATCCAGCCAGTTCCTAAAAAGGGTGACAAATCCCTTCCATCCAATTATCGTCCCATTGCAATTACTTCAACTCTTTCTAAAGTAATGGACAAATCAATTAACCGCCAACTCTTAAGCTACCTAGAAACCTTCTGTCTGATCAACGATCGCCAGTATGGATTCCGTCAGTGTCGATCCACTGATGATATTCTTGTTTATGTTACCCATTTATGGACTAATTCAATGGAAAGGTTCGGTGAAACACAAGTAGTTGCTCTTGACATCTGAAAAGCTTTCGATCGTGTTTGGCATAAAGGTCTTCTAAACAAGCTTCCATCTTATGGTTTGCCAACTGTGTTTTGTAATTGGTTATCCAGTTTTCTCTCTGATCGCTCATAGAGAGTGATGGTAGATGGCTCTCTTTCTTCTAACTTCTCCACAAATGCTAGTGTCCCCCAAGGTTCAGTTCTTTTCCTCTTGTATATTAATGACCTTCTTCCATTGACTGGAAATCCTATCCATAGTTTTGCCGATGATAGCACATTGCATTCCACTTTCCATTTTGAGAAACCTTGCTCTGCTCAATCAGCTTGAACTTTTCGAAAATCTGCCACCATTTCCTTAAATGCCGATCTTCAGGTAATTCTCCAGTGGGGCAAAGACAACCTTGATTTCAAACCTTCTAAAACTCAGTCTTGTCTTATATCTCTCAAAAAGGATTCTTCTGCTCCTATGATTATCTTTAGGACATTCCGATTTCTAGGCAAAATGATATATCTCTTTTGGGATTACCCTGACTTCTAATCTCTCTTGGCACAAGCACATTAGAAATAATGCTTCCTCTGCATCTAAAAAACTTGGTTTTCTCTTTCGCTCTCGGCGTTATTTTTATTCCAAACAGCTGCTCACTCTGTATAAATCGCAAATCCGCCCTGCCATTGAATATTGTTCCTACATCTGGAGCGGTGCCTCCAAAACTTCTCTCAGGCTTCTTGATTCCATTCAGACGAGGGCAGTTGGGTTAATTAATGATTCAGCTCTAACAGAGTCTCTCCACTCGCTGTCTCATAGAGGTACTTTTTCTGCTGCATGCCTCTTCTACAGATACTTTCATGGGCACTGTTCTTCTGAATTGGCTTCTATAATTGGCACTCTCTCTTTCAAAACAGTCCGAACATGTGCCGCCACCAGCCAACATCCATTTGCTGTCCAACTTCAAACTCAACTTTTCATCTTCTTCGTTTATTCATTCAACTGCCGTTTTCTGGAACAACCTTCTTTCATACGTATTTCCTGAAAATTACAGTCTGCAGAAGTTCACGTCCAATGTCAACAAATATCTTCTTTCGTCTTCTCAACCTCCAACCCAAGCACGGTACTAAGTACTATAGGGCCTAATACCTCTCGTGTTTGGGGTTTACATTAAAAAAAAAGTGGTTTTTGTCCGTTTAGGTATTATTGATTGCTGAGTTGTCTGTGCTTGTGATTTTAGCTGACCGAAGAACAGGGGTCGGAGAGCATATGGGTAATATGCTTATTTTGGTTCCTCAGTGAGTAGCCAACCTGATCCTTGATTCTCAGTTTACGGCCCCAACTAGTAAATTAGGAGGGCAAGAAGTCTACACCTTTTGGCTGTGGAGAAAAAGGGTCAACACTAGCTTCAACATTAATTCTTGGAGAATTACCCTCCTCTTGCAAAGTACCTGTTGTGACCAGTGATAGATTTGGGAGGTTGGAGAATACATTAATATTAATGTTCGAGGCACAAATTTTAATATTAATTTCCGATGGAAAATTTGTTTGATTATTCTGGGAATTCGAGTTATTACATGCAGACGGACAGACCAACATGAAAACAATAGGCTTATTATGCATATATGCTAACGGGCCCAAAAATGTACATTTCGCTCTTTCACCTTGTTTATTAAGTAGGAGGACGTTACTTCATAATCTTGCTTGTTTTACTCCAATAAGAGGCCAAATACGAATTGGCCTCTAATTATATTTTAAATACCTTTTTTTTTTTTTTTTTTTTTTTTTTGTGATCTCTCTGTGAAACGCAGCGGCATTGACTTTGTGGGATTATGTGCATGTCTCCACAGACTCGGTCACCGTGGCGACTAAGAAATCCAATCTGGCGACTAGTATTTTACAGATCAGTGTAGCAGCTTTGTTCTTTGTTTTATGATCTTGCCATGACTTTAACAATAGTCTGTCATAGTGAGTATGACAGAGTCATAGTGAGTATGACAGACTCACTACGTGCAGCAAACTATCAACAACATTCCATTACGGAACTAATTTTATTGGTTGAAGAATAATTGCCCAGATAATATCTGGCTTTAGTTAGGATGACACGAAAACTAATATTGACCCCGAGACCATTTCGTAATTAGTTTTGTTATTTAACATTAATACGGCAAACGTTATAATTCTTTAATTGATCAGAAAAACTGTTCATTCGTAGAAACATTATGCTGTTTATCTTATGAACGCTGTTCGCGTGTGCGATGGTCATAAGTTGAGTGTTTGTAACTTAGGGAGTGGCTTGATAACTTGCATCTCCTGTGTTTTTCCGCTTTGAGTTGTTTCTGTATAATAATTATTTATTTATCATTTATAATTCATTCAACATATATAAAATTTAACCAAGTAAAGAAATTTAAAAGCTTTTTAGGGTTTAATTATCAGCGATCCATTCAATATCATAGTGTGAATTTAACTGATATTGGCTGCTTTGGGAAGCCGGCATAATATTAATTTCACATCTAACAACAAGGCAAGCATAGTTTCGTGTCATCACTTTTTTTTTTTTTTTTTTTGATTTGGTAGTTGTTGGCGCATCGGCTTCTGTGGCCATATTGCACCTCCCAAGGTTTTTTTTTTTTTTTTTTTTGCAGTACTTTGATCCAAGCCCGAGGCGGGAATCGAACCCGCGACCTTTGGGTTGCCGGGCAGGTACTTTACCCACTCGGCTAGCCCGGTCGGCGTGTCATCACTTGACTGAGTTTATTGCGTACTGGATATCATAGGGTTTTTTTTTTTTTTTTTTAAGTACTCCGTTTCCTCCTCATCTGGCTACTAACTTCCACAGGTGTGCCTGGATGCTG
The DNA here is from genome assembly GCF_048544385.1 of Mastigoproctus giganteus. NCBI lineage: Eukaryota > Metazoa > Arthropoda > Arachnida > Uropygi > Thelyphonidae > Mastigoproctus > Mastigoproctus giganteus. The sequence goes on from NC_143575.1 coordinate 49,636,543, forward strand.
AACAAGTTTTTCGAGGCCTGGTTTTGTGTATGCGTGTAACTATTATTCGATACTATTTTGCCATTTCTGTAACAGAGTGTATCTTTGGAATCCGTCACAGAACTAATGAGAATTATATAAATTAATTCAGTTTTCTCCATTTTAAATGAACATTTGCTGATGAAATTAATTGCCGACAGATGTTAATAAATAAATGTCTAATGTCTGGGTTATTTTTTTAAGTACTTTAAGGCAACAATTGTGCTAGGTGTGGGAATGACAGAATTCAATAAGGAATTCAAAATTCATAATAGTTCTGTAACTCTTCCATCCACATACATAATTAGCAATTAGTGACACACTCCTCAGTATACTGCAGATGGTAAGGCAAGTATTGATTTGGTGGTGAAATGACAAAAAGTTAGTTTAAGCTGAATTGCTATGATTGCCAGAATTATCAGTACCGAATGAAAACTGAGATGAATATATGGCAAATAATATTTTTTCCTTCACTTTCCTCATAAGAATATTTACGAAAAAAAAAAAATATCAATTTTTGTGGTCTCCGCTTTTGAAACCGGGAAAAAAAAAAAAAAAAATACAGTATATATATATATATATCCGCTTCCGGAACACTCCACTGGCGGTAGCAACTGGAATTTAGGTTATCAATCGTAAGAAAAAAAAATTCCTTTGTAGAGTTTATGATAAATTTCGAATGAGAGAATACAAATGCTTTTGAATAAAATTGTTGGAAGATACTAACCATCATTCATCACCCCAGCTCTGCGTTGTTTGTATTCATATTTTCGCCGAAGGAATTTTTTTTCCCTTAGTTGTCTATTAAATTATCGGAAGAAAAAGTTGGGATGAACATAGCACGGTTATGTTTTTATTTGATCAAGAAATCCGGTTTACTCTTATTACACGTTGTGGAAATTAAAAGCATTTCTACCAAGTAGATACCTACAGACAGTATCGGTCGCTATGGATACCACTGTTGCCCATTCACTTAAATGATTTGTATTTCTATAAGTTTTTTTTATCTGCATGTTGGCCCAATACACAGACATTCGTTGGTGGATAATGAAGCGATGCTTCTAAAGATTTTTATATAATTATATCCGAACTTCGTTCGATATTTTTTTTCGCAAAAAAAGAGATAACGCTTAACTTTGAAAAGAATAATTCAGCACAAAGAGAGCGAACGGTACACAAATGAGACGGTTCTTGTTAGTGTTAATTTTCTCGAACTATTTTTTCTAAAGGCCAATGAACAAAGAAGAAAGAAGATTAATCTGCTGTATTGCTATTCATGTATATAATGTGTACACTGCTCAGATCAGTTGTAGCATCTGCTTTTCTACAATGGTTCTCAAATTGTGAAGCACGCCTCCCGTGGGAGGCACAGAAAAGTTAATTTCATACAAAAATTAATAAATTATTTTTTTTTAAATTACTCAGTGAAAAAGAAAAAAATTAAAATTGTAAAATACTTAAATCTTAATCTACACATTAGATAGCAAAATGTGAAATATCTCAAATATTTATTTCTTCCAGTAGCATTGATCTGATTTCAGCTCATTGGTCAATCTAGTTCGAAACACCTTTTGAATGGTCCTCTGTAAAATGATACATGTTATGGCAATTATTTATGAGTATTTCAATCTAAAGTTGACTAAAAACTTGAAATAAGTCTGTGCTCAGATGATAAAATCGCAAATAATTCTAAAGGACGGACATTTAATAAGTGATATATGGTTCGTGGATGGGAATGAAACACCTCTACCTCTTTTGCAACAAAATTTTAGCGAAGTAAAGAGATAACTGAGAAGTAAAGATCGTTTCATGTTTATTATTATGGTATTTAATATAATCTCAAATGGCCAAAATATACGGATGGTCATATGCACTTAAGCAGCAAAGACCTGTATGCTTATATAAACCACAGAAGGAAAGGATTGAATCCCATTAGTCCACTTGCTGTTAAAGGATTCACTGTTGATGATCCAGCTCAGGTTGCTGAAAAATTGAATTTTGCATCTACATTCACATATGAAGAAATCTTGAGGGTAGGGGATGGATGATAGAAGTTTACCAAACTCCAATGGGAAGTTAAATGAATTTGTGAAAACTGAAAGCAAAGTGGAACAAAAACTGTTGAAGCTAAACACAAAAAAGAAACTTGAAGTGGAAGAAATCTATCCAGTTATATTATGGCAGGCAGCAAAGGAAGTAAGGAAGGAAGGAAACCCTTAGCCATCATTATGGGAGCATCTTTGGATTCGTGGGAGTTCCCTATGGACTGGAGATTTGCAAACGTATCTGCATTCACAAAGGGTGACTCATGTCACCTTTTGTGAATTGTAGATCATCCTTTGTGACATGAGACAGAAACGTCTGATGTTAAAAAAAAGTCTGTTTCCTGGGAAAATAATGGAGTTACTGGTTAAAGTAGGAATGTAGGACCATCTAGATAGGAATGCAATTATACTGCAGTCACACATGCATTTGTTAAGGGGAGACTTGAGAGTGCGTTCAAGTCCTTCCAGCTTTGATTCGAAGTAAATTTCTCGAAGCGAATGTTTTAATTACCTAAAAGTTAAATGAAATCTCTGAAACGAAGGTTCTTGCAAGAATAAAAAAATAAATACAGATCCCTTCGTTCGGATTTTTTTTTTTTGTAAATTAGAAATGTTTCGTCACTTATTTAAAATGATGTTTGAAATTAATCAGTAAATTCTGATAATTCGTAAAATTTAAACATTTGCACGTAAATGCTTTTATTTTCAGTTGTTCTTTGACTTGGTTTCCAATATTATTTTTATTATTATTCATTATGTATGTACTTGTCTAAGGTGGCACCCAGACTAACGTCCATCTCCACCGGTATATTCAAGTAGAACCTCTACAAATGGGCCTGCAGTGTAAAGAGTGTGTGTGTGTGTGTGTGTGTGTGTGTGTGTGTGTGTGTGTGTGTGTGTGTGTAATACACACACACACACACAGGGTGATTCACTACCAGTGCGACAACGCTTCTTGATTAGACCGGGGTTCGAGCCCGTCACCACCAAATATGGAGGATGCGGAAAGGTCAGGGAATGACCACCGCATATTCCGGAGCAATATGGCCTTAGTTGCTAATGCTCCTAAAAACCAAACAACAAACAACCAGTGCGACAAACTTGCAGGAGGTATAGGGGGCACAAAGACGAATCGGAATCACATAGCATTGCAGGGTCCGAAATGCCTTTATCATGCGGTAGAGGACGTTGAACGGGAGGTCGCGTGAACAGCGATCCCGCTGGAAGTCAGCATTTGCGAACCGGTTCCCGAGGCAGTAGGATGGACGAGTATTCAAACGTTGAACTGGCCGACATGCACCTCCCGTATGGAGCTGCGGACTGTAACGGGCGCGCCGCTCTGCGCTTGTACCAGGAACGTTCCCGCACAGGCGTGCTTCTCATCATACGATTTTCGCACGTGTGCACAGAAGGTTACGTGAGACTGCTTGTTTCACGAGAGGTACCATGAATCGAGAGCGAACGATGAGGATGCCAGACAATGAAGAGAATGTCCTACGTCTTGCAGAAGGCAGTACGAGTACTCGAACGATAGGCCAACGATTGGGTATTTCCCAATCCACTCTATGGAGGATACTGTCAACAAACCAAATGAGTTCATACCATCTGCAACGCGTCCAATCATTGGAGCCTGCGGATTATCCACTCCAGAGGACTTTTGCTACTTGGTTTCTTCAACAGAAACAGTTCGCAAATGCTGAATTCAGCGGGATCGCTGTTCACGTGACCTCCCGTTCAACGTCCACTACCGCATGACGAAGGCATTTCGGACCCTGCAATGCTATGTGATTCCGGTTCGTCTTTGTGCCCCCTACACCTCCTGCAAGTTTGTCGCACTGGTAGTGAATCACCCTGTACATAAAAGCCTCTCTGCCTCCAGGGAGTAGGCACCACCTGAGTATCTGCTACCTGGTGCCTATCAGGGTCTACTTCGCTGTCTGTGCTGTTTGCACTAACACCCCGTACCCACCGGAGGTAGTGCAATACCGGTGGGTGCCAACAACCCCGCTCCCAGGCTGCCCATACTTACTTGGAAGCCTACAAAATAAAAAATAAAACACCCCACCCCACCCCACCCCAAACCCGTAAGGTAAATCCTGCATCAGTTTTCTTTCTGATGCGTGCAAACTAGAAAAAAAACAAAAAAAAAAAAACAATTTGAAGGAGTTTGGATGGACAAAATAATAATAAAATAAGTAAATTAATTAATTAAAAAATAAAAAAACCGAGAAAAAGAAAATAAAAATAACTAAAATAAAAAAAAAAAACACATCCTGCAAGATTTTAATCTCGTATCAGTTTTCTTTCTGATGCCTGCAAAAGCAATTGAAAAAAAAAAAATCCTCAAGCAAAGTTCGGTTTTCCAATATTAGAAAAAAATTATTAAAAAGATCAAATCATAATTTTTTAAAAATGGGAAAAAAATCGAAAAATTATTGTAAATATTCGAAAACACTCGCCATTACTTAATTTTATTATTATTTTTTTTATTATTGCGTAACCTTTTACTTATTTATGCTAATATTTTATATGGGTCTGGCTGAAAACCCCGACAGCATCTACTATATTGTAAAAATGTGAATATAATTCCGATGTACTTAGTTTTGTAGTAAGTAAAAATTTATCTTATTAGTTAATTTTGTATAGAAAGAATATAAAAAAATAACAAATTTTAACGACAAAAACCTCTTTCAATTTGAAGATCATATTTTCTGTTACAAAAACAGTTTTAAAATACGATCAGCAAATAAAAACTATATAATTTTACTTTATTATATTGCATTTAATTGGTAATTTTTCGAATCGAATTTTGGTATTTGTATAAGGCGTTCGAGCAATAATTATTGGTATAGCATTGAAATGCTAAAGATAAAAAAAACTTGAAATAAGAATATCCTTATTTCAAGTATTCAGAATATGAAAATTTAGAGAATATGAACATTTGTCATAAATATCATTAACAAAACTGTAATTATACAGGTATGTTTATTTATTTGTTATTAGCTGTGCTTTCACGAATTTCTTTGACAAGTACATTAGGCGTGATCATGGGCGCTAGCAGGATATTTTGAAAGGGGAAAAACAGGAAAAAAATCCCATTTTCTTCTTATTATTATAATACTTAAGATTATTTAAGTATTATTATTAAGATTATTGAAATATACATGTTAAGATTATTATAATACTTAAACGTTTTATTATAAATGTATGAATTTTTGCAAATTTTAATCTGTGATTTTGATATCATTAAACTCTGATTATTGTCAGTAATGTGGTTGATTTTTGTGAACTGGTTGTACAATATATTGTTAGTATATATACAGGGTGTCCCAAAAAATGTATACACACTTTGGTTGTTTATAACTGCAATGTTTATTTTCTTAAATTTAATTTTATAATTAAGAGTACATGTTACAATAAAGATTAGATATAAAAGCCATACATGTTTTCTATTTAAATGATGCATTATCTGAAGTGTTCAAAATGTCTTTCATTCATTCAATTCTTTTCTCTTTGAAGTGAAAATTGGCCTTAGACGTAACACAATTTGATTATTACTTATGGGGATACCTCAAAGACAAAGTTTATACCACGAAACTCACAACACGTATACAGTTACTGAAAAAAATCAAAGAATTACAAGAGATACATTAATTAATGTTTGGAGATCAGTTCCTCACCGATGTCAACAATACCTTGATGAGAGCGAAGAACATTTTGATTACTTGAGATAATGCATCATTTAAACATAAAACATGTATGATTTTTATATGTAATCTTTATTATAACATTTACTCTTAATTGCAAATTATTAAATTAAATTTAAGAAAATAAGCAAAGCAGTTTTTAACAACCAAAGTGTGTATACATTTCATTTAATAACATTGGTGTGTGTGTGTGTGTGTATATATATATATCTATATATACACACACACACACACACACATATACCGATGAGCCAAAACATTATGACCACCTCCCTAATATGATGTTCCTTCACGTGCAGCCAAAACAGCTCGTATCCGGCTTTGCCGGATACGAGCTGTTTTGGCTGCATGTATGCCATGTCCCGACCCTCGCATTCCTATTAACTGTGTGCTCTATTTATTTGCCACCTGGGACTCACATCTCCCAGGAAGACCTTGATGAGCTTGTAACGCAGATGCCTCCCCCTTTCTTACTTCTCGGGGATTTCAATGGACATAATACTCTGTGGGGTAGTGCCAGCATTAACGGAAGGGGACGAGTCATAGAGCGTATGCTAAATGACAATGACCTCTCCCTTCTAAATATTGGAACAAACACATTCTTCCACATGCCTACCCGTTTTCTGCCATTGATCTCTATGTGCTCCCCTTCTCTACTCCCTTCGCTCACTTGGGAAGTGGAAGAGAACCCATATGGAAGTGATCACTTCCCTGTGATAACCTCGTTACACAGGGAGACCGTGTCTTCCTTTTAGGTTACCACGGTGGAAGTTTGATCAGGCTGACTGGAGTGCCTTTCAACGCCTGGCAAATTTTGACATCTCTGTAGTCAGTCAGGAGCCTATCAATGATGCAGTCACGTACATAACAGAACATATTGTCCATGCAGCTGCAACTACAATTCCAAAAACGTCCACCCGGTTTCCTTCGTTTCCAAAACCATGGTGGAATTCACAATGCACAGCAGCAAAAAAGGCTCAAAATAAAACGTGGGGGATATTTCGCCGATATCCTACCACGACCCACCTTATAGCCTTTAAACGAGCGCGAGCCAAAGCACGCTACATCCGCCGTCAGAGTCAAAAGGAATCGTGGATCCGCTTTACTTCATCAATTACTCAGTCTACTAGTACAAAGTTGGTCTGGGATAAAATTCGGAAAATGAAGGGGAAATATACAGCACACCCCACACCCCCTCATCGGTCCTGGAATATAATGGATGTACTATTGCAGAATCTACTGCAATAGCCAATGCTCTTGGGGAAACTTTTTCTAACATCTCTGCAACATCATCTTACTCCCCAGATTTTCTGTTCTTAAAGCATAACAGTGAAAAACAGACCCTTAAGTTCACATCAAAGGGTTCCCACGCGTATAATGGGCCATTTACTAACCACGAGCTGAAAGCAGCACTTACCTGTACAAAGGCTACCGCTGTTGGACCAGACAACATCCATTATGAAATGATAAAACATCTTTCACCAAATTCATGGACCGTCTGCTCTTCCTGTACAACAGAATCTTTCTTGAAGAGCATTTTCCGGATACCTGGCGCAAATCAACTATACTTGCTTTTCCTAAGCCAGGAAAGGATCCTAAATGTCCAAAAAACTATCGTCCTATTGCTCTGACCAGCTGTCTGTGCAAAATATTGAAGAGAATGGTCAATGCTAGTCTCTTATGGTATTTAGGATCGAATAACCTTCTCTACCGCTTTCAGTGCTGCTTCCGAAGAAACAGGTCCACATTGGACCACTTAATTAGACTGGAAACATCTATCCGAGATGCTTTCCTATAAAGAGAACATTTGGTGTCCATCTTCTTTGACATGGAAAAAGCGTACGACACAACTTGGAGATTTGGTATTTTAAAAGCCTTTACAATCTCGGTCGCAGAGGTTACCTTCCCATTTTTATTAAAAAATTTTTATCCTGCCGTTGTTTCCAAGTTCGTGTAGGATCCTCCCTTTCGCGGCCCTTTTGCCAAGAGGAGGGAGTACCACAAGGATCTGTCTTAAGTGTCACGCTTTTTGCCATTAAAATAAATTCTATTTCTGAACAACTTCCTCCAACTATAAACAGTGCACTCTACGTCGATGACTTCAGCATATTCTCTCAATCATGCAATATGAGGGTTATTGAGAGACAACTGCAACAAGCTATTGACCGTCTTAACTCCTGGGCCACGGCCAATGGTTTTAGGTTCTCACCGGAGAAGACCGTTTGCGTACATTTTTGTCGCAAACGTAACCTCCACCCTGAGCCTGAATTACGACTTGGACAAAGCACCATTCCAGTTGTATCAGAGGCGAAATTCCTGGGACTCATTTTTGACAAAAAGCTGACATTTGTCCAACACATTCGTCAGCTACGCACAAAGTGCACGAGAGGGCTTAATATTCTCCGCTCCCTCTCTTCTACCTCTTGGGGTGCAGACCGATGCACTCCACTACGTCTATACCGTTCACCACTTGTACGCTCAAAATTAGATTATGGGTCTCAGGTATATGCATCTGCCAGAAAAAAACGCTGTTCGTTGGCTTGACCCCATCCATCATCAAGCCATTCGTATGGCTACTGGTGCATTCAGAACATCACCTGTCCAAAGTCTGTATGTCGAAGCAAATGAACCATCCTTGTCGCTTCGACGAATGCAGTTGTCTCTACAATATGCTTCCAAGCTGAAGTCCCTGCCAGACCATCCCACGTGGACATCTGTTTTCGAGCCACGATGGGAAAATCTTTAACACACGACGGACCGCCAATCGCCCATTCGGCATTCTTGTTCAAGAGCTACTCAATGAACATCTCGGTAGATAAGGTTGCTCGATTACCAAAGGAGCCCCTTCCACCCTGGCATGCACAAACACCAGCATGTGACTTCTTGCTCAAGATTGCGATGAAGTCTAATACTCCGTCTTCCGTCATCTCTACTCACAACACCGTACAGAACATTTTGACTTCTTGCCAGTTTACACAGACGGCTCGAAGTCAGAACCGCATGTGGGATCTGCTGCTGTTTTTCCAGGTAATACCATTATCAGAGCAGATATCCCTTGACTGCAGCATTTACACTGCAGAGCTGCATGCTATAGAGTTAGCTCTAGATCACATAAGAAAACACCGCTACCAACGGTGTATTATATATGCCGATTCAGTGAGTGCACTACAGGCTTTATCAGCGGTGTCACGCACTAATCATCCGACCTTGTCCCGAATTCAGCAGATAATATACATCCTCTATGTAAGTGGATTCGATATCCGCTTTTGCTGGATCCCCAGTCACATCGGGATTAGAGGAAATGATTTGGCTGACATTGTAGCCAAATCGGCACCCCTGACGGATAATCTTGACCTGTTAGTCCCCTATACAGACTACAGGCAAGTGATTCGTAGTAACCTACAATCTCATTGGCAAGATTCGTGACATCGCCTGATTATTACAAACAAACTATGTCGGATTAAGCCTGTGATCCATCCTTGGCGGTCCAGCTTATGCAGGGATCGCAAAGAGGAAGTTGTTCTTGCTCGGCTCCGCATAGGACACTCATGTGACACACTCCTTTTTGCTGAGGGCTGACGGACCCTCCTATGTGCGAGCAATGCGACACCATTTTATCTGTTCAACATTTTTATGTGACTGTACCAGTTTTAGAAATGCTCGTTTTACCGCTTTTAACTATCTGACTGAGCCGTATACTGACTGAGTCAGATTTTATCCGACAATGACCATGTGTCTGCTATTTTTAGCTTTATAAAATCAGTAAACCTTTTTACTCACATTTAAAAAATCTACCTTATTATTGTTACTTGTTTACTGATATTTGTCTTTTACAGTTTATACTTGTTTTTATACCCTGACTTAGTGACCTAATTCATTAGGTCACTGAAAGTTTTACTTTTTTTATGACAAGGTTTTGGCGTATTATAGCCTCAGTTGCTAATGCGCCAATAAAACACAACCAACCATCCGGCCTATATTGATATTCCTTATTATAGTTTATCCGGTTTTTCAATTCTTTTCACTTGCTTCTGTAAGGTCGTCTATGATCTGTATGCACTACGTATTATAACCTCTTTTATTGGCACATCCTTTATAAACTTATTAATGCAAAATTCATATCTAAATTTACCTTCGCAGCACGTGGCAACTACACGTGCACAATAGCATACAGATCATGTCGGAAACAGAAGCAAGAACATTGCCGTCTTTTTCATAATTTCAGTAGATGACCTCTGATGATGATGACACTGAAATTGTGAGAGACACCGCAATGTTATTCCATTTTAGTCGCTTTTTCACTTATTTTAATCTCCAGTGCATTTCTTCCTTTTTTTCATTCCATATATCGCTCCCAGTGTATACTGTGTTTTCATTAGACTTAAACCAATTAAATCTAATCTACGCGTTCTACTTACAATATTATATATATATATATATATATATATATATATATATAAAGTTCCACAACCTGGTTGAATTTGACTATAGTCCTCTATGCCAGTTACGCTAATCACAGCGTAACTTGGCACTCAACAAATTCAAAATAACTTAAAGCTTCATTCATAAAACGAAATATACCGACATATTTAAAGTTATTGTAGTAGGGTTTAGGAGCATCAGCAAATAAGACCATATTGCTCCGTGTATATTGTATGTAAATTGCCTGTGTTATGAGGTTCATTTTCTGGTTGCTGAACGAAAAGCCCGAGTTTCCGGGAAAAAAACCATGCTATCCTCGCTTGAGAGTGACTAACTCAGCCACATAGAAATTATGTGGCTGAGTTAATATAAAAATTCCTCACGTCGCTGACGAGACTCAAATTTGGTCTTTTTCACCTGGTGTGGAGAGGACGGCAGTTCTACCAACTGCGCTACCCACGAGGGCCATATTTAAAGTACCTTAATTTTAAATACAACAAAAATGAACACTGCTGAAGAAACTCCTCGTTAGCTAGGCTAGTGACGACGATGGTGCGCCAAACTCCACCTGGATTGTTAATGGTATTTACAACAAAAAAAAAAGCACTGGAATTAAGATGTTAAAAGTCAAATATAAAAATATGTGAACGTGCCTGTCATAATTGTAATGTAAAATGTCCAGAAAACAAAATAATACAATTTGTTTTTGTTTTCTTCTTGACATCACGAGTGTTGTGTTTTACGCATTTAACATCGTGAATATATGTATTTAAATTCTTGAAAATGACTTGTTTTTCTACCTGACTTTGTTGGAGTAGTTGTAACCATTTTTTCACATTAAATCTTGATGGTTATAAACTAGACCTATAATTCATTCTTATACCACCACGCAGAGTACCGATAATGAGCACTAAAGACAATGAACGAATAGTATGGCATTACTTAACGAAAAATGACTTAAAAAAAAAAAAAAAAGACAAATAGCACTTTCTCCACATATTAATATAAAGAATTTTTAATTTCCGCGTCAGATATTGTTTAATTTCCGTTTCGTCAGTCACGAAACGAAAGTAAACACGTACTGCACGGAATCCTTACGTTTAGACTAAACACCAGCGAATCAAAACCTGTTAATTTTCCCCTAATAGTTTGCTAGCTTGCATTTATTTCCCTCGGGGTTTGCGTTCCACTGAAATGTGATAATTCCACTTCCGTTCATCTCCACCACAGTATTTTATATATCTCAATCAGATATTCCTATTCCTCTGAGATGCCTAGTTTCGAACTTCGTAGTTACTCCTAATATCGATGCTCCTTTGCTATTCTCATCAAACAAGTCTCCCATCTTTGGATCTTTTCAAGAATCTAACTGCCTCTCTTTAATGCGAGCCTTCAGACACTGCGGTCACATCATTAACTGGAATAAGCGAATTAAAATCCCCTATTTCCCAGATACAAAGGTACGATAACTCTTGATAAAACGCTCTATGCCTTCCTGACCACTTTCTTACTACACACAATCGGATGTCTGATTTTACCATAACACCTAAGTCTCACTCATATACACATCTTCAGCAGCCCCATCCCCTATCCTAGTGTATAAGCTATTCTCGAATGGCTGTATTTAGCAGCATTAAAATGTAATTAGCAGTAGTGCGGTGGTAATGATCGCTGCCTTCCCTCATGGAATGGGCCTGGATTGGAATGACAGGACAGTGGCTCTTGGAATGAAGAATTTCTATGGACTTTTTTTTTAATACCACAGCGGAGTTAGTCGGTCTCAACCAAGAAAAAAATTAAATAAAATGTATTTGTGTCTAGTGGCAACAGAGGTTCCCACCATCTCCGCGTTGCTTTCATTGTGGGTGTAACAGTTCACTGCAAAAGCCAAAGAATTAAAAGTGTATGGATTTTGTAAGTGTAGTGTTGTGTATCGTTGTTCTGGCCATTTAGCCACTAGATCCCTGCTGGCGCCTAACCTTGCCTCGTGGAGGCAGACCAAGGTACCCAGTAGTTTGAATTTTTACTCTGACAGGCCTTGCCACCTAGTTTCCTGAGATTTCAGTGGCTGGGGCAGTGGTTTTCCATCGAGGTTCCGCAACAACATTCCAGGGGTGCCACGTAATTTGGGTTTAAGTTACTTAAACTTATTTATTTTTATATTTATTTCATTATAAAAAGGTGTACGGTATTTATTTAATTTTGTGGTGATTTATAATTGTTTATTTAGTACCTCTATATATATAGACTATGATTATTATATAAGTATATATAATTTGCATTATGAATTGTAATTTTGTTTATACGTAGTTATATTATTGTAATAACTATCACATAACATATTATTAGATTGAGTAGGCGTGCCACAATATAAAATAAATTACTTGGGGGGGTGCCGTTATTAAAAAAAGGTCGAAAACCACTGGGCTAGGACCTATAAAAAATATATTGTTGGGGAGTAATCGCTGAAAGGGTTTTGCGTGCGCGGTTTCATTTTGGACATGTTTTAATTTTTGATATTGTGTGGGACGTGCGCTGGTGTATAGACAGAGTGGGGAGGGAGACTGAAGAGTAGGGAAAAGTCAGAAGTATGGGAACAATAGAGTAGGTGTCCCCAAAGGCAGTGGGGAAGGCCCATGCCTCACCAGGAGTAGAGAAGCGGGGAGCGGCAGGGGATGGAGGAAACAGGAACACTATCTCCTTGCTCATTTTGATTTCTTCCTGCTCTTTTCAGTCTTGTGGGGTGGTCGATTTTCCTCGAGTTTGTAATTTCTTGTTATTCATTGTGAATTGAAATTTGTGTTCTTCGTGTGATGAAAACTTCTCGTGCAAACCGGCTGAAAGCTGCGTAGTAGTCTTCTGTGTCCAGGAGATAGTATTCTTGGTTTTTTGGTGTGTACTGTATTTTAGTTATTAGCACGCATCTGTGTTCCTCATAGCACTCACAGGCGTGCATAATATTTCAGGCTCGCCACAGGTGCAAGTAAGCTCCTCCGTTATACCCTGGCGCACTATGGCCATAGTTGCCGATGCGCCTAAGAAATCTCTAAATCAACCGACCACCCAACTGTTATACCCAGCGTGTTCAATTTTGCCTTGAATGGGCCATGGCCCATTAGTAAGTAGGTTGCGTTTAGCCCCGGAGTAAACACGGGGAGGGGAGGCTTTTGGATAAGTTTTGGCAATCAGTGGTGTGAATGTCTTCGTCACTTTGCCTTTGTTAGACGCTGTCCATCTGTCCTGCTATAGCTGTAGCAGGTGAGCCACGATTCTATCCTTTCAAAACGGTTTGAGTTAGCGCTGTGAAAATCGGTGAGTATGTCATTTAGGGTATGGGGAAGCGATTTGTAGAAAAAAATATTCCACCACCAGGGGAAAAACGGCGCTGCACATATGTAAAATATGTAATTTATTTCAACGCATGCTGCTTACGCAAATGACATCCTGTTAGATAAAAGCAGTAAAGCCAACGCCACTGTCAATAACCATTATGGCTCTTACAAAAAAGGAACGTAAAACTGTTCTACCAGAATAATAGTAACGCTAATGCAGCACTACGTGAATATCAGAAACTTAAAGGTTTGCGTAAAGGACCTTTGACGTCAATGGGGCTTCGAAAACTAATAAAGAAATTTGAAGCGGCCGATCGGGGAGTTAGGTGACCCACGACCACGAATCGGAACGGAGGTAGTAGATGAAGTAGCGGTACAATGGTCAGAATGCAAAACTTACCAGTCAGTAGTGCCAGAGGTGCCAAGAGTTCCCGTACAAGATTCACGTAGTGCAAGTCTTGTGATGAGCAACAAAGAATTTTTGGGGAACTTTTCATCCATCTGCTGTGCATGAGAGATCACCACAAAGTCCATACGTTACAGCAGTGGTTTTCAACCGGGGTTCCGCGGCACACTAGGTTGCCGCAACAACATTCTTTGGGGTGCCGTGTAATTCGGGTTTAAGTTACTTAAAGTTATTATTGTTACTTAAAGTTACTTAAAGTTGTTACTTAAAGTTACTTAAAGTTATTATTACGTTTGTTAACCCCTGGCATGGTGCCGTGAAGGGTATTGTATAGTCGTGGTACCTGCGTGTACCGGTGAACTGTACAATAAAGATCTTATTTATTATTATTTTTTTTATTTGTATATTTATTTCATTATAAAAAGGTGTACGGTATCCATTGTACTGTATCTTTTTAATTTTGTGGTGATCTATAATTGATCTTTATTTAGTACCTCTATATAAAGAATAAAATTATTATATAGGTATATATTAAAAGGTCGCAAACCACTGTGTTAGGTATTTCTTTTGGCCTAGGGGTGTCGTGAAAAAATTACTGGGACACTAAGGGCGCCGTGAACCGAGAAAGTTTGGGAACCTCTGCGTTACAGTATGGTGTGGATTCACAGCAGAGTTTATAATCGGACCATTTTTCTTTGAAGAATCTACACCTCATGGCACCGTAAAAGGCACAGTAACGAGTGCACGGTACTGCGCTCTTTTAAGAGATCACATTATTCCCACTCTGCAAGAAAGGCAGTGCTTGGAGACCGTAGTGTTCATGCAAGATGGTGCCCCTCCCCACGTTGGTCTACAAGTGAAGGAACTTCGCCGTTCAACATTCGGAAATGATCGCATCAAATCTAGAGACTTTTCGCAGTTCTGGCCAGCCCGATCAGCAGATCTCAATCCCTTGATTTCTGGCTATGGGGATACCTGAAAAACAGTTTACCGTGGCGGCATACAGGCGCTTGTCGATTTGAAAGCAAGCATTAAATAGCATGTAGCCAACATCCACACTGAGATGCTATGCGAAATGTGTCGCACACAGTCCTCCGTTTTCAGAATGTCATCTCAAGTGAAAGAAAGCACATATAACAATATCTGTAGATTTCTAAATTCTGATATTAAAATCTAATCCTAAGTTAAGTATTCCATCTCATGTTTACAGTGCCAATTTCTCCCCTGGTGACGGAAATTTGAACAAATTTTTTTCTTCTTCAAATCGTTTTCCCATATTCACCGATTTTCACAGCGCTATCTCTGACCGTTTTGATACTAGGATCTCCTGAATAGGGAAACTTACTTTATAACCTTCCGGAATATACGTCCACTTATAAATGGATGTATGTGTATCCAGTTATCTACGTTTATACATCTTACAGTGACTGTAAAATGTATAACTGGGACCTCGTATTTGGGATAAATGTAGCATAATTATTAATATATTCGTTCGGAGAATGAAGTTCAGTGTAACCCTAACTTATAAATTTGATGTTTTTGGTGTCTCATTTTTTTTTAATATTACACGTTTTACTAAACTAATAAATTTAATTTTATGATATTGTCATATGTAAGAAAATTTAAGTGCAAAAGTTTTCCTCTATGCGTGTTTAGCAGTGTGCAACCTCAAAGCTAAGCGAATGTTACTAAATTCCCTTTCTGCACATGCGCAGTGATGCAGCCACGCCTAATGCTTGTGGCTGCATTGTATCGATAAAAGACTGAAACTGAAGCAATGCGTAGTCTGCCCCAGAGGCGACATTAATCTGACGATTTGAAATGGGAGCAGTAAACAATGGGAGAAGATGGCGTGCGATAGGCTTTTCCGCATGACAGCCCACGGTTTATATTCTCCCTCCCTTCCTTGCACAAAAGAGTGTTTACTTTTGGAGGATAGTGTTTCCTGGACTCGCCATGACTAATCCATTTTTTGTCTTCACTAAGAACTTAAGCATGTTCTTATCTGAAGAGAACGAGCAACGCAGAACCGTCTCTAAAACAATGTTTACGAGAACGTTTTCGGAACCAAATCTGATGGAAAGTAAGAATGCCACTGTTTGCATTGATCTCTACTTGTTCGAATGACAAACTATTTAATGCTGTGGTTGGAAGTACAAGGACGAGATCCTTTTACCTTTATTGACTCTAAATTCAGCATGCAACGCATTGTAGACATTTAAGTATTACTCTTTAGAGATATACCTTGAACACCATGCTATGCTTTAATTAAATTTGTGGTATGTTTTGTGATAGGCATGTTTCGGTAAGAAAGGAAAATTTTCAATCTGGCTGATATTCGGGCTTTTTCTGTTAAATTTCTTGACCAGGAATTCCATATATATCTATAAAAGTAGGATACAAGTTATATAGGGTATTATGTATGTTTTGGCGTGCGCTGAGCAGCAGGCCCAAATCCAATGAGTGTTCCATTCCGAAAGACTGAAAAGGAACTACTTATAACCAATTTCAGTTATCACTATTCGTGTTAATGTGAAAAATTCCCAAAAGATGCTAAGTTTCCAGATATGGAGAATTTACAAAGCACTCTTAACACAACTGTGAGCTTAGTCTTTGTTTCCATGGCAACCAGAAGATGCTGGTAGTAGTGGGGTAAGTGCCTTTAATACGGTGGGCCTGCGATCGACCGATACACATAGAAACGTGTCGACATGAGTAGAAACAGACGCAAGTGTCTTTCACTTCAATATAAGGGTCTTCATCGTGAATATATATTTAAAGAATCTGGCAATAATTAATCTCTAATACTTGTGTAAATTGTGGTTAACTTCAAACCTTAATATTCTTATTTCAATAATATTATAAACTGATCCAGTTACTATTGACTAAGTACTTCACGATCTTCATAGTGTTTGCTGATTCTCAATTCAACATGTAACGCAATTGGTTGACATCTTACGTATTAAACTTTAGAGGTATACAGTATCTTGAGCACCATACTGTACTTTACTTTTCCTTGCCTCATTAAATATCACTTCTCTCAGCGCTGAGGTAAGGCTTGTTAAAAGGAAGGCAGATTCATAAATTCACATTGTAGAAAACAATGAAAATATACTTAAAAATAAAGTGGACTACCACCAGCATTTCAACAAGGTTTTTTACTTTGAAGTTTTCAGAAAAGTTGGGAGAAAGATAAATGTTGGGTGACGCATCAGTAGAAGGCAAACAGTGACACCTAGTGCCTCCTACTATTCAGCAGCTACAGCTTTCCAAAGAAATTCCAAAAGATTATTCACTGGGTATCTTCTGAACCATTCAGTTTAATGTGAGGAGATACAAAATGGTGTCATATGCCCGCTTTCTGTTACAAATACTTTAAAGAAGAAACTAACGTGCAATGTCTGCCAACCGTCAACTTGACCTGTTAGGTCACAAGCATTTTATCATTACGGCCAACATGTAACTGTCTTGAGGCTGGCGTTAGCGTGGTTGCCATGGGAACTGATAGATAGAGAGTGGATTACGGTGTAAGAAGAAGGCGTTTGCCTGTAGAAATGTTGCTTTGCTTGGGCATAGTGACGCACATTACTTTGACTTCGCAGAGAATCTCCGCCCTAGAAAGTTTAGCCTGAGGAAAACTGTTACTTAAGTTTTTGTTCGTTTTATCTCTCTCTCTCTCTCTCTCTCTCTCTCTCTCTCTCTCTCTCTCTCTCATATCTACTTTATTCGCATTTTGTTTACGTGTCTGATTTGGGCAATGATAATAACATGATATGTTACACGCAAACTTATTTTGAACGGGAACATTAATAATTTGTAATTCAAAGACTTCATAATGAAGTATTCTGTTAACGGCTTAAATGAATTGATTCGTGAGAATTGTGCAGTTCTTTTTCGAAAGATGACCACATATGTTCTTAATATTCATTACCTTTAGTCGTGGCTAATAAGAAAACCGCTTCATTTCTTTTTAATAGACTATTCCCCTCCCCCGCGACATTCAGCTGCTTGTTCCGGATTGTCATTAATAACATGGAATCTTTTGTTTTCCTGACTTTAACGATCCCAGTAGTAGAAAAAGAAATTTTTCCTATATTTGAAGAAAATAATGATTCTGTAGGATTGCAGGGGTATTTCAGTACAGTAGTTCAATCAAACCGCCCTCGTGGGTAGCACAGTTGGTAGAATCGCGGTCCTCCTACACACGGGCTGGAAAAGACCCGAGTTTGAGTCCCGTCGATGACATGAGAAATTTTTATGGGCCTTTTCACAACGTGGCTGAGTTAGTCAGTCTCAAGCGAGGGTAGCATTGTTTGTTTTTTCTCCTGGAAACTGGGGTTTTTCGTCCAGCAAACAGAAGGTCGACTACAGAATATACGCAATTTACAATCTACAGAACATACGCAATGTACAACTATTACAACTCAGTCAAATCAAAATTCTTATGCTTTACCTGCTTTTGATTTCGATCATGGAGAGACTTTCTGCTCTCACTAAAGACCACGATCGAGTATTCGATTTATAGTTTTGCTTGTGTTCAACTTTGAGGCAAATACCGTTGTTCACAGTTCTGCCTAAGTTGCTAATATTAAAATCTTTATCTAATAAAAAGCCAATATTTCTTAAAATCTTTTTTAAAAGATATTAGAAAACTGAGAATTGTTTTTATTTCTCAGTATTATGTGACATCAAAATAAGTCTATCCACTTTTCTCATCCAAATAATTTTTAATTAAACGTTTCTTCGATAAAACCCGAGTCCCGCATTGATATGTCAACTATTAACCCAAGTAGAACACCTCAAATAAAAATCTCAAAACACAGTGGATTCCATGTTTTATGTAGCGCGGCACCCTATCCAAGCATATTTTATGTAGGTGGCCACCTGCTATCCAAGCATATGTGCCAGATTCAACAATAAATATGGTCGTAGGCTTCGAGGAGATAAAAGTATGATTGTTCAGTGCAGGATGCCGCAATAGACGGAGTTAACAGACAACCAGCGCTGAACGATAATAGGGTGCCACATAAGCAGTCGGTCTATACGTGACATTTCAGCGGCACCGAAGATCCCTAGGTCGACGATTGTTGATGTGATCTGCAAACGGCAGCTGACTGATGCTGAAACCGTCTCGAAACGATCCGGAAAAGGTCCAAAGCTGACGGACTGTGACCGAAGAGCCCTCTAAAGAATCTTCTGCTCGGAACGCAGTCCGACATTGTCGCAGTACACACAGACCTCCCTCAATGAGACGATATGGACATACATCAGCACCAGTACAGTGCTCAGGACACTGCATTATATGAATTACCAGTCATGCATCCGTCCCCAAGCCATTAATCACCTCGACTAAGGTCAGACATCACCTGACTTGCTGTAAGGCCCGGCTTTCTTGGGCTGTAAACCAATGGAAAGCTGTGCTTTGGGAGTGACGAATCTATGGTACATGGTCTACCAGTCTGATGGTAGTGCCTTGGTGTGGCAGATATCCGGAGAAAGCTACCTGCCGGACTGTGTCATCCCAAAAATTAAGTTTAGCGGAGGCATCCGGATGGTCTGGGCTGTTTTTCCGTGGTCTGTTGGTTGTTTTGGGCAGGCAAAACAATGAATGCTGAGGCCTACTAGATGTCCTGGACGAAAATGCTATATCTGTATTGTGACAGCACGTTGGATATGGCGCATACTGTATCAGCAGCTATGGCCTTCGCTCCATGTCATACTGTTCACTTTGTGATTGATTGGTGTGCGACATGAGCGTCGAAAAGTTGAAATCGCCAGCCCAAAGCTATTATCTCAATCCTATAGAGAATCTTTGGGAAGAATTGGATCGTTGAGTGTGTGGGAGACTGCCAAAAAAAAAAAGAGTCGAACTGGTCGCCGATTTCAAGGCCAAATGGCGGAAAATATCGGAGGACATTTTAACAAACTGGTGGAGGGTGTTCCACAAAGACTAAACACTGTCACATAGACTAAAGATTTCAGCACATGTTATATTAGCTTTCCTTTAAATAAAGCTTATTTGTACATATGCCACTGTCCGGATATTAATGGTAAGGGAGTGTATTCCCCCCCCCCCTGCACATCGCCAAAGTTCAAATATTCGTCCTCACCACCATTTTCATAAACCCACATTTGGTAGTTTTACTGAGGTTGTATTTGATATGTAATGAAAATTTATATTAATTCAGAATGCAAGTCTTCATATCCGTAATGTGGTCGGTTCGTTCTGTTAGTAGTCCGTGGAATAATAAAAACATGTATTTAAAATTATTGAAATAAAGGAAACAGAATTAGAACTTTGTATTTATGCGAAACTTGTTTTGAAGTCAATGGAAAAACATACTGATTTGAATTCATTTGTAGAAGAGTATGAGCAACTGTGAAAATCTTTATCTGCTGCATATATTCAAGCATTTAATCTTGTAAGATTCCAAATGAAATCTAAATGAGTTTTTCAAAATTTTTAAAGTTTGTTTATCTTTTACACTTGATTTAACTGCAAATTTCCTTAATTTCCAAAGAAAATCCAAGCATTTTAATTCTAAACAAAGTTCAGACACGAACTAGTAATTTTTTCCTTGTCCTTTGAAGCTTTGATCCTTGACAAAGACTAATCTACACCTCAAAAGATCAAGATAAAAATCACTATGTAGTTTAAATAACTTCTGAAATTCTTGTTTCTCTGGTGTGATTCATAGATGTACAGAGAAGCAACATTTCAAGGGGTGGTGGTATATTTAACCTCGTTTTAGGATAGATTTTGAAAATTAATTTAATTGATAGCAGGTTTACATTCACCTAATTCATAGAAGAGTCTTTGAGTGGTGAGGGTCTAGGGAAAGCGATCACGTACGCTACGTTATGAAGAACAGATGGCACGTTTGAAGAAAATAGTGCGGAACAGCACACATGAAAACTGCTCGGAGGACTGGGATACTCTACCGTTGAAATAGAACTGCATCAGAGGTTAAGGGAAAAACGAGTGGCGTTTTCACAGCTGAATGGAGAGAAACGGGTGAACCGTAACGATCCCCTTTGGCATTGTTTTCTTCTGCCGTCTTTCGGGTTCACTTGTTTAATGGTCCGCTTTCAGAAAACGTCCGCTTGCGACTTCCTTTGTGTGCTGTCTGAAATGATTTCTTTCCGAATGAAAGTTTCGGGCAACAATAACTGGGATTCTGTCTGCAAAATCTCTAGGATATTGTGGAGATTAACTTAGAATCTTCCGTGAGGAACATTTAACCGACTTCATATTTTCTTTGTTTCCATTTTGGTCCCAATCGGTGATTTTCCACCTGGTCACGCGCATCTTAGGAACTTTTTACTCAGCATCTGTGGAGACTAGTAGATATCTCTATGGGGAAGATCTAAAATTAACTATCGGACTGGAAAGATGAATCAAGATAAAAATGAAATGTAAAATGATTGGTTAGAATATTTCTTAGATCAGGTTTTTTTTTTTTTTTTTTTTTTGCTTCATTGGTAGAAGGCACGTAATTCGCCTTTTCAGTGAAATTTCTCTGCCAGACAATAGACAATGCTGCATTTTCATTTCTATACCAATAGAATTAGTGATTAGAATCTGTCTTTGGATTCATTACATGATGTAAATGAGCGTTAAAAAACAAACAATAAGCCTGACCTAGGACACGCCTGTCATTCACACAATATTGTTACATCATCATTATCACCGATAGCATTAATCAAGGTGTCATCATACTCTTGATTTATTATGTACACCCCTCCCGGACGTTATTCTAATATAAAAATGGTGTGTACTTCAGTGATTAGTTTACACGCTGATTAGAAGACGTGCAGTACCGTTTCAGATATAAATATTCATAATAAAACTGTTAAGCCCTCGTCATTCTGAATATATGCTCTTCTACGTGAGCAGCCGTACACGGCGAGGGGAGGATCTTCTGGTGATGCTGCTTTGCTTCCAGATTAGTTTTACTGGAGCTCATCGCCCCAAGCTTAGATTCCAAGCTGCCAGTACAGGAATACAGCGTGTGTGCCTTGCGTTGTGACCTGTAGAAATTCGAAAAATGGATCTTAATGCTTGAAGGATCCCAGCTTCAACACACCAATTTGGCCCTTTGCTTCGACAAGGCGGGAGGTTTTGGATTGCTCGCCCAGAATCAGTCGGCCAGTGGGTTCGCCTGCAAGGGTCAGCCATGCCGATACCATGCCTCATCCTCATGGTCCGCGAGACAGGATTCACGCTAATAGAGATGCGGGTATGGTACTTGGATAGCCCTGGCGTAACATCCCTAAGTGAATTTATTGGTTGCTGGGTAATGGGCTTCCGTTTGGGCTCCTTGATGGAGAGCCCGGAAACTGAATCAGTATCGAGCTTGATATACGTAGACCGCCACAAATAAAGGTGGTACCTACCACAATAAAACTAGTGACCCAGTTAAAATATTTAGGGGTTATACTGGATGGTAATCTTTCCTTTAAACACCATCTAACTTATATCAGAGCCAAAATTAAAAGATACTCTGGATCGCTAGAGTATCTTTTAGGCTAGGATCGCCAGGCGGGACTGGGGGTTAAACCAACGCACCCTGTCATTGTTTTATAAAACAAACTTTCTACCGATCATCACATACGCCTCAACAATATGGTTTCCCAAAACAGCAAGTGTAACAAACCGACGCATCCTTGAACGCAAAGAACCATCCTACTGACAGTTACACGTGCTTGTAGAACAACCAGTGCCCAGCACTGCAGGTCTTGGCCGGGGCTCTCCCCCTTGACTTAGAGATCACGCCCAGGGGAATGAACTACCACATAGAGAAAGGAATACCTTGTACATACCATGGCTATACTGTGGACGTTAATGCACCACGAAAAAATGAAAAGACAAGACTGCAAAAACATCTGATGCAAGTTTGGAGGAGCGCTGGACCAACTCAAATAAGGGAAATATCACCAGGAAATTCATTCCGAATATCGACAGGATGTACCCTAGTCCCCCAACTTGGTTTCAACCTGGCTTATACACCACCTATTTACTGACTGGTCACGGGGCCTTTAAAGCCAAACTGACAGCGTTGGGAATTGAGGAGGATCCGAGCTACGCCTGTGGGGAGCTTGAGTGCTGGGAGCACATTATGTACGATTGCACCCATTATGAGGACCTGAGGTGCAGACTGATCACCGCAATACACTACCTCCCCAAGAATCTGGAATCACATCTATTGGACTCACTAGAGGAATATAAGGAGCTAAAGGAATATGCCCAAAAACTATTTGCTAGGCATAAAACACTGATAGCCATCTACAGAAGAAACAGATAAAAAAAAATAATAATAAGACACAGAACACGCGTGGAGAGGACTCAAGGAGAACCTCCCTCAGGAATCTGCTCACTACTAATCATCTAAAACCAGTGAACGCAAGAATAACCCCATGGAGATGCGGATCTTCCCATGATGAAGAGAACCACAGCCATTGATAACAGACTAACAACGGACCTGACCAGTGTTCATAGCTGAGGAGGACAAATGTGGATACTAAAGGCTACCGTTGACAGAAGACCGACGAAGATATAGAAACTCCAAGTTGCTGCTTTGACGGAGCCATATTGGCTCAAGGCTCTGCACTCTCTTGTGCAGTGCAATTCTTTTACTCCCACACCCGGCAGGGGGGGGGTGACGGCTTGCTGTGTTTGTTGTTGTTTGTTATTTGGTTTTTAGGAGCATTAGCAACTAAGGCCATATTGCTCCGGGATATGCGGTGGTCATTCCCTGACCTTTCCGCATCCTCCGTATTTGGTGGTGACGGGCTCGAACCCCGGTCTAATCAAGAAGCGTGTGCTACGCACTGCTGCTCCTTCCCACCTGGCTACGGAGGCGCCTGACGGCTTGCTGTCTCCTCTCTTCCCTGCCACGCCATTCCTTCCCTCTGGTGGGGCATGGGCATGCCTCACTGAATAATTGGGGGTCACCTACCCTATCGACCCTCTTCTTCCTATTTCGCCCCCCCAGCCTTCACTCTCCCCTCCCATCACTTTCTCTTGCACAGTGTATAGCCCTACACGTCCAAATTTAAAATACACCAAAAAAAAAAAAATTCGCCCAACCTTTTAGGCACTTCAGAAACAGGCCTTCAGCGTCGAACCCCATATTAGCGCTTTAATGTAAGTGAACTAAAATGAACCGCGGTCGTTCTAATCTTATTTTAGGTCCTAGCCACTAAAATCCCAGGAAAGTAAGTGGCAGGACTTGCCAGAGTACAATTGACTCACTGGTAACACCCGGCTAGCCTCCACGTGGCGAGGTATGGGCAACGTCGGGTCCCATTAGGGGCCTGGCGGCCAATAAGCCGGATAAACAATGGGCACAACATATAACACTACTCATAACCCACACACTTCTAAATCTCTTGCTTTAACAGGGAACTGTCACCGATACATAGAACATTCGCGGAGATGGGAGAAATCCCAGGAGCCGCTAGACCCTCAATATACCTCATATCGATAAAAACATTTTTATTAATTTTGATTATCTAATTCTTTCTTCTGGATACCCCAACACCGTTGGTCCTTTCAAAAATGACTATCACCGTAGGAAAGGCTTAGAACTAAAGATATATCAGGTCTATCACCTCGATTAGAAATGATACATACTTCGTTCAGAACTAGTCAGACACATGATCTGTTATGTATTCTTTTATTGCTTGCACACTTACTGCTATACGTGCCGCCACTAAACCATATATTACATTTGGATTGCATGCTTGAACTATTTCGAACGAATGAATGTAACAGCATAAAATAAGTCACCTATGCTACACTTCCTGCTCAGTTTTTAGATATCAAAATTGAGGAAGGGAGAAGTATGCTTTTTGAGACACCAACAATTTGTGCTTTTTTAGCTAATCGGGAATAAACATACGGAACTCCAAGTACGAGTATTTGCAACTATAGTTTTCCAGAACGAGGCGGCCTCTTTGACATTACCAAGACCTAATTGTTATGTACAACAAATGAATATATTAATTTAACTGTTTAATTTATGTCAAAAATATAGTATTTAATCTAAAATCTCTTCACTGAATTGTAATATTTTGAATTTATGCAAAAGAAATTCAAGTCATAATTCGTTTTGTGTTTGTAAATTTGGCATGAACAAACGGCCTGTGCGGTTTATACCTCTCAGGCCGAGATCATCAACCTTCTCATATGCCCCTACAAATACTCTAACTTTTCGTTGTCGTCCACAGAAAACAGGCAAAGACGGAATAATATCGATGTCCATCAGCGATCCTTAATTTTTTTTTTTTTCGATTGAATGCGCTTACCAATGCCTTATTACTAAATACAAAATAGCGGAGAAGTAACTAGTGGAAACCTTCCATGTTGTCATCTAACAAGAAACCTCGATTTGAGAGGCACTGTCGAACAGACCGTCGAGCTTTCAAATGAAACATCAGAAAGTGCCTCTTCTCTATATCTGAATTTATATTAGGCATAGACGGAACTTGACATTCCTGTGTCTGCCTACTCCGACGAATTTTCTATCTACTGCCTGTCGACACAAATTGAATTCGCCCCTTCACTGTCAGCAATTGCGACAAATGCATGTAATGGCGGTGACGTGAGAGGTAATAAAGGGAAGTAAAACTTCATCATGACTTCCGTTTCGCCTTCCTTGTCGCTCATAAAGACTGAAAGAGTTTTGTTCTGCGAGGTAAAGCCTCGGTAAACTGAAATAGTAGTCGTTTCTTGAAGGCAAAAGCATCGAGGTTCAAACGAGTAGATGAAAAATAAGTAACAATAAATAGAGCATAAACTCTTAAAAGGACAACATCTCCCTCCATTCACCCACTTTCGGGAATTGAACAAAGAACATGTGGATGAAACATTCAGTTTTATGTACAGAAAGCATCGGAGTATTCTCAAATGTCCACTTTCGCAATATGTACAGCTTGAAACTAGACGCTGATTTCTGCACGGTTTACCCAAATATTAGAACGTGCGTTTAATTGCGAGTTCTCCCTCCTTTAGCAAAGATGACAGTAACAGTCCCCCTCTGGCTGTTTTAAAATTTGTGCACTAGTGATGTTATTCCATTCCTGTAAGAGTATGCACTTCAGGTTTCCCATATTCGTTAGCAGTCATTGTTCCTCCCTGATGCATTTTCCAAGTGATCTGTGTTTTCTCTAGTACTCAAATCCAACACGCGGAAGAAGCATCATACGAGTACTCATACATGTCGACTGTTACCTTGTGCACAATGGCATTGTATTCTTGTTCTGTTTCCGTCTTAGTACAATGCCAACCGTCCAACAAGAACCGAGTCATCAGCAATACATAGGTATTGTAAGAAGTTTGCAGAACTACCTTTACCTTTCATGTATTTTTGCGGCCACCAGGATTTAAACTTCTTAGACAATGTAATGGTCTCAATGCTCAAAGCAAAACACTGTCTTTGCAACGAGTTTCTCTAAAAAAGTAGTACATGTAATTGTACTACTTTTTAAAGGCACAGTATGGCCTTAGCAGCACTTGCGCCATTAAACAACATACCAACAACTACTTTTAAACAGATGGTCTCCTCAAAAGGTTAATTGTAACCTTTATAACTATGTTATAGCTCTAAATTAATATACTGTACTACATGGCAGCTTACATAGGTCAACTTCTCTACAACTGTTTTGTCTGAGTATTTTCACTAGAGACCCACCGGCTGTCTGAATGGGGGAAACATTTAGTCCTGAAACAGTATGTCATAGCAGTCTAATCTTTCAAAGAAATTACCAATTAATTTATACGACGCGACCATCTATTTGAAAGTAGCGCAATATCAGGGCAGCTTGTGCAAAGTCAAAGTTTGTTCTGCTGTGAACATTAAGATAAACTTATTTTCTAAGCAGTTTAAATCCTGCTGGCCACAGAAACATGAAAGGACAGTAGTCCTGCAAACTTCTTATAATTTCTTTGAGGCCATACAGCATTAGCGGGTATCATGGTTAGTATAATCACCAACCTCACCACACTGAGTGAAAAAGACCTGAGTTCGAATTCCGTCAATGACGGGAGGAATTTTTATGGACTTTTTTATGGAATTTATGCTACCCTCTGTTGAGACTGACTAACTCAGCCACGGTTAGTCGTGGCTGAGTTAGTTGGTCTCAAGGGAGGGTAGCATGGTTTGTTCTCCCAGCAAACTGAAAATCGACCACAGAACACACTAAATTTATAGACAATATATACGGAGCAATATGACCTTAGTTGCTGATGCTCTTAAAACCCTATTACAGCCAACCAACCATCCTACTTTTGAGACATCCGAGAACCGACAGAGTTCTCGGGTGTACTTAAGAATTTTAGCTAATGCCTTTGTTGCTATATAGGACTTTTTAGGTGCATCAGTGACTTTGACCATATTGCCCCGTATACATCGTGTCTGTAAAATGTGTGTTTTTTGGGCAATTTGCCTGTTTGCTGGTCGAAAAACCCAAGTTTCCGGGAAAAAAACCATTCTGCCCTCACCTGAGATTGACTAAAAAACACATTTTATAGACATGATGTATACGGCGCAGTATGGTCAAAGTTACTGATGCACCTAAAAAGTCCTATATAGCAACAACGGCATTAGCTAAAATTCTTAAGTACACCCGAGAACTCTGTCGGTTCTAGGGTGTCTCAAAAGTAGGATGGTTGGTTGGCTGTAATAGGGTTTTAAGAGCATCAGCAAATAAGGTCATATCGCTCCGTATATATTGTCTATATATTTCGTGTTCTGTGGTCGATTTTCTGTTTGCTGGGAGAAAAAAACCGGAGTTTCCGGGAGAACAAACCATTCTACCCTCCCTTGAGACCGACTAACTCAGCCACATAAAAATTCCTCACGTCATCGATGTGACTTGAACTTAGATCTTTTCCACCCGGTGTGTGGAGGACGGCGATTCTACCAACTGTGCTACCCGAGGGCTGTCTCAATAATAGTGAAATAACCAGCCAAGCAGTATCTGGCCACTCTCCATTGGGAGTGGTGTCCAGATACTACATGGTGAAAATGATAGGTCCAGGTAGGAAGCCAAATGATTAATGCTACTTATAAAAAAATAAGCCTTAAAATTGTAAAAGATATTAAATAAATCCAAGAACATTTTTGACAGGTACGTTATATGTAAAATATCTGTCAAAACATGTACAAAATACGAGATGTGTTTCTTCACCTACTTGTCCTCTGTAGTAGCACTAGGCATCTTTCCTCTTGGTATTTGCACTTTTCCGTATTTCCAAGACAAGTAGGTTCCTAATCTAGATTTCTATAATGACCACTCTGAGGATGGTTTCCTGCAAGGTTCCAAAATGTTAACTATGTATACATTAAACGAAATGTATAATGATTTAGTTTAAATGAACTATTTTAATATTCACATGGTATACGAGTGGTCATTATAGAAATATAGATTGCATGGAAAAACACCACGTAACATCCTTCTCCAAATATATTAAATAGGATCCCAATGTTTTTATATGACGTGATTGCTCTAATTTCATTTAAGTTTCACTCTAGTTAAAAGATACTTCTTATTTTGTTACCTAACATTATTGTTTGCATTTGAAGTAATGCACCGATAACCACAAAAACAAAACTGTTTGCCGACCGGGCTAGCCGAGTGGGTAAAGTACCTGCCCGGCAACCCAAAGGTCGCGGGTTCGATTCCCGCCTCGGGCTTGGATCAAAGTACTGCAAAAACCTTGGGAGGTGCAATATGGCCACAGAAGCCGATGCGCCAACAACTACCAAAAAAAAAAAAAAAAAAAAAAAACAAAACTGTTAATGAACAATTTATTGGTCATTACTTGCCGAAGAATACTCTGAATAAAAGAATTTTTTTTTCTCGTGATGTGGATGGATTTTTTATTCCGTCGTAAGTAACTGATAAGTGATATGATACATTTTGGAGAAGGCATTACTTCCCGAAAATAACTCAGCCCCTCAGGTTCTTATTAAAGAGCAAATAATCATAAAAATTAACTTAAGCCATTTTAGAAAAACTAGTTCTCTAGTGTTTCTAAAACTCTTTGTAGGACAAAAATAGGAAAAAAGGGAAACTAAAACCAATAGTATCAGTCGCTTTTCATATTTAGATGAAAACAGCGTATATTGAGCACTGGATGTACTAAGATCGCATGCTCAGTTTATGTTTCTGAAATACATGCAGAGCTACAGTAACTGGAAGGTGGCTTTTAGCCTCTGAATTATGTCGATGAATTCGACAGGCCTGTATTTGACAACCACAACGAACTTGGATTTAAGTAAATCCAGAAATAACGGTCCTTGGTGACAATAGAGCTTTTGCCGCTTGTCGATTTGGAGAGCATGGGTTCGAATCTGCGACTGAAGGAAATCTTAAAGGCCTCGGGGCTGTAGTTAGCCGATATTAGGCAGAGGAAGGGTTTTCTCTAGGGTTTTCCTTCCCTGGGTTATTTCCCATTTTTCAGAGCTCAGAACACATGGGCTACTCTGTACATACACTATATAAAATACGGAAGCGTTTTCTAATATAGTATTGAGTGCGACGTCAATGCTGTTCAGCCCTATTTATTGGCGAGCTCATTGTGAACCTTATTTAACGATAGATATTTCGTTTAGAATCGTCAGGGCACCCTTGCATATTGAGATATCTAACTCTCCGATATTTTTAGGACAGTGTATTTAAAGAGGTATGGTCAGGCTAAATCTAGTTGAACTGTGGAAAGAAGCCTTAAGTTCATGTGTTCTCCTTCTTTGTCAAAAGTTGACTCATCACAAGCTTTTTTTGAAAGAATTGTTTTTTCATTCTCTGCCATTTTCTCTGTTCACCCCCCCCCCTTTTTTTAATTTCTTGAGCGAACGTGCTGCAGTGGCTTCTTTTTAAGTAAAGAAAATAATCAATAAAGAAGTCATAAAACTTCCACCCAGGCATTGAAATGTCTCTAGATTAAAAATCATTTTATTCTATAAAGATAAAATGCGCTCGCATTTTCCTAATATCCTGTCTGTTGTTTATCTTGATAACTAAATTTTTTTTATCAATTGAAGCCCGTCCGTTGGGTTAAACTGCTACATTTTTCTTGTCCGGCGTCATCTCTAGACATCATGGTGATTCAGACAGTTTATTCCTTTCTCTGGTGCTCACAGACCAACCTAGTAGATTGTTACATATTTCCTTGGTAAAGAAATAAAGAATTTATTGCTAGTGGAGTTGCCATCAATCTTGCACCAAATACAAGGGTGAAACGGGCCACAGACAGGTGATGACTACCAGCCAAGGCGGTTATTCGTCCTACTGTAGAGACAGCTGTGGTTTTTGAACATACCAACAACCTGTCTGTTCTTATTTGTTTTCTTGCGGTCGCAGTACTCCAACGTTAGCATCATAAATACTGTAAGAGGATGTGAGACAGAAATAGCGGTCTAAATGCACCTCAGAGACTGCAGACATTCGCCCCACTTAAGCTTGGATATTGTAATCCGCAGTTGCATCAATCATCCTGACAGAAAGATTTTCGATGCGAGGTTATTCTCAAAGTCAAAAGGCGAGACAGATACACGAATAAAACTATACAACAAAAATATCGAAGGTGATAGAAAAAAAATGCACCGGAAACAGGAATGACGTTTTTCGTGGAACGAACTGAAGGACGTCTTCTTGCCATTCTTTTTTGATGTAACTTCCTTAGTTTTCCGAACACCAATAAACCAGCAGAAAAAGTTGCTGTATAAGCTGGAACACGTTGAAATAGCAGGGAAAATCCTTAGAGGAACTGCAGGATGGCTGCAATGAAGAGGCAGAGAATTGTGATTAATGGTTACCCTTCAGGTTGGGATGACGCAATATATGGCGCCCCCAAAGGATCGGTACTTGGACCACTGTTGTTTTTGATTTTTAAGAAAATCAGAAACAACAGCAAAAGCCTAGGGCAAGGAAGCCCCAGGCTTTTGCTGCACTAGCAAAAAAAAAAAAAAAAAAATTAATTAATAAAAAATAAAATAAAACTACCTATTTAACTCTCTCACTTAGTGTCTATTCGGCTGACCTTTGAATCTACTGAAGCTGTCATCTTCGTCCACACATGGAGGTAACTTATTCCAGTGATTAATAACTTGCTGGCTAAAAGAAAACTTCCTGCAATTCAGTCTGAACCTTTTCTCCATAATTTTAATTTATGACCCCTATGCTGGAATCACTTATAACAGTAAAATTTTCCATTCCATACACCACTCAAGGTTTTAATAAGGGGCCTACTTTTCAAGTTCTGTAACCCATATATTTGAAGTTTTCCATGGATGCCCTTTTGCTGATCTCGCCAATTATGTTGCCCATCTTTGGACCCTTTGAAGAAGCTTTTTTTTTTTTTTTAAGATGCAGTCTCCATACTTGAACATGGTATTCCAAATGTAGTCTTA
Source organism: Mastigoproctus giganteus (assembly GCF_048544385.1). Taxonomy (NCBI): domain Eukaryota; kingdom Metazoa; phylum Arthropoda; class Arachnida; order Uropygi; family Thelyphonidae; genus Mastigoproctus; species Mastigoproctus giganteus. The sequence goes on from NC_143575.1 coordinate 49,667,890, forward strand.
TTCCCTTATCTTTACAAGCAAACGTTTGAAAAATCATTGATAGGACTCCATGGGGTTTCCCTGCTGCCTATCTACATTGCTTCCAGAACTCCTTATCAGACCCTATTGTAACTCTCAAATCCCTTTCTTTGTTTTTAATTAAAATTTGCCAAGTGTGTAAGTTATTTTGGGGTTGCTGTTCCCCAAGTGTAACAATCTGCATTTTTGCTGCATTAAAATATAGCTTCCACTTTCCTGACCATCCCTAAAATCTAAGTCATTCTGAAGAAGCTGCGTTTGGCACTGATCATAACTGATCCAAACTAACAGTTTCATAATAAATAGCTTTGGATTGACTGTCCCATTCACACTAAAAGTAACAATACTTTGTATACTGTTAGTTAATGATCGGCGCTAAACAGCGCTTCAGGATGACTTCGGCGCCTCCGTAGCCAGGTGGGTAGGAGCAGCAGTGCGTAGCACATGCTTCTTGATTAGACCGGGGTTCGAGCCCGTCACCACCAAATACAGAGGATGCGGAAAGGTTACGGAATGACCACCGCATATCTCCGGAGCAATATGGCCTTAGTTGCTAATGCTCCTAAAAACCAAAAAACAACAACAGGATGACTTCGGGGATAGTCAAGGAAGTGGCATTTGTTTAATACAGCAGAATTTAAGGTCTTGCACATGGGGAACAGCAACCTCAAAAAAACTGATACACTTGGTGGCAATTGTAAGACCGCACCTAAGAAATAATCGACCTTGGAAGAGTCTGCAGGCCAACCTACCTAGTGAGGTCAAAAAAAAGAGCGCTCGTATGAGGAAAAACTTCGAATATGTGAAACTCTAGAGCGTGGTAAGTAGGCACTTTAGTGGGTACCTTAGTCTTGTTAAGTAGGCACCTTAGTGGGTGCCTACTTAACAAGACTAATTGAGTTCTGCAAGGCCTTGAGAGGAGAAAGTAAAATGGATGAGGGCGAAATTTTCACTGTTATAGTGATTCCAGAACTAGAGGCCATAAATTCAAATTTGGGGGGGAAAAAGTTTAGACTGGATTGGGATCACAGAAAGTTTTCTCCACAGGTGGTTGAGGCCGACAGCTTGGGAAATTCAAAGGTCCGCTGGATAGATAGGTACCTGAATGAAGAGAGAATCACATAGGTATTTTATTTATTTTTTAATTTTTTGGCTGGTGCAACAAAAGCCCGAGTATTCCTTGCACCATGGGGTTAATACTATTAGATTACTGGTTGTTTAATCTAAACGAACCGCTTGCGTTGGTTCGTTTGGATTTACGCGAACGCAGCTTAGGTATCTGGGTAATGATGCTGTAAATTTCACTTGCTCCAAAGATCAATTTGTCTGTGTTTTGCTATACAAAAATCTTAATTTTCCTGTGAGGAATACCGCAACTTCTGCCTTGAACCAGCTGACTCTTGATTTAGATGTTTCTCCAATCATCAGAATCCATCATTTTGAAACCGCCCTGTGCATAATACAAATCCCCACCTTATTTTTAAACATTGATATCAGTATTAGAAATTGATGATATTTCCACCCAGTGCTGCTGTGGAAGACTTTGCAATCCATACTCTCTTCGTTTGTCTAACAATTGTTTTCCCCACTAGTTTTATATTCCAGCGATATACAAGCTTTGTGAATCTGTCGACTGAAAAATAGTTGTTAAAAAGTGTAACGAGTTATCCATCGCATGCATCTCTAAAGGGTCAAAAAAATGTGAAAATAAAATCAGAAGGAGCAAGGTTAGGACTGTATTGGTGGGGGCTTGAAAGTTCATCTTCTGGATGCATTCTACTATTAGTTTGGGAACGCATGGAAGGGGGAAGCAGCACCCACCTATGGAATGAGTACTATTATAGAACCATGTCTTTTCGACCCCATTGCTAGTTGACTATCCAATTTATCGCTGATCAACTCCAAATCAGTGCATCAAGGTTTCAATAAATTCATCAACACATTGAACTGCATCGTTGCTCCAACCGGCCTACCAGTTTGATGATGATCCGCTAAACAACTAAAACTTGTTATCGCAGAAACCTCATATAGATGCTAATTTGGTATGTGGTAAATTTTCACTTTGACTTTATCTATAGGATTATTTCTTTCATTGTGTTTGCTTGATTGTACTAATTCAACAATAATTCTTGACTCCTCCTTCCTTAACTCACTTTGTTGCTGGTGTTCGGTATTCATGTTGGCTGTAATGGCAAGGGCTCGACAAACACTCTCTTTGGCGGCTAAGAAATCCACTGCGGTGACTAATATTTTACAGATCAGTTTAGCGGCTCAGGTTTAATTTTCAGTTCATTATTTCATGATCGATGTGGTCTGCACCTTGCAAGGATTGGCCCGACTCTAGACATAAGTCGGTATGATTGACTCAGTATGGACACCAAACTATCCACAACATTATTTTACGGAACCAACCTTATTGGTTAAAGGAATAGCAAGCCACATCAGTCATGTCAGACTTTCGTTAAGATAGTGCGAAAATTAGTTACTTGGAGAGTATTTCGTAGTTATTTTCTTATTCAGCAACAGTATACAACAAACTTGATCATTTTGACGTTAAAAACGTTTTTACTGGTGTTATTCCAAAAATTTTGTAACGAAAAACCGTTATGCGAAAAGCGTTACGAAAATTTATTCCAGTTTAATTTATCTTCTACTGTAACAAATTTAATGAAATTTTTGCACGGAGTTTCAACTTAGCTCTATACTAGAGGAAAAACTTTCAAACCTCTGAAAATTGCAGTAGTTTTTCCAGGATAGCGGAAAATATGAACATGTGATCAAGGAAATTTTCTCACAAATAAACGGGATAATGTGGACGTATAGCATATCGTTGGAAAGCTAAGGAATTTAGAAACAGAAATATTAAAGTTTTAAGATACAAAAACTTTTGGAAACGGGGAAATGTGTTAATTCGAAAACGCATCTGGTTTCAAGTCACGTGGTGTTTTCAGATTGAATGTAATTTTTTTCTTTACAAAACTCTGAGGCTGGAAAAGAATTCTGCACATTTACGAAAACATTCTTCAACTTGGACATGTCGTCATCAGATCTTTCGATAAATACTACACTTAATGGAACAACTATAGATCGTGTATTTAGTCGAACTAAAGTCTCTTCAATGTAAAAATTATATATCCTACTTTAGTCACCAATACTTTCAGTAACCGATATGTAATTATTATTAATAAAATAAAAACATCGTTATATTATTATCCATGAATTTTATTAATATCTGAAAATTAAAACGTTTTTAACGCCTGCCGATGACTCTTAAATGTAAAACACGTTAAATATGCTAGCGGCAGGACACATTGTGTACCTGCTACAGAATTTTTTTTTTAATTGATCAAGGAAAAATTTTGTAAATATTCGAGGATTGTTCGTTTGTGAAAACAATATACTGTTTGTACTATGGAACCTTGTTCCTATGCACGATGTCTTATGTCGGGAAACGATTCTGTAATTTATCATTTCTTGTGCCTTTTCGATTTGTCTTGTTTCGGAGCACTGGTAATGTTAAGATGTCATTTATTATTAATTAATAAAAGTTAATCGCTTAAGTAAACTTAAATGCTTTTAATTTTCAAAGTTTAATTATAAATGGACATTAATATCAGTTAGAGTCGACTTCTTTCGGGGAAATTGGCATTATATCAATTTAATGCTAAGCAAGGAAAAACGAGTATTCTCCCATCATGTGACCCGAGTTTATTGCATAATGTTGTTAAAAAAAACAATTTTTTAATACCTCCTAGCCTGCTATTGTCTGTCATTAGATATGATGCTGGTAGCGATTTAATACGTGTGTGTAGTATAAACAGCCTATGATATTAACCATTTCTTGTTGAAATATTCACCATTCTATTACTTCCATCTGTCCTTCCCATTCGCCACACCAGTGTTACATTTACTCTCTACAAAAGTAAAGTGAAATAAAAGTGATTGTTTACCTATGCTGATGGAACTTTACGACCTAATATGTCCAGACAAAGAAAGCATGCCATTAAAATAGGTGCTTAACGCAGTAAGTCGTTCGATTTACAAAACATCCCTATTTACTCTTTCCTAAGTGCAATGTCTGATGCTATTGTGTGAAGCCATAATCATTATGAACAATGAGGTTGCGTAGATTGTTCACTTGGTGAATTTAGCCCTCCATCTGGGTGTGTAAGCATCTGTCATAATGACGTATCGCATTTTCTGTCACACGGATGTGTGTACGGACGACAAGATAAATGATCGCTACACTTGTAAGGTGGTGACAGTTCCAGCCTCTTTGTCAAATATAATTTACTTTCCCCGATTGCCAACATTATCAAGGAACTACTGTAAGCAAACATGAAGTGCTTTGGCAAATTGCGCTTCATACAGCTTGGCTGATTATCATACCAGGTGGTGTCCGCGTGTGCCAGAGCATTTTGATAGTAAATTTACTTTAGAGAAATGATGGAAAATACGTTCAGCGTATTGTTATTGCAAGAGCCTTTTTTATTTAAACTGGATATACAGTATAAGAATTTAAAGTTTATAATTACATTATTAGCAATTTTGTAATAATTTATTAGTAAATTTAGGTAGATTTTAATTAGCCAGTTCTTATTTATTTAGATAAATCATTTCTCTAAAGCATCCTTTTAAATAAACATTCACTTTCTCATTTGTTAGGGGCGTTAACATGTATGCAATAATGCGCTTATTGTCTTCACTATGTCTGTTCGTCTGTTTGCCCGTCCGCATGTAACAGCTCAACTCGCAGCAGACGGATTTTCATGAAATTTTATATTTGGGCCTTCTTAAAAGAATCGTATATACCACTCCAAATTTAATTAAAATCGGATAAATCCGATTTTAATTTTATTGAAATAGAAATTTAAGAAACAATTTTTTTTCCCCGTAGATATCAGGTAAACTATCTATATACCATATATTGTAGCTGAAACACTGGATATTGTTTGTGGCTGATGCACAGAAATGAAATTTTCTCAGTTTGCACAGAAGTCTTTGCTCTTTTTTTTTTTTTTTTGTTATAACTTGTTAATTGTTATATTCGAATTCTTTAAGTCATGGAAACACTGTTTATTCATTAAAATGGCAGTCCTTTGGATAAAACTTCTTAAGCTATTCTTTGAAAAGGCATAGGTTCTTATCTCTTTTTCACTTTTCACACGGTTTCCGTATTATTCGGTCTCTTGAGGGCTGCATTTTTTTTTTTTTTCTTTTTGTTAAACCTGGACGTTTCATTCCACAAAATAAATAAGAAACCATAGAATGCACGAAAATTTGCAGACACGATATATATAGACCCCTCATGGCTCTTTTTGCTAACTCTAAAACAACTTACCTGTGGAATATGTAAAACTGTACAGTTGAATGTACTCTCCATGTGATTCAAGTAGTGTCCTAGATGGTGAATGCATAAATAAAAGAGTAAAAATAAAATTTAATAATATTATGATTGTATGGTATTCTAATATCTCTCTGCACATTAAAAAAGTTTTCCTCATACTGATTCGAGCCAATGGTGAGAAGGCGAGGCAATTACGTCACCACAAATGCAATTAATTATTGACAACTGCCTCCATAACGTTCACCAATCTCGTGCACGTGCTTCACTGTCTAACATTTTATGTCCCATTGTAACGTTTTTTGTATATTAATGAATATTGTATACAGTACTTGTAAATAGTTTAGTATTTTGTAAATATTTCAGTTAATATTTCAGTTAAATATTTTAGTCCTGCTCTTTCGGATGCAACAGTATTTCTCATGCATTATGGAACCCAAAGCAAAAGGCCTTTGGCTAAAATATATTATTTGGATACCACTCGTCTCCGTGCAGTGGGTGTGGTTGTAGAACAGAGTGATTGGGCGATCGAGTTCTGTGATTGGGTGATTATTGTGAATGCGTTTTGTGTCGTCGAGGGGGGCTTATGTAGGGTGTCCACTCATCTCGCTGTTTTAAAATCGGAAAACGAGTTCCCGATTTTAAAACAGTGGCAAGTGTGGGGATAAACGCCCTAGGCATGTCAGCTTAAGAGGAAAGGTGGCGGGAGCTAAACAGTGAGTGACATGTGCCATTCACCGCTTTCTTCCTAACTTTTAGTCGAAGTATAGAGTGGTACCTAAGATCTGAATTTTTACCAGACCTTTTCCTGGGTGACCTATTTAAACGCAAGTAATAATTACTTAGTGATATTTATTTATTCGACCTTGAGAATGTCGCGTACTACAAATGCACAGGTAAATAATGACATAGGTCATTTCCTGATTAGATATCGATCAGTGCGTTTCGACAGGTGTCTTTTACGTAGAAAAGATTTGACTTACTCCATCATACCTCTACATATTACGTAGAAACGCGTGTGCAGGGGTTGGCAAGCAAAGCGAGCAGATGGCGGATCCCCCTAGTAATCATTTTTATAAATTTTGTATACCATTTACTTGCCACCTTAAATTTATTTTGTTGTCGAGCACGTATTTTTAGCATTGAATACCCATTAAAATTTATTAGTAAAGAGCAATGGAAAAATATATTAATTTGAAATTGTATTACCTTGAAGTTTTGCATGCGTGTCAAGAGAACTCTAGGAGTGTGCACCTGGGTTTTTTATTTCAAAATACATAATTATGTATTTGTAACGTATGTCATACCTACTTATGCGTACATATTTCCTCGACTGTATGCATTGTTATAAAACAATGGCATGTAGGTTAGGAAATATGTAAACTAGAAAGAAATTGGTTTAAAAAAATTTTTAAAAATTATAGTATTAATGGAACATAATCTTTGGGACTTCAGACACAAATAGTGAGCAGTAAAGTTATTTACGATTTTATTTATAATACCGTCAACAGGTGCAAGTTTTTTGAATAAAATTGAGTGGAGGGTGTAAACAAATTTCACAGTGTCAAAAACATTCAGTTTAAATTTGTTTTGTAAGAAATTCTCAAACTCTTTCTCAGTCATCCACTCATCAAGGAGAAGCGTCACTTCAGAATTGTCTAACTTAAAACATGCTTGCTAAGAAAAGTTGGTGTACTGTAATGGGAGGCGCTCCACCTCTTCCTTCCCATCTTGTCTTTTCTGCCAGATCATCGAACTCTTTCCTAATCTGTCGCAGTTTTCTTTTTTATTTTCCCCTTCTCTTAGAACGTGCCATTATCCAACCATGTGTAAAGGATCGTCGATAGCAGTGGCGCAGGTCTTGTTTCTGCATATTTAATCCAGTTATGGCAGCAGAATGGGTGGTGACGGCTACTTACACACGACGCGCCGAGGTTCGAATATGTTGGACGCATACTTCATAAGACGACATTGTGTTTATCCAACCACAAACTCTTTTCCTTAATGTTCCAGCCAGCTCGGGTCTACAAAATCCCCTGTGGAGATTTTACGCCTTCATCATCTAGGTTTCTACGTAATTAAGCAGGTGATATTTCCCGGTAGCCAGTTTGCACGTGCAAGCTACATTAGTCCCGTGAATGAGAGGAAAGAATAAGCCCGTGTTACTTCACGCGCGCGCACACACACCATGGAAACAGCGTCTCTGCATCTTCAGTATCCAGACAGTCTGCTGGCGCTTGTTTATCTTTCACTTTATTGCTACTCCAGAACTGAAGGACATACGAAGACCGCAGTGACATCATCCTAAAGTTTCCTGGAAGAAGTTGGAGGATGTAACATCTTATGACCCGACGTGACAGACATACACACACAGACGCCTCGTCAGCGAATTACACAGTGGAGTTTGGTATCCATAGTAACCATAAAAGTTATAACTTCAAATATGTTGAAAACTGATTAAAGTCTTGTCCTGAAAGATGGGCTGAAGTCCTTTTTGTGAGATAAAACGAATTTTGCCAGCACTTATGGGGTTTTCTGGTAGCATTAATGGTCTCCAGCTAATAACTTTCTTCGATGGCCAATGCTGGACTCGGTACACAGGCAACGAATGAACTTTTTCTGATCCCATAATGAATGTATTCTTATCTGGAGAGCGCCTTTATGGTGCTGCCTTTGATTATATAAAATTTAATTAATATTCACGATCGATAGTCATTACTGGGACTAAAAGTCGCCTGCAGACAGCCTAGTTCTCCAAATTTACTTAAAAGACACCGGAAAGAAACACACACACCAACTATAATTTGATTACAGTGACGGATGATACTGGTATCTGAGAGATTAGCTCTCACCTAATTAATAAGTTAGTGTCCAGGAGAAGCAAGTATGATGTTATCTAAGCAACCGCCAGCTTTCCAACATATAAATAAACCGTCCGTTTACACAAGAACTTCACTCGATACACCTGACAAGGAGGCATTCTCTGTGCTTTATGCCCTTTTTTCCTCCCAATTCAGTTTACTGTTAAGCGTATTAGTGTCTTTTGCTGCTTATCGGCTGGAACGCAGAATGTCTGATGTTATCACCACTCAGCTTATGACCTGGCATTGGATTATAAATTAAGATAAAGTAGACGCGTGTCTTTTAGATAAATGAATTTCGGTTTATAAATGGATACTGTTTTAGCGGATCATAATATTAAATGTGGGCATAACTTTTAGCTGTCTGGACTTTAAGCTGAATTATAGGTGTACTGCATAAACATGAGTGATAATTTTACTGTAAAATGTATTACTAGGGTTGTTCAAAAAGTAGTTTAACACTGGCATAGGCTACGTATGAAACCAGATAGGATGGCTGTAATTAAGAGTTTCTGTCATCTTTACACGTTAGTAGTGCAGGTCCGGTCAACGTTTCCTCATTTTCAAAGGGAAAGTTGTTCTCTGGATGGAGAGATGTAAGTGCGTGCAGCAAGTGCTGTGAGCTGTGTTTACGAAGCCAGATCAGTGCTTTTGTATAAATATTGGGGTTTCACGGAGTTGAAATGCAAATGAATGTTTTCGTGTACTGTCCCCTCATTTGTGGAAAAGCATTTGCGTCCAACAGGACATGCTTACACAAGATGAAGCCACTCAGAGATCAACGCTTTCGAGTAACACAAGAGAGTGAGAGTAGTAGATCGCTCCTTCGTAACTCTTCAACAGGCTTTTCATGGTATCATTTATCTCCTGCACGTTTTGGATCGAATTGTACAAGACGCCAGAGATTACCTTGAGAGAATGCAACCTTCAACTACTCATAATTAATTACTTATTTATAAAACCTTGCTGCCACTACTTTTTGAACATCCTTTGTAAGTAAGGCATGAAAGTTGTCGACTGCTCATGACCTCATTTTAGATACTATTTTGAAAGGTACTGTTTTTTGTGTTGAAAATTTTCAACTCAATAACTTATTAAAATTTCATATACAAACTGATAGATAATAAAATTTCAACATCTAGCACTTTTTAGATGGGATAAAAAAAATAATAATAATAAAAAAGATTCTTTCATGGTATTGTTCATAACTTCCCGAGTGGTAAAATAAAAAGTAGTTCCTTCACGTTTGACAATGATGTAACCAAGCTAATTCTGTAAAACTTTATTATTAATGTCATAACTGACCTTTAGTAAATAAATAAATAAATGATCTTTATTACAGTAATAGTATTCGCCGTAAAGTGTATTCGTGTCTGACGGCACTAGGGGTTTCCCCCATCTCCGCGTTGCTTTCAATGTGAGTGTAACAGTTCATTGCAAAGACCAGAGATTTAAAAGTGTATGGATTTTGTAAGCGTAGTGTTATGTATCGTTGTTCTTCTGGTCATTTAGCAGCTAGACACCTGCTGGGGCCCAACGTTACCCACACCTGGCCCCGTGGCAGCAGACCAGGTACCCAGTAGCTCTATATTTAACTCTGGCAGGACCTGCCACCTAATTTTCTGAGTTTCAGTTAAAAAAAAAAAAAAAAAAAAAAAGGCACCGTAGGGGTAGACACTAGATTTTGTAAGGCCTAAAAGTTTGCGTACGTAGTTTAATTTAGACATTGTTTTTACAGTGTGGGATGTGCGCTGGCGTATAGATAGTGTGGGGGGCTGGGGGCTGAAAGGCAGAAGTATGGGGACGATAGAGAAGGCTTCCCCAGATTATCAGTGAGGGGACCATGCCTCACCAGACGGTGGGGAAGGGAGGACACTGCTGAAACTGTCTCCTCACGCCCGCCTCTAAATTACTTGTATGTAATCAGTCAAACCAAATTGTGACATTCTGCTGGATTTCGGGTAATTCTGGGATAGCAGGAAATGAAAAAGCAGATCTTGCCGTCAAACAACCAGATACTTCTATTGTAAAGACTTCAAGTTCCATATATCCATTTCAAACCAGTCATTCGTAAATCATGTTACAATAGTTGGTCAATAATCTGGAGAAGTTATCCAGGAAACAAACTTTACCAAATAAAACCAGATCCAAAGCCGTGGCTCTCCAGCTTTCGGAAAAGCAGACGAGAAGAAGTAATTCTAGGAAGGCTAAGAATTGGGCATACTCGCCTCATACACCTCTATGTATTATTGAATGACAGCGCTCCTCTATGCACCTCATGTCATGTGCAACTGACTATTCGTCATTTATTAGTGGACTGTTCTCATCTTCTCAATTTCCGCTCAAGCAGCTTTAAATCATGTGCTAATGCAGTCTTCACTAACGTTAATTGATGCAGATTCTTGGAGATGATCCTAATAAAACAGAACTGTTTGCCTTCCTAAATAACATAGGAATATACTATAAAATATAATGAGTATTACAATAAACTTAGTATTTCCTATTAACCATTAGAAAGACACAATATGGCCCTACCAGGGGGAGAGGAAAGATAGGACCACGCAAGGGAGCTCGGTCAGGAAAGCCAATTTGGCCATACAGCAACGTTGCTTCTCTCTTTTGCCGTCATGTGTTATTCCTCTCTGGGTCACCAGAATTTGGGAGTCACTCATGAGACCAGATTCCCATCCGGTGTGGTCAGGACCGTATAGGCTTTGGTTGCATTTGAGGTGCGGTCTCATCCATTTCCCATTTGTAGGTGGAGTCATCTTCATCTGTGTGGACATATTGTGGTAGGTGAGACCTGGGAGGTTCTTTGTCCTCGTGCTGGTGCCCCCCCCCCATCCGATTGTCACTTGGGGGTGGGTGGAGGTAAGAGCTCTGATATAGCTCGGTGAAAGACAAAGTTCAGTGAGGGTCAGACTTGCGGTCGCTCGTGGGACCTTTATCCTTTCAGTTTGTTGGTGTATTGTCAGCGAGGTAGGTGCCCTTTAATCCTTAGTCCTTGGGTTTGTAGTTCTGCTTTGTGGTTCCCTGCGTCATCAGGTAGTAGCTTCTGTCAGCTCCATGGTTCTGTCTTCTGTGTCCGTCTGTGTGCTGGTAGCGCGTTCGGCGTGTTGTTTTACGGGGCCGCTCGCTGTCTTCTTTCAAATACATGTAGTTTTTGTGCATATTTGCTGACGGCTTTATATTCATCCTCGGATTCAAAGAGTTGGTGTTCCCTGGTTTTAAGCAAGCACATGATTTGTGCAATGAGTATACAAATTGTTATACAATTTGTACGTACTTAGGTCTTAGTATAGTGTGCATTCGTACATAAAGTGTTTCCATGATTCTTCGCCGCAGGTGCATGCTCCATGTTCAATAATCCCAATCGCTGTAAGTTTGGCCTTTATCGGTCCGTGCCCTGTCAGCAAGAAGGTTGCATTTAGCCCTGGGGAAAACCAGGGGGAGAGAATTGGGATACAGTCTGTCTACGTGCGGTTTGAATTTTTTCGTAACTTCATTCTTTGTGGATGCGGACCAACGGTTCTGCCACACGTGCTGTAAATGCGTCAGCAGTCGCTTCTTTTCTGTATTGCGGGCATTTTCCGGGGCTGTGGTATATCCAATCAGATTTGTTGTTTTCCCTTTAGAAAGATGGTATAACATACCGCAGCGCACGACCTTCAGGTCCAGCGGAAGGGCCCCAGCCAGGACCTGCAAGGAGTGCATGCTCACTGTCCTGCAGGCTCTTGTTATAGTAAGGAGTATGGTTAGATATATAGTGACGAGAAGTTGTCTGTTAACCACGGTGATCACTTTCTTGTACCAGATGGATGCTCCATAAGTGATCACCGGTAAAATCGCATTGTAGTACAGAGACAGGGTGCATATATTTAGCCCCCAGTCTCGCCTTCACACCCTGGCAATCATGGCCGCGTATTTCTTTATTTTTTGTTTTAAGTATAGGAGGTGCGGTTTAAAGGAGAAGTTGATAAGTCCGAGATATTTCACGTGCTTCATCAGCTTTATCGTGTTCCCTTGAAGCTTAATTTGGGGTGGTCTTCCGATATCAAGCGTGCCCTTCAGTAGGATTGAGCAAGTCTTCGTCGATGATATCTTTAGGAAGTGAGTCGCCATGTAGTGCAAGGAAGCCGCAGGCTTTTGCTGTACTGGCAAAAAAAATCCACCAAGTAGATAAGAAAATACAAATTATATGCTTCCCTCTTCACACAAGTATTATTTTAACACAAGTTGATATTCTAAGGTCAGCTGTCAGCCTCAACTACCTGCGAGGGCAACTTTTTTCAAGAAACAAACGATTCGCTGGCTGAAAGATAACTTTCTGCAATCTAATCTAAACCTCCACTCCTGTAAATGGAATTTATGAGCCCCTAGTCATTCTTTATAACAGTGAGAATTCCACCTTCATTCATTTTACTAATCCCTTTCAGAGCCTTATAAACCTCATTCAGGTCACCTCTGAGGTGCTGGTTTCCAAGCTCTCATACGGTCGTCCTGCCGATCTCGCCATTCGAATTTCCCGTCTTTGGACCCTTTCAAGAAGCTCAATGTCTTTTTTTTCAGATGAGGTCTCCATACTTGAACACAATATTCCAAATGTGGTCTTACAATTCCCTTGTACGGCAGGATTATGAGCTCCCTATCTCTACAGGATAACCTTTGATAAATCATCGATAGGACAACATGGGCTTTCCTGACTGCCTGTTTACACTGTTCAGAAAACTTCATATCTGCCCGTATTGTAACTCTCAGATCCCTTTCCTCCTCCACTGTTTTTAATTCAACACCACCAAGTGTATAATTTATTTGGGGGTTGCTATTCCCCAAGTGTAAGACCTTCATTTAGCAGCATTAAAACATAGCTGACATTTCTCCGACCGTCTTTGAAGTCTGTTCAAGTAAAACTGAAGGAGCGCGCTGCTTGGCACTGATCATTGACGACTCTGCCAGTCTTTACATCATGTGCAAATTTTGGCATCACGCCTTCTGTCTTTTGTCGATGTCATTTATGAAAATGAGAAACAACAGCGTTCCAAGAACCGATCCTTGAGGAACCCCACTCCTGACGTTACACAAATCAGAAGAATATCAGTTAATCACAACCCTCTGCCTTCTGTCCTGGAGCCACCCAGAAATTCATCTTAGAACCTTACCAGTAATCCCAGCCTATTCAAGCTTATACAGTAAACTCTCATGAGGGACTAAGTCAAAATGCTTTGCTAAAATCGAAATAATGTCGAAATTGTTCCTTAAATCCAGCTCATGAGTGACTTTGTCAAAATAGTTAATTTGTTAGTTAAAATATTATATACTAAAGGGGGAGTACATAATTTGAATAAGTACATAATACTCGTCACGACGATGTGCCAGGGTCTTAAAGGGGGATACATATGAAAGAGAGAACATGAGTATCTTAAATACAATGAAACAAGAACTGATACGGTATAATGAACTGATAACTTGTAATACATCTATACCGCTGCACAATGTTCTCGAAAAGGAATTGTTCCTTGTGGTCATCTTCAAGTTACTCTCTTTTTCACTTTATGTACACATATCAAGTTATTTACGATTTTAATGTATAAATTTTATACTCGGGGTCGACCATTGGAAAATTTATTTATTATATGCCTCCGTAGCCGAGTAACCGTAGTTCAGGGCATCAAATGCAGACTTGGTCGGAATATCGGAGACATGGTGTCACTCAAATATAAGGGATGTAAAATTTGAATATGGGGAGTACAATGTGCACAGGAAGGAGAAAAAGGACAGCGGAGGGGTTGTGCTCTTAGTTAAAAAGCACATGAAATCTCAGGCTGTGCATCCAGTTGACATGGGTGGCCAGCACAATATTGAGTCAGGTTGGTGGGACATAAGCACTAGGAAAACAAAAATGTGATCACTATTATGAGCAGCTGTACTGGTTCGGTAAATCAGAATGTCTTATAATGGGGGATTTACCGAACCAGTACAGCTGCTCGTTATAGTGATCACAATCATTTCAAATATGTTTCCAGCATATTTGGGAGGCAACGAAAGAAAGCAGTACTCTTGATCCGATTTTAAAAAAAGACCTACTAGGAGACAATAATCATAGTATATTTATGTGGGATTTACTTAAAGATGTAACTACTGGCAAAGGGAAGGCCTTTTGCTTTCGTAAAGATGACTGCAATTGTTTCAGACAGTTTCTAAATTCTCTACAATGGGACTAACTGATGAAGTTATCAATATCAGTTTCTAAATGGAAAGCATTCAAGTATGGGCGCAGTATGACCTGAGTAGCTCTTGCTCCAGAAATGCCAATTCAGGTATGTAATTGTAGAAGCTATTAGGTTTTTCATAACAACCGAGAAATACTGTTTAAGGCCTAAATGGATGTCCGATGTACTGATGAAACTTGCGGCAGAGAAGAAAAATGCGTGGAATGCATATAAATTATCAGGTGATACAGAAGCCTACAGTAGATATAAACTAGTCTGCAATCAAGTGAAAAAGAAGGTTATTTCTCGTAATTTTCCGTAGAAAATTACGAGAAATCTCTAGCAAACACAGTAAAAACTTCTTTACTTATGTAATTAGAAGGAAGGAAAAGAATCACATTGGTCAACTAGATATGAATGGTTTAACTGTTGATGAACCGGCTCAGACTGCTGACAAACTGAATAGACATTTTTACATCTACATTCACACATTAGAAATTTTTTAGGGAACGGGAATGCCAGAAATATATCAAATCTGACAAGTATTTGAATGGTTTTGTTGATAACTGAGAAAAAAGAAGAGAAATTGTTGAAGCTAAATGTAAAAAAGAAACCTGGGGTGGATGGGATGTATCCAATTGTATTAAGGGAGGCAGCAAAAGAGATCAGAAAACCTTTAGCCATAATTATGAGGGCATCGTTGGATTCATGGGAGCTCTCTATGAACTAGAGATATGCGGATGTATCCCGAATTCACAAAGGGGGTCGAAGGGTGATATGAATAATTACAGACCTGTTAGCTTGACTTCTGTTCCAAGGAAAATAACGGAATCGCTGGTTAAATAATTAATGCAGGACCATCTAGACAGAATGTAGTTATTTTGCAGTCGCAGCTTGAATTTGTTAAGGGGCAATCTTCTCCGACCAATATGATTGGATACTAGGAAACAGTGACAAAAGAACTCGATACAAAAAATAATTATGACATCATATATTTAGATTTCGAAAAAGATTTTTATACCGTTGATACTTAAAAGATTGCTGTGCAGATTAGAGTAGTGTGACATTAAGAGCAAATTACTAATATAGTTGAGTGGGAGAAGACGGGGAGTTGTTATCGATGAGTACTGCTATTCTGGGATAAATATTATTAGTAGAGTCCCCCAGGGTTCGGTGCTGGGCCCATTGTTTTCAGTGTTTTTTAATAGTATTGATGAAGCACATCAGGCCTGATTTCTAAGTTTGCCGATGATACTACGGTTGGCAGGGTAGTTAATGACAGTAATTAGGGTGTACTACTGCATCAAGATCTAGATAAATTAGACAGATCATCTGAGAAGTGGCAGTTCAAGTTAACATTAACAAATGCAAGGTACTTCATATGGATAGGGGGAATCCCAGATTAACGTACCAGCTGTGTGGTATCACAGTCAGGGTAGTGAAGAATGAAAGAGATCTAGGAGTAATGTGCAGTCAGATATGAAGTTCTCTGAGCAGTGCAAACAAGTTTACAAAACCCCGTGGGTCATTTACAAGACCCATAAAGTTTTGTCAAGGGTATACAGGAATTTTGTTAGCAGGGATAAGGAGGTGATTATCCCATTGTACAAGGTACTAGTTAGGCCTTATCTTGATACTGCATACAGGTCCGGAGGCATCATTTTAGGAAGGATATGGAACTACTGGAGTGGGTGCAGAGAAGATTTGCTCTTATTGCTCTTAGCTGGAAAGGCTTCAGTTCTGTAAGTTGCAGCGTCTGTAGACTAGACACTTGCGAAGAGATTTGATTAAGGATGCTTAAGACTCTGAGTGGATTGACTAAGCTGAGTGCAGATGGAATCCTTTCTCTTATTCAGACTATGCACATGAGGGGGCATAAATTCCAATTTTGGAAGGATAGTTGCAGACTAGATGTGCAGAAGTTTGACTTCTGTCAGCGATTAGTTGATTGTTGGATTTTTTTTTTTTTTTTTTTTTTTGGCTGGTGCTGTACAATCTTGCTTCCTTGCATCATTTGCCCCTACTAATACTAACACAAACATACTCACACCTTATAGCCTTAGTTGCTTTATGGTTTAACACACCTCTTACCTAAGATACATGAATGTAATAGTTGACAACCGTGCTTAATTAGTTTATCCAGGAAACAAAAAACAGCAGTATAAATGGTTTTCAATATGCAGTTCTTTCCTGATTCATTTATTTCCAGTGAAAAAAATTAAAAGATGATTTTTTTTTTCTCCTGACATAAAATCCGTCATTTAGTTTCCTATTTGATTAGTTTGAGATGTACATTTTATTAATTATAAAATGAAACTAACCTGAAAAAAAACCTTGAGATTTATTTATGAGGAAAATATTGAAACTTTTGTCGTCAACCAAAGGTTTTCTGTAGCTTTTGTGGATTTCAGTTATTCTGTTTATGGTCTCAACAACGTCATGGATAAAGGTTCTTGGAACTATACGAAAAAGAGAGATGTCCCTAGTTTCATAAGTCAGTCTCTTGGGGCTAAGAATATGTGCTTTGTAAGCGCTCCTAGAGAGAGAGAGAGAGAGATCAGAAGAATTAAATTCTAATTTCCGCCATTCTATACTCCTTCCTTGAATTAAATAATAGCCTTTACACTTGTGACCTTTGCAGCTTCCTCACTGACATACTGTCGTGGTCCATAGTGGACTATAATGTGTATGTCGTGAAATAATTGATTGTGTTAGCCTCGAAGGCTGGCAGTGCTGTCTACAAAGTACGAGGTAATATCCGGAAGATTCTGATAACAGGTGCGATGCTATTAATGTCAAGGATGTCGTTAAAAGAGATATCGATGAAGGATTATGCACTTTACAGTGAATTATTGGAAGACAAGATGGAGCCTGTAATTCATCAACTCTACACCTAGATTTGGGGGAACTGGGATTAAAAGAGAAATAGTGGGGTGATACACGTACAGGCGTTCACAATAAATATGGGACTCCCTAAAGTACAATAAAAATATTGGAAATTTCTGTTCTCTGTAATGAAAAATATTACTAGTGAATTAGAACCTTCACACTCTGAACTGTTATGCCTTGAAAAATCTAAATTCAGGTTGTGGCAGTATAGCACTTCTGTTAAAGGGCGCAAACAGTAAAATAAAATCACTTGTACATAGTTGTGCTGATAGTGTTGATGGCTCTTAGCTCAAGCCAGTCGTTTCGATTTTATCAGCTGACAAGTGGATGTGTAAAATTGGTAAACAAGTTGATCCTATTTTAATAAAAACTTCGCAAATTAAGAAAAATGAAACGTGATTTTCGGCGTAGAGTATCCAGAAGATAACAGCAGTAGGTAACATTTTCCAGAAAAGATTTAAAAGAGGAACATTTCATAACATGCGAGAACTGCAGAGAATACACTGTTTAATGAAGAAACAGTGTATTCTCTATTGGAGAAACAGTCTCCCAGTTGACTGGGGAATTATCTTTTCATTGACTTCACAATTCGCAGTTTATTCTTCACGTGTAACTTCATTAATTGTCGGTCTATAGTCAATATTAATCTGCGAGAACATTTCAGAATCTCTTGTTCAGCACTGTAATGAAGTCATGCAAATTTAAACAAACTTCAATTTTCAGGAGTTAAATTTTGTAATTCCCAATTTGAAAGCATTTTAGTGTCGTAGCTGATGAGTGATGTTTCTATTTCTAAGAGAAAAATCATAATTATTCCATTAATTCCGCAGACACACTACGTAAATGATTCATAATCTGTGAAAATCCTAAATCTGTGAAATTTATTTATGATCTTGCAAATGCAAGATCATAAATAAATTTCTAAATGTGGATGATTCATTCTTCTTTTAACGCTCTAGCACTTTGTGGGAGAAAAAAATATTGTAAACACGAATATGGGAAAAATTCCCATTTTTCAACCGTGTCGCCTGGTTTTTCCCACACGGAAACTGATTTTTGTCCAGCAAATAGCAAACTGACCGATAAACACACACAATACGGACACCTCAGAGCCTTAGTTGATTTGCTGCTTAACACACACCTAACCTAACTGTAAATAATTCTGAGTAAATAATATGAAGGTCTTTGAAATAACAGAAGAGGCGAAAAAGCAGTATGTACTAGAACTTAAGAACAAGTTTGAGCTTCTGCGGACCTTTCAGGACCTATCGACGACGAATACAACTTTCTGAAAGTGATAAAACCTGAGAAACCTAGAGGTAAAAAGAAATACAAAGAAGAAAAAATTAGTCAAGAAATACTTATCATGATGAACCGAAGACGACAAATGAAGAGCAAGATAAATACTGACAAGGACAAAATTGAGTATACTGAGTTATGCAAAGCCATTAGAAAGAGTCTCAGAGAGGACATAAGAAGATTTAACACAAGAAAAGTAGAACAAGCATTAACGGAAAACAAAGACTTAAATCAGCATCCATGAGCAGTAATAGAGAAAGACAAATGATACTGAAACTGAAGAATAGATATGGTGTACTCGTAAATCGCAGAGAAGGCATAATTAAAATAGCAGAAGACTAATATAAAGAAGTATATAAGGAGCGCGGGAATGATGCCAGCAGTGGGGAAGATGGATCACAAATTATCACACATACGAAGACATACCCGATATCCTTCCGGATGAGGTAGAACACGCATTGAAGAAAATGAAGAATCAGAAAACCCCATGTGAAGATGAAGTTACTGTAGAGTTGTTAAAACTGGGAGGAAGAGACATGACGCAGAAACTGGCAAGACTCTTCACAAAATACACTGGGAAAGGCGTGATGCCTAAGGAGTGGAATAATGCAATCATAATTTTGCTGCATAAGAAAGGAGATAAATCAGAAATTGGAATTTATTTACCAATTAGCTTGTTGTCCCACATCTACAAGTTGTTCATAAGGATCATTACTAACAGATTAGAAAGAATACTTGGTGAGAATCAACCTAAAGAGCAAGCTGGCTTTAGGACAGGATTCTCAACTATGGATCACCTTCACGTAATATCACAGCTAATGGAGAAAATAAATGAATATAAAACACCATTATGCCTACCATTTGTGGATTATGAAAAGGCATTTGACTCCATACGGCATAAGGCAATGTTTCGGGCATTGGAAAGACAAGGCATAGATACTCTATACATTATGATTTTGAAGAAAGTATATAAGAACTCTTAGACTAGACAAAGACAGTAGCAAATTTAAAATTGAGAAAAGAGTTCAACAAGGAGACACTATCTCCGAACTTGTTTACTGCTGCCCTTGAGGAAGCTTCCAGAAGATTAAACTGGTTGCAGAAAGGTGTCAGTGTGAATGGAGAGTATCTAAACCATTTACAATTTGGAGGTGACATTGTGATCATAAGCCATCATCCCAAAAAATTAGAGGAAAATCTTAATCAGTTATGCAGAGTTAGTAAGGATTTCGGACTAAAGATGAATATGGCTAAAACAAAAGTAATTATGAACAAGTATGCCATAGAAAGGGATATAATCATTGAAGGAGCAGTAATTGAAAAGTTGGATTCATATGCTTATCTGGGACGAGTCATTAGCTGTCAAGAGAAGAATAAATTTCGGATGGATAGCATTCAGGGAGCAATATCCCACTTTGTCTAAAACGAAAAATAATAAAGTATACTCCCTACTATGACTTATGGAAGTGAAATTTGGGCACTCACCAAAAGAATGGAAGAGAAGCTGAAAACTACGCAGCGAAGAATAGAACGAATCATATTAGGAATAAGACTGTTAGATAAGAAGAGAAACACGTGGATTAGGCAGCAAACACAAATAAAGGACATTCTTATCAAAGCTAAAGAACTGAAATGGACTTGGGCAGACACATAACTCGAAGACATTCTGACAGATGGACTAAGAAAATAACAGAATTGGTACCTAAGAGAAGCTAAAAGAAAACCCGTGGAAGACAACAACGGAAATGGACAGATGAAATTCGCTAGTGCGTGGGTAGTAAATGAATGGCCTTTGCACAAAACAGAAGAAACTGGAAAGTTGCTTGAGAAGCCTTCATCCTGCAGTTGATTGAAAACAGATGATGATGAACCGAACTGTAGGTTCAGAGTTCAGTTTATTGACTGGAAATCTTAAGCGTTTTTGCACTAATCTTTTGAGTTCTTGGCCTAACTTTGTGCAACTGATCGAATAACTGTATCAAATAAAGATAAAAAAAGAAACTGCTAAAAGTAACACGCTTTATTTTGAATGATTAAAGTTCTAAATGAAAATAAATAGTGTAATTTTAAGTGCGCTTTCAGTTAAATCAATTAATTTTGTGATTAGTAATTCCAAACAAAATAATTGTATACAAAAAATTTGTACTAATATAAAAATTTTAGTTTACAAGTCATATAATACTAAGGGGCGGGGCTCGCCGTAATTCGAATACGTCTCTGCTCTGCCTGTATTATGCCCTGTAAAAGCTTTGTGCTACATAATCGAATAGTTGTTTTTTTTTTTTTTTTTTTTTAAGTTTGAGATGATTAGCACTTGGCGGCGCCTCAAACATTGTTTACTTTAGATAGGAGAACATTGATATGTGAGCGAGCAGCAAGGTTTTCGATTAGCACGGGAAAAATGTCAGTGGTGCAAGAAGGATGTATGAAAAGTAAATACCCAGGGAGGAGTAATTCACATTAGGGTACTTTACAGAGGATTACTCTATGTACGCTTGAGCACTTTCTTTCATCAGTCTTTCCAGGAAAACACAAAGTAAATATATAAAGAAAAAATAAGTTGTTAACGAGATCTGTGGAGATTTTCATATTCCCTGTTTGCTGTTTATCGTGATGCAAGGTAGAGCTAATGATCCATGCATAGGAGACTCGCGGTGATATCCATTTTTCCTGCTGCCTTTTGTAGTCCTTCATCTTGGCTAAAAGTATACAGAAGAAAGTCATCATCGCCTTTCGTGAAGCAAGCAAACATTTCCCAAGATCTCATTACTGGATCCTATATGGCTATGGAGAATATTAACATCGGCAAGTCTATCTGCTCTATCACCCCCTGGTGGGGCCTTCAGCGAACGCATTTGTTATCAGTGTCATTTGTCTCAACCCAGAAATGACCAGTGTGACAGGCTGTCTTATTACTTCGGCGAGAGTGACTCCTTTTGGTTTACCGAGTCTTGCGCTGATCTAAGTAGGATAAACACCCTTCTTTTAGGACGCGGCGTGTGATGAACACGGAACATATTGATGTATTAAGAGACGGCAGCAATGGAAGAGAGGTTATAGAGGTTTCCTAGGCATGGGAAAGTAATGAAGTGTTCATAGCAGTAGAAAGTCTGATTACTGGGCATGCGCATATTGAATACTAGGGATGATATATGTTACAGTAGTACCTTCTACAGCAGTGGCTCTCAAAGTTTTTCTACTTATTCTTGTTCTGTATGAATTAGTTCATACATTTGCAGTTTGAGACCTAAATGAGTTAAAAAAAATTCTTATGCCTCTCCGCATGGGCAACCGCCTCACAGGTTGAGCGCCACTATTTTATAGTGATTATCCAACTTATTTATGTTCCATAGATGCAAAGCCATGAAAAGTTCTGAGTTAAAGATGATTGGGACGGAATTCGAAATAAACTTTGAATTTTCTAGTGTGTGTAACAATCTCTAGTTCGACCTGCTGAAGCATGTATTAAGGAAGAGAAGAAACTGAGCACTTAAAAGTTTCGAATTTCTGCCTAATAAAGTTTTTACTGCTTACTTGAAAATCACCTCATATAACATTTTTTCATTGGCTCTAACTCAGACAGGAAGCGTGTATCGGCCGATGTTTATATAAACTTTTTGTTTTGGTTTTGCACGGAGAATCTATCTTGAAATTCATGGAAGATCTTTACCGTTGAGTTAATTCCAGTAGGCTGTATAGCTGTGACGTTATTTTTCTCATTGTTTATATACACTATTCTTTAAAAATATTCGAACACCCTTTCCAATGTAGCGAACGGTGCAAACGAGATATATGCAAAACAGGAATAATTTTAAAAGTGTGCACAGCAGTAGCAGAGAAACCAACTTTCAGTATGAGTCGCGGTACTGACTTACGGAGTTACAAATAGGCTTCATGTTCAGATGCGAAATCAGCAGGTTGCCATTGTGAGAGACAGCCACACATTTAAACTCTTTTCAAAGTCAGCCGAAGCTGCTGTTGTGAAAAGATGGAAGAATAAAAGCAATGTACACAATGTGTAAATACGCATGGATATGCAAGCCACAAAAAAAAAAAGTGTGTACCGAGCACGCATAGCGGAAGTTAAGTGAAACTTCTTTAGGCGAACATTTATCAATTGACCAAGGATCCTGTATTGACTGCATGAATGGGAGCCTCGGAGATATGAGACGTTCGTTACCAAATGTAGTTTCAGCAAGTGCTGTGGCATCGGATGATATTTAAAACCATTTGACTTCGATAGAGCCGAAATCACTTTGTTCTTGAGAGAGCCACGACAGCTGTTACAGACTGACATTTGACTTACATCCTCATTTTGAAATGCTGTTTGAAGAAGAGTGTGATCTCGAGCTGCTACAATCTTCACGTTCTTGAACCAAAGCCGATCACACACGGAACAGACTGAACAGAAATCATTATCTAGGAACGTACGTTAAAACTGTGCGTGGATGCTTCGGTGTTTCTTAAAATCTTGTTGCTTACGCCCACTATGTGTTGAACGATTTGATGGAGTACTTCTGGCAGTCGGTTTGACTTCTTCACTTTTCATTTACGACTGGACTTCGAAAGACTCTTCATCGTTTCCATTTGCAGTATCAACTTCCATGACTCCTTCTTCCAAATTCGCTTCTAACATTTCTGGGGAGATGTAAGCCTCTGAAGATGTGGATGGACTTTCTCCGGCTTCTTTGTTCAACTCCATCGCACGCTGTAATTTCTTCCGCCGTCGAAATAGCTTAATCTCTCCTTTGTACTCAATGGAGGTGGTTTCGGCGGTCGCATTTACGATTGGTTCAATGTACGATCAAATAACTTTACGATGGACACTCCATAACAAAATGCCGTTCACTATACGATATGTAGTAAGCGCGGGTCATTGTGATCGCGTTTACGAATTGAATTTTAATTCTATTAAGCGAAAATAGGAGGAGTATTATCCACAGACTATTATTACCTTACCAATTAACAAAATTACATGATACGTGAAAATCGGAAGAATATTTTCCACAGGTTAGCAAAAGGAAAAAAGAAGAAGAAAGGAAGGCAAAAAGTCTCGTGCAGTCACCCAAGTGATCGCACGACAACCGAAACATTTACTTAGTACGGTAGTTGGCTGTTAGAACCCCTGTAATGTGTTTACTTGTGGCTACTGTCGCATTTTCGTTGTGTTTTTTGTTAGTCCACGAACGCAAGTTACTCCCATCTGAAAACTGCCTGGGCGCGCCTAAAGAAGTTTCACTAAAAAAAAATCCCGACGGATAGGAATCGCCAATCCCTGAACCAATGAAAGAACCGATCCTAACGTCTTTTGCCTAAGGGTTTCACAGTATCCATGGCAGAGCTACTGCTTACAGTACCCCACATAACATCAGTGAACCAATTAACACAGATATCGTTTCCAGTGCTGCCTAGCCAATTGTTATTGGACCATGAATCACAATAGAAACGGGTCCAATGGATCGACGAGTCGCGTGACACTGTTCTCCAGCAGAATGTCTGGAGAACATTGTCTGCCCCAATGTATCGTGGAAGCAGTGAGATCACGATGAGGGGCAGCTTCTCGTGGTTCGAACTCGAATAGTTGTAATTTCAAAAATTATCATGTTGAGTCGTATACACTGTTACCCTGGACAATTTCCATGGTCCCAGCAGTCTGGAAGTTTTATAAAAATTAGTCTTCCATATTCCAACCCGATAATGGTCCATCCCATACAGCGAGAATTGAGCACTGTAAAAACTTTGAGGTAAACGAACTCCGACAACTTTCCTGGCTGACCCACACAGTCCACTGGAATGCTGGATCATAATGCAGCCTCTTCTACATTTTAACTGTCAACTGAAGGAGTGAAGAACACAGATTTATGCCGCCTATTACAAGGAAATGGAATGGTCGATGCATTCCATTTCTTTATAATAGGCAGCAGAAAGTGTTTCACGACTGATTAGTTGCTGTCATTGGGGCCAAAAGTATTAATTTGTTCATCAAAAGGTGTTTTTCCGAACATTGTGGTGTTCTATACTTTGGTAGGATAGTGTATAAGTAATATCTTATGGTTACATAACTTAAGCATAGTCCATTAGCAATTTTTAAAAATACCCATTGTATTTTCTAATGCGAGTAAAATGCACGAGAGAAGCGATCTCACAATGAACATTTTGACTTTGACGTGCAGTCGATTAGTTCCCCTAGAAATTCAATCGCTGCGTCATTCCTAAATTTGTTCCAAAACAATCGCATTATTTGCGAGCGGTAACAAGTTCACCTTCTGTGTTTGCGAACAAGATTTGGGCGTCGCAAATTTAACCATTAAGAAACCATCTACATGCAAACATCAGGAAACTCGTTACATTCTGACTGATGACTTGTTACAAACACGAAGTCTGGACTCGGCGCGGTCATGAATGTATTATTCAACTTGCTTAGCATACTAATGAATCTGCAGATTGCAATTTGAGTAAAGAGAGTTTTCTGCATTTGACAAACGGAAGATGTATCACCGTTTCTCAGTTGAGCTGTTCATAAAAGTAGCAGTTTTACCTATTGCGCAGCGCCACTTATGGTAAACACAAATTGCTTTTTGATCATCAAAAGTAATATTTTAGGTTACATAGTACAACTATAATGGGATATAATTATCCCATTTATTTAATTGAGCGGCGTAAAATGTTGAAAGGGCATGTAGAGGGAAGAAAACGCATGGGGCGGGGTGGGGGGATTAAGTTAGATGAACAGAAGTGAAAATTAGTTCATAGTAATTAAAATGAGAGGGGGTTTTGAATAATGATTAATTAGATTTATAAAAATTACGCGAACACTTGCTTATTAACAAATAAACAGCTGCAACGTCAGATGTATAGAAAATAATTATAAAGATAAATAGCTATTTTCTAAGGATAGTAATATTTTAAATAATGCTAACATTGGCCTTCCTTCATAAAGAAGTGCTTATTTAACAGAACCCGCTTACTAAACCATTAAATGTATGAAATATATTTCATATAGTAATACACTCTGCTGTTAAAATAAGCTGAAAAGCTTCTCTTATTAATACTATTCTGTGTATTTACTTTGGGCCAGTTTGTATATAGTAGTATAGTTTTTGTGTTCAGAGGCTGATTTGCTTTTTGTGTGAGTTAAAAAAATTCGGAACAGGTAATGGGAGTGAAAACCTTATGTATTTGGGTTGAGATCGCTTAGCTTCTGCTTCTGCTTCGATTGAAGAGAGCTTTAAGAATTCCTCCAGTCTCCAATAGGATTAGGACCCCTATTGAAATGAACACAAGAGTGTTTTTAATTATAATTTTATATATTTATAATAAAATTATATATATGTTTTATAAATATATATTCAGATGTCACGGAAAAATAGTAAATATTGTTAAGGGCAATGAGAAATTAAATATTTGAAAATTTCAAATAAAGTTACAAGTCCGGGGCTCAGACTTGTGGCCCTTAACCCTTCGACGATTATTTTCAAAGAAACATAAGTTCAGAAACATAATTATAATCCTGGATGTATTACTGCACATGGAGAGTACATAGAAAGGATTAAAGTTCCTGTGAAGTTTCACCTTTCTAGGGCTATTATTTCTAGGTAAGGGTATGAACTTTTGATACCCCCTCGTACACGTGACAAGTTACGTTTTCAATCTGAAATTTCTTCCGATCCACCGTATCGACAGAAGGTCGCTAATACAGGCTACCTGCTGTCTGACGATGGAACCAAATAATTCCCAAACTGGTCACAGCAGTGTCTAGAGTTTTTAATGAATAACGGATTCGCCTATTGGGTAGTCATCCGATTATAAGCGCTATTAGTTACTTTGGGTTGACTACACGAACAGATGTAGTCGTTTCTAAAGAGCCTAAGCCCAAGTGCTGCCACCGTTACTGGAGGGACAACAGCGTCCCCAGACGGTTGACAATGAAATCTAACGGAGAGCAGCTTTATTTTATAGAATTGTTTCTGTTTATTAGTAACCTGCGTTGAAATTGTTTTCCGCTGTTGTGCATCCACTGTTTGTTTTTAATCCGTAGTGCAGTATATCCTATATAAATATTGTAAATATATGCAATTGAAATATGTGCACATACTCAGTCTCTTAAAATGTAAAACTGGAATTATGTACCTTGAAAGGTATTTGTTCTACTATATTGTAACATTTCTGGTAAAGACAAATAGAGATCTAATTATTATTATTTGTTCTCTTTTGAAGATTCGCTTAAACTTGCAAGCAGGTGATTTGGTAAGCAATAAAATTTTTATATATTATTATCTTACAATTATTTCAATACTCCGACACGGTATTTATGGCAAGTTTGGGTAATATACTGTAATTTCATAAACATAACCAATCAAAAATAGAACGTTCTTTTCTGAACACCTTGCATATATCCATTCATTTCGTGTGTTCGTGTCTGTTTTATTGCTTTTTAAGTGCGCTCTCTTTTCTTCCATTACCCAGAATAATTTGTTCTACTACCTTTCGAATTTTTAGTTTTACAATACAAAAAAAAATATATAACCCTCTTCAGATATATCGAATTAAACAGAAACAGTGTAAAAGGAGGCAGAATTTCCTCGGACTAATGATAAAAAAATATGGCCGGAAGGTATATTTTCTTTCGATTTTTTTTAACTCTACCAAAATGTCTCTGTATGTATGCTATAGCCAAAGCTACAAAAGAAACCTCTCTGAGTAGTGCTCAAATCGAACATATGCCCAAGAGCTTTTTCAGAAAACTCCTGAATGTATCCATCCATGAGTAAATTTCCTATTTGTTAGAAATTCCGGCAAAAATATTTGCGAGCAAAAACTTGTCTGCTTGAGACTAAAAATCTTAAGTAAACAACGATCTCGTGTAGAGTTTCAACCGCTCCATTAGCCAGTTGATTAAACACTTTTTTTTTTCTCTTTGTTTCTTCCAGTTTTCGAAAAGTGTGCTTAAAAAAATAAGAGCTTTAAGATCAACGCGAATGCTTGTTCTGCGGAGAGCTTTAAAAAAAAAGAATTAAAAAACTGAATAGATCAAGGGACTTACGTGGATAAGAGATAAGTAAAGATAAGGCCGACGTCTTAATTGTTGGAGCGTGAAGCTGCATACTTTTCTCTAATTTATGTAAACACAAACGTGTTTCTACGCCCCCCTTTTTTTCTTATATTCTCGGGATCGTGTGAATCAGGTAATGAAGGTTTACACAGGTGCTTCGGCATTTAACATACGATCATGTGATTAAAAAAAATTGCGGGACCAAAATTTAATTACTGTTTGGATATTTTTCAGCAGTTGCTTTATGGGAAGGGTGTAGATGAACGTTGTCGTGAAGAAGTATGCCAGTTTCCTCTTCTCTGTTCTATTATGGCTCCTCTTAAATTTTGAGAACCGTATCATAAACATCTACAGTGATTATGTTCTTATGTGATGTATGGGCTATTAAAAATATAGTGCCCATAATCTTCCCGGCAGGAGGGTTGAGTCCTGAACTTTTGGGCGGTGATGACCCATGCTGTTTCCATTGCAAGGACTCCTATTGATGAATTCACGTTTTATCATCAGTTACAATATTTAAAAGAAACCCTTGTGGATCTGCATCATTCATGTTTAAGTATTCCTCGCAGATTTTGAACCTGCACTGTTTTTGAAGAGGTGCGACAATTCTTGACACCCAACAAGAACTGACCTTTGACGCTTCATGAAGATGGTCAGTACCCCTCAGAAAAATTAAATTTTTGTCACTAATGCACTTTAATACGTCTATTGTACAGAACCAGGTCTTCAATTTTTTGGCGCATTTCTGGAGTTATTTCCGTTGGATTCTGGATTCTATTTAAATAAATTGCTTAGCCCAAACTTTAATATGGTATTCAGAAGAGACAGCATCCCCCATATGCAGCTTTTATTATTTCGTGAATAACTTTCTATCTATTCCCTTCTTTTGACAAATATTTTGTTGGTCCAATCTTCCAGTTTATTGACATCCATGTTTCCTTTGGGTTGTTTACTCTAAATCTCTTTCATTCTTCCGTACTTCACTATATTGAGATGTACCTGCGCAAATAAGGTATAGACATCTACGAGAGTAGATAAGACTAAGTTTATGTGTGTAACGCCAAAGCATCTAAGGCTGCGTGGCGTCAGAATTTTGTGCGTGTAATCACGTATCTTCTCCCGTCAGTTTGATGGATGAAAAACCTCGATTTCTGGAAGAAAAAAACATGCAATCCTCTCCTGAGACCCACTAACTCAACCACGTAGTGAAAAAATCTATAAAATTTCTCCGCGTCATTGACCTGATTCGCTTCCCTAAATTATTCATATTCTAAAGAATGTTTTGAGTGGACCCTGGGTTCAAGCCTACGTGACTGCTAAATAAGATGTTTTTGTATTATCTTGTAAACTCCGCTGGCCCTATGTAGCCGTCCCGGAGCGTAAACATAGAATTTATTTACTGGTAGCGGTGATCTGATTTGAAGTGATGCAGATCCCTTACTTGAGACTATTTTCCCAGTCTACAGCCAATAAACAAAACTTTGTGTTACAGAATGCATCACCTATAGGCTTCTGTGATACTGCTTTTAGCACAGCATATACAGAACTTTACTGATATCTACATTTAGATATGTTTTAACGGTGCCTGTATTAATATTTGCATATACTGAAATTTACCCTGTCAGAAAAATTGGTCACCCCTAAAAGCACAGGTTGATTTGCTTGAGTTGTGCTACACAGATAGGTAAGGTAAGAAATTATAAAAACATAGGAACGAAAGATCTTTATTCAGTGTTTAAACCAACGCATATCAGTACGAAGTATAATTCCCCTCTCCTTTGGTAGCAATGTATTTCCTTAAAACTACCATGGTGTAGAGTACGGGTGCGTAACCCGGGGATCCTGGATAAAGTTCGAGGGATCGCGATGGAGGTTCGCCAATTAAGCAACATTTGAAAAAGAAATGCCCAAACATAATACTTTTATCTTATCGTGTGACATTGTAGGAACTACAGTGTCACTTTAAATGATAAAAGTATTATGTTTTGGTCTTATTTCGTTCCAGAATACTTTAACTGGTAACACTCCCTCGCGATCACATTGCAATTCCTACAATGCCATGGGATATGATACAATAAATAAAATGTAGTTGAACAATCGGGGTAAGCCTTTTGATTTTATCCTCCGCCTACGATGGCTGTTATTGTACTTGTTACTGAAACTTGTTAGTTTGTTTCATGGACGTTGATATTCTTGATATTTAACCACAGTGAAGTGTGAGAGAGAGAGAGAGAGAGTTTTTCTGTTTTTATATTCTTTGTACTGTATTATCTTCATCGTATAAATATCATATATACTATTCAAAACCTATAAATGACGTATTTTTCATATTGTTCCCTAGGCAAATAGACGAGGGTCGCGAGTAGGAAAAAGTTGCGCATCCCCGGTGTAGAGTTTGGTCTAGTTGCGGTATGGCTAAGTTGCCTTAACATCATGCCCCGGACATTCTCAATAGGAGACAAATAAAGAGAGGGACCAATAACGTCGGAGAACTTTGTTGATATTGCATAAAAATTGTCCGATAACATTAGCGGGATAGGGTTGCGCATTGTCCTGTTGGAATGAAGGATTATGTAATTAGGGAAATGGAAAAAGGACAGGTCTAAATACACCTTTTCAACGTAACTTCTACCTCTAAGATTTCTTTGACGAAAGTAAAACCTTATCGTGTAAAATGCCATTTGATATCATGTGGTCTGGTATTCGATTTATGGTATATGCATTTGTTGGGTACCTTTTTAAACATGAAGGGATAACTCTTTCGCCAGGAATTCGCCACACATGGATACCTCTTTCATCGCCCCCTACAAACAGATACTTGGCTCACAATAAATACAATTCGTTGTCATTCTTTGTTTTAGCTGCTCTCTCTCTCTCTCTCTCTCTCTCTCTCTCTCTCTCTCTCTCTCTCTCTCTCTCTGCGCCACTAAAGTTGCTGAAAATATGTCGAGGGTAGGGGAGAAGTCGGTGCAATGCACATAGCTGCCAGTCATCCGCTAATAAATAAAAATATATAAATTATTTTAACAGCACCAAAGCGGATGGATGCTTATATTTGTGTGTATTATATAGTGTACACAACATAAAAATAGATCCGCGTGTTTTCGCGGACCTATTTTTATGTTGTGCGGGCAAAAAAATCCAGAATAGCTCTTGGGGTTTGAGATCGGCATATTACGGCAAATTAAAGAGGACTTTAGAAATTCCTCCAGTCAGCGACGAGAATCGAACCCAGATCTTTCTAAACGAGTGGCATTATGTTTATATGATGAGTTAACATCATATCTGATTCTTCTCAGAAAAATGCAGATCTGCTTGCCGCTTCCTGCCGGGTTCTTCTGAATTTGGACTTTGACTGTGGATGTATTCTGCTGTTTACTGGTACCAACATTGACCCGTAATCTCCTCCAACATGAACAACACTTTCCCCGGCGAACTATCCTCCTTCATGAAGACCCGCCATGCTACTCTGTACACATTCATTCAGTTTGGTACATGTTTCTCATACTCATTGTCAGGGAATCTCAGCTGAAGTCTTTTCCGGCAAATATACTCACTAATATTTGATCTTATTTTGGAAATAATGATAATACGTGCGACACTGATCATTGCAATGGCTCTGTACTCTTATTTTCGCATTTAGTTTGTAGCCCGTTTGAATTTGCATCACAATGTAGTGACATTCAGATTTTCAGGTAGTTCCACGAATTCTTTTTAAGATGTGACAATTTTTCTGACACTGTGCTCCACTTGTACTGTTGTAATTGTAGGTTAGTTCTAAGCGAATTTGTTAAAATAAATACTAAAAGAGACGGCCAGTAATAAGGCCGGTAAGAAAGATTCCAAACATAACATTTTTCGACCAAAACGCTCCTAATAAGATCTCAAGAGTAAAAAGAATAATTATTATACATAAGAAACTTCTGTTTCCAAATAGGTGTGACAAATAAACGAATTAGCGCACACAACTAATTTGTTTCTTAACATCGTTATTAACATTACATACACACAGTTGCTGTGTGTTATTAACGATGTTGTGCAGAGTGAAATAAAAATTCGAAACATGTCGAGAAAATGAGCAACAGATTTACGGCTAATTAGAATCGTAGTAAGAAAAGCCAGTGAAGCTGCAGCCTTGGTTTGTATTTAATACGCCCTCCTGCAGCTGAACGAGAACACTTAAAAGCAGTGATTTTGAAGTAATTTCTTCTTTCTTAATTACTTCTTCGTAGCCAGTTGTGTGGGGTAGACTACAGTTAATTTTGAGTCGGAATTCTTGCCAGTTACCTAATCTTTTAACGACATTAGACGGGCGCCTTTCTTGGCATCTGTTCTCTCAATTTGCGAATGAAACAGTTTTAAAAAGATTGTAAACTTCCACCGAATGACCGAAACAGTGAAGCCCATAAATTTTCTTATCGTGAAGGAAAATAAAGCAATAAAAAGCCTTGTTCATAATCTTAGCTGATGACCTTAGTTCTAGCCACATTCCATCAACTCCGCTGCGCGACCTTTGAGGGTGACTCGCAGTCATCGCGTTTCGAAGAAGCAGAGATAAAACTTCGATTCTTGCTTTCTGTACATCAGCGCATTAAGAGAAAAGCCGAAGAAATGTCGTGTCCAAGCAGAGGGTTACAGCTAGCGAGATCCCAGATACATTAAGGGTGTCTTGTACTCCTCATGGTATTAAGTGATAATGATTGTGCAATACGTTAAAGCTAAAGGGGAGTAAACCTTCCAGAAATGTATCCTCACACTGAATCTTCGAATAAATCTTGAAGTGACAGTTCTTTTCTTGTCTATACCAAGTTAATGTTCACTCGTTGATTAGAACTAATTATGTCTGTCTTGTTCATAACAACAAAAAATACATTCAAATAAAGCTTCAGAAAATCTCTGTTGTGGCTTGCGTTGCATTTAATTACGAATACAGTAAAATTCCATTGCAACTACCACCGTTTTTATCGAAAAATTCCCTATAACGAAAATATTTCTAGGTTCTGGCCGGCCTCCCGTAATATTGCTTTTCAAGTTTAAACAAAATAGTTTTGAGGAAATTTCAGTACATGGAATGTTTTCAAAATCTATCAGTGCCTAAAATGTACTGGTTTACAACGAAAGAAAAACTTAATTGGAACATTTATGAAATCTCAAACTATGAGCAAATTATGAGCTCAAACAGTGATGATGAAAATGTTGGCTATAGTGGCTATGAACTGTTACTTCAAGAACGTGAGGCAGAATTAGTGAGTGATATTTTACCAGTTGAGATGGGTTTAATATAGGGGAGTAGTAATACAGACCAGTTTTAATCGAGATAGCGGGTGTGCAACCGGGTAGAGTGTCCGGATCCACCCTGAGCGAT
Organism: Mastigoproctus giganteus; assembly: GCF_048544385.1. Taxonomy (NCBI): domain Eukaryota; kingdom Metazoa; phylum Arthropoda; class Arachnida; order Uropygi; family Thelyphonidae; genus Mastigoproctus; species Mastigoproctus giganteus. The sequence continues at coordinate 49,700,927 of NC_143575.1, forward strand.
TGCCAAAAAATTTTCAAAATGTTGTTCACGACTTAAAATTCATTTTGACGCTCGATTCTCATTTCACCAAATGCAAAGAAAATGGCTCCAAATCGGCAATAGACACTTCATCATCGAATGCTTCTCGTGGTAGGTCCTCATACATGGTGCCCACAACATGTATGGCTATGAAAGAATTAACTTGAAGCAAAAAACTGAAGCTGTAAAAGTTTTAAAAATTGAAGTTTTTACTGTGTTTTCCACTGAGTTGATTTGTTAGGTCAACAAGTTTGTTTTTTTTATCGAAAATAAAATGTGGAGTAGATAGATCTTTCGATGCTGATTACAAATCTATTTTCGGTTTTCCTCTGTCACTTCTAGTGTTTGTGAGGAGACTGATTATACCACTCACTTACCTATTCAGCCAACCTACATGAATATTATTATTATTTATTTATTATTGCTGTTTATAACTTCATATTTAATTGCTTGAATATATCTTTATTATTTCAAAATTTAATTCTTTGATTATAAATTGTTTCCGGTAATATCTGGTGACTTACTGAAACATTCATCATTATGCTTCGAAAGTGTAAAAATCATCCCCACATATTCTGCTATGCACTTTGGAAAGTTTGGCTTTGGCTGTCCTCTAGGTGACTAGAATAAGGTGTGGGCGCTACATGTTATTTGTACCGCCGTTCGAACGGATTACGTGACCGGTTGAGCGAAAAGAAAAAGTGGATGCCGTTTCTTAAACCCCACGATATGGAGTAAGTCAAAAGACCAGGATGCAGATATTACTCTTGTAATACAAAGGGATTCTGAGCGAAGGATAAGCACAAGATTGTTTATCCGAACATGAATAAACAATGTTGTGAAAAATAAAATAAACAAAATGAGAGTACTAATTCCTGGTCCTCCACAGCATGGACCAGATTGTTTTGGAATGCGATTTGCAGAGACCTGAGAACTTCAACCGATTCTTCACCCGACATCGGAACTGCAGCTGTTTACCCAAGATGATTTGAATGACCTTATTAGAGATCTAACTCTCTCTCCAAAAATAAAGTCCGACTTTTCGCCTAGAGTCTAAAGCAGAAACACTTGGTTAAAAAGCACATCTAAGTGTCTCACTATCGGAGAAATAAACTAAGTTTTGGCGACATTCTTTTCAGTGAACAGTGTAAGATTATTACTATATTAGACCATGTTAGCAGCATTGTCTGATGATAGGTATCGGTAAGATACCTGAAACATCACCTTAATGTATAGTAGTTTAGGCGAATAGCTTAATAAACTATATTATTAATTTCACATGGTATGAGTGGTATTAAATACATGTATAGTAATAATCTTAATGGAAAACAACCAGATAACGTCCTTCCCTAATTATAGTAAACTGTGTACTCGGTTACTGCCACGATATCAATGGAGTTTTTATGAAAATATCACAAGTACTCGTAACATCTGAATGTTACCTCTTCATCGACTCCCCAGCGAAGTTTGAAAGCTATTCTTTTACATAACTGAACTTAAAGCCATCCGTCCCAGTTCTCCACTCTGTTCATCAAAAGCAGACATCTCTTAACATGACGGCACCACTCGAAGCAATTGAATACAGCACTCATCAATGGAATATCTGCGGTGACTTAAGTCATTGTTGTGTTAATGGGCATGCAAGAGGGTTCACAAAATATTGCTTCCTATGCCTGTGGGACAGCTGTTCTACTGCAGACCATAGAGGTAAAAGCATAGCAGGCTTTCAATTGGCTTTGTGGAAACGTTTTTGGGAAACCACAGGTCTCCCGCATACAAAGATGGAGTTCAGACTGTTCGATGCATATAATGTAATGTGAGGCAGTGTAATGACATGTTTCATTTTTAATTTTACAATGTGCATTATCCATCATATATCCTGATGTGAGCATTATTTATTATCCATGTGCATTATCTATTCTGATGTGAGCCGTTGGCCGTGACGGGACAATTGCAACTTCACTTAAATCTATATACGTACATTGTATTCATTTAGTTGCAATAAAGATTTTCTCTTTTCTCTCTATAAAGAAATGGGATGACGTATGTTCCAGAAACTTCATTTCTTACGTTGGCATTTAAACTTGTTTTCCGAAAACCTCGGCACATTGAGTGACGGAGGGGGAGGGGTAACGATGAATTTCCGTCAGGGCGTCAAGTCAATGGAAAATTGCTACCAAAGTTCCTAGAACAAACGTATGTGTATATTGGTAGACTGCTGCTGTCTGTTGTACCGCAACATTCCAAACAAAGTGTATCCGCACAACACTTTTAAATTGTAACAATATTTTTTAAATAGTAAAACACACTAGTTAAAACCACGGTACAGAGTTTCTCAACAGGACAAAAAAGTCGAAGTTTTAAAATTGACGTATTAATATGTGAAAAGCAGCAGTATGGTGTATGTACGGAACAAAAATATATATATATATATATCCGATAATTCAAAATAAAACAAAATAAAAACATAAGCCAGTAGTATGGCAAAAAATGTAGAGAAAAAATGACCGTAAAATAAAATAAAGGAAACAGGAAAGGGAAAGTAAAGGCAATAAGACATAAACAGTAGCCGATTGTCCCCTATATAATTTAGCACTTTAAATCCAATTAATAAAACCAATGTCAAATTTAAAATAATGCCAATTATAATATGATTTAGCGGTACCCCCCCTCGAAGGTACCAGTTCCGAAAAAAGTGAGATATCACCAAAAAAGGGGTTAAAAGAACTACTAAAAGCAAAACAAAATATCAAAATAATAGACTGACCATTATGCCCCATATCGACAGGGGACCACGAGGCCAATAATGGTCATGGAATCGCTGCATTTCAATCGCCATACAAATCGTCGCAAAGGCGAAGAGATTGAAGAACCCAACCACCCATTCCTCCTCCGATCAATCCACCAATGCAGAGGATTTACATGCACAGCGAGAAATAATTTATAGAACAGACAGCACTCTAGATCAGAGCCACACCACTGACATAATGTAAGCTTAACCAGTTTATATAAAGGAAAGAAAGGAATAGATGGCGGCACAGGCGCTGCTTATTTAGCATATCAACCCACTACTACCACTGATTTATATTTAAATAATGGCTTAAAGTTTAACATAAAATAAAAAAAAAAAATTTGAAAAAAGATTTTGAATTATCGGATATATCTGGGCTTCATGTGGAGGAAGTGCATTTTGCTGCCTCTAATGACAGCTTAATATTTATTTTTTTATTTTATGCTAAACTTTAAGCCATTATATATATATATATATATATATATATATATATATTAGAAAAGCACAGTAGAATTTATTTATTAAAATAATTATTCTTTTGAAATAATTTTCAGCTATATTCTAATGAATATCGCTGAAAATTATTGAAATTATTAGAAATTGATGCTTCCAAGGAGTTCGGATTTTAATCCGATTAACCGGATTTTATTATATATCCAATAAGAAAATACCCGTTTAATAGTAATTTCTTTTCCATGGTAGCAAAAAAAAAAAAAATAATAATAAATAAATAATTCACGTTAAATCGTTCATGTTTTGTAACTTTTGTTACAGTGATTAGTCGAGTTTAGAGGCCTTCATGTATTTTTTTTTAATCTAGAGAAATGCAACGGCATCTTGGACTCAACTGGTGAATAATATCTTCGTGATGAAATCAGGATGATGGTTAAGTTTTATTCACTTTTGTTTTATAAAATAATTGATATTAATTTACATTTATATTTCCTTAAAAAGCAGGATATAATCATAAGCCTTGAAGTTTCTAATTCCATAAGCAAATATGAGGTATCATATCGTTGTGTAATATCTTCTTCTCTGTGTGCCAACGGAGGTCGGCGACCACAACGGCAAATGTCTCTCCGTCTCTGGTAGCTCTGATCAGCTGCTTGGTGTTCAGTCCTGTCCAATTACATTGTATTAATGTTATCAAGCCACGACGTACGTCTTCACCCAGGCTTTCTTATTCCTTCCATTCTCCCCTCAGTAATTAGCCGTGGAATTGCGTATTTGTTGTTCGTCATCAGGTGTCCAAGATAAGCAGTTTTTCTTTTCGTTATGCCCTCCAGCAATTCCCGGCTTTTTCCAATTCTCTGCAGGACACTCTCATTGGGCACTCTTGCTGTCCATGGTATCTTTGGCATTCTTCTGTATGTCCACATTTCAAATGCTTCTAGTTTTTTCGAAGTGTTAGTTTTCAATGTCCATGTCTCGGAACCATACAACAAAACTGACCAAAAGTAACATCTCCTCATCTGGATCTCCTCATCAGGTGAAGATCCAGGTTTCCATTGACAATGCAGGTCTCATTTTAAGAAAATACTGCCTTGCCATTTCGACCTTACTTTTATTTCCATATCCGGTTCGTTTTTGTCATTGAGCCAACAGCCTAGATATTTGATTTGGTCAACTCTCTCTATGAGCCTCCCGTTTAACATGAGGGGAGGTGTTGGCATTGCCCCATTAAGGACCATGAGCTTAGTCTTGTTGATATTAATCCCGAGGCCTATTCTTTCACTTTCTTCACTGACACAATTGAGGAGTATCTGTAAGTCCTGCATATTAGTTGTACAAAGTACAGTGTCATATGCATAGCGATGGTTGTTAATGACTCTACCATTCACAGATATTTCCTCCATCTAATGCTCTCTTGAATATGATGTCTGAGTAAATGTTAAACAGGAGGGGCGGGAGTACACATCCTCGCCTCACTCCACGTTCAGTGTTAATGTTTTCTGTCTTTCTGACATCAACTACAACAGATGCTGTTTGGTTCCTGTAGAGGTGTTTGATTATTCGGATGTCCTTTTCATCAAGGCTCAACTCCTCAAGGATGTTGATGAGTTTGACGTGTTGGAATCGATCAAAGGCCTTCTCTCAAAGTCAATAAAACAAAGAAACAAAGATGGGCATCAGTCTATTGTTCTCTGCACCCTTGCATCATGACTTGGGCACAAAATTGTGCTTCTCTTGTACCCAGTACTTCCCTAAATTCAAACTTGCATCGTCCATCGACTCCTCACAATTCCTGAAAATCCGATTTTAAATGATTTTTTAGAAACATTTTTGAGGACTTGGCTCATCAAGCTGATTAGTCTGAAGTCTCCACAAGTCCTGGTGTCAGTGGCAGATTTCCGCACAGGCGCGCTCCTGGGGCCTCTTAAATCGAGGAGGCCTCAAATCTCAGGTCTCAAAAAAAATAATAAAATTGTTTAATTTTAAATTTTTACACTCATCTTTATTACTGTTACTGAATAAAACTATAATTTAATGAGAAGTTATTAAACTCTTATGCGAATATCCATGCATATTATTTGAAATATCTATGCGAACTAAGTGAATCTGAAGTAGAATACATATTATCATTAATGCTTAAATTAAACACTTTCAGTTTTTTTCCTAGTGGAGGTAATTCCACGAGTGAAGAACCCTGTGACGATATTGCTCAAGAAACGATATTAGATTTGCTCGCGGAGGCAGTTCAAAACTATTCACAACTAATTGGGAACCAATAAGCAAGTGCAGTAGTCTTTTAAAGCCTCTGAAATCACTACTGCGCTGGCTCACATGAAACGGAGCATCTTCTTTTTTAATAGCTTTCGGAACTAACATATCACTGACGAATCTGTTACAAATTACTAGAGTTTGGTGTGGTTGGTGTTTTAGTGTAGGAGTATTTGTTATCAAGTAAGTATCTATAATATCTTGTGTATTGTTTATGTATTTATCAAAACTGAATTGTTTGACGAGGCGTAACATTTATAGCAAGTGATAATTGGGAATTAAATTTTTTCTCGCGTTATTTGAAAACCATTTTATCAGCCGCGTTTCAAAAATGAGTCAGATTTCCACTAGATCCTGTTCTTTGTTTAGAGATTGCTTGATAGTTTTGTTTTTAATAATGTTTTTACTGTTGTCTACGACAGTGGTTCCCAAACTGGTGGCCGTCAGCCTTGTTGACGGCCACCTAATATATTTATATCTATAACGAATAGAAATTTGATAATGTGCCATGCCAAATATAATGTGTATGTAGAATGCTAACAATGGACTGGGAAATTTAAGGAAATTAATTTGTGTGGGTACACCAGATGACTACATTTATGTAGTCGATCTGCCAGTTCCCCAGTAGTAATAATTATAAAATCAATAAATTTCTTTTAATTATGCACATGAACATTGTTAGGAATTGTCGCTGATAAATTATTGTTTATTTATTATTAATGTATTTATTTAATTTATTTAGCCATGAAAAGAAGATTTTATCACCTAACGAATAAATAGTACTAGCAAATCATTACAAGACATGCAGTACAATTTATTGTTAGGAGCAAATCTTCTGAAATCACTTTCCGATTTTATCATGAATGTCAGGAACAAGTTTGATGATATTGAGAACGATGCCAATTTACTAACGGAAAACCGAAACTACAAGGAGACCATAATTAAAAGAAGAAACTTGCAGTTTGAAGAAACAACTCTAAATGAAACATATTTTACTGCAAAACAAAATTTTGTGATAAACGTACATAACGTTATTTGTGATGTACTTATATCTGACACATCTCGAAGAAGCGCCATTTACGGTGATGTACTAAAGGAGTTTGAATTATTTTTCAATTTTAAAATGCCTGACGTCCAATTTAATGAATGTGTGGAAAGCATATCTACAAAATATCAAAATTATATTGACATAAGGAATTTTAAAGATGAAATTGTTCATTCTATTGCATTCATAAAAGGAGAAAAGGTCGCCAATCCTGTTGACATGTGCAAATTATTAATTGGGGGTTTGCAATCTATATTTCCGAATGTAGAAACAATTCTAAAAATATTTTTGAAAATTCCTATTTGCAACGCGAGTGGTGAACGTTCATTTTCAGTTCTTAAAAGAGTTAAAAATTACTTACGAAATTCCTTGTCTCAGTTGCATTTAAGTCAGTTGTCAATGATGTTTATAGAAAACGATGTTGTTCGGTTATTAGATTACGAATCTCTAATTGATAAATTTGCTAAAGCGAGAAAAGTTCCTATTTAGTTTAATTTTTATATTTATTTAAGTGCATAACAATCGGGACGTTTTCAGTATAGCCAGTGCTACATTTGTGTCAATGACAAAAACATAAATCGAAAAATTTAACTTATCATTGGCTATGCTGAAAAAATCCCCATTTTTATACACCCATTGACATTGGTACACCTACCATCTAATTAATACGATAACAAACGTGATATTTTATATTCGAATATTTTTAATTTTTAATAAACAGACTGATAACGATGTTGTTTCAATGTATTTTTTTATTAATAAATCAATGTATGCACTTTTATAAAAAAAATCCACCTCGACCAGTAATGATGAATGAAAGAGAGTAAATATAGAGACAAATTTCAGTTATATAATCTAAAATTTTTGCTACCTCTTAAAAGTTGCAACTTGCAAGATAGGTAGGGAAGGGCACAAATAAAATATGGTGCTACTATAGCCTGCATTCTACGCGTGATACCGTGCAATTTACACACAGGGACTACTATGCAAGCTCATGCTACGTACCTTCTGTTCTGCACCCCTGCCTGTAGGTTGCAGTGGGACCATGAATTCATATCATATCGGCGCGGTGTACGATTTAACTAATTTTATCGCTTTGGTTTGTTGTTTTCGTGTATTAATGTTAGATTTGGGAGGGATGGCAGTTGTCATTTTTTCATTTAAACATTAGTTAAATATGTATGAAAGAATTGCGCAACCAAAATGATTAAAACCGCAACACCAAATCTAGAGCGCGTGCTATAGTAAAAACGTGAGCGTAGAATGCACACCGAATGGTACCGAAAATATTTAGAGGGGGCCCTCAAAATTCAATTGCGCCTGGGGCCTCTCAAGTGCTAAATCCGCCACTGCCTGGTGTTTACTTTTTTTGGGAAGAGTGATGAACGTTGATGTTGCCTGTGTCGTAAATTCTGTTAAATAATTCAACAAAAATGTCGGTATTTTTGTAGTCGAGCAATTTGACAATTTCCGCTGTGATTTCATCAGGTCCTTTGGCCTTTCCCTTCTTAATTGATTTAATCACCCTCTCCACCTCGGATCTTAGGATGGATGGCCCTACTACTGCATCGTTGTCATCTAGCTCACATTCACTGTCGGCGAAGAGGTCTCTTGTGTATTTAGTCCACATGTCCAGTTTCCTCTGATTCTTCCATGATAATCTCACATTTCTCATTTCGGATTGAAGTTAGTTGTTTCCTTCTGTTAATTCCTGAAATCTCCTTAATCTTTTTATGAAGATTGAAATCATCATGTTTTTCTTGCAGAGCCCCTATTTTTCTGTGATCCAGCTCTCTTTAGCTCCTTTAATTTTGTTCTTAATTAGTCTATTCACCTCCTTGTACATTAGTACATTGCAGTTCTTAAATGCTCTGCGCTTCTCCAAAAGTGTAAAAATTTCATCTGTCATCCAGTCCTTCTTCATACATTTTCCATAACCTAAAACTTCTCAGCTTGTTTCAGTCAGAACAGATTTAAAACTCTTCCAAAGATCTTCCACTCCCCTATCCTCCTGCCTATGGATGTGTTGCGTTCTTTCGTTAAGGAATGTCTTCGTTAACTGATTTGTTTCTGGATTTTTTAACCTCTCTAAGTCAACTTTCTTCATCTGTTGCTTTATCCTAGTAGCCTTCAATCTCAGTTTGAATTCCGTTAAGACTGGATTGTGGTCTGAATCAATATCTGCACTGGGGTTGTGTAATATAAAGTTTGAAATATTTGAAGTACCATGTGTTTATTCTTGATTAGGTAGAAATAACGTAGGCCATGTATGAATCCTATTACTGCGCTTATGTTAAATAATAGTTAATAATGATATAAATTTTGTTATGGTTTAAACACTGTTCTTATTTTGTGAGATTTTCCAGTTGCCGGTGAGTAATGATGGAAAGCAAACAATACACGATACATTTCGTTTACTATTTTGGAGTAAACGAAACTATTTGTCAGCAAGTGATTGCAATACAATTCAATTTTATTGGGAAAAAAAAAAAAAAAAAAGTTTCCCTACATTATTATAGTAGGCAGTCTTCAAAATTGAAACTCCATATTCTGCTGAGCTTTAAACTTCACTTCTTGGTAGAAACGATTCATTTTGATTTGCTGTTGCCTGTGTGAAAATATTTGCATATTTATTTTTGTCATGATTTCAGTTACATTTTGCACGTTTTCTTCATCGTGCAAGCTATGCTTAACGAAAGATTTTGTTATCTTGTTTGCTCAGCCAGCGACTACCCTGTGCCTTGATGTGATCATGAGACTCAAAGCAGTTCCCCCCCTCTAGAGAATCCTTGAGAGGTTTGAATAAATAAAAATCACATGAAGCAAGGTCCAGGCTATATACAGGATTTAGAAGAATTGTCCATCTAATCTTCGCTAGTGGATTTCCGATGTATGATGAGTGGCCCGATATTTACGAACGTTGGCTTCTTTAAAGTGTTCTTATATGGTTGAACTAGCTGTACCCATTGCGAAAATTTCGCAATTGGTAGCAGAGTTTTTCTTTAGCTGTCCTAAAGAAATGTAAAATGTAGTCCGTGTTTGATCGTGAGCAGGTAAGCCAGTACGTGTCGAATCCTTTCTTATTTCTGTAAAATAAAACTGTTCTTTCTTTTAAGGTAGGCAGCGCTAGTAGAGAAAATTGACCCATTCTGTAAAATAAAACTATTCGGATCTTTTACTGTTCAGAATATTTATATTTTCCCATGTTTCTGCACACCTAGGAAGAAATAACTTCGATTTAAGACCAAATCGATTAGGCCTATCGCACGCAATGGTAGCTAGCTATACCCGTTGCGAAAATTTCGCGATTGGCAGCAGAGTTTTTCTCTAGCTGTCCTAAAGAAATGTAGTACCAATATATACGTGTAAATGTATTCAGGATCGTTCTGAAAGACCGATCCTGAATATATTTGCAGAAACACGAAAACGCGTGTTTCTTCTTTGCGGCAAGGTACATTCAACACGACCAGTCAGAGTAGCGTGGCGGCAGAGACGTCTTCTGCGTTCTGACTGTGACATACTTCTAAATCCTTAAATTACTTACCTTAAATAACCTCAAAACAAAAAAACAAACTTGAAGTTGATAACGATAAAATGATGAGTTCTGAACGCATTAAACGTAACGAATGGCAATCGGTGTATGAGCTCGCGTGCGTAACGTGGGGACATATAGTGAGCAATGCAATGGAATCCTAACGATTAGTTATTTCTTTTAAGGTAGGCAATTTCGAAATTGGTAGTACAGTTTTATAATAATAATTATTATTATTTTTTTTTTTCGGAACAAAGGACACGATTGTGCGAACGTGCAAATTGTTAATCAGAAAAAATGCCTCATCAACTTAGACAACTGTTTGTTTAACAGTGAACATCTTCCTGTGGCTCCATCGATGAAATGAATGTTGAAATATTCTCGTTTGTACTACAAAACTGGCCCGTTGTTTAATAGAGAAAATTGGCCCGTTCTGTAAAATAAACTATTCGGATTTTTTACTCTTCGGAATTTTTATATTTTCTTATGTTTCTGCACACCTAGGAAGAAATATCTTCAATTTAAGACCAAATCGGTTAGGCCTATCTGCAAGGTGCTGCAAGATGGTTAAGTGTATATGTGTTAAACGCCAAAATAACTAAGGTTATAAGACGTCAGGCCCCGAGTGCCAAGCGAGTGACTATAGCGATTTCTAAGTGATATTAAAGCGATTTTCTCAAAGAGCGGCTGATAATTATAGTAGTATCCTTCGTTTCTCACAGTTATTTAATTTTGCTGTTCTAAAGTAAAGAATTTAGCGTACCTAACAGAAAGGAAAGACACCTTTCTTCTTGTACATAGGATTACTTATTAACGCACTAACTACTAACCTTCCTTTATCGCTTGGTCACTGGTGGCACCGCTCCTGCCTCCACGTGGCGGGGCTGGAAATCTGGGAGAAGAAAGCCACCCTCCCAGGGCAAAAAGGAGCAAACATGGACAAAATTAAACAGTCCACTTATGGATCTTTTGATCCAGACCTAGATAGACATGATCGAGATCATGATGACACAACATCCCATGCTAAACGACAAAAAAAAGAAGGAACGGATAATACCGTACCTCTCTTTTTAATTCTACACTCCTCCACAGACCAACCATTGAGTAAGCTTTCCCCATTTTTGATACAAAAATGTCTTGAAAATGTGGCTGGCCCTCCAAAAATGGTTAGGCGACTGAGATCCGGAGACTTATTAATTGAAATGACCGAACGTAGACACGCTGAGAGACTGTTAAAAGTATCTACCTTTGGTGGAATTCCCACGAAGGTTACCCCACATGCCACCTTAAACTCCTCTAAAGGGGTAATATCAGAGTGGGATCTTTTAAACGTATCGGAGGATGAACTTGTCCAGGAACTACAAGATCAAAATGTGACACACGCAAAAAGAATCGTCATCAGAAAAGATGGAGAGGCTGTCCCTACTCGGACAGTGATACTCACATTTAAAACACCGAACCTGCCTACCACTATAAAAGCTGGTTACCTTAGGTGTCAGGTAAGACCTTACATCCCGAACCCAGTCCGGTGCTTTAAGTGCCAAAAATTTGGCCATTCGCAAACTGTATGCAGGGGAGTTTCTGTCTGCCCAAATTGCGGGTCCTTAGATCACAACCAGAGTGAGTGTTCTGCTGCAAAAATGACGTGCGCGAACTGCAAAGGTGACCACCCGGCATATTCCAAAATTTGTGAAAAATGGAAAACTGAAAAAAAAAAAATAGTACGATACAAGATCGAAAACAAAGTCAGCTACCAAGAAGCAAGAAAACTAGTTTCACCTATTATAAACAAAAATAGTACCTATGCTAATGTAGTAAAAAAATTCCAAACAGTCTCCACTCAAACAGATGTCACAGTTCCCATTACCAAGTCAATTTCTGATTGGGCTAGAACTGTCCTCTCTGAGCAACAACCAAGTGTGCATAAACAACAACCCAAACTCTCAGACCAGGCAAATAACACTCCACTGACAATACCAGCTGCATCTCCTCCTCAGATATGTGCTAATACATCCGATATTACAAACCCAAAATCAAAGAAAAATACCCAGGACATAATCATGGATACAGATGGGACAACTATACATGAAGAACCAATTTTAGAAATCTACGCTGAAGAAGAAATGGATACTGGTCGACCAGTTTTCAAAAAAGACAAATCAAAATTGGAACGAAATAAGCCAGTCACCTCCAAAAAGCAGTCAGATACAGCTCCATCAACTAAACATAAATAATGGCCTGTGTTTTACAATGGAACTGCAGAGGCTTTCGTTGCAACACAGATGACATCCATGCTTTAATTAACCGGTATTCTCCAATTGCTCTTTGTCTTCAGGAAACTTACCTAACCTTACAAATTTCTCCTTCGATAAAGAATTATTGCCTTTATCGAAGAGATCGTAATAGAACAAATGCTGCCCATGGTGGTGTAGCAATCCTAATAAATTCAAATATCCCAACTAAACATATTCCACTTCAAACTGAAATAGAAGCTGTCGCTGTTCATATAACTCACTGTATTTCAATGACAATTGTCTCAATTTACCTACCACCAAACCATACTTACTCCTTAAAAGACCTTGAAGATCTCTTCATACAGATACCTCCACCCCTCTGTATATTAGGAGATTTTAACGGGCACCACCCCTTATGGGGCGATCCTAAACTAGATAGACAGGGTCGACTAATTGAAAGCTTTCTAGAGTCACAAAATCTTACCATACTCAATACTGGTGCACACACTCACATACAACTCCCAACTGGACACACCTCAGCAATAGATCTCTCAATTTGTTCTCCAGTCCTGGTCCCAAGCATAGAGTGGCATGTTTCAAATGATCCTATGGGCAGTGATCACTTTCCAATCATATGCAATTTTTTAATATCAAAGACTCCTTCAAACAAACCCCGCAGGAAATGGAAATTTGTTCGGGCAGACTGGGCAAAATTTCGGATATCAATCTCTCTTGATGAGGAAAAAATCCAGCTCCAGAATATTGATAATGTGACAGACTACATCACGTCACATATTCTTAAAGTGGCCAAGGAGACAATACCATTATCAAATCCCCCTGGTCGCAAGCATTACAATTACTGGTGGAATGAGGAATGTACAAAAGCAAAGAAAGCAAAAATTAAAGCCTGGAATTTATTTCGGCGATGTCCAACCACAACCAATCTCATTAACTATAAGAAACTAAGAGCAAAAGCACGATTTGTACAAAGGCAAGCCAAGAAAGAATCCTGGACCCGTTTTGCATCGACCTTTAACAGAAACACTGATCAGAAAACTATATGGAAAAAAATTAGACAGTTATCTGGTAAGTTTCCTACTATACCTTCTCCAATTCTCTCCTGGAAAGGACAAGATCTATCCAGTCCCTTAGATATTGCCAATGCTTTGGGCAGTACGTTTGCTGAAATCTCAGCAGCATCAGCCTTTTCTACATCATTCAAACGAATTAAAAACACCAAAGAAAAGCATTCTATAAACTTTCACACTGCCCGCCTTCTTTCATATAACAAACCTCTGCAATACTCTGAACTTTTGTATGCTATTAGAACAGCTCACAATGGTGCTGCAGGGCCAGATGGGATTTATTATGTGATGCTACAACATCTTGATGACAAAGCTTTGCGCTTGCTGCTGGTTTTTTACAATCGTATATTTTCAGAAAATGTTTTTCCAGCTTCCTGGCATCACTCTACTGTTTTGGCACTTCTAAAGCCTGGGAAAGATCCAACCAACCCCCATAGCTATAGACCGATATCTCTCTCAAGCTGCCTCAGCAAAATCCTAGAAAAGATTGTCCACAGAAGACTCGTCTGGATCATTGAGTCAGAACATCTAATGAGCCATAGTCAATATGGCTTTCGTAAAAATAGGTCGTGCTTAGATCTTATGGTCAAGGCTGAATTCGCCATTCGAAATGCCTTCGTTAAACGTGAACATCTGGTAATGGTTTCAATAGACATAGAGAAGGCTTTTGACACCACCTGGCGGCATGGCATACTTGGTGATCTATACGCCCTTGGTCTGAGGGGCAACCTTCCTATATTTATTCAAAACTTCCTATGTACTAGATCGTTTCAAGTTCAGTACCAACATGCTCTCTACAACGTTCATGCAGGAAGAAGGTGTTCCACAAGGATCAGTACTGAGTGCCACTCTGTTTGCTCTTAGAATAGATTCTATTACAAGACAGCTTCCAAATTCAATCGAGACTTACCTTTATGCAGATGACCTCTCCATCTCCTGCCATTCCCAAAATATGAGGTCTATTGAACGGCAGCTTCAGATATCACTAAATAAAATACAACAGTGGGCTAGCATCAATGGCTATCGGCTCTCGCAGCAGAAAACAGTTGCAATTCATTTTTGTAGGCAGCGCAAACTTCATCCAGATCCCGAACTTCAAATTTCTAATGTCTCCATCCCGGTCACTAATAATATCAGATTTCTAGGATTAATCCTTGACAACAAGTTAAATTTTATAGACCATATTAAAAACGTACGTACTTCCTGTCTAAAAAAGTTAAACATTCTCAAAGCTTTATCCGCCCAAACATGGGGTGCAGATCGTACTTCTCTGCTTCGGCTATACAGGTCATTAATCAGATCCCGCCTTGATTATGGAGCTCCCATCTATGATTCTGCCAGAATGAGCGCATTACGCTGGCTTGATCCCATTCAACACAGTGCTTTGAGGATTGCACTTGGTGCTTTTAGAACGTCGCCCAAACATAGCCTCTATATTGATGCTCATGAGCCCCCATTATCGTTACGTAGAAAAACACTGTTACTAAAGTATGCCGTTAAGATACAAAGCTGTGCCTCGCATCCGATTCAGTCATACTTGTTCAATCCACCACTAGAAAACCTCTTCAGAAATAAACCTAGCATAGTAAAGCCAGCTGGTCCTCGTCTCCTTGAACTGATGGAAATTTGGAATCTTTCCGTTCATTCTGTACAACAGGTAGCAACCTGCTGCCAACCACCATGGGCTTCTCTTCCTCTGGTGACTTGTGACACTTATCTCTGCCAATGGGGAAAAGACATTTTACAAGCATCTAATATCATACAACTTCATGCAGTTCACACTCAAAGATATAGTGATTTTTCCCCAATTTATACAGATGGCTCTAAATCAAATTCAAACGTTGGAGCAGCTGCAGTGTTCCCGAATACAGTTATTTCAGTATCCCTTCCATCTGAATTCAGTATCTTTTCAGCTGAAATATATGCAATTAAACTGGCCTTACAAAATCTCTGTGCTGATCGATCTTTAAAATCAGTTATTTACACCGATTCGCTTAGTTCAATCATGGCTTTATGTAATTTCTCAGATAAAGTTCACCCTGTTATAGAAGAAATACGAAACATATTACTAAAAATTGAAGAACGCCATCAACAGGTCATCTTCTGTTGGATTCCAGCACATTCTGGTATTTTGGGCAATGAACTGGCTGACAAAGCCGCAAAAAATCCAACTAGCTTTGACTTAACTAATATCCCTGTTCCGCCATCAGACTTTGCAGTAGCTATTCAAGCTGCATGCTTGTCAGAATGGACAACAATCTGGCACTCTCAAACAAATAATAAATTCTTTCAATTTAAACACGATCCAAAAAATTGGTGCTCCAGTATCCGTACATCAAGACGAGAAGAAGTAGTCCTATCAAGGGCAAGAATAGGTCATACCTATCTAACCCATCTTTATTTACTTAGAGGAGACGATCCACCACAGTGTCCACATTGCTATATAAATCTGACTGTTAAACACATACTCATTGACTGCCCCTACTATAGACAAGACAGAGCATCAACCCTGCTATCACTGGTAAATCTTAATAAACCAATAACTTTAGAGAATCTCATTGGTGACAAGGCAAATATTTTCGAATTTTTCAACTTTCTGAAGCAGATTGGACTTTTTAATCTTTTCTGATTTTATAAAAAAATTTTTTTGATTTCCCTATATAAAAATTGAATAGGCGCATTATAGCCATAGTAGCTTATGCGCCATTAAACGCCCATAACAACAACAACAACAACAATAAGACGTCAGTATATTGTATTTATATTTGCGTATTCTTCGGTCGGTTTTCTGGACGAAAAACCCGAGTTTCCGGCAATAAAATTATGCAATCCTCGCCTGCGACCGATAACTCAGCCACATTATGTGGAAGAATGTCTATAAATAGATAGAAGAATGTGCATAAATATTCCTCGCGTCATTAATAGAATTCGAACTCAGGCTTTTTCCACGTGGTGTGGTGGAAGGATAGTGATTATAGCTACTGTACTATCTGCGAGGACATTCCACAAGGATTACCCCATGTCCTCCGTGTCGTTAGTCGGCAGTTGCCATTCTACATCGCCGTTTGCCACTCTTTTGAAAAGATTTTGATTCGATTGCCATCGACTACTGGAGGAATTTCTGAAGTGCCTCTTTAGTCCAGATCGTAGTTCGTCAATCTGTGGAGGAAGGAGTGGGGTTTCTCCGCGTGAGTTTTTCGGATTTTTCTTCCCTCAAAATGTGCAAAGCGTTCTGTGAACACACTTCCACAGACAAAATACATACATATGGATATGGTCAAAAGGGGCCAGTACCATTAAAATAACAATTTGAATTGCGCTAATAACCTAGTTAGTATTAGCGATAACCTTTCCTGTCGATTTGTTTTGAACTTTTCTGACTTCAAGAATAACCATATCTCTATTTCCGAGATTTCTGTGTAGTATTAGATCCATAATGAAGAATCCGGGAACCGTCAGCAGCTGTTGTCGGTGTAAGGCATCTGTCTCCCGGCTGTTTTTTCACCGCTGAAAAGTTACGATCAGGTTTCTCTTTGGTATATGGGTTCAAGGGCCAGTGTGCATTTTGTGCGGGCTTAAAAATCCGAAAGAACTAATTTTAAAAAATTTATTCCCTCCGCCTGGGATTGGCCAACTACAGCCTCGATTGAAGAGGAATTTAGAAATTCATCGATGACTGGATGAATTTATAAAATCCTCTTCATTTGAGATTGTAGTTAGTTGATGTCAAACGGGTTGAGTAGGGCTCCCTCATGAGTGATGCGGGTTTTCAGCTCTCACAACATTTCCACAGACAACTGCAACAGATATAAACCAAGCTGTGTTTCCGTTAAAAAATTAATAAATTGAATACCCGTTGAACCTACCTACCAGAGACGTTGATGTAGTGAAGTTCATTGATGACTTTATATCATTGATTGCTTGCTGCACAGAGGATTGATAAACGGGTATGGAATGATATGAGATCCGTTTTAATATTTAAAGTCGCCCCTTGAATGTGAACGTATGAAGAAATTAAAAATATTAGTATGCGACCATAACATCGAAATAGCCAGTTTTAATTCGTACTTTGCAGCCTCGAATGTTATATTATTCTGAAGTAGACTTTCTAGACTATTTACGCGCTGTTATTTCTGCCATTAAATAGATATCTGCACGATAATGAAACGGACCGAGGTCGTTCTTATCTTCTCGAAGCTGATAAGACAATTAAAAAAAGAACATGAATGCGCTTAAAGAGAACCCGACAATGTTTGAACTTTTGCTAATGCAGTATCAGTTCTCTCCATTAGGTTTCTCGCTTATTCTTTAGGAGATGGTAAATTTGATTTCGTGTGCGAAATGTCCCCTAATTAACTTGCACATCTCGTTAGAAAAGTAATAAACAAAGCTGTTATCGTATTTCGTCATTCTTAGCCCCTTAATCTTTCTTATTATAACAAACTTGCGAAACTATCCGCTGATTGCAAGCCTCAGACATCAGCCCAGTTGGTGTGCGCGCGTGTTGATATAACCTAGTCCATCAACCATCATTTTCGCAGATTGTAATCTCATTATGGAGTCCTTTAGAGCGTTCCGCTCTGTTTATACGTAAATGTTCCCTCTAGAGAATGAGTAAGGTACCTTAATAAGTATTAATGAAAATTTACGCTCCTAGGTTCAGATTTTAATATTTTACAGCCTTTTATCTGCTAAAGAAGAACAGTTATCGCATGTTTAATTAAAATATCTACATTAGAAAGAATCGGAACATTTCCTCTGTCTAATTTTAAATATGAACCATTTGTTTCCGAAAGTGTAAAATGACAAGCAAAAATTCCTCAGATTTTACACTTTCTAAATTTCTGTATATGATGTGTGGATCTGCATTTCCTAACAAAACGACACTTTCAGTCAAACGTCTGGTCTCTAATTTTTGATGACACATTACAGATAATCTTGAAAGATGTTTGAATGTCACACCGGCGCGACCGTGACACCTGAAGTGGCAATCAGTGGGCTTTGCCAATTGAACAGCATGCGCATCGTTTTCTGCAATTTTTATCAATCTCGGTGATGGTGTATGCTTCCAGTGCATAATGTGCCGCTTGGTCCTCCAGATCAGCGTCCACCGAATCTCAGAGAAAGTACTTTGATGTTGGCGTTACTCTACTTTTGTTTTGTACAATTATACACCGATGAGCCAAAACATTATGACCAACGAGTGGTTATGAATCGATGCAACTGCAGGTGAACTACGGCGCGTGCGCGGGTCGGGACAAGATATAAAAAACACCTGATACTGAGCTCCGTTAATCAGTGTTACTCTTGTTCTTCAGATGGGAAAGGCAGCGGACTTAAGCGAGTTTGACAAAGGCCAAATTGTAATGGCCAAACGACTGGGTCAGAGCATATCCGAAACCGCACGGCTGGTGGGATGCCCACGGTAAGCCGTGGTTAGTACCTACCAAAAGTGGTCCGAGGAGGAGAAACCCATGAACCGCTGGCGAGGTGTTGCTCGATGTGAGCGAAGGCCCCCCCCCCCAGATGGTACGTGGCAACAGAAGGGCGACTGTGGCGCAACTCGCCTGTAATTGAAATGCTGGTGACGGGAGTAATGTGTCACAACACACAGTACATCGAACCCTGTTGGAAATGGGGTGCGTAGCCGCAGGCCGCTCGGAGTGCCCATGCTAACCACGGTTCACTGGTGATGGCGCCTACAATGGGCATTTTTTTTTCATTCATTTATTAATTACACACAATATACAGTCTCTAGCTTATGTACATCAAAGTATATACATGATTTATATACAATATATATTTACATATAATTAGATGCTCTGTACATATCATTAAACGTGTGTGTATATGTTCCTTAATCAGGGTAGCTCCCAGGCATAAGCCCAACTTTACCTTGAGAACTTGTGAATATGTAGTCTTTACAAAGCAGGCCTAGAAAAGTATGTTGAATTATCTGGGTCTGATTTTACTGTAGCGCAATTCGCGCATGAAATCCTGCATCCGCTGGAGGTAGTGCAATACCAGTGAGTTGCTGCAATCCTGCTCCCCGGGTTGCCCATACCAGGGAGCCAGCAGGAAAAAAAAAAATAATAAATAAAATAAAACAACGCTAATAATCAATAGTTTGGATGGCACAACTATAAACTTCAGAAATCACATTTCGACTGAATATTTCCTCATCTGCTGTTCCACATGCACCGGAACCTTCAAACCCAATAAAGGTACAGCAAATGTCCAACTATACGCCATGGATAATAGAACCATTAGGGCACCTGACCCGACGCATTGAATCAGGTCCAGCACCCCAGAATCCTGAAAGAAGTATTCATTATCACTGCACAAAAGACAACTGACCAGAGCCCCAGACCCAACATGATGAATCAGGTCCAGCACTCCAGCTGCTAGCCAGAGGTAGAAACCAATAGTTGAATCCAACGTTC
Source organism: Mastigoproctus giganteus (assembly GCF_048544385.1). Classification (NCBI taxonomy): domain Eukaryota; kingdom Metazoa; phylum Arthropoda; class Arachnida; order Uropygi; family Thelyphonidae; genus Mastigoproctus; species Mastigoproctus giganteus. Next base: position 49,720,796 of record NC_143575.1, read on the forward strand.
TCCATAATCACAGAACCGACACAAGGAATCGGGTCCAACAAGGAACTCCATGAAGACAATCCAGTCACCAGGTTTGCCTTTCGAAGAAAGGCTTTAAGAACAGTTCTTTTTGCAAAAACAGCAGCTGAAAACTCCTGAAATGAATTAAAAGAGTCACGATTTGCAATAAGTAAATGTACTGTGTCAAACGATAAGCCAGGAATGTGCCATCAAAGTCTGCCTTTGGTCTTCATACCCCTGACATAAAAAAAATTACATGCATCCAAGTCTCCTGTTCGCCACATGTACAGAAAGGATCTATCTCCAATTCTCTCTCATATAATTTGGCCCTAAGTGAGCCATGTCCTGTTAACAAAAAAGAAGTATACATAGAAGGCACAAACCAAGGTACAAAGGTTTTTGACAATGCATAGTTCACCTGGGGAATATATTTCCTCGTCACAGCTCCAACATCACCACTTTCCCATCTGGTCTGCCATAATCCATTAATTTATTCCATATTCGTTGTTTTTCTTCTTTAATATTATTCTCCGATTCGATTGTGATATCCAAAAAAGTTAACAACATGCCCTTTTGTCAATTTGTACAAAAAAACTCTGTAGACAGTAAATAAATCCAATGGCATGGTACCGGCAATTACCTTTAGGGCGTTTGTAGATGCTGTTCTAGGTACTTTTAGTAAAGTTAATAACATAGAGCGCTGAAGCGATAAAATATCGCGTGCCTACAGTGGGCACGCGAGCTTCGAAACTGGACCTTGAGTGATTGGAAGAAGGTCGTCTGGTCCGATGAATCACATTTCCTGTTGCACCATGTGGACCGCCGTGTACGTGTGCGTCGTTTACCTGGGGAAGTGATGGCTCCTGGATGCACCGTGGGATGAAAACAAGCCGGTGGCGGCGATGGATATCCTGGGTCCAGTCATCCATGTGCCGGGCACTCTGACGTCTACCACCTACCTAAACATCATGCAGGCACTATGAAACTGCGAACCTTGGTATGCCCGCACAATATAGGTTCAAACCCCAGTCATCAACCACTGACACTCTCAGAAACCTCATGCACGCTGTGACCACTTGTCAGAGGAAGTATTTTTTGGTCATTTCTATTGATTTTGCCAGGGCGTTCGACACCATGTGGTGGTCGAGCGTCCTGGCAAGACTCAGGAGTTCCTCTGTTCCGGCGAACCTCTTCAAAACAATAATATCACACCTGTCACAAAGGAAGATCAGTGTTGTTGCTCCCTATGGAAGATTGACCAGGCCTATCTGCAGTGGCTGCCCTCAGGGCTCAGTTCTTGGGCCATTTCTGTGGAATATGGTCCTTGACGAATTCCTTGCCCTTGATCTTGGGGTTGTCTGCTCCCAGGCCTTTACAAACACCTTATTTTGACAGTTGCCGCGGACAGCAGAGCCCAGTTGGTAGGTCAGGCAAACCAGGCCCTGACGATGCTAAAAACTTGGGCCGAAACCCATCATCTGAAAATATCATCGGAAAAAACCTCCTCAATCCTGCTTAGGGGATCCCTGGACCTCAGGCGACCCCCACAAATAAAAATAGAAAACAGAACTGTCAGGTTGAGGAACCAACTGAAATACCTGGAAGTTATTCTGGATTCAAACCTTTCCATCAAACACCACTTGAACTATATTAGAACCAAGATCAGGAAGTACACAGCACTGGTGTCTAGAATAACGAGACGGGGTTGGGGGCTTAGCAAGCGCACCCTGTCTCTATACTACAAAACGACATTCCTACCAGCAATAGCCTATGCCTCTCCGATTTGGTTTCGTAAAACTACAATGGCTGTCAACCGGCGAATCCTGGACGCCATCCAAAGGACAATACTACTCACCATCACTTGTGCCTGCCATACCACCAGTACAAACGCTCTCCAGATTCTAGCAGTACCCCCCCCCCCCTGGATCTAGAAATCGCCTGCTGTGGCATTTCCTACCACATTGCCAAAGGATTACCTTGCACCTTCATAAACTGTACAGTGGACTTAACAGCTAACTCCAAAGCGGAAAAAAACAGACTCCAAAGACATCTGCAGCCGGCATGGCAAGACCGTTGGTCGACAACTAAGGGAAAAATCGCAAAAAAGTTCCTACCCAACATTAACAGGGTGTACCCTGAGTCCCCAATCTGGTTCAAACCTGGCCTCTACACGATCTACCTGCTAACGGGTCACGGGGCAGTCAGTGCGAAACTTAACTCCTTTAGGATCCTGGACGACCCACACTACATTTGTGGCGAGGCTGAAACATGGATTCACATCATGCATGACTGTACACACTACGAAGACCTCCGTTGCAGGCTAATAACGGAAATCACTTGCCTCCCGAGGAACCAAGAGATGTAACTACTGGACTCGCTGGAGGGATATAAGGCTCTGACCAAATATGCGCAAGAACTGTTCACCAGATGCAGAACCCTAAACGCAATCCATAGGGAACACTAACTAGATCCTTCTAAGCCACATCCAGGCTTTTTTACAGTGACAAAACTAAACAACAAAGCCACACTGAGCACATACCACCTACCTTCACCTGAAAGAACAAACCTGGACGGGTCGACAACCCGTGCTTGAATAAATCCCTGAAGAGACAGACTCAACCTTGCACTTTGGACGGTCTTGTACCCAAGAGTTGCATTGGATAGAGTCCTACCTGGATTGGACATTTCTTTGATCATAACTGCAGCACTGCTGCCACATTGCCGGCTGGCGATCTGGACTGGGCACCTTGCCTGGCCCACTTTCTTTCCCTATCCTGGCACGGGGAAGGGAGGAGACGGCCTCCCCGCTGCCCCCCTATTTTCCTTCTGGTGGGACATGGGAATGCCCCACTGACATACCTTGGGTCTTCTCTATTAATCCTATATTTCTGTCTTTTCCCCCCAGCCTTCAGTCTCTTTCCCCACTACTAAACACCACAGCGTATGCCCCACACAACCAAAATTTGAATTCAAAATTAAATTGCTTAGCCATGCATCACTCTTTTGGACTCCTAATTTCATTAACGTCTTACCTAAACATCTTTCACAGCGTTTTCGCCCTACGCGTCCAAATTTAACTACATCAAAATTTCTTGCCCGACCCATTTAGACATATAAAAAATAGAAAGCTTCTAAATTATTCTAACAAACGCTAATGAGAAACCGCGAACACTTTTTTTTTCTTTTTTAATTGTTCCTAGCCACTGAAATCCCAGGAAAGTAAGTGACAGGACCCCCCCCCCTTTTTTTTTGGCTCTTCTTTCTTTATCTCCTCCCTCTGGAATGGGTTCCCCATAGGAATCTGTCCCACCTTCTGGCAACACTAGGTGGGTCAGAGTCTCTCTTGAAACAGTACGTGATCTGGGACTGGCCCACTTTCCCGTGGTGTGGACGAGTACCCAGAATCATCTGTTCAGGTGACTGATGCTTCTGGGTAGCCAAGCGGCCAGAACATAACAACATAACACACACAGAATACACACAAACCTACGTCACACACATATCTAGCCCATTTGTAGTGATACTGTTCTTCACAGAGACACGAGGCAGAGTTGAACAAACGTTCTAGGTGCCGCCCTTACCTATACACATGTCCACAGGTAACACCCGGCCGGCCTCCCCGTAGCACGGTATGGTAACGTCGGGTCCTGTTAGGAACCCGGCGGCTAACAGGCCGGATGAACAAGGGCACAACATGCTACATACCATATGACCCATATACAAATTTGTACTTCTAAATCCCTGGCTTGTCCGATTCAGTACATACGTGGAGATGGGAGAAACCTCAGGAGCCGTTAGACCCAAATATACCTAAAGCTTTACCTAAACATCACCAGACTTGACATCCACCTGTACCTAACACTAATAGGTGCTCAAGATCCCGAACGATTTGATATCAACCACTGGAGCATGATGGACGGCAAATAGACAGCACAGTTGGACCTGACACTGATGGACTCGAATCAACGTGACATTGACCTCATCACAGACCTGGACATCTACCAGGACCAGAGGTTAACCAACTGACGATGACATGAGGTGGTTTGTCCCTGGCACGCCACATAGGCGATCTGCTCCGCGTTACCTTGCGTGGTGCCTTTACTCCTGTTCCCTGGCGGGAGGGAGGGAGAATAAGGTGCTCTTTCACCCCCTGCCTCCCACTCTTTCCTCCTGGTGGAGCCTGGGCCAGCCTCACTGATCTTATTGAGGTCGCCTTCTCTATCGTCCCCATATTTCTACCTCTCATCCCCCAGTCTTCAGTCTCCCTCCTCTACTGTATCTATACACTAGCGTACGTCCCACACAAGTTCCCAAGTTTAATCACGTCCAAATTACATCCTTTATAATCCATTTGGCTTTTCCAATCCTAGCACTCACCCTACTTTTTTTTTTTTTTTTACGGAAGCCCTATCCACTGAAATCTCAGGAAACTAGGTGGCAGGGCCTGCCAAAGTAAAATATAGAGCTACTGGGTACCTGGTCTGCCTCCACGAGGCCAGGTGTGGGCAACGGTGTGTCCCAGTACCGGCCCAACGTCTCAATGGCCAGAAGAACAACGGTACATAACACTACACAAATACCTAGCCCACACACTTTTAAATCTCTGGCCTTAACAGTGAACTGTGACATCCACAATGAAAGCTATGCGGAGATGGGGGAAACCCCTGGTGCCGTCATAGCAACGGTCTTCCCCTGTGGCGGTGCCGTCTTTCAGCAGGATAATACGCCATGCCACACCGCATGGATTGTTCGAGACTGGTTCGCGGAACATGGGGAAGACTTCCAGGTATTGCCCTAGCTTCTACCTCTCATCCTCAAATTCCGCAGACATCAATCCCATCAAGCATCTGTGGTTCTCCTTCCTTCCTAAAGTCTTTGTAAAATCTAAGAATCTTTCCTGGCTTCAACCTGGACTTTTTTCCTCTTTTCTTCTTACGGGTCACGGCCTTAGCTCCCGCCTTTTTAGGTTTGGACTGGTCCCCTCTCCTCTTTGTCATTGTGGAGCTGAGGAGACGGTGGAACATTTAGTCCTAAATTGCAGCATATATTTAGATTTACGTTACCAGCTCATGTTAGACACTAATGTTTACACCCTAGATGATTTCCCAAAATTTTTGGAAACATCAGAATCCTTCTCAGCTTTTTGTAACTATGCTAACTCCGTGTTTAGAAGACGAAAGATGCTAAACACAGCTCATCCTGTTTAACTCAAAATTTTGGATTAAAAAAAAAAAAAAAAAATTATTGTTTATAATTACAACTTCCTCTTTTTATGTAATTGTGATCTTAATTTTATTATGACTCTCGGAGTTAATAGCCTTGTTAAATCTCAAGTTTTCCTCATTGTGTGTTAAGATACTAGAATTGCAGTTCTAACAAAATCACTGAAGTTTATTAGATTGCTTGTTATTTAGTGTAACTGTTTAAAACTCTTACCAACTATTGTTCAGACAAGTTCTTCTGGGCTTCTCAGAAGTCTCGTCTTCTCACTGTAAATTTTTGGAAAATTTTGTAATTAGATGCTAAGTTAAGTTAAGTTATTTTCTTGGTGTCTCAGACACAATTAAATTTGTTTCTTGAGTTTTCCTTTCTCTGGCTGGCTGAGGTTGGGCTCCTCTTCCAGTCGGAGAAAACCTAACTTTCCTCTCTGTTCTTAGTTGTTAATTCATCCTACCGTTTTCTGCTCCTTTCTTAAGAGAATATCTCTCTTCTTTCTTTGTCCTACTTTTCCTTCCCATAACTTTCACGGGTTTACCACTGGTTGGAAACCCTCTTTGCGGTTACTAACCCCTGGAGCGCCTCCTCGTGGCAAGGTACGGGAGTCTGGACGCAGGTGGCTTCCCCCCCTGCCTCCAGACTGCAAAGTCTCCAGGGCCGGCAAACAACACCCATCAGAACCTACACTAAAACATACACACATACATTTACACACACTTGCCGGCTATAAATAAACTACAGAAGATACAGCGGTATATAGGGGAAACCCTGGAGGCCGCAATCATTACACGAATACCTTGTACCTTGTGGTTTGTGTTGGAACAGCAACTCCGATCTGCGGCGTCTCAGCCACGGACTTTACAGGAGTTGAAGGATCTGATGGTTACGTGTTGGTACCAGATACCACAAGACACATTTAGAAATGTTGTAGCGTCCATGCCTCCCCCGGGTACGAGCTGTTTTGGCTGCACATGGAGGACCAACATATATTAGGTGAGTGGTCATAATGTTTTGGCTCATCGGCGTAAGTTTTAAGAGGTTATAAAATTATGCACAAACGTATTTAATGTTTGAAGTAGTTGTATCCAAAGAGGAGTCATAATTTAACACGAATTTTTATCAGCGATATCATAAAAGTTGCACATTTATTAGAGTACGTTGCCATTGCGATGGCAACATATGTCATACGCTGTATGACAAGTACAGCGGAATGGAAGGAAATTTTTGTTATCTGTCAAATTATGTGTGTGTGTGATACATATTTTTCATGACGTGAAATGTGAATATTTTCACTAGTTTAATTGTTAATATACACAGTAATAATGGTTAGATTATACCCATTTTGTACTCTAAAAGTTGCACTGCCTTCACAAAACGAATCCCGGAAAAAAAAAAACTTTTATAAATAATATTGAATTTGAAAGGCTAATTTGAACTCTTGTACATTTGTAATATAAATTGCAGAGGCACTCAATTAAATAAAGTAATTGATTGCCTCTTCATTTTCATTCTGGAGAATTATTCCTGAACGTTTTTTCCCCGGGAGTATTTTTCCGCACACCATGTCCGCCATATCTCATTCGTGAGGTCGAAGACTACCCATTTGTTAGTTTCGTAACGCATTAAGGGCTGCAAACTCAGCCCGTTTCAATTTTTTTCTGGCTATTGTCAAAACGATGGGATATCCACTGCAACATCTCATCGATGAAGTTTTGTAGGTGAGAACCATAGCTAATTCTTAGCTGTAAAAAAGTGATTAAGAAACTGCCCTCAGATATATTAGACGCACCTTTCACCGTGAAAGCCATCATGTCCTCATTGCTTATGAGCGCTGTTCTTTTTTCACCTTCTAGAAAAGGCCTGTGTCCTAATTCCTTTAAAGGAAGAATTTTTATAGGCTTTATCTCCGAAAATTCTGGTTTTTCATCCAATAGAACAGGCAAACCGACTTTCGTGATATACATGCAATTAATAGACACAATACACTGATGCCTCTTAGCAGCTAAACCCGGGAGGTTAAAAAAATAATAATAAATCACCTTGCTTCATTGTAATTGTGAGCGATTACGTCATTTACATTTTGAGTCCCGCTCGAATTTATTAGCTTGTGAGTTGGTTCACGTTTCGGACGAGACTGTATGGAGTGTCTTACTTTATTTGTAGCCGCCCTAACTTTATTCCAAAAGGACTCAATTTGTCTTCGGTAGTGTTCTCTGGTGTTTATTGCCATTAAAATATCAAATAAAATGTATTTATATGATGGAATGTCAAAGACTTTGCAATAAGTTATTGCAGAGACAGACGAAAGCGAAAGATATTTTCCTTCTTAGTACCTGTGAGGTTTCTCTCAGTTAAAGAATTCCAAACGATGAGAAGAGCATGTTACGGTACCTACCTTCATGCAGGCCCTCAAGGGAAACTGTGGATGTTAAATAGGCAATGACGAGATTAACCGTGGTCACAACAGTGAGAGGTAATTAGCAAAGAAGAGATTAGCAGCCTACTAAGTTGATTAGGTGTGTCTTAATGGAGTTACATCCTTCTCCCGGTTTCACGAGTAGATAAGCAACACTTGCAGGCAAGGATGCGTTACATGTTTTAAGGTAAGGAGAATTCGTTCGTCTCGAATAAAAGTAATTATGTGTGTTACTGCTCGTCCTGGTAATGGTTAAATTTTTTTGTTGGGTTAATTACTTTTAAGTGACTTACGGAAACGTTGCTGAAGTGTTATAATAAATGTTGCATAAATTGCATTTGTTAAATTTTAATGTTGCTGATGAAAGATAACGGATTTAAGTCTGAACGTTTGAAAAAAGTTCATCAGACTGCTGCTTAAATAAATATTGATCTGCGATCTGCGTGCTGCGCTACACGTTTTCTGCACATGCAATAAAAATACGAATGCAATTTGTTGTGCTATTCCAAACGCAGTGTATGTTGGGTTCCAAATTACCCTTGGATAACTTTTTCTTACATCCCCAGAGCCCGCAGTGCGGAGAAGGGCAGTCTCCGGGTGTGACGAAGCTCGACACGTGTCGCCAGAAACAATTCAAGCGGGCCTTGGAATTGTGTTTTATGTGGCATAGTTTTCTGGATCTCCGTGCCTTTGATCCCCCAAGGATAAGCAGATGCTAGTAAGGCTTTTTTCCCTCTTGTCAGAAACTTTATCACATCAGCAAAGTGAGTCTAGTGTCACGCACACATAAAGCATCGGTTGTAGGCCTCTTTCTTACTTTGCGATCCTAGTGTACACACTGGATTGCAAAAATTTGCGGACACCTTATTCTTTTAAAGAAAGGAATTAATTTCATTCTTTCCTCGCCTACCTTCCATCTGTTGTGAATTCTTTTAACAGTATACTGACTAATACCTAACAGTTTTAAAAGTCCTTTATTTCTGCTTTTAATATTAATGAAACCTCTAGGGAAATTGTTCGTTTAAATAAGTTGGTGTTAAGCGGTGGTTGTATTATCGAGGTACCTGTTTATTGTACGCCAGTAACTGATGTAACGCAGAGCCCAAATTCTTTCGCGTAAAAAGCATCTAATCAAATTAAAAGTGAATTCTGCTTTGAGAAGGAAAGCAGTCCCAATATGGGGAAGTAACAAAAGCTAGCTCGCAATTTGCTGTAAAGCGAAATTTTACGAGAGACGTCTTCTCTGTTATGAGATGCAGCTGTGTTTGTGATGAGGTTAATTTTCCTAGCTCGAGCAGGTTACCTCTTCCTCCCTCCCTAACTATCCCTGTATCACTGAGAGGGCTGTTAGTAAGTAGGTTTGTGCCATATAATTAAATCATACGTTACGCGAGTGCCAGCTACTGACACAGCCCTGCAGAACGTCTAATTAGATGCGGGATTTTTAGTTGATCCCCCTCTCTGGAAAACCCCAAAATTACAAAAGAATAATTGCTGTTGTCTAACATCAGGTCCTTTCTCCATATCGCGTTCTAATTAAAAACAAAGATGGGATGAACGCGATGTTCTGGCCAAACTGCCTTTTTTGTGACGATTTCATTAAAATCTTAATAACCTCATCTGTTCCTTGGCTAATAACCCACCTGTATTCATTCCACTTCTCATAGTTGATGGAAGTTGTTGCATAAAAAAATTAACCAAACATAAATCACACTGCCGAACTAAAAACCTCTTAATCTCTTCAAAATCAAAATCGTTCGCTACAATTTTCAGGAAGGCGAGTTTTCCCATAAGTCCACGGTTCTTTCATAGTTGAATCTTTGCAATGGTATGTCGGCTCGCTTCTGCAGGTACCTGTAACTGCTTATTCATTTATTACTTGAATTTATGTTCTGTGGGCTCTCTGGTCCCTTGAGAGAGAGGAGACATAACTCAGTTTATGTGTATCAATAATAAATTCCAATATTCTATAAAAGTTTGATGAGCATCTTTTGGAAGTGTTTAGAATTCATGACTTGAGGCATCCACCTATACAACATGCTATCTTTGGCATCGGTTCATAACATTTCGAAATAAAATAAATGTTTTCCATTTCTTTTTATGTGTATTCTGAGTCAACGTTGTTGGCAATGGAATTCACTTAGAAATTGCGCGAATCCCATCTCATATTTATATGTATTGTAAATTATAATTGGATTTCTTAAACTTCTCTTTGGAATTCAGGATTATTGAAAAAAATAAAAAATATTTCGTGGGAATGCATCAGATGATCAGAGTTTAAACAATTTTTGGCCGTGCCACATAAAATCACCCTCGCTGTGTTCTTATACTTTTCAAGTCGCAAACATTCTTTCATCTGGACTGCGTGCAACGAATCCATTGATACTATACAATAAAAAAAATGGCAAATATTGGATATACAGTAATTCAAAAGAGATTTGAAAATGCAAAGTAATATATTTAAATCACCTATGTTGTCACGAGAAAGTAGTTTATAGTAGTTTTCCACATCCATCACTATTCAAATGTTTTTTGTTTTCAATTCGTATGGATCACCAGGTGTCAGTCTGAACTTAAAGTACTGCATCCGTTAGCAAGTTTTATTCTTTAAAACAAATACGTTTACTATAGTGTCACAAAACAAAATCTATATCATTGTCTTGATCTTCTTGAGTTAAAACTGCGTCTCTTCCCAATTTGACCACCAGCGTTTGTTCATTGCACCCATTTTTGTAGTTTCGGTAAGTCACTCCACTGACCTTCAACGAAGTGGGGAGGGGGAACACAAAGATCGTGCATCAGAAAAGCACACTTTATCTTTTCGCCTTTAACAAGCTCCATTAGGGTTTTTACTGCTCGGTGACTTTTGGTGATAGAGTGGAAGATCACTCCGAGCCGCCGCCATAACAAAGTTACGGGGATCATTACCTGAAAACTTCCGTTGGTGTAGAGTACGCACTTAAGAAGATAATTCCCTCTCAAGACGATATCTTACCAGTTCATCTGCTGACGTGATAATCGGCAATAGAAGAGTGAAAACAAAGCGGAAGCTTAAACACCTTCCTGGATAATATTCTGTTCTTCAGTTGTCTGCTGTACTCAGTTTACGTTGCTATAGTTTGTTTCCGGGATGGCATCCCAGCAAGCCTCTTTCAGTTAATACACTTCCCTGCCAAAATATCGGCGCCTCCGTAGCCAGGTGGGAAGGAGCAGCAGCAGCAGCAGTGCGTAGCACACGCTTCTTGATTAGACCGGGGTTCGAGCCCGTCACCACCAAATACGGAGGATGCGGAAAGGTCAGGGAATGACCACCGCATATCCCCGGAGTAATATGGCCTTAGTTGCTAATGCTCCTAAAAACCAAATAACAACAACATAACAGCCAAAATATTAGAGATGCCATTTAATAAGAGTGGCGAAACAATAAATTCTGGTACCTCCACCAGATTTCCAGACGGCCCCCACACGATCTTTAACAACCATACCCAATCAGCCGTCGGGCCACTCGATACCTACGGCGCCCCGCGATGGCGGACCTGGCTGTGTTGGTAGCTTCGCCATCTGTATAATAATTTGCTTATGTGCCTCTGTCCGGAACGCTTTTTGAACTTGAATAACTCAAAGACTATACAATATTTTGACCTGATTCCTTTTGCAGTAGTTTTTATTTAGCAGTAAAATTAAGGGGGGGGGAGAGAAATCCGACCGACTTTCAAATCCCGAGAATTGATTCAGCTCCCAGCGAGACTAACGTGAAGAGAAGACAATTTTTTTAGATTTTGTCATTACAATCAACGAATCTCAGGACTTTCAACAAAGTTTGCGTTTTTGCTCATGACAACTTTACGTAGCATTTTCCAGGTCCAGATAATTTTTGTGGGATGATTTTAATTTTTTTAAAGGACGATATAATCATACATAAAAAAAGGGGGAAAAAAATCAAACTGCATTTTCACCCCAGTCCGTCCCACTAACACCTTAGCTAGCAGCGAAGGGAGCCGGGGGAAAAGATTTTGTTAATAACTTCAATATTAATCTTTACTTCTCTGAAATGCTTTATTCGCCACGGGTATTCTAGTTTAATAAAATGAATTGACTTTCCATTATGGCCGATGACGGAATTAGTAGAAATCTTCCTTAGCAGTTATCCTAACAGCTGTACACGCAACTGTCTGTGGTGATGGTCTATCCTTGTAAGAACGTGCTCTTTATATTTGCAATATTTGTTAGTAGCTTTTATTCCGTTTTTGATTCTTTCTTTCTCTTTTTTTTTTTTCTGATGCGCCTTTTCAAGTGAGAGCTCTAGAAACTAGTCCAATATAATCTTTTCTTCGCGCAGAAAATCTCTCTCTCTCTCTCCCTCCCTCCCTGGAATATTGCACTGCCGTCGCGGTGCCACGCGGTTAGCACAGTGACTATGACTACTGTTCTTTCTTATCATGTGGAAAAGGTTTGGATTCTAATTCCATCTTGACGCAAGGAATTTACGTGAGCTATTTTTTTCTTCCAGCAACTTTGGTTTCTCAAGGTCCTGGTTGCCTTTTGGCTTATTTCCTCCTCCTGCCTACTTTGTACTCTCGCTATTGTTTTAATAGACTGCAACTGATTATAGACCCTTCACAGTCTGCACCGATACTTCCATTGCTGCTTTGGGGACGCCATTACAACACCGACGCCGACAATCCCTTGCGAGCTCTGTCCTTGATAATGGAATACCACTTGAATTCAGGGGCTGACTTTGGCCTAGGGCCCGTAAAACGGTTTTATTATACATTTTTATAGTATAAATTTTTATAGGCAGAGGTCTCTTTTTAGATTTCAACATAATACAAGACCTGTATTTTTATATTTAGTAATAGAAGACCTTTTTTAACTCATTTAACCTTGTCCTTCATTACAATTTCTGAAAGGTGACAACCCGAAATGAGAATCTTGCCTAGGGCCCGATTTTTCCTTAGTCGCTGCTTGAATTCAACAAGAGACATTCGCTTATTGGGACTTCAGTTGTCTAATATTTTTAATAGGACAGCGTATAAGAAAATAGCACCTAAATAGATGCAGATCTTTCGCTTAGAAATGCAATGAGGATGTTTTTTTGGTTTACTCTATGCATTCCTTAAAATAAGCAATAGTAAATGTCCATCAGTAATTACTGTGGCTCAGACCCATATTTTTACATTTTTCATCCTAAATTTACTCCATAAATTAAAATCTTAAGATCCGTTATTCGTCACATGATCTGACAATCGTTTCCGAACACAGGGAAGAGTATGACTAAATACGTACTCAGGAACGCATTCATTTTCGCAGTATACCGAACCAAGAAATAAATAAGTTACATGACAGTTTCTGTGTTGTTGATGCTGATATGCAGACATCCTGGAAATGGGAAAATAAGACTGCACATTCATAATGCAGCGCATTAATCTTAGCTTCATCTGCTCGTACAAGTAAAGCTGCATAGTAACTACATTATGTTGATTCGAAGGCATTTCTTTTTTTCTCTTTGAAAACTTTGGAAATACAAGTGATAGATAGAGCTTAGTTTTAGGTAATGGAATGTACAGTTCCTTGAAACTAGAGAGAGGAAGGAAGATTAAACACGCCCTGGGCAGAATGCAATTTCTACGTAAATTCACAAGTCAGCGATTTTCAGTGGAATGATTTATTGCCAAGGCTCCGGAGTAGCTTATTTCATCATATTCTGTATTTCCTCTGCCCTTTAGTTTGCTACGTTTCATCAGGTTTTTTTTCTTGCTTTTATTGAACTGGTTTGTACACTAGCAAGAAGCATATTCCTTAAAGCTAGTCCACAGGACAGGATGTTAATGCAAACTCTGAATAAGAACAACACGAAGTAACTCGACTTCCGGAGCCGTTTGATAGTTATATTCAGTTCATTCATTCTCAGTTTTATAATTTTGTCGAATTAGCAAGCCTCCTGAAATGTGTAGAATTCCTTTCACAGCGAATAAAGCACGAAAGAATGCGGAATTTTAATGGTCTCTCACGCTTAAGCAGATATTCCCTGACTTCAATATTCGTGCGCAAATGATTCTGGGGCATTTTCTGAGATATTGAAATCCACTTCAGTAAATTGGAGTTAATGCATCTTTATTTTCACTGATATACCGACTTTAATTAGTAACTATTGTTACGGTATTTATTTATATAAGGTGAGTTTCACCAGATTATGGGATGAGTTGTAATTAGATATCACCTGAAACGTCTCTGTTGTATTTAAAAATTAACTGATATCTAAATAATTAATTCTGTCGTGCAGACTTTGCTGGCCGATTGGCTGTCTGGTTAAATAAACCTTATTTGGAAACTTCGCAATATCTAATCAAATATCATTATTTCCGATACCTGATGAGTATTGTCTTTCGTTCTTGGCGGTCACGAAATATGCAGTTTTTCCGGTAATTCTAAAAACTAAAACACTTGTTGTTGGAGTAGGGTTTTAGGAGCATCAGCTACTAAGGCCATATTGCTCCGTGTACATTTTCTATAAATTGCGTGTATTCTGAGGTCGATTTTCTGTTTGCTGGACGAAGAACCGAGTTTCCGGGAGAAAAAACCATGCTACCCACGAGAGCCGAAGAAATAGTTTGCATTATGATTGTAATGTTCGTAGCTCATGACATAACAAAAGTGCTTTCGTTATATGGTTTATTATATTAATAAACAGAGTTCATTTTCTTAAAATTAATTGTGAACACTGAAATGAAAGTTTAAAGCTAGGCTTTTGAGGATTTTGGGTATTATTAATACTGATTTATATTCTTGTGGCAATTTAGCCACCAGCAAGAACATGCAGTACGGGTTTCGGAAGAATCACTCAATCTTAGATGTGATGATCAATGCAGAAGCAAACATCCGCAATGCTTTCGTAAGGAGACAACATTGTTTGCCGATGACCTGATTATCTCTTGTCAGTCACAAACTATGAATACCATTGAAAGGCAACTTCAAATATCCATAACCAGAATAGAATCGTGGGCGCAACGGAATGGCTATTCCTCAGCAGAAAATAAATCAACAGCAATGCATTTCTGCAAAATACGCAAACTACATCCAGATCATGAAATATATTTAAAAAATAACCTGATTCCTCTTACCAATAACTTTCGTTTATTGGGTTTGTATCTAGACAAAAAACTTAATTTTTCCAATCATATAGCCTACCTTAAAACGGCCTGTCTAAAGAAATTGAACATCTTAAGAGCTGTCTCCGCTAATTCCTGGGGTGCTGATAGACACTCACTATCACATCTCTACAGAACTTTAATTCGGTCCCGCTTAGATTATGGATCACCTGTCTATGACCCCGCAAGGAACAGTTACTTGTTGCGGCTAAATACAATTCAGCATAGTGCCCTAAGGATAGCCATGGGAGCCTTCAGAACATCTCCAGTCCACAGCCTATATATTGAGGCAAACGAACTCCCATTGCACCTCAGGCGAAAAACCTTACTTTGTAATTATGCTGCAAAAATTAAAAGTATTCCATCTCACCCCAGCTGAGAATACCTGTTTGAGCATCAAAATGTAATGTTATACTGTAATAAACTTAATGAAAACCGCCCTGCGGGTCTTCGATTGCAAGAGATCATGAGCAGTTGGAATATTAACTTTCAGCATATCCTTGATGACTATGCTTCTCCTGAACTTCCCTGGATTCAATTTTCACCTCGTTGTGATACTTTCTTTCTGAGATGGGGAAAACGCTACCTGAAAAACAACAACCTACAGCAGCTACATGAAGCCCACATCTTAGAAAACTTATAAAAACTACTTATCTACGCTGATGGCTCCAAAACAAATGAAGCCGTGGGTGCTGCAGCAGTTTCTTCTACCTTCTCAATATCTTATCTCTTCCTACCGAATGCGTTATCTATACCGCAGAATCATATGCAGTAAAACTGGTCTAGATAATATAAGTAAGCAGCATTTCAAGCAAGCTTTGATATACACTGACTCCTTAAGTGCAGTCACCGCCATTCAGTCTGTTACTTCTTCCCACCATCCCATTCTGAAACAGATCCGATACAGATTATATCAGTATCAAACATCAAACCAGATGGTCACCTTCTGCTGGATCCCTGGTCACGTCGGCATCCCAGGTAATGACCGTGCGGATCATGCTGCTAAACATCCTGATAGCACATCTTCTGCCATCTGAAAGTCCCATACACTGATAATAAATCCACTATTAAAACAGCATGTGGGACTCAGTGGTTAGAACTGTGGCAAACACAAGTCAATAATAAACTATTTCAATTTAAAAAAGAACCTCAGCTGTGGACTTCTAGTTTCAGGAGAAGAAGGCGAGAAGAAGTTATTTTGGCAAGACTTCGAATCGGTCATTCTTATACAACGCATCTGTTCTTGCTTATGGGAGAGAATCCTCCTCAATGTCTCATCTGTCAGATCCAGCTAACAATTTGGTCCTTGAGGTTGTCACAGACATTCTCTCAGATATGCCAGACAAGCTGTACTTGCTACCTGGGAGTCTAAAACGCTGATGGAACTGATATTCGGGTGACACTCAAGTCAAGTGGACCCAATTTCGGCGAAGTCCGGACGGTCTGTGACAGCCAAATCCTCTGCTTGCACCTTCACGATGGTGGGACTGTTAGTAATCCTGGGTATAACCTCCATGCACAAGCACATGGTGGGTGACCACCCAGGTGTGAACCAACGTAAGCAGGGGTCGAGGTGTGGCGCCCACACCACATGGAAGAACGCGCCCCTCTATGTTACCAGGCAGTACTAGGTGGTAGATGACTCTCATCAACCGGTGAAATACCACCACTTTGCTTATTGGAGGCTTGAAGTGGTGGAACCCATGTTTAGTCTCTAGAGCTAAGTTCCGGTAAACCCTTCACTATCTCTTCCATCATGCAGTATGATTGATGACTTTTGAGGTTATGATGAACGTCGTGGCGAGATCCAATATTCCTTACATTTCGAGGGTACAGCTCTAAAACGGTTTTCGCAGGCCGGCCGCTAGTTAGTACACCGGACCGAACCTATTGGTAACTCTCTAGGAGGCTTCCGGATCAGCTAGTGTATAATCTTGCTACCTCTACTCTGCCAGATAGTGACTGGAGGGAGTCCGAGTAGTGTGTATGCGGGGAGCATTGTCGAGGCCACTTTATGTCAAGGATCTGGGTATATTCTTACCACATGTACGCCATATCCAAAAATTTCATTACTTCATACAGCATGTCCCACCCACTTTTTCTTACTATTGAATACACCATGAATTGTCAAACTAATAGAACAAGCTTATCTGCGAAAAGATCTAAACCTCCCAAGGACTTCCTAATTAATTTCACAAATATACGTGGTCTCAGTTCTAATCTCAACGATGTCCATTTCCACTTGCAGTCTGCCAAACCACATGTACTTTGTCTGACAGAATCTCAGTTATCGGTTGATTCAACTACTGCTCATCTCAGATGCCCAAATTATTCGCTGTATGATTCCTTTCGCCTCAAAGGTGGAACTTGTGCATATGTCCGTTCTGATATTCCCTGTCAGAGACTTGGCAATTTGGAATCTCCTGTCTTCGATCTTCTCTGGCTTAAAATCTCTCTACCTCATTGTGTCAAATTCATCTGTTGTCTCTACCGTTCTCCCAACTCCACTAATCACTTGGAGCTCTTCCTCTGACTTCCTCTCTTTGCAACTTGACTTTCTCCAGTCCAACTTTCCTAACAGTGAGGTAATTTTCCTTGGTGATTTTAATGTTCACAACTCCAGCTGGCTTCCGTTTTCTAGTCACACCGACCCAGCAGGTCGAGATGCTGAGGCTTTTGCAATTACTATTGACCTAGCACAGATTGTTCATTTACCTACAAGAATACCGGACAATCCGAATCATACAGCCAATACGCTTGATCTTTTTCTCACAAACAACCCTTTTAAGTACACGGTCGAAGTGAGAGGTCCTTTAGGCACTTCAGATCACAACTTGGTGATTGTCTCTTCTCCAATGGAACCTTTATCTCATGGCTATTCCCAACCTCGTGTTGTTTGGCATTACAAAAATGCAAAATGGGATGACCTGCGAGACTTCTTTTCTTCTTTTCCTTGGTCGGATTACTGTTTCAAAACTTCTGATGTCAACGTTTGCTCAGATCGTGTCAGTGAAATTATTCTTGCAGGAATGGAATCCTTTATCCCACACTCCACTTTAAAATCTCGTCCTTTATCTAAACCTTGGTTTCCGATAAATGTGCTAAGGCTGTTCAAGAGAAGAATGTTGCATATCGTAATTGGCTTGTTTCTAATTCTTCAGTTTCATTTTCTGCCTATACCAGAGCTCGCAACAATTGTAAAGCAGTTATTAATCAGTCCAAACTAGAGTTTGAACAGGCTAAGAGTAGAAAACTTGCTTCTTGCCCTAATGGTAGCCGAGCATTCTGGTCTCTTGCCAAAGCTATTGGCCGCAACTTTTGCCCATCTCTGCTTCCACCTCTGTCCAAACCAGATGGTTCTGTTGTCACTTCAGCCAAGGGTAAAGCTGACCTGCTAGCATCCCATTTTTCTTCCAGCTCATGTATTAATGAACTTGGTAAAACACCTCCCACCATTCCCAACACGGTCCATTCAATGCCTCCTGTGGTCTTCCGTCAAAAGGATATCAGAAGGGTTTTGATGAATCTTGATGCTAAGAAAGCTCCAGGTCCTGATGGTATTTCTCCACTTATTCTCAAAATCTGTGCTCCTGAACTTACTCCTATTCTTTGCCGCCTTTTTTCACTTTCTTATTCCAAAGGTGTTTTTCCTTCTGCTTGGAAATTTGCTCATATCCAGCCAGTTCCTAAAAAGGGTGACAAATCCCTCCCATCCAATTATCGCCCCATTGCAATTACTTCTACTCTTTTTAAAGTAAAGGAGAAATCAATTAACTGCCAACTCTTAAACTACCTAGAAACCTTCCGTCTGATCAACGATCACCAGTATGGATTCCGTCAGTGTCGATCCACTGGTGATATCCTGGCTTATGTTACCCATTTATGGACTACTTCAATGGAAAGGTTCGGTGAAACACAAGTAGTTTCTCTTGACATCTCAAAGGCTTTTGATCGTGTTTGGCATAAAGGTCTTCTAAACAAGCTTCCATCTTATGGTTTGCCAACTGTTTTTAGTAATTGGTTATCCAGTTTTCTCTCTGATCGCTCACTGAGGGTGATGGTAGATGGCTCTCTGTCTTCTAACTTCTCCACTAATGCCGGTGTCCCCCAAGGTTCAGTTCTTTCCCCCACCCTTTTCCTCTTGTATATCGATGACCTTCTTCCATTGACTGGAAATTCTATCCATAGTTTTCCCGATGATAGCACATTGCATTCAACTTTCCGTTTTGAGAAATCTTGTCCTGCTCAATCAGTTTCAACTTCTCGAAAATCTGCTACCAATTCCTTAAATGCCGATCTTCAGGTATTTCTCCAGTGGGGCAAAGACAACTTAGTTGATTTCAACCCTTCTAAAACTCAGTCTTGTCTTATATCTCGCAAAAAGGATTCTTCTGCTCCTATGCTTATCTTTAGTGACACTCCAATTTCTAGGCAAAAGGATATATCTCTTTTGGGGATTACCCTGACTTCTAATCTCTCTTGGCACAAGCACATTACAAATATTGCTTCCTCTGCATCTAAAAAACTTGGTTTTCTCTTTCGCTCTCGGCGTTACTTTTCTTCCAAACAGCTGCTCACTCTGTATAAATCGCAAATCCGCCCTGCCATGGAATATTGTTCCCACATTTGGGGTGGTGCCCCCAAAACCTCTCTCAGGCTTCTTGATTCCATTCAGAAGAGGGCAGTTAGGTTAATTAATGACTCATCTCTAACTGAGTCTCTCCACTCGCTTTCTCATAGACGCACTGTTTCTGCTGCATGCCTCTTTTACAGATACTTCCATGGGCACTGTTCTTCTGAATTGGCTTCTATAATTCCCGCTCTCTCTTTCAAAACAGTCCGAACACGTGCCGCCACCAGCCAACATCCATTTACTGTCCAACTTCAAACCCACAGAACCAACTTTTCATCTTCCTCATTTATTCATTCAACTGCCGCTTTCTGGAACAACCTTCCTTCACGTATTTCCTGAAAATTACAATCTACAGAAGTTCAAGTCCAATGTCAACAAATATCTTCTTTCGTCTTCTCAACCTCCAACCCAAGCACGGTACTAAGTACTATAGGTTCTAATACCTCTCGTGTTTGGGGTTCACATAAAAAAAAAAAAATTAAACATATTCTAATAGAATACCCTCAGTACGCAACTATCCGAAAATCCAGTTTCTATTCTCTGTCTAATTTGCAGGAACCTTTAACTTTATTACACATACTTGGCGAAATGCAAATTTTGAAGAACTATTTCAATACGTGAAACGCATAAAGTTATATAGCCATCTCTGAAAGACATAATATACAATTTTCGGTCATAAGGAATTCATGAACAGGCACAATGTGGCCCAGGAGGCCTTTGTACCAAAAATCCTCATTTACAACAACATCCAACAGCAAGAACATGTTATTAATGTTGAATATAAATTGAAATATCAGTTTAGAAGAGAATTGATTAAAAATCTAGGGACACTTTCTGGCGTTGACCTCTTAAAGTTTTATACATTTACAGCTCGAGTTTTCATTATTTGTTTACAAAGTGTAAATATCTTAATGGAATGTAAATATTGTTTTTATCTGTATATATTTTCATGTTTTAGATGTGTCAGAATATTTTAGTAGCGTTTGTAAATAATAGTTTTCAAATAATAAAGATTTTTAAATAAAAGTTTTCAAGAAAAAAGTCTTGCCGTGGCAGTAACCAATCCATAATGACTGATTACTAGATAGCGAATGGGGCTAAAGATTTTTTTATTAAGGAATTGTTTTTTCTCCCTGTTCTAACTTTTAGATGCGATTTTAACTTATTACGTTTGTTTGAAATCAAGGAAGGTTAACGTTACAAATGTGCAGGTTTTATTTTGGAATTTTTTATATTCTACGGTAACAGATGGAATTTAATTGAAATATTTTGTTTAATTAATTTCATTGCCAGCATTCTTTCCATTAAAATTATCACACAATTTAAATATTATGGGGGAGAAAAACCTAAGTATAAACCGGCAAAGTTGATTATCTGTCTCATTTCTTGGAGACAGCTAATCTGCGAAAAGCATAATTCCTCCATTTTAGACGAGCAGCTCTGACATTAAAGTATAAGTTTCCCATTGACAGGCGAATTCTTTGGATTGCGTACACGTAATGTCTGACATCTGCAACTGTGGATTATGATAACGTGTGTTGAGTATTAGTGTACGAATCTTCCTTAGATCCCCCCCCCCCTCAGATAACGATGACTGTGAAGGGTTCCGAGTAGATAGAGAAATAGGCGAGGGGAATCTTTTATTTATTTATTCTGTTTCGTGTAATCATCGCATTTCAACTTTGATATTTGAAGAATTTGAGAGTTGGAAACTTTTCCCGAGAGGACAGATTATTTTATTAATAGTTTGTGATGAAAAATAACTTTGCGTCTGAATGAATATAAGTTGAATGGGAAGAAATATTGTGAGATTCAGTCAGTATTTTAGTAAGGTCTGTTTAATTAATTCATTCTGTCGCTTGCGTCCCTCTTTCATTCTGGCCATCTTTAACAATTTTATTGGAAAGTTAATAATTAGTGTTCTTAATGTTTTCAAGCCGGAACAAACAATGGTACATAAACCAAAAAGTGCATATTATTATTATTATTATTATTAATAATTCAGTTCATTGCATTCATTCACCTACCATACAGCCTTCAGGCTAGAGGAGTGCAAACAGAATACTGTAGTCGCATACATTTAATAGGCTGTTTAATTGAACAGAATTAATACCTGTATATATTAATTTAATTTTATTATATGAAATTAACTTAATATATACTAGAGGGCTTTGCTCGCCAACTCCCGCGCACGCTTTTCTACATAAAATGTAGAGGTATGATGGAGTAAGTCAAATCTTTTCTACGTAAAAGACACACCGTCGAAACGCACTTATGTTCTTCCTCCCCCTTGTTATTCCTATCCTTCAGCTATCTCCCTCACTCGTGCTTTTTTTTTTCTTTTCTTCTCTTCTCCGTCAGGAAGCACAAACGACCCCTGATTGAGAGCAGCCAGAGTAATGTAGACAGCCTGGCTCACCTCCCAGTGGTGGTGGCTGGCAACGTGGAGTCCCACTAGGGGCCATGCGGCCAAGAAGCCAGCACAAACAACAGAACCTAACACTAAAATACACATGCAACACACAACACTTTTCTGTCTTTTACAGAGGTTCTGTATTCATCAGAAGAGTACTGATGGCGCAGATGTGGGAAACCACAGGTGGCGCCTTACCCAAACACTATGATCAATATCTAATCAGGAAATGACCTATGTAACTATTTACCTGTGCATTTGTAGTGACGTGATTGTCCCTCCCACTTGTACCACGGGACCTGCATCCCTCTTCTTCCATTGGCTACTTTATCCCCTACCACACAGCATTTTCGAAGTCGAATAAATATCACTATGTAATTAATTAGTTACCTGCGTTTACATAGGTCACTTAGGAAAAAGCCTTTTGCTTCGGTTCCATAATGTATGAGCAATATTGTTACATCCAAAAGAGCAGGACTAAAATATTTACTATACAAATATTTAAGATATTTACAAATATACAAACTATATCGGGTTCCTTCATCAGCTGATATTACAATGGAACATGAAATGATGCTGGGCGTGATTATGTATTGCAAAGTGGTGAAGCATGTGCACGAAGTAGGTGAACGTTATGGAGGCACTTGTCTTTCAATGGAAGACAACAATTTAATTATTTACCTGCGCATTTGTAGTGACATAATTGTCTCGGCCCTGGGTGCCAAGCGATTTCTGAGCTCTATATAGCGATCTAAAACGTTCTCCTTTAAAGGAAACGCTCTTCTGTTTTAGTTTCTCTTGAGTTCTTTCAAAAAGCACTGCAGACTTCATCTTACAAATAATAAGTTTAGTCAGGAAAGAAAAGGCAACTTTCTTTTATTTTTATTAGAGTTACTAACCCAACTAATCTAACAACCGCTTGGCCACTCGTGGCATTTCTCTTGCCTCCCCGTGGCGGGGCCGGTAACCTGAGTGGTAAAACCAACCCTCAAGGTCAAAAGGAGTATAAAATGGAAAAAGAAACCTTTCCTCCAATTGATCCATTGAGATCATCTTCGATACGGACCAATCTGATCGTGACCATTATCAAAAAAAAAAAAAAAAAAAATATCCATGTCAACAAGATCGCCCAGCCTTTCTCCTTATACATTCACTGTCAGACTATACTGTGAGCAAATTATCCCCATTTCTAATTCACAAATGCTTGGAAAATGCTGCAGGAACACCAAAGATGGTAAAACGTCTATAGTCTGGAGATCTTGCTGGTAGAAACAATAAAACAAAAATCATTCAAAAAGATTAATGAAACTGACCACCTTGGTGGTGGAATACCAGTGAAAATTATACCACATGCCACTCTGAATACCTCCAAAGGAGTTATAGCAGAGTGGAACCTCATTAACATCTCAGAGGAAGAAATTGTGCAAAAGTTGGCTGATCAAAGAGTCATACAAGCAAAGAGAATATTAATCAGGAAAGATGGGGAATTAACGCCTACATGGAACATAATACTGACTTTCAGTACCCCAAATTTACCAACAACAATTAAAGCAGGGTATCTAAATTGTAGTATACGTTCATATATACCGAATCCCATCAGGTGTTATAAGTGCCAGGAATATGGGCACTCCCAGGTAGCCTGCCGTGGCACTATGATATGCCCAAATTGTGGTTCAACAGAACACAACCAAGCTGACTGTACTGTAACCCCCTTCACCTGTCCCAATTGCAAAGGTAATCATCCGGCATATTCAAAAAATTACGAAATGTGGAAAGTGGGAAAAAAATATACAAAACAGAAAACAAAGTAACATACCAGAAAGCCAAAAAGCACATCATGCAGTTTATGCCGAAACGCACATATGCACAAGCATCTGAACAGAGTGTTTCTATTGCTACTCCGTGCTTAATGCTAAGCCGCATGCTGCCAAACAAAGTCTTCAAGAACAAGAAAGTAATATTCTAATTTCCGTTCCGCCCAATATACCTGCAACTACTAAAAAAGCAGACAAATCAGCACCAAGGGATCATATTCAGACCAAGAAACAACCCCCCCCTTACATATGGATGTTGACAACAAAATTGAAACAGGTGAAACTATATTTCATCTTCATGCAGAAGAAGAAATGGATGCAGAGCGACCGGTATTCCCAAAAAAACAGATAGACATAAAACTGAATGATACAAACAAAAACTGCTAAAAAAAAACAGATCAAAACACAACTCTAAAAACCGTGTAATGCAGCACATACTTCAATGGAATTGTAGGAGCATGCGTGCCAATACAGACGACTTATATGACGTCATTAATAGATATGATCCAATGATTGGTTTTCACGAAACCAATTTAACACCGCAAGTAACTCTCTCAGTCAAAAACTTCACAATGTATAGAAAAGACAGGAATACTGCACAATCCGCACATGGAGGAGTGGCGATCTTAGTTAACTCTAAAATTCCCTCTCGAATTATCTCTCTGCAGACCGACTTGGAAGCTGTTGCTGTGCATGTGGCTCTTGGAATAACGCGCTAACACTAGTTTCAATATACCTTCCGCCAAACAGTCCCGCCACACTAAAAGAACTAGAAGATCTTATAGTTTAAGTGAAAACACTCTTCGGTGACTTCAATGGACATCTCTCATTTTGGGGATCTTCCCGCATGGATCAAAGAGGACATCTGATTGAGACCTTACTGAACCAACAGCAGTTAACCTTATTAAATACTGGCCATCACACTTATATTCATCTTCCCACAGGATCCACCTCAGCAGTTGATCTGTCCATCTGCTCTCCCATACTGTTCCCCAGTATGGAGTGGTCAATCTTAGAAGATCCACACAACAGCGATCATCTTCCAGTTATATGCAAAATTCAAACAAAACATTCCCACTGTTCCCGACTACAGTAAAATGGAAATTCTCAAAAGCAAATTGGGCAAAATACTCAATCTGTGTGTCCTTTGATGATCAATTTATAAAAACACAATCTATAGCCAAAGTCACCGAGCACGTTACCACAAATATTCTGGCAGCTTCTGAAACAGTTCCTCACTCCTCTGCAGACCAACACAGATATGTAAAACACTGGTGGAATGAAGCTTGTAATAGTGCCAAAAGAGAGAAAAATAAAGCCTGGAATCAGTTTCGTAGGTTCCCCACAACAGCTAATCTCGCATTATATAAAAAAAAAAGAAGACAAGGGCAAGACAAATAAGAAGAAAAGCAAAAAAAAAGACTCTTGGATAAAATTTGCCATTACCATCACGAAGAACACCAGCAGTCGGATAATATGGAAAAAAAATCCAACAATTAAATAATAAATACATTCCATTTACTGCTCCAATCCTGATTAGAAATGGACGAGAACTGTCCTCCCCTAAAGAAATAGGCAATTTCCTTGGAGAAACTTTTAGTGAAATATCAGCAGCATTTACATATGACAATTCATTCCTGAAAATTGAAACCTCTTTCCTATAATCAGCCCTTCAACTTAACTGAACTCCAAGAAGCCCTAAACAGATCAGAAACGGTGCAGCAGGACCTGACGGAATCTATTACATAATGCTCAAACATCTCAATAACACATCTTTAAAATTATTACTAGTATTCAATAATCGGATTTTCCTTGAATGTGTTTATCCTTCCTCATGGCATCACGCAGTATTCTTCCTTTTCCTAAACCCTGGAAGAATCAATCAGTTCCGCAAAACTACCGACCAATTTCTCTCACCAGCTATCTCGGTAAAACACTCGAAAAAATGATACACAGCAGGATCCTTGAAAGTAAAATGCTGTTAAATTGCAACCAATACTGTTTCCGACAAAACAGATCCTGCTTGAATCTTATGATAAGAGCTGAAACAAATATTCGCAACGCTTATGTTAAAAATCCACTTCTAGTGTGGTCAGTCTAGACATCGAAAAATCTTTTGATACCACATGGAGGTATGGCATTCTTCGAGAGCTCTATTCTATGGGGTTGAGAGGACACTTACGACAAATCATTCAGAAATTTCTTAAGCATAGAACCTTTCAAGTTCGTCACCAGAATTTCTCTCACAATGTTTTATCCAGGAAGAAGGGGTGCCCCAAGGGTCCATACTTAGTGCTTACCCTCTTTGCAATTAGGCTAAAACCATGACGCAGAATATTCCCAGAACTATAGAGATATATATGTATGCTAACGATCTTGCCATATCATGCCATTCATCAAACATTAATTAATGCCATTGAGAGACAGCTACAACTTTCCATAAATAAGCTGGAAACATGGACTCAATAAAATGGTTACCGTCTATCAGAACAAAAGACGTTGCGATACATTTCTGCAAAAAATGCAAATTATATCCAGAACCTGAACTTAAATTAAGAAATCATCCGATCCCTCTCGCCAGCAGTATCCGGTTTTTAGGTTTAACACTAGATGTGAAACTAAATTTTTCCATGCATATAAATTATTTTAGAACCATCTGTTTGAAAAAAAAAATCAATAGACTTAGAACTATCTCTGCCATAGCATTGGGTGCAGATAGATACACGCTCCTGCACTTGTATCGTTTTCTCATCAGGTCGCGTCTAGACTATGGTGCAGTCGTTTATGACTCATCAAGGAAAAGTGTGCTTACAAGACTAAATATCATACAACACAGTGCTCTTCGCACTGCTCTTGGGGCCTTCCGAATTTCCCCTGTCCAAAGTCTATATAGAGGCAAACGAACCTCCACTCCACCTCAGGAGGAAAATGTTACTACTTACCTACGCAGCCAGGCCTTCCAGATCATCCCAATCAACCGCTACTTCAACCCTGGATGGATAAAATTTTATAACAATAAACCCACTGGTGTTCGACTACAAGAGTTTATTCACTGCTGGAACGTACATTTTGAAAACACGCTCAAAGAAACTAAAATACCTGATCCACCCTGGTCCACAAACCTGCCTTACTGTGACACATATTTCCAACAATAGGGGGAAAAAGTCCCTGGAAAACTGTAACATCGAACAACTGCACGAAGGGCATACTTATAGCAATGCGCAGTGCTGCATAGTATATACTGATAGCTCAAAATCAGACGGCGCTGTAGGTGCTGCAGCAGTTTTGCCCTCTTTCACAGTGTCTGTATCTTTTCCGACTGAATGCAACAGCTATACTGCAGAACTGTATGCAACCGGGTAGCTGTTGACAATAGCAATATCCATTTCAACACCAATACTTTAATATATACAGACTCCATGAGTGCGCCGCTGTCCGCAATAAGTAATAAATTCTCAACTCCACATCCCATAGTAAAAGAAGTCTGGTCTAAATCATTTACGGAATTTGAATCATACTGTAAGCTTCTGTTGGATTCCAGGTCATCGTAGGTAACGAAACAGCAGCCAAACAGTACCGCACCTCCATCTTACCGAGTATCCTATATAGATTTACTAACACATATCCGACATACCTGTAGAGACCAGCGGTTAAACATCTGGATGTCACATATAAACAATAAATTGTTTGAAATTAAACGTGAACCACAACTATGGAACTTCGGCTACTGGAGAAACAGCCATGAAGAGGTAATACTGGAAGACTACGCATAGGGCACACACACCTGACCCACTTGTTCCTGCTTATGGGCGATGACCCTCCTATATTCACGGATCGTTCATCACAACTCATAGTTCGGCATATTCTCTTAGACTGTCCAATTCATTCTCACATCAGAAATCATACTTTCCGCTCTCTGACGCAAATGCAAGAACCCTTATCATTAACCCACCTGTTGGAAAACAATGCTAATCTGGATGAGCTCTTTGCTTATCTCAAACAAACCAGACTATATGAATATTTCTAAAATCAAATAAAGCAAATTTCCAGCATCTATCCAAATACCAGAATAAGCACATTTTGGCCTAAGTTGCCCTGTGCCGATAAACATCTACACCAACCTCTTCTCCCATTGGCTCGAATAAATATCACTAGAAGGAAAAGTTATTTTTAATGTATAGAGAGATACAGATGTCTTTCAGATACTTGAATGGAGTAATCGAAAAAAAAAAAAAAAAATTCTAGAAATTATTCGGATTTTTTTAAACTTGATTTTGTTAAGTTACTCAGAGTTCATTTTACCCTCCACACAATGGCCGTCATTGCTCTTGTCGGTTGAAGATGGACTTCATAGCTGGTTTTCGTGGCCCGGTATCCTCTGAGTTTTAGATAAGAGTCAAGCAATAATCGATACACGTTCTCTTGGATTATTTCCTATCGGTTTTATTTCCTGTTAGTTTATGGGATCTGTTTCCAGCCCACTCAGATATTTTATAGCTTTTCCTAGGAACACGCCGTTGAATCATGCAAGATTCTCGAGCAGCATTCTTAAGATGAGCAGGAGATTCTGTGTGCGCCTGAGACGGGACCTAAAACCTGTGACAATGCTGTTTTTGTCCGATATATGGGTAAATTCCTGACAAAAACAGCACAATCAAATAGACCCTTGTGCATTTCTTATCGGGAAAGTCTTAGATAACCCAACTGACGTTGATGAATTAAATAGGTACTTTGTATTGGTCTTTACTGACGAAAGACCCTTCATGCTTAACAGAGGCTGTGCAAGTGAGTTTGAGGCATATCAAATTAGTGATTTCGAAATTAGTGATGCTTTCTTTGATAAAGTTTCGAGCATTAATAGAAGTAAGACTCCCGGAGTTGATGGCATATATACCCAGTAATTTCGAGGGAGACAGCCAGATAGTGTGTTGAATGAGTGCGGTTAATTGTGAGGACATCTTTGGACTCGGGAAAAATTACTTTGGATTAGAGTGCTCGCGTATCCCCAATGCATAAAGGCAGTTCTAAGAGAGAAATTGATAACTACAGACCGGTTATTCTCACTTCAGTGGTATTGAAAATATTATAGGCTATGATTATGAGTGCAATCCAGGGACATTTAGAAAGAAATGGCATTCTGAAGGACACACAACATGGTTTTCTTAAGGGAAAATTAAATTTAACTAACTTAAGTAAGCATTTTGACACAGTTGGGATTTTACAAAGCATTTGACTCAGTTCCTCATGAGAGGTTACAGTATAAAGTGGAACAAGTTGATATTACTGGTATGGACTGCGGTGTGGATGCAGGGCAGAAGATTGTGATCAATGGATATCCTTCAGGTTGCTGTACAATCTGAAGGATAACCTACACTAGGAGTTCCCTAAGGATCGGTTCTTAGACCACCGTTGTTTCTAATTTATATAAAATACATCGAAAAATGGATAAAGAGCGTGATGTCAAAAGTTTCATTTGACGTAAAGATTGGCAGAGTCGTTATTGACCAATGCCAAGCATCGCTCCTTCAGGATGACTTAAACAGGCTTCAAGAATTGTCAGAAAAGTGGCGGCTATTTTAATGCAGTAAAATTTTTCCAGGCCTTACACTTTGGAACAACAATCCCAAAATGAATTAGACACTTGGTGGTTTTTTTTCTTTCTTTTTTTTTTTTAGGAGCATTAGTAACTAAGGCCATATTGCTCCGGGATATGCGATGGTCATTCCCTGACCTTTCCGCATCCTCCGTATTTGGTGGTGACGGGCTTGAACCCCGGTCTAATTAAGTAGCGTGTGCTACGCACTGCTGCTCCTTCCCACCTGGCTACGGAGGCGCCACACTTGGTGGGGTTGAATTAAAAACTGTAGAGGAAGAGAGGGATCTGCGTGTTACGATACAGGCAGGCATTAAGTTTTCACAGGCATCCAGCAAAGCCCATGGTGTCCTATCGATTTGTCAAACATTATCCTGTAGGGATAGGGAGGTAATAATCCTACTGTATAAGGAAATTGTAAGGTCGCATTTCGAATACTGTGTACAAGTATGGAGATCTTATCTGAAAAAAGACATTGAGCTTTTTGAACGGGTCTGAAGATGGGCAGCTCGCATTATGAGATCGGAAAATGGGCGGCCGTACGAGAAAAAATTTCGATTATGTGAGCTACAGAGCTTGGCAACCGAGACCTTAGAGGAGAACCTGATTGAGATTTACAAGGCTCTGAGAGAGATTAGTAAAATGAATAAAGGGGGAATTTTCACCGTTATAAAGCATTCCACAACGAGGGGCCGTACATTAAATTTCCAGGGAAAAGAGGATTGGACTAGATTTAGCAGTTTTCTTTTAAGCAGCGAGTTGTTGACCACTGGAACAAGTTTCCTCCGCAGGTAGTTGAAGCCGACAATTTGAAGTACTTCTAAGGTCAACTGGATGAGAAAAGTGCATATATATATATTTTTTTGTCTCTTTTTTGATGGTAAATGGCTCCCCTCCTAGTCGGTTTAGCTATCTTAGGATTTAATTTGCGGTACCAAATATCTTTTTTTGAAGACATGCGGTGTTGAGGGCCAGGCCCCTGAAGCATATGGGACAGCGAGGGCGAACGTTTTCCTCCCTGTGTGCCCCAAATATGCATGAAATTTATCATGCACAGAGAACGCGGGTTCATCACGATATATTTTAATATTTAATGAAATGAATCGCACCCTGTTTTCTTTTTAATTTTGAAAATTTCTTTCTTTTTTAATTTATTTTTCACCATAATTCAAGCTGTTTTGAGCTTTTTCGTTTGCTTCTATTATTAAATAAAAACCTCATCATCAGCCATTTACAATCCACTGCAGGATGAAGGCCTCTCCAGCAACTTTCCAGTTCCTTCTGTTTTGAACACTGGCCATCCATTTACTACCCACAAACTCATGAATTTCATCTATCCATCTTCGCCTTTGTCTTCCAGGTTTTCTTCTACCTCCTATTGGGTTCCATTCTGTTATTTTCTTAGTCCATCTGTCAGAATGTCTTCGAGCTGTGTCCTGCCCAAGGCCATTTTAGTTCTTTAGTTTTGATAAGAATGTCCTTTACTTGAGTTTCCTGCCTAATACATGTGTTTCTCTTCTTATCTACAGTCTGATTCCCAATATAATTCGCTCCATTCTTCGCTGTGTAATTCTCAGCTTCTCTTCCATTCTTTTGGTGAGTGCCCAAGTTTCACTTCCATAAGTCATGGTGGGGAGTATACACTGGTTCATTATTTTTCGTTTCAGACAAATTGGGATATTCCTCCACAGTACGTGACTATATTTCCTGAATGCTATCAATCCAAAATTTATTCTTCTCTTGACTTCCAGCCATTCATCATTATTACAGCTAATAACTTGTCCCAGATAAGTATATGACTCCACCTTTTCAATTACTGCTCCTTCAATCATTATGTTCCTTTCTGTGGCATATTTGTTCATTACTTTTGTTTTAGCCATATTCATCTTTAATCCAAAATCCTTACTAACTGTGCATAACTGATTAAGATTTTCGTCTAATTCTTTGGGATCGTGGCTTATGACCACAATTTCATCTGCAAATCGTAAATGGTTTAGTTACTCTCCATTCACATTGACTCCTTTCTGCGACCAATCTAATCTTCTGAAAGTTTCCTCAAGGGCAACAGTAAACAATTTCGGAGATATTATCTCCTTGTCGAACTCCTTTCTCAATTTTAAATTTTCTACTTTCTTTGTCTAGTCTAATAAAGGGGGTAGTGTTTTCATATATTTTCTTCAAAATCATAATATATGGGGTATCTATGCCTTGTTTTTCCAGTGCCCGAAACATTGCCTTATGCAATGTTTCGGGCACTGTATGGACTCATATGCCTTTTCTGAATCTACAAATGCCAGGCATAGTGGTGTTTTATATTCATTTGCTTTCTCCATTAGCTGTGATATTACGTGAAGGTGAACCATAGTTGAGAATCCTGTCCTAAAGCCAACTTGCTCTTTCGGTTGATTCTCATCAAGTATTCTTTCTAATCTGTTAGTAATGACCCTTGTGAACAACTTGTAGTTGTGGGATAACAAGCTAATTGGTCTATAATTTCCAATTTCTGCTTTATCTTCTTTCTTATGCAACAAAACTATGAGTGTATTATTCCACTCCTTAGGCGTCACACCTTTTCTAATGCATTTTGTGAATAGTCTTGCCAGTTTTTGTGTCATGTCTCTTCCTCCCAATTTTAACAACTCTACAGTAACTTCATTTTCCCCTGGGGCTTTCCGATTCTTCATTTTCTTCAACGCATGTTCTAACTCATCAGGAAGAATATCGGGTACGTCGTATATGTTACTAATTTGCGATCCATCTTCCCCACTGCTGGCATCATTCCCTCATTCCTTGTATAATTTTCTATAGTAGTCTTCTGCTATTTGAATTATGCGATCTCTGCTATTTATAAATACACCATCGGTATTCTTCAGTTTCAGTATCATTTGTTTTTCTCTATTACTGCTCATGGTTGCTGATTTAAGTCCTTTGTTTTCCCTTAATGCTTGTTCTAACTTTATTGTGTGAAATCTTCTTATGTCCTCTTTGAGTCTCTTTCTAATGGCTTTGCATAACTCAGTACACTCAATTTTCTGCTTGTCAGTGTTTATCTTGCTCTTCATTTGTTGACTTCGATTCATCATGACAAGTGTTTCTTGACTATTTTTTTCTTCTTTAGCTTTCTTTTTACCTGTAGGTTTCTTGGGCTTTATCCCTTTCAGAAAGTTGTAATATTTCTCATCAATATCTTAGTCCTGAGCAGTCTGCAGAAGCTCAAACGTGTTCTTAAGTTCCAGTACATACTGGTTTTTCTCCTCTTCTGTTATCTCAAAGACCTTCATATTATTTACTCGAGTCAGTTTTTTCCTTTCTTTTCTTACATCTATATCAAGTGTGCATCTTACCATTCTGTGATCACGTCCAACATTTACCTTATCCAGGACAGTAAAATCATTCACAATATCTTCTGTTAGTGAGGATGAAGTCTATTTCATTAGATGTTAATCCATTTGGACTCTTCCATGTCCACTTTCTGTTCACCCTTTTCTTGAAAAAAAGTGTTCATTACTGACAATCCTCGAGATTCTGCAAATTCCACAAGTCTTTCACCTCTTTCATTTCTTTCACCAATCCCAAAATTTTCCTATAGTTCCTCTTTCTGTGCTGTTTTGTCTTTTTCCAACCTTAGCATTGAAGTCCCCCATAATGATAGTGTAGTGAGTTTTCTGCTCATCTAGAAGACTCAATTTCGGTGTACATTTCTTCAACCTCTTCATCATCATGACTCGATGTTGGTGCATAAATCATTATAACTTTTAGCTTTTACCTCTTAGAAATCCTGAGCATTAGTCTTGACACCCTCTGTGAAGTACTTTTGAATTCCAAAATGTTGTTTTTTATATCTTTATGGACCAGAAGACCAACTCCACCTTCGCTCCTTTCACTGTTTCCATTGGTGTACAACAGATTTTCACTTGATAAACTTATAAGTGATTCATTTCTTCTTGGTTCATCCAAACGGATGATATTCACATTTTCTAATTCCTTTTCCAGCTCTAATATCCTGTCTTCACCGATGAGCGATCTTACGTTGTAACAGGCCAAGTTCAGTTTCCGTGCATGGCAGCCTGGTCGTACCCAGAGATTCTTAGCAACCTCTGATTCCACTCTGATCCTCTCTCTGCCGTAAGAGGGGGAGTTAAAGCCGCTGGGGACTGAGGGCCATTTGTTTCGTCGTGCTGTCATGTGCTGGAGGGTTTGGTCTTTTCCTCTTCACGCTGACCAGGCGTTTTGAACGTTCGTTGCCAGCTAAGTGACGTAACAGGACTTACCAACGAGAAGGTGTGCATGAATGGATTTTAGGGAGGCAGGCCAACCGGACTTCTCCTAAATCTTTTGTAATAGAAAGATATTGGATCCATCAGTGTTTTAGACTGAGTGTCTGATAGCACACAGAATACCTGTTCCCCTCTAATAAAAACCTAGTGGACTCCAATAATTTGTTTTCGTAGCAAAACACTTGTTGTACGTGGTGGGCCATATGTCGGATTATTGAGAAATAACGTGAAAAATTGAAACCTTGAAGTCAAATGCATGGCTGTATTAGTTTATTAATATATTTGCGTAACATTATTTATAACATTAAAATGAATTGTTATAATTCATTTAATGTTATAAATTCATTTTATGGTGAGATATGGAAGAAACTGGTATAAACATTTTATCGGTTTCTTCCATATTTGACCTTGTTTTAATAAATGTCACAATTTTCAAGGCTGATGACAATTCATACACTGCTAATTAAGTCCCCTGTTTCTTTTATTTTGGGGATTTCTCTGTAATTTAAAGTCTTTCGCTTAGTACGTTTCATCTTCTCTTTCATTAAATTGTGGCCAAGAAAAATTATTTTTACTTAAGAAAGTGGAAAATGAATTACCAGAGGAACATCTGCATGAGACAAACAGTTTCAAGCGAAAACTTACGGCCGAAGGTGGGCGGAATATTCTTGCTTCTCCAGTAATTAATCATTAATCCCACCCGGTCGCTCTCTTTCCCATTCTCTGAGTATCCTTTACGTAATGGAATTCCGGTGTATAATTAAAGTAAACAGAAATAATGCTAGTTTGAATATCACATGAACAAGGGGATGCTTAATTCGGAGGAAATTGAATATATGAATCGAGATTCCTTCTGTGCCAACGAAACCCATTATTAATGCAACCATTGCATGCTCCCTTCATCTACAAGTGCTTTAAAAGACCGGATTTTTTAGGATAATAACTTAAAACGGTTTCTTATATAGTAAGCAGTACATGGCACACTTAATCACAAACTAGCAAAGGAGCCGGAATATTCACTTAACGTTAAATTGGTATACTAGATTTAAAATGGCATACTAGATTTAAAATTCACTATTCTTACCAAGTAAGATGCTTCATGGACAGCTTAAACTTCAACAAATGATGTTTTATTTTGTTAATAATCTGTGCTGATCGCAATTTATAATTAGCTCCTCTGCTAATTTTGAAAAATTTAGTAGAGGTTATAAATCATCAGGAAATCTCGAGAAATTAGGTGTTGATGCCACCTAATTTCCTGAGATTGCAGTGGCTAGGACCTAAAAAATAAAATGATGATTTAACGTTCGATTGCGAAGGGACAGCGCTTGAGGTATGAATGGGCGAAAATGTTTTTTGAAAAATTAAATTTTGGCATGTGGGGTATACGCTTTGTTGCAGAAAGAGAGGGGAGAGACTGAAGGCTGGGGGGAGAAAGATAGGAAGAGCTGGAGTCAATAGAGAAGGTGATCCCAGGCAGATGTCAGTGGGGCATGCCCATGCCCCACCAGAGGGAAAAGATGGGGCGGCGAGGGGGGGGGGGAAA
Source organism: Mastigoproctus giganteus (assembly GCF_048544385.1). Classification (NCBI taxonomy): domain Eukaryota; kingdom Metazoa; phylum Arthropoda; class Arachnida; order Uropygi; family Thelyphonidae; genus Mastigoproctus; species Mastigoproctus giganteus. Next base: position 49,755,853 of record NC_143575.1, read on the forward strand.
GGAGACAGCTGAGCCCAGCAAGGGAGCCGTCTGCAGATCGCCAGTAAGGCCCAGCAGCAGTTTGCCTGCTGTTTGTCAGATCATAGGTTGTGATGTCCCGGGCAGGTTCTGACACTAAAGTTTGTCTATCCGTGCGATTGCCATTTCCAGGATGATGGCCTCCATGGTTGCCTGGTCAACTAAAGCGCCAGCGGGATCCGGTTTCCGCTGTTTATCTGGAGGGAATGTTGTCACGCACGGTTTCTGCAGGTTAGCGCCTCAGCGATTTCTACCAAGCAACACCGTTTTGAGTGAGCATCCGAGTCCATATGGAGAATGTCTCTGATTTATGGTTGATGGTTTATCCAGTCCAGGGGGATGTATCCTCGGGTGGGTTCTTCCTCAGTGTTTTGAGAAATGAGATGGGGTTTCTTCCAGGTAGTTGTACACTTCTTGCCGGACGTTCATGTAGGCAAGAGAGTTCTTTGGGCTGGTGAGTCGAGGGGGGGGGGGGGTTGCGCTGTTTGTGTTTGTGGCTCAGGGAACGTTCTCCTTCTGCAGAAGAGGAACTGCGTGTATTTAATCATCGCCTTTTAGCTGTACTCCTCCTGTAATACACGGTATTCCTGGTTTTGTAACACGTATTGTGTTTCTGTGATTACGCAGCAGCGTAGGTCAGTAGTTTTCAACCGGGGTGCCGCCGCACCCCGGTGTTACAGAGCAGTACGGGGCTGTAATTGTGACGGATCTGTTTGAGAGGTAGGTGCTGATGCACTTGTCAAGGTTGGTTGGTAGGTTAGCCTCCCGGAGTCTGCCGAGGACGCTTGGCCACCACAGGGTCTCAAACGCCCCGGCAAAATCCACTGCAATGACAAGGAAATATTTTCTATTTGTTGTTGTGGTAGCTATGACAATGTTCTCTAGGGCATCTACAGTTAAGCACCCCTTTCGGAAGCCGAACTGGTTCGGAGATTGTAGTCTAGAGTTTGTAGTGTTGCCCGATGCTATTTCACAGGTGTTCTAAGAGTTTGCTTAGCACTGTTAAGAGTGCTATGTGTCGGTAAGACCCCGGAAGATCCTGTGGCTTGGCTGGAATATTTTAGTACAAGTCGGAGCGCCGCCACCCGCCAAGCGAGGAGAAGTATCCTTCTTTTAAGCATTTATTGTATAGGCTCAGCAATTGGTCCAGGATGGTTTCAACTGTCTTTTTAATGATTTCACTAGGAGGTACGCGCCTGGGGATTTCCTGTTCCGCAATTTAGCGGCTGCGTTATCCAGTTCATTTCTTGTAAACGGTTCCTCTTCCTGTGTTGTAGTGTAGGTATAGTTTTGGTGGCAGAGCAGCAGTTGTTCTGGAGTGGATGGGTCTAGGTGTCCTGGGAAGATGGCATCCAAGGTATTATTTGTGGATTCTTGCCATGTCTTTGTATATTCTCCTTGTGGTTTTTGGAAATTTTTTCTTGGGGTGTTTGCCTCCCATCTTAGTTCTTGGAGCTCAGGGGACAGCTCCCGGAGACGGTTTTTCTTTTTGATGGCTTTATTGGCCGCTTCTGTGATTAGTTTTGTTATTTCCATTTGATATTGGTCCAAGTTTAATCTTTCTGTCTCCATCGCGAAGGCAGTCGTCCACAATGTTTCTTGGAAAAGGGGCCAGTCTGCCTTTCCAATAGCATATCTGTTCTGTGTTTTCTTGGGTATTATTGTTCTAGTTATTGTGCAATTAAGCTGGAACATGATTGTTCTGTGGTCTGAAGGTATCTAGTTTTCGGTGACAGTCCAGTTTGTAGTATGGGCTGCAACGGATCTGATGGCTAGGCTGATATCTATTGTGGCTTCCCACATTGTGCTGGAGAAGGTCGGTAGGTTGTTAGGTAGGTTTAGCATTGAACAGCAACTGTTTACGAGGAACTCTTCGAGGCGTTGTCCATTGTGTATACCACGTCGCTCTGGTGTTTCACTGTACCAAGCTAGCGAGCGGCAGTTAACATCTACACCTATGATTATTCTTGCATTTAGGAGGTCGGTGTTGTGTATGCTCTGCAGGTAGGTTATGGCTGGTTGGATGTCCTCCCCTGGCCTGCTGTAGAGTGAGATCGCGTAGAATTCCCCTAGGGCTGTGACTATGTGGACGAACACGGCCCAGGGGAGGCAGTTGTTTGTCAGCTTGGTTACGGTGTTGTTGGGGTTTCTGATTAAAATTGCTTCCCGGGGATGGGGGGGGGGTTCTCCATCTGTTTGAACAACTTTGTAGTTCAGTGGATATCCCCTGACCGCCTTACAGTGGCTATAGAGCTCCTATATGAGCAAAATATCAACATTTACCTCGTCAGCTTTCTTTGTTAGCTGTGCGGTGACTACCTTTGAACTTTCAGTTGTGCGAATTGTACCCTATTGTTGTTATATTGCTTATGGCGTACTTCCATAATCTTCTCTTAGTTGATATGTTCTCTTTGCCTTGTTGTAGACAGGGCACTTGTTATCCCTGATCGAATGGTGCGCCTGTAGTTGTTGTGACTTGCAGTTCGCACATGTCGGGGGTTCCTCTTTTTTGCGACAGTCCTTATACTCATGACCTTTTTCGGCGCATTGGCCACATGTGGGTACGGTTTGGACGCAGGTATGCGTTGTGTGTTCGAATCGGCCACATCTAAAGCATTTGGGGACAGTCACGTGCTCGTTGTAACGCTGACTGCCCATAGAGTATTGTGAATACTCTATTTTGCTGAGTTTATGGTTCTCCATGCGGCCAGAGAGAGCTCCACCACCCAGTTTGTGGCATTGCCAGATCTGGACTTCGTCTGGTACCTTGGGGTTATTAGCACCGCTGGGGTCAGTTTCTGGGTGGTCCTGTTGCAGGTTTCTTGCGTAGAGGTCTTCATATAGTGTTTCTGGTGTCAGTTCTTCATCTATGTTGTAAATAATTATGCTGGGTCATCTCTTTTTTTTGGGGGCGCAGCTTTCAGTCCAAGGGTCGGTATCTTTAGGTTCGCAGTTATCCTTTGGGCATCTTTTTAGTTAAGGTTTCTGTTATGATGCCTGTGTTTCTTATTCTCCGAACGGATTTGATTCTTGTAGTCTTGAAGTCGTCTGCCAGTTTTGATATTACTGTGTTTTTCACAGCCACGCTTGTGGCATGTTATTGTTTGGTTTTTAGGAGCATTAGCAACTAAGGCCATATTGCTCTGGGGATATGCGGTGGTCATTCCCTAAGCTTTCCGCATCCTCCGTATTTGGTGGTCACGGGCTTGAACCCCGGTCTAATCAAGAATCGTGTGCTACGCACTGCTGCTCCCGCCCACCTGGCTACGGAAGCGCCGGCGTGTTCTTCTGTAGATTATCGGAGGATGACCAAGTGTGGAGTAGGCAGGAGTGTTTTTCGTTTGATTACAGTTTGGGTTGACATCACTGGTGGTTCCTATGTGTTGGTCCTCAGCGCTTGTGCATATGTGGGGCACGCTGTGGTAATTAATTTGCCCCACACTCCATGTATGTGTGGAGATGCGTGGTAGCTTGTTCGCATTCAAGATGCGTGTCCAGGAGGATTGTTTCCATTTTATGGAAAATGGTAACGATTTGGGCTTTGAGGCAAGTTGATACCCTATTCGGGTTTTCCCTTGAATAAATTTTCAAAGGCTGTCTTGAGGTATAGGGACTTCTGGTAAACTGTATCCTCTGGCAGATTAGGGTCCAGGGGTGGGTCCTGTGGTTTGTCCTCTCCTTGTTTCTTTTGCAGGTTTGTGGTGTCCATTTGTTCTTTTGCCTCTGTCTGTGATCGCGTTTCTCGGTCCGATTTAGGAACAGTCCTTCTGATGTTCTTCTTTTTGGTCTGGAGGGGGCGCGGTCTGGTGTCCTCCAGGTCGTCTATTTGGTCAGTGATTATCTGTATGTCCTCATTATGATTGGGTTGCGAAGAGTTCTTGATTTTGTCTAGTTTCCTCTCCATGCCGGCTGCAGTTCGGATTACCGAGGCTGTTGAGATGAGCGGGGAACAGGTAGTAAAGTTATTTGGTTTAGGAAAAATGCTAGCGAATGATGCCTGCCACAAGTTCGTAGGTGAATTAGAAGGCTTCTGATGAGCCGTTGAAGTTTTGGGCTATCCCACTCTATCACTTGGGGGAGGGAGGAACAGCCAAGTAATAAATAATAAATAAATTTTCTGTTTATGCTCCGGGACGACCAAATGGTCAGAGGACTTAAGTATAGAGATGCCCCAAAAATAACGGGGTTACTTTCTTAGGGGGTTTTTGATGGCGACGAAAAACATTGGTAACATCAAAAATGCTCCTCACCATGGACAGTTTATGGTAAAAGGGTGGGGAAGTCAAATGTCATTATTTTAGTTGAAATTACACTCAGTTCAGGCCGAAGAGCACGATCACTGCCCAAAGTTATATCCACTGTAGCACCTCTCCAGTCAAGTGCTGGGTAGGAACGTGGCAACCACGTTATATCGGTCGCCGCTGTACAAATTCTCACTGTCAGCCACATGGTGACCATGCGGTCTAACAACAAAGAATACAGATGAAAACGCTTCTAATAAGCTAAATACCGAAAGAATAAGCAAGATTATCTCACCAGGCGACTCCTACCAAGTTTATCTTCGGATGGGAACACTTTTTAAGACTCACACTGAAAGAAAAACACATATTTAAATCAAATTTTTACAGAGCGTTAGCAGCACGTCTGTACTTAACGGCGGCCATATTGGCGATCTCCCTCTAATGACCGTATAGTGTCATCGCCGCTCGTTATCCATTTATCAAATGTCTTAGATTCGATTCATGTCGTGGACTTACCGGTAAGTCTCTTTTTTTTTTTTCCTCGCCTCATGCAAGGATCAGCCAGAATTTAGATGACAGAGACTATATGTCTTAGAAAATTTTACGGTCCGTTACCTTATACACACGTATTTCAATTTATCCTTTTATATTGTTGATATATATTTCCTTCTTTTATCGTAATTATCTGTTTAGAGTTACCAAATATATATTTTTATGTGTTTTCTTTATTTTGACTTGGCACATTATGACTTGACACCTTAGTTGCCAATGAGCCATTAAATTCCAAATAGCCAACCAACCAACCAACCAACCTACCTCATGCATACATACAAATAGACATTATAATATACGCAATTTATTGTAGACTGCTGCACGATTTGGATTGCTGACTATTCTTCTTTTGTGTTGTTCCATAGATTAGCGGTCTCCCCACTGTGTAGCTTACGAAGCTATTCAGAATGACTCATTTCAAGCATTTTCTTTGAGTTTAGGGACGCATTTAAAATTGGACGGATAAATGTGTTATAACTTTCAGTAAAAAGGAATGGAGGTTTAAATTCAGAAAAGTAGAATATTAGGATTCTACTATTCAGAATATTAGGCAACATTTCTGAGAGATAGAAATTAAAAATTTTTAAATGTTCAGCTATTTTTGTAACTTCCCGCTCATCTTCCTATTTTCTTTGCTCTCAAAAATATTTTAAAAAATCTCCCAAAAAAATATCTTGCAGTGATTTCCAATCCAAATATGCATATAGTCCGATTCCATGGTCGAAATTTGCAAATAAGGAAAATACCCAAGAACTCTTGTGGACAATGTCCACGGCGACGTTTAATATTTTCGAAACCCCTTTACGGGAATGTCAATGACAGTGGTTAGTGCTATTATCGCACTGCAGATGTAACCTCATTTTGTGTAACAAATGCTTTCCTGCGAGATGCTTCAGGTGAAAATACAGAAATCTGAAGTGCTTGATTAAAACTTTTTGGGTGATGCTATAATGTGATCCAACCAGTCTACTCTCATTTGCGCAGTGTGAACATGTTTTATCATATCTAAGGCGATGACGTCATAATTTGAGAAATATGGTATTGCTAAATGCTTGGAATGCGTTGAAGCATATAAACGTACTGTTAATAATGCTTCAAAATCGATCAAGAGAATTTTTGTTCCTGCTTAAAAAAATCATGTATAATACTTTTCCTGCAGACGGTATTTGCTTTCATTGTTTTTTACTGTGAAACCAGAGTCCTTCCATATCACGGATGTTTGCTTTGATTCCATAGAGAATGTGTATCCAGGTCTCATCTCCTATAACAGTTCGGTCCAGAATGGATGTTTCCTGGCACTACATTTTTTTTTTTTTTTTTTTTTTTTTTTTTTGTATATATCAGTGTGATTGGCCATTTCAAATATATATTGAAAGGAAGTTGAACATTCTATAAATGACCAAAGTTTTCTGTTACTACATCTAGATTTTAAATTAAGACATTGGAGATCTTGCTGTCTGGTTTTCTCTTTCAGAAAATGTTGTCTTCCATGAATTTCGTTTTCCAGGCTGTGAAAGAAAATATTTGACCCATTAATTCATCAAGTTAAATGAGTTAATAAAATAATTTATCAGCTAAATTAGTGATCATATTTTAAAGAAAAAAATAGTCATTAGTGCCATCTTATCAAGGATTCAAATATTTCTCAATAGAAATTGGCCCATCTTCCAAGGAATTTTGCAAAATTGCGCTATAAAAAATATCGCTTTACGTCTCGGCCTTTGCTATTTAATGAATTTTTTTTTTACCAAAAAAGTAATTTTTATTAATAAAAGATAGCTAAATATTGGTTCTTTGATGACGTTCCCGATGTTGAATATCAGCAATTTCCATTTCTGTCACGAACATCTTTAATCTGAACTTTTAAGTGCATTACGATTTTCATTTTCCACTTCATTACACAGAAGTAAATACATGAAACTTTCATTTAACGAAGCGGAAAGAGATTAAAAGGGAAATATCTGTTTCAGATAGATAATGTAGTGTAATCTTCCAGCAGAAGGGAGATCCCCATTCTCATCGTATTTAATTAATCCTCCAGTTTATCGAAAGGAATGTTAAAGAAGTATTGAAGTTCTACTTCTGATTAAAATTCTTATCGAAATAAAACTTCTGTTGCCATCTGAACTATTATTTAAATCTTTGGAGGACCGAAACTTAATTACGAAATGAGAAACGACCGCAGCGCCATACCAGATAAAATAATGAACGAAAACAAAATTATTGTTTTCGTTCTTTGCCGTAAAACTTTCAGAAAATATGCCAACATGTAAATTTAGGACTCATAAATTTATTAGAAAATTTTATTTGATGGTAATAACAGTTTATCACGTTCATTGTATAAATAAAGATGTACAGCTGTGAGAGTTAGAGGTGAAAAATGAAATAGTGGCTCTTTATACAAGGGAATGGTTAAGAAATCAAGTGAAACGAGGTTTGTGTACTATTCTTTTCCCCCATTCATTTTATTGCGTTTATATGACAGCAAAACTTATTTTTCGAAACTTACCTTGGATTAATCGAAAAATTAACTTTGCTATGAATAAGAATGTCATATATCCTCGAAACTTGAAGTCAGTGTCATGAATTTTTCGTATATAACAGTTGTATAACTTTCCAAAATTAATGACACATCATAACTTTATATAAATAAAGCGATGATGAGTTTTTATATGATTACTCAGCTCTTCCACACCAAACATTCTAATTTCTATCAGTACAGTATATCAAAATTAGTCATATATCAATTACTTATTATTTGAGAAAATTTCTTCAGTGAGTATTCGGTTCACCAATATTTAGTTAAAATGAAATGTTAACTAAACTTTAAGCATTTACTTTTTGTTATGCAAGGGCTAGTGACAGGTATGCAATAAAGTTCTTTATATAGCAATAATAGCGATTTACTTTGAATCTTTAACTTTATTTGCTTTATCTGTGCAAAACATATTTGGATTGTATGACATAACATGAGTTTCTCAATTAGAAATATAGTCTTAATACCACTGAAATATCATTTTTAAATAATCTTGATACAAAAAAGCAGAATTCTAGGGTCCTTTATTATCTGAAACGGGTAATTTCTGTTGTACATTTACATCAGCACATTGCAACTTTTCAGTTTTAATCACTCTGCTGTATGTCGTCCGTTAACGTTATCCAACAAGGCATAGTCATGATACAGAAATATGTAATGCATCTTCCCAAATCCCCTGGACGAGTAGAACATTTCGCAGCAATGGCCAGATAAATGAACAGCATTAGTGTATGAGAGTTCTTGATGCGTAAAGAAGCGACGCAGTTGCCAGTAGAAGGGCTACCGTTAAATGTAATGATATCTCTCTGGATGCGGTTCAGGTGGTAGCTATGGCATTTTATGAGGAAATTTTATCGACCTACTTCGAAGCAAATGCTCCCTTGGATACTTCACCCACCTTGTTCTCTAACGCTAGCTTTTCGTAACTAAACAAGCAATGATACCCTAGACATAAAGCAGTATCTGATACCGGATGCTCATGTTAGAGGGCTGAAAGTTGCTATTAGGAATCCCACAAACTTCTGTCGAATTACGCAAAAAATTACGTATAAGAGGAACATCTTAGTGAAAGAATAATGTCATTTATTATGGAGTTTTCAAAAAAAAGTACTTTGAGAATTTTAAAAGACGTATAATACATTTAAAGATCTGTTAAATCGCAATACTCATTTAAAAATCTTTACTGGGATGTTGAAATGCTTGGGAGAAAGCAAAACAAGTTAATAGGTTTTTTTCTTGAGCTAGCCTAGAAACAGATCCGGCATACAATTATATGTTGTAATTTAAAAATATGAAGCCAATTTCAGCTTTTTTTTTTACTTTGTTGCAGATAGTAGTCAGATTAATTCATTGTAAAAACGAGTGAACAAAACCATTTGTGAGAATTGGAAGATTGGTGTGGGTTGTTAAAATTGGTGCGAGTTGTTTAATTCTAAATTTAAAAGTGAAAAATGTTTTAATGTCGTGTCTACAGATACTTTCGATAGAGAAAAGTGAACAACAGATTCTGGGGAAAGAATACTAACAGAAGGGTACATATATTGGATGAGCTGTGAAAATAAAACCAGAACGTTACCTGTTTTGACTCTGAATGAAGTTGCCATTTTTAAATCTTGGATTATTTAATGTATGTTAATATTTGTGTTATCGTCGTGAGGCGTTCCTGTTATTTAGCACGAAATATTTCTACCATATGAAAACCTAAGGGACGAGTAATCATTTCTAATGTAATGTTTAGGCAGTTTATCAGATAATAGAGAAATTCCAGATCACATCTTATTAGCATGCTTATATTAAACATCCGTAATGAGCTAGGTATGCATTATTAATTAATTCTTCATATCTAATAAGTTATGCACTATCTACGTAACTAAATAAGGATCGAAAATGTGACTGTAAAATAATAAAATTACAACATCTTTGTAATTCATTAAACGTGAATGAGTTAACCCAGGGTTTCCTTGTATTACACGCATCATACCTTTGAAAATGCGGTTTGGCATCCATCAAAACAGATAAACTGACCAGAGAATAAATTAAATTTGCAGACACAATATATAGCCTCAGCCGCCTGAGCGCTAATTGTAAACACCCGAAAAATGCCGCCGCTTTCCTAAATAATTGCTCATGCTCCCTAGTTTTAGTTTAGGTGAAAAATCTGATAAAAAGCATCTTTTCCACTGGAGTGACGGTGAAAGCGAACTGTTAGACTGCAACAAAAGAACAAAAGAAATAAAATAAAAAAAGAAACCCTCAGTTTTATTATTTGTACTTTTTTATTAAAACATTTTAAGTAAAACAAAAATACTTACAAAATTCTAAACACAATAAACTAGTTGTTCATATTAATCAAAAATGTGTCCTTTAAAACTACACTAGTAAAACAAGAGAGTGCGTTTTATTTCATTTAGTTTTAAATAACACAATAACATGAGTAAAATGTGTGTGACAAATATTTAAAACAACAGAAAATTTAAAAAAAAAACAAAAAAAAAAAAAAACACAGTTCCTGTTTACGTATAATGTTTATAATTTGAAACAACTAATTTTATATACATACTACGAGTATATACATAGGTCCGAGCAGAGGTCTTCTGTGGATTCCAGACCCTATTTTAACTGCTTAGACAAAAATTTTATCTGATATTCCGAAAGAACAGCATCGCCATATAGAGCTTTCATATGTTCATGAATAAGTTTCGGCCCAATCCCTTCTTTTGTCAAAAATTTAATGAGGGACCTAATGCCCCAGAAAATTTCGTGATATCCACATTTCCTTTTGGGTTAGCTACTTTAAATCTCTTCTGCTCTTCTGTACTTCGCTGTATTGAGCTGGAGCTACAGAAATAAGATACAGATATTTATGAGAGTATGATTAAAGTAGTTTTTTTTTTTAATATGTCAAGCATATTTATAGTCAAATTTGGTAACGATGTTCGCGTCTCTTGCCAAACAAAGATGCTTAAATATAACTAAATTGTCTGAAGCTACGGAATTATCAAATACATCGTTATTCTTATCTTAACAAAAAATGATTAAAAGGCGATTAAATAATAATAATAATTATTATTATTATTATTAGCCATATGGTACAAGGAAGCCTGAGGCTTATGCTGCACCAGCCAAAAAAAAAAAAATTCCCCGAGTTACCCTGAGAGAGAGAGAGAGAGAGAGAGAGAGAGAGAGAGAGAGAGAGAGAGAGAGAGAGAAAGTAGAAAGGAATCACCAAGAAAGAGAAGAATGATGACATCCAGCTCAGGACCCTGGGTTTGCCAAGCCCATACTCACCAGATGTGAGCCCCAATTGACAAATACCATTATTAATAAAAGTTAAGAAATAGAAAAATATCTGACGCGAAATTTTATTGTATATTCATTGGCGCACATTAAAAGTACAATTTTTTTTTTTTTTTTTTTTTTTTTTTTTTTTTTTGTATAACTTGGTTGCCTTCGTTCCAACGTAAAGGGGAAAAAATGGACAGCCAAAACTAGAGGTGAATAACGTGGTTTATTCTTTTGTTTCCTCGCATGACGATAATTACATGAAACTTTCGAAGGGGGCTACTTAACCCCATTATTAATCCCACCTCTGTTTTGTAGTAATCCTCCTTGCCACATTCGTAGTTTCACTCATTAGTGAGGTTATCAAAGGGGATTTCAATTGTGTGCGTGTGCTCGCGCGCATTGGGATTCCTTCACTCATGAAGAAATTAATTAAACTCTTAAAATGGTTGCTATGCAACTGTTTAATGGGGTAAACCCTAATTAGCTGTGTTACTTTCCACCATTCTCTATCCCTGAGAACTAATTATCGTTGTAGTTCCAGGAGTTGATTTTTAAAGCTATACAAAAGGGCTAATAATCGCCTTGGTTCATTAGTGGTGGAAAATACGCACGTTTCAGAAATATAGGTAATTAGAAACTCCTCCCAGGTGTTTGCTGGTTGGGAAAATTTGCAGGGAATTCTCAGTTGTTTACAATAGTAGTTGCCCTTTTTGTCCTAGTCAGGAAAATTGATTTCCCAAACCATATGTGAAAAAAAAAAAGTATTCGTGTTCTTATTTTGATTAATTATAGCATTACTTACAAAATGCCCTATTATGATAACGTTGTTACACCTAGGCTTGGTTTTGCATTTCTCTTTGTATGATTCAAAGGTTGATTAAAGAAAAATATCAAATCAGTATTAAGTTGGCTATAAGTTGTCATTGACCATGAAAAACAAAATAAAAATTTCTCCTCAGTGGAATAGCCAAATCTACCTATCTGTTGATCATCTGGTTTAATAAATGTTTTCTTCTTATAATTGGATTTTAATAAAACGAACGCAGAGTGGAAAATCAAGTACGCATCACTTTATATGCAGAATTTCGGCTGAGGATCACTACGGACAGATGACCAAGTCTATCTTGCTAAGAAGAATTTAAGAAACATTGGGAATAAGACCATATCATGAATAAGTGTGTGTGTGTGTGTGTGTGTGTGTGTGTGTGTGTGTGTGTGTGTGTGTGTGTGTGTGTGTGTGTGTGTGTGTTCTTTCAATAAAGATTTTTTCAGAGCGCAGGAAGATAGCAGAATGACTGCAATGCCTTCTGCCATTACTCACTCCTTGGAGTTCTTTCATTTTTCAAGTGGTGTCAAAAGGTAGAATACTCCTGCAAGTCTCGATATACGGGACTCGTGATTGTTCTTTCTGTGAAGAACGGGCCGTACACCTTTCTTTTTGACCTGCAGCCTAAAACACATTAAATTGGGGATTGTCCTGACGTGTTCCACAAGCATGTTGAATTTTTCGCTTCCCCACACTTTCATGTTGTGTTTTCATTTTTCAACCTCTGCCATCTTAGTAAACATGTCCACATAATGCCTTTCGTCCAATCTTGTCAGCCGTAATAGCAATTATGAGCTTCAACTTTTATTCTTTTAGATACAGCCGCTTGGACAGTATTCTCCTTTACTGTTTCTTTGCAGCAGACCAAATTCGCTGCCCGCCGATACGTTGATTTTTGTGGAATATAGATGAAACTCCTCGTCACTTACGGTAGGCCTGATGATCTTACCGTGACGCAAAGAACATCCGATAGCGACAGATGTCTTATGCCAGAAGTAGACCGGATGTCTACTAAATGGAGTTTTATTGAACCTTTTACGAAATTTTCGCGTAAGTTGAGTTGTATACTTGTTTCTACCATCCAAAAAATGCATTGTGCTCTTTCCGCGCAGCACAATGCCTCCATTTCTGCTTACCCTACTTCAGTGTCACAGGTGGCTACTTCAATAATCAATAACAGATGAGCATGAAAACTGACTTCAGTTTTATTTTGACCACTGTCAGCACACGTTGACGGTAACTGAACACATGTTACACACTTTTGAAGTTGTAACATCGAAGATCGAACTTCTTGTTAATAACATTTTATTCGTTAGTTTTACAGAATTGCATGACATCGCTAATAAAAGGGTCAATGAAATCTGCCCGTATCAACATCAAAAGTGGTTACTTGTAAACAAGGCCGAAAGCTGTAATCAGAGGCATTCATCTTTCCTCATCAGTTCAGAACAATAAATAGTGTGCCACATTTCCGCTCCGTGTCTCTTCTTGTTTGTTCTGACCTATTTCGTTCAGTGAGCTGTAAAACTCCGACTGACAACAAGAAAGCGATTACTTGCATCTCTCTCTTTCTAGTTGCAATTAAGTGACAAAGAAATCTCGATCAAACAGAAACATTATTTGTCACGCCAGTCAGAAGCAATCTCTAACTGTGAAGGGTATGCTTATTTGGAAGTCCAATCTACAATACACGGAAAGGCATTTACCTCGCAGTCCACGATTTCAACTTAAAAAATCTACATTCGTTTGATTTTGGCATGGGAAATTCCCACGGTATCCATTTCATTCCTCTCCTGCACTTGAGGAGTCTTTCTTTAAGTTAGGTTCCGATTTTACGGGCAGAGGCTTTTGCTAAGGAAAAAAAAAAAAAAAACCGTTAATAAAAACCTCAGTACGTAAAGAGAACAGGAATGGCCATGGAAAGCTTCGCATCTACTACGTTGGCTCGCTTGCACGTCTTCTATTGATTACTCGGGCAGCGGGTCGTGAAATGTTTCTTATTTGTGTTCTCTCTCTTATGTTTGTTAGACAGAGTGAACGTTTTGTTCATTGGAAAAATATAAACGTGAAAAATGACGCGTAGAAAGCAAGAAAGATACATTTAAGAAGTTGTCTGAATGAATATTGTTTATCAAGATACTTGGAAGGTACTGTACCTTCCAAGTATATTGATAAACAATTACAATATATTTGTAATTGTTTATGAAGTCTGCGCTCTTCCCTTCCATTCTGCCATTATACATAAACGAATCCCTATATTCCAGTTCGTTGGTGTTGCAGAGTTTTAAGGACATCGGCAACTTTAGCCATATTGCGCCGTATATAATATGTCTGTAAATTATGTGTTCTGTGTCTATTTACTGTTTGCTGGAAGAAAAATCCGAGTTTCTGGGAGAAAAACCATGCTACCCTCGCGTGAGACAGACTACCTCAGTCACGCTGGAAAAAAGGTCCGTCAAAATTCCTAGCGGCATTGACGGGATTCGAACTCAAGTCTTTCCACTCGGTGCTATATCCCGGTGACAGATGTAGTGATTTTAAGTTATAGATTTACCGCAACACTAAAATTTTAATAAACAGCAAATTTTAATAGTAAAATACTGAAAATACTCGATTATTATTTTATATGAAATTTTTAAGAAATATAACTACATTAAAAGTATTCACTAATATTGCTCAGATTTGGTGCGAAAAAATATGAGAGTGCATGTAATGTAGCTTTAACTTTCATTCTGCAACCCATTTTTAGTTATCTTGTCAACTATTTCTTTGTAATTTTCACTATTAATGTTACCAAGGAAGTCATTCAACTACGTGGCGAAACGACTTCAAGGCATTTCGTTCAGCATCACTGCTACCGTGAAGATCCAATTCTTTAACAAATGGATCAATCCTAGTTTGACCTGGAGTGATGGAAGCAAGACTTTATTTTTTCGTAACCAAGGGATTGTTTACTATATTGTATGGGCACCTACCTGGTGCCCATCCCTAGGACATGGGCCTGGGTCTACTGTTCTGTCAGTGCAGTTTGCATTAAAAATCCCTCACCCACCAGATGTAGTGCAATACAGGTGGGTGCCAGCAATCCCGCTCCCAGGATGGCCAAACCTGGAAGCTAGCAAAAAAAAAAATAATAATAAATAAATAATAATAATAAATAAATAAATAATAAAATAATAATAAATTAAATAAAAAAAGAACAAAAATTAAATTAAAAAATAATAATACAAGAAAATACAAGAAAAAAAATAAATAATATTCCTTGGATTGAACATTTAAATATTCAAAACCTCTATCAAAATTAGAAAATTGATCTCAATATATATACCTATATTCTTCACATAGTGAGCACTCATATAGAACATGCTCCCAACTCACTACCGTTTTCTACTCACAATATGGTTGGGATTCTAAACAAAACTGATATAACTTTTGTCTCGGAGAAACATGACCAGTTAATATAAAAGAGGTCTCAATATTAGAATAAAGCCACTTAGTTAACTTGTTTTCATAATTAAAATTAACTAGTGGAATGGTAAAAGAGTCACAGCACCAGTATCACTATTATTCCATCTTTGCTGCCAAATGTCAATTAATTTCATAAGAATATTTCTTTTTTTCTTTCTTAATATCTATCATTAAATCATTGGTTATGCCCAAAAACGTAATCTGTTTACCTTTTTAAAAATATACAAAAGCTCTGATACTCTCACGATATCTAAAGGAAGTACCCCAGCTAAAACCTACAGTGCGTTAGTTGATACAGTTTTACAAGCTTTCACTATTGTCAAAAGCATGAGTCTTTGAATTGATAGTAATTTCTTCCGGAACTTAACATTAGTAATCCTATGATACCACACTGAAGCTGCACAGGCAATAGTAGGAATAAAAATTGTCCTATAATACAGACTAAGAACACGTTTTCCTAGTCCCCAGTCTGATTTAGTGATAGGAATAATAGATTCTGTAAAATTTTGAAAAGTTAAGATTTCTAGTTTCGAGGTGTGTGATAAATATCAGCCTGTCGTCCATAATTATTCCTAAATTCTTCACCTTTGATACTAAGGGTATTTGTTTATCATTTATATGTAACTTAGGGACCTACCATAATCTAACTTCCCTCTAAATATCATCATTACTGTCGTACTAGATGAAACTGTGTGTTTGTTTTTAGCCCATTTAATCAAGGAGGCGCAGCAGTGCGTAGCACACGCTTCTTGATTAGACCGGGGTTCGAGCCCGTAACCAACAAATACGGAGGATGCAGAAAGGTCAGGGAATGACCACCGCATATCCCTGGAGCAATATGGCCATGGTTACTAATGCTCCTAAAAACCAAATAACAAACAAACAAACATTTAATCAAGGTATTAACTACATTAATAATTTTTCTTTCTATTTAGATTCTAGAATTTCTTTGAACACAAATAACCAGGATTCCATTGGTTCCATTGATTAAGAACTAGGTTTCAGAATACTGGATCTAAAACTGACCCTTGTGGGCACCCTCTATCTATATCCCTTTTGTACACTAAATGTTGAGATCTAACCAAAATCCTTCTTCCACATAAATAATTTTTAACAGTGTTATTTAACAAATCAGGACAATTACTCGTCCGCAGAGATTGAAGGACGCTCTCATTCCACACTGTGTCGAAAGCGCCTTCAAAGTCCACAAACAGAGCTAACACATACTTACTAAAAGAAAGCCTACTACAAGAAGTTACCAAGCCATTTATAGCATCCTCCGCAGAACAGATTTTCTTGAAATCGTACTGGTAAGGAAAAGTTACATTAGCAGTGTTAAACAAAAACTCCAGTCTTAATAACAGTAATCTTTCAAATATCTAATTAATATGACCAGAGTGCGAAACAAGAATCGTTGGGATGTACATATTCCCATTGTGAAACAACACAGCTCTCAAACATTTACTTCAATTATAATACATTTCTATGGAAAATGAATTGGGAATTGGCAGGTCTTCATTGTGTAACGCTAGAGCAACAAAGAATGGCATATTGGAATACATTACATCTTTTCGATTCGCAGACTTTTTGAACTTTCATGTATTCATCATAGAAAGGTAGCAGTGGGCGTGATAATTTGTGGCCTCTCTCCATATTCGAGGTATAGCAAAAGACATACATTTACGGCCATCACCAAATCATCATCCCTGTAATGCCGACCTACTATCACGCTAGAAATATGGTACTCACACCTTGTCTTGATCATCCATATGTATTGCAAAACTTTGTGCCACCAAGGGTGTTATGCTTTACCTGTTTCGTAACTTATTATGTTATTATAAACAAACAGAACAAATCTGGAGATAAATGTCACTTTCGTTCGGTAACCATTGCAAACTAAGGGAAAAAATTGTTCTATGAATACTGGATGCTGTTATACACTGAATAGTCACTTTATTAGGCACACATACTCTTTTCATGAAATTGACTGCTCCTTCAGTTACAGCATCATGTGCTCGTACAATGCGATATAAAGCAAGTAGGCAGAACGGGTGCAATTCACTGTGTGAATGGGATTTAAGGGATTGATTTTGAACGTGGCACGTTATGCAGTTTCCTCACCTAGACATTCTAGTGTGAGTATCTCGAAAACTGCAACCCTGATGGGGATTTTCATTACAACCGTATCTTGAGTTTATCAGAATTGTTCCAATAACCAAATAACATTCGCAGGCGATCCTGCGATTGGAAACAACTCGTGGGTTTCAGAAAAGCTACAGTTAGTCAAATACTACAGCAGTGGTAACCAAAGAGAGGCATCTCAGGTAGGGCATTGCAGCCGACGACCTAAGTAGGTTCCACTCCTGTCAGCAAAAAACAAAAAAAAGTACTGTTAAAGTTTGCTCAGGAACACCTGCATTATACAATATAGGATTGGAGAAACATTGCCAAGTCTGACGAATTTCTTTTCCTTCTGTTTCACACTGATGGAATTACCAGAATATGGCGAAAACAATGAGTCCATGCCAGGTGTGAACAATGTAGGCTGTTGGTAGTATAATTGGGCTCATCACGAAAACATTGGTTAGTGTTTTCGTGGTGAACATTGGATTCTATAATTGGATGCTATACAGGTATCTGGATATTGTTTGTAACCAGGTGCAGCTCTTCGTGGTGGCTGCAGTGTATTCATCTGCGAATGAGTTCTTCCGACAGGATAATGCGCAATGTCACGAGGCCAGAATTATACAGAACTATATCCAGGAACATGAGAGTGGAGTCGGTATACTGCGGTGGCCTCCACAATCATCGGATCTCAATCCAGTTTGCAACAACTGTGGGAAGCACTTGGATCAATATGTACTTGCATCCCTGGAGCGTGTTTCGGACATCTTGCTGAGTGAATTCCTCGACTAATCCATGCTATTCTGAGGGCTAAAGAGCGACCTATTTGTTATTGGGTAGGTGTACTTATAAACTGGCTACTCTGCGTATATTATAGTATTGGCACGCACTTATGTAATACATAAATGTTGTGAAAACATAAGACCTTCAATTTCAGTCAATAAACTGACACTAAAATATGAAACAGTTAAGTATAAACAAACCCTTCTTGTTACATGTCATAGTATTATCTGTCTGCCTGATTGTCTCTCTTGCCCATGCAGAATGGCAGGAAAGGAATGAAGGGTTTTATATGTAACCTTTTATCTTGGTGGCTGACTTCTTTTATTCACAAAAATACTAGTAATTAATTATTTTTATTTTGTATAATTTTTAAACCATTAACGTAACCTTTGCTCGATTTTAGCGTGTTTTTTTTTTTTTTTTTTTTATATTTCCGCTAGAAGGCTGTTGCTGCCATTTTAACGTAGGTATCTGTCGCAATTGGACAGATACCTACGTTATCTGTCCAATTGCGACAGAACTGTAAGGACTCCTGATATCTACAGATATACAACGTTGAGTTGAAGCACACCACGATAGTAACCTGAAAAGTGAAGCCTCTTAGTTCATAACCTGTTCGCTAGGTGACGCAGCAAGTTCTAACTATGTTCTTCACATTGATGATAGTGTCTAGTTAGTACGTGCGCAGTAGCGTTGGTGTCCTTATTTTTTTACAAGGTTTACTGTTTTAAATGGAAGCATCTTTGAACATGCAGTTCAAACATGGCGCAGTTACCGAGTTTCTGACTGGCTAAATATTATTGTAACTGGAGATGAATCTTGGATTCGATATTGTGATCCGGAAAACAAGAAGCAGTCCAAGGAATTTTGTCCTAAAACATAAAATTCCGTCCACTCATCAGCTGGAAAAGTAATGTCGGCTATTTTTTGGGACTTTGCGTGTTATATACGCTGACTTTTTTAGAAAAAAATTCGGTGTATATAACACCTAATAAATTCAGCTCGGTCCGTTGAATTATTGAACAAGCTTAGAAAAAGAATCAAGCGAGAAAGCTTGAGAACAAAGCAACGTTTCGTCACCACGGCAGTGCATAACCTCACTACAGTCGTGTAACTTTGACAAGAATTTCGTCGCTGGGATCTAAAGTTGTGTCGCATCCTCCCTGGTGATTTTTTCCACAAAGCTTAAACAACATCTCTGAGGCAACAGATATAACTTCTCTTATGCCAGCTAGCTCTTAACACAGCTGTTAAGAGATGGCTGGCCTCCCAGCCGAGAAAAATGTTTCTTTATCGGCATACAAAAACTTATTAAGCTCTAGACGAAATTATCCAGTTAGTTGGAACGCATGTAGAAGAATGATACATCAAATTACAAGATTTTTTTTTTTATCAACAAGTATGTTTTTTTTTTTCTTTTTTATTTATCTCTGCTCCTTCAAACGTTATGCGGTAAGACATATTACTTTTCATCCAACCTCGTAATTTTATAAAGGCGGAATTAATTTCATATTGAGGAGGAATTAAAGCTTTAAAATTTGAAGTCCAGTATACGCCTCTTAAACATATTTAAAATTTCACTCTCGGTCTATGGTTTGCAGTTTTCCATTATTTCTTATGTATAATTTATGTATGCTTTATTTACTGGGTACGTTTCAGGAAAGAAGCGTTCTATTCAATACGGTATGGATTCGTGCTGTATATGGTACCCAAAAAGTTAACTGCATTTATTGTCCTTGCCGTCGTCCTTGTAACTCCAAAACTCGATATCGACCAAAGTTTGAAATTTCGAAGAACTCGCTTTGATGCGATCGAAGTAGTACTTTAATAAAATTGCCAAACTCGGCCTACATATCTGTAAAAGGTATCGTTAATAATAACACGACTGGTGTGTCTATTCAAAAACTTGGCTTTTTCTCTCTAGGCCAGAGTTCCTCGCTTCGTGGTTTCGGGACAAAAGGTTCCATAAAGAAGGAGACTGTACAAAATCTAGTTTCAAATCTCATAAATAATATTTCAGAGTTGTATTCCGCATGAATGTATCGATCATTCATTCTTTTTTATCTGCAACATTTTTCAGACGTATTTATTGTCCTGGATGTTTTCCCTTCTCATGTAGTGGATGCAAACTAGAATTTACTGTTTTGTTGATCTTCATCGACCTGCGGGTATACTTGAAAGAACTAGCATGGCGAATCCCTTCGTAGAAGGAACTGTGTAAGCGATGATGTTTTAGGTGACATTTACCTCGAATGATGAATGAGGTTATCCTTTCTGTTCCAAGTTTTCCGACTGGCCATCTTATTATTGCTGTCATCAGCATTCACTGACGTCATCGACTGCTCACGTACTCATGTCGCTCGTGAGAAAAAGGATTTCCAAAGTGCATGCTATGTTAGTATCACTATTATTTTAAAACTTGCCCCAAGGCAGGTAGACCATGAAGCATCAGTATACCATTTCTAAATTGGGTATATTCTATGTCTGTTTGCCTGTTTTATGGGATGAAAAACATCGTTTTTTCGAAAGAAGAAAAAACTGATTCTGGTCGAGTATTTGTCACAAAGATTTCGCTATCTTTATTCAAGATAGTATCAAAAGCGCCTAAATGACTTAAAACTGCTTTAGCATTTGGTAAATGTAAAAACGCACTAGCAAATCTACTGTTCATTACCTAAAACAAACTTTTGGGCACCATAAATGTAACTGAAATGTCCGCCTATTATTTTAAATCTTTAAAAATCGATTTTGCGTCATATTAATGTTTTGTTACTCTTTAGGCATATTTTTTGTACTTTGGTTACAAGATTGGTGATCAGGACAAATATTGGGCTCTACATATGTACTAGAACCAAAAATCTCAGGATGTGGCTAACTGAGAAAATTAAAAGTAAGCTTTTATTGTTCCAATGCCGTGGCGAAAATCGCCCAGCCACGTTGATGATTGCTATGTCTGCATGACAAAAATAGCAGGGATGTCCAGAAAAAGCAAACACAGTATCAAAAAGGACTTTTTCACATAAGGAAAACCTACCGATACCAGATCGCTCAAAACCATAAAATAAATGAAGCGGCAATGAATATAGCAAATATTCTTGTGTTGAAGAGGTTCCTGGACCGTTCATTTCAATAGATTTGGACCACCAACCAGAAATTAAGACGCCGCACTTAAGCACGAAGAGTTGAATGACTTAGTTCGTGATTTAAGCTATCTAAAGAACAAGCAGAACTCCTTCGTCCTGGGTTACAAGAGTGAAAGTTACTTGAAGTAGGAACTAAAATTACGGTATATAAAAAATATCACAATGTTTTCATAATATTCATTATGGAAGAAGGTACGTGTTTCTGTAAAGATGTTAGTTGTCTTCTGGACATGTTGTTGTTGGGTTTTAGGAGCATTACTAATAAGGCCATATTCCTCTGTATATATTCTATATGTAAATTGTGTGTGTTCTGTGGTCGATTTTCTGTTTGCTGGACGAAAAACCCGAGTTTCAGGAAGAAAAAACATGCTACCATCGCCTGAGACCGACTAACTCTGTCACGTTGTGAAAAAGGCCTATAAAAATTCCTCTCGTTATCGACGGAGTGGGACGCAGGTCTTTTCCACCCGGTGTCGGGAGGACGGCGATTCTACCAACTATGCCACCGCGATGGCTCTTCTGGACATGCAACACTATCCTAATGAATGGCGTATATTTATTGATACCTCGAGATTAAGTTTAAAAGCAGCTTTTCTGCACAATAGAAATGCATTCTTATCAGTTCCTCTACTTCGTGCTGTTGGCTTGAAAGAAACATAAAAGTGCCCGAGCTCCTGAGTGCAGTAAAGTGCTATGGAATGTCTGTGATGATCTTAAGATAATTGGATTACTCACTAGTCTACAGGGAGATTTCACAAAATACTGTTGTTTCTATGTTTGTGGGTGGTCGTGCAGCAGCAAGAAAAGATAGAAGAATTCTTACCAGTAAGAAGTAATATAAAATATGTTCCACTGGTTGAACAAAAAAAAAAAAAAAATTCTTCCGTATTTGCATATTAATTTTGAATTTGCTTGAATTTTTGTTAAGGCTCTGGATAAAGAAGGGAGTGGATTCTGCTACCTAAAGAAAGTATTTCCCAGTTTAATAGAATAGAATCTTTAATTGCAGTATGAGTTACATACAATTAATCCCGTCACGGGTGGTGCCAGGGATTTACAATACATATTTAAAACTGAATGAAGAAATTTTCGTTGGGCTTCAAATAAACTCCTCAAAAATGATCTATTTGAAACAAAGCTACAGGATACTGAACTAGCAGATTTGTAATCGTTTAAAAAAGTTGTGGATGGATTTCTTGGAAGAAGGAAAGACAATAATTATGAATCTCTGATGTCAACTTTACTGCAGTGTTATAAAGATATGGACTGCGAATGCTTTTGAAAATTCATTTTCTTCTTTCCCATCTCAGTTTTTTTTTTAACCCAGAATTTAGGAGATATAAGTGATGAGGAAGCATAACTTTTTATTAGGACATATCCACTATGGAAAAGCAGTACCAAGATTGCTGGGATATTGTTATGATCGGAGACTGCTAGCTTCTTAAGAGGGAAAGCAAATTGGACTACAAGAAACTTGAGTCGCAAACATTTCTAAGGAAATTGTATGTAGTATATTGTATGTTTGATTAAAATACCTTAAAATGAATGTCATTTTTAAGATAGCATATTTAGTATATTATTGTACGCTATTTGAAATTGGTCGTTTATTAATTTACTGAAATTTCAGTACATCTTTCAATGATAAGGATGTAATAGAGACATAATTTTGATATTTTTGGAATTTAAGATTACATTAATCTTAAATTCCTTTAGAATCTTCAACTCTTGATGAGGAGATACGAAACAAGAAATTATTGGCCAATGTAATTAGGGGCTATCACTTTGTTAAATTAATTTAATAAAAGATTTGACACAATCAATCATATCATAAATTATACACAGTTTTAAATTCTAACTAATAATCGGACGATTATTATTTTGAGCACGGAAAAATATTTTCTTTCAATAAAGGGAAGTTGTTTATTTCAAGCGCGGACGATTATATCCGTTATATCGTACGTATTAATGAATTAGAACTCAACCCTTTCTTTGATCTCAGCGCCTTTATATCCTCTTATACCAGCTGTTTTTAAAGTCCACAAAATTATATATATCTCCAGTTATACTTGCGGGAACAACGTATTTTAGTTTCCAGGTAGATCGGACTCTTAGCAGCACACAAGTGCGCATGCGAGGTCACTGGCACAGAAAAAAAAAAAAAAAAGAAAAAAAAAAAAAAAACAGGGTGGGGAGGAGGTAAAAGCGCATTGTAAGTGGTTCCAGCAATAGAAAATTTCTGGAACCACTTACAATTGCTGGAAGCAAGTAAAAATGTAAATGGAATTGCAGGGTATTTTTAAAGGCGTGCGAGAACAAAAGCATTCGCAGTCCATATCTTTATAACATTGCAGTAAAGTTGACATCAGAGATTCATAATTATTGTCTTTCCTTCTTCCAAGAAATCCATCCACAACTTTTTTTTAAACGATCACAACAAAAGCAGTAGTGGGAATGGGATTTTATATTGCATGCTCTTCATAAATCAAGTGTGGTTCTACCTAAATGGATATGTCAACAATGAAAACACGAGGATTTAGGGAGCAAAAAAACTCCTATACAATAAACAAGGCGTTGTTCAATTTCATGAAAGTTAGTGTATGGTTCATCGTATCGCATCGCGTTCCTGGATCATCGGCCCTTCTTTACAGAAACAGTCAACAGCCAGTGATATATGAAAAAAAATTAAGAACTTCTTAAATTTAGATGTATGTGCAGTTCACAGTCTTGTTGGAAACGCCCCACATTTACGTACGGAGAAGTGTTTTCAACAAGACGGCGAACTGCACATACATTTACGTTGGCACTGCAGCAGTGATGAAATCTGAAGATGCCTTGATCTCTAGGTGATTTTGGCTCCAAGAGTAGTCTTACTCCTGATTATTTGCTGTGGCATGTCTTGGAGAGCGGGCATTTTTTGTATTTGGTATGTTGAGGGTCTTGCGGCTCCTGGGATTTCTTCCATCTCCGCGGTGTTCTCTGTATCGAGTGACAGTACCCTGTCAAGCCAGAGATTTAAAGTGTGTGGATCGTGTATAGTGTAGTCTGTTGTGCCCATTGTTCATCTGGCTTATTGGCCATCGGACCCCTGATGGGACCCGACGTTGCCCATACCGCGCCACGTGGAGGCTAGCCAGGTGTTACCAGTAAGGAATCAGTACTCTGGCAGGTCCTGCCACCTACTTTTCTCAGATTTCAATGGCTAGGACTTATAAAAAAAAAAAAAAAAAAAACCATTGCTTTAATCGCTGTTGGTGCTTTGTTTGGTCATAGAGATTTGCCTTAAGAGCGAGAATGGATTGTACGCTGGATGAGTTTTATTTTTGGCCGAAAAGGGTCGGGCAAGCAATTTTGGTGTAGTTACAATTTTGACATGTGGGGCTGTGCGCTGTGAAGGTAGACAGATTTGGGTGGGGAGAAGGAAGGCTGGAGGGTAGAAAAAGAAGAAAGGGACCGATAGAGAAGGTGGCCCCCAAATGTTCAGTGGGCATGCCCATGCCACACCAGAGGGAAAGTGAGTTTTGCAGGGAGAGGAGGAGACAGGGGTGTTCCCCCGCCGGGAAAAGGAGATAAAGCAGGCCCGGAAAGGTGTCGGCTCTGGGTCGCCATTTGGCTAGTTGGTAGCAAGGCTGCAATCTAAGTCGTTCACTTTGACTCTCCAGGTGGTGGACTAAGTCTCGGCAGAGGCCAGGATGCGTCACCTGCACGTGACAGGCCAACTACATCTAGGTCCCAGCGTTTGGTCGCATGCAGTTAGGACTCAGTTGTCTTTCAGTTGCTGTAGGTTGTCCCCACCACTTGTGTTCAAGTGCTGTAGTCACTCAGCTGGTCGTCAATGGCCAGTTGTGTTCTTTTTGTCCATCAGTGGTCCAAAGTCTGAAGTTTGTTTCAGGGTGGTAGAAGTGCTCTTTGCCTCGCGAAGAGATTTTGAGCGAAAAGCGTGAAAGCCTTATAGTTTTCTCCTTCCTGCAGCAGGGGCCGACCGGGCTAGCCAGGTGGGTAAAGTGCCTGCCTGGCAACCCAAAGGTCGCGGGTTCGATTCCCGCCTCGGGCTTGGATCAAAGTACTGCAAAAACCTTGGGAGGTGCACTATGGCCACAGAAGCCGATGCGCCAACAACTACCAAACCAAACTTCCTGCAGCACTATGTCCTCCTGATTTCTAAGGATGGAGCGTAGTTTGGTAAACAGCAGGGCACGGAGGTCTTCATATATATTACATTCATAGAGCAGGTGCTCCCAAGTTTCTTCTTGTCCGCATCTACACTGTCCATACTTAGTTGAAGAACTAAAGGACATCATCACTGATTTAATTGCCGACATTTCCCAGAATATGCTTCATCGCCTCCCTGAAAAAATGCTTCTCAGGTTCGAACGTGTTTAGTACAGAGTGATGGCCACTTCCAGTATCTCGTATAACGCATCCTGACCTTATACAACAAGTTTGCACATCATTTTGTCGCTGTTCCCGCACGCCTTTAAAAATACCCTGCAATTCCATTTACATTTTTACTTGCTTTCGTCATTTGGTTGCCTACTTTGTGATTGTATACCTCTTTTTTTATTTCTTGCTTTGAATGTGCGAATATTCATCTTGTATTTCTGAAGTATTACTGAACGTAATTTGATTCCTTCCTTTTAGTTTATCCTTATATTTTCCTTTACAATCATGTAAGTTTTTTTTATACTGAAGAATTTTATGTGAACTCATATTTAATATTTGAGCATATTCTAAGTTTGAACCAGATATATTATTTAAAAAAAAAAATGGGTTGGGTTATAAAAGCCCTCTGGCGATGGGAATTTCCTGTGATCTGAATTGATACAGGCTTCCCGTAGGCTCAGATAACTCGTTGCAGTTTCTTCCCATTCAGCTGTCTTTTCTGACGAGCAGTTAAAACCAAATGGCGAGCGTCGTTTGCTTTTAACTGCTTTTTTCGTCCCTTGGCGAAAAAAGATCGCCAAAATCTTTTTGGTTTTTCGCCCCTTGACGAAATTTATCTTGGAGGGCCTTGAAGTTTCGTATTGTCTAGTCTTTTGGAATAGAGATGACACTTTGTGACGCTCCAAGCATTTAGAGTGTTAGTTGTCAGACTGCCCCAGGGGTTCCCCCCATCTCGCTCCAAGCATTTGTCCTCTAACCCGCAGTCTGTGATCATTCTCCAGTCTACACGAGGTTCTGATTATTCTCCAGTCTACACGAGGTTCTTCAGTTCTCAAATGATTTGGAAGTAATGAATACACCACCGCTAATGGTGGTGAGCTTTATCTCGCATCTATCGCTAGATGAACATTGGCCGCTGCGAAACTAATTTGCATGTTGCTATGCAGATTTTTTTTTTGTCAACATACTATCGATATCA
This sequence comes from Mastigoproctus giganteus, assembly GCF_048544385.1. Lineage (NCBI taxonomy): Eukaryota > Metazoa > Arthropoda > Arachnida > Uropygi > Thelyphonidae > Mastigoproctus > Mastigoproctus giganteus. The sequence continues at coordinate 49,782,188 of NC_143575.1, forward strand.
CTTGTATAGCTGCTGTAATTGATCACCCTTAATTGTGTCGTGAAGTGTAGAATAAGATGCTAAACAAAGTATGATAATATCTTGCATTGGCTGCACCATCACACGGTGTTAGATATCTATTCATTCGTGTCAGTTCTTATATTATAAGATATGCCGTCGAGAAAAACTAAAGTGTCACTCTAGCACAGACTTTGATGGAGTAGTCACTCAAGGAGAATATGCAGTGCAATGGAAATTACTTTACAACTTATGGCAGTGACATTTTAAAATTTTTCCGGTAACATTAATAAGGTTGAATACAAAGCGGGCCAAGTAGCTGCTTTTGTCTGTATCGATAAAGGAAAAGTCTGTCACCTACACAAAATCTTTGTCGAGCACTTTCATTAACCCAGACAGACGCGATCTGCTCGCCTTCATATAGCTTACCATGGCAATAATATATCATTAAGAACCTTCATCTTTCTTCATCATCTTGTGTCACTAAAGTAACGCGAGAACTGAAGCGATGTTTCCGCTTGACATCCCATTTTGTTCCATGCAACTCGAGGATTTGCTCTCATCCGGAAAGCAGTAGAAGGAAAATAACATCAGGTTTTCCCTGTATCTGACATGCCATTAGTGTAGCTTTAGCAATCAACAATACCTTCCACCAGGCATCGGATCACATCAGTACATCATTAAAATCTTATGAACTTTCAAAACTGTGTGCATTCATTAAAATTGCCTCCTGGACTCCATCTTATTTTGTTTAATCTTTTCTTAGTCTTATCCTAGTCGATTAATGTCCCGTTCTCAGTTAAAGTAGACTTGGCTGTGAGGCCAGTCAGTATTCAAGCATTGGAGGTTAAACATAACCATTACGCTATAAAATGGGAGGACGAGTTGATGATAAATGTGACAGCTCCAGCTGTTTGATCAGTGTTTAACTGAAGCAGGAAACGTATCACTCATGGGCAGCGGATGTCCTGAAGGATAGGGGTTGTCATTTTGAGATCATATAATAAATGGGGGGGTTTTCTTAGATTCCGTTTTTCCAACGAAAAGAACACATTCAGTTACAAAGCAGATGTAGCTGGTATTGCCAGAAGGAAATCGCATTTAAAACACAGATAGGGAGCGGGAGAGGAGGAGGTCGGAGAAAAATGCGTGTGTCACTCCGATTTAATCAGTTCTCTGTGAAAAATGATGAATTCCAAGAGGCTGAGTTAGCACTCTTTCGACACTAAGTTTTCATGATTTCTGGAAGGTATTAAACAGATTGCAAGCAAAATAAAAAGAAATAATTTCTTTCCGTGTAATTTGCTTCCATAGAAGATCTAATATAACATTTTTGACTATGAGAGGTTATTTTATTTTGAAAATAAAATAAATCTGATATGGATTTGTTTCCCTTGTAATATAGCTTTCGTTATGGTCAAATTTGCCATACGAGTATTCTCTTTTACAATAACATCTCAAAAAACGACATCTCTGATATTAAAATGTTGATAATTTCGACATTTTATGAATAATTGAAATTTTATGTCGATCATCAGAAGAGATCATTAGCAAAAAAAAAAAAAAAAAAAAAAAACCTTTAACTCCCTTCATTTGCTCGTTCCTTATAATAATCAAACTATCCTCTTTCACACCGCAAAGTTGAAGTTTTTTCCAACAGGCGTTAGTCTCTGGTTGAAAACAAAATTTCCACACATCATTTTCCACTTTGTTTATTATTAATATCAATTTATTTCCGAAGAAATGTCCTTTTACAGCTATGCAGCTAGAGGGCATGAGTTATATACAGAGAAAAAAACATAAAATACAGACATATGCATTGCATACAGAGCCAGATACAATATACGGCCTTAAACAGCCACTGGTGAAGATACAAAAACATAAAGTTATAACAAATACAAAAACATAAAGTTACAACAAGTACAAAAACATAAAGTTACAACAAATAAAAGTGCATCCGGATACATCGAAGCGTGGATATTGCGGTATCACAGAGAGTCCACCTAGAGCATGACTAAGGCATACATGTCTGCAAGAATGGAAGATCTGTAGGTTCTGTCCTTGCAAAGTTTCTCAGCGTCTATGGCTAATCTGTTAAATATTTGGAAGGAGTTGTGTGGAAACATGTTGTCCAAGGAGGACATGCTACGCAGCTTCGATCTTATTAGTAAATTAATAAGAGGGGTTTACCTCAATATAGTACGTGGAACACTTCCGTATGATACCCTCCAGAAATTAAAACGGAAAAAATCGACAACTTACCGGTACATTAAAGTAAAATATAAATAATTAAAGTAAAATATAAATAATTAAATAATCAATTTAACACAATTCAAAATCAATTCAAAACAATTAAAATTCAAATTAACGCAATTAAAAGAATCTAACGAAAATATTCAAAACGATTTTCCTTCCTGAAGCTGACAATGCTTTTCGACCGACTGTCGTGATCACAGGAATGAAAATTCTGTATGGGGAGGTGTTGGACTGGCATCTTCTCCTGTCGGACGGTCTGGCGATGATATCCCAAATATCGGGTGACCTCAGTTTTCCGGATAGAAGCTGAGAGAGGGTAAGAAGGTTCCTAGAGATGATGTGATACCTCCAAGGAAGCGTATTAAGATTGGTGACCAGAACAGATTTTGAGATTGTAGGTGTTAGCCCAGCAACCCTATTTAGCCATTTCAAGATCCAGAATTCCAGGGAGAGGAACCTGGCTTGGTATGATGAGGGTGCTGAGGACCATATAGTCGAGGCATATAATGGAATTGGGAAAATACAACGAAGAATGTATTTGATGATAAGGTCCGGGTTATGGAAGTTGGAGATCTCTTGTTTTACTGCCCATAAAGCCGAATATGTTTTCGTTCGAGTGGCATTAAAGTGAGGCAAGAAGGTGAGGTCTTTGTCCCAGATGATACCCAAATCTTTATGTTGGGTGACTTTTTTAACTGGAGAATTCGCAATAATGATGTCCACATCGTTGGTATTTTTCTTCTTGGTGATAGAGAGTTGTGCAGTTTTCTCTTTATTAATGGAGAGCCCAATCGCATGAAGGTAGTTTTCCAGTTCATGTAGCTGTCGGTTGGAGCTCACAGTAATAGACTGGAGAGACTGGGGGCATTTTGTGATGACGAAGAACTTAATATCATCTGCGTAGGTGGTAAAATTAGTACGGTTTGATAGGAAGGGTTCTAAAGATGCGGCGAAGAGGGCGGCAGAGAGAACGCCCCCTTGGGGGAGCCCTCTGGAGCAGAGAATGTGGTGATTATGGTTTTGATTTCTGATCCATAGAATCCTGGACTGAAGGAGTTTTCTAAGGAGAACTAAGATGTTGCCAGAGATTTTGAAATAGGTGCACAGTATGGTACATAATGCATGGGTGGACAGATTGTCAAAGGCCGCCTTAATGTCGAGAAACACAATATCCAGTTGCTCTTTGTTGCTTAAGGTACTTTCAATTCTGAACAGTGTGTCCAAGAGGTTGGTGATCGTGGAACGTCCAGGTAGTACACTATGGAGGTATGGAGGTTTGTGGCCGAACATGTGATGGATGAGAGCAGGAAGTATGGCTTTTTCCAAGATTTCCTGTCAGTTATCCGAGAAAAGAGTAAGGATGCGATCAGCATTTAGCTTACTCAATCCATTTAACCTTAACCTTAAAAACTTCATTTATGTCTTCTGGCCGATGCTTTGTTTCCAGAAATTAAAGTTGACATTTCTTTTGTATCCTCTGACTATCTTGTTGCTCTTTTGTGCACCCGTTCCAATAGATCCACATCCTTCCTAAAATGTAGCTTCCAAACCTGTATTTACTGCTCAATATTTAATCTAACCATTGTCTTGTACAACGGGATACTGTTTGTATTTACTGGGAAAATTTTCTATATATATTTGACAGACACCCATGAACTATCCAACGACCTGTCTCCCCTGGTCAGTTCATGGGATTCTCTCAATTTGCCAGTCTTACGACATTATTTCTTAAAATAGGACGAGAGCCCCATCGTGTTGGACATACAAGTTAGTTGTAAGTAATGTTTAAATTTAGTTTTCTCTGTTCGAGTTTAAAGCAAAGAATCTGTTCAACATGTTTTGATAACGTGTTGTTGTAAGTACGAATTCTAACTGTTGCTGCTATTTTCTCATAGACATAAGTTAATTGTTTCAAAGTTCTAATTCAATGAGATTATTGTTCAACCTTCCAAATCTGCCCAACATTACACATGGCTGTTCAAGTAACTCAAAAGACATTTTAGATTTTATTTTTTTCTGATTTTAGACTTTTTTTGGATTTATGGATTCCCTATTCGATGATCATCCACAAATGAGCTCATTACAATTTGTACAGACCCTATAAATTTATAACAGTCACTTGTCGATAGAATAGGACATGTATTAATCTTTCTCAGCAAAACCTCAGAATACCCCACAGTTTACTCTTAACCAATTCATCGTAGACTGTTTCGATTTATCTACACGGATGTTGCATTATTCTTTTATCTTTTCCTCCTCACTCAACTCTATTGATTCCACTTCTAAATATTCTTTAACATATAAAGAATTGTACTATAAGTTGGCAACTAGTGTATAAACTGTCATTAAGTGATGGAGAAAATTAATGTATAATTTTTTTAAATACATATGTTTTTTTTCGCTTCCTGCACCATTAATCATATTAATATTATAAGGCATTGTAGTAGGGAGGCCGCCACTCCGCTATGATACATGTAATGATTTATGTTCTATTAGTGCACAAAAAAAATCTCTGTAAAAGATCTTTGAAAAAAAAAAAAAAAAAAAAAAAAAACACGAGGTGAATTGCAGAATGATGTCTTGAAGAAAACATGTTGGAGAAGTGGATGTGGCAGTGTTATTCCGTTTGTATTTTTGGCTATGGAAACAGAGAAAATCGGATAATATTCCTGATATCCGATGTGCTTATTAAACCATCACTACTTGATTAATCCCTGAATGAAATCGATTTGTTTTATGTAGATTCTGGCACATATCTGGTTAAACCAAAAAAAAAAAAAAAAAAGAAAGAAAAAAAAGGGCCCTCATAGAAGTTACAGGCTGGATCCCCTTTTGGCTTGACCAGATATGCAATCGATTCCTCGTTGTAAGCAATAGTGATTTGTTCGTATCAGCAAAGACACATTTGAGAGGAATGGATTAAAAATTATTTGTTCAAATGGTCTAGATATTTTATTCGATTGCATACTTAATCTTTAATATTCATTTATTACTCCAACTGTACTTACGAAAAATTAAAATTAATATTTATGCGTGCTTCATTACCCAACGTGAATCTCATAAAGCTTAGATACTTAGGTAAAAGCATCTTTCCTAAGTAAAATGAATCACTCCTGATATCTGCATGTATTCCCAAAGCCTCTAAACCGAAGTGGAGAGGTGTAGCTCCCTCAGTTGAACTCTTTAATTAATTAGATTCTCCGCTTATATCTGTGTAAATCCTTTTCGGACTTTGACAGTTGAAAAATATCAAGTAAGCCATTTGATCTTACTGGTATTATCTTAAAGAATTTGCGCTTGGACTTGCAAATCAAGAATTTTTGCTCAAGTAGTCTCTTAAATCATATTCCAAGTTACCAAGATAAGCAAAGAACTCTATGTCAGATGGAGTTCTTTAGTTACTCTTTCGGAATTAGCAAAAGGGACCATACATTCATTTGGCCCTCGTAAGTACTGTTTCTAAGTACTTAATAATTTTGTGCGAAATTCAGTATAGAAATGTTGAATTAATGATCTCGAAAATGTTTACGTGAGAAGGAGAGAGAGGAAACGCTTTGCTAGCACCAACAACTCTTTCACAAAACAGTCAATTAGTGGCAGCAGGTCCTCAGTTTAATCTGTTCATTAACGACACCTATAGTCTCTAGAGGGCACAATTTTCTCACTTAACGGAACCAACTGTCACTTCGACTAATAGGATATAGCAGACGTGAATGCCACCGGTCGCCTTGGTTACACGAGTGTCTTGTGTAGTTAGGTGAATGTTATCGCCAATGCTGTTGCCATAATTAATGTTGCGGAAGTCCAGAAATCCAGACAAATCCTGGCTTTTGTTTACTTACAATAATCGAATATGATGCTGTAATTATAGCCTCCGTCAAGGAACAGCGACTATCGTTTACTACCTGGAAAGGTGGCAAGGGATAGTTTTTGACGGGAGAAACTTGCTGAGACCTTTTATTCATTGGGATCGAATAAGTCGATCTAAAGAGATGTTTTTGTTTGTTTGTTGTTTTTATCTCCTTAATTTTTCCTGGAATTTTTTTCTGAAAATATCCCACTACACAAGGAGTTTTTGTGGATTTTTTTTCCCGCCACACGTGGCCAAGTTCATCTCGGAAGAGGGTTGCAGAGTTTTCATCCCTAAAAGATACAAACCAGTCATAGAATACATGCAGTTTACAGAAACGGTATAGCATTACTAGAGGCATATGATGGCAGAAATCAAACTTATACAGCATCAGCCAAAAAAAAAACCCCATCCTATTTCACCCATCCATTCGCTCCAAAAATTTGTCAACTTCTTCCTTGAATTTATTTAAGCTATCAACTTCCACAACGACAGATGGAAGTTTGTTCCAGCAAACTACCCCGCTGGCTAAAGGCAAGTTTTTGCACATCTATTCGACTACTGTCTTTCCTCAGTTTCGGTTTATGTCCCTCAGGTTTGTAATCAGAGCAAGAGGAAGAATCCCATCAGCATTGAGCCTGCTTAATCCATTCAAGGCCTTATACACCTTAATCAGATCACCTCGCAGGTGTCTAGTTTCCAGACGCTGCAATTTGCAGAACTTAAGCCTTTCTTCGTAAGAGCACCCCTTTGTTCCCCTCACAAGTCTTGTTGCCCTTCTCTGTACTCGTTCTAGAAACTCTACATCCTTCCTAAAATGAGGCTTCCAGACATGTAAGGAAGGTGTGGCCTGACCATTGCCTTATGCAGGGGATAATCACCTCCTTATACCTGCTAGAAAAATTCCTGTATATCATTGACAAGACCCCATGCCGCCTGTCTGCACTGCTCAGAAAACTTCATACCTGACTGAACGATTACCCCCAGGTCTCTTTCATTCTCCACTATCCTGAGTGTAACAACACCACACGGTTGGTACATTTTTCTGGGGCTACTGCTACCCATATGCAGTACTTTGCATTTATCAATGTTGGTACAAAATCTAAAACAACCGTAAATAATCAACTGTCACGCACATTGGGCAACAAAAATAAAAAGACTAAAACACAATTAGTTTCATCATAAAAAAAAAATTATTGTACAGGAGAATACATGCCTAACGATAGGGTTAGGTTCATCTTAAACAAGTTAAGTGCATGGCGATTTTCCTTAATATACTTCCACGTTATAATAATAGGTGCATTCCCTGAAAAAAAAAATTGTGGCAAATTTTAAACATTACAATTATTAAAGCATAATAATGGTGAACGAATTAGACTTCACTGTTTTGCATTAACGGCATAATGCCATTAGTGTAACTATGTAACAGTTAATGCTCTCGTGGTAGCGCAGTGGGTGTAATCACCGTCCTCCTGCACCTGGTGGAAAAGACATAAGTTCAAATCCCGTTAGTGACGTGAAGAATTTTTGCGATTTTTTTCACACACCATGGCCGAGTTAGTTGGTCTCAGGAGTGGGTGCGATAGTGATTTTCTCCTGGAAACTGACCGAAGAATACAGCCAATTACAGACACAATATGACGCCTCACCACACACCTAACGTATAACATTTAATAATAAGAAACTGTTTAAACTTCGTGGATCGTTGATTTATTTAATGTGGAACCATTCCCTTTAGGCATATAACCATGGAAGAAAGGAAAATTATAAAATAAAAAAAAATAATTTTTATTGTTTAATCTTAATTAAACGCACACAACGAGGCTTCTTTTGTAAGCGTAGGTGTTTGAGGTCGTTTAAATTATGAGTCTATTGGTATCTGTACTCTTCTCTTTATACAGTGCCCGCTTACTGTTATTTAATGGCGTCTTCACCCTTCTCAGTAAAGATAACTGTAGCTTCTAGAGTAAAAGCTTTTGACATTGGTTATTAATTTTGGGGTTTCATTTAGTTATTTCTTGAACTTTATTTTGCATTTTTCGGTTTTCAAGTTGAAGTTCTTCACCACCTAATTCGATAAATCGACTACGCCACTCCTCAGCATTATCCAAGCCAGCCTCTTTTTTTTTTTTTTTTTTTTTTATATATATATATATATGTATATATATATATATATATATATATATATGTATATCATGTGCTCGCTCTCCCAATCCACGGTAATCATGGATACGATCACGCCTAGTTTTTTTTTTCATGCTCCCTTCACATTTGATACCTTAACTCCCTTTCACACTATTTCCTTCCATGAGGTTTTTGACTTTTGACCCATTTAAAAGGGACTATTAGAGAAATTTGTTTAATAAAAAAATAGCATTACAGTATCTTCTTCGTGCTAAATAACGCCTTGTTATATCGGTGATTACCAAAGATGTTCTTTTTTTACTCATCTTGGAGTACTGCTGTTTGGTTGCACGCTTTTTAATATTTCAAGAAATTATTTTTAAGGAAGCGTTATAACGAGGCGAGGAATGTCGCAAACAGAATATTGGTGGTAATTTATTTCCAAGTGTCGTTATAATGAAATTTCGATAAGCGAGGTACACCTGTAATTGCTTACATATCAAGTTGTTGTAGGGTTTTAGGCATATCAGCAACTAAGGCCATATTGCGCCGTTTATAATATGTCTGTAAATTGCTTGTGTTTTTTGGTGGATTTGCTGGACGAAAAATCCAACTTTTAGAGAGAAAAAAACCATGCTGAGACCGGCTAACTCAGCCACAATGTGTGCATGATGTCTTTCTTGGATTCTTTTAGAGAAAAAAAAAAGTTATCTTGTTTTAGGAAAGAAAATAGGAGTACATACGAAGCACATATATTTAAGTGATAGTTGGATAGTATGGTCTGTCGTCATAGGATGTTGAAAAATATGACCTTTTAAAAACATAAACAGTGCTGTTCTATAATTATATGGCTGTTGCCTTGCAGATAACACAGTTCGCAAGTAGCTGAACGTGCATCATGCTTTGTGGTTTTACCAAAATGTTATTCTAATTGGTTAAACAAAGGCGTTCTATTTATTGTGGTGCTCCCCAATACGAGTTTCTAACATCGCTGATGATCAACATCCAGTTTCTTCATTCATGCTAGTCGTACTCTTGGCAATGTTTCAACCGCCAGTTTAGGGGCTATGATAAAATGAGCACCCTGTAGAATACTTTGTTCTTTAAATTATCGTTTGCTTTTGAATGGGTGACTTTTAAAACGAGATAAACGATATGAAGAGAAATCTTTTGCTAAAATCATTATATACTAACATTTACGATGAAGAGTTTGTTCACCTGAGAAAAGTAACTTTTTCTAACGATCTTTTATGGAAAACTGAATAAAATTTGAGAAAATCATTTTCATTTTTCATGAATCGGATAACTTTGATCGCGCATGTTCAGTAATATAACCAGCTTTAGCATTTGTCTAGCTGTAACAGTATGTGTTTTCATGGCGCTCGTGTGATGAATAGTCCGAACACACCTCACCTACGGGATAGATGTTTCTCCCTCGCTCGTAAATCCGACCCATTACTGGAAGCATTTCGTAATTCGTTTTGCAGAGCGGTGAGCTGGTCTGGTTTTTTACGATCCCTTAGTGAGTCCGGAATGATATTGCAGTCGGTGCAGAAACTGCACAATGCTTAAAATTATATTAAACACAAGTCCCATAGTTTAGAATAATGTCGTGTTTCGAGCAAGTCAATAAATTTTCCCCGTGTTCCCTCACGTGTGAGTTTGAATGTGCGCCCAGGTCTGGAGACATGGATACAAGAAACCATAAAAGCAGATTATACTTTTTGGTGAGACAATATCAGGATATGAGTTTTACATCGATTTCCTGGAGATATTTCAGCGAGCGCCTTCTTCCTAGGTTTAGACGTTCACTTTGTTCAAAACGAAACTCCGAGAAGCAGATGGTGAATTCGCAAAGAGCTATCTGGAATGATTTAGTGGATAAAATAGTTCGGTAAATACGTAGGATTTTGATGAAGGGGACCCTCTGAAAGGATTCGGTCTGTCTGCCTGTTTTGCTATCATTTTTTTCCTTCCTGGCTAAACAGCAACCCGATTTGCTCTCTAGTCTTGAAACGGCAGAAATCCAATCGACCCAAAAAAACATCGATTTTTGTATCCTCTATATTTCCTGCGTACCTCAGTAATGAAATAAAGCTCTGAACAGTAGATAATAATATTTTAAAATTCGAATATCATTTGTTTTAGATGGCACAGTGACTTATTAGATAAACGAATAAATGTATTATTTTTCTTTTATTTTTTTGGTTAGAGTTTGCGTAATGGGTAGTGTTTGCAAGAAGTTGTAGATTCAGTCAGCATAACCTTAGACTTCCTTCCGTAGGAAAAAAACACTTCAAGGAAAACAAAATGCAGATGAAATGGCAAAAAAAATTGTGATGGTTTATCATAGGGCAAGAATCAGCTTTATCAAGAGGAGAAAATTATTATTTGATTGATGTTTAAGTTCTTTATCGATCCAGCTGACGTGATTGGTTGCCACGAGGGCAATCATATTAGAAATGGACGTTATAAGAAACGTTTGTGTGTGTGTTTATTTCATTGCTACAGTATAACCACAGCGGCAGTGGTAGAAACGTGGACAAACGTTGCGATTCAAAGCGGAGGGTCATCGGAAGCCGGCATTTTCGGGTTTTGCATCATGAACTTGCCATATATAGTGAACAGAAATGTGTGATCATGTTGCATGCAGTGGGGGGGGGAGGGAATGTGCAGCTTGGTCAACGGTGCAGTACCCACAGCGATGCAAAACCAACAGGTATGTATGTGGCAAATCGCTGCATAGTCCTCACCTTCCAATTCTGGCTGCCACCTCTTTGGGTCACTGAAACAGCGTCTGCCAGTAATGGATTGGTTGATAGATTGGTTGACCCCTAGTAAGACCAAAGAGGTGGCAGCCAGAATTGGAAGGTTTGAATTATGTAGAAAAATGATTTTATGATAACGCTTTTCTTTATGCATTCTTGTCACTCTTTTATGCTTTTGCCTTAAAAACACGTTTCGTGTATTAAGAAGTAAAAGAATTTGCACCTTCATTTTTTTTTTTTAAAAGCACCAACCTTTTCAAAAAGTATATTGTTATGTATCCAACCTGGTTGCCGTTTCGACGTTTATGCCATCGGAAGAAGGCTAGATACCAATCAGAGAAGCATTTAACAATCTAGTGACGATTTAAATTGCAAGACGAGAAGCAGATTTAAATTTTTTTTAACCTTAAAGTAGCTTAATTTTTAAAAGAATTTATTAAAGGTAACTGCTCAAAGAGTTACAAATTTTGGTATAATTGTTAAAAAGTATTACAACTTTAACAAATTATAATTTAAGGCGGTGAAACGACTGTACATTTCGGTCTAGCTGTTTGAACTTTCTTCTGTAACGAAAACTGTGGGTTGGTTTTAAATAAAGAACTTGCCTTTGTATTACAACTTACTCTAATGGATCCACGTTTGTTCGGGCTAGACTGAACGAATCAAGCAAACCGAACGGTGTGTATTCTCCAATCTATGCTATACTTACGCGTAATAATGCTTGTTAACTCAATCAATACTTGATGATTTAGTTGCTCTAGTTGTCTGAAAAGCATTGTAATGTGGTTACGGAATAATTTCAGGAATATTGTTGACCCTTTTGTTAACCCCCTTTCTCTCTTCGGGGGTACGCCTGTGCCGTCTATCCTGCTTCACTTTATGCAATCAGTTAGGACAATAAACTGAGCCCTCGGAAATCAGGGGTTTTAGGGGCCCCGGATTTCTGCAGTGGCAGATCGCGTTATGTTTTTAATGGAAAGATCGGTTAGCATCTTTCCATCCCGCAAAATCCATTTTCTTTATTTGTTTACCCTGGCGTAGTTTAAGATGTTGATAGAGAGAATACGACATGTATATAACATTTAACATTTATTATCAACAAAAAAAAAGGCCATGTATACAATCTACTTTCACACAATAATAGTACAATGAGTAAAGTGTGCATCAATTCTAAGTGCAACGATATGCTAACAACAAGACATAGTTGGAGTAAGGCTAAGGCGCTATGATGCTAAGCACTTTATATACATAGACATAGTTGGAGTTACGAAAATCAATGGTCTCGCGATTTCAGGCGATTGTACATTTCATCTTTCTAAACAAATCTTATTCCTTACTTCCAACATCCTATTAACAATATTAGAATGTAAACTATGATATATCTTATTGGAATAATTCTAATTTCCATATAAAAGAGAATAAGAAAGGAAGCATTGAGTTTAAAGTATATTTGTCTGTTTCACACAAGTTCATTTATACGTAAGGATAGTTTGCTTACCAGGTTAAGTTGGTTTGACGGTTACACTGCTTCCTTCTATAGTGGAGTGGACTGTGGTCCTCTCTGGCCATCCCAATTCTATCTTCCAGACCGGACAGTGCGGGCAGCTACTGAAGAGGCTTGAGCGAGAAGCCGATGGCGACTTCGCCAGCGATCAGCATCGATGAGCGCAGGGATTCGCTAGACGGCGGCGAACCGGCAGCGACTTATGTTGATGGTGGTGAAGATCTTCCGAGCAACATAGGAGCGATGTTGACCAGAACCAGCAGGGCCTTCGGCGGTGGCGACGGAGACACCCGTTTGGTCTCAAATGGGCCGTTTTTATATTCTGTGCTCTCCTTTGTCTTCTGGAGCAAAACTCTCTCATTGGCGACTGGAAGTTACGAATTTCCTGCCCAAGACGGTTCAGGGATGACTCATGCTTCCCAAAGGTCCCTCTGTCTCTACTTAACTTATTTGGGCTCCCTGGTGTTGGAAACGATAAATAAAAGGGACGCCCACTTACTTTCTCACGCTGGCTTCTCTTCTTGCCAACCTCCCATGACTTCTGTTCTGTTACCCCGGTGGTAAAATCTTTTGGGTATCGCAGCTGGCGAAGAGGGCTTGACCTACTGCATTCCTTTCCCTTTACACCTTAATTAATTCCTTTCTAGATCTTGTAGGAACTAGGAAGACTTTGCCTCACTCCTTATTCGGTATGGAGAGAAATTCGTATAACCTAGTTAGAGCTAGAGGTTTTCACGTTCCCTGGGACACAAACTTTGTCTAGCTACAATGGGAATATTCTCTCTATTCTTTCAAGTGGCACTAGGTACCCACAGTTACACAATTCAGGCTTGATGTTGCTCCATTACAGTATTGATAACTGAGTATTAGTATGGATAGGTTATAATTCCAGGGAAAGTAAAAACTCTCGGGCTAACAATATCAGCACAAAAAACTACTTGTTATCGCTTTGTATTTGCATTCTCTTTCCACAGTTTTTCATATTGCTTGCAAATAAAGATTCTTCTAATAATTAAAAATATAAACTTCCTGCCTGGTGACGGAATCCTATCTTTTCGTTATTTCTTGTGGCGAAAGGATGTTCGCTTAACGCTTATTCGCATTACACGGTACATTTTCAGGAAATTCATCTATCGTTTTGGCGACTTATTGTGATTGTTTCGATTTATTTATTTTTTTCTTTTAATCGGCGTGTTTATTTTATTTTATTTATTTATATATATATATATATATATATATTTTTTTTTTTTTATTTAATTTAATTTTTTTTTCTTTCAAACAGCCTCTTGCTTTGGTAAATTCTATTTCCATATGTGCTCGCAGGTTGATTACATCTGAAAAACTTTTTTTTTTTTTAATACCCATCAAATAGATAAATTGACCTTCGTGATACGCAGTTTATAAACACTGGCTTATTTTCTGTTACCACGGCAACAGAAAATAACATTAGAGTGAGAGTAGTATATACATCCAAAAAGTTTATGAACACAGGCATATTTTTCTGTTACCACGGCAGTAGTGGCGTATTTTTTAAAATTCTTATAATACATCCACATAAGAATGGTTTTAAATAATTCATTCCGAGGCATATTTTGGCTGTACATCGGACTTTCAGTGTGCACCAATTTGTATTTACTGAATGCTGTGTCACAATATTAGATTAAGTCCCACAGCGGCGACTTTCCCTATCGATCTATTTTCTCACCTTCTTAACAGTAAGCCGCGGCCCTTTTATATTCCACACGCGCAGAAAGAACTGTTCTTAGTGAGAAGAAAACTTTGCACCTGTTATATTATTGTCTTTCATCCTACTGCATCGCCCATAGAACATGGCGTGGTCTTTTCTCCATCGACGCATATTCGGTGTTTACTTGCAAAGATAATGGACTTGGTGAACACGATATAAGATTAAAGAAAAGTAACGCTTCTCTTGCAGTGAAGCCTACATTCTTTAAGATGTGCTTAAAATGCTTTATAAAGCCGGAGACACCTGCTCTTAGGCTGGCCTCAGAATTGGTGATGGTGCTTATTTTAGCACAGGGGAAAGAAAATATGAAAGTAAAATAAATATGTACTTCAGAAATACCAGTTAATTATGTCTGAGAGAAAATAGTTTGATTTTTGTTTCATTGGTTCTTATTCACTCTACAATATACAACTCTTTAAATGTTGTAACAGCTTAACTTCGGCTTGCATGACTTCGTATTCATTTATTTTGGAATGCATGACAAGATTATAACACTTATGCTGAAATAAAACACGCTATTTGTTTGGAACGCTACCAGTCTCTATGGAGGAAGATTTTTTTCTTCTTCTCTTCCATGTATTAATATTTTAAACTCACTGTCTTATGCCGGTTTATAAAGTAAAGTAAAGGCAAAGTATTTAGCTTTTCTAGTTCTGACTTTTTTTTTATGTTATTAAAAGAAATTCTTGAGAGTTTTATTTCTTGTCTTCTCGAAGTCAAGAAAGCGACCATTTTTAATTTTGGAAACAAAGTCCTGAGTACTGAAAAGGACTGAGTTCAAATTCAGTCACCACAGAAAGAATGTTTATGGGGATTTCATACCGTGGCTGAGTTAGTGAGTGAGTCTCGCGCGAACTTTTCACGTTATCCCTTCCCGGAAACTCACCGGCCTAACTGACCACAGAATGCATGAAATTTAAAGATAAGTACATATTCGCTTCACAGTCTGGACGAAAAAAAACGAACACCAACAACAGGCTACATATGTGATGCCCTCCTGCTTTTCATATAACAGGAACCCATTGCTTAAGGGGTTTCCATTATTTCGTCCCCACTTGTATATTTCATTACTTTCTATTAGAAAAACAATATAGTAATATGAAAATAAAAATGTTAAATTTAACAATATTTTTAAATTTTTCTTTAGAGATTGTTACATTAGTTGATTGCTTTTAGATTGATAAATGTACATAACTGTAATAATGAACCTATAATGTATTTTTAAGAAGTCATTGGTTTTGTTTTGTTTTTTGACGAGAACGGTTCGAATGAGACAAGTTAAATATTCTTTATTCGGGCCTTCGGTAAGGAACTTTATTATTTTTCAACACAGTTTTTTCCTGTTACCATCGCGACTATTAACTCTTGTATATCACCAGAAAAATTTCTTTGATTGATTGCTGAGTTACTCATACACTGCTTCTTGGACCTCGTCTTCGGAGTGGAAGTGCTTCTCTCCTAATGCTTCTTTCAGTGGTCCAAAAGGATGATAGCCATTTGGAGCAAATCAGATAATGAGGATGTGGTAGCACTTCAAAACACAGATCTTGAATGGTGTCAGTAGTTGCGCTGGCCCTGGACGACACACCTTGTTATGCTGTAAACAAACTCTCATTTAAGATTACTCCTCGACGTAAAATAAATAAATAAATTTTCTGTTTATACTCCGGCACGACAACCAAGTCAGTAGAGTTTACAATAAATTGTCAGTACAAATATTTATCGTATTTAGTATTCACGGGCTTGAACCCCGGTCCACTCAAGGAACGCGTGCTATGCACTCTCGCTCCTGACCACTCGGCTACGTCAGTAGCTCCGGCTGTAAATTACCAAATTTAAAATTTCAGAATGTTTATTTAACGTTTATTTTTTATTATATATTACATATTTTGCTTCATTTGCTTTTTATTTTGGCCCTATTATTATTCAAGGCGTGACATTTCGCTGCATTTCTATCAAGGAGGCAATAATTCTGTCGCTTTTTTTTTTTTTTTTTTTTATTAATTTCGATTGTGAAGTTTTTACTTGTATTGGATACTGTTTAATGTTACATAAATTTTTCTTTGCGTTTGTTTTAAAAATATTTATAAAAGTATATTAGGATGGCTATGGTTACAATTCGCATTGAACTGGAAATGATTCGCGTTTTTAGTAAGGTCAGTAGAAGCTACAACCTGTTCTTCAGGGGGTTCGCTTCCTTTTCGTCGATAAAAGTATCAGTAATTTAGTAGCAGAACTTCGTCACTTCGATATTCCGGTAATGGTGTTTTCATAATGCTGTTTTTAAATTCTCCCGGGTGTGCGCGAATGCTGGGGCAAAGAAACAGCAATACTTCTCCTGAATTGAGCTCCTTCCCCTTTTTTCTTGGATTCTGGACCCTTTTCAGTCAGTCATGGGCCCTGATCCATTGCATTTCCGTAATGTAGTGACCGTTAAAGTATCCGTGTACTATAAATAATTGGTGGGGGGGAGAGGGAATGTGCTCAGTAATGGAACGTTCCGTCCATATACAATTTCGGCTTTGCAAGGTTCATGGTTGCGTTTCATTGCTGAATACGAACTGTTTCTCTGAACCCCACAATTTTTCTTTGCAAACTTATTTAATTACGAACGACCGCGTTCAATCATAATTTGCCATATTTCTGACATCACGCTACTTGTAACTGCACTTGCCACAAGATGCGCTGTTGTTTCTTCTGTTTTAGAACAATCTACACACACTTGCCAAAAATAACGAACCTTTATTCGTTATCCAATCTAGCCGCCCTTGTTTCGAATAACAGCAAGCATGCGGCGCGGAATAAATAAATAAATTTTCTGTTTATACTCCGGGACGACCAAACGGTCAGGAGTTCATAAAATAGACAGCACCGTATTCAGTAGTCACGGGCTTGAACCCCGGTCACTCAAGGCACGTGTACTTATGCACCCGCGCGCCTGACCACTAGGCTACGGCGGCCTTAGATTCTGTAAGATGTTTTGGTGTAATTGTAACCATTGTTCCAGTAAAATATCGCGTTGCTGCGACCAAGTTGAAGAAAGAGAACTTGGTTGCTGAATGAATAGCTCTATCCAGCATATCCCACACATCCTCAATAGGACTGAGATCAGGTGAATGTGGGGGCTAGGAACGATGGTGGAAATCCGTACCGGGATAAAATTGTAACATTGTAGAGTGCAGTAGATCTGATACGGAATTCAGTTACTCCTTGAATGACATGTGATCTTCCACCGGTATTATTAACGAAACCCAATTCGTGCCAACAAAGCATTCTTCATACTATGATAGCACCTCCAGATGTTTGAATTGGCTTAACAAGGCAAGCAGGATCCATCGCTTCGTGAGGTTCTCGTTACACTCCGCCTATCATCAGTGCAAAACAAAGTGTATCATGCTTCTCCCTCTTTTATATATATATATATATATATATATATATATATGTGTCGCTTTCTAATAGGCAGGCGACTGCCAATACCTAATGTCTTCAATTCTCTGAACTTGGTACGGGTAGAAATAGGGAAGTTCTGGGCTTGGTTGATTTTTTTGTTATTTGCTGCACATTGGATGTCCTATTTTTCCCTATAGGTCTCCTTAAAATACGACAGCTTCGTTCTTGAAGTATTGTTTTTCTTCCACATTTACGCCTTTGAAATGTGGAAGAACCGCTTGCTTTTCAATCATTAAAAACCTTTGAGGTGGATGCTTTTGAGAAACCAGTTATGGCTTTCGTTTCTTGAATCGTGGCTGCTGCTAAACTTGCACCCACGATAAGACCTTTTTCAAAGTCATGTATATCGCGCGTTTTGTCCATTGTGGCTTGAGATTACCGCAGTGGAACAGCCCGTGCAGTCTTTATACTCAACGAGGCAGCAAATCATCCCCACGTCACATTTTTCTTTGCATCTATTTGCATTTTTTCTGTCTGTGACGCTTAATACAAAGTAGGCCAGTGTGTGTGTAATTACCTCGCCAAAATATTCATAAAGTCTTAACTGTTCGGGAATTTACACTATTTCAGAAGTTTACATCTGCCCGCTGACTCGTTTATTTTCAGGCTGAAGAAATTATAGTACCATAACCACCTTCTATAAGAGCCAGGAAATGCGTCCCCTTCAGCTTCGTGCCTAGCCAGCAACACAGAGCGCGCGTAAACTCACAATTGCCTCATTTAATCTGTAAGTCGACGAGGATCCCACCTTCCACACTTCATTGAATCCCAACTCATTATGAACAACTTGATGAACATATTCGGTTCTTCATTTGCGTCTTTCAGCTTAATGCATTGAGGATCGTAAAATTAGGCTAATGTGGCAACGGGTTTAATCTGGCCAGGTTTAGCAGAATTTGTCAAATCATGGACCATTTTTAAACTTTAGGGCCCTATCTCAAGTGTACAGTATATTATAATATTTAAATAATTATATTTTCGCAGTTTACTGATGGTATTACAACGGATTCTGACGACTGCAATGTTGAACGCTGTGGCGGGGTCTCTCTCTCTCTCTCTCTCTCTCTCTCTCTCTCTCTCTCTCTCTCTCTCTCTCTCTCTCAGTACGCGCGTTATCGGAGCCACTATCTCATCACTTCACTAGCAGAACAATAACAAAGGTTTCTTTGAGCTTTATTTATAATTTGATTCTTCGAAGAATGTGATATTTTTGACAATAATAATCAATTTTTGGCGATGAAAATGTGTGAGGATGATTTCATCGTAAAGAAATACAAGTACAGTAATTTAAATAACTTTGCTAAGAATACCTTATGAAGTGTATTCTACACTTTCTGGTCTCAAGAGGCTTGTCTACAGAAGGTAATATTTTTGACGCGCCGACTAAAATAAGAAACTTATTTACATTTAGATTGCTTTTTTGGAATAGACCTTGCGATTAAGATGTTAATTCCTTCTTTAAGTCAGTATAACTTTTATTCTTGCTTTCCAAAAGACCTTTAAAGGGAAATGGTATCCCGCCTATCGAGTTCTGTCCCCTCTTCTCGTTAAGAAAGGCAATTTTCATAGCATTGAAGCCGCCGTTAGCTGTTACATACACGATGGAATGACTGATGGAAACTAGGAATTCTGATCATCAAATTTAAAGTTAAAGTTTCTGTTTATTATCATCTGATAATTTGGTAGTTCCAAAACCTTTAAAAAAAATGGTAATCACGAAACCAATTTGAAAGCGCCTCCTGTCGATCTTGAGAACAACCTCTTTTTCCGTTCATAGTTTTAAGAATAAATTCTAACACTAAATGAGTAGAGTTTGAAGTTAATAGAATATCTGAGATTTATATCGTTAGATTATTCCTCAAGATAATAGAGACTATCAAAAATAAATATATGCACTTCGATTGTCTTACTGTTGCCTTGGGGTTTCTCATTTGGCAGATTGCAACCACTGAGCATACGAAAGGGTATCACTTGTGCATTGAGCGAGCCCCATATTCAACCATGTACAGGCAGACATGTTTACATAGTGCTCAGACTATGCCTTCGTTTGTTCGCAGATTAATAGCGAACTGTTTACTTTCGTTTCCTTGGGATTTCTACCTGGGTGATTAAAGTGCGCAGGAAAACAAATCGAGAAACAAAAGTGCCCATTGGGAACTAGTTTCATTGCCAGAGAAAACCTTCCATTGTAATTCACAAGAGTAAAACAAACGGATCGATGAAAATCTTTGCGTTCTTACAGGATAGCGCTGTCCTCATAAACAGAGATGAAGCCCCTCTCCTGTCCTCTATTTTTAGTTCTCACCGGCTTCTTCTTTTTTTTTTTTTTTTAACAAATGTCCTTGAAAATTAACGTCGGTAGTGCAAAGTTTGGTATTCCATGTATTGCTTTTTTAATGAGATATGTACGAAGACATTAAAAATGCATCTCGTGAATATATTAATTAGCGGACATCTGTTCCACGAAAAGAAATGTTGTCTTGTAGACACAGCGAATACATAGTCTAATTTCAGAATATAAATTGGAAATTGCTGACGCAGTTCTGTATTTATTCTCGACAGCCGGGGAGCAAGTCTTTGTACCACGACCAAGATATTCAAAATTTTTCTTCTAATTCCAAAGGCCAAACAAGTTGTTAATGTACGCGTTATCGGTTCAGGTGCATTTGATTTTTATTTCCGAAATTAATTGAATTTTTCTTCTTTTATGATTAACAGAAGTGAAAAATAACTCATTGCTTTTTACCGATTGATTGATAATTGATTAACTAATAATATATAAAACTAATTACTTAGTTCCAGTTTACTACTCATACCTCACAGCATAATAATCACTCGACGTTTATTACTTTTATATTACTTTGTAATCAGGCGTGTAATGCATCAGGTATTTCAAGCCCTGTGATTTAACAAATTGAGAAAATAATAATTACCTCAGATCGCAGGACGTTGTCAATACTTTCTTAATTATTTCTTCCTTGATTTTAATAGCAATTGAAATAAAACACGTGATTCACGTTTCGCTGTGATTCGTATAATAATAAAATAGTAATTAGTAATAATTCATATT
The DNA here is from genome assembly GCF_048544385.1 of Mastigoproctus giganteus. Classification (NCBI taxonomy): domain Eukaryota; kingdom Metazoa; phylum Arthropoda; class Arachnida; order Uropygi; family Thelyphonidae; genus Mastigoproctus; species Mastigoproctus giganteus. The sequence continues at coordinate 49,802,954 of NC_143575.1, forward strand.
GTATGTATATAGTAAACTGATAACAAAAAACGAGTTTCTGAAACAGCAATGAAGTTTGTACGCAAACCGAGAACATTTCCTTTTCTTGCGCACATGACAACAGACAATATCCAGTGCTATTGTGATATGTATTGTGGGGAAAGAAATTGCCTATTTTTCCGATTTTAATGAAATTTGGAATGGCTCGACAAATCTTTCCAAAAGACCTAAGTATAAAATTTCATGAAAATCTATCCACTGGAAGCCAGGTTATTACATGCAGACGGACGGATAGACGGACATGGTGACAAATATAGGCGTATTTTATGTATCATCTTTTATCTATGAAAATTTTTAAAAAATTGTAAATTCGCACTTTATCTTTCACCTACTTCGATTTTGATCTCTGTTCGCATTAGACTGTTGATTGAGAAGTTCTGGAGTCTTCTAGATCTTCGGAAGTTTCTAGGCTCTTAACCTATCACCTGCTCCCTGCACGTCAGACGGATATGTAAAGCAGCCCTCCCAGACGGGCCAATCAGTCATAAGTGTGTGAATGAACGTTGTTACTCGTTAATTTCTACGAATACAAGCATATTCAGCGAATTACCATGAGTAGTTTGTTGAATATGCTTTTAAAATATCACGTCAGTGCGTCAATTCAGACAGCTTTTGTAATAATGTGTGCAGCGATTACACAATTAAGTTTCAAAGACAGTCTATAAACCTCCATATTAAAGAAAACAAATGAACTTTATTTTGGCTGCAAGTTAGGCGATCAGGACAAGAAATAGTCGTCTCAGAAGCTGGTTAAAAAAAAAAAATTCACTCATTCGCTATTCCCATGATGTGAAATCTTTCAAGAAAGTTTTTGAATATTTTTAGGCAACGACAAGATAGACAACTATAAAATCTTGATTGAGAATTTAGTACAAGCCTACCAAAATGTCGGTTGCAACAGGTCTGTAAAATTACGCCGCCACCATTTCCATTTAGATTTTTTCCCTGATAACCTTGGATACGTTATTGATGAACACGGAACATTTTCATCAAGATATTGCTACAATGAAAAAACATTTAAGGAAAGTGGAAACCCGGTATGGTGGAAGACTATTGCTGGAAATTGATCATTACAGAATAAAAGGAAACTAAAAAAAAAAAAAAAAAAAAAAAAAAAACACCTATTTCTTTTGCCATTTATTGTAATACAGTACTTGTTAAAATTTCAGTTAAGTGTATCGTGCGTTCCTCTCTAAATCTGTGATGTACGCTCCTGAAGCGGTGGGCCTAGTGTAGCTCTGTTTTTTTCTGATGTAATTTTTCTCATATGTCTTAGTTTTGGACCCCTGCTGCACCATGAACAATATACTACTGCTCTGAAATCGTATGTATGCAGTGAAACGACCCCAGGGGCTCACATCTGGTGAGCATGGGCTTGGCACACCCAGGGTCCTGAGCTGGATATCATCATTCTTCTCTTCCTTGGTGATTCCCTTCTCTCTCTCTCTCTCTCTCTCTCTCTCTCTCTCTCTCTCTCTCTCTCTCTCTCTCTCTCTCTCTCTCTCTCTCTCTCTCTCTCACACACACACGGTAACTCAATTTTTGTTTTTTTTTTTGCTTGTGAAGCAAGTGTTAAAAATTTAACCCCGGGGGCTCACATCTGGTGAGTATGGGCTTGGCACACCCAGGGTCCTGAGCTGGATATCATCATTCTTCTTTTTCTTGGTGATTCCCTTTTGTCTCTCTCTCTCTCTCTCTCTCTCTCTCTCTCTCTCTCTCTCTCTCTCTCTCTCTCTCTCTCTCTTTTGGGGTAATTCGGTAATTTTTTTTTGGCTGGTGCTGCATAAGCCTCAGGCTTCCTTGCACCATATAGCTAATAATAATAATAATAATAATAATAATAAATTTACAGTACTAGAATTGTAAATAAGGTACTAGTTAGATAATTGCGACATAGATGGCAGCACGGTACTAATACAAAATAAATGACCAAAATAGGGATATTTCCAATGAAATAATAAATATGATATATGCTATTAATAAATTTTAATACATTACCCGTCTCCAACTCCTGTCTCCTGAAATTAGCACCGTTTATTGTTATTATTGTGAACTACGTTATAATTTGTGAATATATTTAGACTGAAATATTTCAGATATAATTCATTCTTTCGCAACATATATGAAGATTTAAACGCACGTGCCAGTCTTATTATGCATTCATTGCTTAAATAATGAGGCGCGCATTTTCATTCCTCTTTAGGGAGAAAGCGTGCGACCACATTTTGAAGCAAAGCAGACCTTTCAGTATCGAGTTAGCAGATCGTGTAAACATGTGACACTAGTGTTCTGCTTAGTAATAAACTTGACTGGTCTGCAAAGTAAGTTGTGCTTCACCACGATATCACACTCTAAACAACTTCGATGTTTTCAAGATTATATCTGATAAGGAACTTTGCGATTTCATGAAGAAGATTACGATCCCAGTAAGAACTGAACGGGACCGGAGCAATTTACATCTGTGTTAAATGCATAACAAGTATTATAATGCATTAGGAACAGTATATGATGTGCACTAATTTTAAATATTTGTGAAATTAAAATTTATTGGAATAGATTACACTTTATTTGAACAGTTTTTTTTTTTTAATAGTTAGTTCTACGTGGGACTATTCTATTCCTCCATGATAAGAAGCATTACTAGGACTGTAAAATTTATGCTATATATATATATATATATAGATATATAGATAGTTACTTTTACTATAATATAATATGTACTATATAGATGCTGAATATGTATATAAACATAACAGTATACTGCGGGCCATAAGTCCAAGATAACTTATAAAGACTATGATAGCCTGTGTAGGTCTATAATGCCATACCCTGGAAATAAACATATATATTTATATATTATTACTAATTATATGTTTATTTCCAGGGTATGGCATTGTAGACCTACACAGGCTATCATAGTCTTTATAAGTTATCTTGGCCTTATGGCCCGCAGTATACCGTTATGTTTATATACATATTCAGCATCTATATAGTCATATTATACTTTTACCGTAATAACGCGATTACAGACTGACGTAATGTTCAATCTACTGTTGATGGCATTAATCTGATCTGGCAAAAAAAACTTTTACATTTATTCCTACTTTTTATATATATATATATATATATATATATATATATATATAAATAAAATAACAGTATTATACCAAGTGGAAATTCTTAACAAATTTATTAAATTTGTTAAGAATTAAATTTGTTTTATTAAATTCATATATAATACATGATCAATACTACACTAATTTGTTAGCAGGTGACGTTTCAGGATTCTTGCCGTACCACATCTTCAGACAATAAATGCTATTGGGGTGGGGGGAGATAAGAACATCTTCACAACATAAAAATTGAAAGTAATGTTAAGTTAAGGAATGTATGCACTTGCATTAATATGAGAATACAGAAGATTTAGAACTCCATAGTCAAGTTAAACCACAAATTAAATAGAAACATGACAATTATACCTATATACACTTTGAACGAATCGGACATCTTACTTCTTGTACTGTAATACAAACAACAAAAACTTGCCTCGTGCAGAGCTATATAAAGAAAGCCATAGCTAAGAAACTTCCAATTTAATGTAGCAGCTTCGCTGCGGAACTCTGTGCCTTATCATAGCTTTAAATTTCGTGTGGTTGACAAACATACCGCTAGCTATCATATACACGGATTCAGTCGGTGCAATTCAAACTATACAGTAGAAGAAAAAGCATGACAAACCATTACTTATACATATCTGGGATAGTCTAACCAAATTAAATGGAAATAAGCAGAGCATCACCTGCTGCATCCCTGGTCATAGCAGTATCCTGGGAAACAAGCTGGCAGATTTAGCTAACAAAACTGTAAGTAACACTATTAATCTTTTATTCAATGTACCATTCTCAAATTACAAGTTTATTATTAAACAGCGATGTGGAAAAAATGGCAATAAATATGGAAAAACCAAACTAACAACAAGTTATTCCGTATAAAGAAAGATCCGAAAGCATGGAAATCCAATATCAGAAATAACACACAAGAAGTTATACTCTCTAGACTACGGATAGGATGCACCCACTTGTCTCACCTTCATTTACTTAAATCCACCGATCCTCCAGAATGTCCAAACTGTAATACTGTACATAGCTCATAGTTCAACATCTACTTATAGATTGTCCCTTACACAACAGAGACAGACAGGTTGCCTTTGGCCCGTTTTCTGTCATAAGTACGCCTCTTACATTAGCCCGACAGTTAGCAGATATACCGGTTGTACCCAGATTTTTTTACCTATCTCAAACCCATCCGATATTATAATGCACTTATATTACATAGTGTTTGGGGTGAGGCGCCACTGGTGGTTTCCCACAACTGCGCCATTTTATAATGCACTATTACACAAAAACATTTCAGCAAACTGTATGTTACGTCTCACCTGAGATTAAGTGCATTATGGCCCAGCTGCCCTTCGCCGTTAAACCCAAAGAAACGACACACAACAGAAAGCCATTTTTGAAAGTTTCTAGCCACATTGGATAGGTCATTCCATTTCAGATTCTTTCGTCATTTACCGAGATTTTTTGTGGGATGGAGGGAATAATTATATAATTTGAAACTGATAGGGTTTTTTTGTTTTCTCCTTATATTACTATTTGTTGTTCTTCACTGTTTTGAAATGTTTTATTTTCTTTGATTTGCGATTTATAATTTGTAAGGATGAGGTTAAAATGCACTCTTTAGGCTGATATGACCCACCTCAAATCGTTTATCGATAGAAATATACCCTTGGAATAAAATTACCCATATTAAGTATGTACTTTAGTCATTAAAATAAATAGATAAAAATATTTTAACCAGTTTTAAACTTTCTTGGCACCCACCTGAAATTCTTTCACGGCCCACGGTTTGAGACATAGCAAGCTAAACCCTTAACTCCATCTTAGACTGCCCTGGGAATATGAAAGGCGACTTCCCATCTATTTTGATACCATCCTCTTTTTATTTCATTTGTGTATTCCTGTTTGCTTCATTTACACCCAAACAGGGTACAGAAGGAAAATGGTTCAGAAATTAGTAAAACGATCACGTAGCTCTTGAAAGCAACAAAAATAAAAACGTTCCTGTCTCCTTATACAAACGTTTTAGTATTCCACACGTGTAGCTTGTGTTTTTTGAACGGCAGTATTCTTAAAATGATGTTTTGCCCGCTTCTTGCGTTAAGTGTAGGACTTCATTTTCTTTAATCACTTTCTGAAGTCAGTTTGGGTACCAACCCCCTCACATTTCTACAGAAAGGAAAGGGATTTGCAGAGATTAAAGATTATACAGTACAAAGCATATATCAATGACCTGTGGGCTAATGGACTGGAGTATGGTCAAGTAAAGAATGGCGCAAATGATCTTGATTTATGAAGAAAAGCTCCAGCTGCGTGTTTTCGAATACTCATAAGAGCAATCGATGAAAAACACATTATTGGAGACTTATCGAAGCAAAATACTATACATTGTGGTTCCGGTTTTTTTAGAGTATTGTTTTGGTTGAATACATTGGTACCCGATCAATAACATCGCTGTGTTTTTATTGGTTCTCTCCAGCATAAAATTTTAGATAACCGTATAGGCACATCTGAATATCCATTGATCAGGAATTAGTGATTATATTAGCAATTCACGCTGTATAAACAATCTATAACGTTAAGCAATAAAAATATGAAAATCCTTGTTTTTTTCTTTCTGCAACCACAAGTGAAATTATGTAAGTGCGCACGCCCAAAAGAAATTTCTCCTATGCGTCCGTCGATAATAGGACTTACATTTATCTCTAGACAAGATCAAAGACTCCACTTGAGATACTCTTCACCGTTAGCCATTCTCGGCATAAATATATCTCACCTTTCGTAGCATCCAAAAAAAAAAAAAAAAAAAAAAACCCTACATTTTTTTTCTCTTTCGCTTCCAGCATTGTTTTTCTTCTGAACGACTCATTCTTGTATCTTAAATCCAAATCGGGTTTATCATAAACAGAGGCCAGGTGCAGCTTTATTAACCTGTTTCAAGTTTTAGAGAAAATAAATTCATGAGGAGTATACATTTCATTGTACAACACCCGGTGTATCATCTGCACCTGTCATAGTACAGTACAGTGAAGTTGCATTTATGTGGGCAGTGTCTACCTCAAAGGCACTAGTAATTGTTTTAATGGGTGCCTAATATGGGGCGTGCCCCACTATGCCTAAAACCTTAGGCACAGTGGTGCACCGCCCATTGTGCTTAATACCTTCAGATTCGATATAGATATTAGAATGGTCTGTTGCCCAAATATGGCTGTTCGCTTCACCATTTAGCAATAAATGAATTTCATTCGTCTGAAGCTAGTTGAACAATCAATTCTCGTTCTGCTCAGTTTTCGCAGAGGCAAGTGCTTCTTGCTTGGGTAACTCATGTAGTAGCAATTGCTTCACATGCTGGATTTTATTAGGATACTGGTGTTAAACGTATTCATTAGCTCTTGAGACACTGTTATACTTGGAACGCCTGATTAACGTGAAACTGCACTAGCACTAAGGAATGCATCGTGTTTCCTCGAATCTCTCAACCAGATGGAACAATGCAGGATTAAAAGGAGAGTGCGTGGAGGAAATATGAGAAGAGTTGTTGAAATTGGAGGTAATAGATAGTGGATATAACAGAGTGGAGATAATAAATAAACCAGCAATTGCAATATACTAAAGTGGTACCTATTTAATGATGTGACTACTGGTCAAGGGAAACGGAAGGAGTTATTGTTTTCACAGTTGGGATTATAGTGGTAATAGACATCACATGAATTCTTTTTAGTGGACCCAAATGGTAACTTTAACAAATACAAATGCTAAATTGGAAATGCATAAGAAGTTATTCTGAATCTACTAAGCTTTTATACCAACAAAAAAAAAAATTTTTTTTGTTGGTATAAAAGCTTAGTACAGTAGTTGGTATAAAAGCTTAGTATATATATAAAAAGCTTAGTAGTTGGTATAAAAGCTTAGTGTGTATATATATATATATATATATTGATGTTTAATAAATATTTGAAACAAGTAATAAATGAAATGAGGGAAGGTGACATCGGTGACTGTTTCTTATTTTTTTTTAATTTCATTAAAATGTTATTTTGTTTATATTCTGGCTGGTGGTACATAACCTTGCTTCCTTGTGTCATTTTGTCGATACTGATACTAAAGGTCGTTTGTATTTAATTTAAAAAAACTTATAATTTGTACATTATTGTTGTAAAAACGTCATTCTCAAAATAATTTTCATGCGACAAGAACTCGAAGTTTTGTAACCCTGGTCCGAAAGTTCAGTGTGTTCAAAGATGTACTGTCCCAGTCATCATGTATATATCATTGCGTTGGTCGTCTGCTTACTCTCGGATCATGCGTGCCATCTTGGATTAGAAAACTTATCTGCGATGGTTGAACTGTTTGAACTGTTTGAACTGTTTTCGAACCTTATCACATTTTGGAGACATCGCATTGTTGCACGGAATATTATAACCCTTAGCTACACACACACACACACACGATGCCCGGACATTGACAAATCATTGTATGTAGCAGGAAGTGAAGAGGGGACCACCCCACAATTCCAAATTGACCGCTTACAGAAGCGTACTTCAAAACCTAACATGTCTTACACCATCAAATTCTCTAACACCCTAGATGCACTAGAAACTGACTTAGTTGCCATAGCAAAAGAACTCCACACCTTCAGTCGACAAAACTTATTCAATATGAACTGTTTTCTTCCTTGGATTTTCCTGGGCCACTGCTATAAAATTTGGAGCGGACCACAGATGGCAGGCTCTTTCGTGCTGATCGCATTGTCTCCTTTCTGTTTATTTTTACATTAGTTAACTTAATTTACTCTTGTTTTATTTTTATTTATTCCAGAAATTTTAGTATATTTATACTAAACCTGCTTTATTTTTGTTATGGATCCTTGAACTTTTTATAATCTCATAACTAACTTCATAAATGACTTTTGTAACTGATATATTCCGTGCTAGTACTTTACTCTCAAGGGTTTCGGACGATGATCCAAAATTAAATAAATAAACTACTAGATTTCGTAGTGCATCTGAGGATCTAAACAAAGAGAGAATCACTGCATTACCGTTATGTGGATATCCAGAAGTTCAACCCCAAAGAGACATGAGAGAAATGCTGACTCAACACGACAATGCACTTACTCACACTGGTCTGAAGACCAGAGAGGGAATCATGAACACTAACAGTTTTAAACAGTTGGACTTTTCTTCAACTTACTTCTTAGTGACTTGCACTGAAGTGATTCTTTTGTATTCCACAAGACTGAGCCATGACTTTTCCAGCTTAGAAAACAGCCACTTTTATGACTAATTGCCCTGTACTTTTTTGAAAAATTCTTCATAGCTCTGTAGCTAGCTACATTAATAGCAGCATTATAAAATTTTCGTTGTCTCCTTAAATACGATAATTTAGGAATCACTGAAAACAGTTTCTGTTCCCCCCTCACCGGCACAAAATTACATAATTTTGTGCAGGTATTTACATAAGTGGTTGTCCGAGTAAATAAGAAATAATGTACGAGAACGTGGAATATTTTAGTAGGTACCTGTCACTTTTGAATTACTCCATGACAGGGACAATCATATTAATGGTAGATGCGCCTTTGTAAGTCTTTTTTATTGCATCATTAATAATAAATCAGCATATTTTACACGCGTCTAATTAAAGAATTCTATCTCGCTATAATGTTGCATTTTGAAAAGAATTAACTCTTTTGTACGTTCGCTGTCATTCTAAATATTAGAAGGGGGAACTCAGTTTATGACGCTGCGCATTTTGACACTACAGAATTGGTTAATTGGTGTTATTATGCATGATGATTACTTGTAATATACACTTAGGGGCCAGTTTATTAGGTGTGCTCCACCAACATTATCCAATGAATCTACCACTTCGCCAGAGTTTAGTTAGATACCGAGGGATAGTGTATATGTCGGTAGTTCAGCTAGAGAGTGAGTTAACTGCGCGACACAGGTTGAGTATCGCGGATACGGCTGCTCTGATGAGGTATTCACACAGAACAGTGTCTAAGGTGTAGGTTCAACAACCAGAAGACATCCAGCCATTGGCAGTCCATTGCCAATGGTGGGTGTTTTCTGGTGTTGATATGAGACGCTGACATGGGAAGAATTAATCGTGCTGGCGGGCCACAGTTGGCTACATGACAGTGCAGGTACAATGGGCACATAAACATTGACACTGGACATCTCAGGTGCGGAAAACTGTCACATGGTCCGACGAATCCCGGCGCCTGTTTATTCATGGCGACAACAGGACCAGGATATGGCGATAGCGACATGAATCAATGGGTTCATCATGCCAAGCGTCAACACTACAGGTTGGTGGTAGTGGAAGAGTGATGATGTAGGGAGGAAGTGTTTTCGTAGCACACGTTAGGTTCCCTAATATCCGTGGATAATTGCGAACTGCACATCATAATTGAACATTGTTGCCGACCACGTGCATCTAGATTTTCACCTGTCTGGCGTTTGATCGATCGACGGCTTTTTAAGTCGGAAGCTCGTTGTCTATTTGACTACTGAACTAGTCCAGTAAAAGACCGTTTTATTATTATTATTATTTAAAACTACTTAGGATTTAAAGACAAATTAACATATAACTGTATATATGTGCTTTGTATCGTTTATGTTATATATTAGAAATCTTCGGTAAAAATGTACGATAATGGTTAGTGATGCATGGTAAAACGCTGTCAAACTGAACGAGAAATGTTACCGATGTTGTGGCCTTGACCTGTACGCATAAGTGCAGTTTGTGTGATAGGTAGTATCAGGTTTCGTGTCGTTGTTTCAGTGTGCAAGGTTTTTTTTTTTTTTTTTTTTTTTTAATGACTGTTAATTTTTTTTTTATTTGCACAATTAGTTCTTTTGCCAAATCTAAACATGTGTTGATAGGAATCTCTTCCTGATGATTAAGGAACTGTTTTTAGCAGTAATTGGCTGAATGATGTTAGGCTATTCTGACTGGTTGGCAATACATGGCGCTCCATATTGTGCAAGATGTAAAATCTGTATGTCTGTTTTTAATGTAAAATAATGATAGTATTAAAACCACTGCTGGAACTCATTTGGCAGAATGTGGGTACTTGCTCCAGGCTCAGTGATCTAAAATTGAATAAATAATATGAGTGTAAAAATCCATACAGAATTATAGCTAGAGAGATTCAATAATTGGGGGTGGGGGGGCGCATTTTTAATAGTTTTCTCCGGACTCAAAAAAAAAATCTAGTTCCGGTGATGATTAAAACAGTAAACTACCATGTCGGCAGCAAGGCGCACAAGCCGCTTTACAACCAAGAAATACGTCGAGTACCAAACTTTATTATTATTAAGGAGGTGCTGTTGAAATTGCAAAAACACTTTATTATGTGAAATAACACATACAGTTCGGCTGACTGTTGTAACAGTTGCATAGCAAGTTATAGTGATTCAGGAATTGGTTCAAAAGTTCAAATGGGAAGAACAGTAAATGGAAGCCATAGTTCAAAAAAGTGGAAGCCATAGTTCAAAGATGTAGTCATCCAGACTACATCGAAATTGTCCATGAAAAAAGCAGAAATAACCACATTTTACGTATCTATCGGTGCGTCAAATACAGGAAAATTGTTCTTCCTTGTTATTAAGTATTTTGATGAAAAAGACTGCCGTGATTTTTCACGGCTGATAATTGACAGAGAGGTCACAAATACCATCCTTAAAAACTTAAACTTCATTATCGTAACGTTGTTGCATACCTCACAGACAACGCGTTAGTTAATTGTGGGTTACAGTGGTCAGCCTACAAAACGTTGTTTGAAGGATAATCTACCTAATCTAGTGAAGACTAATTTCAATTGTTGCACGGGACAAAATGCAACAAAACCCGCCTTAAAACTTATGTTTCGATGCGCAGAATTTGGTTTTTAAAAAATTTCAAGTTTACGAGGAGTAAACTTGAAAGAGGAGGAGTTTTTTAAAAAAATTCTTTAAAAATTCTGTCTCTGCTCCATCCATCTGCATGTAATAACCCGACTCCCACTGGACAGAATTCGATGAAATTTTACATTTGAGTCCTTTTTGTTTTTTAGAAAGATTTTTTTGAATCATTCCAGATTTCATTAAAATCAGACCAGTAGAAATTCGGCATTTTGTTCCGTAAAATTTCGAATTATCTCTGTACATAAGGGAAGCATATTTCGGATGCTTAGGCATTACTCGATAAGGACATCAGATGGGTACCAATTTTCAGCATAAATGTATGTTATTCCGTGGATCACTTCCGATTTTTTATCATGTGTTTATTTGGTCCCTGGGAATCCTTTAAGACCAATTACAATTCTATAGTGTGTCCCGGTTCTCTACTCTTTTTTTTTTCCTTTCTTTTTTCTTTTTTGCGCCAAAGCAATTGAAGCTATGAGGCGTGAGCAAATTTTGTCTAACACTTCATAGCCGAAATTTCCAGGATTAAAAACCGTGCACCCCTCGTCTGAGACCGATTGACTCGGCCATTATGTGGAAGGAAAGCAATCATAGCCGCAGTGCCGCGAGATCTAGTCGTAATGGAAGTATAGTGGGCAATAGTATCTTAAATAATACCTTTAAATATACTTTGTTTAAAGTATATTACAGGTGAAAATTCTATGGTTATGGCGAAATTTTTGAAGTGATTGTGGTGTGTGAGGAGCACTGGGAATGGTGGGGGAAGAAAATAAGATACCATTTGATGTTTGATTAGCCAGTTTTAAGAACTGAAGAAAGAAATAGCCTTTTCTGTAGAAAGTCCCAATGTGGTCCTAAGTTAATGTAAATTTAGGTGAACTATTCTCAACTTGCGCCCAGTATACTGCGTGGACTCCTTTAAATGAAGTTGTCAGATCATTTTATGCGTAACCGAAGTTAGATTGGATGAAAAATAATAAAAGCATGGTTTAGTGGTGCTTAGGGCTACCATGTTAGAAAAAGGGTACGCATGTCTGACATTTGTAGTAATGCTGTTTGAATAATTAAATGAAATCGTCTGATGTGTTGTCATCTTGGAATAAGTGCCAATAAAGATTAATCAAGATTAATCTTTATTTCTTATCGAGGAGTACAGAAACATGGAATAAATGCTTTCCATCGAATACCCACATTCTTCCTCAGTAGTAACCTTAAAAAAAGAAATCAGTGGTGTTTAACGTTTTTCTTTTCTCTCTTTCAGTATAACCTCAATGGTGTGACGTGCAATTCAGAGAACTTCGTGATTTGTATTATACTTCATTTATGTGATATACAATAAAGTAGACTTCTGGCTTTCGCTAGGATGTTGGGCTTTGTTTGCTATTAGCGACCACTCTTTCAGCTTAAGTTCAAGCACAACAGTAGCATCACCTCCCTACCGGCAAACTGATTTATGTGAACGCGTGAGAAGACTCGCCAATCATTTCTTCCAACCAAAGATGCACTCTGACTGCGCAAGTAACTGGAATGGAGGAAGGTAAACATCGGTCGAAATCGAGTCATACATGTCTTAAGAACGTAGAAACGTGATGAAAGTGCAAAATACTCGAAACACTTGGGGGCTGTAGCTGTTATTATAGAGTGGAAAAGAAAATTAGTCGTTTGGCAATATCACACGAAGTTGCATTCTAGACATGTCTTGATGAATGCCCGCCGGTTATGTTCTCCGAGGCGTAAAAGTCAAATAGAAAAGTTGCCGGTTTCCAGCACATTGCCTGATACCACGTTAGCTGTATAAATAAAATTCCTGTCTGTTTTATAAAAAAACAGTGTCCAGAGGACAGTGCAGAAGTTCTATGAGAGAGTTTTGTGTTGTCTTAGGTTTTTTATATACAAAGGAGAATCCTTTCTTCTTTTTATTATAAGAATTTCTCAAAACTAAGCTGCGCCTTGTGGTTTTTATCGTGAGCTATCTTGGAACTCAGTATAAGTTTTAAATTTAAATGAATAATTGCAAATTTATTATTTTTGTTATACATGTAGGGAAAATATCATAGTTCAAAATGGTTGCGAAAGGATTTGATCTTTCCATTTGGGGGAGATAGCCTATTGTAAAAATTTGGAGAAATAGCAAATAAATGTATTTAATATAGAAGGTTTTATGAAAGTCCGTTGCCACAAGAAAACTTATTTGCAGTTTAATAAGTATTTATATTAAATGTTCGTGTTGTATTCCTTGTCATCTTTTAGAGGATTGCATTCTTCCAGCTAAGGTCAGAGCGCCACACTAAAACGGTTCTCGCTGATTTTTTTGTTATTCCGGTGGGGTAACAACGGATCGTTCAACTGGTTCACTCCAAGGTTTGTTTGAAAACAACGGATTCAAATTTTCCTATAGCAAAAAAGTCGAGTAGCGACAAATCGGAACTATTGAGAATCGGAAAATTCCCCTCTCCCTCCAAAAAGAAAAAAAAAATTACACGGTGATAAAGCTACGGAATTTTTATTTTATTAGGGTTGCATTTGTTTTCTGTTTTATGAAAAGTGATTGAAACATGGCTACAGTTGAGAAAAGGCGAACTGCGTCCTCTGTCTAGCTGAATTTGAAATTCTTACCTCTTGTGCAGCGGACGTTTGTAAGGCACTACAAAAATCTCTTCCATATAGCAACGCCATATTGAAACTGGTTCTGTGCATGTGATAAGCCAAGATCTGGAAGGTCACCCATAAGAACAGAGCGAATTCCGATAGTTTATGAAATGCATTGCCTAGGATAGTAGTCATGCTAAATATTTATCATTTTTAACTATAAGAGAAATAAACAATTGTCGTTTTAACTTTAAAATACTGTTTTTCAGTTGAGTTTTACTACTTGTAGATCAAAAGTTATTACTTTTTAATAGTTCACAAGAAGTCTATGGATTCCCTCTATTTAAGCATTTCAGCCATTCCGTTTGACCGATTAAAATCTGATCCTTTGACTTGTATTCGCTTTTTAGCGAGATTGTATACAAATATACAATCTCGCTAAAGGGGCTTAGAGGGGAACAGGTATTTTGTGTGTTATCAGACACTCAGTCTAAAACACTGATGGATCCAATATCTTTCTATTACAGAAGATTTAGGAGAAGTCCGGTTGGCCTGCCTCCCTAAAATCCACTCATGCACACCTTCTCGATGGTAAGTCCTGTTACGTCACTTAGGTGGCAAAACGTGTAGAATGGTTCTCTTCAAGACGCCTGGTCAGCTTGAAGAGGAAAAGACCAAATCCTCCAGCATATGAGAGCACCACGAAACATCTCTCTTCGGTGAAGACAGGATATTAGAGCTGGAAAAGGAATTAGAAAATGTGAATTGGAATATCATCGGTTTGGCTGAAACAAGAAGAAGAAATGAATCACTTATAAGTTTATCAAGTGGAAATCTGGAGTACACCAAAGGAAATAGTGAAAGGAGTGAAGGTGGAGTTGGGTTTCAAGTCCATAAAGATTTAAAAAACAACATTTTGTAATTCAAAAGTATATCACCAAAGGTGTCAAGACTAATACTCAAGATTTCTAAGAGGTACAACCTAAAGGTTATAATGATTTATGCACCAACATCGAGCCATGATGATGAAGAGGTTAAAGATATGTAAACCGAAATTGAGAGTCTTCTAGATGAGCAGAAAACCCACTACATTATTATTATGGGGGACTTCGATGCTAAGGTTGGAAAAAGACAAAACAGCGCAGAAAAGGGAACTATAGGAAATTTTGGAATTGGTAAAAGAAATGAAGAGGCGAAAGACTTTTGGAATTTGCAGAATCTCAAGGATTTTCAGTAATGAACACTTTTTTCAAGAAAAGGGTGAACAGAAAGTGGACATGGAAGAGTCCAAATGGATTAACAACTAATGAAATCGACTTCATCCTCACTAACAGAAGATATATCGTGAATGATGTTACCGTCTTGAATAAGGTAAATGTTGGAAGTGATCACAGAATCGTAACTTGTACACTTGATATAGATAAAGAAAGGAAAAAACTGACTCGAGTAAATAATACAAAGGTCTTTGAGATAACAGAAGAGGAGAAAAAACAGTATGTACTGGAACTTAAGAACAAGTTTGAGCTTCTGCAGACTGCTCAGGACCAACATATCGACGAGGAATATTACAACTTTCTGAGGCGCCTCCGTAGCCAGGTGGGAAAGAGCAGCAGTGCATAGCACACGCTTCTTGATTAGACCGGGGTTCGAGCCCGTCACCACCAAATACGGAGGATACGGAAAAGTCAGGGAATGACCACCGCATATTCGCGGAGCAATATGGCCTTAGTTGCTAATGCTCCTAAAAACCAAATAACAATAACTTTCTGAAAGTGATAAAGCCCAAGAAACCAATAGGGAAAAAGAAATCCAAAGAATAACAAATTACTCAAGAAACACTTGTTATGATGAACCGAAGGCGACAAATGAAGAGCAAGATAAACACTGACAAGGAGAAAATTGAGTATACTGAGTTATGCAAAGCCATTAGAAAGAGACTCAGAGAGGACATAAGAAGATTTAACACAAGAAAGTTAGAACAAGCATTAAGGGAAAACAAAGGACTTAAATCAGCAGCCATGAGCAGTAATACAGAAAGACAAATGATACTGAAACTGAAGAATACCGGTGATGTATTTATAAATAGCAGAGAAGGCATAATTCAAATAGCAGAAAAATACTATAGAGAATTATACAAGGAACGAGGGAATGATGCCAGCAGTGGGGAAGATGGATTGCAAATTAGCAACACATACGACATACCCGATGCATGTTCTACCTTGATGAGGTAGAACATGCATTGAAGAAAATGAAGAATCGGAAAGCCCCGGGGGAAGATGAAGTTACTGTAGAGTTGTTAAAATTGGGAGGAAGAAACATAACACAAAAACTTGCAAGGCTCTTCACAAAGTGAATTGGAAAAGGTGTGACGCCTAAGCAGTGGAATAATGCAATCATAGTTTTGCTACATAAGAAAGGAGATAAATCGGAATTGGAAATTATAGACCAATTAGCTTGTTACCCCACATCTACAAGTTGTTTACAAGGGTCATTACTAACAGATTAGAAAGAATACTTGATGAGAATCAACAACCGAAAGAGCAAGCTGGCTTTAGGACAGGATTCTCAACTATGGATCACCTTCACGTAATATCACAGCTAATGGAGGAAGTAAATGAATATAAAACACCATTATGCCTGGCATTTGTGGATTATGAAAAGGCATTTGACTCCATACAGCATAAGGCAATGTTTCGGGCACTGGAAAGACAAGGCATAGATATCCCATATATTATGATTTTGAAGAATATATATGAGAATGCTACCTCCTTTATTAGACTAGACAAAGACAGTGGGAAATTTAAAATCGAGAAGGGAGTTCGACAAGGAGACAATATCTCCAAAGCTGTTTACTGCTGCCCTTGAGGAAGTTTTCAGTAGATTGACTCCTTTCTGCGACCAGTCTAATGTGAATGGAAAGTACCTAAACCATTTACGATTTGCAGATGAAATTGTGGTCATTAGCCACGATCCCAAAGAATTAGACGAAAATCTTAATCAGTTGTGCACAGTTAGTAAGGATTTTGGACTAAAGATGAATATGGCTAAAACAAAAGTAATGATGAACAAGTATGCCACAGAAAGGGATATAATGATTGAAGGAGCAGTAATTGAAAAGGTGGAGTCATATACTTATCTTGGACAAGTCATTAGCTGTAATAATGATAAATGGCTGGAAGTCAAGAGAAGAATAAATTTTGGATGGATAACATTCAAGAAATATAGTCACATACTAAACAGCAATATCCCAGTTTGTCTGAAACGTAAAATAATGAACCAATGTATATTCCCCACCATGACTTATGGAAGTGAAACTTGGGCACTCACCAAAAAAATGGAAGAGAAGCTGAGAACTACACAGCGAAGAATGGAACGAATTATATTGGGAATCAGACTGTTAGATAAGAAGAGAAACACATGGATTAGGCAGCAAACTCAAGTAAATGACATTCTTTTCAAAACTAAAGAACTAAAATGGCCTTGGGCAGGTCACATAGCTCGAAGACAGGATGACAGATGGACTAAGAAAATAACAGAATGGTACCCAAGAGGAGCTAGAAGAAAACCTGGAAGACAACGGCGGAGATGGATAGATGAAATTTATGAGTTTGTGGGTAGTAAATGGATGGCCATTGCACAAAACAGAAGGAACTGGAAAGTTGCTGGAGAGGCCTTCATCCTGCAATGGATTTAAAATGGCTGATGATGATGTATACAAAATTTTTTACAAAATGTCTTTACAAAGATTCTAAAAATTAATGAAAATTTTAAATATAATGTATTAATTTATATAGATAATCTTGTATTTTTTTTTTTTTTTTTTTTATTAAAACGTGAACAGTAGATACATTTTCAACAACAACAACTACTGTATTTACATTCTATGTACAAAGCAAAAAGGAAAGATAAAGAAAAACTTTTTAGAAAGAAATACAAAGGTTTCAATATTTTAATTTCAGGAAATAAGAAAAAAACAGTTTCTTGGGGTTGGGTCGTTCTCCTGTTAAGTGTCACACGTTGAAGGTGATGGACTGTTCAGTGATGGTGAAGAGGTGACCGCCACTGTTCCATTCGCTGTTAAGATGATCCACAGTTTCTGGTCTTTTGCAGTGGAATTCGAGTAGGAGTCTGCTTTGCAACTTCCTCCGTAGGCTCCACTTCAGATGTTGCGCCGATGTGTCGACAGGTGGCACGTCATCACTGCTTCTTGTGTGCTTCAAGTAGAAGCTGTAAATGACGGCCTTGGCCGCAATGAATAGGAAGTTGCAGGTGGTGTGTGCTGTCTGCTCAGAGTGAAGTAGGTACCAGTAGTCCTCCGGAGTGTGGGCGTGGTTGCAGGCAAGCTTTGCTGCATCCAAAGCGTATTTGACGAGTTCCTTGTTCACAGGGCATGCCAGGTATTTGTGTTCCAGGGTACCTGGGGTGGCGCAGAAGAGGCAGTAGTTTGAGGAGCGTAACCCGAAGATTTGTAGCTTGACTGGGGTGGGAAGGATGTTGTGCCACAGTCTCCACTGGATGTCTGCGTCCGATTTGGAACATTTCGTCCTGTACGGAAGGTTCCACTGAAAGTTTGATGGTGGCTTGTGGTGAGTGGAGAGGGGTGCAGGGACAGCTTGGCAGGTGGATGACTGGAAAATCGTGGTTGCATGGCGAGACATGATTAGCTGATAGACTTTTTTGGAGGGTGCAGGAGACAGAGGTACCGTGTCTTCTGGTGATGTGATGACGAAGGTTGGTGTAAGCGAGGATCCAGTGACATTTCCAATCCCTTTAGTTGTAGTGATGTCTGGAAGAGCTTGTGTGATCGCTGATTTTAGATGTATGTGTTGCTGCTTTGCATTAATGGTTTTAATGGGCAAATCTTCTGATCCTTTCCATTCAAGGCTTGGTGTCAGGAGGTCGCCTATGGTTCTTATTCCTGCCCAGTTCCACGTAGGGAAGAAGAGAATATCATCATTTGCAGGGTCTATTATTCTTTTATTGTAGAAGAGCGGTTCTGAAAGTATTCCGGGAAGGGATGTTCTCTCAAGATTATGGTGAAGGTTTAGCTTTTTCCAGCGGTATAGTGCGTCTTTATAAAACGGCGGTAGTTTGAGTGGTACTGGTGCCATGTCCATTCTCAATATTGTTGAAAGGGATAGTCCTCTAGTGGCTGTGGCTAGTAGTTTATCCGTAGTGTTGGATTGTGCGTATTTTGTTTGCAGCGTCTTAAGAAGAAAGGTGATCCGGAATGCTGTGATTTTGTCGTCTAAAGAGACCAACCCTTGACCCCCGTGAGTAAGTGGTTGGCTAAGTTTGGAGCAGGACATCCAGTTGGTTTTGTTCCAAAGGAAGCTTCGGATAGATGCCTGGATTTGGTGGAGGAAGTCAGCAGGTGGAGTGAGAATTTTGAAGGTGTGCCAGAGAACGCTTGCCGCCATATGATTGACCACAAGCACTCTCCCTCTCAGCGAAGATGTGGCGCACACGCTTCTCCATCTTCCGAGTACTTTGTTGAAACGACTCAGCAATTCGGGCCAGTTCTTCTGGGAGAAAAGGAGGGTATTGCCGAGGTACACACCTAGGTATTTCTGTCCCTCGCTGGACCATGTGCCTTGGATGGGGGAGTCGGTTCTAGTTTTCCAGTTGCCAGCCCACAGGCCGCTGGTCTTACAGTGGTTGAGTTTTGCGCCTGATGCTTGAGCATAAAGATCATGAGCCTTTTGAATGACTTCAAATTCACTCTCGTGTCGTATTGCAATTGTGACGTCATCTGCGTATGCTGAGTAGGTTATATTTAGGTGGGGTTCTGGTAGCAGCGTTCGTCGGGATTGTATACTGGTGGCAATTTTATTAAGGAATGGTTCTATGGCAATTGCATAGAGTTGTCCAGAGAGTGGGCAGCCTTGTTTTATCCCTCTGGAATACGGAAAGTGGCAGGTGAGCTGGTTGTTGAGTTTCAGGCAGAATTTGGCTTCCTTATATAGCAGATGGATTGTTCCGATGATGTAAGATCCATATCCAAAGGCTTTCAAGGTTTGAAATAGGTAGCTGTGTTCAACGCTGTCGAATGCCTTTTCCTGGTCAAGGCTAATTAGTGCTAGGAATTCTCTTTGGCTGTTTGCAGTGGAGAGGAGGTCTCGGATCAGATGTATATTGTCGTGAATCGATCTTCCAGGTACAGAATATGTTTGTTGGTGATCGATGATATCAGGGAGAGTGGCTTTTAATCTATTGGCGATGGCTTTGGAAATGATTTTACAGTCCGTGTTCATTAAGGAAATCGGGCGCCAGTTTTGTAGATTGGCGCGATTTCCTTTCTTGGGAATCAGTCGAGCGACAGAGGTGGTGACCGAAGCTGGTAGTCCATGGAACTGAGCTTCTTCAAGCATTTCAAAGAGTAGCATTCCGAGTTGATCCCAAAACGTTTGGAAGAATTCAGAAGTCAGTCCGTCCAGACCTGGTGATTTATTTTTGGAAAGGGCTTTGCATGCTGCTGTTAGTTCTTGTAGGGTGATTTGTTTCTCCATGCTGCAATGGGCCGTATGGGAGATTTTTTTAAGTCCTGAAAGGATTTCCTCCGTTGCCTTTGTAGAGGTTTCTTGAGAACTGTAAATTTCTCTATAAAATCTTGTTACTTCAGAGAAGATTTCCTCTGGGTCTTCAGTGATGTTTCCGTTTTGCAGCTGAATGGCAGTGATGGTGGTTGATTTCTGATGTCTGCTTTCTAATGAGAAAAAGTATTTGGTCGGGGCATCAGATAGATTTATGTGGGTGTATCTTGATCGGAGCAGGGCGCCCTTTGCAGAGTGTTCTAAGTGGGTTTGTATGGCTTGTAGTGTTGACTGGTAGGTCTGACTTTCAGATGGGAGATTTTTCAGCCTTTGCTCAAGTTGATAGAGGTTATTACGCTTTTGTTGACTTTTCTGATGGCTGTAGGTTTGCGAGAATGATTTCAGTTTACTTTTAAATCTAGGCCACCATGTGTTCATGGGCTCCAATCTGTCTTTGGATTGGGCAAGGTTGGATATCAGGTCTTGCAGCTTAGAGATGTATTCCTTGTCTTGAAGAAGGCTATTGTTGAACATCCAATAAGCACCTCTACTTTTGTAGTGATTGGGTGAGAAAGAGAGCTGTAATTTGATAAAGGAGTGATCTGAGATATAAGATGGCAAATGTGTGATGCTTCTGACCAGGGGGATGGTGTGTTTTGGGATGTAGTATCTGTCCAGTCAGGCTTGGTAAGGTAGTCTTGCTGATGCTGTATTTGCTGATCTCCAGGTGTAGGACTTTTCTTCTGGGTGCTGGTGTCTAAATACGTCGACCAATTCATTGTTGTTTATCAAGGCTTGCAGGTTATTGATTAGTGTTGTGCGGTGCTCAGTGCATCGTGCTCTGTCCATTTTTGGGTCAAGAGTGCAGTTGAAGTCGCCAGCAAGAATGATATGTTCTTGATCTATGGTAGAGAGGTGGCTTTGTATGAAGTTGGTTATTTGGATAGCGAGTCTGTCCTGCTGTGGCATGTAGATGTTAAAAAGGTGCAGGGTTTCCTTCTGGGGTGTATCCAGGAGGGCGTAAATTGCGTAGCCAGCGATCTCTGCTATCACATTGAGCTTGCAGGCTGACCTTTGATGAAGGCCGATACTCACTCCTGCCCCATGATGTTGTTGTGTTGGAGAATGATGAAAAACATATGGCCAATCTGCCCATTTCAAGGATGGCCTTGTGTCTGTTTTAATATTTGTTTCTTGTAGGAAGAGTAGGTCGGCATGATGTCGTTGGACCTGGTGAAGGATTAGCTTATTGCGCGATGCAGAGGAGCATCCTCTTGCATTAAGTGATAGCATGCTAAGGGTCAGCATTATCTGCAGGGATAAAGATAAGGGTTTTGCAAGTTTTGGGGCGGTTAACATCCTGATTGATGATATTGCTGTTCAAGCCCGTTAATCAAGTAGTACAGGCGTTTGGATCTATTCACATCTGCTCTGTCTTTCTTTCCTTTTAGTTTGGAACGCAGACCCGTAAGTTGTGAGATCAGCTCGGGTATGTTAGAGGTGAACTTCAGAGCTGTCACCAGCTTCTGTGGCGAGCCGCGTACTTCCCGTAGAAAGGATCGTAGTTTCTCCACAGTTAAAGGACCTTTTGTGTAGGGAAAATCGGTTTCCTCGTCCTCTGAAGCACTTGAATAGTGAGAATCACAGTTGGTCTCTTCTTCAGTGCCCAGAAATTCGGGTTCTTCTTCATTTGGATCGTCAGTAGTTTGTAGCTGTTTATTTATTTCCATACTCGGTGGTATGATGGACTTACTTGAGATCTGGCCGTTTATCTTCTGTGGTGTTCTGTATTTATTTTCGTCGCCCCTGTTGTTTTTGTTTGCGGTTTGCTCTTTTCCTGCCGCCGTGTGCGTTGTCTTCTTCTGTTTTGTGGCTTTGGACGTGGTCTGCCTTGGGGGTTGCTTTTGAGATAAAACTCTTCGGTCTCCTGAAGAGATTGCGTCCTGGTCTTCTGTGGTTTTTGAATTTCCTTTTTCTAAAGAGTTTGTTGTGGGGAGCATCTCAGACTGTTTGACAGTTTCTTCAGCATCCCCATTTTCTCCAACAGTCAGCTCGCTTTGTGCATCTGGCCTGACCCAGGTTGGTGCCGCCTGAATTTCGGTATTACTTTCAGAAGAGTTAGAGATATGCGGGCAGTTTTTCCTGATGTGACCCTCTTCGTGGCAGAAGAAACATTGTGAGGAAATGGAGGTATAGAAGGTGTAAGTTATTCCGTTTAGATCGGTGTTGATGAGTTTTGGGATGTTTGCTGCGTCATTGTTGGCGAAGTGCATAAGTGCTTGCCTGCGGAAGCTTTTTATATGCGAAAATTCCGGTTTCGTGGTTGCTGCAGAGAGTGTGCGTATTTTCCCGGTAACTGATCCGTATTTGGATAAAATCCCTCTCAGAAAGTGATGAGGGATTTCAGGTGGGACGTTTGAAATTGTGACTTTCGTTGGTGCTAAGGCAATTGGCGCCGCTTCTAGGTGATGAAGACCGATGTCTACTCCATTTTGCAGGATAGTTTGCGCCCATGAGGGGTGGCTGAAATACACCTGCACAGTTCCCGCCACACGGGATGCGTGGGTAATATTTTTCGGTGGTACTTTCTCCGCGATCGCTGTAAGGTACTGTTCTAAGGGAGTGTTTTCCTTGGTAGCGAAAATTACTATTCCATTTTCCCGGGAAGTGATAGCGGTTGCTTCATTTGTAAGAGCGTTGTTCGACCGCGTATGTACTATTGTTGGTCGCGAGAGAGAGGTTTTTGCTGGCGTCAAGCATAATCCATTAGATACGGTATTAGCATAAGTATTAACAGTTACTGACCTTTTGGACCTTGAAGTATTCACCTGTTGTCGCAGGGTGTGGTTTCCAGTATCTTGGTCACTGCTGGCAGTAGCTGTAGGTTCCGTTGCTGTGGTTGTTTGACCTTCGCTGGCCATAGCTGGAGGCAATAGATGGGGTGGACGGGGAGTGGAATAAGCCGCTATTGGAATGTCCAGCTTTCCATGGCTGAAGTTAATAAATTATTTTCTAACCTAACTGAAACTCCGCTAAATCTACACACACAAAATTATTATTACTCGAAAGCTCTTCCGAAGAGGAATCGAAATATATATATCTTGACTGAGGGTTCTCGCAGACAAACGTTGAAAGGGGCAAAAGGGCGGGAGCTCAAAAGCACGTGTCCGATCGGCGTGGACTAGCCTCAAGAGGATTTTTGTAGATATTTCGAAGATATCTCGTTATAGTTTGAGAAAATAACGCAACATTGTGTTATACAATATTTTTCTGCTGAAACTGTCTGGGAAAACGTTTGTCCCTCCAGTAACAGTGAGGGAATTATAATTGTGTAATTCTCAAGAAATATTAGCTATACGCAGGTTAAAGTGTTTAGATTTTTACCATTTAGATTTATCTGTACACCGAACGACTCAAATCAGTTCAGCAGCAATGATGAACGTGAGAAGATCTCAGGGACTATCCAAATGGTATGATTGTTGATGTGCGTTTAGCAGATACTAAAGCAAAAGGACGGCTGCACGTGTCAAGTGTACAAAGATTAATATTATTCGAATCAATGACGAATGGGAAAATAAATAAACGCAAATAGACGCAACTGCGGCTGAAGATGTAACGTGATGGAGAGAGGTGCTTGATGTCCAGAGCGGATATCCAATTGTAATCGTCACCAAAAAGATGGAACACTTAATCATTGCATTTAAAGCGGAAACCTTAAAAGGCATTAGCACTCACCATGCGACGGTCGCACTGTGGAAGAAGACCCTCACGGAAGCTAATGATCTCAGACATCTGCCGGAAAATGCAGCTACGTCGTTGTCAGGAATGCAAAAGGTGGATGCAGCAGTGGAGGGGGGGGGAAGTCATATGGTACAGTGATTCCCAATTTGTGATTTTCAGTACCAATTGCAAAGTGTACATATGGAGGAAACCACACAAGGCACTGGAACCAACCTGTTATGTACCTACAATGTAAGATACTGGAAAGGGGGGGGGGTGTAATGGTGTGAGGCATGTTTTCGTGGCGCACTCTTTATTCCCTGATCCCACTACATATCGCTGTGAGCGCTAGAACACATCTGAATATCTTTACGATTATGTACATACAGACATGCTGAACGTTTATCCCCAGGAGGATTTTTAAAATAGTAATGCAACTACATGCAGCGCTAGATGTGTGAAGGAGGCGCTTCCGTAGCCAGGTGGGCAGGAGCAGCAGTGCGTAGCACATGCTTCTTGATTAGACCGGGGTTCCAGCCCGTGACCACCAAATACGGAGGATGCGGAAAGGTCAAAAAATGACCGCATATCCCCGAAGCAATATGGCCTTAGTTGCTAATGCTCCTAAAAAAAAACCAAATAACAACAGATGTGTGAAAGAGTGGTTGAGGAACGAGAAAGACTAGACTTCAAGCATCAGTTCTGGCTGGCTCAAGCTGCAGATCTCTGTCCTATTTAGCACCTTTGAGATGAACTGAAAATTTTGTGTTCATCAGCACAACACTCTCCAGGAACTGAAGATAGTTTTGTTACATTAGTGGTCCTATACTCCTTGTATCATTCTTCAATACTTGATTGGCCCTGAATCACGGCTCCGTGCCACCTCGTGTCGGAGTTGTAATTAGGGCCCACGGCGGTTCAACATGCTTGTAGTTTTAATAAAGTTACCAGGCATAGTGTGTGTCTTAAGAGAGATATTTGAAAAATTTCTGGCCTACCATTCATTTCAGTTCATTCTTTAAAATAATAATAGTTTGCAAACACTTGCAGTCTATTATTATTTTAAAGAAATTTTTTAAATTAAAAATTAAAATTTTTAATTTTAAAAAAGTCATGTCCACCGAAACTATTAGTTCTTCAAATAGAAGAAAGCCCGTACGGTTTTATATATATATATATATATATATATATATATATATATTTATTTATTTATTTATTTATTTATTATTATTATTTTTTTACTGTTTGGGAGACATTTCCGCGAGATTATCCATCCTACAGTACCATGAACAGGATTTCTGAATTCAGAAAAGGTCGTAGAGTCACCGCCACAAAGAGATATGACGCTTAGAAAACCGAAAAAGGTGAATGCATAGGTTCTAAACTTCGTTCATCACCGAGTAAAAAATCTTCTTGTATAAAAATTCTATTCGCTGTATGAGGAATGTATTGAGAATTACTACGCTAATTTATGGAATAATCTGTACGTAGGAAACAAAATTTACTGCTTGCATTTACTCGAAAGAGCATGCAATGCTTTGTGAACAACTGATTAGATTATTATTCACAAGGAGCGGCTACCGAAATACTTATTATGCAGCCACAAACGCTGCTATCATACACAAGATGCTTAAGGTGGTTTTGTCGGTGTCAGAGCTTCTTACGTTTTAAAAATACCATTCGGCTAAGCCGATGGCTAAATGGCGTGTGGTTTGGACATACGGTATTTTGTGTTTGGCACAACGATCGTAAATAATCGTCCCCAGAACATCGGGCAGATATAAAGGAACTAGCAGAGCGGAAGTAATACCCTTCTCAGCTGTCATTGAAAGCATCGCACATGGCTACACAGGAAAAGTTCGTGCAAGAGAATATGCAGCCCTGCGGAAGATCGGAGAATTTCTGGATAATTTCTAAGACAAGACTCAACACAATGTTCGAGGCTTTTGTAAGGATTGAGTCTGCTGTATTCCTTCCGAGGAAGTGTATCTACCTGTTCATTTGCGATTTGTGAAGAACGTTAATAGTTCTTTGTATGCCGAAGAAAACGTTATATTGTTCAATTCATGAGCAAACTCTGGAAATTATTTTGTAGAAAGAAGGATTTAAAAAAAAAAAAAAAAAAAAAACACATTGAATGGCTTGAGTTCTTATCTAAAGATGACCAAAGAGTTGATTCTTTCAGCTTTCATTGGGGAGGGGTGGGGGTAACAAGTTTGAGAGAAGGGAACTAAAATATGGACACAAACGTTTATGTGACGTTAATATTAGCATATTAAGATGATTGCGAAAAGTGTTGGTCATGTTCGATACCTTATCTGAAAGTAATACACAAGTTCTGACACGTCTATATCAGTTACGGATTGGTGGTAGTGACAACTAATATTCATGAGCGATATTTCACGCTTGGTAGTGGTAAAATGTTGATGAGTATCAGCGAACCAACGTCAAATTTTGTATCATCAAAAAACTCCATCTGAAACGCTTACATTTTTACAGTAAGCCTATAGTGAGGATTCGGTGGCATAAAGTGCATGCTATTGTTTAAGCATGTGCAACAGATGGCCAAATGGTTGGTGTATGTAAGGAATATTAGCTATTATATTTGACAGCTGAAGTGGAATGGCTAATATTCGATACTTACTATATTTTTGATTCATGGTGTTTTATTGGCATAAAGCACCTTGAGTCAAAAGCAAGTGTATCTGCTCTTAGGAGAAAATTGTTAAAATTAATAAGGAATTTATGTACAAAAATTAGAATACCAGTTATACATAGAATACGAGGCCTGTCAGAAAAGTAATGAGATTAAATCGATAAAATTTTTATTTTGAATATTATGCAGAATAACAATGGTCACACTCGAAATAACTTCCCTCTGCAGCTACACGTCTTCAACGGCATTTCCAGTCGTTAAAGAAAGACTGGTAGTCGTCATCTGTCAGCGCGCCTATATAGCGTCAGTTACAGCCTTTTGAATTGTCTATCAACTCAATGATTTCCTTTTAGTTGTTTTTTTCAGTTTTGAGAACAAAAAGTAATCACGTGGAGGGAGGTCCAGTGAATACGGTGGTTGTGAGAGGACTGGAATGCTGTTCTGTAATGGAGAAGGCAGAATGGGATGGTGCATTGTCGCGGTAGAAGATTCAGTTTTGATTAATTGATTGCTCGCCACACACAAAGGATTTTTTCTGTAAATGCATGAAAATTTCTCTGTAGTAATTTTGGTTCATTGTTTGTCCCTGTGGCAGAAATTCTTTGTGAATGATGCCTCAATAATAATAATAAAAAAGCACAATCGTCGTTTTTACTTTTGATTTGGGCATTTGAGATTTCTTCAGAAATGGAGATGTTTTTGTGTGCCACTCCTCACTTTGGTGCTTTATTTCTGGATCATACTGGAAAAATCGGCTTCCATCACTAGTAACAACTCGTTTCAACATGTCTGGATCGATTTCTAACCTTTCTAGTGAATCAAGATACAAATTCATGTAGTTTTGTTTTTGTCAATCACTCAAAACCTGTGGAACCAATTTAAATTCAGTTTGTCAACTATCATTCTGATTGTTAACCTTCAATCTCGACAAATTAACGCTCTCACTCTTTGGACATTGTTTTCAGTTCGAATGGTTGCTGCTGTCTGGCACTTGCTGTCTCACAACCCTCTGAAGGCCACCGAAGCAACAAT
This sequence comes from Mastigoproctus giganteus, assembly GCF_048544385.1. Lineage (NCBI taxonomy): Eukaryota > Metazoa > Arthropoda > Arachnida > Uropygi > Thelyphonidae > Mastigoproctus > Mastigoproctus giganteus. The sequence continues at coordinate 49,830,552 of NC_143575.1, forward strand.
ACAAAGAGTGTCCACAAGTCACAGAATAAGATCAAAACCTTGATGGAACAATGAATGCAATCAAGCCAAACGAGAGAAAAATAAAGCCTGGAATAAATTTCGCAAAATCCCTACTGCTGCTAATCTAGTGCACTTTAACAAAGCCAGAGCCAATGTTAGACGCATTCATCGTGCAAGTAAATGAGTCATGGAAATGCTTTGCTTCAACTAATACGCGGTCCACCAAAACACAAACCATCTGGTAAAAATATTAGAAAAATGTATAATAAATATCCTCCTTTGCATCTATCAATACTGAATATAAACGAGAACGAAAGGTATTAGAACCTATAGTACTTAGTACCATGTGCAGGTTAAAAGTTGGGAAGACAGAAGAAGATACTTGTAGACATTAGTCTTGACTTTCTGTAGATTGTAATTTTCAGGAAATGCATGTGAAGGAAGGTTGTTGCAGAAAGCTGAAATTGAAGGGATAAATGAGAAAGAAGAAAAGTTGGTTCTGTGAGTTTGAAGTTGGACAGTAAATGTATGTTGACTGTTGTGGCATGTGTTCAGACTGGTTTGGAAGCGATAGGGGGAATTACAGATGACAATTCAGAATAAAAGTGCTCAGGGAGGACACTGTTATTCTGAATAGAAAAGGCATGCAACAGAAACAGAACCTCTATGAGACAGTGTAGAAACTTTGTAAGAGATAAGTCATTAATTAACCTGACTGCTCTCTTTTGAAAGGAGTATAGAAGCCTGAGAGAGGTTTTGGGGGTATTGCGAATCTGAGTGTTGTTGAAGATAAGCATAGGAACAGAAGAATCTTCTTTGGAAGATATAAGACAAGACTGAGTTTTAGAAGGATTAAAATTAACTAAGTTACCTTTGCCCCACTGGAGAATTACCTGGAGATCAACATTTAAGGAACTGGAAGGTGGGATGCAATGTTGCTATTGTCAGCAAAACTATAGATAGGGTTTCCAGTCAGTGGAAGAAGGCCATTTAAATATAACAGGAAAAGAATGGGAGAATAAACTGAACCTTGGGAACACTAGCATTAGTGGAGAATTTAGAAGGCAGAGAGTCATCTACCATCACCTGCAGTGAGCAGTCAGAGAGAAAACTGGATACTCAATTAGAAAAAAAAAATAGTTGGCAATGCATAAGATAAAAGCTTATTTAGAAGACCTTTATGCCAAACATGATTAAAACCCTTTGAAATGTTAAGAGCAACTGCTTGAGTTTCACTAAATTTTTCCATTGAATTTGTCAATAGTCAGGTAACATGAGCGTGATTGACACCGATAGAATCCATATTGGCAATCTTTGATTAGATGAACAGTTTCGAGATAGTTTAGGAGTTGGCAGTTAATGGATTTCTCAATTAATTAATTTGGAAATAGTAGAGGTAAGCGCAATGGGATAATTGGATGGGAGGAATTTGTCACCTCTTTTTTAGGAACTGGCTGGATATGAGCAAATTTCCAAGCAGAAGGAAAAACACCAACAGAACAGGAAAATGTAAAAAAGCAACACAGAACAATAGTAAGCTCGGGTACACAGGTTTTGAGAAAAAGTGGAGAAATATCATCAGGACATGGAGCTTTCTTGCCATCAAGATTGTTCAGAATTCTTCTGGCATCCACTTGATGGAAGTCCCCAGGAGGCATTGAGTGGAGTGTACTAAGAATGCAAGGTAATTTATCAAGATTGTCAATACGTCAGAAGAAAAGTAGGATGCTAATAAGTTGGCTTTATTCTTACCTGAGGGGGTAAAAGAACCGTCATGTTTTACCAGAAGTGGCAGTATAGATGAGCAGATTTGCAGAAGATAACTTTGGCAGGAGACAAGAATACTCAATGTTTGGACAAGAAGCAGGTTTTCTGTTCTTGGCCTGTTCAAAATCTAGTTTGGACAGATTAATAACTGCATCTAGATGCCTGAGAGAGGTTTTGGGGGCACCGCCCCAGATTTGGGAACAATGTTCCATGGTAGGGCGGATTTGCAATTTGTAGAGTGAACAGCTGTTTGAAAGAAAAGTAACGCCGAGAGCGAAAGAGAAAACCAAGTTTTTTAGATGCAGAAGAAGCAGTATTTGTAATATGCTTCTGCCAAGAGAGATTAGAAGTCAGGGTAATCCCCAAAAGAGATATATCATCTTGCCTAGAAATCGGAGTGTCACTAAAGATAAACATAGGAGCGGAAGAATCCTTTTTGCGAGATATAAGACAAGACTGAGTTTTAGAAGGATTGAAATCAACTAAGTTGTCTTTTCCCCACTGGAGAATTACCTGGAGATTGGCATTTAAGGAATTGGTAGCGGATATTCGAGAAGTTCAAACTGATTGAGCAGGGCAAGGTTTCTCAATATCCTGAAAAAGGCCTCTGAGGTTGGGAAAATTCATATTTTAGTATTAAATCAGCTCACACCAACCATAAGAATAAGTATTTACTGTAACTAAAATATTTATTTACATATTAAAATAAAATAAATATTTACAAAAACTGCTATTATATTAAATATACATGTAAAAACATTAAAACTGTGATAAAATCCTTGAGATAAAATACACTAAAATAAACCGGATAAAAATCTCTGGAGCTTTCGGAAGCTTGCGCTCCCTTCCTCAGCAGTAACAAAACTTCCTGCAGCACGTCCATATATATAACAGGCTCACGGTACCTATACACGTGGTGCAGTCGGCGCATGGTCTGAACTGGAAGCGGAAATAGCTCGGGAACGTGTTAAGCAAAACCGTTCATCCGTACTTAGGATAATAGTTTCAAACAGAGGATGCATACGCATACCTCTGTCCCTATTCATAATATTGTGGTCGGATGAACAGATTCGTAGGATCTCGAGCCATTTACGGTTCCAGAACCCATGCGCTCGATCCATGATAATGGTCTATTTTAGTGTATTTTATCTCAAGGATTTTATCACAGTTTTAATGTTTTTACATGTATATTTAATATAATAGCAGTTTTTGTAAATATTTATTTTATTTTAATATGTAAATAAATATTTTAGTTACAGTAAATACTTATTCTTATGGTTGGTGTGAGCTGATTTAATACTAAAATAAGGTTTCTCAAAATGGAAAGTGGAATGCAATGTGCTACCATCGACAAAACTATGGATAGGATTTCCATAGTTTTGTCAATGGAAGAAGATCTTTAATATACAAGAGTAAAATAGTGGGGGGAGAAAGAACTGAACCTTGGGGGACACCAGCATTAGTGGAGAAGTTAAAGACAGAGCCATCTACCATCACCCTCAACGAGCGATCAGAGAGAAAACTGGATAACCAATTACGAAAAACAGTTGGCAAACCATAAGATGGAAGCTTGTTTAGAAGAGCTTTATGCCAGACACGATCGAAAGCCTTTGAGAAGATGTCAAGAGCAATTAGTTGCTCTTGACACCGAACTTTTCCATTGAATTGGTCCATAAATGGGTAACAAAAGCCAGAATATCACCAATGGATCGACACTGACGGAATCCATACTGGCGATCGTTGATCAGACGGAAGGTTTCTACGTAGTTTAAGAGTTGGCGGTTAATTGATTTTTCCATTACTATACTTTAGGAGTAGAAGTAATTGCAATGGGATGATAATTGGATGGGAGGGATTGTCACCCTTTTTAGGAAGTGGCTAGGTATGAGGAAATTTCCAAGCAGAAGGAAAAACACCTTTGGAATAAGAAAGGGAAAAAAGGCGGCAAAGAACAGGAGTAAGTTCAGAAGCACAGGTTTTGAGAACAGGTGGAGAAATACCATCAGGGCATGGAGCTTTCTTAGCATCAAGATTCATCAAAATCGTTCTAGCATCCTTTTGGCGGAAGACCACAGGAGGAATGGAGCGTATTGGGAATGGTGGGGGGTATTTTACCAAGATCATTAATACATGAGTTGGAAGAAAAATGGGATGCTAGCAGGTCAGCTTTATTCTTGGCTGAAGTGACAACAGAACGATCTGGTTTTGACAGAGGTGGGAGCAGAGATGGGCAAAAGTTGCGGCCAGTAGCTTTGGCAAGAGACCAAACTGCTCGGCTTCCATTAGGGCAAGAAGCAAGTTTTCTACTCTTAGCCAGTTCAAACTCTAGTTTGGACTGATTAATAACTGCTTTACAATTGTTGCGAGCTTTGGTGTAGGCAGAAAATGAAACTGAAGAATTAGAAACACGCCAATTACGATATGCAACGTTCTTCTCTTGGACAGCCTTAGCACATTTATTGGAAAACCAAGGTTTAGATAAAGGACGAGATTTTAAAGTGGAGTGTGGAATAAAGGATTCTATTCCTACAAGAATAATTTCACTGACACCATCTGAGCAAACGTTGACATCAGAAGTTTTGAAACAGTAATCCGACAAAGGAAATGAAGAAAAGAAATCTCGCAGGTCATCCCATTTTGCATTCTTATAATTTCAAACAATACAAGGTTGGGAATAGCCATGAGATAAAGGCTCCATTGGAGAAGTGACAATCACCAAGTTGTGATCTGAGGTGCCTAAAGGACCACTCACTTCGACTATGTACTTAGAAGGGTTGTTTGTGAGAAAAAGATCAGGTGTGTTGGCTGTATGGTTAGGATTGTCCAGTATTCTTGTAGGTAAATAAACAATCTGTGCAAGGTCATTAGTAATTGCAAAAGCCTCAACATCTCGACCAGCTGGGTCGGTGCGACTAGAAAACAGAAGCCAGCTGGAGTTGTGAACATTAAAATCACCAAGGAAAATTACCTCTGTTAGGAAAGTTGGACTGGAGAAAGTCAAGTTGCAAAGAGAGGAAGTCAAAGGGCTCCAAGTGATTAGTGGAGTTGGGAGAACGGTAGAGACAACAGATGAATTTGACACAATGAGGAAGAGTTAAACCAGAGGAGATTCCAAATTACCAAGTCTCTGAGAGGGAATATCAGAACTGACATATGCACGAGTACCACCTTTGAGGCGAAAGGAGTGATATAGCAAATAATTTGGGCAACCGAGATGAGCAGTAGTTTAATCAACCATTAACTCAGATTCTGTCAGAAAAAGTACATGGGGTTTGGCAGACTGCAAGTGGAAATGGACATCGTTGAGATTCGAATTGAGACCATGTATATTTGTGAAATGAACTAGGAAGTGTTTGGGAGGTTTAGATACTTTCGCCGATAAGCTTACTCTATTAGTTTGACAATTCGTGGTGTATTCAATAGTAAGAAAAGTGAGGGGGGAGGGGACATGCTGTATGAAGTAATTAAATTTTTGGATATGGCATACAGATGGTAAGAATATACCCAGATGCTTGACAAAATGTGGCCGCGACAATGTCCCCCGCATACACACTACTCGGACAACCTCCGGTCGTTGTCTGGCAGAGTAGAGGTAGCAAGATTATACACTAGCTAATCTGGAAGCCTCCTAGAGAGTCACCAATAGGTTCAGTCCGATGTACTAACTAGCAGCCGGCCTGAGAACACCGTTTTAGAGCTATACCCTTGAAATGTAAGGAAGTCTGGATCTTGCCATAATGTCCATTATAACCTCAAAAGCCATCAGTCATACTGCATGGTGGAAGAGATGGGGAAGGGTTGACTGGAACTTAGCTCTGAAGACTAAACATGGGTTCCACTACTTCAAGCCTCCAGTCTTCGTCTCTGACAGGAAATATCATAACAGACATATGCACAAGTATGACCTTTTAAATGAAAGGAATCATATAGGGAATAATTAGGACAACTGAGATGAGTAGTGGTTGAGGCAACCAATAATTGGGATTTTGTCAAGAAAACTGGGGCTTTGCAGACTTCAGGTGGAAATGTACATTACTGAAATTGGAGCTGAGACCATATATATTTTTGAAATGAATGAGGAAGTTTTTGAGAGATTTATATCTTTTCACAGTTAAGTTTGTTCTATTAGTTTGACTATGCATTATGTATTCATTAGTCAGGTAAAACTGGGGGGGGGGAACTTGATGTATGAAGTAATGAAATTTTGGGTGTGACGTACACACTTGAAAACTATACCCAGCTCCTTGACGTAATGTGGCCTCATCAATGCCCCTGCATACTCACTACTTTGATTCCCTTCAGTCTCTGTCTGGCAAAGTGGAGGCATCAAGATTGTACACTGTGATCTGGATGCTTCCTAGAGAGTTACCAGTAAGTTCAGCATGGGACTATCTAGCAGCCAGCCTACAAACATGGTGTTAGAGTTGTATCATTGTAATGCACCCATTACAATGATACAACTCTTAACACCATGTTTGTAGTGTTTTACTAGTTGTAATACTAGTAAAATTGTGTTTTACTAGTTGTAACTAGTAGATAGGCTAACAATTATATTCATGCTAACGGGATGTAACTGCATGACACATAAGATGGAGTCGTGGTATAGCTTCCACTTCTTTCAGGAATCTGTTAGGAAATAAGTTTGTATTGTTAAGCCACTAGTTTATTTTTTTCATAGGTTTCCCTGTTTTGGGATACTTTATTGTAGCATAATTTTGCCACTGTATTTTGTTTCACCCATATTAGTTTTTACCCAGTAATGTAGCATTTTTGCTCTAGCTTTTGTTATCAGTTTTTCAGTTTCTATAGAAATAAGGATCAAGTTTCATTTTAATTGATCTTAATTTTTATTTAGTTTATACTGATTATGAAAGGTTATATTAATTTATATTTACAACTTTCAACTAAACTTACTTTTTTTTACTTAATTTTGTTGACTTTAAAAAAGTAACTTACCCATGCCTGGTTTTAACATATTGCACTGTCTTATGCAGTTGCATTATGTTGAATTTCAATTAAAACGGATTAACTTTAAATGTGGGATCAAGCATGGCTTTCTTTTGGTGACATACATCTTGTACCGTTTAAAGTCCATTTTACAGTCTTATTTTATAGTTATGTTTAATATCTCAGAAAGAAAGAGACATTTATAGGATTTTTATTATTATTTTTATTTTATTTTATTTCCGCTGTAGAAACCCTGTCACACTTTCTTCATCTCCACATTATCATGATTATGATAACAATAACTACTGTAGTAACTAAACCATGCCTGTATTTAAGTTTCATTTAATCAGTACATGTATATAGTTTTATGAATTGTCATTTCTATTATTTAAATTACATAAATGACAATTGTTAAAACTAAGATACATGTGTACCTATAATCTGTTGTATTGTAGGGTAGTTTCTTCAAGTGATTATAATCTATTTGCAAACAACTTTTCTTCCATAGAGTTATTTATGAAATACAGTAGAAAGTCAGTTATCTGGAATAATTTGAAAGGCTGATTTTACTTCCCCACCTTCCATTAATGGTAGTATTTGAGACAAATATTTATTATGCTACAAGAGTATTTCTGTTTGTTTTTTTAAGTGATATATCTGGTAAAATGTTGGTTTAGGGCTGATTGGTTTTTGCGGGAAACCATGGGTGATAGTTTAGTTGTTTGCTTCTGTGAGCCCAATTTTCCATGATATATTTTGTTCTCTTCATTTCATATTATGTTTAGATTCAGTAAGAATAATATCAGCCCAAAACTGTGTGATTTATTTTTCTCAGTTTTTTTACAGTAAAATGTCAACAAATAGAAACAGCACTGAAATGGAAAGAAAACCAGGAAAAATACGATATAATCAAATCTCTCAAGTTATATCAATTTGATATAACTTGAGAGATTTAAAATACAAGATTTAGCAGAAAAAAAATAGGTCATAACAAACAAAACAAAAAACAATCGAACATTATTTTAAACAATTATTTAAAAAATTTTTCGCATAACATTTGCAGTAAAATACCTATCCAAATATACATACATATGTAAATTTTTACGTATCTTTCTATACATCAAAAGAATTTTCCTCCTAATGATTTATTCATTTATTCAGCCAATGGGAGAAGAGAGATGTGGGTTACGTGGTAATACATAACAAATACAACAAGGCACACTATTTTAAGAGTAAGATTCTATATCAATATAATATCGGTGTAGATACACCATAGACAACTCAAAGAAAAACTATGATTGTAGTGTGAAAGGCACCCACCGATGAAAACCAACTATCTTTGAAACGGTGCCATCTGGGTGGGTGGAGATGCCCACCGAGAATAAGTGACAACAGTCTTCTATATTAGTGAAGCATTACTTATTCGAGGTAGTGCAATACATGGTAATTCATCGTGAAGGATAAGCACAATAAGAGATACAGATGAAATGATGTCTTTCACACTACGATCATAGTTTTACTTTGAGTTGTCTGTGGTGTATATCTACACCGATATTATATAGATATAGTAACATTTATGTATTCATAGCTGAGGAAGAGACACATACACAGACTAAAGCTTCTGTAAGTATTTTATCAAAAGAAGCGAGCGCAGCAAGCAGGGGGCGAAGCCCCCCAATTAAGTTATTTTTTTGAAATTAAATAATTTGTTTGTTTCACACTATTTAAAGTATTTTTCTTTTACCTTAATACATTGTAACAAAATTTATTTAATTTTACCTTACATTTGATTATCCGGAAAATTTTGCTATCTAGAAGAGGTCTGACATTAATTATTCTGGATAACTGGTGCTCTACTGCAGCATTTCTCAAACTGTGTTCTGCGGAACACTAGTGTTCTGCGAGATGTGAACAAGTGTTCCACAAAAAATCGTAATTAATAATTTAAAAAATAAAATAAATTTTTGCATATTTGTGCGGACACCACTTTTGTATCATTTTAATTTTTAACATTTTTTTTTTTTTTCTGTTATTAATATGCTGGCATAGACTAATAATCAAATAGACCACTGAACACTTTATTTTGGTGGGCTTTTTGCATAGAGACATATGCATCGAGGTAATGACATCTACTAAAAAGTAGCAATGTAGTGATCTAATATGCCATTCGTATGCGATTTAGCCCCAAGTATACGGGTTGAAGGAGAGAGGGAAGCGAACCGATATCATAACTAAACTCCCTTCCTTGTTTAAATTTTTTTGATAATTATCAGTATTTTGAAATACTATTACTAAAATAAATGACCATGGATGAACAATCGCAGCCTTTTGTTCCCCAAAAATCCGGAGTGAAAAAAAACAAGAACCAACTAATAAAAGACTAAAATGAAAGTGTGACAGTTTTTGAATTTCAGCTTTATGTGTGTTGGAAATAAAGATGCTCCTGATGCACAGTGTAATAAAATATTACAAACTTTGGCTCCCGCTAAACTTGTGTCATAAGTGTTCCGTGATATACTGTGAGATGAAAAGTGTTCCATGACTAAAAAAGTTTGGGAAACGCTGCTCTATTGTATATCAGTATAACAGTTATTGCAAGGGGGCTATATTTTACGAGATGTGGCTATCAATTTGCCTCTTTAAAAAGTTTAAGCTTATTCTAAATTAATTATAAGCTGTAGGGTGTTCTTCTATTTCAGAATCCCAATATTAAGTGCACCATTTCTTGGCATGTGCCATGTATGTATGTATATGAACATGCATGCTTCTCAACAGCGTTTAAAAAAAATAAATAAAAATCTTCCCACCTTGTAAGAATTTTTAACCACTCCATCCATGTAGATCACAAAAGAGAAATAACCCATGTAGGAGAAAGATAAACCTATCAGCACATGCATGAAATTACTTAATTGAGGTAAAATTTACCTCAAACCACATAAATATATTTTGCCATAGCTAAAGTCATAAATTATATGTGGGGTAGGAAGGGATAAGCATTAACACAGAAATAAGCAAAAAATGATGTATTTTTACAGGCCTTTTTTTAAAAAAATACAGATAAATATAATACTCAGATGTACAAAAGCCTCAAAAAAAAAAAAACCCACACACAATGTGTTTTGTAAATCATTTGAACTATTGTTCCCTACCCTACTTAACTGAAAAATATTGAAAATGTTTACACATGTGAGGTAAATTTTTACCCAGGCATTAAACAAACATGTTTGCATGTACATTCTCAGGACAACTATTGTAAACCCCTCAAATGTTATAAATAGAAATATTCTTGAAAGGCTGAACAATGGGAATACTGTGTGCACTTGTTTTGAAGTCGAACAGTTTCAAGATTCATTGGGTAATTTTTACCCCAATGTATGTGGCCCTGGGTTAAATATATTTAATAACTTGCTAAACAATAGCAGACATTTGTTTTTGAAAGGTACACCTTCCCTTAATATATGAGGTTATCCTATGCTGATAGATGGCTGTATTTACAAGTTTATTACAGCAGTGTAATGAAATTAAAATAAGCATCCTTAGCTTGCATAAAATTTATCAAGATCTCTTTTACTGGATCTTGTGTAATGTATAAACAAAAGAATTCAAACAAAAACTGCTCTTAATTTCAAATTTATTATACACAATGCATAGAAAATATATTTTTATGAACAGATATAAAATGGTACAAAGTGCAACCATAACCTTTCAACATTGTGCTCAAAACTGGTGACTTTGTACTATAAGAAACATTTTTACAAGTGTATAGTGACCTGAAAAAATACATTTTAAAATTCATCTGCACAAAAAATTTACATATACAAATATACACTTTTCTTTATGGAATGATTTAACAAAAAAAGGAAGTATATAGACTTGAGTACAAGTTATATTTTTACTTATTCAGAAGCAACTACAAATCTTTCCTTGAAAATAATACAGTGCTTATGTTGAAAAGTATATTTCCATGTGAGGAACAAAATATTGTTTAGAAAAATAATCTATGGCTGATTTTTGTTATTTATTATTATTTATTTTATTATTCAAATTCAGGGCGCCTCCACAGCCAGGTGGGAAGGAGCAGCAGTGCGTAGCACACGCTTCTTGATTAGACTGGGGTTCGAGCCCGTCACCACCAAATACGGAGGATGCGGAAAGGTCATGGAATGACCACCGCATATCCTGGAGCAATATGGCCTTAGTTGCTAATGCTCCTAAAAACTAAATAACAATATTCAAATTCAATGCTTTAGATAATTTTAAATCTATCAAATATCTTTTCAATTACTAAAAATAATAGAGAAGTCCCAGTTCAGGAAAGTAATTTTTGTAAATTTCATAGGACTACCATAGTAATAATATCAAGTTGGTTGTATTTTTTTTAGTTACGAATAAAACAGCAGAGGAGTTTAAAAAAAAAAAAAAATCCTGCACCCAATGGTTTGCAGTAAAAAAAAAAAATGCGTACAGTGTTTGTATTTAAATTGAATCTTTTCTGGTAATACATATTTTGTTTGGTATTTACATGTACCAAATGAGAAGAGTATAGCATCAAAATGTTAGGCTTTAAAACTCAGCATTATTTTCAAGTAGAATTGAAGTTTATGAATACACTTCAGTCAAGCTTAGGTAATACAAAATGCAATTAGAAAATAGTGATTAATAATTTTTATTATGAGAAAGAATTAAAAAGAAAACAAAACACTTGCATTAACTTTTTATATATTTGTCTTGGTCTACATGTACAGTTTCCAATTCGGAATCCATTCTGCATGCATCTGAATAACCGTCAACAACAAGATATTTTGCATACTAAAAAGCTGCTGCTTCTGTAAACTTTCTGCCTTGTAGGACTTTCAGTTTTGGTTATTCCCAAAAAATGAAAGCCATCCTATGAAGCAGACATCTTGGAAACAACTCCTTCGGTATTTAAAACATATTACCAATAAAAACTTTTTATAAAAATGCAGAAGCAAGGAGAATACACTGAAAGGTAGTATGTATTGTGTACTTATGTAACTTGATCTCATAATAAAAGCTAGTGGTTACTACTTTCTAAATAATATTATTGACACAATTCTTATAAATACTAGCTTACAATATAGTTTATATATTTTAAATATTAGTAAAACGTATGTACAGTAGCAATGTATATCAGAGTAGGCAAGACATCACAAAATATTTAAATTACCATGCAATACATTTACTCGTAAAAATACCAAAAGAATACACAAAAAATTCACAATTAGTTTACATTGGTAGAATAACTGAGCACTAGACTGATTATTTCCTTCTTTTGATAAGATAATATTTAAAAGTTTGAGTATATTATTTAAAAAAAGTAAACATTATTTTTGCAAACAAATATTTAATTCTAAGTCTCATATGTACAGTAAACCCTTGCTATTCGTGTTTCTCCTTTTACAGTGGTGTTCGAAAATCATAAACTGAAGCAGCTGTATGCCACCAATAAGTTAGTTGTTTTGTTTGCATGCAGCTGTTGTGTGTGAATAGGTACACACAAAAAGTGATGTCCCACCCACAGTCTCAAGATTTGTAGGATTTTTCCTAATTATAACTCCCGAATACCAATGGTTTAATGTATTACATTGCAGGAATAATAATTATACATTATATTACCATAAAGAAATATTAAAACATGATTTATCAAATAAATTGAGCACTCTATCACAGCTATAATAATACAGAGTATTTAAGAAAATTTTTCCTGATAAAATGACTTCGAAAGTACAGCGCTAAAATGGAACATACTTATCTTTAAATGTCCTTTAAAAGAATACAGTTGAGTTTTTATATTTTATGACTTCCAACAATATTTACAAATAGTAGTATTAGTTCAGGGTGCTTATTATTTGCATATCAAAGCCTTTGAAAGGCATATTTACATTATTTTTCAGAAATTCTACAAGAGGTAAATATGAGTAGCATTCTATATTTCAGCTATTATAAACTAGAAACCATTTCTAACTTAATAATAGTAAAAGCTTTCAAAGTAATGGGATGTTATATCTCTGACTCTCAGTTTAAATGTATTTATATCTAAATGGTACTGAAAATATAAGCATGAACTTTCATAATTAATTATTATTAAGAAACAAATGAGCATTTTCATATATGAGTATGAGAGCTGTTTGCTGTTTTACTTAAATAGCTCAAAAAAGTAGAATACAAACTACTCCTCAAAGAGTATAATGAAATAGTTTTTGGTTTTTTTTTTTTTTTTTTTTTGAACCAAAAAATCTCTATAGCAACCACACAAATTTTGGTTTCAATCTGACCATTATTTTATTTATTTTATTTTTTTTTTCCCTTTCAGCACTGAATGAAGAAGTGTCGTAATGGATAAGTGGACTATGGATCAGTGAATCGGTTCCTCTTTCTGCAAGGGAAAACACCCAAGACAATCACAAAGTAACTTAATCTGAGTGTTTGTGAAATATTTAGGCATGCAGAAGTGTATTGAGAGGTGACAGAAATGTGTTATTTTGTCTAGTGACTATGTTGAAAAAGTGTAATACACATAGTGTTTGTTGTCTTCTATCACAATTACTTCTGGGTGAATACAAATCTTTTTTGAACCCCCCCCCCCTCTCGTAGGGCATTTCTTCTTGTCATAACTAGGTTGTGGAAAAGAAAATAAGCTGAAATTCATTATGATGGTTTTGATTTTCTCATAAGTAGCAAATTTTCAATTACCACTCCTAAAGAAGGAAGTACATTGCTATTTAAGAGTGTCACTTAAATTTAAAAGTATTGGAGTGAGTAGATTACTCCAAATAAAACAGTAGAAAGGAACAGAACACTACTTTTGCATCAATTCTAAACACAGCTTTCAGTTTTGTTCTAGCGTTTGTGATAAAAGGTGTTTTGTTTTTCCATCTTTAAAAACAGAATGAAGTATAAATATGAATGCTTTTCTTAATATTTATAATGTTGCTTAGCAATTTTTAAAAAAAATGCATTTCTTCAAATATGTTTAACCCTTTGTGGTCTGATGTTGCAACTATCTGCAGTAATCATAAAATTCCACTTCCAGTCCAATGTCACAACCACCATGCTCATTGGCATTTCCAATTATGGAATTTTTTGTTTTCCTGCTGTGCTGGTACAGTTATTGTGCTAACATCTATTTACACAATCTGAAAAGCTAAATCAATTGTTAATGAGAGATGGCTTTTTTTTTTTATTTATTATTATTATTTTTTTTTAATCCTCTTTTAGCCAGATATCATGGTGCCATGAACACCAGCATTTCTGATTTTGAAATTTGTTCTCCCTACTGTACTACTAGCTTTGTTATTTGTACTGCCATCTATTTATATTTCAAATAAACAATCTGAAAAACTAAACCAATGCTTATATTCAACTGTCAATGGCAGGTGGCACAGTTAGGTTTTTTTTTTTTTTTGCCGTCTTTAAGTATCTCTATTACTGCACTATCATCCATTCATAACTTCATATGAACAATCTGAAAAACTAAATTGATGTTTATATTCAATTGTTAATGGCATGTTTTTTGTTTGTTTTTGTTTTCTTTTAATGCTCTTTCAAGTTTGATGTCTCAACTGGCTTGTTGTCAACATTTTTTATTATAAAATTTGTTTTCTGGCTGTATTACCATCCATTTATACTTCATATAAACAGGCTGAAAAACTATGTCAATGTGTATATTTGTTATTTATTTTAGCATAAAAGTCAAAAAGTAAACTTACTGAGTGTTTGTGAAATATTTAGGCATGCCATCAATATCTTAAAAGGCTTTTTTGTTAGGCCTGTTCTGAAGAAATTAGGAGGGGGACTCTTACAAATACAACAGTTTCTTACATAAATGAGTTTTTCGGTGTTATTATCAACATGGGACTAAATGTAAAAAAACTGATACAAAGGAAGAACGAACAGACGAATTCAATTTTTCAAAAATGTATTTGGCAGGAAGAGATTTCTGCACATATTTTGCAAATTTTAATCCTTTGTAGTACTGTGTGTTAAATTTTATCAGTGGGCTAATTTTACTTTTATATAAATCTGAATAAAGTACAACAAACATTTTAGCAGTATAGTACAGAAAATTTTGTTGTTAAGGGACATGATACTGGCTAGCATGGACAAGTACGAGGGTCTGTTTCTGAGGAAAAGTGCACAATCTTCTGGTTATGAATGATAATTGATCAACTGTTAGATGCAGTTGTGATAGTGCATACAAAAAATCAGCTGGAAACATGAAACTGAGTTATAGAAAATATATCTAAACCATGATGATTTCACTAGCTTAGTGGCAAAAGTCATGCTACTTTGTCATTTCATCGATGGAATGACTGCAATCAAGATTTGAATTACTTTAGTTTCACCTTAATCACCAGTTATTCGTATTCCCAAAATTTAATAAGAAAATTTTTTCAAGAATGTTAGTGACCAATATAATACCAACTAGGAGATCTGAGAAAAATGCAGTTCAAGTAAAGATTTTTTTTTTTTTTTTTTGGTAGTTGTTAGCGCATCGGCTTCTGTGGCCATATTGCACCTCCCAAGGTTTTTGCAGTACTTTGATCCAAGCCCGAGGCGGGAATCGAACCCGCGACCTTTGGGTTGCCGGGCAGGCACTTTACCCACTCGGCTAGCCCGGTCGGCAGTTCAAGTAAAGGGGCCTATGTGAAAAAACATTGAACTGCATACTGACCTAATTTTTATTCTCATAAATGCAAACTTTTTGATTTGTCACTACGCATCTTCCTAAAAGAAATGGATTTGTCATTAAACTCATTTATAAAATCAGAATAGGGGAACTAAATTAAAACTATAGCAATAATGTGATTTCTGAAATTGAATACTTAAAACTTGCCATTATTTAAAATACAATAGAGATTCTTTACTGAAAATGTAATGTTTCAACATTTTAATGTAAATATGTGCTTCTAAAAATTTCTCTTTCCTTCCCAATACACACATATAGAATTCTGCTTTGGTTAGATATAACAACTAGCTTTCATTTAACTCTAAAAGTATAAAATGCAACTTCACTTTTCATTAGTAAATTTTTTTTAAAAAAATGGTCCTAGGAATTTAAGTAAAGATATCTCAGTGGAAATATTCCTTGTTTACTATTTACATGTGTAAAAATTCAGTCTACATCCTTTTGGATAAACCTTTCTCCACCACACGTAAGCTATTCCATATATTTTTATGCTATTCCTTAATCGTAAATGTCTTAAAATAGTGAAAATTTGCTTATTATATTAAAAGCAAAAGATGAGTACCTTTTTTTTTTTTTTTTTCACTGAACTGTATAGTAACATGTGACCAATTTTTCATTGTTCATTATATTACTGGACAAAATAAGCTTCAGTAAATTAATTTGTGAAATTCTCATACATTGAGCTCAACCATCCTTATCTTCTAAGACTTTCTCTAATTGATATTTCAGATTCCTAAAGGAAGGCCTATCCTCAGGATGCTAGTTAAAAAAAAAAAAAAAAAAAAATGCTTTATATAAATCATTGGATGTTCAAAAAAAGTGACAAAGTACTAATTATCATCTTTAGACAACTCCAGTGTAACATCAGTAGTATTTCAGACAAAAATCCATAGTAAATAATTTCACTAAGCCACGATATTAATTAATAAATACTGTAGGTCCTTGACCAAAAAAGAAAAACAATATAAATTATAAAAACATTTAATATGTGTTTGTTCAAAGAGATCAGAAGATCAATTTTGGTATAAAATAAACTCTAAATTACTATATTTTATTTAACTCTTGGTTCAAAATTCATCCACCACAACCATGAAGTAGTCACCAGGGAGAAGTATGAACTAGCACATTATGACCAAAATAGTCCATGCGCCATTAAACCCTAACACAGCCAACCAACCCAGGAGAAGAGACAACATAATAAGAGAAAGAGACCACTGCCATTATGCAGTAAATTCAAGTCACAAGCCATGCAATGAGATGAAGATATCAGTCCCATTCTTGTATACATTAAATTCATACATTGTGAACACTTTATTATGTATACACTTAACTAATAGTGAATAGGTTCCCCTTTAGCCCAGATTCACCATGTGGACTCAACAAGGTGCTGAAAGCATGCTGGTCTATGTTGAGCTTGTTCTACTTCATCCCACAGGTCTCACATAGACTGAGGTTAGTGACTAGGGAGGACACTGTAGTATGTTGAATTCACCCTTATGTTCCAGGAACCAGTTCTGAACAATTCTGTCCTTGGGACATGCCACATTATCCTTGTGGGAGAACCCATTTGCAGATGGCTCCAATGTGGCATCCAAATGTTGTTCCACTAGTATAAAGGGGCTTACTGTGTACCATGAAAACACTCTCACACCAGCCTTCATCGTTGACATCTGGCAGGTGTCCATAGCTTAATGCCATTTTTGCCATATTCTGGTCCTCCATTAATGTGAAACAGCAGCAGAAACTGGGATTTATCAAACTGGGCATATTTTCCCACTCTTCTAGTGTTGGTGTTTTTTGTTGACATGAACCAGTTTGGTCATCTGCTGTGATATCCTATCTGTGGCAGGGTACAAGTTGTGCTTTCTGAAATTGTTCTTTGGTTATCACAGTTGTATTGGTTATTATCTGACTGACTAGCTTTTCTGTTGCCCTACACAACAAGTCTTGCCAATCTTCATTGGCTGAATGCCATTTCAGGTATATTGAGATTAGTGAAACTAATCTCAAAATATCTAAAACACAGGATCACGTGTGGATGCCAATAAGAGTATATGTGCAAGCGAGAGTGCCACTTCAGGAGAGTTTAGAAGACTAAGACCATGGACAACTGTCCAGCCCATTACCACTGATTACTGAACTTTCCTGAATGAAACTGTGGAGACAATGAATGCAGAAAAGTAAGTTTTCACAGGTAAGAACATTTTTCTTTGGATCTGAGTGCTTTAAACAGCTATGCGGTAACAAGGGGCAATTTATGGTTGCCACCATTGTTGCAGGATTTAGCTGCCATGCTCATATCAGGAAAAATCCTTGCAGATTTTTGTAAAACTACATGCAATTTATGTAGATCAACGTAGTTGTAGATGGTAAAACTTATGAATCGCAACCATCAGAAATTTCCATTCCCTTCCCCCGATTTTGTTTGACTTATCTGACGATTGCTCAGCAACGAAACTAAAAAAAGGAAATCTTTCATGCACAATATGTCATTAGAGTCTGCTCTCTCGGTTGTATACGGTACCATGTCTCAGAAATCGTGAAGTAATAAGTAGCAAGACTTGAAAAAAATCAACCAAAAATGAGCTCAGAAACTTGGGATGAGGAACAGGATTTGAACCATACAGTTCAAATTCCATAAACTAAAATCAATGGTAATCCCTCTCAGACTCTGTCTGATTATGATGATACAAGGCTTGGACTAGCTTCCAGCAAGAGAAATAGAATAAAAACTAGAACAACAAATGAATCTCCGGTTAAAATGGACAACGAAAAAGAAACAGGAAAATGAAGGCATTACAGAGGGCACAGAAATGACACCCCAGGGAGCTGGCTCTGCCCTTAAGTAATTAAATTAGAAGTTGTAGCTACTGAAACATAGCTTGAATGAACAGTTACAGAACTAAACATCCAAAATGAGCTATTTGAAGCTAAATTAGAAGCAAAGAAACACAAATGACCTTTATACAGGTGGTAAAGGGCCCTCCATGGCCAAAACATCAAACAAACAAACAAGAGGATAATATTGTCATAATTAGGCCAACTAAATCAAGTACATTAAACCCTAGTGAGGCAATAAAGAAGGCTATCACTACAGATTTAGAGCCTGAATTTTGGACCATCAAAATAAAAGGCATGGGAAAAACCAGAACCACAGGGATCATTATAGAAGCTGCCACAAAGCAAGATGCAGATAAAATAAGAAACAACCCTATTGTTTTAAACATAGGCCTGAAAAGCCTAAGACAAAAAGACCAGACATCTTTAATATTTGATATAGATAAGGCCATGACAGAATTGTATACCAAGCACTTTCGGGAATATATAACCTAGGAAGAACTAGCCTCAGAGTTCCACTTGAATACCAAATCCATATACAATCAAGCCTGTAACTGGATTGCAAAGTTATCTGCTAGAATATGGCAAATAATAACAAAGCAAAAGAGAATCTATGTAAGGTGGGATAGCCATAGATGCAGGGAACATTTCCTATATACCTAAGTGCTACAGCTGTCTGAAGTTCGGGCATACTTCACACACCTACACCCAAAAAGAAACGACCTGTGCAGTCAGAAGTCATGATTACAAAGAGTGTAGAAAAACACAGGAGGCAAAATTTCTCACAGGAAACCTAAAATGATGACAAAAACAATAATAAAAAAACCAATAAAAAAATATGGTTATCCCACTTTGATTATTTTACACTAAAAGCTATATATAATCTATGAAATGAAGAAATTAGTAATGATGATTTCTATGAACAGGAACTCCCCGACCTACATAAGTCAGATTTTACACGTCAGAATTTCCCTAAATAAGCATTTAGGGAAATTCCACACTCGTAACTATGCACAGTGAATTTGATAGAAGCAAAAAAAAACAAAAATGTTCGACAAACATGTAAATAGAATTGTTAAATTTTTTTTTATCTCATGTGCAGGAAAAATTACAAAGTGTCCAAAATTAAAAAAAAGAGAGAGAAGACAGGCATAATGTCAGCAAGTTTTACCTTTCGAGCATCATTGCCAGAATTAACTCTACAGCTGATAAGCACGCCGCTGTGGAAATTGAGGGCTGTGGAGATTTAGAGAGATTTTTTCCAACATGTCACAAAATTTCTCTGCAGCTGCAGAATCAGTACTGGAAACTTCACCACATACTTTAATGTTTTGGAAACTAGTGCAATGCTTGAACCAATTAAACCACACTTTGCTTACCACAAACTTAGCTTGGGGTTTGCTGTACTTATCGTTATCTTCATAAATACTTCTTGCTTGACTGGTCATTAGATTCAGGAGCACTTTCTTCTGAATCTGATTTTCCATCCATATTATTAATAGCTTTTCCATTTGCGATATAGCACCTGAATGCTGTTTTGCAATCGCTGTTGGGGCGGACTGGCCGCGGTGTGAAATACATTGATCCTTTAACATGTTCTTTTATACACGCACTGTCCCTTAAAATAGTATTCACTGTTGAAGCAGCGAGACCTAATTCTGTGCAATAGATGACAAACTTTGTCCTGCTTCATACTTCTTAATTAATCATCTTCATTTCTAAGTCAATTTTGTTTCGTTTCCTAGCACTGCCAGCACTTGCACTTCATCATTGTAATCAGTAAATAGGAATGAAGAGAAGTTTCTGAAAAGTTATTTATATGATTGAAGATTTCAGTGAAAGGGGAACACATTTCACCATAATAATGTAAAAACCCACACAATTCCAGTTATTGGGATTGTTGCAAAGGCAACAAGATCGAGTTTACTACCTGTTTATAATTAGATTCATTAACAGAAATAACCAATAAACCGGAAAGTGCAAATTTTTTTATGGTAGTGACCTCCAGAAAAATATCACAAAGTCGTTCAAAATTGATTCTTATAACGGAGCGTATGATAATGATGAAAGTGTAGTGCAATTTCCATTATAAAAAATAACCTTTTAGAGAGATAAATAGCTTAGTTATATATATAGCAAAAATTTCAACTTCCAAGATCTTGGAACGAATTACAAAAAAAAAACCAATGCGTTATTGGATTCACATTGCAATATTTTCACGATATCTCCATTTATTCGTACGGGATGCAAAATACATTTTCACTATTTTTTAAAGTTTGCACTGGCCGACAAAAACATACATAAAGTCAAACTTCCATAAGTAGGGAAGTTCCTGTATTTTAGGGCAGTAGGATTTCAACTACCATAATTTGCCTATCTTCAGTATTACAACAATAGCATTTAATTCTTGCTGGCCAACTGAAAAAAAAATCAATTTTCAGGGCCCTGAAAATTTGATTTTTCATGTGTGGTGCTGATGGTCTCACACTTTTATCATTTACTACTTGAAGGTCTTCATAAATGGATAAAATTTTTCATCAGCTAAACAATTCTCAAACGGCACTACTCTCTTCTGACCTGTATTCAACTTGCAAGCTCCTATGATACTAGTAAAAGAATGAAACAGAAAGTGAAGGGAGGTCTCACAGGCATATTGATCCAATAAATATCCAAGCAAGAAGTAAAAAAAAGTGTGCTGTCAGAGTACCGTTTAGAGTGGGATAAGTGTGTGAAAATGGGGAATGACTGAGAATATCTTATAAGTGTTAACTGTTGTACCCTAAAACTGTAAAAAAAAAAAATAATAATAAATAAATAAATTAATTAAATTGGCTATTCTTTCAGGTTAAGTTATATAAATGTGAGTGAATGTCATGGATATGAATATTTGTGATTAGAACAAAAAAAAAAAAAAAAAAGTGGTATCTTGGTAGTTGTTATATTTAGGTGACACCTGTGTGCTGCTCTTTGTATGATGATGAATGTAAGACTATAAATATGTGAGTGTTTTATTATGTGTTGTTATTGTCTACCCCTAAATACACACATATGTAAAACAAAAAAAAAAAAATATATATATATATACACATATTTGAATAAAGTTTAAATATAGTTGGAAACGAAATCTTTCATAATAAAAAGGATACAGCATACATCAGAGGCAGCAAAAAGCATATTCCTCTACATGATGCTTGAAATATAACCATACAAATAAATTAGAATAAGGATTAAAATAAAAATAAAATAATGCCAGCAGTATGGCAAGCCAAGAGCAAAAAAAAGTCGAAATTAAATCAATCCAAACAGGGAGGGAAGAGAGGGGTAACAAGAATAAAAATATTGCAGCAGAAACTCTCTAAAATAATTTAGAAAATCTAAATGTACGAATAATAATTCATTGAGTTTTAAAAGCCAATTAAATAGAAATTTAATGGTGCCCCCTCTGACAGGCACCAGGTCCAAATTTATGTGAAATATCACCAACACACATGTAAACCACTACAATAAAACAAAACCAAAATAAACCAAAAATAGACTGACCATTACGCCCCATCTCAACAGAGGACCACAAGGCCAATAATGGTCAGGGAATCGCTGCATTTTGAATGCTAGACAAATCGCCACAAAGGAGAATCGATCGAAAGATCAGTCCGCCACCCAATGCCCAGATCGAACCACCAATGCAGGGGAATTGAACAGTGGTGGTCCTGATGGCAGCGAAAATTAAAAATAGAACAGATACAAGCACTCCAGTGCAAAGCTAAACTACTGGCGAAAGTAATCTTAACCAGTTTATATAGACTAATAATGAACTATGGATGGCAGCACAGTCGCAGCGTTAGCAATTCGCCCATATCATGTGATATAATTATACATATATTTGAATAATGTTTAAATATAGTTGGAAACAGAATCTTTCATAATAAAAATAAAAAGGGTACAGCATACATCAGAGGCAGCAAAAAGCATATTCCTCTACATGATGCTTGAAATATAACCATACAAATAAATTAGAATAAGGATTAAAATAAAAATAAAATAATGCCAGCAGTATGGCAAGCCAAGAACAAAAAAAAGTCGAAATTAAACCTAAATTAAATCAATCCAAACAGGGAGGGAAGAGAGGGGTAACAAGAATAAAAATATTGCAGCAGAAACTCTCTTTTAAAACTCAATGAATTATTATTCTTACATTTAGATTTTCTAAATTATTTTAGAGAGTTTCTGCTGCAATATTTTTATTCTTGTTACCCCTCGCTTTCCTCCCTGCTTGGTTTGATTTAATTTCGACTTTTTTCGCTCTTGGCTTGCCATACTGCTGGCATTATTTAAATCCTTATTCTAATTTATTTGTATGGTAATATATATATAAAAAAAAAATACATGTGTATATATATAAAGGTGGATATTAGAGCTGGAAAAGGAATTAGAAAATGTGAATTGGAATACCATCGGTTTGGCTGAAACAAGAAGAAATGAATCATAAGTTTATCAAGTGGAAATCTGCTGTACACCAATGGAAACAGTGAAAGGAGCGAAGGTGGAGTTGGCTTTCTGGTCCATAAAGATATAAAAAACAACATTTTGGAATTCAAAAATACACCACCAAGCGTGTCAAGTCTACTACTCAGGATTTCTAAGAGATACAAGCTAATTGTTATAATGATTTATGCACCAATGTCAAGCCATGATGATTAAGAGGTTGAAGAAATGTACACCGATATTGAGTCTTCTAGATGAGCAGAAAACCCACTACACTATCATTATGGGGGACTTAAATGCTAAGGTTGGAAAGAGACAAAACAGTGCAGAAAGGGGAACTATAGGAAATTTTGGAATTGGTGAAAGAAGTTAAAGGACTTGTGGAATTTGCAGAATCTTGAGGATTGTCAGTAACGAACCATTTTTTCAAGAAAAGGGTGAACGGAAAGTGGACATGGATGAGCCCAAATGGATTAACAAGTAATGAAATCGACTTCATCCTCACTAACAGAAGATGTATCGTGAATTATGTTACCGTCCTGAACAAGGTGAATGTTGGAAGTGATCACAGAATGGTAAGATGCACGAAAAGAAAGGAAAAACTGACTCAAGTAAATAATACAAAGGTCTTTGAGATAACAGAAGAGGAGAAAAACTAGTATGTACTGGAACTTAAGAACAAGTTTGAGCTTCTGCAGACTGCTCAGGACCAAGATATCGATGAGGAATATTACAACTTTCTGAAAGTGATAAAGCCCAACAAACCTACATGTAAAAAGAAATCCAAAGAAAAAATTAGTCAAGAAACACTTGTCATGATGAACTGAAGATAACAAATGAAGAGCAAGATTAACACTAACAAGGAGAAAATTGAATATACTGAGTTATGCAAAGCCATTAGAAAGAAACTCAGAGAGGACATAAGAAGATTTAACACAAGAAAAGTAGAACAAGCATTAAGGGAAAACAAAGGACTTTAATCAGCAGCTATGAGCAGTAATACAGAAAGACAAATGATACGGAAACTGAAGAATACCGATGGTGTACTTATAAATAGCAGAGAAGGCATAATGCAAATAGCAGAAGACTACTATAGAGAATTATACAAGGAGTGAGGGAATGATGCCAGCAGTGGGGAAGCTGGATCGCAAATTAGTAACACATATGACATACCCGATATCCTTCCCAATGAGGTAGAACATGCGTTGAAGAAAATGAAGAATCTGAAAGCCTCAGGGGAAAATAAAGTTATGTAGAGTTGTTAAAATTGGGAGGAAGAGACATAACACAAAAACTGGCAAGGCTCTTCACAAAATGCATTAGAAAAGGTGTGATGCCTAAGGAGTGGAATAATGCAATCATAGTTTTGCTGCATAAGAAAGGAGATAAATCAGAAATTGGAAATTATAGACCAATTAGCTTGTTATCCCACATCTACAAGTTGTTCACAAGGGTCATTACTAACAGATTAGAAAGAATACTTGATGAGAATCAACCTAAAGAGCAAGCTGGCTTTAGGACAGGATTCTCAACTATGGATCACCTTCACGTAATATCACAGCTAATGGAAAAAGAAAATGAATATAAAATACCATTATGCCTGGCATCTGACTCCATACAGCATAAGGCAATGTTTCGGGCACTGGAAAGACAAGGCATAGATACCCCATATATTATGATTTTGAAGAAAATATATGAGAATGCTACCTCCTTTATTAGACTAGACAAAGACGGTAGCAAATTTAAAATTGAGAAAGGAGTTCGACAAGGAGACACAATATCTCCAAAGTTGTTTACAGCTGCCCTTGCGGAAGCTTTCAGAAGATAAGACTAGTCGCAGAAAGGAGTCAATGTGAGTGGAGAGTACCTAAACCATTTACGATTTGCAGATGACATTGTGGTCATAAGCCACAATCCCAAAGAATTAGAGGAAAATCTTAGTCCGTTATGCAGAGTTAGTAAGGATTTTGGAATAAAGATTAATATGACTAAAACAAAAGTAATGATGAACAAGTCATTGGCTGTGATAATGATAAATGGTTGTAAGTCAAGAGAAGAATAAATTTTGGATGGATAGCATTCAGGAAATATAGTCACATACTGAGGAGCAATATCCCAATTTGTCTGAAACGTAAAATAATGAACCAATGTATACTCCCCACCATGACTTATGGAAGTGAAACTTGGCACTCACCAAAAAAATGGAAGAGAAGCTGAAAACGACACAGCGAAGAATGGAACAAATTATATTGGAAACCAGACTGTTAGATAAGAAGAGAAACAAATGGATTAGGCAGGAAACTCATGTCAAGGATATTCTTATCGAAACTAAAGAACTGAAATGGTCTTGGTCAGGGCACATAACCTGAAGACATGATGACAGATGGACTAAGAAAATAACAGAATGGTACCCAAGAGGAGCTAGAAGAAAACCTGGAAGACGGAGATGGACAGATGAAATTCATGAGTTTGTGGGTAGTAAATGGATGGCCATTGCACAAAACAGAAGGAACTGGAAAGTTGCTGGAGAGGCCTTCATCCTGCAGTGGATTAAAAATGGCTGATGATGATATATATAAAAAGAATGTAAATATAAAAGGTGTGCAATCGGTCTGAGTGCATGTAAAGTATGTTGTTCTAACAACACACTTTACAAAATTAAATTGCAGCAGAGGCAACCTACCAGGAAAACTCTCTCCCACATAAGGTGTTCTGGCCTTATGACTTAACTTCCCTGCAATTCCTGTCTTCCTTCCCCACCTCTTTGCCTGGTGGACTCTGCCATCACAAATCTTCACCAGTTCTAAACAGTCCCTCCCATCCCCTTAACTTCCTATTTCTAGGTGAAAAATCTTCATCTGTCTCCCCTCCCTGACAAGCTCAGTCATTGTCTGGGGTTTGTCCCCCACCAGAGACCTTTCTATTCCCTACTATACCCAGCCTACCTCCCCAGGACAGTGGACAGGCAACATGTGGTTCCACTAGGGGACCTTCAGTGAAATGGCCAGAGGAGCAAAAAGACCAAGACAACCTAACACTACACTATGTGTGGCCTTTACAGAGTTTATACTGCGACAGCGTATACAAATGAGGAGTTGTAAGGGGGTGCCCCAGTGCCTTTTGACAACCAACACTATATGCTATACTCAAAACATAGTTATACATGAAAACTAACCAAAAAATTTCAGTTTCCAAGATATTCAACCTGGTGCGTTTGGCAGTAACTACTACTATGTCATGTTATTGTTGCATATATCTTCCATCTTGTCTCTTTTCACACTGAATTGCACCCATACAGCATTATATTTCCCTATGTATCTGCTTTATATCACATGGTACAAACACATCATGCTGTTATTGAAAGAGCACTCCATTTTGTGAAAATGGTAGGTGTACATCAAGTGATCACTCAGGGTGTATAATGCCAACTTTGACCATTCCAACACTATGATATTAGACAGTCAAGATAGGTGGTCTAGAAATCTGAATGTGAGAACAACTTAAATTGGCAATACTGTTAGCAAAGATAGATGCCCAAGAACTTAAATGAACAGAAAGGCCTTTGCCAGAATCCCAGTGAAAGTATAAGGCTTCATTTTCACTGAGATAATGCATGGACCATAGAGTTATGTAGAAAACAAGTGCTGTTTCCATTTCTTTGAGCAAGGTAATACTGAAATACAGAAACATAGCCAAGTGATCAAGTACTAAAGCACAGTAATACACATGTCTGAGTGGACCAAGATTCAAGCTTGCATGGCTGCTAAATGTGGCCAAATTAATTAATTAGAAAATCTTCTGACCTAGTAGTTGTGCCAGAATATAAACAAGACAGACAAACAGAAAATAAACCATGCTAGCTGACTATGATTAAGAAAGATTTTTTTTTGCATTCAATCATCAAACAAAAAAAAAAAGATTTTCGAAGACAGCTTTATATTCAGATATCCTATAGCACATACTCAAACTTGAAAAATCACTTTGCGCTGTACTTCATCTTTGGGCCCAATGTGTCATAGCTTATTATCACCATATTATTAAGATATATGCATACTGTGTACACAGACGCAAACAGAAAATATTGAAAAGTAGTATGTGCTTTGTGTCTTGTGTAATTCTATTCATTAATAACAATTAATGATTCCATAATCTTTTCACCTCATAAACTGGGAGTTTTGATGGTAGAAACAATTACAGAAAAATTTAAAAGATATTTACCTTTTCCCAACAAGATTTCATTGTAACATAAACTTCTCTAGGGCAGATTTTGGGTCTTTCTAATCTCTGACCTCTCTGGACTTGCTCTACTACTTCGGCATTGTTTGCACGACCATATGGCATTTTTCCGCAGGTAAACACCTCCCACATGAGAACACCTAAAAAATGAACAAAGTAGCAGCTTAGTAATTTGCCCTTCAGTAAACTAAATGTTGTGAGTACAATACCTTGCACCACCTACTGAAATTTTATACAACTTCTTGAGGACACCGACACCTCAAGAAATTGAGGCTAAAAATATTATTTAGCTTGTTTTTTTGCTGTCAAAGTGTTACAGTTTATATGGGGCCACCAACTTAGTTCTTAATTGGTGACAAAAATGGAAAAATAAATTTTTTTCTATTTTTTGTGATACATGAGACATACTGCATGTTCCACGCTGCATTTTTTACATTCTTGCCATTGCATGGTGTAGTATAAACAGTAATTAGGTTTACTTATGAGAAAAAGAAAACAGCATAATTGCAGTGTGTGAGCCATAAGAAGTGAGATGTTTTGTTTGACAAACGTTTTTACTGCGGAAAGAAAATATTCTTCATGGAAATTCATTTATTAATGAGAATGATGTTAAAGCATCGATGCTTATTATTATGTAATGTAAATCATTAAAAGTTCAGGAGAAACAGAAACTTAACACTAATTTATAAGATAAATGCACTCATCTTATTTAATAATTTCTTATTTAATATTTACAATTGTTATTCACTCAAGCATATGGCTCAGTTGTGAAGGGTTTGCTTGCCAAAAAATTGAATTTTGAACAAAAAAATGTGACAGCAGGTGGCAAGAGTGCTCTGCATGATTAGAAGTGAGAAGAGTAAAGAAAATGGTATAACATTGTGATAACAATGGGCATTTAAAGGGACCAAGTTAAAAAATCTTATAATTATGCGGTATTGCTAAGTAATAATAAATTTTAGACTGTCTTTAATATAGATATAACCATTATAAATGAGTTCTGTATGAAAAGAAAGCATGTATGTGTGTTTCTTTTTTTTGCTAAAAAGAAAGAATAGTCTGATGAAGCATATTACTACATATGCTCAAATTTAAATGTACAAAAATCACAATAAGGCTTAAGCAAAAGTGTTAGATGGAATATACAAGAAAAGTTATAATAAAGCACTCATTCCAAAGCATTTTGTTAACTAATACTGTAATTCCAAGCAAAAGGGCAGGAATGAAACAATTGGATTTGGAAAGAACACTGTTTAATTATCTGGAAAATACTGTTGCTGAATTTTTTTTGCTATTTTAAATTCTTTAATATAAAGTCTGCTTGTTTGTCTTTTATTCTTTATAATTTTTAAGAGTTTACAATTCCTTGGATGAACAGCCAAGGAAATAAATAGCACATGACATCGCAGATGTGTCTCAAGGTAGTTTCTTTAGTGATGCTTAACATATTAAGCATCACTAAATAAAATAAACTCATTTCCTGTTTTGTTTTGTTTACTTAAATGTTTTTCTTTTAAAGCTTGATTTGATTCTGATAATACAAAACAAGACGAATGGAATCCACCGAACTTACCATATGCCCAGACATCAGACTTGCTGCTAAATCTTGTGTATCCTAAAACCTCTGGTGGTGCCCATTTGATAGGAAATTTTGTGCCTCCAGAGCTTGTGTACTCATCATCTATTACATACCTATAAAATAATATCCACAATATTAAGCATAACTTAAAAATTATTTTCCATATAGCCTAAAAATCTTGAAAGGATTAAATGAGAAAGAGAGAGAGAGAATAAGAGGAATCAAATGCATCTGCTCTAAGATTCTTCTCAAATTCTCCAGAACTGACCAAGAATCTGCAAATTTTTTAAGATTCTAAGTCCTGGAATTATTAAATTAAAAAGTCTATAATAATTTCAGATAACTATAATATAATAAGAGTATATAACAAAATAGCCTATAACTTAACATCTAATGATTAAAATTTTAAAATCATTTTATGTTCTAAATATATCATATTACTATTCTTCTACGATTATCCCTTTCAATAAGAGATCTGTTAGAAAATTCAAATTCACAAATGGAATATGCATAATACTGTATATACATGCACAAGGTGTTTATTTTAAAAGTAAACACACACATTAAGTACATTGCTACCAGTAACAATCGTTGGTGTATATATGTGAAGGTACCAATGGACAAAGTGACAGTTTATCACAATCCATATCTGAAATTTAATGCATCATTACTGGTGAACAAACATCATGCTGTACACCATCAAGGCGTATGTTTTTTTTTAGTGGAATCTTACTTAGAAATGAATTTTTACAGTGCATATCAACAAAAATTCAAAAATTTGTTGAAAAATTCCTTAACTCTTAACTGTCGATGCAAAACTGCAATTTTCAAGATAACAAAGAAGTTTCACGAGTGTAAATCAGTTGGAAATAAAGAACATGGAAGAAGGGATGTTCTCACATGTGACACTTTAGATGACATTAAACACAATTTTACAATCCTTGAACAAATCTCTATGGATGCTCAGCATTCAAAGAGGGATATCACTTGGTTAAGCTCACTTCACTATACGAAAATATCTGAAACATTCTCTTATACTGAATCCACAGTATGTATAAGCTTCACTTTCAGGATAATATTAAAAGATTACAATACCGTCGCTGGTTTAACAGTTTACTTTGCTGTGAAGACATTGAAATTTTGAATTAAATGCATTTACTGGTGAAGCATGGTTTTCACCTGAGTGGCTATGTCAACAGTCAAAATTGGAGAATACAGAGCACTGAAAATCTGCACTTTTTTGCAAAACCCCCTTATATGCCCAAAAAAATTGGTGTGGCATATCTCAAAGAAGAAATAGAAATTAAAAAATGTGAATTGGAATATCATAAGTTTGGCTGAAACAAGAAGAAAAAAATTAATCACTTATAAGTTTATCAAGTGGAAATCTGCTGTACACCAATGAAAACAGTGAAAGGAGTAAAGATTTAAAAAAACAACATTTTGGAATTCAAAAGTACATCACCAGGTGTCTTGGTGATGTACTTTTGTGAATTCAAAAGTACATCACCAGGTGTCTCAAGAAATCTTGAGTATTAGTCTTGACACCAAGGGTGTCAAGACTAATACTCAAGATTTCTAAGAGGTATAAGCTAAAGGTTATAAAATGATTTATGCACCAACATCGAGCCATGATGATGAACAGGTTGAAGAAATGTACACAGAAATTGAGAGTCTTCTAGATGAGCAGAAAACCCACTACACTATTATTATGGGGGACTTCAATGCTAAGGTTAGAAAAAGACAAAACAGCGCAGAGAGGGGAACTATAGGAAATTTTGGAATTGGTGAAAAACTTGTGGAATTTGCAGAATCTCAAGGATTGTCAGTAATGAACACTTTTTTCAAGAAAAGGGTGAACAGAAAGAGGACATGGAAGAGTCCAAATGGATTAACAACTAATGAAATCGACTTCATCCTCACTAACAGAAGATATATTGTGAATGATGTTACTGTCCTGAATAAGGTAAATCTTGGAAGTGAACACAGAATTGTAAGATGTACACTTGATATAGATGTAGGAAAGGAAAAAACTGACTCGAATAAATAATACAAAGGTCTTTGAGATAACAGTAGAGGAGAAAAAGCAGTATGTACTGGAACTTAAGAACAAGTCTGAGCTTCTGCAGACTGTTCAAGCCCAAGATATCGATGAGGAATATTACAACTTTCTGAAAATGATAAAGCCCAAGAAACCTATAGGGAAAAAGAAATCCAAAGAAGAAAAAATTAGTCAAGAAACACTTGTTATGATGAACCGAAGGCGACAAATGAAGAGCAAGGAGAAAATTGAGTATACTGAGTTATGCAAAGTCATTAAAAAGAGACTCAGAGAGGACATAAGAAGATTTAACACAAGAAAAGTAGAACAAGCATTAAGGGAAAACAAAGAATTTAAATCAGCAGCCATGAGCAGTAATACAGAAAGACAAATGATACTGAAACTGAAGAATAGCGATGGTGTACTTATAAACAGCAGAGAAGGCATAATTCAAATAGCAGAAGACTACTATAGAGAATTATACAAGGAGCGAGGGAATGATACCAGCAGTGGGGAAGATGGATTGCAAAGTAGCAACACATACAACATACCCGATATTCTTCCTGATGAGGTAGAACATGCATTGAAGAAAATGAAGAATCAGAAAGCCCTGGAGGAAGATGAAGTTATTGTAGAGTTGTTAAAATTTGGAGGAAGAGACATGACACAAAAACTGGCAAGGCTCTTCACAAAGTGCATTAGAAAAGGTGTGACGCCTAAGCAGTGAAATATGCAATCATAGTTTTACTGCATAAGAAAGGAGATAAATCAGAAATTGGAAATTATAGACCAATTAGCTTGTTATCCCACATATACAAGTTGTTCACAAGGGTCATTACTAACAGATTAGAAAGAATACTTGATGAGAATCAACCGAAAGAGAAATCTGGCTTTAGGACAGGATTCTCAAATATTGATCACATTCACGTAATATCACAGCTAATGGAGAAAGCAAATGAATATAAAACACCATTATGCCTGGTATTTGCGGATTATGAAAAGGCATTTGACTCCGTACAGCATAAGGCACTGTTTCGGGCACTGGAAAGACAAGGCATAGATACCCCACATATTATGATTTTGAAGAAAATATATGAGAGTGCTACCTCCTTTATTAGACTAGACAAAGACAGTAGGAAATTTAAAATCAAGAAAGGAGTTCAACAAGGAGACACAATATCTCCGAAGCTGTTTACTGCTGCCCTTGAGGAGGCTTTCAGAAGATTAGACTGGTCGCAGAAAGGAGTCAATGTGAAAGGAGAGTACCAAAACCATTTGCGATTTGCAGATGACATTGTGGTCATAAGCCACGAACCAGAATTAGAGGAAAATCTTAATCAGTTATACACAGTAAGTAAGGATTTTGGACTAAAGATGAATATGGCTAAAACAAAAGTAATGAAGAACAAGTATGCCACAGAAAGGGAAATAATGATTGAAGGGGCAGTAATTGAAAAGGTGGAGTCATATACTTATCTGGGCCAAGTTATTAGCTGTAATAATGATAAATGGCTGGAAGTCAAGAGAAGTATAAATTTTGGATGGATAGCATTCAGGAAATATAGTCACATACTGAAGAGCAATATCCCACTTTGTCTGAAACATAAAATAATGAACCAATGTATACTCTCCACCATGACTTATGGAAGTGAAACTTGGGCGCTCACCAAAAGAATGCAAGAGAAGCTGAGAACTACACAGAGAAGAATGGAATGAATTATATTGGGAATTAGACTGTTAGATAAGAAGAGAAACACATGGATTAGGCAGCAAACTCCAGTAAAGGACATTCTTATCAAAACTAAAGAACTAAAATGGTCTTGGGCAGGACACATAGCTCGAAGACATGATGACAGATGGACTAAGAAAATAACAGAATGGTACCGAAGAGGAGCTAGAAGAAAATCTGGAAGACAAAGGCGAAGATGGATAGATGAAATTCATGAGTTTGTGGGTAGTAAATGGATGGCTGGTGTTCAAAACAGAAGGAACTGGAAAGTTGCTGGAGAGGCCTTCATCCTGTATTGGATTGAAAATTGCTGATGATGATAATGATGATCTCAAAGAAGGATAGTTGGGCCCATGTTTATTGCATTTCTAGAGGAACATGAAAGACATCTCTGGCTCCAACAGGATGAGATAACCTGGCACACTGAAAGTTCGCAACAGTTTTTTTGAGGATTGAATCATACCACAAGGACTTTGGCCACCTAGGTTTTATAATTTAACAGCTGCTTAAAGTAGGAAGCTTATAAGAGTAATCCATGAAGCATTCAGCTGCTCAAAGCAAGTGTTGAAAATACAGTCAAGAGTGTGCCAACACAAATTCTTTGTTGCATCATTTGTAAAAAAACTATAAGTTTTTGTACAAATTTCTGATTTGACTTTTGACAGTAATTTTAATTGAATATTGTGCAGTCGGATCAAAATAAAAATTTAAAAAAAAATGTTTAAAGGCATTTTAGTATAAAGTTTTCATTTTTACAACTGTTTAAAAATTCCACCAAAAAAAAGTTGCTCAGCATAGCAGAAACCTGACTACTGTGAACCTGCAAAACTCACTAACATTAACAAACTCAATTTCACTGATAAATATTTTAATGAGTTATTAGAAATAGACTTACGAATTTGAGATTCCAAACTGTCAATAAATACTTCATTCTATTTTTGTTATTTTACATAAAATTATGTGTTGAACCACGGAATCCTGTTTGGGAATTGGTGGTTGTTGTAATAGGGTTTTAGGAGCATCAGTGACTAAGACCATGTTGCTCCATATATACTGTTTGTAAATTGCATGTGTTCTGTTGAATGAAAAACCAGAGTTTTTGG
Organism: Mastigoproctus giganteus; assembly: GCF_048544385.1. Lineage (NCBI taxonomy): Eukaryota > Metazoa > Arthropoda > Arachnida > Uropygi > Thelyphonidae > Mastigoproctus > Mastigoproctus giganteus. The sequence goes on from NC_143575.1 coordinate 49,863,984, forward strand.
CCAAAAAACCATGCTACCTCACCTGAGACCGACTAATTTAGCCACGTTGTGAAAAAGGCCCATAAAAATTCCTCACGTCATCGACAGGACTCGAACTCAGGTCTTTTCCTCCTGGTGTGTGGAGGACGGTAATTCTACCAACTGTGCTACCCACGAGGGTGGGAACTGGTAGAATACATTATATGCCAACAATGTTGAACCAATATTATACACAAGAAAATATACTCACATGTGACCACTCATAAATACATTTTTTTATGATCCATGAGTTTAGCAGTGAAAACCAGAAGTTTAATTGTGCAAATTGATGCAACAAAGCCCTTATTGAGAACTTTCGAGTACCTGTTACTTTATATATATATATATATATATACTATCATTGAATTTTATTAAATATTAACATTAATTAAATTATAATAAAGTGAATAAATAAATAAATAATTAATTAATAATTAGGCGTTCATTAGAGGCAGCGACATGCAATTCCTCCATATGAAGCTGAAATACATCCAATATTTTAAATTAAATAAAATAAAACATAAGCCAGTAGTATGGCAAAAACTGTAGAGCGAAAATTAACATAAAAATAACCCAAATAAACAAACGAGTGAAAAAAAGAATAGACATAATAGTAGCCCGATAACCCTTGTATAATTTCGAGTTTTAAATCCGATTAATAAAAACTATACAAATTTTAGGATAATGCCAATTATATAATAATTTAGCGGTACCCCCCCCCCCCCCGAGAGGTACCAGTTCCGAAAGACGTGAAATATCACCAAAAGAGGGTTAAAGGAACTACCAAACGATAACAAAATCAAAATAAATTAAAATAAATATAGACTGACCATTATAATGGTCATGGAATCGCTGCATTTCAATCGCTATACAAATCGTCGCCGTGGTGAAAAGATCGAAGTACCAATTCACCCTCCCTCCTCCGATCGATCCACCAGTGCAGAGGATTTGCACGGGGGTGGTCCTTATGCAGCGAAAAATAAACTATAGAACAGACAGCACTCTAGAGCAGAGCCACACCACTGACATACTGTAAGCTGAATCAGCTTATATAGAAGAAAAAGGAAAATAGATGGCGACACAGGCGTTACTAAATTAGCATATCGACCCATTACTATTGAATTATATTAAATGTTGACGAAAGTTAAATCATAATAAAATGAATAAATAATCAATCAAGCATTCATTAGAGGCAGCAACTTGCAATTCCTCCATATGAAGCCGAAATATATACTATCATTGAATTTTATTAAATATTAACATTAATTAAATTATAATAAAGCGATCTTTTCACCACGGTGACGATTTGTATAGCGATTGAAATGCAGCGATTCCATGACCATTATTGGCCTCGTGGTCCTCTGTCGATATGGGGCATAATGGTCAGTCTATATTTATTTTAATTTATTTTGATTTTGTTATCGTTTGGTAGTTCCTTTAACCCTCTTTTGGTGATATTTCACGTCTTTCGGAACTGGTACCTCTTGGGTGGGGGGGGGGTACCGCTAAATTATTATATAATTGGCATTATCCTAAAATTTGTATAGTTTTTATTGATTGGATTTAAAACTCGAAATTATACAAGGGTTATCGGGCTACTATTATGTCTATTCTTTTTTTCGCTCGTTTGTTTATTTGGGTTATTTTTATGTTAATTTTCGCTCTACAGTTTTTGCCATACTACTGGCTTATGTTTTATTTTATTTTATTTAAAATACTGGATATATATATATATATGTATGTATATCAGTAATAATCATAATAGTTACTATAGTTAATAATAATTTCAATAATTACTAATTTTTAGTTAATCACTGCATGACACACAAATATTATTATATTTTGTTTCAGTTTATTTTTGGCATGCATGCCAGAAAATATTTCCCACTGCTGTTTATACCCTCACATTTTCATCCCCTTAAAATTAACTGAAACAAAACATCTGATATAATTTAACATTCTGGATGAAAAACATGCGCAAGTTTTTCTTGGGTACCTCCAGCTGAGGATGTGCTAAATACAGCACAAAATGAAAAAGCCATAAAGAATTCCTTCAGTCTATGATAAGAACCTTTTTTCAACCGTATGATAGGTGGCTATGCTGTCAGGAAGAACCTTGTGTAGAATTTATTTGCTATACAATGTTTAATAATAAAGTAACACTTTAAATTGCCATCTTTCATTAACCTATAAGTAATCATACTAATTTCCTTTATGTTCCTGAACATGACATGGTTTCATATACCTCAAAAATTAGAAGGTTTACATAAATAAAAAAAAACATACTTTTCATTTATGCGCTGCTGCTTCTTTATGCTAAAAAGAATACTTCAGTGTATCAATACCTTCTGGTAACTACAGGTCTGTTGCATATGTGATTATATGCGAGATAAAGAAAATACACTCGTGAATTTGTTATTTACAGCATCTAAATAAAAAATTATAAATATAACTAAATATAAATAAACAAAAATTGACAATAAAAATTACAGTTACTAAAGCTGAGGGAAATACAATTACCTCGCCAAGCCAAAATCTGCAACTTTGACTAAATTTCCTTCTCCAACAAGGCAGTTCCGAGCTGCCAAATCTCTATGAATATAATTATGTTGCTCTAGATGTGCCATACCACCACATACCTGAATACACATATCTAAAAGTACTGCAGGCTTAAGACAAAGCCTTCCTTCATTTTTCCGTAGATAATTCAATAAGGAACCTAAAAAGAATACTCAGTGTTAGAAGCCATCTCTAAAAGAATCTTTTTTCCCTGTGGAATTGAATGAGCTTAAAAAAAGTCGAGTATACTATTAATAAATATTGCTAAAGCTAATTCATAATAATTGTAATGTCAGGTATCAAACAAGTAAATGTAGTTTTTTACAAGGACCTTACAAAATATTCTAAAGGTAGGAATACCAGTATAATTATTCATAAGTGTGAATAATTTTAGGTAAATTATAACATCATTAAAACATTTCAAAAATTTAGTAAAGCAAGCTTATACAGCATTGGCCAAAAAAAAAAAAACTTCCCATATCATCTGTCCCTCCTTTCTAACAGCTTTGTATATTTCTTCCTTAAATTTATTCAAACTACCTACTTCTACATCAGGGGGAAGTTTCTTCCAACAATCAACTAACTGCTGGCTGAATAAAAATTTCTGCACACCTATCCTGCAACCACTTTCTTTGATTTGAATTTATGCCCCTTGTGCATAGTCTGATCAAGAGTAAGAATTCCATCAGCATTAAGCTTGCTCAATCCATTCAGAACTTTTTAAATACCTTAATAAGATCTCGCATCTGGAGACTAGATGTGTAGTCTCCAGATGCTGCAATTTGCAGAACTGAAATCTTTCCTGATAAGACTTCAGTTCTGCACCGTTTGTTCCCGTCACTGATCTTGTTGCTATTCTCTGTACCCACTCTAACAGATCCACATCCTTTTACAAATGAGGCTTGCAGACCTGTATGCAGTACTCAAGTTGTAGCCTAACCATTGCCTTATACAATGGGATAATTACCTCCTTATCCCTACTAGCAAAACCCCTTGGGCTGTCCTGGTAGCCTGTTTGACTGCTCAGAGAACTTCATCGCTGACTGCATAATCACTCCCAGTTCTTTCTCATTCTCCACTACCAACAAAGTTGGTACATTAATCTGGGATTACTGCTACCCATATGCAGTACCTTCAATTTGTCAATGTTAAAACGTCAATTGCCACTTCCTCAGGTCATCTGCCTAATTTTTCCTAGATCTTGTTGCAATACCATACCCAAATTACTGTCATTAACCACCCCACCAACCTAGACATCCCTGGTATGCCTTTGTCAACATCATTAATAAATATTGAAAACAACAATGGGCCGAGGACTGACTCCTGGGGAACTCCACTAATAACATTTGTCCAAGAAGAGTAGTGTCCACTGATAACAACTGTCTTCTCCCACTCAACTATCCTTTATGCTTAGCAATAACATGCCCTTAATGCCACACTGCTTCCAATTTGTATGTGCAGCAGTGTCTAAAGCTTTTCTGAAACCTAAATATATGATGTCATAATATTCTTTGTATCCAGTTCCTAGATCCATGTGTCATAGATCCATTCAGATTAGTCAAATAAGGCCCTTAACAAATTTATGCTGACTGCAGTACAAATGTGATCCTATCTAGATGGTCCTGCATTACTTCTTTCCATTCTTTTTCTTGGAACAGGGTCAAGCTAACAGGTCTGTAAATTACTCATATTGCCCTTTGATCCTTCTCTGTGATTTGGGAATACATTCCCACAGGGACCTCCCATAATTATTTCTAAAGGTTTGCTGACCTCTTTTGCCACTATCCCTAATATAACTGGTTAGATCCCATCCACCCCAGATGCCTTTTTTTTATCAGATCAACAAATTTTAACATTGATTCAGAAATGTGCAATTTGTGCAAAGTACTATTTTGAATGAATAGTTGCTTTAATGTTGTTGTTGTTGGTTCTCTCCCTTAAAGAAAATAGAAGCTGCAGGGGTTCATTTCTGTACCTTCTGTTAAATGAAACTGAGTAGTGTTTTAGAATTTGCTGAACATATCAACTATTCACAAGCAGATTAGTATGTTGTGTGGGCTACTCCCTCTGTGTATATCAGCTTGCTATAGCCGCAATTAAAGAAGCCTTTAAAATTCCTCTACTCTCCAGTGGGTGTGAACTTGGACCTCTTGAGAGACAAGTGGTGAACTGACTATAATGCAACTGAGGGAAAACACAAATAAATAGCCATAATAACATAAGTAATCTAAGATTCCTTACCATATTTCATATATTCTGTAACAATAAAAATTGGCCTATGTTTACTGCAAACACCATAGAGCTGAACCAGATTTGGATGCTGAAGTTTCCTATGAAAATAAAATAAATATATATATATATAAGTGATATTAAAAGAGAAAAGAAGTATAGAAAAAGAGTAAAGAAATGAAAGAAAGAAATTATGGTATAAAAATATATTAGATAGTATGAATCAGAGCTGTAATACTCAATATGTTCTACGTTGATAATAATATTAGTAAATTAATAAGAGGAGTTTACCTCAATATAGTACGTGGAACACTTCCGTATGATACCCTCCAGAAATTAAAACGGAAAAAACGAAAAAATCGACAACTTACCGGTACATTAAAGTAAAATACAATTTTCATTCCTGTGATCACGACAGTCGGTCGAATAGCATTGTCAGCTTCAGGAAGGAAAATCGTTTTGAATATTTTCGTTAGATTCTTTTAATTGCGTTAATTTGAATTTTAATTGTTTTGAATTGATTTTGAATTGTGTTAAATTGATTATTTAATTATTTATATTTTACTTTAATTATTTATATTTTACTTTAATGTACCGGTAAGTTGTCGATTTTTTCGTTTTTTCCGTTTTAATTTCTGGAGGGTATCATACGGAAGTGTTCCACGTACTATATTGAGGTAAACGCCTCTTATTAATTTACTGGTATAAAAATATATACAAATGCACAAATATAAAAATAAACAAATATATTGTCATATATCGCACCACCCCAACCACTAGAATTGCATGAAACAACGACAATATAGAACCTCTGTTTCTAATGTAAAGCACATGCCAAAGTAAAGTAAAATTAAAAAATGGTAACATAGGGAGAATTTGAAATATAAAGATTAAAGGCCAAAAGGTTGACCCAACAGAGACACAAAAGGAAAATGTATGGATAAGATAGTAAAAAAACTTACCTGACAGACTAAGTGCAACTAAGTAAAACTAAAAGAAAATGTAGTAGAAATGTCTAGAATATAAGAATAAGGCAAAAGAGACCTCAAGCAGTACAAAAAAAAAAGATAATTTTTAAAAAATGCAATGAAAGTAAGAGGTTAAATTCATATAAATACAACCCAGAAGAGGAAGAAAAAAATAATATACAAAGTAGCAAGAAAAGGGTTGCTAAAACTTTGTGAAGGAGAAAAAAAGGAAGTATGGGAAGAATATAGTTTCCAGCTAGGTATTTGTAAAACTAATGGCTCACAAGAAATAAAAATATAGGAAAGTAAAAAGTAGAGGAAATATAGAATAAATGGGATGGCTCAGGCAATTTGGAGTTGTAAATCCCATTCCTGTAGAACCTTGAAGGGGGAAATTAACTGAACAGCCTTGTATATAATTTAACTTTTTTTTATACCATAATTTATTTCTTTCATTTTCATTTCTTTACCGTTTTCTGTATTTCTCTGCTATATTTTTGTCTTCACTCTTTTTTCTATACTTCTTTGCTGTTTGTCAATGGCTCTTGTCCATAAATATCTTTTTCTCTTTTCATTTTCACCTTCTTCTGTTTCCCTTTATATCATATTTTGGTTTATATATACATACATATATAAAATAAATTTGTTTAAAAAATTTGGATCAATCTCTTTCATAAGCACACAAAAAATATAGCTACCAACTCTCTAGATTCCATATTTTTGACTTGATTTCATCTGTCCATTCTATTTCAGTATTGTAACTTAGTTGGTAATGTAGGTGTTTTCTTTTCTCAAAAAAAAAAAAAAAACAACCTTAAAATCAGAATTTCTTAAAACTGCAAATTTATGGGTTTTTTTTTTTTTTTTTTGTTAAAAATTTTTGTCATTTGAGTGTGCTGGTGTACGTTGCAAAATAGGAATGTGGGTTAGCTGTTCTGTGTAATGTGTGACCATCTCATTATACTGAATCTGCATGGCATGAAGAAAATTAACAATATATGTCAGCAAGATGCAAAAGAAACATGACTTAATTTCAGGAGACATGTATACAGGGTTTTACATGCATTGTAAAATCTGGAAATCGCTAAAATTCATTGAGTAAGGAAGGGCATTATTAATGCATGTGATTGCCTAGTGCATGAATTCCCACTGAAAAATGATGTTCTTATAAGTAACACATTTGCTTTGTGTATATGTAGATTTCAAAAGGTGGGAAACGTGATGTAATCAGACATTTGCAAACAAATCAGCATAAATAAAAAATGTGCAATACATAGAAAAAAATGCATTTCAATGTGGCAATGATGTTGTATGTGCCAAAAATTTATTCGCATTGTTTATGATAGGTGTAATTATCCAGGTGTGCTGTTCAGAAATGTTTCCTGATATAAAACTTGAAAAAGATTTTTAAAACAAATCACATCATGACTTTGGCCTTGTCAAAATTTAAAAAAAAAAATGGTTTGTAGAATGGTATATATGGTTTGTAGAATAACAAAAACAATAGGCATTATTAGTCAAACTACACAACAAACAGAGAAAAAGAAGGTAGTGATGGTTTAAAAAAAATGTCATTTTCAAATGGCTTGCACATGGTGTTGATAACGACCCTGTTATGATAGGCCTGCCTAAAAACTGGAGGAGAGTGGTTGTAATAGGCTGACTTTATCATCTTATTAATTTGTGTGCACTAGGAAGGCTGCATGCCTTCCTAGGAAAGTGGATGAATATTTTTTTTTTTTTTTTTTTTTTTTTTACTATTTAGAAAGAAGTGCTAAAATAAAAAACAGATTTAAACAATTTCAATTAATACATGCCAATGATAAAAGATTTTGAAGCATGTGTATACATACTGGTTTTTTTAATAAATGTTTACCTAGACTGGAGAACAGTGGCAACCTCTGACAAGTCTATTTAAAGAAGTGGTGAGCACTTTCAAGTTACCAAATTGAAAAGTACAACAAATAATCACTAGTAAGTGGCACTGACTCATGTCCAAATCCAGTTCATGATCCAAAAGTTTTTAAAGAAGACAAATTAATGACCTCCCCAAGAAAACTTCTGGATTACAAACTTCAACAGGCCATGTAAGCTGATAATGTCTGGCATATTATCCTCAATTTGTGTGGAAAGTGTGTTCATGTTTTTCTCTTCTTTTGCAAATAAAGCAGTTTGCTTCTTTCTTTTAAATGTTATGCACATTTGAAAATGCTTAACATAATGCTTCAATCTGCCTCAACAGGTAGAGTGAAAAACTATGTTAGGATTTTCCATCCACATATTGAGGCCATTACTCGATGTTAAAGATGCAAAAATTTATTATAACAACAGTTTTTAAATCTTCTACGTTCCATTTTGGAAATAGATTGCCAAATTTGACAAAATCAAGATTATCCTGACTTAATCTCAGATATTTATACTACCAGAGTCCTGGAGAGCTTAAAGCATAATATTCTGTTCTTTTGTTCAGTGAGGAAGTATACTATTAATGCATGTGGGTTACCTGGTGCATGGGTACCCACTGAAAAATGATGTTCTTATAAGTGTCAAGGTAGCAGAAATTTTATCAATTAATTGGCAGTCCATTAATTTCAAATTTTAAATATTTTGTGGACTTCTTAGTAAGAAGTTTCCAGTACTTCTTAGTTTCATTAAAAATGAAGCAGTAGATGTTTTGCAACATCAGTTCTGTCAGTTTCAGTATAAGAGCCTACCAGATGCTATTATGAAAAAAGAAAGAATCAATGTATAGTAGTCCTTAATTAGGGAACTGACAAGTACATCTTGAAATAAAACAAATTATCCGAAGTCATAATTGGCATTTTAACAATTCCTTATAGCAACGCTAAGTGTCAGAGAATATTTAACCACATTAAAAAAAAAAACTGAATTCAGATCTTCCCTTCTAGAGAAGCTTTGAAAACATTCTTAACAGCTGCTAAGTCTAAACAGCAATACCACTATTATATACAAAGCTTTGACTCTACATTTCTGAAGTCTGTAACAGTATCTTTCTTGAAACTATCATAATCAGTGGATACATAACAGACAATCCATAGACAGAAAAATCCTAGATAAACTATTGTTTGAAAGTATACTATACTGGAAAACAATCTTATGGCTGTATTTTAATATAAAATATGTATGTTGTCAGTGAAATATCACACAAGACCACAACTAAAAAAAAAAAAAAAGTTTTTAAGTAAGGTTGGTCCACTAGACCAGCATTTCCCAAAACACTGGTCTAGTGGACCAAGTGACTATATATACTGGGTATAGTGGACTATATATACTGGGTATAGTGGACTATATATACTAGTCTACAGACTGGGGTCTGTAGACCAGTATATATAGGGGTCCGTACATCTCAGTAGTTTGAGAACCACTGCACTAGACAATTCCCATAAGTGAATGCACTAATTACAAAACAGCCACATTTATATTTATATTACACTACTTTGTATTTTTTATTTAACTACTTATATTTACTTATATATAACTACTTATATTTAGTTATTTATATTTAACTACTTTGGTAGATAGCTATGTTAAAATGATGCATTTGCACTAATCTACATATTAGTCATTCTACCTCGTAGCATGAGGCCTTTGCCCTTAAATACTTTATAATTTATATTACATTATAAATGTAGGTGTATTATCACATTATGGTACTTTTCTAGTATAAAAAAATGTTTTTAGTTGTGGCCCTTTTTGTGCTTAATGTGTGCCAGGTAGTCAACACTCCAGGTATATATGCACTGTCTGTTCATGAAGGCTAGATATGAAGTTCTTACTGGATGTGCCTGGTCATGCAGGAGTTTTCCTAGCCACATTCAAAGTCTGATGTTTGCTCATTGTTCAAATTGCAATAAAAAACAACTCACTTCAACAGTTTCAAAAGTTAACTACACTATGTAAATAGAGAACTGATCATACAGTGCCGTTTCTAGTCATGTGTTATTGCAGTAATGTGTTATCTACAGGTGGTTGGCAGAAAACAGGCTGCATAAAGTATTATGACATTCTCAGTTACTAGATATATATTTCTATATTTACATGAAAAGTTTCTATATTTTTATGAAAAGATTTCTATATTTACATGAAAAGATCGATTATCTTTAATCAATTTCTAAATGCCTATAAATATTCTACGACGGATTCTGCTTTGGACTCAGAAATACAAATATTAACTAGCAGATTCTTGAACAGGGGTTATCCCATTAACACAATAAATCGAATTAGGGTACAAGCTAAGGATAGGATAAAAAATACTACACCAATCAACAATAGTAATATCAAAAAATACTTTATTTCTGTCCCATATGTTGAACAGTGGCACAAACAACTTAACAGATTCTTTAAAGATACCGAATTTAAAATTATAGCTAGGCCTATACGGAAGTTACACACTATACTGAACAATCGCTCGGTTCTTTCCGCGTTCGCAACACAAATTAATGATCTAGTATACAACATTTCTTGCGGTGATTGCGACTCGTCTTACCAGGGTTCGACGCGGTTTTCTCTTAATATTCGTGTAAATCAACACGAAGCCTCAGTTCGTGCTTCTCGTTCAGCAGCGTCAGAATTAGCCTTTCATGCCATTAACGAAAAACATACTTTTTTATTTAACGAGGCCAAAATACTTAACGTTCAACGTAATTATACGCGACTATTAATTGCAGAAACCGTTGAAATTAAATTACACGAGAATTCTGTTAATGTTCGGCGGCCATATTTGATCTCCGATGCGTGGACCTTTACGCGCATGCGCGAAGACATATAATCACTATTTAAGTTGCAGGTTTACCCTGATTCGGTAATTTTCATTCCTGTGATCACGACAGTCGATCGAAAAGCATTGTCAGCTTCAGGAAGGAAAATCGTTTTGAATATTTTCGTTAGATTCTTTTAATTGCGTTAATTTGAATTTTAATTGTTTTGAATTGATTTTGAATTGTGTTAAATTGATTATTTAATTATTTATATTTTACTTTAATTATTTAATTATTTATATTTTACTTTAATGTACCGGTAAGTTGTCGATTTTTTTGTTTTTTCCGTTCTAATTTCTGGAGGGTATCATACGGAAGTGTTCCACGTACTATATTGAGGTATACTCCTCTTATTAATTTACTAATATTATTATCAACGTAGAACATATTGAGTATTACAGCTCTGATTCATACTATCTAATGAAAAGTTTCTAGCCAATTGTTTAACTTTTAATAATAAGTGCATCCATGGTGTTGATTAGGTGAGTTTCTTGCAAGAAGTATAGAGAAAACACAGACTTCTCAAAATAGATCTAAATATACTAGGCAGATGGACCAAAATATGGCAACTGAAGTTTAACAGTGATCGATTAGGATATTCTTAATAAGAATGTCTAGAGAGTTCTGTAAATTGCATTGTCCAAAAACCAGACACCAGTGTGATGACCTGATTGAGGTGTTTGAGACTTAAGATAGCATCTTTACTCTTTTCAAGATAACAAATACATGACAAAGACACAAATTTAAATTGGAAAGTACGATAAATGTAAGAAAATTTTCCTTTACCCAGAAAATAATTTATTATTGGAATAAGCTTCCACCTAGTATTATTTGAATAAATTTAAAAAGGATTGTACAAATTATTACAGGGAATGGACAAATGAAATGGGTAAAAAAAAAAAGTCCCTCCCCATTATTTTGACTTATGCTGTGTAAGTTTTGCTTCCTTGCATTTGTTTTGTGTTCTCCCCTTCCCTCCTCAATATGGTGCACCATTTCCTGCCAAGCATCTGCACACATTACATAAAATACTGGCCTTGTCTCAGAAATTTTCAGTTCAATATGACATTGAATACTGTGATTAATGAGGAAGCATTTTCACTTGTGCGAATAGACATGCTGCCTCCTCAGTAAATCTAATGACAAAGTTTATATTGCACAACCGAAGCAGTTGTTGATGACAGGTACTGGCTATCCCATAAAACTCTTAAAAAAAAAAAAAAAAATCAAAGTAGTTCTGTTTAAATAAATATGTCCTGCCACTTCATGAAATAAGGCTTATAAAAAAAAGACATTTTAAACAACTCACGTCATGACTTTGGCCTCATCGATAAAATCGTCTTCAGACATAGTGCCCTCCTTCATCATCTTCACTGCAACATCAATACTTCCCCGCCACTTTCCTTTCCTAACGACCTGCATGAATAAAAAAAAAATTATAATGTCATATATACAGGCTTGATTTATTTGGTAGTTTACTTCAAAAACAAAGAAACCTATTCCAGAGTATTCGTATATAAAAAAAATTAAAGAATATATCAACAGAGAGACAGTTTAAAATGATATCAGAATTACCAGGAAAACATTAAGTTCAATAATGAAAAAAGGCCCACATGATATAAATATTTTTTTTCTGGAACGCTTATTATTTTTAGAAAAAATTTTCATTACCATTAATGTGATTATACCCTTTTTAAATATAACAACTGAATTACCATAAAACCATAGTTGATGTACCTCTGTTAGCTAACTGAAGTAATATAAAATGAAAAATCTTTCCCAACAACCATTTAAAAGTTTAGTCATTTTTTTAATCATTTTATTTCATTAATACTGTGCTATTTATCAGTACTGTACATTAGACAGGTACTCATCACATTTTTTGGAAATGTATGAAATAGTAATTATGGCCAGGGGACTAGTTTTTAATAATGAAACTGATGATCCAATTAAGTAAGTGTTTGGGTACTGGTGGATTTAATATTTTGTGTTTGGAGCAAGTAGCTAAAGCCTTGAGAAACTTTAGAACTAAGTACAGCTTTCATTAACTTTCTGGGCCCAGAACAAAATTAACACAGAAGTTCATCCAGTCAGAATCAAGTTTGAAGTCAAGTTCATTCATATTCAGAGGGACAATTGTGTAATACATTATATCCAGTAATATTTTAAATTGGAATTCTTTGTTAGCTGAAAGTGTGTTAATTGTTTTAGAAGTATAGTCTGTAAAAAAGGTGATCATGTCAGACATTAAATATAACCAAGGAAGAGATATATTTCCGTGTAATGGAATTTTTTGAAAAGGAGCTGAAAATGAAAACTTTATTATTTCACTTTTCATATAAGTTGAACAGACTTTTTTCTGCAATGACTGGACTTCCAACACCAAGCATGCATCAAATAAGAAATGAAAAGCACAAATGTGATGAAACCTGTGACTATTACAATGGTTTCCTTTATGGCAGCTTGGAGAACAGCATGGATGCCCTTGAAGGAATTAAATTGGGGGTCTATCAAGCTCTCAGCTGCCCACATTAATGCCACAGCTTGTACTTGATCATGAGGCAACACAGCGGCAATGCCCAAGGCAGAATGTGCTGGTCCCATAGGAGCTAGTTGTTGTCAGTGTCTCTATTTTCAGGGAAATGGGAAATATAGTGTGCAAAAAGGACAGGTGGAGTAAGACCAGGGTATGTCTGCCAAGGGGCAAAAGTTAAGGGCACAAAAGGTGATATTGTTGTACACATTGGCAATAATGACAGTAAGAGGAGACCTGAAGACTTACTTAACAAGTACATGGTAATGTTGGAAAAAAGTCACAAGTTAGGGTTAAATTTGGAAGTGTCTGCAATTCTGCCTAGACATGATAGGAGGCAGTATATGATGACAGCCTTGATAATCAATTCGGCCCTGGAGAGATTGTGCAAGGCTTAATGGGGTACAATTTTTTTTAGTGTGACCTATGCTTGTTAACAGGAAAGACTGTTTCTACAGGGATGAGATACACTTTAAAATAGAAAGGGTGCAAGAATATTTGCTGATGCTATCGAGGCAGGGTCAGCTGGGTTGTAAAACTGCTAGCTTGGGGAGGGAGGGAGGGAGAGATACACAGACTAAGTGATTACCAATAGCCACAGGCAGAAATGAAAGTGATTCTTGCACTGCTTCTACTGGAATGAGCAGCATTGAAATCCCCTCTGCCTTGAAAGCAAAGTGCTGGGGATTTCAACTGCTGGGAGTCATCATGAAACAAGTAAATACATGGGCTGTGTTAGGGTATCTAAGGTCAAGAACAGGTGCATGTACACCAACACTAGGAGTATAGTAAATAACTTTGATGAATTTGAAATGCTGATCAAGACATCAAATGCATTGTTGGGATTTCAGAGAAGTGGTGTCACTCAGATATAAGCAGTGTAGAATTGGAATTTGGGGAGTACAATGTGTACAGAAAGGATAGGAAGAGAGGAGTAGTTATACTGTTAGTTAAGAAACACAAAATCTAAGGCAGTGCATACAGTTGACAGAGGTGGCTAGTGCAATGTTGAGTCAGTTTGGTGTGACATAAGCACTGGGAAAGAAGAAATGAGAGTAGGAGTGTGTTATAGGCCTACTGACTGATGAGTACAATGAAAAGTTGTACAGAGAAATTGTGTGGGCAAGTAAATCAGAATGTCTTATAATGGGAGATTGTAACTTTCCATATAATGACTGGAACTTGTGGGTTGGTCACTCACAGACTAGCAAGACTTTTGTGGATTTATTGGATGACTGTTTTCTACAGTAGAATGTTAGAGAGGCAACAAGAGGGAGTAATACTCCTGATCTGATTGTTTGATTGGGCAAATTGCTGCTATGAATAAAGGGATGGTTGAGTAGCAGAAGACAGAGTGGTAATCAATGGACATTGCTCTTCATGGACTACTGTTATTAGTGGGGGGCCCCCAGGGTTTGGTGTTGGGGCTATTGTTGTTTTTTGTATTTATCAATGATACTGGTGAAGGCATATCAGGTTTCATGTCCAAGTTTGCAGATGATACAAAGGTTGCCAGTGTGGTTAATGACAGTATGCTACTGCAACAGGATCTAAAAAAGTTAGGCAGAGAAATGGCAATTGATGTCTAACATTGATAAATGCAAAGTACTGCATATGGGTAGTGGAGAATGAAAAAGATCTAGGGGTGATTGTGCAGTCAGATATGAAGTTCTCTGAGCAATGCAAAAAGACTGGCAGAACAGCTTGTGGGGTTTTGTAAATGATATACAGGAATTTTGCTAGCAGGAACAAGGAAGTAATTATCCCATTGTATAAGGCAGTGGTTAAGTTGCACCTTGAGTACTGCATACAGGTGTGGATGCTTCATTTTAGGGAAGATGCAGAGCTGCTGGAACAAGTACAGAGAAGGGCAAAAGGGGTACTGTTACCAAGAAAGGCTTCAGTTCTGCAATTGAGAAGCCGAAACAACAAGGAAACTTATAAATCTTATAAAACTTATAAATCAACAAGGAAACAACATATAAATCTTCAGTATAGTCCCCATTAGTATGTCATTTAGTTAATGACAGTATGCTACTGCAACAGGATCTAAAAAAGTTAGGCAGAGAAATGGCAATTGATGTCTAACATTGATAAATGCAAAGTACTGCATATGGGTAGTGGAGAATGAAAAAGACCTAGGGGTGATTGTGCAGTCAGATATGAAGTTCTCTGAGCAATGCAGACAGACTGGCAGGACAGCTTGTGGGGTTTTGTCAATGATATACAGGAATTTTGCTAGCAAGAACAAGGAGGTAATTATCCCATTGTATAAGGCAGTGGTTAAGTTGCACCTTGAGTACTGCATACAGGTGTGGATGCTTCATTTTAGGGAGGATGCAGAGCTGCTGGAACAAGTACAGAGAAGGGCAAAAGCGGTACTGTTACCAAGAAAGGCTTCAGTTCTGCAATTGAGAAGCCGAAACAAGGAAACTACATATAAATCTTCAGTATAGTCCCCATTAGTACGTCATTTAGTGACAAAAAAAAAAGCTATAACCACATGGAGCTAAGTCTGGTGTGAATATGGTGGGTGGGACCTCAAACTTCATCTTCTATATTTTTGATTCACTGCAGAACAAGCAGTGTGAAGATTGGTGTTATCATTCTGCAGGTATACAAAAACAGTTTGAAAGCAGAATCATTGATTACCTGAATTGGTCAATCCCCAATTAGTTCAGATAAATAACATCCCACTATATTTATAAATATCAATAAATTATTAATATTTTTAATTATTTTAGTTACTTGTGATAAATTTACATTTATCATTAAATATATAAAAAGAAACATGTCATATAATAAGTGATAATACTAGACAAAATGCTTTAAACTTACTCCAAACTGGCCACTTCCAAGTTCTTCTAATAATGTTAACTCAGAAGGATCAATTTCCCATTTATCTAGAGAAAGCAGAAGGGAAAAAAAAAATTATATTCTTTAACAGTAGTAATATTTTAATGAAAATTTAATACTAATTCCTTTGAAAATGGACAGGTATAAAACAAGTAATCAAAATAGCTATTCATATTTGGGTATTATTGCTGTTCTTCCACATTATAAACAATAATCATAGTCACTGATAACTGTGAGGGTGTATTGTCCATGAAAGTATCTGCAGAAAATGCATGCAGCAGAAACAGAACATCTTTGAAACAGAGAGTTGAGAGGAGACTGTAAGGGATGGGTCATTGATTAACCTGACTGTTCTCTTTTGAATGGAGTTCAGAAGCCTGACAGATTTTGGGGAACAATATTCCATAGCAGGGCAATTTCAAATTTGTATGGAGTGATTAGTTGTTTAGAAGAAAAACTGACTCCATAGGGCAATTTCAAATTTGTATGGAGTGATTAGTTGTTTAGAAGAAAAGCGACTCCGTAGTAGGGCAATTTCAAATTTGTATGGAGTGATTAGTTGTTTAGAAGAAAAGTGACATAAGAACAAAAGAGAAAAACCCAGTTTTTTAGATGCAGAGGAAACAATTGTCATGTGCCTTATGGCGAGAGAGAGATTAGAAGTCGGGTAATCCTAATAGAGATATGCTGATCTTGTCTAGAAATCTGAGTGTCACTGAAGATAAGCATAGCAACAGTAGACTCCTTTTTACGAGACAAAAGACAGGACAGTTTTAGAAAATTGAAATTAACTAAGTTATCTTTACCCCACTGTAGAATTACCTGGAGATCAGCATTTAAGGAATTGGCAGTGGATATTTGAGAAGTTAAAGCTGTTTGTGCAGGGCAAGGTTTCTCAACCTGGAAGGTGAAATGCAATGTGCTGTCATCAGCATAACTATGGACAGAATTTCCAGTCAGTAGAAGGCGATCATTGATACACAAGAGATAAAGAGTGGGATCAAGAACTGAACCTTAGGAAATACCAGTATTAATGGAGCAATTAGAAGACAGACAGATCCATCACTTGCAGAGAGCAGTCAAGAGAAAATGGAGCCGACCGGGCTAGTCAGGTGGGTAAAGTGCCTGCCTGGCAAGCCAAAGGTCGTGGGTTCGAATCCCACCTGGGGCTTGGATCAGAGTAAAATGCAAAAACTTTGGGAGGTGTATTATAGCCACAGAAGCCGATGCACTAACAAAAAAAAAAAAAAAAAGAAAATGGAATTAACAGAAAAAGAGAGAAAACAGTTGGAAATCCATAGGATGGAAGCTTGTTAAGGAGGCCTTTATACCAAACACAATCAAAAGCCATACAAATGTCAAGAGCACCTACTTGAGTTTTGACAAACTTTTGTATTGAATTTATACATAGATGGGTAACATCACATAATGGATCAATACTGATGGAATCAGTATTGACAATCATTAATTAGATGGAAAGTTTTGAGATAGTTTAGGAGTTGGTGGTTACTGGATTTCTCCATTTAGAAAGAGTAGAGTTAAGTGCAATGAGATGATAACTGTATGGGAGGGATTTGACACCATTTTTAGGAACTGGCTGGATATGAACAAATTTTTGAGTAGTAATAAAACACCAGTGGAATAGGAAAGTGTAAAAAAGCAACACAGAAGTAAGCTCAGCAGAGGTTTTGAGAACACGGATCTTCTGACATCTTTTTGAAAGAAGACCACAGGACACCATTTTTAGGAACTGGCTGGATATGAACAAATTTTTGAGTAGTAATAAAACACCAGTGGAATAGGAAAGTGTAAAAAACCAACACAGAAGTAAGCTCAGCAGAGGTTTTGAGAACACATGGATCTTCTGACATCTTTTTGAAAGAAGACCACAGGAGGCACTGAGTGAAGTGTACTGGGAATGGCAGGAAGTGGCTTACCAAGATCGTCAACACAAGAGATAGAAGAAAAGTAGGATTCTAATAAGTCAGCTTTTTCTTTAGCTAAGGAAGCAATATAACCTGGCAAATGCTGTAGCCGATAGCTTTGGCAAGGGAACGAAATGCTTGACTACCGTTTCACCAAGAAGTATGTTTTCCACTATTAGCCTGTTCAGAATCTGGTTTGAACTGATTAATACCTGTTTTACAATTTTTGGGAGCTTTAGTGTATGAACTCTGGAAATTTGGTTGCAAACCAGTTGTGACATGCAATGTTCTTATCTTGAACAGCCTCAGCACACTTATTGGAAAATCAAGGTTCAGATAAAGGACAAGATTTTAAGATGGAAATTTTAAGAAACTTATTAAAAATTTTCTTGTATTATTCAATTTACAGAAAAACTAATTGGAAAGATAAGAGTTTTCCTTAATAGTGATATATTATAATGTCAAGTTAAGCTCGGGTGCACTAAATTGTGCATCTAAGCTTAACTTGACACCAATATGCAATTCCAGAACATATCATCGGTATGAGAATATTCAAAAATTTTCACAGCTAATCAAATTCTTTTACCAGAAAGCACTGTACATCCTTATGAAGAATATGGTGAATGAGCAAAAAAATAATAAATAAGTAAAAAAGAAAGCAAAAAAAGGACAAAAAGAAACATACCTTAAAATGAGCTTCACTGCTGCATGAAAAATTAAATCACAAATCTACTATTAAAATTTTTTTATTATAAGCAGTATTCTAAAAATGTTTCTTCTGTTCATAATTTAAATATCTATATTTAATATATGTCTGTTATTAAGACTAAAATTTTTCAGAGGTCAAGGAATTTTTAATAGTGCGCATTTAAGCTTTTTTTGATACCACTGCAATTCTGGAAAACATAATAAGTATGCTAAGAAAATTCATTTACCAAAAAATCTGTTCTTCAAAATATATATTATGCATATGTAAATTAATCATAATTCATGCACAGCATGAATCCTATGAAATATATTGAAATTGAAAGCTCTGTGGGTTTCAATATTTGCTTCTACTGAGGTTATTAATAATCATGATAACCAGACATTAGATAATATGCAATAACATATTTACATTATTTATTACTTGAATAACAATTTGAATTACTGATTTTAAATCCTGAGTTACTATATTCCTGAGTTACTGTATTCAGGATTTAAAAGTAACAAACTGTTAAATGAAAAGTTTTAGAATAAGTATCATTTTACACTGAATATATTTTTCAGTGTGACCCACTGTAAATCTGTGGAATTTACCATCCAAAATCAGTTTAAAAACAGAGAACAATTTTTTCACATTAATGGAAGTAGCTGGCTAAAATTAAAAATGGGACCCTTCAAAGCCTCTACCTGCAGTGGAAGTTCCTGCTAATTTCTATTTACAAAGTCATCTATTTTCTTTAAAATACAAAATCCAGCATTCTTTTTTAATATTATCAAATTTATTTCTTATTTTCTCTCCTCTGTTTCCATGGATGGTTGAAATTTCTAACTGCACTTTCATTACCTCTTCAATTTCACTGCTCAAAGAAAGTCCTCATGCTTCAAGTTTCGTCAGAGAATAAAGTAACCAAACAAAATGAGTCTTGATGAACAGCAAATGTTTTCTAACCAGAGAATCAGAAAGAACTGCCAATAACTACAGTATCCAAAGTGTCAACAACTGCTTTTTACAGAATCAGTTTTTTACACAAAACCATGTTCCCCACCTTGTCAAAATAGGCTCTGATGAAAGGAGGAAGACCAGGTTGCATATCTCTGTAAATAGCTATGTATGTGTGGGAACTTTTATAATGATGGTTAATGTTGTTGAATTTACAAAGTTGGATTTGTTCCAAAACTTGCTTGCATGTATACATATCTAAAATATGCAAATGATTCAAATTTACCTATCATCTTACGGACATGTGTGTGTGTGTGAGAGAGAGAGAGAGAGAGAGAGAGAGAGAGAGAGGGGGGGGGGCTATAACTTGGAATGGCATTGTTTCTATGCATATACCCATATGAACTTTTACCATCCCTGTGCTCAATAGAACGCACTCCCGAAGTTTGATTATTTTTAAAAAACACCCTGTGTTTCATATATATATATATAATATATATATATACACTGAGTGATCACTGAATTATGACCACCTACCTAACACTCCATAGGTCCTCCTTTTGCCCTCAGTACAGCAACTATCCGATGTGGCATTGATTCAACAAGGTGTCCGAAGCATTTGGGAGGTATGGCCAACCAAGCTGTGTAATGCGACTAGCAATGCAGGTATGGAGGTGACTGATGTATCCAGATGCCTGATATGCCTTTCCATAGTGTCCCACAACTACTCTATGGGATTGATATCGGGGGAGTTTCGGAGGACAATCGATATGCTGGAAGTCAGAACTGTGTTCCTCAAACCATTCCTGCACAACAAGTGCCTGATGGCTCAACACATTGTCATCTTCGAAGACACCATCGCCATTCGAGAAAAAGTGTAACATAGTGGGGTGTACACAGTCAGCAAGCAGCTGATGATAGTGGAGACCACTGATACGTTGTTCCACATGCACCAGGGGTCCAAGTTCCTGCCAGTGAAACATGCCCCACACCATACAACTGTGTCCACTGACCTGCACTTTTGATACCATGCATAATGGATCAAGAGCCTCATGTTGTTGACGTCAAATCCATACACTGCCATCCACGGTGTGGAGTAAATAACATGACTCATCCAATCAGCACACCTTCTTCCAGTCTTTTAACATCCAAATTGCATGCTCTTTGCACCAGGCGAGTATTTTATGCAGATGAACCTTGGTTAGGAGAGGATTGTTGTTGTTATTTGGTTTTTAGGAGCATTAGCAACTAAGGCCATATTGCTCCGGGAATATGCGGCGGTCATTCCCTGACCTTTCCACATCCTCTGTATTTGGTGGTGACGGGCTCGAACCCCGATCTAATCAAGAAGCGTGTGCTACGCACTGCTGCTCTTTCCCACCTGGCTATGGAGGCACGGTTAGGAGAGGATGCCGTATGGGTTGTCTGCTGGTATAGCCCATACGTGAGAGTGTGCAATGCATGGTCGTGCCAGATATTGTTCCGGGTTGGCCCATGTTGTATTGTTAGTCAACTCTTCAATAGTGCTGCACCTGTACAAGTCGTCGGACCCGGCACTCACCTCTAACATCAACCTTTCGCTGACCTTTGCAGCCAGGTCATTGTTTGACCATTTTGATGCCAGTCCTGATACACTTTAACTACGGCAGCTCTCGAACACCCCACCAGCTCAGCCGTTTGGGAAGTTGAGGCACCAGCTCGTTGAGCACCCACAAGCTGTTCATTATCAAAGTCCGATAAATCCTTCCTTTTACCCATCACATCGGAATTTTACTACCTGCTGAACCACTGACACCTCTATGATATGTAGGTCAACTAACTCTGCACCCTCGTACCTACCTCACGTGGTCAACTGGTAGCATTCAATTTTCATAGGGGTGGTCATAATTCAGTGATTACTCAGTGTGTGTGTGTGTGTATATATATATATATATATATATGAAAATGCTGTGCTTCAAAGCTTTATAATACATAACATAAGTAAGAGATAACTTGAAACAATTTTATTAGGTATGACAAAGTACATGTGTGTGTAACGAAAATTCTGTACATCAAATCTTTATAATATATAAGAAAGAGATAATGTGGAATGTTGAACATTGTATTAGGTATGGCATAGTATATAATTATGCCGTGATTCACTGAAGGATTACTGGCCAGTAATCCTTCAGTGAATTTTTCACAAAAGTATACATTTCTGCAACTATAATATCATGCCATTGACACATACTTCAACCATATATCTATATGTACTGATGAAGGATTAATGAAAATTAAAACAACAAAGTCCTCAGTGCAGGACCCAGAGGAGGCCCCCACTTGTATTACTGGTCCATTCAGAGTACTATCCATGTATAACATCTTCTATGAATTAAAAATCTTTATCCCCATTGCCCCACTTCATTCTCCAACTTATGCACAAGACAAGTATAGTATTAACTATATGACGAAAGGAAGCTTGAGGCCTTTGCTGCATGAGCCAAAAAATATAAATAATAAACTCTGTTTGACTCCCCCCTAACATAGGTGCTCATCTAGCTGCCTGTTGAATCTCCCCATACTAATAGCCTTGACCATCCATGGATGCAATTTATTCCAGTAACCAACGACTCACTGGCTAAAAGAAAACTTCCTGCAATACAGTCTAAACCTCTTCCCCTGTAATTTGAATTTATGGCTCCTACTTCTGGAATCATAAGGCAAAATTTCACACTCATTAATTTTACTTTCTTCTCTTACAGACTTATACACATCAATTAGGTCTCCTCTGAGGTGCCTAGTTACCGAGCTCCGCAGTCCACATAGCCGGTGTCTTTTCTCATATGATCACCCTTTTTCTGATCTCACCAGGTGCACTGCCTGCCTTTGGATCCTTTAAAGAAGCTCAATGTCTTATTTTAAGTGCAGTATCCATACTCAAACACAGTATTTCAAGTGTCCTTAAAATTGATATAATGTATTTGGGACCATGTAAAAAGTCTTTCTAAAATCTAAGTAAATTATATAAAGTTATACCCAGCATCCACTTCCTCTGTAACTGCATAATATTCTTATTAATTTGGTCAGAAAAGATCTTCATTTAGCAAAACCATGTTATGACTGTCTCTCTCTTATGGCATTACTGTCAAGATGGCCCTTCAGTGCATTCTAAATCAGATTTACAGGTCTATATTTGCCCATTCCCAATCTCCTGAAACTTCACCCAAGTCTTAGGATATATCCATTATTATATAGAGGAATTTGGTAACCACTTTAGCTGCTTCTTTCACTATAACCAGATACATACAATTAACTCCATATACTTTCTTTACTTTTAAACCTGATAATCTCTCATCTCTCTTCTTCAGCTCTCACTAATTAATATAATTTTGAATAACTGTTAACTGAATTAAGTCTGCCTTCCCTTAAAAATATATTCACACACAGAACATTATTAACTATCTTCTAGTCCTGAAAGACATCACTTACTAAATAATACAGCCTTTTATTTGCTATATTATAAATACAAAAAAATATTCTTTATGTTAAAATTTAAAATATTTTATATGCATATATTTACAGCTTTATAAAGAAATAAAGAAAGACAAAAACATATACATTCGACAAAAGAATAAATTTCAATATAAAACAATAACTAACCATGACTTAACCCTGCGGTTGTAGGAGTAGTCCTTGCTTGGCAGCTAGGTGGCTGTTTTAATCTTGTAGCCAAACCTGCACTGTTATGTTTGTGATAATATATAAGTTCTTGAATAGTAGGAAATATGTGCTTCTCTGATAAATAATATCCACCATCTTTCATCTTAATGTGATAATGTTTCACTTGAGGTTGTGGACTGGAAACAATAATTTCAGTGAAAATTACAGATTGAAGAAAAAAAGATTAAATATCAAAAGTTAAAAAAAAAAGATTAAATATCAAAAGTTAAAAAAAAAAAAATGAATCTAAATTTCTCTCTGATAAAATAATAATACTGTTCTCTGTTATGAAATAATGAAATTACAACCAGAGAAAAATTTCTTTCCATTTCTGGCCAAGCCATTCCAAACTTCAGTTATAGTCATG
Source organism: Mastigoproctus giganteus (assembly GCF_048544385.1). Classification (NCBI taxonomy): domain Eukaryota; kingdom Metazoa; phylum Arthropoda; class Arachnida; order Uropygi; family Thelyphonidae; genus Mastigoproctus; species Mastigoproctus giganteus. The sequence continues at coordinate 49,887,561 of NC_143575.1, forward strand.
GGTGTATAATCTTAAGAATGCAAATAAAAATCACTCATGCCAGAAATTATTGTAAACCAATTTTTGTTTGTATTCTTATATACAAACCAAACTGATTCACTTTTAAAAACGTTTTGTGGGAACCTTTTCTTCCACTTCCTCAGTATATTGTAAAGATAAATAAAAATAGTTATGGTCACATAACTTGCTGTGAACAAGTTAATACAGTAAACTCTATAACAGCCAATGCTTTACTAAAGCCTATTATTTGCTATATTAATAAAAAACCATAATGTTAAATATAAAATATTTAAATATGTAGATAGTTATGATCACATAACTTGATGTGAACAAGTTAATACAGTAAACTCTATAAAATCTGGAAATACGAAGAAAGAGATCCAGCAAACTTGTATCAATCAGTGATTGCGTTTTCTCTTTAAGAATCCATACAAAAAAAAAAAAAAAAAAAAGTAAGATTTCTTTCTTTATACGATGCTTGCAGGACTATCTTGTCCTTTAATCTGTTTCTGTGGCTGGCAGGATTTAAACTACACAGACAATGCAATGGTCTTAATTCTCACAGCAGAACAAACTTGCCTTTGTAATGAGTTGTCCTGGTATCAATCTACTTTCAAACTGATGGCCTCAACAAACAGGTTAATCAGCCATTTATTTAAAAGATCAGGCTGCTATGACAGCCTATTTCAGGACTACCTTGTCCCTAATTAGATAACAAGTGGCCTCTAGTGATAAAATGCAGACAAAAAAGTTGTAAAGAAGTTGTTCAATGTGATCTGTTGCAGGTATATGATATTTCAAAGTTATAATGTGGCTACCTGATGAAAGTAGTGCAGGACAACTCATTACAAAAGGGGCAAGTTTTTTCTGCTGTGAAAATTAAGACCACCATGTTATCCATGCAGCCTAAATTCTGCATGGATAACATGGTGGCCTAAAGCCTAAATAAAAACTGAATTTTAAAAGATATGCTACCAGATATTTTTTCACACCAAACACTGCTATTCTTTATCCACTGAATGTAATGTGTTAAGTATCTCAACTTAACAGACAGCTATTAATCTTTTTGGGACAACTTAAGAGACAAAACGTGGACCTGGGGATGGGCAACATTAAAAACAAATTCCCCATCCAATCTGGCTTTTGAGAACGATTATACAGATGTCTTAGCAATCTGGCTCCACCAGCAAGAAGAACTCCACAAATTTGTGTGTGCATTAATAACTGTCACCTAATATCTCTTTAAAAATTGAGTTAGAAAACAATAGAAGCATACCCTTCTTAGAGCTCACCATCTCCAAGGCTGCAACAAGCTTCCAAATGAGCATATACAGAAACCTACCAATACAGCTAAGATCTCGAACTTTTCTCAAACCACCTACTCAGCATAAAATTGTGGACCTTAAACTCATTTACTCAGAGCATGCAGGCTATGAAAAGACTAAACACACTATGAAGAAATTAATCGCATTTTCCTAATTTTGTTACTTTTAATAAAATTAATTAACCAGCAAAATCTATAGCAACCAAAAACAAGCCCATAATAACAATAAATAGTATGTGCTAAATATAATAAAAACCAATACACAACAGAGCTACCTTTGGCCTATATGACAGCCTCAACCTTCCTGGGAATACTTTCTGTCAACTTCCAACAGACTTTGGTTGGGATTTGCCTCCATTATTTCTTCAAAGCTGCTGCTAGAGCCAGTTTTGAAGAAGTCCCCCTCCTCCTTTTTTTGGTTGCAAACTAATTCAGAGCTACAGTTCATCCCACAGGTGTTCAATGAGGTTGAGTCATGGCTCTGAGCCAGCCATTACAGCTTTTCACTGTCCACAAACCAATCCTGTATAACTTTCACTGTATGATATGGAGCACTACCATGCTGATATATCCTTTAATCACTCTGAGAAAATATTTAATATGTATTTCCAAAACCATCGGTGAAATTGAAACTACTGCTTTTTTAACAACACAGTAATTTTTATTCCGTGCTGTTAATGTTAAGTTAGTGCTTACATAATGTCTTAGAATTGTTATGCCACAACTAGGAACTTTAGTCACTACATATAAAACAGGTTCAATAAATGAGGTCCCATGGCTTAATGATAGGAAAGAGGAAAAATTGCAACTGAGTTCTAAAGGGAATAATATGAAAAATATGAAAAGTCATCTCCTTACAAAAAAAAAATATATATAAGAAATGTGAAAATTTATTTTTATTTTGTTACACAGAGCATTAATAAAAATACAATAAATAAATTAGCTTTCGGCTGGGTGGCAGGTCCCACCATTACCTGAGGCGTACCTGGTTGGAATCGCTAAATATAAAATGCTCGGACACCGCTTTGAACAGGAACAGTGGTTGTCAAGTTAACCCCATCACAGAGTCAGTAATTCTATCCATAGACAAACGCTGGCCACGTCACCACCATACGTCACAGCCACAAACATCAACAAACAATTAACCACGTGCCTCACGCACCATCCTGGCAGTGCATCTCTATTCCAACTGCCATTCAAGTATTTTAATCCGATGAAGGCTGCCCCCAGCCGAAAGCTAATTTATTTATTGTAGTTTTATTAATGCTCTGTGTAACAAAATAAAAATAAATTTTCGCATTATGAATCCAGAGCACGTAGGCCTGTTTTATTATATATAAGAAATGCTGATAAAGAACTGACTTGTGTTTCCGGTCATCAGGATGGACACATGCAAGAACCATGTAGTTTTCATAGTTTTCTTTGTTCCATTCCTCTGTCCTAGCACGAGCAAGACTCTACAGGTAACTCCATTATTTCAATTCTCATAAACATTTGATATTAGCATTAGTTGTTGTTTTCTTGTTTATTGGCGCATTGACAACGGAGATCATAGTGCGCCAGTTCATTTGTTATATTATTGTCTTTGTATGCATATTCATTCTCTGTATCTTGGTCGAAAGCACGGGAGATAAATATTTTCTGCGATTATATACCTTATTATTATTTACAGTAGATGGTAGACGTTGATTATCTGCATGAATCTGAAAATGTCTGAAACATGTTCCTTGTCACCTAGGATATCTCTGAGGGTGATGTCTTGATTTCCTTTATATAATGATGAGAAAATCTTTCGTCGATCATTTTCATAGGTTGGGCATTCTATGAGTATATGTCTGATGGTTTGGGTAGTATTGCATGTTTGACATCTTGGAGGTTCTTCGGCACGTAGTAAATAGCCATGTGTGATGTGTGTATGTCCAATGCGTAGTCTGGTCAGAACGACTTCCTCTCTCCTTGATTTCCTTGTGCTTGTTTTCCAAAGTTCAACTTTTGGTTTTATTTCATATAATTTATTTGAAGTTTGTTTTTGCCAGAGTTCTTGCCATTGTGTTAGAGAGCGGTTTTGAATGATTGGTTTGTAATCCTGATACGGCACTGGGAAAGGTTGTTTCTGAAGGTTAGTTGTTGATTTTGCAATTCTGTCAGCTTCTTCGTTTCCTTTTATCCCTTTGTGTCCTGGTATCCAGCAGAAAAGTATTTCTTGTTTTTCTTTAGTTAAATCTGTTAATATCTGTTTAATTTGCATGAGAGCTGGATGGGTTATATTAGTCGTGGTTTGAATGGCTTGTATTGCACTTAATGAATCAGAATATATTACTGTTCTCAAATGATATGTGGTTCTGAAGTACTCCAGGGCTATCTGAACTGCTACTAATTCTGCAGTGTAGACACTGCATTCTTTTGGAAGTTGGCGTGCCAATGTAGTGTCTGGGAATACTGCCAATGCTCCTACATGGTTTTCTGATTTTGATCCATCTGTATATATTGGTAGATGGTTGGGATATTTAGTTCTGTGTGCTGCATGCAGTTGTTGAAAGTTAATGTCTGACAAGCTATTTTTATTCCAGATTTGTGTGGAGAGTTCACAAATTGTGAAGTGGTTTATCCATGGTGGTATTATGTGCCTTTCAAGATTTGCAACATTATCTACGTTAAGTTCATATGTTGTCAGTAGCTCTTGCAGTCTGATTCCTAGAGGCTTGTTTCCACTTTTGCGATTCCTATATATGTTTTCCCATTTTGGTGCGAATAATGATGTCCAAGTCGGATGGTTTCTTGTGGATCTTATCTTGTATGCATAGAGTAGGGCCAGCTGTTGTCTCCTGAGGAACAATGGTAGTTCATTAGCTTCTGTATAAAGACTGTATGAAGGTGATGTGCGGAAGGCTCCTGTTGCTATTCGTATTGCACTATGGTGAATTGGATCTAACCATTTGAGGGCGCTCTTTTTGGCGGAAGCATAAACAGGTGCTCCGTAATCTATTATTGATCTTACTAGTGTTTTGTACAGATTGAGTAGGGTATAACGGTCTGCTCCCCAAGATACTGATGTTGAGACTTTAAGGATGTTAAGTCGTCTCATACATTTTATTCGTAATTGCTTTATATGCTCTACGAAAGTTAATTTGTTGTCTAAAATGAGTCCAAGAAATTTTACGCTTTGTTTGACGGGTATTTTGTGACCTTCTATTGTTAGTTCAGGGTCGGGATGTAAGTTTCTTTTTCTACAGAAATGTACGCAGATTGTTTTTTGTTGTGAAATTCTAAATCCGTTTGTCTGGGCCCAACTACTGATTCTGTTAATTGCGCATTGTAGTTGCCTTTCTATTGTTCCCATATTCTGTGCTTGATACGATATACTGAAGTCATCTACATATAGTGCACGCGACACCGTGGATGGCAGTTGTTTTGTGATGCCATTAATTTTTATGACGAATAGTATAGCACTGAGGACAGACCCCTGGGGAACTCCTTCTTCTTGTTTATAGGTTTTTGACATGGTGTTCTCTACTCTGACCTGAAATGTTCTATTTTTCATAAAGTTTTGGATGAAGTGCGGTAAATGTCCTCTGAGGCCTGCATCGTGGATGTCTTTTAGTATACCGTATCTCCATGCTGTGTCATATGCCTTTTCTATATCAAAAAATACGGTAACCATATGTTTTGAACTTATAAATGTATCTCTTATGTCTGTTTCTATTCTTACAAGGTGATCTAAGGTGGATCTATTACTTCTAAACCCGCATTGCATACTGTTGAACCAGTTGGTTGTTTCTAAAAACCAGATTAATCGTTTGTTGATTATTTTCTCCAAAACTTTGCTCAAGCAGCTAGTGAGCGCTATTGGTCGATAATTGTTTGGGTTGTTCTGATCTTTATTGGGTTTTTGGAAAGCTAATACTATTGCATGATGCCATGCTTCAGGATATTGCTCTTCTTGGAAAATGCGATTGTACAGTTTAAGAAGGTTTTCTATTTCTTTTTGCTTCAGATGTTTAAGCATATCATAATGTATGTTGTCTGGTCCAACTGCACTTGGTTTTGTTTTTGATAATGCTTCACGTAATTCATGCAATGTAATTGGTTGGTTATAGGATTCAACATGTTTGGTGTTAAAATTAATTCTGTTTTTTTCAGTTTTCTCTTTATAGGTCAAAAATTCTTCACGATATGATTGTTTTGACGATACTCTGGCAAATGTTTCTCCTAGTATATTAGCTGTCTCTGAAGGTTCTGTAATGCTTTCTCCATTCCAGTGTAATACTAAGGATGGTTGGTTTTTGTATTTCCCGTTCATTTTCCGTATTTTATTCCATATTGTCTGTGTATTTGTTGTTCTATTTATTGAGGAAGTAAACTGGATCCAGGAATTTTTTTTGGCTTGTTTCCTGGCATATCTGGCTAGCGCTCGTGCTTGTTTATATTTTAGGAGATTATCCGTTGTAGGATATCTCCGGAACTTATTCCATGCTTTGTTTTGTTGTCTTTTTTTTGTCATGCAGTCTTCATTCCACCAGGATTTTGGATGTAGCGGAAAACGAGTTGAAGTTCTGGGTATTGTTTGCTCAGCTGCCTGTATTAAGGTATCCGTGACGTATTTCACAGCTTCATCGACTGGTTTTTCTTGAATGCTTTGTGGATTAAATATTGCGAGTTCTCTAAATTTTTCCCAGTTGCCCTTTTCTATTTTCCAGCGGGATGGTCTGGTGGGATGGCAGGGAAGGTTCCTGATCAGTGTGGTAATTACTGGGTAGTGGTCACTGCTGTATGGGTTTTCTATTACTTGCCACTTTAACTCTGGTAGGAGTGAAGGGGTGCATATGGTTAGGTCTATTGCTGAGGTTGTACGACTAGGAAAGTGAAAATAAGTATGTTTACCGTTGTTAAGTAGAGAAAGATTATGGTGATCTATTATTCTTTCTATTATTCGTCCTCGTCTGTTGATGTCAGTGTTTCCCCACAGATGACTGTGCCCATTCATATCTCCCATTATACAGAAAGGTGGTTGGAGTTCGGAAATTAGTTGGTCTATTTCTTCAAATGTTATATCTGGTCCTGGTGGAAGGTACACTGAACAGATGGTTACCAGAAATCTTAGTTTTATTCTTACAGCTATCACTTCGAGGTTGCTGTTTAAAGGAATGTGTTCAGTTGGGATGTGGTTATGAACCAAGATGGCTACTCCTCCATGTATTGGCCCATCTCTTATTCTGTCTTTCCTATACATTGTATAATTTTTTACTGAAAGAGTTTCTTGTTGTCTAAGGTATGTCTCTTGAAGACAGAAGCATATTGGCGTATGGTGTGTAATTAGATACTGGACATCGTCGTAATTGGTTCGTAGTCCTCTACAGTTCCACTGGATGAACTGATCCATTATTTGGTTTTTCTAGGGCTTTCGGGTTGTTTCCGAAATGGAACATTCTTATATTTTGTCTTATCTTTTTTAGGGTATTGAGGCCTGTCCATGTCCATATCTTCTTCTGTGAAAATTTCTAATACTGGTTCTTCCGTTGTGTTTATTTTTCCTATATCCATCTGTTCGGTTGTTTTGGTGTTTGTAGGTTTACCTCGGTCTTTGTTGTGGTGCTGATTTGTTGGTATTTGTTCTGTGTGAATAGAAATTGGAGTACTCACTATTTTCTCCTGTTTTTGTGCCTTCATTTCACTAAGTGATTCTTTTGGCAGCATGGAAATTTCGGTTTGCACTTCTACTGATTTGTATTGGATCACTGCTTGTGCATATGATGGCTTGTTTGTAGGCCATGGCTGTATTATTCTTCTTGCTTCTTGGTACATTGTGTTGTGTTCTGTTTTGTATTTCTGAATTAGTTTCTCTTGTTTCCATTTTTCACATGTTTTTGAGTAGGCTGGATGTTCCCCTTTACAGTTTGTACATATCAAGGTGTTGGCAGAGCAATCTGTAGTCTCGTGTTCTTTAGAACCACATTTTGCACAGGTAGCCGAGTTTCTGCATGCCATTTGCGAATGTCCAAATTTCTGACATTTGTAACATCGCAATGGATTTGGTATGTACTGTCTTACTTGGCAGTTCAGATATCCTGCTTTGACTGTTGCCAGAGGTTTCGGAGTATTAAAGGTTATGATTAGAGTTCTTGTTGGAATTATATTTCCATCCCTTCGGATATTGATTCTCTTCACTGCTGTTATCCCTTGGCTCCTTAATTCTTCTATGAGCTCTTCTTCTGACACATTTAAGAGGTCCCACTCGGAGATCACTCCTCTGGAAGAATTCAGCGTGTTGTGTGGTGTTACAACTACTGGTAATCCTCCAAAGATTGTCGTAGCTAGCAACTTCTGGGAGTGATTAGGACTTTCTGTTTCTACTAGTATGTCTCCGGATCTCAGGTGTCGAACAGACTTGGGAGATCCTACTAGACCCTCTAACGTTTTCTGAATTACGAAGGGAGTAAAAGTAAAAAAAAACAGTAAAGTGCAGCCATTATCAACCCACTGCAGGATGGAAGCCTCCTCAACAATTCATGCTGAGGGAAATGGACCATAATCTGCCACGCTGGTCCAGTGCGGGTTGGCAGATCGACCGTATTCAGCAGTTAGGGGCTTGAACCCCGGTCTACTCAAAGAGCGTGTGCTACTGCACTCCCGCTCCTGCCCACTCGGCTACGGAGGCCGCTCCTGCCCACTCCGCTACGAAGGGAGACATACGTCCTAATGTCTGATCTCCTGTCGCATGTATAACAATGTATGTCGGTATTTTTGGTGGGTCCATATCAGTCCTCTGTCTCTTTGCCTTTGTCTTTTCTGTATCTCTACTTGGTAGGGCTTTCTCTTCAAGCCCTGTAGTATCAGTAGTTATTTTACTACTCATGTTTGCTCTTTTGGCCTTGGGAGTGTTACTTTCCTCTCACAGGTTACCAGCCCCGCCACGTGGAGGCAAGAGCAGTGCCACTTAGTGACCAAGTGGCTACTGTGTTAGGTTAGTAAAGTGAGATTAAGAGAAAAAATAAGAAAGGTGAGTTTCCTTCCTGTGTCTACACTTACTGCTTGTAAGACAAAGAGCTGTTTCGCAAAAAAACAAAGTAAGTTAACGATGAAAATTAAAGAAACGGATATATTTTTTTTCTAACTCTCTATAAATCGCTGGGAATCGCTTAGTCACTAATAAATCGCTTGGCACCTGGGGCCATTAGCATTAGTAGAGGCATATGATGCAAGAAAGCAAGCTTATGCAGCATCAGCCAAAAAAAAAAAAAACCTTCCACTTCACCCCTCCGTTCATTCGAAATACCTGTCCAGCTCAGCCTTAAATTTATTTAGGCTATCAACTTCCACAACAAAGGATGGAAGTCTGTTCCATCAACCAACTACCAGCTGGATAAAGGCAAACTTCTACGCATCTATCCTACATCTGTCTTTCCTCAATTTGAATTTATGCCCTCTCAGGTGATTATTCTGAGCAAAAGGAAGAATCCCATCAGCATTGAGCATGCTCAAACCATTCAAGGCTTTATACACCTCAATCAGATCACCTCGCAGGTGCTTAGTCTCCAGACACTGTAATTTACAAAATTTAAGCCTTTCTTTGTAATAGCAACCCTTTGTTCCATTCACTAATCTTGTTGCCCTTCTCTGTACTTGTTCCAACAGCTCTGCATCCTTCTTAAAATGAGGCCTCCAGACCTGTATACAGTACTCGAGGTTTGGCCTGACCATTGCCTTATACAAGGGTATAATCACCTCCTTATCACTGCTAGAAAAATTCCTATATATCATTGACAAGACACCATGAGCTTCTCTTGCAACCGTCTGCACTGCTCAGAAAACTTCATATCTGTCTGCACAATTATCCCCCAGCAATTAACCGTCTGCACTGCTCAGAAAACTTCATATCTGTCTGCACAATTATCCCCCAGGTCCTTTTCGTTCTCTACCAATGTCAGTGTAGTACCACAGAGTTGATACATTACTTTGGGGTTACTGCTTCCCATATGCAGTACTTTACATTTGTCAATGTTAAACTTCATTTGCCATCTCTCAGCCCATCTGCTCAACTTTTCTAGATCCTGTTGCAGCAGTATACTGTCATTAGTGTCCTTAACAACCCTGCCAACCTTCGTATCGTCTGCAAACTTGGACATTAAGCTTGATATACCATCATCAATATCATTTATAAATACAGAAAATAACAATGGACCCAATACTGAACCCTGAGGGACTCCACTAATAACATTAGTCCATGATGAGCAGTGTCTATTGATTACCACTCTCTGTCTGCAATTTGCCTCCAATTTGTGCAGTAGTCTTCTATGTGCAACAGTATCAAAAGCCTTTCTAAGATCCAAATATATGATATCAAAATTATACCCTGCATCCAGTTCCTTTGTGACCACATCATAGTATCCCATCAAATTGGTCAGGCAAGACTTTCCCTTAACAAAACCATGCTGTGTCCGAGCTATAACTGAAGTCTCGTCTAGATGATCCTGCAGTGCTTCTTTAACCAGTAGCTCCATTAATTTTCCTGGAACAGAAGTTAAACTATAATTACTTGTGTTGCCCTTTGATCCTCCTTTGTGAATTGGGGTCACATTTGCACATCTCCAGTCCATGGGTACCTCCCCTGAGTACAAAGAAGCTATCATAATTATGGCTAAGGGTTTGCTTACTTCCTTTGCTGTCTCCTTTAATATAACTGGATATCCCGTCCACCCCAGGTGCCTTTTTTATGTTTATCTTCAACAATTTCTCCTCCACTTTCCTGTCAGTTATTACAAAATCATCTAGCTCACTGCCAGAATTTAACTCACCTCTGGCGCATTCCCCTCCCTGAATAACTCCTCATGGGTGAATGTAGATGCAAAATACTCATTTAGTTTGTTAGCCACCTGAGCAGGATCATCAACAGTTGAACCATCAATATCCAGTGGACCAACCTGATTCATCCCTTTCCTTCTAGAGTTTACATTGTAAAGAACTCTGTTTTTCTTTGCATCCTTTGCCAAGGATTTCTCATAATCTGCCTTTGCCTGCCTAATCTCCTTTGTGACTTGGTTACAGACTAGCTTATATCTATCATAGGCTTCCATGTCACCCATTAATTTATATGTATCCCATGCATTTTTCTTCCCTGCCACATGTCTCATTACCGGGGTTCGAGCCCGTCACCACCAAATACGGAGGATGCGGAAAGGTCAGGGAATGACCACCGCATATCCAGGAGCAATATGGCCTTAGCTGCTAATGCTCCTAAAAACCATATAACAACAACATGTCTCATTACTTCATCTGACATCCATTTAGGCCTAAACCTTGAACAATATTTCTTAGTTGGTATGAAAAGCCTAGTAGCTTCCAAGATAAATTCTTTGAATGCTTCCCATTTTGAATTTGCTGTTGGTAACGTCAGTTGGTCCCACCGTGTAGAATTTAAATACTGTCTCAGACCACCGTAGTCACCTTTACGAAAGCAAAAACCCTTCCCTTTACCTCTGATGGTAGTTACCTCTTTGAGTAAATCCCACTTCAGCACACTGTGATCACTGCCACCTAGTGGTTCCTTTATCTGCAGATTCTTAATGCATGAATAATCACTACTGATAATCAAATTCAAGAGTATTACTCCCTCTAGTTGCCTCCCGAACATGCTGATGTAGAAAACAATCATCCAATAAATCCACAAAAGCCTTGCTAGTGTGTGTGTGACCAACCCACAAATTCCAGTCAATATCTGGGAGATTAAAATTCCCCATTATAAGACTCTCTGATTTACTGGCCCACTCTATTTCCCTGTACAGTTCCTTATTATACTCATCAGAGTCATTAGGCCTATAACACACTTCTACTCTCAATTTTGAGAGTAGAAGTGTGTTATCTCCCAATGCTTATATCACACCAAACTGACTCGACACTGCAATGTCCAGCGATGTCGACTGGCTTCACTTCCTTGGATTTTATGTGTTTCTTAACTAATAGTATAACCCCTCCTCCCTTCCTATCTTGTCTATCCTTCCTGTACATTGTACTCCCCAAATTCCAGTTCTGCATTCCTTATATCTGTGTGACACCACGTCTCTGATATCCCAACAATATCTGCCTTTGATGTTCTGAAGAATACCTCAAATTCATCAAATTTATTTACAAGTAATTTATTTATAGTTCTTGTAAATGCCAAGTTAATTCTAAAATAGTTAAATAATGAAGAGAAGTGTCCTTTTTACCATTAAATATGAACTCCATTTTTAAACATGCTCTTCTTAGAATATTAATATTAATCTTAGAATATTAATATTAATACTAATCTTAGAACATTAGAATATTAATGATAGCTGGACAGAAGTCCTTTTGTTATTCTGGTACATGTGATACAAAATAGAAAATACACCTTTCAGTTTAAGAGGCTGTTTCTCTCCTTCACACATTGCTCCTCTACAAACATTTATTCTTATCATTTAAAAAAAGCTTTTCATCTTTATTAATATAAATTTATGAAGTTTCATTCCATCTTTAAATTTTGCTTTTCTCCTGAATAAATAACATTGTAGAAATTAAAAAAAAATCTATAAGGATTATAGACACTTTTTTTTGCACTATAAGAATTAAGCTAAACCTGACTGATTCAAAATAAAAATGCTAACTACTTTACATGAACTATCTTTAAGTTCCTTAAAATGATTATTACATGGTAACTTTATAAAAAAAAACTTAAGTTTTCATTTTCAATAAAACAAAAGTACGTAAATAGTTTTGTTGACACATAACCTTTTTTTTTTTAATTAAAATAATTTTCAAAATATTCAATTCCTAACTTTAACAACATTCACAACGTGAAAATAAAAATGAATTAAAATGCTACCTTACACATGATAAATATTATCTTTATAATTTAGAAAGAAACAAACAAACATGCTTACACTTTAGTAAACAATGATAAAGTAATCAGCCCTTTAGTTGAGGAATTACGAACTACAAAAGTGCCTTCTTTATTTTCAGTCCTCAGAAGCAACTCACAACGTTGTCGTGACATGTCTCCTGCATACCAGCTAAAATAACAACAGTACTGATTAACCTTTTGCCAAGAAGTTTCAAATCTACAGAGTTATTTACATAAAAAGTCAGTATTTTGGCAATTCATAATTTACTTTGAGCTACAAATTGGTACTAGCACTTGTCAACGATAAATTGCCACGTCCTGAGAATAAAATGAATTTTTCATTACCCAGTAAATCTATTGCCACTCCTTGATATTCTCAGTTTTAGAGGTAAATAGTTCAATTCATATTTTAAAATATTTTTCAAATTACTTTGTGGATAGGATCAATTTAATTATCAACTGTAACGATGTCTTGTCAACTTCCACCTGCATTAAGAAGCTGGATGTTACCACCGAAAAAGCAATGGAAACAGCTTTTTCAGTGGTAACAAAGCAAAGGACAAGTGATGGTTGACCCCAACTACAAAATAAGGAACAGTGCCTAGAAATTAATGTTTCTGAATTAATCAGTAAATGCGTGGATAACAGATAACCCCACCACCCATTTTTGCCACTAGTGTGCAGAACAGACTAGTTCATTTCACACTAAAGGGATCGCCATTATAACAATTGCAATCTTCACCAAAAGTTTCGTTATTGCACTACTTCAGATAAACAGTGTTTAAACTTGACATAAAGGTACTGTTAATTTGAATATGAAATACTCTTCTTTGCCTTCATGAGTTAAAGTGGTACAAGTATTTCACTATTTTATATTTGAAACAGAGAAATATCTGAATAGAGAAATGCTGATCTGTTTATTTAAATACTGATTATTGTGTTCTCTTACAAGAAGCAGCCTTGCTCTATTTAAGCAGTACCTCTGTGTTGAGGGAAAGCAAGTGCTGTTTGTGCACAGTGCACAAGATACTTATTTTTAAGCTGAAAAGAGCATAATATGAGAAATTTATGCCACTTACAGAAATTATTTACATTTTAAAAATTCAGTGGACACCATTTATTGTGATCACTCTGGGACTCAGCTAAAGTGATAACAATAATCGAAAAAACAAGAATGCAGCTATTCAGCATTATTTGCTGATGTAAAGAGGAAATGTGTACATAAAAAGGGGGAAGCGGATAAAAAAAACATGAAAATCAAACAATATAAAATATTTAACTAGCCACTGTTTGTTTGAGAAAGTCATCAATAAAATTAAACTATCATGATGTGTCTGTAATCCATTAAAAACAAATAACATATTAAAATCAAGAATTAGAAAAGGGTTAATGCTCTACTGTAAAACAGGCAGATTGGTAGGAGTACAGATATAGTACTTACTTTCACAGAGCAACAACACTAACAACCATACCAACTGTATGAAGTAACATCAGTAACTAACCATGTAGTGTGTGGGAGTTGAAGAACAAATCAGGATGTTATGTATTCACCTCCACGTATGTAAACCGCGATAAGGCAAAAAAGTGATAGCATGAACTAAAACACTGATTACAATAAATGCCATTTTGTCTACATATTTGTATACATCCGATTGGGACCTCATAAAAGTGATAACATCCAAATGATAACATTATCCAGGATAAGATGCGTGCCCTGTATTAATATTTCTTAAGTAATAGTGAAATAAATTTATTTCATAATTAAATCTCTTGCATGAAATTAAAAACATAAATTATCCATTAAGAGATAGGCCAAAAAAAATCATATTTCTGGCAAAGACATTACAAAAAATTTCACTTCCACAAAATTAAAAGTTCTTTTTTTAGATAAAATAAAAAATAAAATAAAATAAAATAACCTCATATTGGCAAATTGAAGCAAGGAAACAGATTACATGGCACCAACCTTAAAAAAAAATTTTTAATTGTAAACTTAGATATATTTCCATTTCTTTTATCTATTTTACCCAAGTATTTATCCATTCCTTCTTTAAACTTATGTAAGTTTTCCTGCCTTACAAGATTATTTGGGAGTAAAAACCTTATTTAGATATTTAAAACCAACAGAAACTGCTTTAACCCTTGCACAAATTAATTTGTGGAAAAACGTAACAGAGAAATGCCTTCTAAACAAAATTAACATTCCACCAAAATCTTATTCTTCCCAAGAGCAATATAATCCAAATAACTGATGCATCTAAAAATCAGCAATAACAATAATTCTCCCCGAAGGCAGCAATATAATTACGCCCAAAATTTGCACGTCATTCATTGAATGTGAATAATTTAAGGCATTCGCTGCTAGTTCACACATGTGTGATGGCATTTTTAATCCACCTGGATGACAAACCATCTGACTTTAAGAACATTTTCTTCCATATTTCCAGGAAAAAAAATGGATATTTTTGTCTATAAACTTTCACCAATTGACTCAATGCCATGATTTTTGAATTTGGTGCAATAAAGCCAGTAGCAAATGTGTTAATTACATTTTTCAAAATGCAATTACATCAAAGCTTTGCTGAGAACACAATTTAATCAATTTTCTAACTTATTTTTCGGAGTGCAAATGTTCTGATAGAACAAATTTAATTTGTTCTATCAGTTCTTTATTTGTTATTTGTTCTGATAGAACAAATGAAACTGCCAGTCACTAGAAAAATTAATATTTCTTAGCACACACCACAGTAAACAAATTTACTGTATAAAACCAACCAAAAAACATCCACAAGAAGCATGGAGAGGGAATAAAATCCAGAAAATAAAAACAGGCTTAAAAGAGATGATCATACCTCCAAAATACCAGCACATAAAATTATGATAAAAAGCAGAACGATGAATGAACAAAAACTTGCTCAGCATGTCACCTAGAACTCACAGGCCATTTATAACGAATGCACTTCGGGAAAATTTTTAAATGTTTATTTCAACTTACATGGTGAATACACATTATGTACATGCACAACCTGGAAAAACGCTCAAAAAAATAAAATAAATAAAATATATATACACACACACAAAAGTTTATATTTTTTATTTATACTTATATTTTTGATATCAGAATCTGAATTGTGGGAGGGGGAATCAGATATGTTACAAAGCCCATAGTTGTAGGGGAGAAGTTACACAACCATTTTATATAATAATGTGAAGGAGTTTTAAAAAAAAAAAAATTTTAAATCACATTAAATTTATGGAAATTTCAGATGCAGTTTTTCCCTCCATTATTTTATTATAAGTATATGCTAATAAATTAAAATATAATACTATAATTAATCAGCTAAATATACACTTGTCCGTCCATGCATGCATGCATACATACATAGCATGTGAAAAAAAAAAATTAGTTAATGAATTTTTTCAAAACATAAAAAAACTAAAAATAATTACAAAAATGAAGCCAAAAGTAGCAAGCAGAAATATTTTTTAAAAAATACTTACTCATATTGAAGTAAACCCATAGAAGCTTTTTCTTCCACGTAATTACTTGGAATGTATCCAATTTCACTGCAGTAAAAAAAAAAAAAAAAAAAAAAAGTAACCCATATTAACCCATAATGGAACCAAAGAACACAAAAAAAATGAAAAATAAAATATAGGAAGGGAGATAAAACTGTTAAATGTTTGTAGTGGATATGATTTCTAGAAGGTAGTGAGATGTTCAAAGATGAAAGGAAACTGCTGTAAACCTCAGGAAGATGTAGCAGTGGCTAAAGAAGTATACAAAAAATAATCAAGCACATGTGACCAGTAAATACAGTAATGTATTTACAAGAAAGTCAATGTACTGATTTATAAAAAAAACACAAATTATAAACAAAAAATTTTGCAAATTTTGTTTGGATTGTTTCAAGATGGAAAAACATGGTAAAAAACAGTCCCAACAAAGTAGCATTTTTATATATAATGTATGCTGAATTGGACTTTAAACACAAGAGTTCTAAATGGGCAGTGTTTATGTTTGAATGTTGGCCACCTTCTTTCAAAGTGATGGACTTCATATAAAAATACAGAAATCCCTGTTAACCTGAGGGATCAAAAATTCAAATTACTTATTACAAAAATATTTTTTAAAGTTAATATATACAAAAAAATCCATTATTTTCAGGTATTGTTATCAACAAGACAAACTACATTAAACACAAACTGAATATTAAAAAAAATTCCTAAAAACTCCCATTAAGTCACACTAATTTTAGATTGTTGCTGTTTTGAATGCATTATATTCAACTACTGTGTCAAAATACACAGTGTGGCAATCAGTTATTGTTATTTTTGGTTTTTAGGAGCATTCGCAACTAAGGCCACATTGCTCCGGGAATATACGGTGATCATTCCCTGACCTTTCCGCATTCTCTGTATTTGGTGGTGACGGGCTCGAACCCCAGTCTAATCAAGAAGCATGTGCTACGCACTGCTGCTCCTTCCCACTTGGCTACGGAAGTGCCGTGGCAATCAGAAAACAAGACTGATGTTATGAGACAAATGCTGATGCTGCCATTTACTAGAAGTAAACATGAAACGAAAAAGTGATTGTTCTTTGAGCACTGCAGTCAAAGTCAGCAGAAATTGCTGCCACTTCAGAATGTAGTGTGAACTGAACTGCAAACCTCCTCTTGTTGTTTTGGGTTTTATTGGCACATCAGCAACTAAGGCCAAAACTATATCATATAAAAGAGCAGATTAATATTTCAGTGACCTAAGGAATTAGGTCACTACATCAAGATGTATAGCAATAAAAATATGTAAAAAATTTATAAAACAGTAACTTTTAAATACATAAAATGTGTAAAAATATTAAAATATTTTAAATAACTAAAAACAGCTGATAAATTTACATTGTTGGATAAAACGTGACTGAGCGTATAAGGCTCAGTCAGATGGCCAAAAGCAGTAAAATATAAACATTCTGTAAGTGGGAATTCAGATAAAATATGTGTTATGGTTAAAAAGTGTCACACTGCTCACACATAGGAGAGTCATCTGCCCTCAGCAGGAATGAATGAGTAAGATGACTGTGTACTATGTGGTGGTGAGCAAGAACAACTTCCTCTTAATAAGGAAGTTTAATTACTGGCTTTATCTGATACAGCTTGTTCATGACCTGCTCATGCCAAGATTGTTGCCACTGGGAGAATAACAGGCCACAGTTGTTCTGGGATTGGGTTAGCTGGCTGCAGTGTTGGCATTCATTACCCTTGATCCCAGGGTGGCTTGGAACCAGAAAAAATTGATGTCAAAAGAACATTCAAAAAAGAGAATGTAACATCTGCTGGACTGATCAGGAATGGATGAGGATTATATCTCATCCCTGCTAAAGCCTGTAGTATACTTAAAGAGTCTGCATACACCTTTGGTAATTGTATTTTTAATGTGGCCCGAGGCTAATTCAATAGCATAAAACTCTGCAGCGTATATACTGCAATCGTCAAGTATATTCTCGATATGTTATTTGGGAAGATGGCACCATAACTAACAGATAACTCTGACCTTGAGCCATCAGTAAAGACAGGAGGCAAGACGTCAGAGTATTCGGCTCAGTGGGCAGTATAGAGTTCTTGGTAGACAGAGTTCGGAGTGGTGGTCTTTCCCCACTTGTTAACAGGGAAGTTACACAGCAGTATCCAAGCATGCCAAGGTGGAAGTAGCTGCCTTGTTAAAACATTGTCTACTGTTATGTTAAGCTCTCTGAGTAGCTCTTGGACACAAATACCAAAGGAACAGTTGGCAGACTGATGGATGTTATAAAGATTTTCCCATTGTGGCTCAAAAATGAGTGTCAATGTGGGATGGTCTGGCAGGGATTTTAGTTTGAAAACATACTGTAGAGACAACTGTTTCCTACAAAGTGATAACAATGGCTCATATGCTTCGACAGAGACTGGACTGGAGATGTCTGAAATGCTCCAGTGGCAATATGAATCGTCTAATGGTGGATAGACATCTCTCCCGTGTCTGTGTTCTGGAGGATCAATGGAACAAAGAGCAAACATCGTTTTGTGTTCGAGTGGGCAAAAGTGCCACAGAAACATTTCAAATTATGAAGCAAATGTATGGAGAGAACTGTCTGTCGGGTGCACATAACAGACAGTTCATGAGTTTGAGTGGCATAAATGTTTCACCCATGGAAGGGAACCACTGGAAGATGACAAACATCTAGGCCCAGCAAAAATGGTTCAAATGCCAGAGTTGATTGAAATGGTGCAGGAAATCATTACCAATGTGCAACGCTCTGAATAATTTCAAAAGATCTGTGCATTAATGAGGAAACCATTCAACAAATAATGCAGGATTTGAAGAAAACGAATGTCTGTGCACCGCTTGTTCCACATTTGTTAACAGAGGTCAATGATAGGCATGATTTGAACGCTGCAGAGAACTTGCTGAGGCCGATGGAAGCAAACCCAGCTTCCTGAATTCAGTCATTACTACCCCCACAATGAAGTGTGGAGTGGAAGTCTGCACACTCTCCCAAAGCCAAAAAAGTTTGTCAAGAAAGGTCAGAAATCAAAACCATGCTCATCACTTTCTTTGGTAGCAGGGGAATTGTGCACAAAGAGTTCTTGTCCAATGGCCAAAGCGTTACTGCTTTCTCTATCTAGATGTTTTTAAATGTTTGTCGCAGAAGAATATGTCGTGTGTGCCTCAGTGTGGAGAAGATGCAGTAGGTTCCTCTTGCAATACAATGCACAAAGCCACAAGGCTCTTCTGTTCAGGAGTTTTGGCTAGTAGAAAAGTCTGCATACAGTCACACCCACTGTATACATCAGACTTAGCCACAAGTGACTTCTTTTTTGTTCCTGAAGCTCAAGGTGCCACTGAAAGGCAAGAACGCTGAACCATAGCCTTCCACCAATCATTTCACTCCCTAAATGATCATTGCATGCAGTATGTGGACTCCAGACGAAGTTACTTTGAATAAACCAAGGTAAATTTGAGCACATTGATCATTATTTTTTTTATAGCATCAGTCTTGTTTTCCAGTTGCCGCACTGTGTATAACACTATATATAACAGCGTATATGGTTTTTTTAATATAACAAAAAAAAAAAAAAAAAAAATACATTATTAAAAATACATTATTATTAAAAATTAAGATAGATAGATATTTTTATACCCTGAATGGCTGAAAAATGCAAAGGCTCACAAAAATGCCCACACATCTTCTTGAGGACTAAATATCATATAAGGAAACCACCAAGTTACACACCAGATTCAATTCCCTCACTACTGACCAGCTGCAAACTGGAACAAATAACACTAATACTTGGTTAATTAATTAAATTTATTGAACCTTAAAATGATATAAATTAATCTAGGATAGGCTCTAAACTAAATCAAGCATGAACACAAATCAATGATGTTTCGGAACACTTCAGGAACTGTTTTTAAGACAAAGGAGGTCTGTGCCCAAAGTGGTTCCAAATGTTTACTATCTGTATTCAGATTTCTTTTTGATTTAGTTTAGGGTACCTAGGTGCAATTTATTTCACTTTAAGGTTCAATAAAGTTAATTAGCCACTGTATGTGTTCATTTAATTGTTTAGTGATATTGTATCAACCCATATGTATCACTCCATATTAAAGTATATTTGGTGTCACCATTCTGTTAGGTGCAAGATGTTAATCATTTGTACTACTCTTACAAAATTCTTCTACTTTCACATTGGAAGTAATCAATTTAGTTCTAATACTACATCATGAAACTATGCTAAACACAATGAAACTATGTAAGTTTATTTCTGATAAAACTATGATTGAAAATTAATAAGGTATTAAAAATATTCTTTGAATATTAAAACCATATCAAAATATAAATTATTTTGAAAGCATATTGAAAACTCACTTAAATTTGTTTTTCACTTGCCACCAGTGTTCCCGCGAATCATCAATAACTTCATATTCTTCTCCCTGAAAGAATACAAAATTATACATGTAAACACAAGAGAATTAACTTAAAAAGAATGCATTCATTGAATATTTAATTTAAATATAATTAAATTGAGAACAATCCTCAAAAGCAAATGTATGCATTTTGCCAGCTCCTCAAAAAATTCTTTTAAGATGTTTTACTACAAAACATATCTGAACGAAGGATTAATTGATGCTTCATCAGAATGAAAAACTAACATGAGCATTATGTTACCGACAACATGGATTTGAAGAAGTTAGAATAAAACAATCATAAAACTCCTCACCAAAGAAGGCAAATTGTCCAAGGAAATTCATTTGAGGCTGATTAATGTATATGGCCAAGATGTCTTTGCTATATTAAGTGAAGCTCTGGAGTAAGCTATTCAAATGGAGAAGGAAGTCACTGCAAGGTGACCCAAAGATAATATGTCTGATTCAGGCAACTTCACTAGAAATGTGTGAAAAAGTAAAACTGAGGGTGATGAAAAATAGGAGATTAAAGTTTCACAGGTAGCCTATGAAACTGGCATATCAGAACTAAATGTTTTGTGAATACTTCATTTGAAACTAAAGATGTCAAATGTTGTAACCACCATGTTCCGAAGGCACTGATTCCTCTCCATAAAGAGAAATGAGTAAAACTTAACTACAAAATGTAAATATTTTTAAATAAGACACAAAATGTTGTGTCTAGATTGGTGAGAGATGAAACCTGGATTCAACTTTGAATACAGAAAGTGGAAACACAAGGGCTTGCCAACCCTGAAGATGTCCCTTGAAGACAATCTAGGAAGATCATGCAATCTTTTCACAAGATTCAAAGGGAAATTCTCCTTGTTGACTACATGCTCCACAAGACGACAGCCTCTGGTGGAGTTCATACTTCCACATTACGGAAATTGCACAATCCCATCAAGAACTTTTCGAGTGGTGTTCTGTTACTTCATAACAGTGCAGATTCAAACCTTACTTCACTCCTCCTATAAACCTAATGACTTCCAATGATTATTTCTGCTTAGAAAATTAAAATACGTACTTTGTGAATGTTGTTTTTCCACCGATGGTGAACTTTATTTAAGCTGCCATTTCTCGGTGCATTATAACTGAAAAAATTTTGCTTTTTTATGAGGGAAGTAGTGCCCATAAATGAAATGGAGTAGGTGCATTGAGATCAAAGGGACTTATATTGAAATATATTTTTAAAAAAATACCTTTTTTTTTTTTCATACACAATTAGATAACTTTTCTAGTGCCCTCATTGTAGCTCAAGTTTTTAATGTTTCTCATAAAGGTTTAGCTAAAAAAAGCAAATTATATCAAGGTTGTGTAAAACAAAAGTAACTTTTACTGTAAAATATTTAATAATATTTTCCAAGTAATAAATAATATATTGATCTAATACAGCGATTGTATTAGATAATACAATAATACAAATACAATAATACTAATAATACAAACTTCCAGGAGGTGTAGGGGGGCACAAAGATGAATCGGAATCACATAGCATTGCAGGGTCCGAAATGCCTTCGTCATGCTGCGGTAGAGGACGTTGAACGGGAGGTCACGTGAACAGTGATCCCGCTGGAAGTCAGCATTTGCGAACCGTTTCTGTTGAAGAAACCAAGTAGCAAAAGTCCTCCGGAGTGGATAATCCGCAGACTCCAATGATTGGACGCGTTGCAGTTGGTATGAACTCATTTGGTTTGTTGACAGTATCCTCCATACAGTGGATTGGGAAATGCCCAATCGTTGGCCTATCGCTCAAGTACTCATACTCGGATTGCCTTCTGCAAGACGTAGGACATTCTCCTCATTGTCTGGTGTCCTCGTCATTCGCTTTCGATTCGTGGTACCTCTCGTGAAACAACCAGTCTCACATAACCTTCTGTGCACACGTGCGAAAATCGTATGATGAGGAGCACGCCTGTGCGGGAAACGTTCCTGGTACAAACGCAGAGCGGCATGCCGTTACAGTCCGCAGCTCCATACGCAAGGTGCATGTCGGCCAGTTCAACGTTTCAATACTTGTCCATCCTACTGCCTTGGAAACCGGTTTGCAAATGCTGACTTCCAGCGGGATTGCTGTTCATGCGACCTCCCGTTCAACATCCTCTACCGCATGACGAAGGCATTTCAGATCCTGCAATGCTATGTGATTCCGATTCGTCTTTGTGCCCCCTACACCTCCTGCAAGTGTGTCGCACTGGTAGTGAATCACCCTGTATAGTCAATTCTGGTTATCTGGGGCACATTGGGACTAGTGCATTTTGGCCGGATTAAGTGGCTGCCCCAATTATCTGAAGTGTCACATAAATAGTTAAAAATACAATTGACCCCAGCTTTACAAATGATTTTCTGTACGATCAAATCACGTTATGATGGACTCGCCATAGTAAAGTACCATTCACTATACAATATGTAGTAAGAGCCAGTCATTGTGATCACGTTTGTGAAAAGAATTTTAATTCTATTAAACAGCAATTTTAATTAGAAAAAATAGGAGGAATATTATCCACAGGCTATAAAAGTAAAGCCTGTGGATATCAAGCACAAAGTTACACTTTATTATCTTACTAATTAAAAAAATATGTGAAAATCGGAAGAATATTTTCCATAGGTTACCAAAATAAAAATAAATTTACGCTTGTGTGCAAAGCTTAATTAATATGTACTGTAATATGTACTAACTAGTTGATATTTCTGTTCGCTAACATTTGTAGGTGGGGGTTAAAATTTAAAACAAGAAAAAAGATAGGCAACCAATAACAAAGAACACGGCACACACACAAATCACAAGTAACATGATACTCGCAAGTGAGAACGGAGTAACAAGTTACAAAGCTTAAAAAATAGGAATGAAGAGAAGATTCTGAAAATTTGTTTTTTATATGACTGAAGATTTCATGGAAGGGAAAGCTCATTTCACCATAACATGAAAACCCACAGAATTCCAGCTATCAGTATTATCGCCAATTCAATAAGGTCAAGTTTACTATCAGTTTATACATAATAGATTACACTAACAGAAAAACCCAATAAACAGGGGACTGCTAATTGTTTTATGGTTGTGATCCCCAGAAATCCGACCAAACCACGTGGTATGGTCGGAGACAATCATAGGGTAATCTTGAGTGCTGCAGTCTCCTGCCCCGATTAAACAGCATGTTATCCCAATTAAGCAAAGTAAACTCTGGCTATTTTCTAAATTGGGTTCTGTTCTTTAAGATTTGTCCCAAATAAATGGCTGCCCTGATTAATGGGTGGCCCAAATAATCGGAATCCACTGTGTATATATATATATATTATACATGTTTAAGGCACAGCTACCAATGGAGATTTTTTATTTAGCCAAATACTATGATATTGTTTCCAAAAACTTAACCATTAGATCAGTGATGTTTAAATTTTACAAAGTCAGTTATTGTTAATGATAGAATCTGGTATACCCCCAAAATTAGAAGGTTATAGTGCTGGCATTTACGAATATTTCCACTGAATTTTTTCCTCCTTATATACATGGATGGAAATAATGAAAAATAATAAGCAAAAGCATGCAAAGAGGTGCTGAAATATTTAATTGTTGACTTTTATCTTTGCAAAATAAAAAGAAGAGGTACATCTTAGATAGCAAGGCCCTAAACCAATGCTTATTTGCTTATGCCTGAATCTGGCACTGCTTCTATAAACAGTAATATCAAAATATCATAATCATAATGACAATATTTATTTAAAAAAAAAAAAAAAAAAACTTACTGGCCAATTCTGCACAATTAATCAATCAATGGACTGATTTTCCGATTCAACATGTAGACACATAACCTTACTACCAATAAATTTTTATTTTATATGGTCATATACATGTTAAAAAAGATATTGTAATGATATTGCTTTTTTAAAAATAACCATTAAATCAGTCATTGTAACAATTTTTAGCTATAGTCTAGTAGGAACGTTTGTAAATATTTCACATAGTCCTTTTTCTCTGATCAATTTTACGTAAGCAACATAATGTTAAAAAATATATTTGTAGCTACAGATAGTTATTTTTTCTTTTAGAAAATTTTTCATATGTGATTGGTCAGTTTTTACAAAGGAAATTATGAGTTTGTAGCACAATTGCAGATAGTGATATTTATTTGAATTTTTTTTTTATTTAGTTTTATTTTAGTCAAATACCAGTGCACACTGGAGAGAGAAACTACACAAAAATTGCTTTCAAAAACTTACCTGCATAAAAAAAAAGTCAATAATGAATGTGGCAGTTTATGACCATGGTTGTGGAAGATATGAATAATTTGATATACAGTGTTAGGATCATTAGGGATAATGGCAACTAACTGAAAATGTTAAAGAGTTTCAACACAGCTCGACTAATTAACACATCCCTTTGGAGATGAAGAATGACTTCAGATATAGGATACATAGATAAAGGGTACATAGAGCGTTTGAGACTGGAAATTATAATTATCTTGTACTAAATAAAATATAAATGGCAATCTTTTCTTAAAAAAATTGTTTGTTTTTAACAAAAAGTGCTAAAACAGAATTTTGAAAAGCTCACAGATTTGTCAACAATCACTAAATACAGAAATCTTCGTGCTCAAGGGTTAAATTACATTTGTGATGCTGCTAAAATGACCTTAGAATGAAGGATGGCAGAAATTTAAGAGACTTGAAAGTCAAAATGACAGAGTAGACCAATAAAGTTGGAGAAAATAAGAGAAACAGAAAAATATTATAAGAAATTTTTAACAAATACAACCATGAAATCATTATTAGAATATGAAGAAAAGCATAATGCCAAGATATATGTGAAAAAAAATATATAAGACAAATAATAAAATGGTACAAAAATGAGTAGACTATGACTTAAGAAACAGAGATCATTGGTTACTTATAATTTGCCTGCTTTTAATATGATCTGCATAGTAACACTAAGCAAATTTACCTATTTTCCAAATCTATACACAAGAATAATTATTTCAGCTTCATTACTTTTGGATAATACTATATTTATATGATAATTATAATCTAACCTTTTCTAAGGAAAGATCTCCTTCTTCGATGGCTTGAAAAGGATATAAGGCAACAACAACTTTTGGTCCACTTGATTTATTCTGTAAAAAGATTTGAAAAAGTTTTAATATAAATACAAATCATTTTAATTCTTGCTTAAATTACATAACAGAAGTTAAGTACATTGCTGTATTCCCATCCTCTTAATGTTTAACAAAGGTAACTTCTTCATATCACACAGAAAAATCAGACAGAACTGCTTCATTATTCACAAGTTATCTGAGATTCACTAACAGAAGACCACCTACTGTCTGATGAGAAACCAGTAAGTCTTGAAACAGACTGCCTTTATTTTAAAGGAATAACTAGGTAGAAGAAAGTTTGTTCTACCTTGAGAATTAATCACATAGCATTTTCTCATGGCAGTTGAAATCTGGCTGGCCACAAAATATATAGAAGCACAAAACATTCCTCAATTATCCTACATGCTGCCCAAGGAAAGTATTAATGATTAGTTCTAGTGTTGTTTTAAAAGTGTTGTAGATATCTTTAAAAGTGTTGTAGATATCAATGATAAATGAAATCAAAACCAAAGAAACATGAAATCAAGACAAAAATCTGTACATGGGACTTGGTTTGTTTGTTATTTGGTTTTTAGGAGCATTAGCAACTATGGCCATATTGCTCCGGGGATATATGGTGGTAATTCCCTGACCTTTCCGCATCCTCCGTATTTGGTGGTCACGGGCTTGAACCCCGGTCTAATCAAGGAACGTGTGCTATGCACTGCTGCTCCTGCCCACCTGGATATGGAGGCGCCACATGGGACTTGGTACAGTCACAGTATACAAGTTTATAATGAACAACTTACAATTTCATATAAGTGACAAATAATTTATGAAATTAACTTGTGATTGACTTTAGGCAATACATATAAAGAATGAATGATCTGCAATAATACAAGGGGCTATTACCTGTTTTTCCAAATCTAAACAATAACAAATCAGTTAATGTACACAGTGCATTTCATTTCAAGCATGTCAGCAAATAGTAATAATTCACGATTTATAACCAAAAAAAAAAAAAAAAAAAGAAGATTTTATGTGCAAACCAAAAACATTTCATTTCTGTACATTTGCTATGTTGCCCAGTCATTCTTTCAATCAGTGCATGACAACAAACACAATTATATGGATAACCTATGTGATACATATAAAAAAAATTAAAATAATGGTTGCTGGATTTTCTGTTGTTCTGATTTTAATGGAATTTTGAGAAAGCTTGACAAATAATTCTGAAAGAGCCAAATATAAATTTCATGAAATTCTGTCTACTGAGAACATATAGATGTGGGAAAGACAACAGGAGCTTTTTGCATCTATGCTAACATGCTTAATAATTAGCTAAAAGAAATGAGGATGATCAAGAATTTCAGCACTGAACAGAGAGCCACTAGAGAAAGCTTACAATCCCAGATCTTATCATCTAGTGTTTCACAATACCCACTATTTTACCTACTGTTTACAAATATTCTACATATAATTTTTACAAAGAAATATGAAAATAATTTCATAAACCAAATTCATTACAGTATGTTTAAATGTACACTACTGTAAACCAGTGGTTTGATGCTGCTGATCATAGTCTTCTCCAGCCCTCTACTGAATCTGTGTGGTGGTACACATATGAACAAAGGTGAATGATAAATATTTTAAAGTTTATTATCCATTTAAATCTGCAGTACACTTGCTAATGCAACCAGAGTACTACCACTAATTCAATTTAAATAATAAAATATCTATTAGAATTATGTCAGTGTGAATTTTAATATGTACCTTATATTTTCTAAAGTTTTGATCTGCATCATTGATTGTTTTTTTTTACTTGAAGAAGTATATCCATAAAAAATCCATGTTGATGTACAAAAAGTACCATGAGCCCACCCATTTTGTTCATGCCTGTTGAAAGTGAGGTAGTCAAGAAATAATGTTTTTTGGATAACAAGACTGCTGTTACTAAAGATATCATTTGTTACATTTTCAGAATAAAGAATAAAATTTTATAAAGGGCATCATTATAAACTATTTGCTGCTCTTTTTTCTAAAAACATTAAGCTGCTTACAGTGCAATAGTGCACTTGCTTGTGCAACTTTTTTTTTGGATACCTGCTGCAGGTTAACCCATACCTGATAATACTGTGTTGTAAATGACACAGTCAAGAATATTATTACCAACTCTTTAAAGTGATAGATGCAATAATAACAACTGTTTAGTAATAACTGACATTCCAAAATTAAAATAGCTTTCATGTGCTATTTTTACCGTTATTTATGTTTTAAGCGTATATAAACAGAAAAATCTCAATTGAAAATCTAAATTAACATTAATGAAAAATAGAAAAAAAAGTGTTTCAAAAGCCAAAATTGTAAAATATGATAAATATCAAATTTTGGATTTATGAAAAATGCAATTAATAGAAAACAGTTTTTATTTCATTTATTTTTTTATTCTAGAATCTTGAGCCCCTAAATAATTTCTCCCTTCTGAGAGCTGCTGTTATATCAGTCCTGGAAATGCTACTATAATTTTAAAATATTGTTAGCCACAGAACTTTGTGTTTATTATAAAATGTCATACCTTTGTATATAATTCTTCTGAAGCTCTATAAAAAGCATAAAAAATATCTGTTCTTATGGAAAATTGCCATGGTTACTTATGCAGTTTAAAATTATGAAATCCACTGAAATGAATACTATTGTGTGCATTTTTAATAAAGTTATTTTAACGCTATCTTATTTACTTAATTAACAAATTTTGTTTATTTAAGATTTAAAAGTTGTTTCTGTTAAAAAAAAAAAAACATTATAGTCGATTTCATCTAAAAATTGTATGAAATCCTCTATTGTCCATAAGCTTCCATAAGTTAAATTACCATTAATGAATAATTCATCACTTGAAAGAGTAACATATACATTAAAAAAAGTTAAGGAGCAGTAAGGCATACCTTGCAACAGGCTCATTTTTTAATAGCCGCACCTATATTTGGTATGTAATATTTGAAAAAGTGTATATTTATATATTTTTATGATATGTAACTTTCATTTAATGGTATGTATTAAAATTAAATTATCATTATAAAATTAATAAATTGTTAAGAATTATATTATGAAATTATTATTATAATTTCAAATTCTCTTATTTAGTATTAGTAACGGCCGCATGGTGCAAGAAAGCCTATGGCTTATGCTGCACCAGCCAAAAAAAATAATAATAATAATAATAATAAATAAATAAATAAATAATAAATAAATAAATAAAAAATAAATAAATAACTAAATAATAATAATTAATAAAAAAAATAAAAAAAAGGAAATTAAACCTATCATCCTATGCGCTTCCCTTACCCGAAAGTACTATCCAGATGACCTTTGAATTTCCTCAAACTGTCGGCCTCTACCACCCATGAAGGTAACTTATTCCAGTAATTTATAACTCGCTGGCTAAAATAAAACTTCCTGCAGTCCAATCTAAACATTTCCCCCCGTAACTTGAATTTATGTCCCCTAGTTCTAGCATCATTTATAATCTTGAAAATTTCGTCCTCATTCATTTTACTGATGCCTCTCAGAGCCTTAAACACCTCAATCAAATCTCCTCTAAGGTGTCTAGTTTCCAAACTCTGCAACCCACATATTCAAAGTCTTTCTTCATAAGGACGCCCTTTTGCCGATCTCACCAGGCAAGTTACCCTTCTTTGCACCCTTTCAAGAAGCTCGATGTCTTTCTTTAGGTGCGGTCTCCATACTTGAACACAGTATTCCAAGTGTGGTCTAACATAAGCCTTATATAATGGGATTATCACGTCCCTATCTCTACTTGCAAAAGTTCGATAGATCATCGATAGGACACCATGGGCCTTCCTTGCAACCTGTTTACAATGCTCAGAGAATTTCATGTCTGATCGTATCATAACACCCAAGTCCCTTTCCTCCAGTACTGGGTTTAGTTGAACTCCACCAAGTGAATAAGTTTTTTTGGGATTACTGTTTTCCAGGTGTAATACCTTACACTTTGTTGGATTAAAGCACAGCTGCCATTTTTCTGACCATTCCTGAAGTCTATCTAGGTCTCTCTCTGAAGAAGCTCAGCTTGACAGTGATCATTAACTACTCTACCAATTTTAACATCATCTGCAAATTTAGACATCACGCCCTCTATCCCTTCATCAATGTCGTTTATGAAAATTAAAAACAACAGTGGTCCTAATACTGATCCTTGGGGAACCCCACTTCTTACATCAACCCAATCTGAGGAATAGCCATTTATCACAACCCTCTGCCTCCTGCCCTGAAGCCATCCTTCTATCCATCTAAGGATTTTCCCAGTGATTCCAACCTGTTCCAGCTTATAAAGCAACCGCTCATGTGAGACTGAGTCAAAAGCTTTGCTAAAATCTAAATAAACAATGTCGAAATTATTCCCTAAATCCAGCTCGTGAGTGACCTTTTCGAAATAACGAACTAGATTTGTTAAACATGATTTTCCCTTTACAAAACCATGCTGAGTATCCTTGAGAATTTCAATTCGATCCAAATGATCCTGAATTCCACCCTTGATCATTGCCTCCATGATTTTCCCTACTACTGAAGTCAGACTGACAGGTCGATAATTTCCAACTTCACTTTTAGAGCCACCCTTATGTATGGGAGATACATTTGCACTTTTCCAATCCAAGGGAATCTCCCCAGAGTCTAGTGATGCTCGCATAATTAGCCTCAATGGTTCAATGCACTCGCTTGCCGCCTCTCTTAAGATTATAGGGTATATTCCATCAACTCCAGGAGCCTTACTGGTCTGTAGGCTCGAAAGTTTTTTTATTAAATAATCTTGCGAAATTTCAATATCATTAATTACATATTTTTTAACTTCGCTCCCACAATTTCCCATTGCCATAAAAGGCTTTTCATTTGTAAATATCGATGCAAAATAACTGTTGAGTTCATCTGCAACGGCAGCTGGTGTATTTATTACTATCCCTTTTCCCTTACGTAAAGGTCCAATCTGGTTTGTCCTGCTCTTCTTGGCATTTATATATGTGAAGAATTCCTTATCCCCCCTCTTTGCTCTGTTTGCTAGTGATTTCTCATAAACTGCCTTTGCCTGTCGAACCTTTTCTGTGGCTCTATTACACATCACCTTGTAGCTGTTATAGGCTTCAGTACTTTTTATTGCTCTGTAACCTTTCTATGCCACCTTTTTCTGCTCAAGTAATGTGGCAACTTCACTATTCATCCAACTTGGAACCCTTCTCGTGGAGTATTTTTTTAATGGTATATACGCATTCAAGGCATCTGTGATTAATGTTTTAAAAGCGTACCACAGTTCAATTGTATTCATTCTCTGCGCGATATCTACCCAGTTAATAGAGGCCATGTAGTACCTTAAGGCATCATAATTTCCTTTTCTGAAATTAAAACCCATTCCTTTGCCTTTTACTTCTGCTACCTCAAAACCAGTATTAGCAAATTCTTGAATAAACAAAAGTTAAAATATTTACTTATGCTAATATTACACAGGTTGTTCTATAATTAATAATTATGTAGCACAATTAAGGGAGTCCTTAGTTAAAAATATCATACAACCATGGTGCTTACAACTTTCATTAGTCGGATATTAGTCATCTCAAATCTTTTTTTTTTTTTTGTAGCTATTGAGCAAAATGAGTAATTGAGAGTTTAAAGGATAACAACACTCTTGATACGATCATAAAGACTATTTTTAATGTAAGTGGAAATTACTTGAAATAAGGACACTGCACTGCATTCTTGGCTGAATATAAGATTTAATTTAGGAATTTACACAAATTAATTTATGCAAAAGCAACAATAATAAACATTAATTCCAATTTTACCTTTTAAATCACAACACCTGCTATAACACAACAGTAAAAAATTAGTAATGATGTTAAGTAACAGCAGTGAAAAATCAGTATAATCAAATTCAATATACAATTTATTTCTGTTGTGAGGTGGAAGTGCATTATGCAATGCTGTGTTAATTATTGCAATGCCTGAGAACAGCTACATGAACAGAGAAGAATTCACATACTATATGAGATGTAGGACCCCTGCCATATTGTCCAATCAATGCATAGTGCAGAATAATGAACAACCATCTCTGTACACTGCATCTTTTGATGACTTGAAGAGCCTCACACTTGGGAGTTTCTTGGAACAATATTGTCTAATATGCAAGAAGAAATGCCATCAGCAATTAGGTAATGCATCTAGCTCAAATGCTGAAGCATTAATGCTGTCTGGTAAAGCTGGTGGAAAAGTTTGATGATGGATGGGTGTGGGGAGGCACGATCACTTTGCCCACCAAACCTAAATTGCACTGATTTTTATATCTGTAAGCCCATAGAGGTTATTTAAAAAAAAAAAAAAAAGTGTAAGCCCAAACAGGCCTTACAGGAAGAATGCAATATAGTCCATTTTACCCCCAGCATCTTTGAGAGTCTGACAGTCATTACTGCTTCATGCTTTTCTGCAATTACTGCATGTGTTCAGGCGGGTGGAAGACACTTTGAACATTAGTTGTATTTTAAAAGGTAAGTAGATAAAATTTGTAACTAAAAGAATCATTTGGTAATTATTGTATTATTTAAAAAACCCTAAATTACTGATTTTTCCTAATGCAAAAAACTTGGAGTAGTTATACCTTAATAACAAAAGATCTAAGTTTTTATACCTTCTGTTATGTTTATATAAATGTTTTTCCTTTTTTACTGAAGAATAAGCCCTCTTAATTGTCTAACTACAGAACACTCTATACATAAGTAGGGTTCAGATTTAACCTGGAATTCTGGTTAGTACAGTGTCAGTAAATCATTTTACCTATTTCATATTACACAGTCTTCTCAAAGTATTCTCAATTCTCTTCTAAACATGCTATGTCTAGACCGCGAGTCTAGAATCTTCCAATCTAGTGCACTGCAATGGTCTTATTAGCTCTTTGTTGTTTGTTGTTTGTTATTTGGTTTTTAGGAGCATTAGCAACTAAGGCCATATTGCTCCGGGAATATGCGGTGGTCATTCCCTGACCTTTCCGCATCCTCCGTATTTGGTTGTGATGGCCTCAAACCCCAGTCTAATCAAGAAGCGTGTGCTACGCACTGCTGCTTCTTCCCACCTGGCTACGGAGGCGCCCGGTCTTATTAGCACTATTGTTAATAAGACCAAGCACTGTTGTAAAGAAGAATGATCCCTTTCTTGACCTTATCAAGATGTTTTTTACTTGAACTCTATTTTCACCTTTGTTAGCATTAGTAGAAGCATATGATACAAGAAAGAAAACTTATGTAGCATCAGCAAAAAAAAATACCTTCCCGTTTCACACATCCATTCACTCCAAACGTTTGTCTTTGTCTAGTTCTCCTTGAATTTATTTAAGCTGTCAACTTCCACAATGACAATGGAAGTTTGTTCCAGCAATCAACCACCTGCTAGCTAATTTTTTTCTTTTTTTATGTGAACCCCAAACGCAAGAGGTATTAGAACCTATAGTACTTAGTACCGTGCTTGGTTTGGAGGTTGAGAAGACGAAAGAAGCTATTTGTTGACATTGGACTTGAACTTCTGTAGATTGTAATTTTCAGGAAATACGTATGAAGGAAGGTTGTTTCAGAAAACGGCAGTTGAATGAATAAATGAGGAAGATGAAAAGTTGGTTCTGTGGGTTTGAAGTTGGACAGTAAATGGATGTTGGCTGGTGGCGGCACGTGTTCGGACTGTTTTGAAAGAGAGAGCGGGAATTATAGAAGCCAATTCAGAAGAACAGTGCCCATGGAAGTATCTATAGAAGAGGCATGCAGCAGAAACAGTACATCTATGAGAAAGTGAGTGGAGAGACTCTGTAAGAGATTAATCATTAATTAACCTAACTGCCCTCTTCTGAATGGAATCAAGAAGCCTGAGAGAGGTTTTGGGAGCACCACCCCAGATGTGGGAACAATATTCCATGGCAGGGCGGATTTGCGATTTATACAAAGTGAGCAGCTGTTTGGAAGAAAAGTAATGCCAAGAGCGAAAGAGAAAACCAAGTTTTTCAGATGCAGAGGAAGCAATATTTGTAATGTGCTTGTGCCAAGACAGATTAGAAATCAGGGTAATCCCCAAAAGAGATATATCATTTTGCCTAGAAATCGGAGTGTCACTAAAATAAGCATAGGAGCAGAAGAATCCTTTTTGCGAGATATAAGACAAGACTGAGTTTTAGAAGGGTTGAAATCAACTAAGTTGTCTTTGCCCCACTGGAGAATTACCTGAAGATCGGCATTTAAGGAATTGGTAGCAGATTTTCAAGAAGCTGAAGCTGATTGAGCAGGACAAGGTTTCTCAAAATGGAAAGTGGAATGCAATGTGCTATCATCAGCAAAACTATGGATAGGATTTCCAGTCAATGGAAGAAGGTCATTAATATACAAGAGGAAAAGAGTGAGGGGAAAGAACTGAACCTTGGGGGACACCGGCATTAGTGGAGAAGTTAGAAGACAGAGAGCCATCTACCATCACCTTCAGTGAGCGATCAGAGAGAAAACTGGATAACCAATTACTAAAAACAGTTGGCAAACCATAAGATGGAAACTTGTTTAGAAGACCTTTATGCCAAACACGATCAAAAGCCTTTGAGATGTCAAGAGCAACTACTTGTGTTTCACCGAACCTTTCCATTGAATTAGTCCATAAATGGGTAACGTAAGCCAGAATATCACCAGTGGATCGACACTGATGGAATCCATACTGGTGATCGTTGATCAGACGGAAGGTTTCTAGGTAGTTTAAGTGTTGGCGGTTAATTGATTTCTCCATTACTTTAGAAAGAGTAGAAGTAATTGCAATGGGACGATAATTGGATGGGAGGGATTTGTCACCCTTTTTTTAGGAACTGGCTGGATATGAGCAAATTTCCAAGCAGAAGGAAAAACACCTTTGGAATAAGAAAGTGAAAAAACACGGCAAAGAACAGGAGTAAGTTCAGGAGCACAGGTTTTGAGAACAAGTGGAGAAATACCATCAGGACCTGCAGCTTTCTTAGCATCGAGATTCATCAAAATCCTTCTGATATCCTTTTGACGGAAGACCACAGGAGGCATTGAATGGGGCGTGCTGGGAATGGTAAGGGTGTTTTACCAAGATCATTAATATATGAGCTGGAAGAAAAATGGGATGCTAGCAGGTCAGCTTTATCCTTGGCTGAAGTGACAACAGAACCATCTGGTTTGGACAGAGGTGGGAGTAAAAATGGGAAAAAGTTGCTGCCAATAGCTTTGGCAAGAGACCAGAATGCTTGGCTACCATTAGGGCAAGAAGCAAGTTTTCTACTCTTAGCCTGTTCAAACTCTAGTTTGGACTGATTAATAACTACTTTACAATTGTTGCGAGCTTTGGTGTAGGCAGAAAATGAAACTGAAGAATTAGAAACAAGCCAATTACGATATGCAACATTCTTCTCTTGAACAGCCTTAACACATTTATTGGAAAACCAAGGTTTAGATAAAGGACGAGATTTTAAAGTGGAGTGTGGGATAAAGGATTCCATTCCTGCAAGAATAATTTCACTGACACGATCTGAGCAAACATTGACATCAGACGCTTTGAAACAGTAATCCGACCATGGAAAAGAAGAAAAGAAGTCTTGCAGGTCATCCCATTTTGCATTCTTGTAATGACAAACAACACGAGTTGGGAATAGCCATGAGATAAAGGTTCCACTGGAGAAGAGACAATCACCAAATTGTGATCTGAAGTGCCTAAAGGACCTCTCATTTCGACCGTGTACTTAGAAAGGTTGTTTGTGAGAAAAAGATCGAGCGTATTTATTGGCTGTATGATTAGGATTGTCCGGTATTCTTATAGGTAAATGAACAATCTGTGCTAGATCATTAGTAATTGCAAAAGCATCAGCATCTCGACCTGCTGGGTCGGTGTGACTAAAAAACGGAAGCCAGCTGGAGTTGTGAACATTAAAATCACCAAGGAAAATTACCTCACTGTTAGGAAAGTTGGACTGGAGAAAGTCAAGTTGCAAAGAGAGGAAGTCATAGAGCTCCATGTGATTAGTGTAGTTGGGAGAACGGTAGAGACAACAGATGAATTTGACACAATGATGTAGAGAGATTTTAAGCCAGAGAAGATCAAAGAGAGGAGATTCCAAATTGCCAAGTCTCTGACAGGGAATATCAGAACGGACATATGCACAAGTACCACCTTTGAGGCAAAAGGAATCATACAGCGAATAATTTGGGCATTTAAGATGAGCAGTAGTTGAATCAACTGATAACTGAGATTCAGTCAGAAAAAGTACATGGGGTTTGGAAGACTGCAAGTGGAAATGGACATCGTTGAGATTAGAATTGAGACCACGTATATTTGTGAAATGAATTAGGAAGTCCTTGGGAGGTTTAGATCTTTTCGCAGATAAGCTTGCTCTATTATTTTGACAATTCATGGTGTATTCAATAGTAAGAAAAAGTGGGTGGGACATGCTGTATGAAGTAATGAAATTTTTGGATATGGCGTACATGTGGTAAGAATATATCCAGATCCTTGACATAACGTGGCCTCGACAATGCTCCCCGCATACACACTACTCGGACTCCCTCCAGTCACTATCTGGCAGAGTAGAGGTAGCAAGATTATACACTAGCTGATCCGGAAGCTTCCTAGAGAGTTACCAATAGGTTCAGTCCGGTGTACTAACTAGCGGCTGGCCTGCAAACATCGTTTTAGAGCTGTACCCTCGAAATGTAAGGAATACTGGATCTCGCCACGATGTTCATCATAACCTCAAAAGTCATCAATCATACTGCATGATGGAAGAGATAGGGAAGGGTTGACCGGAACTTAGCTCTAGAGACTAAACATGGGTTCCACCACTTCGAGCCTCCAATAAGCAAAGTGGTGGTATTTCACAGGTTGATGGGAGTCATCTACCACCTAGTACTGCCTGGTAACATAGAGGGGGTGGCGTTCCTCCATGTGGTGTGGGCACCACGCCTCGACCCCTGCTTAAGTTGGTTCACACCTGGGTGGTCACCCACCATGTACTTGTGCATGGAGGTTATACCCAGGATTACTAACTAATTGTCAGATTACAATAATACTGGCATTCCGTGTGATAGTGTGTTCCAAAATATCTGCTTAATCCACCAGAATCCCAGAAGACTTAAGCTACAATCTTGCCAGTGGATTCCTAAGTTTTGAATTTTTTGCAATGAACACTTTGTGTGACACAATTACACATTTACTTGTTTGCCTTCAAGTGTGCAATGATGAGCCCATGTCTCAACACACATCCCAATTTGATAAAGAAATAGTCTCTCTCTCCTATCTGTGTTACTCCAAATGTTCACAGGTAATCTTAACATGCCATGCTTTCTGTGATTGAACATCAGCATCTCTGCATCCATGTTTCACACACTTTTTCAGAAACAAAGGTGCTTTTGAATGACTGCATGTACACTATCAATAGTGACATTTGTATCTTGCGAGATTTACCACACAGCAATGCACTTGTCCAGTTTTATTAATATTGTCATGATTGACTGTTTTATACAGCTATGCAATGTAGGGGAGCGACAGATTACTCACTGTCTCAGGGCTGCCTTTGAATTCAATGCACCACTCATATACCTGTTTTATCAAACATGCATCATATCTGAACTGTCCTGCAAGTCAAGTAAATACCAGTATAAGATATTTACTGAAGGTAAATACCTTTCAAATAGAAAGAAGGCTCTAAAGCAGAAAGTTCTAAAGTGGTTCTAAAGTAAGAAGGTGGAGTATTCATATGTAATCAAAAATTTGATTACATATCAATGCTCTACCTGCTTACTAACTTCTACTGATTCTAGCCTGTGCTATGACTATGGTCATACATATTTTATATTTTTATGACCACACATATTTCGTATTTCTCTCCTCACATTAACTATATTTGCACCATATACAAATGTAGTTAATGTGAGGAGAGAAATATGAAATGACTGTGCAAAAATTTATTAGAAACAATGAAAATTCTGAGTTGAATCTGAGATCCACCCCATACAATAATGCAGTTTATTTTGAAGCTATCAAAATAAATTTCTAAAAAGTAAGCATTCATGAAGAAATTTTTATTTTAATTTAAAAAGTTTAATTAATGAAATTCTAATGAAACAAAAATTGATTTACCATGGGTTTGACAGTAGATGGAGGTGTACTACTACTTGTTACAGTTCCTTTAAAAAAAAAAAAAAAACAATGTAAGAATTAGAAAAGACTATTTTTGTAATCAAAATTTAAGAAAAAATATTTGGTCTGAAATACTTAGTATCAAAACAGGAAAAATTGAGAATATTAGAAGCACATATAGATGTGAGGGGGACTCATTTTTCTAAAGGATCAAGAAATTTGTAAACTCTAAATCATGAAATTAAGTAAAGCTGATTATATTTGCTACATGATATGCAAGCAAAACAAATACACCATGTTTGTTTTTCATGATTTATATGTCCAAAAAGATATCATATCAAAGCCCATCATAAGTAATGGTCACATTACCTATGATGGTAGAAAACAGGCATATTCCTCTGATTCAGATCTATATTTGATTTTAGTCTTTACCCTTCCAATTTGTCTTAACAAAAACTATATTAAATATCATAAAATCTGTCACTCTTATTGATGCTCATCCACCTTAGTTTTTACTTACTTTATTCTCATTTGATTCACAAATGAGAATCAAATGAGAATAAATTCACAAATGTTGCTTGTATTCACATAACATGAATACAAGCAACATTATCTCTGCCTGAATTGCTATCCTTTGACCATAACATTTTACAAATTTCATATGATGTAATCATGTATGTCAAAAATAGGAGGGCCACTCCAAAAAACTAAGTCTCTAAATACTTTTCCCAATCATGATGTGTACACAAAATTGTATACAAAATGCAATAGTGTCAGGTGAAATTTTAAACACTACACCAATATCCTGGAAGTTTCAATGCCACTTGACAGGTGTCACTACTTTACAGCAGTCTGTAAAAATTAAGGGCAAAAATGATGTGAGTGCAAAAGCAGTGATGTGCTATTAAGTTCCTAAATGCAGAGAATATTGCAGTTAAAGTGAGAACAGTTAAACAGCAGGCATGTTAGTAATGGTGGTAGTGCTCTGAAGGACATGCCAGGGTCAGGCTGCCTTTGCACTACAGTGATGACTGAAAATCAGTGGAAAATCAGTTTATCCATTCAGTGGCAAAGTGGAATTATCAAGTGGCAAAGTGGAAAATCAGTTTATCCATTCAGAAGATAGTGTATAAACTGACTCATGAAGCCCAGGAAATTAAGCTAGGAAATATTTGCAAAAGTGGATATAGACTTTAATGCACTGAAAACAAAATGCTAACACCAGATTTCAAGGAGCAGAGGGAGCACAAGCTTATGTCAGTCTTCTGAATCAATATGAGACCACTATTGATGATTTTCATGATGCCATCATCACCACTAAAGATGAAACCTGGGTACATCACTATGAACCTAAGTCAAAGAAAGTGGCAGTCTGTGGAGTAGAGACACAAGGATTCACTGATAAATAAGAAATTCAAGGCTCAGCCATCTGCTGGAAAAAATTGTATTCCATTTTTGAAGACAGATCCTTATGGATTTTCAGAATAGCAACAGATGGTCAATTCTGCTTGCTATGTAGAGACTGAAAACACAGAAAACATGAACTGCAAGCATGAGGCCAGTAAAGAAAGGAAAATTTTTCACAACAATGCCAGATCCCCATACTAGCACCTAAACAAGGGAGGCCATTGTGGAATTCATATGGGCAGTTCTGTCACATTCCCTGGTACAATCCAAACCCTTGCACCAAGAAGCACCAGCCATCAAATACTTGCCATCAGCTCCAAGAGAGCTGATGGCAACTTTTATGTGGGAGTACACACTCTGGTTCAGTGATGCATAAAATGAATACAGAGTGGTGAATTTGTGGAAAATAAACAGAGGTACTTAAAGACACAAAGTACTTAACAATTTAAACTGGCATACTTGCAGTGGCATCCAAGAAAAAAATTTGGAGGCATTAGCTTCAGGGAGAGATCTACATAGTAAAAAAAAAAGGTACAAATTTGAACTGTCAGTAACCAAATGTAAATAATCATTAATATTTATAACCAGTAAATTATAAATATTTAATTCATAATTTATATTTATAATCAGTAAAATGAAAAGTAAAAAGCCACTGGTTAATATTTATAACCAGTAAAGCAGTGGAAAATCACTGCTTTACTGGTTATAAATAAATATTGAGATATAAATATTTATTTATCAATATTTGTAACCTAAATAAATGTTTCTAATAATTCAGACTCAGTATATCATTTTTCAAAATTAGAAAAAAAAAAGTGCCCATTACATCTTTCCATTCATTGTTATATTGTTATTTCTGGTACAAGAGCTACTTAGGCCACACTGTGCCATCTTTCCATTCAAATACAGTCAGACCTCTATAAAACAAAATCGATTGTCCCCTTGAAAAAATTCGTTAAACAGAAATTTGGTTATAAAGAAAGATGATCTTTTCAACAGTGAAAAATACTGTAAATTCAGAAATATTAGCATAGGCATATGATGCAAGAAAGCAAGCTTATACAGCATCGGCCAAAAAAAAAAAAAAAAAAATCCTTCCCATTTCGCCCATCCATTCATTCGAAATATTTGTCTAGTTCTTTCTTGAATTTATTTAAGATATCAACTTCCACAACGACAGATGGAAGTTTTGTTCCAGCAATCAACGATCCACTGGCTAAAAAAAAATTTCCACACATCTATTTGACAACTGTCTTTCCCCGATTTCAGTTTATGCCCCAGGTTTATAATCTGAGCAAGAGGAACAATCCCAACAGCACTGAGCCTGCTCAATCCATTCAAGGCCTTATACACCTCAATCAGATCGCCTCACAGGTGCCTAGTCTCCAGATGCTGTAATTTGCAGAACTTAAGCCTTTCTTCGTAAGAGTACCCCTTTGTTCCCCTCAGCCTTGTTGCCCTTCTCTGTACTTGTTCTAGCAACTCTACATCCTTCCTAAAATGAGGCTTTCAGACCTGTACACAGTACTCAAGGTGTGGCCTGACCATTGCCTTATACAAGGGGATAATCACTTCCTTATCCCTGCTCGCAAAATTCCTGATAGCAAAATGAATATAGTAAAAGATGGGAAATAAATCAAAACTCTTCCCAAGATTGCTCAATGTCTTGTAGTATTTCATTCCTCTCATCGCTGTTAATTAGCATTTTAGCAAAACTTGCTTTTGTGAAACAATTCTTAATCGTTTCCATCACACCTTGACTCCACACTTTTGCCAACTCTGAAAGCACATCCACAAATCTATAACAGAATCTATAGGTTGGTTGGTTTCTATTCTCAGT
Organism: Mastigoproctus giganteus; assembly: GCF_048544385.1. Taxonomy (NCBI): domain Eukaryota; kingdom Metazoa; phylum Arthropoda; class Arachnida; order Uropygi; family Thelyphonidae; genus Mastigoproctus; species Mastigoproctus giganteus. The sequence goes on from NC_143575.1 coordinate 49,928,210, forward strand.
ATAATTTTTTTAGCATGTGCCTTTGGTAGTGCATTTTCAAATCCTTTGCCCATTGGCTGCAATTTAGACGAGGTATTCGGAGGGAAGAAAACAAGCTTCACGCTTGTAAGTTTTGAAATTATTGAGTGAAGTTGGACAGGGCAGTTGTTTCTGTTTTCTTTTGCTATCATTCTGTCGAAATTTAAAATCCACTGCTCAAAAATTTTACTTATCATCCAAGATTTTTTGTTGTAGTTGTAGTCCAAATCTAACAACTTTACTCCTTTGAAACATTGGGTTGTTTACTTTTGCCTATTACCAAAAGCTTCAGATTTTCTTTACCAGCCATATTTTCACCAATTAAGTCTGTAATTGCTATTACTCCTTACTATTTTTTATCACCATTAAAAGTCAGTGTCTTGTTCGGCAGATATTTAAAAAATAGACCTGTTTCATCAACATAGTCCTCCATAATTTTTTTCAAAACTGTTTCTTTTCAATGGGTATAGTCTTCTTCGATTGCAACTCCACTTTCCTAAGAAATAATTTTTTCGAGTAAGCCCATGGTGCTCTTTAAATTTGTTCGGACAACCAGAACTGGCTTAAAATGTTTTATGCCCCAGAAATGATGCATACTCCATGGCATTTTATTATATTAATGACCCTGATATCAGCACATTTTGGTCTCGAATCAACTTCATCCACTTAAAAACTGCTTCATTTAGATCTTTATACAGGCATAATTTCGCACGCTTCTGACTGGGTCCCACTTCCTCAGTTTGAAAATCGAAACACAGTTTTTCAGAATGGTTAACACACTACTGGCAGGAATACCAAATTTTAAAGCAATTTCTTTTCTTTCTTTCTTTTTTAATGCCCCGATCTACACTATTAAGCACTTCCACCTTTTCATGCTACAATCAAGGATTTCCTCTTAGACACTGTTACTTGCACAGCAGCTAAAACAAAACTGATTTAGAGACCACTTGTACCTACCATATGAACAGAGACAGATTGAAATTTAGTGAAAGTGTGGATGACTCATTTCTTCCATACGGATGAAAATCCAGGATAAAGGAAAATCACTCTATCCTAATTCTCTAATAGGATGCTTTTATGTAGAAAAGAGGTTGACTAGAGTCAATGTCCGTGTCTGGAAAATGCCTTAATCTTTGCCAATGGCTGTGGACACATAGATAGCAGTTGATCAGTGCGACTTCTCAGTACAGTAATGTATAAGTTGTACAGGTTTTATTTCTTTTTAACCATTGCTGACCCACTGCTGGGCAAAGGCCTCTCCCAAAACCTTTTCTATTCCGTGCTGTGGTTGGCCAGTTTCCTCCAGCAGGGTTTTATGGGCACCACTTAATTGTAGAATGTTTTAGCTCTTAATTTGTCGAATTAATCCCTTTAGCTCCTAAAAGCTGAAGGGATTAATTCCTAATCCTTTTAGCTCATAACTCATGCTTTCTACAGCATCAGCTTTATTGCCTAAAGGCACAGAGGTGTAAACAATGCATACCCAAGTCTCTTGAAATCAGTTCGTTATATGGAAATATTCTTTGTTATATGGAAACTATTTTCAATGTAATGACCAAGGGGAAATCAAAAAAGTTAGCTACATAGAAAACTTCGCTATATGGGAAGTTTGTTAAAGAGAGGTCTGACTGTATACAAATAAACAAAACTGAAAATTATTACCACTGTTGCATAACATTGAAAAAACCCTAATAACAATCTAGACAAGAGCAAAATTCAAAGAATGCTAATAAATTTAACATTTTTCATCAATCCTTTTGTTTATTAACTGATTTTTATCTAAACTTTGTAACAGATGGGACTAGCCACGCAAAAGCACTAGGCACTATATTTTTATAGTTTTATGAAAATAATAATTTTGCTTTGTTTTAAATAAAGATGCAATCAGCACATATTGGAAAGGAAATATAAATAAAGAACAAAATTAGAAAATGCACCTTTTTCAACTATTTCTTGATTTTATCCCAAATGAGTAAATGGTGTATAAAATATACCATATGCCCATTCTTGGAATTTTTTTTTTTTTTTTTTTTTGCTGTGCCTGCTTGAGGAATCAAAATATTTGGTTCGTTAAAATTTAAAGTTATATATTAAACTATCCAAGTGCTAAAGTACTAAGGACATCAACAACAAAAAAAAGGGGGGGGGACATTCTAAATTTACACTATGCTCAAAAAATACCACAATGTAAATACTAAAATTTACATACAAGATTTTAAACAGCAGCACTAACAGAGGAAGTATAATATGGTTATGGAACAGTTCAATTTATGAGAGCCAGCAATCTAATAGCAGGAAATAAATGGTACACAACTACTTTACTTCATGAAAATGAAGCAAAATAGTTTTTGTTGTTGATTAAAACTGCATGCCAGGTAGTTACATAACTATAACAATACTGTAAGTATAACTAGAGAGAAATGTAATATAGACTGCATTATTAAAATAGGCAATAACTTATTATCCATGATGATTTTATAAGTAATCATTATGCAAATAGCATATATTCTTTTATTGGTCTTCTTCTTTGCTGAGTGAAAAACCAACCCTCCCCTATGACCAACTAACTCAGCTTCAGTGTGAAAAAAGAAACCTAGGCCTTTTCCACATCACATAGCATACAAGAATGCAGCTATAACCCATTGTGGTATGGCTGTCTATACCTGAATGCTGCAATTTACTAACTGAGAGTAAATGATCTTATATATTTTGCTTCTTCTTCTACTTTTGGTGCCGTCCCCTACTAGAGGTTGGTGATCACCATGCTGCACTTCTCTCTGTCTTGGGCGAGATGAAATACTAGCCATGGTGATTATTCTTGGGAAGCATAGTGCAGTAGTTTCCACTTGCTTTCTGAATCTTTTGCTTAATGTTAAATTTCAGAGAGAAAAATAAAAGTACTTTCAAATCAACAGTGTAATATATAAACTAAAATTCATTAACTTATTCTAAATCAATAATAATTACTAATCATAAACTAGCGCATTTTCAATCTTGTATCTATAGACTCTATAGGCAATTCTATAAATTATCAAGCTTGATTACCATTTTCCATTATCAATTAACTATTATCAATAATTAATCAGGATTAATCATTGATAATAGTTATAAGTTATAGTTATAATAATAAGCACATGCACAATAAATACATATAACAAAACTAAGTAATTCTATAATGAGATTTAGAAAATGTGTTTTTATAATAATAATTAAAAGAAAATAGAACATACCAGCATTAAGAGGATTATGGGAACCATGATGATTATGGTCACCAGAAGATGAAAGCGTGCCGCGATCAGCAGCTATCAGTGTATTCAGACACCCAGAACCATAACGAGAAATATGCTCACAGCATATCCAGTGTCTTCCTGACCAAATTCCTGGATGATATTTGTCTGAGAGACACAGATTTTTGGCACATACTAAAAAAAAAAAAAAAAAAAAAAAGTTCAAATAATAATTTTACTTTTACTTCACAATAAATACAATAGTGCCTGCTTTTAATAACAAGCAAAGACACCTTAATTTTTATGTTGTTAATCACAAAAATCAAAGTAATAATTGCACATATCTCAAGGGTTCTTTTGTATGGTTACGTGATCTAATGAATCTTCTAATATTGCAATAATGTGTGGAGGATAATGACAATTTTATTTTAAAGGATATGTTAGAATAGTAAACAATACAATACTTACTGTGAACTGCATCACAGTAAGTACTATATGTTACAACAATATTAAGTGCTGCTAATAAAATGAGCAAGTTTGAACTAAGACATGATATAGCTGACACAAAGCTTCTGTTAACTATATCATATCTTAGTTGTTCAAACTTCAAATTATGTATCTCGGAAAAATAAACAGAAGAGGCGGGGATGATGGATCATATTATTTGTCAAAGGAAGCCTCTGTGCAGACTGCCAGATTCAGAACTAATGCATTTCTGAATTTCTGAACTAATGCATTTTTGATGAAAACACACAAGTATTTTCATCAAAGGGAGAGAGAGCGCTGACTCTCTTTAAAAATTACAGCTGTTAATTACAGGCTCCGAAAAAGCGATAAGTGTTTGCCTTTTTATTTACCTAATTGTTATTTTATATTGTACTTTATACGTAGTCTTATAGTTATAGTTATGTTGGTTATTTTTATTTTTAATTTAGATAAAGAGTTTTTGTAGAGTTTAAATATTTGTAAACCGTTATTTCGTTCAAATCTTGCAGCCATTGTTTTTGTATAGAGTAGTAGGGAATTCAAATTTTTAATTGTGGTAACTAGGCAGCTCTAACGTATAATTATACAGCGTAATACACATCACTGCATTTAGGATTCTATTAGATAGCATAGTATCGACAATTAATTAATTAAATTTATTGATCTTATTAATTTAAAATATCATGCCCCAGACTAGAGCAGCAAAGCAATGGGCACAAAGTGGCAGGAGTGCTGTGACTCGGGGGAGAACTGAAGGGGGCGATTCTCCAATGCATCACAGCCTAAAAAAATGTGCAACTTGTGAAATGTTTGCCGAACTCTCTGGAACAGAACATGATCTAGCCAAGGAGGATGTCTTTGTGTGTGCCAGGTGCAGAGAGTGTCTAGAAATCAGGCATCAACTCAGCGTCTACTGGGCATCTATGAGAGCTTGAGGTGTAGGGTAGATGCCCTTGAAGAAATTAATATGAGGGGCCTGCCAAGCTCTCAGCTGCCCAACTCAATGCCAGAGCTCACTCCTGGGCATCAGGCAACACAACGGTAATCTCTAAGGCAGAATGCGCTGTTCCCAAAGGAACTAGTTATTGTTGGTGACTCTATTGTCAGGGAGATGGGGAATATATTGTATAAAAAGGATAGATGGAACAGGACCAGGGTATGTCTGCCAGGGGCAAAAGTTGATGACATTGTAAGGCATATATCATCTTTTAAAGGCACAAAAAGTGATACTGTTGTACACGTTGGCACCAATGACATTAAAAGTAGGAGATCTGCAGATTTACTTAACAAGTACAGGTCAATGTTGCAAAAAAGTCGTGAGTCAGGATTAAATTTGAAATCGTCTGTAATTCTGCCCAGACACGATAGGAGGGAATATATGATGAGAGCCTTGTCAATCAATTCGGCCCTGGAGGGAATGTGCAAGGTTCAAAGGGTAGAATTTTTTTCAGCGTGGTCTGTGCTTGTTAAAAGGAAAGACTGCTTCTACAGAGATGGGATACACTTAAATAGAAAGGGTGCAAGAATATTTGCTGATGCTATCGAGGCAGTGTTAGGTGAGTCGGAAAACTATTAGCTTGGGGGGGGGGCTTCACAGACTAAAAGGTTAAAAGTAGCCGCAGGCAGAGGTGAAGGTGATTCTTGCACAACTTCTATTAGAATAAGTAGCAACCTGGAGCGAGGGGTACTGGAAGTTTCAGAGACTGATGGCAGTCATCGTGAAACAGGTGGGCATATGGGACGTGTTACGGTAACTAATAATAAGGATAGGTACATGTATACCAATGCTAGAAGTATAGTAAATAAATTTGATGAATTTGAAGTGTTGATCAAGACATCAAAGGCGGATATTATTGGGATATCAGAGACATGGTGTCACACAGATATCAGGAATACAGAATTGGAATTTGGGGAGTACAATGTGTACAGAAAGGATAGATAGGATAGGAATGGAGGAGGTGTTATGCTGTTAATTAAGAAAAAGATAAAATCAAAAGAAGCAACCAGTTGATATAGATGAACAGTGCACTGTTGAGTCAGTTTGGTGTGACATAAGCACTGCGAAAGCAAAAATAAGAGTAGGAGTGTGTTATAGGCCTAATGACTTCAATGAGAACAATGAACAATTGTACAGAGAAATAGAGTGGTCTAGTAAATCAGAATGTCTTATAATGGGGGATTTTAACTTCCCAGATATTGACTGCAACTTGTGCGTTGGTCACTCACACACTAGTAAGACTTTTGTGGATTTATTGGATGATTGTTTTCTGTAGCAGCATGTTCAAGAGGCAACCAGAGAGAGACAGTATTACTCTTGATCTGGTTATCAGCAGTGATCATTCTTGTATTAAGAATTTGCAGATAAAGGAACCACTAGGTGGCAGTGATCACAGTGTACTGATGTGGGATTTACTTGGTTGGTTGGTTATTTGGTTTTTAGGAGCATTAGCAACTAAGGCCATATTGCTCCGGGATATGCGGTGGTCATTCCCTGACCTTTCCGCATCCTCCGTATTTGGTGGTGACGGGCTCGAACCCGGGTCTAATCAAGAAGCATGTGCTACGCACTGCTGCTCCTTCCCACCTGGCTACGGAGGCGCCACGGGATTTACTTAAAGATATAATTATCATCAGAGGTAAAGGAAAGGGTTTTTGCTTCCGTAAAGGTGAGTACAGTGGTCTCAGACAGTTTTTAAATTTTGTACAGTGGGATCAACCGACGATGTTACCAACAGTAAATTCTAAGTGGGAAGGATTCAAGGAATTAATCGTGGATGCTACTAAAAGTTTCATACCTATTAAGAAATATTGTTCAAGGTTTAGGCCTAAATGGTTATCAAATGAACTAATGAGACTCGTGAGAGAGAGAAGAAAAATGCATAGGATGCATATAAATCCTCAATTATCAAGCGACTCAGAAGCCTAAGGCAGATATAAACTAGTCTGTAATCAGGTCACAAAGGAGGTTAGGCAGGTGAAGACAGATTATGAGAAATCTTTGGCAAAAGATGTTAAGAAAAACAGCAAGGATTTCTTTACTTATATAAACTCTAAAAGGAAGGGGATGAATCTGATTGGTCCACTTGATATCAATGGTTCGACTGTTGATGATCCTGCTCAAATAGCAAACAAACTGAATGAGTATTTTGCAACCACATTCACACATGAGGAGTTATTAAGGTTTGAAAATGGCAGAAGATTAACAAATTGTAGCAGGGTGCTTAATGATTTTGTAATAACTGAGAGCAAAGTGGAGGAGAAATTGTTGAAGTTAAACATAAGAAAGGAACCTGGGATGGATCGGATCTATCCAGTTATATTAAATGAAGCGGGAAAGGAAGTAAGCAAACCCTTAGACATAATTATGAGAGTATCCTTGGACTCAGGGGAGGTCTGCACGGACTGGAGATGTGCAATTGTATCCCCAATTCGCAAAGGGGGATTGAAGGGTCACACGAGTAATTACAGACCACTTAGTTTAACTTCTGTTCCAGGTAAAATAATGGAGTCGCTGGTTAAAGATGCATTGCAGGATCATCTAGACAAGACTGCAGCAATAATTCAGACACAGCATAGGTTTGTTAAGGGAAATTCTTTTCTGACAAATTTGATAAGATATTATGATGTGGTTACAAAGGAACTGGATGCAAAAAATAATTTTGATATCATATATTTGGATTTCAGGAAAGTTTTGAGACTGTTGCACATGGAAGACTATTGTACAAACTGGAGCAGAATGGTATTAAGGGTAAATTGCTACAATGGATAAAAGGATGGTTGAGTTGGAGAAGACAGAGGGTGGTAATCAATGGGTGCTGCTCTTCGTGGACTAATGTTATTAGTGGAGTCCCACATGGTTCGGTGTTGGGTCCTCTGTTGTTTTGTATATTTATCAATGATATTGATGAAGGTATATCAGGCTTAGTGTCGAAGTTTGCAATGATACAAAGGTTGGCAGGGTTGTTAATGACAGTAATGGCAGTGTGCTACTGCAACAGGATCTACATAATTTGGGCAGATGGGATAAGAAGTGGCAATTGAAGTTTAACTTTGACAAATGCAAAGTACTGCATATGGGTAGAAGTAACCCCAGAGAAACGTACCAACTGTGTGGTACTACACTTAAGGTGGTAGAAAATGAAAAAGACCTGGGAGTAATTGTGCAGTCAGATAAGAAGTTTTCTGAGCAATGCAGACAGGCTGCCAGGGCAGGTCATGGGGTGTTGTCAATGATATATAAAAATTTTTCTAACAGGGAAAAGCAGGTGATTGTCCCTCTGTATAAGGCAATGGTTTTTTTTTTTTTTTTTTGTAGTTGTTGGTGCATAGGCTTCTGTGGCCATAATGCACCTCCCAAGGTTTTTGCAGTACTTTAATCCAAACCTGAGGCGGGAACTGAACCCGCGATTTGTGGGTTGCCAGGCAATCACTTTACCCACCCGGCTAGCCCATCGGCTAAGGCAATGGTCAGGCCATGCCTTGAGTACTGCATTTGGAAAATTAAATGCACTAGGCATAATCCTTATGGGTTTTGATAATTAACTATATAATATCAGTGTAAATACACCATAGTTAACCCATATATTTGAGCTACGATTGTAGCATAGAAGGCATCGTTTTAAATGTATCTCATAATGTGGTTGCCTTCACAACAAGATAGCTACTATTGAATTACTTCAAATAAATAACGCTTCTCTAGTAGAGAAGACTACTGTTATTTATTTTCAGCGGTACCACCACCCAGACTATCGTTTCGAAGCTTTTTGGCTTCGTCATCAGTGGGCGGGCAGGTACCCAGGTAATACAACAAGCCATCTCAGTTGCGAAGTTATATCCACATTATGAGAGATGCCAGAAGGGTGTGGTGGTAATGTATTTGGAAAATTAAATGCACTAGGCATAATCCTTATGGGTTTTGATAATTAACTATATAATATCAGTGTAAATACACCATAGTTAACCCATATATTTGAGCTACGATTGTAGCGTAGAAGGCATCGTTTTAAATGTATCTCATAATGTGGTTGCCTTCACAACAAGATAGCTACTATTGAATTACTTCAAATAAATAACGCTTCTCTAGTAGAGAAGACTACTGTTATTTATTTTCAGCAGTACCACCACCCAGACGATCGTTTCGAAGCTTTTTGGCTTCGTCATCAGTGGGCGGGCAGGTACCCAGGTAATACAACAAGCCATCTCAGTTGCGAAGTTATATCCACATTATGAGAGATGCCAGAAGGGTGTGGTGGTAATGTATTTGGAAAATTAAATGCACTAGGCATAATCCTTATGGGTTTTGATAATTAACTATATAATATCAGTGTAAATACACCATAGTTAACCCATATATTTGAGCTACGATTGTAGCGTAGAAGGCATCGTTTTAAATGTATCTCATAATGTGGTTGCCTTCACAACAAGATAGCTACTATTGGTACCTGGGTACCTGCCCGCCCACTGATGACGAAGCCAAAAAGCTTCGAAACGATCGTCTGGGTGGTGGTACTGCTGAAAATAAATAACAGTAGTCTTCTCTACTAGAGAAGCGTTATTTATTTGAAGTAATTCAATAGTAGCTATCTTGTTGTGAAGGCAACCACATTATGAGATACATTTAAAACGATGCCTTCTACGCTACAATCGTAGCTCAAATATATGGGTTAACTATGGTGTATTTACACTGATATTATATAGTTAATTATCAAAACCCATAAGGATTATGCCTAGTGCATTTAATTTTCCAAATACATTACCACCACACCCTTCTGGCATCTCTCATAATGTGGATATAACTTCGCAACTGAGATGGCTTGTTGTATTACCTGGGTACCTGCCCGCCCACTGATGACGAAGCCAAAAAGCTTCGAAACGATCGTCTGGGTGGTGGTACTGCTGAAAATAAATAACAGTAGTCTTCTCTACTAGAGAAGCGTTATTTATTTGAAGTAATTCAATAGTAGCTATCTTGTTGTGAAGGCAACCACATTATGAGATACATTTAAAACGATGCCTTCTACGCTACAATCGTAGCTCAAATATATGGGTTAACTATGGTGTATTTACACTGATATTATATAGTTAATTATCAAAACCCATAAGGATTATGCCTAGTGCATTTAATTTTCCAAATACATTACCACCACACCCTTCTGGCATCTCTCATAATGTGGATATAACTTCGCAACTGAGATGGCTTGTTGTATTACCTGGGTACCTGCCCGCCCACTGATGACGAAGCCAAAAAGCTTCGAAACGATCGTCTGGGTGGTGGTACTGCTGAAAATAAATAACAGTAGTCTTCTCTACTAGAGAAGCGTTATTTATTTGAAGTAATTCAATAGTAGCTATCTTGTTGTGAAGGCAACCACATTATGAGATACATTTAAAACGATGCCTTCTACGCTACAATCGTAGCTCAAATATATGGGTTAACTATGGTGTATTTACACTGATATTATATAGTTAATTATCAAAACCCATAAGGATTATGCCTAGTGCATTTAATTTTCCAAATACATTACCACCACACCCTTCTGGCATCTCTCATAATGTGGATATAACTTCGCAACTGAGATGGCTTGTTGTATTACCTGGGTACCTGCCCGCCCACTGATGACGAAGCCAAAAAGCTTCGAAACGATCGTCTGGGTGGTGGTACTGCTGAAAATAAATAACAGTAGTCTTCTCTACTAGAGAAGCGTTATTTATTTGAAGTAATTCAATAGTAGCTATCTTGTTGTGAAGGCAACCACATTATGAGATACATTTAAAACGATGCCTTCTACGCTACAATCGTAGCTCAAATATATGGGTTAACTATGGTGTATTTACACTGATATTATATAGTTAATTATCAAAACCCATAAGGATTATGCCTAGTGCATTTAATTTTCCAAATACATTACCACCACACCCTTCTGGCATCTCTCATAATGTGGATATAACTTCGCAACTGAGATGGCTTGTTGTATTACCTGGGTACCTGCCCGCCCACTGATGACGAAGCCAAAAAGCTTCGAAACGATCGTCTGGGTGGTGGTACTGCTGAAAATAAATAACAGTAGTCTTCTCTACTAGAGAAGCGTTATTTATTTGAAGTAATTCAATAGTAGCTATCTTGTTGTGAAGGCAACCACATTATGAGATACATTTAAAACGATGCCTTCTACGCTACAATCGTAGCTCAAATATATGGGTTAACTATGGTGTATTTACACTGATATTATATAGTTAATTATCAAAACCCATAAGGATTATGCCTAGTGCATTTAATTTTCCAAATACATTACCACCACACCCTTCTGGCATCTCTCATAATGTGGATATAACTTCGCAACTGAGATGGCTTGTTGTATTACCTGGGTACCTGCCCGCCCACTGATGACGAAGCCAAAAAGCTTCGAAACGATCGTCTGGGTGGTGGTACTGCTGAAAATAAATAACAGTAGTCTTCTCTACTAGAGAAGCGTTATTTATTTGAAGTAATTCAATAGTAGCTATCTTGTTGTGAAGGCAACCACATTATGAGATACATTTAAAACGATGCCTTCTACGCTACAATCGTAGCTCAAATATATGGGTTAACTATGGTGTATTTACACTGATATTATATAGTTAATTATCAAAACCCATAAGGATTATGCCTAGTGCATTTAATTTTCCAAATACATTACCACCACACCCTTCTGGCATCTCTCATAATGTGGATATAACTTCGCAACTGAGATGGCTTGTTGTATTACCTGGGTACCTGCTCGCCCACTGATGACGAAGCCAAAAAGCTTCGAAACGATCGTCTGGGTGGTGGTACTGCTGAAAATAAATAACAGTAGTCTTCTCTACTAGAGAAGCGTTATTTATTTGAAGTAATTCAATAGTAGCTATCTTGTTGTGAAGGCAACCACATTATGAGATACATTTAAAACGATGCCTTCTACGCTACAATCGTAGCTCAAATATATGGGTTAACTATGGTGTATTTACACTGATATTATATAGTTAATTATCAAAACCCATAAGGATTATGCCTAGTGCATTTAATTTTCCAAATACATTACCACCACACCCTTCTGGCATCTCTCATAATGTGGATATAACTTCGCAACTGAGATGGCTTGTTGTATTACCTGGGTACCTGCCCGCCCACTGATGACGAAGCCAAAAAGCTTCGAAACGATCGTCTGGGTGGTGGTACTGCTGAAAATAAATAACAGTAGTCTTCTCTACTAGAGAAGCGTTATTTATTTGAAGTAATTCAATAGTAGCTATCTTGTTGTGAAGGCAACCACATTATGAGATACATTTAAAACGATGCCTTCTACGCTACAATCGTAGCTCAAATATATGGGTTAACTATGGTGTATTTACACTGATATTATATAGTTAATTATCAAAACCCATAAGGATTATGCCTAGTGCATTTAATTTTCCAAATACATTACCACCACACCCTTCTGGCATCTCTCATAATGTGGATATAACTTCGCAACTGAGATGGCTTGTTGTATTACCTGGGTACCTGCCCGCCCACTGATGACGAAGCCAAAAAGCTTCGAAACGATCGTCTGGGTGGTGGTACTGCTGAAAATAAATAACAGTAGTCTTCTCTACTAGAGAAGCGTTATTTATTTGAAGTAATTCAATAGTAGCTATCTTGTTGTGAAGGCAACCACATTATGAGATACATTTAAAACGATGCCTTCTACGCTACAATCGTAGCTCAAATATATGGGTTAACTATGGTGTATTTACACTGATATTATATAGTTAATTATCAAAACCCATAAGGATTATGCCTAGTGCATTTAATTTTCCAAATACATTACCACCACACCCTTCTGGCATCTCTCATAATGTGGATATAACTTCGCAACTGAGATGGCTTGTTGTATTACCTGGGTACCTGCCCGCCCACTGATGACGAAGCCAAAAAGCTTCGAAACGATCGTCTGGGTGGTGGTACTGCTGAAAATAAATAACAGTAGTCTTCTCTACTAGAGAAGCGTTATTTATTTGAAGTAATTCAATAGTAGCTATCTTGTTGTGAAGGCAACCACATTATGAGATACATTTAAAACGATGCCTTCTACGCTACAATCGTAGCTCAAATATATGGGTTAACTATGGTGTATTTACACTGATATTATATAGTTAATTATCAAAACCCATAAGGATTATGCCTAGTGCATTTAATTTTCCAAATACATTACCACCACACCCTTCTGGCATCTCTCATAATGTGGATATAACTTCGCAACTGAGATGGCTTGTTGTATTACCTGGGTACCTGCCCGCCCACTGATGACGAAGCCAAAAAGCTTCGAAACGATCGTCTGGGTGGTGGTACTGCTGAAAATAAATAACAGTAGTCTTCTCTACTAGAGAAGCGTTATTTATTTGAAGTAATTCAATAGTAGCTATCTTGTTGTGAAGGCAACCACATTATGAGATACATTTAAAACGATGCCTTCTACGCTACAATCGTAGCTCAAATATATGGGTTAACTATGGTGTATTTACACTGATATTATATAGTTAATTATCAAAACCCATAAGGATTATGCCTAGTGCATTTAATTTTCCAAATACATTACCACCACACCCTTCTGGCATCTCTCATAATGTGGATATAACTTCGCAACTGAGATGGCTTGTTGTATTACCTGGGTACCTGCCCGCCCACTGATGACGAAGCCAAAAAGCTTCGAAACGATCGTCTGGGTGGTGGTACTGCTGAAAATAAATAACAGTAGTCTTCTCTACTAGAGAAGCGTTATTTATTTGAAGTAATTCAATAGTAGCTATCTTGTTGTGAAGGCAACCACATTATGAGATACATTTAAAACGATGCCTTCTACGCTACAATCGTAGCTCAAATATATGGGTTAACTATGGTGTATTTACACTGATATTATATAGTTAATTATCAAAACCCATAAGGATTATGCCTAGTGCATTTAATTTTCCAAATACATTACCACCACACCCTTCTGGCATCTCTCATAATGTGGATATAACTTCGCAACTGAGATGGCTTGTTGTATTACCTGGGTACCTGCCCGCCCACTGATGACGAAGCCAAAAAGCTTCGAAACGATCGTCTGGGTGGTGGTACTGCTGAAAATAAATAACAGTAGTCTTCTCTACTAGAGAAGCGTTATTTATTTGAAGTAATTCAATAGTAGCTATCTTGTTGTGAAGGCAACCACATTATGAGATACATTTAAAACGATGCCTTCTACGCTACAATCGTAGCTCAAATATATGGGTTAACTATGGTGTATTTACACTGATATTATATAGTTAATTATCAAAACCCATAAGGATTATGCCTAGTGCATTTAATTTTCCAAATACATTACCACCACACCCTTCTGGCATCTCTCATAATGTGGATATAACTTCGCAACTGAGATGGCTTGTTGTATTACCTGGGTACCTGCCCGCCCACTGATGACGAAGCCAAAAAGCTTCGAAACGATCGTCTGGGTGGTGGTACTGCTGAAAATAAATAACAGTAGTCTTCTCTACTAGAGAAGCGTTATTTATTTGAAGTAATTCAATAGTAGCTATCTTGTTGTGAAGGCAACCACATTATGAGATACATTTAAAACGATGCCTTCTACGCTACAATCGTAGCTCAAATATATGGGTTAACTATGGTGTATTTACACTGATATTATATAGTTAATTATCAAAACCCATAAGGATTATGCCTAGTGCATTTAATTTTCCAAATACATTACCACCACACCCTTCTGGCATCTCTCATAATGTGGATATAACTTCGCAACTGAGATGGCTTGTTGTATTACCTGGGTACCTGCCCGCCCACTGATGACGAAGCCAAAAAGCTTCGAAACGATCGTCTGGGTGGTGGTACTGCTGAAAATAAATAACAGTAGTCTTCTCTACTAGAGAAGCGTTATTTATTTGAAGTAATTCAATAGTAGCTATCTTGTTGTGAAGGCAACCACATTATGAGATACATTTAAAACGATGCCTTCTACGCTACAATCGTAGCTCAAATATATGGGTTAACTATGGTGTATTTACACTGATATTATATAGTTAATTATCAAAACCCATAAGGATTATGCCTAGTGCATTTAATTTTCCAAATACATTACCACCACACCCTTCTGGCATCTCTCATAATGTGGATATAACTTCGCAACTGAGATGGCTTGTTGTATTACCTGGGTACCTGCCCGCCCACTGATGACGAAGCCAAAAAGCTTCGAAACGATCGTCTGGGTGGTGGTACTGCTGAAAATAAATAACAGTAGTCTTCTCTACTAGAGAAGCGTTATTTATTTGAAGTAATTCAATAGTAGCTATCTTGTTGTGAAGGCAACCACATTATGAGATACATTTAAAACGATGCCTTCTACGCTACAATCGTAGCTCAAATATATGGGTTAACTATGGTGTATTTACACTGATATTATATACTTGAGTACTGCGTACAGGTCTGGACGCCTCATTTTAGGAAGGATGTAGATTTGCTTGAGTGTGTACAGAGAAGGGCAACAAGATTGGTGAGGGGAAGTGAAGGGATTCTCTTACCAAGAGTGGCTTAAGTTCTGCAAATTGCAGTGCTGGAGAGTAGGCACCTGCACAGTGATCTGATTGAGGTGTATAAGGCCTTGATTGGGTTGAGCACGCTGAATTCTGATGGGATCCTTCCACTTTTTCAGATTACGAACCTAAGGGGGCATAAATTGAAATTAAGGAAAGACAGATGTAGAATAGATGTGCGGAAATTTGCCTTTAGCCAGCGGGAGGTTAATTGCTGGAACAAACTTCCATCTGTCATTGTGGAAGTTGATAGGTTAAATAAATTTAAGTTGGAACTAGACAGGCATTTGGAGGGAATGGTGTGATTTTTTTTTTTTTTTTTTGGCTGATGCTGCATAAGCTCATACACTTGCTTTCTTGCATCACATGCCACTACTACTACTAGTATTTCATCAAGTCTGTACAGTGAAAGGTAGTAGGAAGCAAAGGTAAGATACAATTAACATGTTACAGACTGAAAATTACGATGACAAAATCTCCATACACAGGTGTAATGGGTGAGCAAGTGTCGTGTGAGAGATTTTATTCTGCTTCTTACTGATTTGAGCAAATGGGTGGAAAGCTCACTGAGAAGACAAAATTTTTAAATCAACAGATGACTGTTATCAATATCAATATGTTAGGAAAGTAGCAGGGGCAAGAATATTCTGGAGCTATTTATTACTAGTGCTATCCCAATAGCATCGTAGGGTTTAACAGTACAGGAACATTAGCAGAGCATGATCATAAAATGCTAAAATTGATGGTGAGAGAGGTCTCGGTTATTAAATATAGGGACGGGTTTAATTTCAGGAACAGAGCCTATGACAGTGAAAGATGCTACATTATGAGATACATTTAAAACGATGCCTTCTACGCTACAATCGTAGCTCAAATATATGGGTTAACTATGGTGTATTTACACTGATATTATATAGTTAATTATCAAAACCCATAAGGATTATGCCTAGTGCATTTAATTTTCCAAATACATTACCACCACACCCTTCTGGCATCTCTCATAATGTGGATATAACTTCGCAACTGAGATGGCTTGTTGTATTACCTGGGTACCTGCCCGCCCACTGATGACGAAGCCAAAAAGCTTCGAAACGATCGTCTGGGTGGTGGTACTGCTGAAAATAAATAACAGTAGTCTTCTCTACTAGAGAAGCGTTATTTATTTGAAGTAATTCAATAGTAGCTATCTTGTTGTGAAGGCAACCACATTATGAGATACATTTAAAACGATGCCTTCTACGCTACAATCGTAGCTCAAATATATGGGTTAACTATGGTGTATTTACACTGATATTATATACTTGAGTACTGCGTACAGGTCTGGACGCCTCATTTTAGGAAGGATGTAGATTTGCTTGAGTGTGTACAGAGAAGGGCAACAAGATTGGTGAGGGGAAGTGAAGGGATTCTCTTACCAAGAGTGGCTTAAGTTCTGCAAATTGCAGTGCTGGAGAGTAGGCACCTGCACAGTGATCTGATTGAGGTGTATAAGGCCTTGATTGGGTTGAGCACGCTGAATTCTGATGGGATCCTTCCACTTTTTCAGATTACGAACCTAAGGGGGCATAAATTGAAATTAAGGAAAGACAGATGTAGAATAGATGTGCGGAAATTTGCCTTTAGCCAGCGGGAGGTTAATTGCTGGAACAAACTTCCATCTGTCATTGTGGAAGTTGATAGGTTAAATAAATTTAAGTTGGAACTAGACAGGCATTTGGAGGGAATGGTGTGATTTTTTTTTTTTTTTTGGCTGATGCTGCATAAGCTCATACACTTGCTTTCTTGCATCACATGCCACTACTACTACTAGTATTTCATCAAGTCTGTACAGTGAAAGGTAGTAGGAAGCAAAGGTAAGATACAATTAACATGTTACAGACTGAAAATTACGATGACAAAATCTCCATACACAGGTGTAATGGGTGAGCAAGTGTCGTGTGAGAGATTTTATTCTGCTTCTTACTGATTTGAGCAAATGGGTGGAAAGCTCACTGAGAAGACAAAATTTTTAAATCAACAGATGACTGTTATCAATATCAATATGTTAGGAAAGTAGCAGGGGCAAGAATATTCTGGAGCTATTTATTACTAGTGCTATCCCAATAGCATCGTAGGGTTTAACAGTACAGGAACATTAGCAGAGCATGATCATAAAATGCTAAAATTGATGGTGAGAGAGGTCTCGGTTATTAAATATAGGGACGGGTTTAATTTCAGGAACAGAGCCTATGACAGTGAAAGATGCTACATTATGAGATACATTTAAACGATGCCTTCTACGCTACAATCGTAGCTCAAATATATGGGTTAACTATGGTGTATTTACACTGATATTATATAGTTAATTATCAAAACCCATAAGGATTATGCCTAGTGCATTTAATTTTCCAAATACATTACCACCACACCCTTCTGGCATCTCTCATAATGTGGATATAACTTCGCAACTGAGATGGCTTGTTGTATTACCTGGGTACCTGCCCGCCCACTGATGACGAAGCCAAAAAGCTTCGAAACGATCGTCTGGGTGGTGGTACTGCTGAAAATAAATAACAGTAGTCTTCTCTACTAGAGAAGCGTTATTTATTTGAAGTAATTCAATAGTAGCTATCTTGTTGTGAAGGCAACCACATTATGAGATACATTTAAAACGATGCCTTCTACGCTACAATCGTAGCTCAAATATATGGGTTAACTATGGTGTATTTACACTGATATTATATACTTGAGTACTGCGTACAGGTCTGGACGCCTCATTTTAGGAAGGATGTAGATTTGCTTGAGTGTGTACAGAGAAGGGCAACAAGATTGGTGAGGGGAAGTGAAGGGATTCTCTTACCAAGAGTGGCTTAAGTTCTGCAAATTGCAGTGCTGGAGAGTAGGCACCTGCACAGTGATCTGATTGAGGTGTATAAGGCCTTGATTGGGTTGAGCACGCTGAATTCTGATGGGATCCTTCCACTTTTTCAGATTACGAACCTAAGGGGGCATAAATTGAAATTAAGGAAAGACAGATGTAGAATAGATGTGCGGAAATTTGCCTTTAGCCAGCGGGAGGTTAATTGCTGGAACAAACTTCCATCTGTCATTGTGGAAGTTGATAGGTTAAATAAATTTAAGTTGGAACTAGACAGGCATTTGGAGGGAATGGTGTGATTTTTTTTTTTTTTTTTTGGCTGATGCTGCATAAGCTCATACACTTGCTTTCTTGCATCACATGCCACTACTACTACTAGTATTTCATCAAGTCTGTACAGTGAAAGGTAGTAGGAAGCAAAGGTAAGATACAATTAACATGTTACAGACTGAAAATTACGATGACAAAATCTCCATACACAGGTGTAATGGGTGAGCAAGTGTCGTGTGAGAGATTTTATTCTGCTTCTTACTGATTTGAGCAAATGGGTGGAAAGCTCACTGAGAAGACAAAATTTTTAAATCAACAGATGACTGTTATCAATATCAATATGTTAGGAAAGTAGCAGGGGCAAGAATATTCTGGAGCTATTTATTACTAGTGCTATCCCAATAGCATCGTAGGGTTTAACAGTACAGGAACATTAGCAGAGCATGATCATAAAATGCTAAAATTGATGGTGAGAGAGGTCTCGGTTATTAAATATAGGGACGGGTTTAATTTCAGGAACAGAGCCTATGACAGTGAAAGATGCTGCATGGTCTCTACCAACTGAGAAGATACCATTGGTATGGCAAATGCAGGTGAACTGTGCAATAACTTTAAAGTAACTTTAGGAGTGATGTCCCTTACCTTAATCTGGAGAAGGAACAATGCATTCCCAATACATAAAGGTGGTTCCAGGTACAAAGTAATAGGTAGCTACTGACTAGCCAGCCTGACTTTAATGACCGGAAGAATCATGGAGGCACTTAATAAGAATGCAACCCAAGTTATCTAGACAGCAATAGTATTCTCAAGGGAACACAACATAGTTTTTTAAAAGGAAAATTCTGTTTAACTAACCTGATAAACTATTCTAACAGTGTCACTTGCGAGTTGGATAAAGGAAATAACTCTGGTATTGTTTATTTTGATTTAAGCAAAGCAAATTTGACTCAGTCCCTCATGAGTGATTACTATATAAGCTAGAATATGTTTCAGATTATATAGCATAGTCATCCCTTAATACAGCTAAGAATTATACACTTGCAAAGATAGGAAGATTATAATTCCACCATATATGGCATGTGAGACCATGCTTGGAATAATGTATTCAAGTATAAAGCCCACACATTAAAAAAAAAAAAAACTTCCTGAAAAGGTCAAAAAATTAACAATATGGCTGTAAGGTTAGCAAAAAGGTACCCATACAATGAGACATTTTATTAGCTTGGAGAGCAAAATGAGGGTAAAATTTACATGGCATTAAATAATATGTAAGATGAGGAGCATAAATCCAGACTAAGGGGAAGGAAGAGCTGTAAACTGAATTGTAAGAAATCTTTCTTTAGCCAGCAAGTTTTTGAAAATTTTATGGTTCAGAATCTTTCTTTTATAAAAGAAAAATTTTATCCGAGGCTGCATTATAAACTTCCAAACATGTAAAATAGAAAGGAAATAAATGTAATTTTTTTTTTAAAAAATAACTTACACAATTATTAACATGAAATTTTGTGAAATGCACAATATTAATAACTAGGGGAAAAGAGCAGTTAAGAAATTTTCATAAAATGCCAATGTGATGTTAAATTTTTCAAATTGGAGTCTCATAGACACCACATATGTCCTTATGTATCGATCACATGCCATAACTATTTCAGAGTTAAGGAGACTGTTCTGTTAGAATTTGATCATGATGGGTTTTCTAGTCATATCAGTGATTTACACCATGTTGTGCCATTAGGTATTGTCTTACAAACATGTTCATGGGCTGATTTGCACATTGTACAGGCTGCAAAACCTGGAATAACTTTGGGGGGGGGGCTCTACTCCCTCCACTTGAGATCAGCTAACAGCCTAAGCTAAATGGGCTTTTATAAATTCCCCCAGTCTATGACAGGACTCAAATCCAGATCTCTCCAAACAAGTAACAAATGGCAAAACCACTATACTGTCAATAAATATAATATACATCATGGTACACAAAATTTTGACACACAATTTATGTCAATTAAAACCAAATTATTAGTTGAATTTTCATTCAAACCTGGAAAATTCACTAGAGGACAGCAATAAGTCACAGCGCTTTACCTGCTCATGAATCCCACATACTCTTGCAATGACAACAAAGTTGTGCTCACAATCAAGCAGAAGACTTTCTTTTTGGGAGAAATGCATTGTGCTTTTTTCTCCAAAACAATAAGTGTAACTGCTGCACAGAGAAGAATTGGACTTTTATTGAAACTCATTGGGCACCTACAAGAAACACAATACTTCATTTATCCTAGTAGTCTGAAGAGGAAGGCTGAGTAAAAGAATGAAAATACCCTTGCATGGCCAGCGTTCTTTCTCCAGAAAATGTCGAAGCCAGCCTATTCATAATGCAGTGTAATCCAAGAAAGTCAACAAGAAAAGCAGCTCACGAACACAAAATATCTTGGCATTCTGTTCAAAGAATGCTTCAATTAGATTTGAAAATGTTCCCCACGAAGATTATAGAGCTGCATAACATATGTTTACATAAGCTTTCATAAAGAAGATTACATAAGCTTTACAAAAATGATAAGCAGAGAAGACAATTCATCACATGAGCAGAGGAGAATAATGCAGAGTTACACAACACCTGGTTTTCAGATGAAACTTTCAACTCACAGCTGTACCTGCTATGATTCAGAATGGCTTTCTACTGCAGCTCATGATAACTCAGCTTCCCATGGACACCTATTGGTTCATGCACCTGGTTTTCAGATGAAACTTTCAACTCACAGCTGTACCTGCTATGCTTCAGAATGGATTTCTACTGCAGCTCATGATAACTCAGCTTCCCATGGACACCTATTGGTTCATGCAAGATGATGGCACATCACATAAAGCTGTCATGTAAGATTTCCTTTTTTTTTTTGCTCTCACATATTGTCATAATGCATTATTCTGATCATTACAGCTGTAGGTATTTTTGGCTAGTCTCTAAACTTGAACCCATGCGAATTTTTTCATGGGTTTCTTGAAAGAATTGTTCTGCAGGAAACCTGTTGCACTTACAAACTTGAGAACCATGGATGGTCAGAGGTATCGTGAAAGTGGAGAATACATTTTTGTCTCATCAGCAAACATTGGTATATGCCTTAAGAAATTTGTTCATCAAAATAAAGGACATATTGAATATGGAGACATGATAAAATAAGAATGTTTTCCAAGAATCTGAGAAAGAAAATTCGATAATGTTTTTAGCAATTAATGAATAAATGTGTTTCTTAGGAAATATTCAAATATGTCACCATTTCTTGCACCATCTACAGGTTACAAAGACAACAATGATTTAAAGATATTTCGTATCACTATACTACTTGTGATAAATTTGAGATACTCACATTCTCTAAGAGTATTGATCCAATCATCACGCTGTTCAGAGGATGAAGCAATAATATACAAATGATAATCACTATATCCAATCTATAAAAAAAAAAAGTATTTGATAAAAACAGTCTGTATAATGAAAGAGTACGTTCAATACCATTTAAATTATTATTGTTAAAAAAATAATGAAGGAAAACTTTATCCAATAAACATTAAGCAGAAATTAAAATTTTGCTAACACTAGGCAAGATAATTTCCCTAATTCCTATATATATATATATATAAGGCCTGACGGGTGTATATACATTTTTATAAGCTTCCCCCTTCAAAGTAGTTTACCCCGATGATATGCAAGTATCCCAACTCCTACTTCTGAAAATATTGCTGGAACTCTTCAACTATAAGCCAGTCAAATTCCACTATCACATTCTGTTGGATGGCTGACATGTGATCAAACCTCTGTTCAACTTCATTCTGAGTTTGGAGAAGATAAAAAATTATATAGGACAAAATCAAGTGAATATGGAGGAATTGGTAAATACTGGACTGTTTTTTAAGCCAAATATTTTGTAATGTTTTCAGTAGCACTGTCATGATGGAAAAATCATGCACTACAGGTCCACGATCCCTTATGCAAAACCCTTGGGGATAGATGTTTTTCAGAATTCAGTATTTTTCAGATTTCAGAACAGCAGTATGGTGCTAGTAGCATATATTACTGTAACACCCTAGCAGGGTCTGTGACAGCACCCTGTAAGCAAAAATTAATATTTCTGCAGTGAACCTTAAGAATATTCACATTGAGTAGGATCAATAAAGACTTATAAATAGTATTACAGTTTATTTGTGCAGTAATAATTTGGTAAATAAAATAGTGGGATAAATATAGATCATAAATATTCCAGTATAGTTAATAAGTAAGAAAAACATTGAATAAAACTTCAATCATATACAAACTAAGCTAAATACATGTACATATACATGCAATAAAAGTACATTACATCTGGCCTGAGGAACTTGGTAAAGAGGGTGCATCAGCTGTCATCATCGTCATCAGCTTGGAGTTGGACATCTAAAGATGGGCCTGGAACAGGGTTCACAAGTGATGAAACAGCTATGACAGTCAAGTCTTTTTTAAAGACATCTTCCATTGTCATCTAAGCAATCACTTTACTTGAATGAATTGCCATAATCTCTTGCTCACTAATAAATGTACATTGTTCAAGGCTATCAATTAATTGATCACACATTTTCACCATATTGTCTATGGGGATTTTTTTACCTGTCTTCACAATGTCGTCATCATCACTACTATCCTAAGGCTTATCTTGAATTAACAAAACATTAACTGCACCGTGCAAGGTATTCCTGTATTAGCCAAAAAAAAACAACCCATTTCACCAATCCATTCACTGCAAATTTTTGTCATAGTTCTGCTCTGAATGTATTCCCTTAACAAGAAAGTATTTTTAAGACATAATGCAATTCTTCATCCTTGCTCACTAAACTAAAAGAGATTATAACATTAGGATGTCCTTTGCAAAGAGGACACTCTAATGTGTCCTCAAGGTAGCATGCTGGATAAGAGAGGGGACACTCTTATCCAGCATGCTACCTTATTGATGGGCAAGAATTTATTGCAAATATATTAAGAGTTCTTTCTTGTAAGAAACAATAATGATATTTAATAGCAATCTACATAAAAATAGGTGACAGCCAGATTTATTCTTTCCTGAGGGGAAAGAGAGAATATATATAATCCACTCTAAAGCTCAATAAAGCAACAGCAATTACAATTTCTAATCATTTTTCAATTTCTCTATGAATATAATTAATGCAATATGAAATGAAACTTGGCCTAAACTTACACTAAATCTTATCTTACAATTTTCATTAAATATGCTTTTCACAATTTTCAGTTTCTTCTACCTGAGAGCTAATTTTGTAGTATTCAATTTCTAAAAGTCAGGAAGCATATGAATTTCCAACTTTTTTTTTTTTTTTTTTTTTTCCAGATCAAAAAATGCAGTCATGATGCAAATTCCACTTGCCCAGGCAAAGATTAATACTCTTCCAGCAGAAATGCACTGACATAAACATCCCAAAATTAAATAGCACAATGCTTGTGCAACAATTTATTAACAAGTATCAAAAATAAAGCAAAAATAAAAATAAAATATAAATGTCAGTTCTAGGTATTAAAAGTGCAACTATTTAAAGTATCATCTGATATTACCTTAGTTTATGAGTTAAAACCATCTGGTCACAACTCTTCAATATTCAAGGTAATGAAAATTAACCAAGTTTTATGTTTATTTCATTATATACACAAACACTGGCCAAAAAATACAAACCTTTATTTAGTATCAAATACCTCTATTTTGAATGACAGCAAGGATCCTATCAGGTGTTTTAGTGTATTTTTGTCTAATTGTAACCATTCTTCCAGCAATATATCGTGTAGCTATGACAAAGTTGAAGTAAGAGGACTTTGTTGCTGAACAGCTCTCTCCAGCATATTAGCATTAGCATTATTAACGGCAAATGATTCAAGAAAGCAAGATAATACAGCATCAGTAAAAAAAAAAAGACCTCTCATTTCACCTATTCATTCCCTCTAATAGTTTGTATAGTTCTTCTTTGAATTTATTTAAACTGTCAACTTCCACAACAACAGATGGAAATTTGTTCCAGCGTTCGACCACCCACTGGCTAAAGGCACACTTCCACATCTATTCTGCAACTGTCCTTCCTCAATTTGAATTTATGTTCCCTCGTGTGTGTATAGTCTGAGCAAAAGGAAGAATCCCATCAGCATTGAGCTTGCTCAATTCATTCAAAGCCTTAAACACCTTGCAGGTGCCTAGTCTCTAGATGCAATTTGCAGAACTGAAATCTTTCTTGAGCACCCCTTTGTTCCCCTCACCAATCTCTTTTCCCTTCTCTGAACTCATTCCAGTAGTTCTATATATTTCCTAAAATGAGGCCTCCAGACTTGTATGCAGTACTCAAAGGTGTGGCCTGACCATTGCCTTATACATTGGGATAATTACCTCCTTATCCCTGCTAGCAAAATTTCTGTATATCATTAACAAAACCCCATTTCCACAAATTGTCAATAGGATTAAGATCAGTCAGGAGAATGTGGGGGCAAGGGAAGATGGTGAAAATCTGCACCATGTTCTCTGAAGCATTCTTGAATGATGCACTGTTGCATTATCATCCATAAAGTGGCCATCACCTTCAGGATAAAAGTGTAACATTGCAAGGTGAAGTAGATTTGATACAAAACTCGAGTACTCCCTAGATGACATTCGACCTTCCACCAGTATCAATGGACTCAGTCCATGCCAATGAAACATTCCCAATATCACCACATGATACCACCTGCAGATGCTTAGGTTGTCTTAACAAGTCAAGCAGGGCATCACTTCATGAGGTTCTCACCACATTCTCTGCCTACCATCAGTGCAAAATAAAGTGTATCACGAGTCGTCTGAACACAGCTTTGTTCCACTGTCTAATCATGACATTCTTGGCACAACTGAAAGCAGATTTGATTTTTGTGTTTTTCTCTGAAACAAGTGGCTTCCAAATAGGCACACAATCGCCAATACCCAATTTCTTCAATCCCTTGCACATTATATGGATTGAAATAGGGCAGTTCTGGTTGAATTCAGATGTTATTTGTGCACATTGGATGCCCTATTTCCTCATACAGTCCTCCTTAGAGTACAGCAGCTTCACTCTTGAAGTATTATTTTTCTGCCACATTTATGCCTTTGAGATGTGGAAGAACTGCTTGCTTTTCCAGTCATTAAAAACCTTTGAGAAACCAGTTATGTCTTTAATTTCTTGAATCATGGTTCCTGCTAAACATGCACCTATGATATAAGACCGTTTTCAAAGTCCGATAGATCATGTGTTTTCTCCATTTTGGCTTCAGATTACTGCAGTCAACAGTCTGTT
Organism: Mastigoproctus giganteus; assembly: GCF_048544385.1. NCBI lineage: Eukaryota > Metazoa > Arthropoda > Arachnida > Uropygi > Thelyphonidae > Mastigoproctus > Mastigoproctus giganteus. Next base: position 49,953,968 of record NC_143575.1, read on the forward strand.
CAGTCTTTATACTCAATGAGGCAACATGTCATCATCCCCATCACACCTTTATTTTTTTATTTGCATCTTTTTGCATTTGTTCATATTTCTTCAGTCTGTGAGTGTCTTAAGTCTTAATACAAAGGTCTGTATTTTTTAGCCAATGTGTATAAAATTACTGTAATATAAAAGGAAACAGATAATAAACAAAATGAACATTATCTATTGCATGTCAGAAGTGATCATACCTGAAAAGCATTTTTCTTATCCAATGCATCATCGCTTAGATATTCTACAAACCTTACAGTCCTTAGATCAATTCGACCTTTCACTTTGCCTCTTTTCTATTAAAAAATAAAAGTATATATTAAACAATTTTAAAATCGTGGTTTTTCACAACTGAATTATTCAAAGCAAATTTATATTAGTATGATTTAACCCATTCATGAGTATATACATAAACCTACATTTTTTCAAGGTTTCAAGTGCATTCCCAATACCTGCTCCATTTATCTAAATTGTCTTGAAATTTGTCAAGTATGTACTACCATCTCATATGTATATTTCAACTAAGAGTAGATACAGTTTTGATAGCCCAAAAATAACTTTAAAAATCAGGAAGGCATTGCACCTATTGGCCATTGCTGTTAATTTTTTTAATTTTGGCTTTTTAAGCAAAAAGTTTTCAATATTTGCTTAAAAAGATAATTGAGTCCCTGCTCGCTTTGTCACCCACCCCTGCACACACTTTTATACATAAAATGTAGAAGTATACGGAGTAAGTGAAATCTTTTCTACGTAAAAGACACACCTGTTGATACGCACTGATTGATATCTAATCAGGAAACGACCTATATAATTATTTACCTGTGCATTTGTAGTGCTCGGAATTCTCAAGGTCTAATAAATATCACTATGTAATTATTTACCCATGTTTACATAGGTCACTTAGGAAAAGGCCTTTTGTTTTGGGTTCCATAATGCATGAGGAATATTGTTGCATCCAAAAGAGCAGGACTAAAATATTTAACTGAAATATTTACAAACTATAAAAATATTTAAAATATTTACAAAATACTAAAATATTTACAAAATACTAAACTATTTACAAATACTGTATACAATATTCATTAATATACAAAAAACATTACAATGGAACATCATATATTAGACAGGGAAGCACATGCATGAGGTTGGTGAACGTTATAGAGGCAGTTGTCAATAATTAATTGCATTATTGTGATATAATTGCCTCGCCCTCTTCTACCATTGGCTCGAATAAATATCACTAGGAGGAAAACTTTTTTTAATGTATAGAGAGCTACTAAAGGATATTATTACTTAAAAAGTTTTTTTACAAATTCTTTTTTATTTTATATTTTTTGAAATTCTTGGTTTGATTTTTGACAATAATTTTTCTCTAATACTGGACAATCAAGTCAGAATAAGAAGAAATTAATATTTAAAAGCATTTATGTATGGTTTACACTTTTAAAAAAATATGAAATTTTGTAAAGAAAACTGACTCCACAGAGCACACTGAATCAAAAAGCCAACTATGGGAGAACCACCCATGTTGTTTGTTTGTTATTTGGTTTTTAGGAGCATTAGCAACTAAGGCCATATTGCTCCGGGATATGAGGTGATCATTCCCTGACCTTTCCGCATCCTCCATATTTGATGGTGATGGGCTCGAATCTCGGTCTAATCAAGAAGCGTGTGCTACGCACTGCTGCTCCTTCCCACCTGGCTACGGAGGCGGCAGATCGACCCATATGCAGCTAACTCAATCATGAAAAGGTAAATGGAAAAAAATAGAAAATATTTATTTTTCTATTTTTTAACCGGATATGATTTATCAACTGTAATTCATGAAAAAAAGAAAAAATATAAATATATATTTTTTCATTTCATACTTTATAGCATTAGTATTAATAAGAGCAAAATGCATAGAAGGCTGCTTATTTACCATTGGCATAAAACAAATATGATTACATCCAGTATATTTACAAAAGTTCTTTATTACTGCAAAACTAGATAATATGATTTTTCACATAGTTCTTGTTTATACTCCAGCACAATCACCAGGTCAGTGAAGTTTACATTAATCAATCAATATAAATGTTTAATCGTATTTAGCAGTTACAGGCTTGAACCCCAGTTCACTCAAAGAGCATGTGCTATTGCACTTGCACTCCTGATCACTCGGCTACATCAGGCCTAATAACCCCTTAGCACTAGTAGTGAAACTACCATACCACCAGGTCTGCATGATGGCTGGTTTGGTATGATTGTTACAGATCATGTGGATCAAATCAGCTAGCGGATGAAGAATTTATAATTTCGGCTCTGCCTTTGGCAGAAATAATTTCATATAGTCAGTCAACAACAATCCTTAATTCATTAAGTATTTTTCTCCTAGTCTGTTACTTGCAAGTTAAAAGGATATCTCTATCATTTAATTCATTCAAAACTTTCAAAGACTTAAATTCCCATGCAGCTGATGGGACATGAGATTTTGCAACTTTTCCAAAAACAGAAACCGATCTCTCTCTCTCTCTGTAGGAATACACTACCCTCCAAAAAGTATCTAGACACCTCTGCTTTCATTTTTCCATTGAACCCTCCTGAATAAACCAATGTAAGTGAGGCATATGAACCACACAAGTAAGTTGTTCTCATTGTGGCACACAGAGTGGAGTGACTGATTTCGAGACTGGTATTATTGTTAGATGTCATACTACTGTCAGTGCATGCAATTGCTCACAACTTATGATATCCAAAGTCAACCATCAGTAATGTCACGAAATGAAAACATAACGGTAACACCACTATCCAGTAAAGCACAAAAAAGCCAGAGAAGCTCACTTCTTGTGACCAGAGGGCACTCAGATGACAATCTTATTGGACATTCCTGCAAAGAATCAAACCAGGGTTTAAGATATCAACAGTTTAAGGTTCCACATCCTCAGTTCTCATGGAAGAGCAATGGAACATAAGCCAAAACTTTCTAATTGTGGTTGGTGACATTGAACATCACCAGCCACAATCAGCAGGCTTGCCTTGCATGGTGCAGTGAATGCCATAATTGGCCCACAGAGCAGCGTACACAACTTCTATGGAGTAATGAATCTGACTACACTCTATTCCAATCAGTGGGCAGGTGTAGAGGATGACTGGAGAATGTCTGCTGCCACAGTGTATTGTGCCAACGATGAAATTTAGAGGTGAGTTTATAGTGCAGCAGTAGCGCTGATGATATAACCTAGGATCCTAGTAGTTATGTGGAAACTGAAAATGGCAATGCTTGCCTTAACGTTCTGGACAATTCCAAATCCCCTAAGCCTTAGCAATTCTTTGGTAAAGAGCCGTGTTCATTTGTACAGGACAATGGCCCAAAACAACTCGAACAACTCATGAACCACTCTCGAACAGCACTAGCATACTGCTAGTGCTGTTCGAGAGTGGTTCATGAGTTGTTCGAGTTGTTTTGGGTTTTAGGAGCATTAGCAACTAAGGCCATATTGCTCCTGGGATATGCGGTGGTCATTCCCTGACCTTTCCGCATCCTCCGTATTTGGTAGTCACGGGCTCGAACCCCGGTCTAATCAAGAAGCATGTGCTACGCACTGCTGCTCCTGCCCACCCGGCTACGGAGGTGCCAAGTGGTTCGTGAATGTGAACATAAAATTTGGAATGATCTGCACAGAGTTCCAATTCGAACCCTATGGAACACCTATAGGATGAACTGAAACAAGATGAGAACCAAACCAACATGTCACTGTTCTGCAGGAGGAATGGAGGTCTATACACATTGCAGTCTATCATTTGTCATTGGAAAACCTACTCAGGAAAGTGGAGTATGTCATAATGAAAAAAGGGGAACTGACACACTACTAAAACAAATGACAGCAATATCAACGTGAAACCAATGTGTGTTCAGATACTTTTCTTTTGGAGGGTGTACATTATACCAACAACAACTTTGTTATTCTTTATTGTACATTTAGAAGCAGATTCATATCCTACTTGAAATTAAGTCTCCAAATCAATATACAATATGCAAGATGTGATCAATATACAATACTCAACCAATGCTTTATATAATGGAAAAATGAACTCTTGTCCCATTAACCATTTTCCATTGAGTGAGAAAGTCAACTCGCCATGGGCCCGGGTCAATCTGGTGCAGGACAATTTGGTGTACAACAATTCGGTGCATAATAATTCACTGTATATGACAATTCAATGCTTTACAGTTCGGTGTGCAATACAATTTGGTGCATAATATTTCATTATATGTGACAATTTGTTGTATGGCAATTTGATGAAATTTAATTGGTGGCTACAACAATTTTGTGATTATGATTTAGTGAATTCTATGCAAGAAACCATTGTATAACAACACAAGACCGAAAATACAAACTTTTAACATGATGTGTGTGATCATGGAACAGTTCATAATTTTGACAGGGTGCACTAACCACCTTCATTTGTTAGTACACATTTTCCTTTTTTTTTTTTTTTTTTTTTTTAGGAAAATCCTACAAAAAAGAAGTATGGTCAGGTTAAAGATTGGGAAAAAAATTACTTTCCTTTTGATTACTTTACTTACAATTACTTGCACTTCTGTAGGTTGTATTTTTAGGAAATTCATATGGAGATAAGTTGTACCAGACAGCAAAAAGCAAAGATAATTAATGGATACAGCTAGTTAATTCACATCTTCTGACATTCATTTTGCAACTGTTATACTTTCTATGGAAAGCAATTAAAGTTAGCAGTAGGCTAATTCCATAGTGGTAGGATAGTCCCTACAGGTAAAGGCAGTCTGGCCTAGTAAGGCATTTTCCCATGGGGGCCCTGATTAAGGGTTTGTGACCCAGAAGACACTTGGATACCATGGAGAAGGGTATTTAACATGGTGTTTATTTTTGCACCAGACAACTAAGACCATGAAGGCATCTGTATATAATGCTGTGAATTGCACATATCATATGTCAGTTTGCCTTATTTTCTTGATTAAAAAAAAAAAAACTCAGTTGCCAGGATCGTGGGGACATACACCCACCCGTAATAATTCCACTCATCATGATGGAATTTGATGCAACACACCCAGGCCCTGACAAAAAAGGCAGCCCCCCCCCCAAAGAACTTCTTAAATGGTATAACTTAGCTTTCTAAAATGTATAACAAAGCTATAAAGAAAGAGTGCCTACCCTTTCTTTCAACAAAAGAAAAGGTAGACACCAAAATCAACCATGTACCTGGGACCCAGGATTACTAATGTGTGGTCAAGAAATAATAGCATGGATTGGCTGAGTAAGTACTTATAATCTTCAGTGGGTATGTGCTTATTATCTTCAGCATGAATTATCTTCCTATCCTCTTCTGTCATGAATAGTAGTAGTTGTGGTGGTGGTGGTGGTGGTATGTGATGCAAGAAAGCAGTGTATGAGCTTATGCAGCATCAGCCAAAAAAAAAAAAAAAAATTCACACAACAATTCCCTCTAAATGTTTGTCCAGTTCCACCTTAAATTTATTTAACCTATCAACTTCCACAACAACAGATGAAAGTTTGTTCCAGCAATTAACCACCCACTGGCTAAAGGCAAATTTCCGCACATCTCTTCTACATCTGTCTTTCCTTAATTTCAATTTATGCCCCCTTAGGTTCGTAATCTGAAAAAGTGGAAGGATCCCATCAGAATTCAGCGTGCTCAACCCAATCAAGGCCTTATACACCTCAATTAGATCACTGTGCAGGTGCCTAGTCTCCAGCCATTGCAATTTGCAGAACTTAAGCCTCTCTTGGTAAGAGGATCCCTTCATTCCCCTCACCAATCTTATTGCCCTTCTCTGTACACGCTAAAGCAAATCTACATCCTTCCTAAAATGAGGCCTCCAGACCTGTACGCAGTACTCAAGGCATGGCCTGACCATTGCCTTATACAGAGGGACAATCACCTCCTTTTCCCTTCTAGCAAAATTCCTATATATCATTGACAAAACCCAATGACCTGCCCTGGCAGCCTGTCTGCATTGCTCAGAAAACTTCATATCTGACTGCACAATTACTCCCAGGTCTTTTTCATTTTCTACCACCTTAAATGTAGTACCACACAGATGGTACATTTCTCTGGAGTTACTTCTTCCCATATGCAGTACTTTGCATTTGTCAAGGTTAAACTTCAGTTGCCACTTCTCAGTCCATCTGCCCAAATTTTCTAGATCCTGTTGCAGTAGCATATTGTCATTAACAACCCTGCCAACCTTTGTATCATCTGCAAACTTCGACACAGCCTGATATACCTTCATCAATATCATTGATAAATATACAAAACAACAGTGGACCCAACACCTAACCCTGTGGGCCTCCACTAATAACATTAGTCCACGAAGAGCAGCATCCATTGATTACCACCCTCTGTCTTCTCCCACTCAACCATCCTTTTATCCATTGTAGCAATTTACCCTTAATACCATTCTGCTCCAATTTGTACAGTAGTCTTCCAAGCGCAACAGTGTCAAAAGTTTTCCTGAAATCCAAGTGTATGATATCAAAATTATTTTTTGCATCCAGTTCCATTGTAACCACATCATAATAACCAATCAAATTTGTCAGAAAAGAATTTCCCTTAACAAACCTATGCTGTGTCTGAATTATTGCTGCAGTCTTGTCTAGATGATTCTGCAATGCATCTTTAACCAGCGACTCCATTATTTTACCCGGAACAGAAGTTAAACTAAGTGGTCTGTAATTACTCGTGTGATCCTTCAATCCCCCTTTGCGAATTGGGGATACAATTGCACATCTCCAGTCCGTGCAGACCTCCCCTGAGTCCAAGGATACTCTCATAATTATGTCTAAGGGTTTGCTTACTTCCTTTCCCGCTTCATTTAATATAACTGGATAGATCCGATCCATCCCAGGTTCCTTTCTTATGTTTAACTTCAACAATTTCTCCTCCACTTTGCTCTCAGGTATTACAAAATCATTAAGCACTCTGCTACAATTTGATAACCTTCTGGCATTTTCACACCTTAATAACTCTACATGTGTGAATGTAGATGCAAAATACTCATTCAGTTTGTTTGCTATCTGAGCAGGATCATCAACAGTTGAACCATCGATATCAAGTGGACCAATCAGATTCTTCCCCTTCCTTTTAGAGTTTATATAAATAAAGAAATCCTTGCTGTTTTTCTTAGCATCCTTTGCCAAAGATTTCTCATAATCTACCTTTGCCTGCCTAACCTCCTTCGTGACTTGATTACAGACTAGCTTATATCTGGCATAAATTATCAGGTGACACCTGATAATTTATATGCATCCCATGCATTTTTCTTCTGTCACAAGTCTCATTAGTTCATTTGATAACCATTTAGGCCTCAACCTTGAACAATATTTCTTAATAGGTATGAAACTTTTAGTAGCATCCACGATTAATTCCTTGAATGCTTCCCACCTAGAATTTACTGTTGGTAACATCGTCAGTTGATCCCACTGTACAGAATTTAAAAACTGTCTGAGACCACTGTACTCACCTTTACAGAAGCAAAAACCCTTTCCTTTACCTCTGATAGTAATTATATCTTTAAGTAAATCCCACATCAGTATACTGTGATCACTGCCACCTAGTGGTTCCTTTATCTGCAAATTCTTAATACAAGAATGATCACTGCTGATAACCAGATCAAGAGTATTACCCTCTCTAGTTGCCTCTTGAACATGCTGCTGCAGAAAATAATTATCCAATAAATCCACAAAAGTCTTACTAGTGTGCTAGTGACCGACCCACAAGTTCCAGTCAATATCTGGGAAGTTAAAATCCCCCATTATAAGACATTCTGATTTATTAGACCACTCTATTTCTCTGTACAATTGTTCATTGTACTCATTCGAGTCATTTGGCCTATAACACACTCCTACTCTTATTTTTGCTTTCACAGTGCTTATGTCACACCAAACTGACTCAACAGTGCAATGTTCATCTATATCAACTTGTTGCTTCTTTTGATTTTATCTACAATTATCTACTATTTTCTACTATTTTTATCTACTATTTTCTTAATTAACAGCATAACACCTCCTCCCTTCCTATCCTATCTATCCTTTCTGTACACATTGTACTCCCCAAATTCCAATTCTGCATTCCTAATATCTGTGTGACACCACGTCTCTGATATCCCATATACCAACCTGTTTCACGATGGCTGCCATCAGTCCCTGAAACCCCCAGCACCCCCTCGTTCCAGGTCACTGCTTATTGTAATAGAAGTAGTGCAAGAATTACCTTCACCTCTGCCTGCAGCTACTTTTAACCTTTTAGTCTGTGAATCCTCCCCACCCAAGCTAGCAGTTTTCCAACCCACCTAACACTGCCTTGATAGCATCAGCAAATATTCTTGCACCCTTTCTATTTAAGTGTATCCCATCCCTGTAGAAGCAGTCTCACCTGCCTGTAAGTAGGATCGGCTTGAATACTTTTACACAAAATAAACTGATAAAAAATATGTTCTTTTTCTTTTTTCTGTTAATTTCTAAATTTCTGCATTCCTGCTGTTTAAGTGATAAAATAGGCTCTTAGTTTTTCAAACCTTTTACTTATTGATTTTCTTAATTTCTGCTCTGTGGGTGGTAATTGTTGCGCATACACTGAATTGTCGTACTCGTCAAATTGTCACAGCCACCAATTGTCTTTCACCAAACTGTCACACATACAGCAAAATTTCATGTACTGAATTGTCATGCACTGAACTGTTGTACAATGAATTGTCTCACACCTAATGACATTATCGAAACTGACACATATGCATTCAGGGCACTGAAAATCCTCGCCAGTTATCAAGCATGAACAGGCTTTCCAAAAACAAATGTGTTTTGCATCAGCTCATATTAGACAGTTTATGGTCCTTTCTTCTTTTTTTTTTTTTTTTATGGAAAATATCAATGGAAACATTTACCTGGCCATGCAGAATAACTGACTTACTCATGCCTCAACTTCATAAAGATTCTGCTGATTTCATCATCCACTAAAGTGGTGCAGCGCCTCACTTTTATGTGGATGTATGTGAGTATCTCACTTTGATGTGGATGTATGCGAGTATCATATATTACCTGAGAGATGGATGTGATTAGGTACTGTACTAGATGACAAGTGGCTCCTAGCTCCCTGGACTTAACTTCATATGTTTCTTTCTCGTGAAGCTATGTAAAGAAGGTTAATGTGTTTGTGCCACCGTTGCCAACAGAATTCCTGAACTGAAATGCAGGACAGCAGCACCAATGTATATGTAGAATACTGTATAGGGTAGGCAATTCCCAACTTCCTTGCTGCTGATTTTCCCCACATGTGACATCATATGGAAGACAAATCTTGAAGTCACCCAGCAGATTCTGTATTTGTGAGATGTGTACTTAAATTAGAAACAAATATCAAAAATGTATTTTAAAAATCCAGTAGGCAAGAATAAGAAAAGTGTGGGTTTTTTGTGATGTGATGTACCTCTTGAAGTTGTTAAGAAATAAGTTTCTTGTTGATAAAAATTCCATTATAGAATTATTTTGACTGATGGTATGGAAATTACAAAACAATTAACAGAAAAATTAACTGATCATGAGGAAAATTAACTGACAACTATATATAGTTAGACAGACAATTGTGTCTTCTATGTTGTTTTCTGTCTTCTTCTATGTGTTTTGTCTTTTTCAGCAGCAAGCCGGATTTAAATTTCTTAATTAATGCAATGGTTATAACACTCTGAGCAGAATGAACACTTTATCTCACAAGTTGCCCTCATATTGCTCTACTTTCAAACAAATTACATTGCCAAAAAGTTAATCTGCATTTATTTAAAAGATGAGATAATGGCTGTGGCAGCCTGTATAATTTTGGGATGAATAACCTCAAATAAGTCCTCTAGAGTAAAAGTTTATAGAAAGGAAAGAGAATTAGACACTAGAGCAGAGATAGCTATCTAAAACAGAAAAGGCCAAATCTTTACCAATCCCATCCTGTAACTTACTGGTCCCTCATCAGATAGTAGGTGCTCTCCAATAAAAATACACAGACAAAACAGTGCTAAAGAAGTTGTTCAATATGAACTAACTTCTTTAGTTCATAGTGAACTTGGATAGCATGGAGAAGGGTGTTTAACAAGGTCTTATAATCTTCAAAATAGTAAAATAGCTAACAATAGCCTAATTGAAATTAAATGTAGTTAGCCATCCTGTCCTCTCATATAATTTTTGCAGCCATGAGCTGATAATGAGCTGCCCTAGTATTTCACTACTTTCAACCAATTGATACCACTAGAAGGTTAATCTGTTGTTCATTTTAGGATTACCAGATGTCCTTGGAATGTCTCCAATTTTTAGACTGCTTACCCAGAAAGGCAATGGCATATTACATATCAAGTGCTGTCAAAATGATCAACAAGGACCATTTTGACATTAGTGGTAAGGGGCAAGGACCCCTTACCACTAATATGGATACACTAATTGTGAACCCAAATGTCATAAGTAGGGTATGGAAAATGTGGAATGGAGCCTCAGAACAAACTTTGCTTTCCCAAGTTTCCCTGGTATAGCACTTCCTTTAAACACATTTGTTTGAAAAAGGCAAGACGAAGATGTCAAAATGATATCACAAAAAGGATGCCATTTGTTTGAAAGTGCAATACCTTGATCAGAAACAAACTACAAGAAAACAGCATTAAAAATCATGAGCATGAGCAAGGAAAAGGTATAGAGCCTGAAACATTATACTTAATCTGCATGAAGTTACAGAATAAAGCTATTTCTTTGTTTCAGTGTGATGCTTGTGTTTAATTGCAGTAAACATGCAGGTCATACTAAAGATCTTTTAGTGCTCTAAAACCTGTACATATCAATTACAAATGCAAGATTTCTATAATAAACTACTTACCTCTACAGTACCGTCATAGTAGGAAAGTGTTGTAGGGGTGAGTATAAACCAACGAGATTTATAATTAACTGGACCCAATCTTTTTTTATTTTGGGAGCGCTTTACCATAAATGCCTGCTTTATAATTTCATCTTCTCTTCCAGCCATTGTTGCACTCCTACCACAATTAATCCACGTAATTAGCGGATTCCATCTCTTTACAGCTTCCATGAGTACACATTCTGATTACTTACATCCCTAAAATATAATTAAAAATCATATAACTGAATGTAAATGAATTATCATATTATATTACCATCATTTAAAAATTATGCAAGTAATCACAGAAGATAAAACAAAACTGGAATGGCATAGTGAATTTTTTTATCAATAAAAAGCAGCATAAACCTCTACATAATTTTTTTGCTGTAGGCTACTGCCAAAATAAAATTGATATTACATATCTTCACATAATATTTAACTACTTAATGCTAGTTTAGTCAGCAATGCTAGTTTACATATAGTCAATGAAGAAAGCCTGATATTTTTACTGCAACAATGAAAAATATTAATTTGCTGAAAATGTTAATTTTATGTTAATTTCCTGTGTTGTTGGTCACTGATATTCACAACATAATGTCAAAATGGATATCCCTTCAAAGAAAGCAGCCAAAATTATTCACAAAACATTAGCTGTTTATAACACATGCTTACATGTGAGTATCCACTAATGAGCCACAAAGGAAATGATGAGGAAACTAAACAGCTAATCCTTATAGCCCAACATCTTATTCTTGAGGAATTTGTTCATAAGTTGGCTATCAGTTGTGGTTCTGTATATAATATATTTTGTAATTATTTCAATATGAATTAAACTGTCAGTACAGTAGATCTCTTGGCTACTGGCACCTTTTCAAAAAGCCCACAGAAAGGATTATTTTAAACAGCTACATACAACAGAAATCAATATACTTTTTTTTTTGCTTGGTCACAATAGATAAGTTATTGGTTGTTTGAGACAACTAGTCAAAAACATTGTGCAGACATCAGATTAACCTTTACTAGGGTGAAACAAAACTACACTATGTTGCTGAGCAAGTGGTAATTTACTATTACTAGTGGTTTTGGAAATAATTATACAAAGGGTACTAGGAAAGTTTTGCAATACAGCTTTGTTTATTTAATTTTTTCAAAGTAATTTCCTCTACATTCAATACACCTCTCCATCCTCAGAAACCAATCTTTAAACCAGTTCTGCCAAGTTTCACTAGGGAGTAAAGCACACTCGTTGTCCCAAGCCCGTAGAAGGTCCTCATCACTGGAAAACCGCCTCCCTTTTAGCTTCATTTTCACATGTGGGAACAGTGCAAAGTCGCAGGGAGCAAGGTCTGGTCTGTAGGGAGGGTGCTCGAGAAATTTCAGTCCTGTCGTGGTCAAATATTCGGTGCAGGCTTTGGCGCGGTGAGCTGCAGCATTATCGTGATGGAGGTACCAGGTGTCCATTCTTGACTTTGGCCGCAGGTTCTTCATAGATCCAATGACTTTAGTCAGGCATTGTTCAGTATACCACTTAGCTGTGACTGTCTTCTGCGTGTCCAAAACGACACGTTCCACAATTCCACTCGATTTGAAAAATACAGCTATCATTTTCTTCTTTACAGATCGGGATTTTCTGACAATTACGGGTGTGTCGTCATCATCAAAGACCCAAACTTTGTTTTGAGCCTTGGTCGGCAGATCGTAATAGTACAGCCAAGTCTCGTCACCTGTCACGATGTTGTTCACATACCGAGATTGTCCCTTATCAAACTTTTTTAACATCTCCCGGCACCAAGTCACACATCGTGTCATCTGCTCTTCAGTCAGTTGATGCGGCACCCAGAGAGAACAAAGTTTCTTCATGTGCAAATGATCTTGCAGAATCGAACAAATTGCTGGTGCATTTAGGCCCAAAGTATCCTCTATCTGTTGGTAGGTCACTCGCCTGTTTTCGTCAAGCATTTTCATCACAGCAGTAACGTTTTCCTCCGTAAATGACGTTCGTGGCCTTCCCAGCCTCTCAGAATCCTCCAGAGTGAAATTTCCCCTTTGGAATTCTCTATACCACCTGAATATCGTTGTACGATGTGGACAATCATCATCTAGTGCAAGAGTCATTTCTTCTAAGCACTGGTCTACGGTTAAACCACGCACGAAATTATACCGCAAAACTGTCCTTATCTCATTTCATGACCACGATGCCATCGCAAGCACTTTACACTCTCACTACTAATGAATAACTGAGCCCATCGACTTGGTGCGGCGGCTACTATGCACGTATGAACATGTCTCGACATGCAGCAACAAGCAGCTTCCTGTGATTCATTGTTGCGTCATATTGCAAAACTTTCCTAGTACCCTTTGTACATTTCTATCCTCATAAGAGTGAGTGGTAATATATGATTATTTCCAAAACTGTTAGTGACAATCAATTATTGCTAGTTTAACAACATAGTATAGATTTTGTTCCTATTAATGCAAATAATGGATATACCACTTTGATCATGGAGGTAAACTGAAATTAAACAGTAGAAGCATTACTACCCTAGAGAAAGAAAGAGTACACACAAGATAATGCTCTCCGTCTTCTGATATCAGAATGAGATCATTCTTACTTATCTTCTTACCAAGAGTTACAGTATCACAATATATTAGTGAATTAAATGCTAATGCCAAGCATTCAAAGAAAACTGAAATAGCATGAAAACCAAAGGCAGTCTCCTCCACGACAACGCTTTGGACACAAACTCAATTGGTATGCTAAGTTGCAAGGTACAGCTATGAAACAGCACACCATCTCTCATATTTGTCAGACTTTTTCCTCTTCCAAGCATTAAGATTACCAATACTGAAGTCACTACTGCAACAGAGAAATGATTTCTGATATGAAATACAATATAGGCAAAGTCAACAATGTTGGGAAAAGTGTGCATTTCTAGTAAGAAATTACGAAGAGGTGTAAAAAAGTGTACCTAATTTCAGCTTTTACTACAAGTAGATTTGTGTATGTGTTGGGGTGGGAGAATTTTACTTTTTCTTGTAAGTAAACAATATGTTAATTATTTTTTTGGTAAGATACTATGGTAAACTCCAACTATAACACTCCCACTTATAGTACTATCCTGATTTTGACACTTTTCTTCTGGTTGTGTGTATGTTTTATAATTTCATGCATTTTTAATGGCTATAATGCTCCCATTTAAATGCTTTCTCTTTTTTGTAAGATCCCAAGAAAGAATAAACCTGGATATCACCCTCCTTCCAGATCTGCATCAATTGGTGCAAGTCAGTGCATGACAATTTGCTATATGACCCAATTTCTCTTTTAACAAGATCTGTCAAGTGCTCCCAAATTTCATTAAAATCAGACAAATAGAAATCTGGGGCCCCAAAAGAAAGGGTACCAAAATCAACCATGCACCCAAGACGTCCTGGAATAGTGGCATGGACTGGTTCAGTATTGCCTATTATTATCGGCATGACTGTCTGTCTATATAGTAAAGTTGTTACATGGACAGACAATCATGTTGAAGATAACAGGTGCATACCAACTTTCAAACCTGCCTATGAGTAGGATCGGGTTGAATACTTTTAAACAAAATAAACTGATTAAAAAATATATACTTCTCTTTTTTCGATTATTTTCTGAATTTCTGTATTCCTCCTGTCTAAGTCACCAGACTGCTTGGTTTCCCATACATTTTATTTCATTGATATTCTTGGTCTGCATGTGCTACATTGAATTGTTGTACTCACCAAACTGCCATAGCTACAAACTGGCTTTCAACAAATTGTTGTAGTCACCAATTGTCTTTTGCCGAATTGTCAGATACAGCAAAATGTCATGAACTAAATTATCTCATACACCAACCTGCCAAGTCCCACTTACTTTTTCTGACAGAATCCCAATTATCAGTTGATTTAACTGCTGTTCATTTCAGTTGTCTTAATTATTCACTGTACAATTCCCTTCATGTCAAAAGTGGTACTTGTACATCTGTCCAAACTGATATTCCTTGTCAGAGACTTACTAATTTGAAATCACCTCTTTTTGATCTTCTCTGGCTTAAAATCTCTCTCTTTATCCCATTCTGTCAAATTCATTTGGTGAGTTGCTGTTATCATTCTCTCAATTCCACCAATCAATTTTAAACCCTTCGACATCCTTTCTTTGAAATTTGACTTTCTCCAGTCCAATATTCCTAACAATGAGTAATTTTCCTTGGTGATTTTAATGTTCATAACTCCAACTGGTTTCTTTTATAGTCACATGGATCCAGCTGGTTGAGATGCCGAGGCTTTTCCAATTACTAATGACCTTGCAGAAATTGTTCATTTATCTACCAGAATACCCGAAAATCCTCACAAACAACACTTCCAAGCACACGGTTGGGTGAGTTGTCCTCTGGAAACCTCAGATCACAACTTACTGTGAGTCTCTTCTCCAATGGAACTGTTCTCTTGTGGCCATTCTCAGCTTTCTTTTGTTTGGCATTACAAGAATGAAAATGGAATCACCTGCCAGATTTCTATTCTTCATTTCTTTGGATGTTTGTTGTTGTTGTTGTTTGGTTTTTAGAAGCATTAGCAGCTTATGCCATATTACTCCGGGATATGCGGTGGTCATTCCCTGACCTTTCCGCATCATCCGTATTTGGTGGTGACGGGCTCGAACCCCGGTCTAATCAAGAAGCGTGTGCTACGCACTGCTGCTCCTTCCCACCTGGCTACGGAGGCGCCATTTTTCTTTGGATGGATTACTGTTTTATATCTACTAATGTCAATGTTTGCTCAGAATGCATCAGCAAAATTATTCTTGTAGGGATGAAATCCTTTATTCCACATTAAAATCCCATCCTTTATCTAAACCATGGTTTTCCAATAAATATGCTAAGGATATTCAAGATAAGAATGCTTTATATTGCAATTGGATTACATCCAAATCTCCAAGTTCATTTTCTGCCTACACCAAAGCCCACAACAACTGTAAAGCAGTTATTAAAAAGCCCAAACTAGATTTTGAACATGCTCAGAGAAAACTAGAAAACTTGTTTCTTGTCCAAATGTAGTCCAGCATTCTGGTCTCTTGCCAAAACTATTTTGGCCACAACTTTTGCCCATTTGTACTCCCACTTCTGTTAAAACTTGATGGTTCTGTTGCCACCTCAGCTAGAGATAAAGCTAACCTGCTTGCATTCCACTTTTCTTCTAACTCTTGTTATTGATGATCTCGATAAACCACCTCCTACTCCCAAGTACACTTCACTCAATGCCTCCTGGGTCTTCCATCAAAAGGATGTCAGAAAAATTATAAACAAACTTGATGCCAAGGTCCTGATAATATTTCCTCCAGGTTCTGATGATACTTCTCCACTTGTTCTCAAAACTTGCGCTCCTAAGCCTACTCCTGTTCTGTGTTGCCTTTTTACACTTTCTTATTCTACTGGTGCTTTTCCTTCTGCTTGCAAATTTGCACATATACAGCCAATTCTTAAAAAGAGTGACAAATCCCTCCCATCCAGTTATCATCCCACTGCACTTCTGCTCTTTCTAAAGTAATGGAAAAATCCATTAACTGCCAACTTCTAAACTACCCAGAAACCTTCCACCTGAA
Organism: Mastigoproctus giganteus; assembly: GCF_048544385.1. Lineage (NCBI taxonomy): Eukaryota > Metazoa > Arthropoda > Arachnida > Uropygi > Thelyphonidae > Mastigoproctus > Mastigoproctus giganteus. Next base: position 49,970,511 of record NC_143575.1, read on the forward strand.
TTCCACCTTCCACCTTCCACCTGGGTTGCTCTTACGAAGAAAGGCTTAAGTTTTGCAAATTACAGAGTTTGGAGACTAGGCACCGGCGAGGTGATCTGATAGAGGTGTATAAGGCTTTGAATGGTTTGAGCATGCTCAATGCCAATGGGATTCTTCATCTTTCTCAGAATAATCACCTGAGAGGGCATAAATTCAAATTGAGGAAGGACGGATGTCGGATAGATGTGCGGAAATTTGCCTTTGGCCAGCGGGTGGTTGGTTGGTGGAACCGACTTCCATCACTTGTTGTTGAAGTTGATAGCCTAAACAAATTTAAAGCTCAACTGGACAGGTATTTCGAACGAACGGAGGGGTGAAATGGGAGTGGGTTTTTTTTTTTTTTTTTTGGCTGATGCTGAATAAGCTTGCTTTCTTGCATCATATGCCTCTGCTAATGCTAATGAATAATGATCCCCAATATGCATTCAATTAGTGTTGATTCAATCATACTGTCTTATGTTACCCATCTATGAACAAATTCAATGGAAAGGTTTGGTGAAACCCAAGCAATTGCTCAACATTTTGATTTGTTTGGCATACAGGTCATCTAAATAAGCTTCCATCTTATGAATGGAAACTTATTTAGAAGAGCACTCAATGCAGTTGATGACAGATGGCTCTCTGTCTTCTAACTTTTCCATAATGTGGGTGTTCCCCATGGTTCAATTCTTTCTCTCACTCTTTTCCTCTTGTATGTTAATGACCTTCTTCCTTTGGCTGGAAATCCTATCCATAGTTTTGCTGATGGTAGCACATTACATTCCACTATTTAGTTTGAGAAACCTTGACCTGCACAAAGAGGTTCAACTTCTCAAATATCCACTCCAATTACCTAAATGCTGATCTCATGGTAATTCTCCAAGGGGGAAGCAAAGATAATTTAGTTAATTTCATTCCTTCTAAAACTCTGCTCCCATGCTTATCTTCGATGATACTGAAATTTCTAAACAAGATCCCATATCTCTATTAGGGATCACTTTAACTTCTAATTTTTCTTGGCATAAGCATATCACTAATATTGCTTCCTCTGCATCTAAAAAAGTGGGTTTTTCTTTTGCTCTGAGCATTACTTTTCTTCTAAACAGCTCTTCACTCTTTACAAATCTCAAATCCACCCTACAATGGAATACTGTTCCCAAATCTGGTGCAGTGGCCTCATAAATTTGCTCAGGCTTCTAGATTCCATTCAAAAGAGAGGATAGTTAGGTTAATTAGTGACCCAACTTTTACAAAGTCTCTCTGCTCTTTGTCTCATAGACGCTCTGTTTCTACTGCAAGCCTTTTCTATAGATATTTCCATAGGCAGTCTTTTCTAAAGATACTTCTATAAGCACTCTTCTTCTGAATTGGCTTCTATAATTTCCTCCCTTTCTCTCTTCCAAACTAGTACAAACACATGCCACAACCAGTCAGCATCATTTTACTGTCCAACTTCAAATTCACAGAACCAACTTTCTTCTTCCTCATGTATTCCTTCAACTTCTGTTTTCTAGAACCTCTCTTCATGCATATTTCCAGAAAATTACAATCTCCACACATTCAAAGTCTAATGTCAGCAAGTATCTTCTTTCATCTTCTCAAACACTTCAACCCACACCCTGTACTAAGTACTACAGATTCTAATACCATTCATGTTTGGGATTTCCATAAAAAAATGTCTAGCACACTAAACTGCCATGCACCAAACTGTCGCACAATGAAATGTCTTACATACAACTGATGTGATCCCCCTCCTTCCTCACTATTTATCTCTTTGGAAAAGGGATGATAGAAACTAAATTCTAGGAATTGTTAATCACACAGTTTGTTTACTTCGCAGAAACTGTTCTGGCGCAGTTGACATTTATTTTATATTTAGCTCAGACCATAGAAGGTAGATAGGCCTCTTTTTACAACTCACTGTGCACCATAGCAGGGACCCATAGAGTCCTGTGAAGGAACAGTAGGGTTTTCCCTCTGAGAACTTGTTTTTTTTTTCTGCACCTTGAGAGATCAGTCAATATTTTACGGTCATCCTCAGAAAGAAGGCCAATCTTTCTGCTGAAACTGCTCAATAGAATGAGGCTTACTTAGTCTGAACTGGGGATATAGACTAACATCTGAGTGCTCCTTCAAGTGGCAAAGAAATGGCCTAATAAAATGAAGTGAAAAAATTAATATCCAATTGTCAAATAGCAAAAAGAGCACTATGCCCAAAATCAACTGAGGAAAACATCATCATCCCAAGCTAGACGGATCACCATTCCCAAGCTAGACGGATCACCATTAATGATCCATCTAGCTTGGGATGATGACGTTTTCCCCAAAGCATATCAACATTTCAAATGGATAAAGAAGGAGGAAACTGCGAAGGCACCCTTAATAAGCTCAAGCGATAGTTGACAAAACTAGGGTAAGCATAGGACCAATGACCATCGTAAAAATACTTCATAGATGTATTATCATGTAATGCAGCTGCTCGTAAGCTAAAATTGTTTCACAGAAATGTATGTCATTGTCTACCTTGGTGCAGGGACTGAAAGTGTTGCCATGGCAGTAGAACATATGTGGAATGATGAATCATGCCACACTGTTAAGTACCAGGTAGATAAACAGTGAGGCATATTAACAAAGAACAGTTTCACCCAGGGTGTACTACTCCAACAATGAAGTTTGGAAGTGATAATGTAATTGTATAGGCCTGTTTTACATGGTTTGGACTTAGTCTGGTGGTTGTCATCAATGAGACCATGAATGTAGGTGTCTGTAATGGCATTCTGAACAATTCTACCTTACCTATAGTGTGGCAATTATTTGGAGAGGAGTCATTTTTGTACCAGTATAACAATGCTCCATATCACAAAGCAACTGAGGGGAAATGTGGTGAACCTAACATTTCCGCCCCAGATCCAAGTCCAGCTGAATACCTTTGGGATGTTTTGGAACAGACCCAGAAAAAAGATGTCCTGATTCAAACAGAACTGCCTGAAGTGAGGCTGCAGCTAGTTCTCTGCTTGAACTAGGATGAGTAAAAGAGTGGGGCAAGTTTTAAGTTTCTACATACCAAAAAACTTGTAAGAAGTTCCCCCTCCCCCAGAGGATTACCAATATCAGTAATGCCTATGGAAATCATACTTGACATTAAAAATTTCTTTATTCTAACCAGTTTCAATTAGTGTGCCAATACATGTTATGCTGTTAGGTGTAATTATCAGTTTTCAGGCATGTTTACATATGCATAAAGTGCCAACTATCTTTACGTCTGCATGTAACAAATAACTCCCAGTGGTCAGCTTTTCGTCAAATTTTATATTTCGCTCCTGAAAAATTTGCCGAACCACAACAAACTTAATTAAAATCAGACAAACAGAAATCTAGCAATCATTATTTCTTTTCTTCATACATATCACATAGGCTATCCATATAATGTATATTGCAAATGAAGCATCAGATATATTTGTTGCCACATGCTAATTGGAGGAATTAGGAATATGAAACACATTGCTTTTAATAAATATATAAATAATGAATTATTACTATTTGTTTATTACATTAATCAAAGCAGAAATACAAAATTACATACTGTATTTCAATTTTTATTAAAATCCAGGAGAAAATAAGTAAATCACATTACCAAAAATGTTAATTAACCCAAGAGGAAATATGTAAAGTATTACAAAAAATTTAGTGACTGTTACAGTATGAGATATGTGCAGTGAAATCAAAAGAGTTACTTTTATATAGCGTTAGTTAATTAATTAGTAATTAATTGATAACAAGATAATTAGTTATTTACTTTTTACTTCTATCAATCAGAGAAAATCAAAAAATTTTACTGTGAAATTGATAATGAAAGAACAAAAACAACTGAAATGTAACACTGAAAACATTGCTTAACTTGTATTAACCCTTAATGGGTTTACAATGGGACATAAAACATGACTATGACTCACAAAATCATAGCTCACTAACTGTATAAACAGGCAATTTGTGGAACATGATTACGAGTGCAACTTCCACAAAACACCTGTGACTATCTTGTGCTGTATCCAGCTACATTTGATATTTTCAGTTACGAAGCTTCTTGCTAGCAGTGAACATATTTTATCTCTAACCCAGAGATGATTTGGGGATGAGAGTATTTTATATCGCACAACCTTGTTTATTTTAAAAGTAATTCATAGTGGGAATGGCTTCCAGCTCATAGTTTAAAACATTATGATACATGATAAAGTATTAAATATTTTTGTAAATTATACATTCTAAAAAAGTATACAACAACATACAATATCCCATTCGCCTTATGGAATGGAAAATTTTTTTTCTGCTATTCTGCAAACCAGAGAAATTATAACAAAACTAGGTGCCCCAACGTAGCATGCTTAAGTTCAAAGCCTTGGGATGAAACCCAAGAGGTGACAATTTTAGTACAGTTTTGATTTTTGGATGCAACGACAGAAGTGGCAAAACTACCATACCACCAAGTCTGCCATTGTGCAGACACCCAACAGGTCAGGAGAACTGCACTGGTTTTGCACGGTTGTTAAAAGAAGAACATGGTAGGCCCATTCATGAATCTTATTGGGGAAGGTGGGGGGCAAAATTTGTAGCTTTGCCACTGAATGAGATCCACTAAACAAATACAGGAATTCCCCGAATTATGTAAGGGTTGTGTTACGGAATTACGGAATGCTGCGTAAGTCAGAATTTCCCCCATGCTTGTGCAGCACTCACAACCGTGCTCGCTGAATTGATTGAATCGAAAAAGAAAGGTTTGGTGAACATGTAAATAGAATTATTCATTGTATTTATTCAATTTTTTATCTCATGAGCAGGAAAAATTACAAAAGCGTGCAATTTAAAAAAATTTCAAAAGTATAAAATTACAAAAAAAGAGAGAAGGCAGGCATAACGTCAGTAAGTTTACCTCTCGAGCATCGTTGCCAGAATCAACATTTTCGGCTGATAAGTACGCCACTGTGGAAGTTGAGGGCTGTGGAGATTTAGAAGGGGTGGCCACTCAACCTTATGAAAGAACACATTAATGGATGACTGGACAGTGGCTTTTTTCTTTTCATCGTAGATTTCTTTGTAGCAAGCAAGCATATCATTCACCCCTCTGTTAACTTTTAAGAATCATTCGCTATCAGGATCCTTCTTCTCAAACCTTGCCATTGCAGATCTAATTTCACGAAATGCCACTGCCATCTCTCTGGTGATGGAGCATCTCTGCTCCTCATTTGGTTCATCCTGAGCTTCGTCAGCATTTTCTTCTTTCACTATCGCTGTCTGCAAGTCAATAGGTTCTTTGTTAGATAATTCCTTCTTTTCTTCCTCTTTTAACTCCTCCATGTCTTTGGCATCAACCTCCAACAGAAGTAGCTCTGCAACCTTTACAATCTTATCTGTAACTTCTTCATATGATTCATCTTTTTCAAATTCTTCGAAACCTTTTACATGCTGTGGGCATGTTTTCTTCCATGCACCATTTAAACAACTTTTAGTAATTTTTGCCCAGGTCTTATTAATGTTTAAGATGGTGAGATGGCATGGTAAATATTGTAAGATTTTTCTAATTGTCTACTGCAGACAATGCCTGAGCAAATTTTGTGCATAAATACAGGCAACCCCCGTATAACATAGTACTACTTCTACAACACGATTGATAAATTGCGTCAATACTACTTCTACAACACGGTTTCACTCTAACACGATTGATAAATTGCACAACACAGTACTTCTACAACAAGATTTCGCTCTAACACAGTTTGAGAAATTGCAGCAAACCTCACAAACACGGTATTTTTGAGCTTTTGTGCTGGGGAAACCCTGTTATTATGTTTGATGTAATTTTCAATGTTTCCATTCCTTTTTGTGAATCCCTACTGTTGACTTGCTAGTCGTTATTGCCTATGTGATACTTTTCAGGAGGTCACGACCATAAAACAATAAAAAAAAATTTGCAGTTTCTGGTTTATTGGGCTTTTCTGTTAGTGTAATCAATTATAAACAGGTAGTAAACTCGATCTTCTTGCATTTGCTATAGTACTGATAGCTGGAATTCTGTGGGTTTTCATGTTATTATGGTGAAATGTATTTCCCTTCCATGACATATTCAATCATATAAAAAACATAAATAAAATTTCAGAAACTCATTATTCTGTATCGTGTTTGTTGCAACTTGTGCATGCCATGTTCTTTGTTATTAATTGCTTATCATTTTTACTGTTTTAAATTTTACAACAACAAAAAAAAGACAGTGAACAGAAATATCAATTAGTATGTACATATAACAGCACATATTAACTAAGCTGTGTATGTAAGTGTAAATTTATTTTTATTTTGCTAACTGGAAAATATTCTTCAGACTTTCACGTATCATTTAAAGTGGGGTCCACTGTATTTTGTTGGGCTAGGTTCTGTGCTATTGAACTTATGCTTGTTTGAGATCATAAAAAATAACTGTGACTTAGAAGAGAGTGTGACTTTTAAAGAGAGCAGAAGGTACACAAAATCTAGAAAGTGCAGAAGAGATTGTGCTCAGCAGCGATGAAGAGAAAGAAAATTAGTGAATATACATTATCTCCCATATAAGTATCACAGTTTGTAAGGTAAGACATTTGTTCAGTTATTACTATTTAAATTACTACTATTATAAAAATAATGTTAAAATATTAAGTTATTACTAATATAAAAATTAAGTTTCCGATAGTTATAAAAAAATGGCATATTTTTGTTAGCTTTTGGATTGTAACCCGCCCTTTAACTGGTTCTTAGTCCCGCATAACACAGTTTTGCATTACATGAGATTTTGTAGGAATCAGACTACTGTGTTATATGAGGGTTACCTGTAATATGCTTTTAAGTTCGAAATAACACCCTGATCCATAGGTTGGATGAGTGAAGTCATGTTTGGCAGTAGAAATATGACTCTCATGTTCGAATTGAAATCATCTAGATGTGTAGGATGTCCAGGAGCATTATCTAATAGAAGCAAAATCTTGAAAGGAACGTCATTGTCTTTACAATATTTTTCAACCTCGGGAATGAAGCAACATTTAAACCAATCCTCAAAGAGAGATACTGTTATCCATGCTCTCTGGTTCAATCGGAAATGCACAAGTAGGGTGGCTTTATTGATGCCCTTATATGCACTACGATTTCCAGAATGATACAGAAGCAGTGTACACTTAGGGTCCTGAGCTGGATATCATCATTCTTCTCTTTCTTGGTGATTCCCTTCTACTTTTTACACACACACACACTCTCTCTCTCTCTCTCAGGGTAACTAGGGAATTTTTTTGGCTGGTGCAGCATTAGCCTCAGGCTTCCATGCACCATATAGCTAATAATAATAATAATAATAATTTTCACCTTCATTTCTAAATCAATTTTATTTCGTTTCCTAGCACTGCCACCACTTGCACTTTTCGTTGATTGCTTTCCCTTCATCATTGTAATACATAAATAGGAATGAAGAGAAGTTTCTGAAAATTTGTGTTTTATATGATTGAAGATTTCAGTGAAGGGAAACAACACATTTCACCATAATAGCGTAAAACCCCACACAATTGCAGTTATCAGTATTATTGCAAATGCAATAAGATCGAGTTTACTACCTGTTTATAATTAGATGCACTAACAGAAAAGCCCAATAAACCGGAAAGTGCAAATTGTTTTTATGGTTTTATGGTCATCACCTCCAGAAAATTGCTTTAGAAAATTATCACAAAGGCGTTCAAAATTGATTCTTATAACGGGAACATATGATAACGATGAAAGGGTAGTGCAATTTCCATTATAAATATGACCTTTTAGAGAGATAAATAGCTTAGTAATATAGCAAAATTTTCAACTTCCAAGGACTTGGAACGAATTACAAAAAAAAAAAAAAACAATGTGTTATTGGGTTCACATTATGATATTTTCACGATACCTCCATTTATTCCTACAGGATGCAAAATACGTTTCCAAGATTTGTTTAAGTTTGCACCAGCCAGCAAAAACTTACGTGAAGTCGAATTTCTGTAAGTCGAGTATCACGTAAGCCGGGGAGTTCCTGTACAGCCAATTTAAAATTGAGTAATGATTACAACAGTGTTAAACATTGAAAAGTTTGAACCAGAACAAATTATATGAATTACATAAAAACATTAAAACTTATTTATTATAATAAATTATATATTATATAATAATTATTATACATTAATTAAACTGTAAATTTAAAAAGGAGTTTATACTGTCAAGAGAGGAATTATTATTGTAGTGGGTGTAATATCCAAATGTATTTTATGATTTTATTCACAGTGAAAGAGCAAAAACTTTTAATATTCTTTTCTTCATATAAATTAACTCATTAAAATTTTACCTAAATTGCTTTTGTTTCTAATTTGCCTCAGCAGATGCACGGTTCATACAAACTATATTATCTAGCATACTGACACAACCTTGTTTTGCCTTTCTCATACCATACAGTATCTTTGGATAGTGTCACTAAATACAGATGCACTATATTTGTGTAAATGCTTTCATGATTCATTTCAAACTACTGCATGAATTCATGAATAAAGATCATGGTTTGGGCCCCATGTAAACCTAGTTTTAATTGTTGGTGAGGTCTGTCAGACTCAAGGTAGTACACTATTTAAGAAACACAATTTTATTTTATAAACATTATATTTACATTGCATAAAAGGAGGGCGTAATATACATGTATTTTGCCAAGTTTATGCAAATCATCTTAGGAATATACTTAATATTTTGTTATTTTGTTAACATTAGAAAAATTTTTGAAAACTTCCATATGAATTTTATTTTGTGATCAGAACAAAGATTTGATTACTCACAGTTTGGAATGATAAGAAAAATCTTTTAAAAAAGAAAAAAATAAATAAAATGAAAAGGGATGAACCACCTACTGGATTATGATGGGCTTGAATTGCTATGGGATCTCTGGCTGGTGATAGAAGCATAATCAATCTGAGCCAGAAAAGAATGAACAAAAATCTCATAACAAACATAGTGACACAAAAATATTTCTTTCTATGCTATCTGAAACAAAAAGACTGGTAACATCTTCCTTATCCAAACAGATTCCATGATTCCTGAGAAGTACAAAAAACTTTTAACTGCTTTCACTTCAATTATGTCAACTCCTTTTGTATAAGATGGTACCTTGTATTAGCTTTTCATTTCTTCTGTTTTCTCATTTGTACTATTTACAATAAAAAAATCCATTTCTAAATACATTACGTGGAATGCAGTTTTAATGCACCTTCTACATCACTTTCAAGGATATCTTTGTTGTTGAACTGGGCAGCTGAAATAGAAAAATCTTCTTTGCCATTAGCATGTTCCTCTGAATAAAACTGATTTAATGGTTGATGTGAAGATGGCAATCTTCATCAGCAGAACTTTTAAGCTTCAGAAGATAAAATTAATCACAATTATAACCTAGAAAGGACTCTTCCAGCAGGTGACAATTTCACTAGCAGACAGAGGCCTATTATTAATAATTACTAGGAATTTTAAAAAAATCAAAATGAACTTTATTTTTCAAAAATATTTATTGAAAAATAAAAGTACTCTTACTTATAAAAAATTCTTAGAAAAATACTAACATTTAAATGCTAGTGGGGTGCATAGATGCATCATGGATGTAGCCTTCCAGATATGCCATCCCTGTCTATGGCTCATAGAGCTTGAGCAAATGTTCTGTATAAATAGTATGCCCTGAGGTTATGTTTGAAGGCATAAACAACACAACTCTGATGTTGAGTTGCAATTCATTCAAATGTGGGGGATGATGGGAGCACTATATCAATGATCAACAAAATAAAAAAAAACTTACAGCTATGCCACTCATTTTTAAGTTAAGCAAATTTGAGCTCAATGCACTTAGTAGCAAACTTAGTTTGCTCGATGCTACATACAGAATGAGGCTATGTTGTGTTTGTACAATTATGTTTTATAGCTCTTTCATATCATGAGGCCATGGCCCTAAATTCATTTGAGCTTTTAAAACTTTTACATCATCAAGCATCTCAGCACTGGTTCAATGAGTCCCTCATTCACAATGCCTTCTTCCTTAAGACGGAGACCCAAAAAGAGTCAAACAGGTATGGAATTACATACATTTTAACCCACAACCAGATGCACCAGTGATTTTCTATTCCTCACACATGCACTCACTTAATGGGATAAAAAAAGGTACCCCATCAATTAAAAATTGGTAAGAAATAACTCAAAATTAAGAAATAACTACAATATAAAATTCTTGCATTGCAATAATTACCTTTATTAAGTGCAGCAAATTCCAGAATCTATACCAGTTCCTTGATCACAAGTAGAACTCTTGGTCATAGAAGTAAGAGAAAGGAGATGATGTCACATTGAGCTTGCTCAATCCATTCAAAGCCTTAAACAATCAAGTCACACTGCAGGTGTTTAGTCCTGCAATTTGGTGTCTAGACCCTGCAATTTGCAATGCCTTTCTTAGTAAGAGCGCACCCTTTTGTTCCTTCACTAATTTCATTGCCCTTCTCTGCACCTGTTCCAGCAGGTCTATATCCTTCCTAAAATGAGGCCTCCAGACTTGTATGAAGTACTCAAGATGTGGCCTACTTACTGCCCTGTACAATGGGATAATCTACTCCTCCTATTCCGGATAGCAAAATTCCTGTAGCTCATGAGGTTTTGTCAATGATATATTTGACTGTACAAATGTCCCCAAGGTCTTTTTCATTTTCCATTCCTATTCATTGTATTTCATTTTCCACTGTTATTATTGTTTCATTTAGCTCCTTGTTAAAATTTGAATTTCTAACCATTCTTCCTAAATTTCAATTCTCTGAAGAATTCCTCATGTATGAATGATGCAAAATACCTATTCAGTTTGTCAGCAACCTGAGCAGAATCATTATCAGTTAAACCACTGATATACAGCAGACCAATGTGATTCATCCCCTTCCTTCCAGTGTTTACATTGTAAAGAAGTCTTTGCTGTGCTGTTTTTCTTTGTATCCTTTGCCAAAGACTTCTCATAATCTGCCTTGGCTTGCCTAACCTTCTTTGTGAATTTATTGCAGATTAATTGATATCTACTATAGGTTTCTGTATCACCTAATGCATTCATGCATTTTTCTTCTCTGCCACAAGTGTCATCAGTTCATTTGATATCCATTTAGGTCTAAGATTTGAACAAAATTTCTTAGTTGGTATAAAAAGCCTTATAGCTTCTATGATTACTTCCCTGAATGCTTCCCATTTATAAACTGCTGTTGGTAACATCATCAGTTGGTCCCCTGAATAGAATTTAAAAACTGTTCAAGACTACTGTAGTCACCTTTACAAAAGCCCTTTCCTTTGCCCTTAATGGTAGTTACATCTTTAAGTAAAGCCCACATCAATACACTATGACCATTGCCACCTAGTGGTCATTCTATTTGCAAAGTCTTATTTTCAAGAAGAGGCTTAATTTGGCCCCCCTACATTTGTACTTTTTGCATGATAGCTAACAAAAATTACTGGAAATTTCAAAGTCAAAATCAAAGAAACATTTTCATTGAAAGGTACTGAGAGTTTCAGCTGTGCAAACTGAGCAGACAAAGTGCACAACATCACTGAAGGTCGTACAAGGTCTTCAAGATCCCACATGCCTGGCTCAGAACTAAATAAATAGTAATGTATTTTTATTTAAAGTGTTTGGTGCAATACCAAGACTCAAGATGAAGGGTCTCCAAAATATTAAGAAATATACACTTAATGGCAAACTCAGTTTTCTCAGTGCTACATACAGTCTGAGGCAATGCCCTACTTGTACAATCACCTTCCTTAATTACTTTAGCTAGAACTTTTGGAAACTCCTCTGCTGCCATTGTATCAACACTAATAACATCACCACTCACTTCTACATTATACAAATCCGCACAAAGTTTAAATCAGCTGAACCACCCATTGTTTGCAACAAAATTTTCTTCTCTTTTACCCCTCTTCAAGTGTCTATAAAGCCTTTTAGCCTTTTCTACCTCAGCTAATGAATGAGAACATCTCTTAGGAATAACAGTTGCTTTTATAGGTGCAGAACCATTCTGTAATTCAGTAGTGATGGCATAATTCTTTTAGTATGGTGCAAAAAAAGTACTGTGGATGCAGAAAAATACCAGAGCACATGCAAGAGAAGTAATGGATTCACCATCTTCATGCCTCCATAGCATATTATATTTCCCTTCAAAACTAATTGTATTGTTGTGTTTTTTTAGTACTAGCATCCTCAGGAATTAGAATTATTTCACAGCTATGATTAAAGGATAAACTCTGCAATAATTTCTGATGAGCAATGGAATCATAAGATTTTACCAACATATTAAGTTATTTTTATCAATGAGGAAAGAAAGCATGTTGCAAAGTCCATATAAAATCTCATTAATAAGTACACAAGTTTGTTTCAGAAGAAAGCAACTGTACAATTTTTGAGTTTATTTTTTACATTAGACTAGATTATTGAGAGACTACGTCATTACAGGAAAGTATATGAAAGGAAGCATGGGTTACAGGGGACATACGTACTGACAGCAGTATCAACATTCAACAAATATATACTGAAACAAAATCAGCATATACAGTATATTAAACTGACATACAATACTGGAACAAGCTTGGCTATACAGTCATAAGTATGAAGACTTCAGCAGTCATGTGATCTTTATGGATCACATTTTGGAGTAGATAACTTTTTTTTTTTTTTTTTAGCTTAGAGCTATTAGTAATAATTTATGATACAGTAGGATTAAAATCAAATGACAATTCATAGCTGCACAGTAACTATGACAACTTATAACATTACAACCAGTAATTCATATGATTTCCTGTATTAGAGAAGCAGTTTTTTTGAAACAATATAAGGAATCAAAGCCTTTTTCCATCCTTAACCCTTTGCTGATTACCTCTAAAAGCAACAACCATTTTCATTCAGATACCATTTTTTTTTTTAATTATAAAAATTTTATTTTTAACTTTTTTTGTTGAATTGAAAAGTGTTTTATTGATTAAGATTTGCATTAATTATCCCAGTTTTAATTATTTTCTCATGCAGTATGCATTTTTTCCTTTCTTCTATTACATCCATTTACACACTTTCACACAATGTGAGGACGCCATTACCAGTTTTTCATTTTTCCTCTGCAACCACCACCCTCAAAAAAAAAAGAAAGAGAAAAAGCAATTTTAAGAAAAGCACTCACAACAGGTACAAAGAGTCAAATTATAATATGCTGTTGATGGCAGATATATTACCTGTAATTTAAAGTTCCACCTAACCTTTGGGGAGGATGAATTACGGCTGCTGGATGGGTAATATTTGTACACTCCAGTTAACATTAGAGAAAATTGTATCTATTTTCATACGTATCAAAATAAAATTGAGGTGGGGGGGGTATAGTGGATAGACATGATTTTTTTTCCAATTTAAAAAAAAAAAAATTAAGCAAAAATCAACTTACATTTTGTTTTATAACAACAGCTTATAAGATGTATACTGTGATTCTGAAATCATAAACATGAATTGCATTTTAAATGAGAGCATTTGTTCTGACTGTGTGTGTGTGTGGTTATAATTGCTTTGTGTTCGCACTGAGGAATGAGTTACCTTGTCCTTACTGCCCAAATCACAATAGGGATCCTCAAACAGAAATAAGGCATGTGAGTACTGCACATATCCAATGTTATAAGCATTGGAAGAAGGACAAAAGATAAAGTACTTTGGATTTAACTGTTACTTCATTACTATTACCTTTTAGATATTCTCCTTGAATTTTAGATACTAGTTCATATATTCTTCCCAGACTGTTCGATGGACAGACACAGGCTTTTATAACAGTGTTTTCCACCAACACAAATTTTTTGCCTCCCATCCAAAAAAATATTGTAAACAAACAATGATTTGCAAAATGGTGATTAGAAGTAACTAGTACTGAAAAAAATTATGTAAAGCTTAAACAGCACAAGCAGAAAAAAAAAAAAAAAAAAACCTTTTTATCCATTTCAGTTGCCCATTCCTTCTAATAACTTTTCCAAATATTCTTTAAATTTAATCAAACTATACACTTACACAAAAACGCTAGGTGGAAGTTTTTATTCCAAGAATCAATTATTGTCTGGTTGAACGAGAATTTTTGTATACATCTACTCTGCAACCATCCTTTACCAATTTATGTCCCCTTATATGTGTATTATATAAGAAAGAGGATACAAATGAAATCAGAACTTAGTTTGCTTCACTCTTTTAAAACCTTATAAACTACAATTAAGTTACTGCACAGTTTCTATATGATACAATTTACAGAACCCCAGTCTTTCTTGGTAAGAAAATCCTTTTTTATTCCCAACTAATCTTGTTATTCTTCTCTGTGCCCTATCCAGCAGATCTATATCTTTTCTAAAATTAGGTTTCCGCCGGTATGCAGTATTCAAGATGCAGCCTAAACATTGTTTTATTACAAGTTCTCTACCACATGGCAGGTCCATGACAACTAGAACTCAATTGCATCTCTATCTCTCCTTGTCTTTAACGCTTTCCTTCAGCCCACAATACCCATCAGCCTCTATCAAATCATCCAGCATTCCAATTCTTCTTCCTCTTGGTCCCTTGCCCATCATTTTCCCTTCAATTACATCTCTTAACAAATTCTCCTCTCAGTACATGCCGAATCTAATTTTTCTTTCTTTTACACTGCTTTATGCAATATGATAATTATCTTTTTCCCTGTAGAACTGACAAAACCCCCATGTGCTTCTAGCAGCCTGTCTTGCACTGTTCAGAGAACTTAATGTCAAAGTGTACAAATACCACTACAAAGACTTTTTTTTCCTAATTAAGTACCCTAAGTTTGGTGCTACCAGTCATGTGCTGGTAAATTTTAACAACTGGCTTGCAAAAAAAAAAAAAAAAAAAAAAAAAACACAAAACCAAGAATGTGTGCATATATTTATTGCAAGTTTTATTGATTTACAACAATTAGGAATACAAAAATTTCAAACAATAATAAAATATGATTAATGTTATTAACAACCCCCACCTTTGTATCATCAGCAAACTTAGACATCATTATCATTAATAACTATTAAATATAATAAAAGGTAGTAGTAGTAGTGGCATGTGATGCAAGAAAGCCAAACCAACACCAAACCCTGTGGTACTCCACTCATAACATTACGCTGGTTTCGGTCTCTGTGTATGAAAAGTGCAAGGGGCTACTATCTATGTTTTAATTTGGTAATGCCCAAATAATTGTTATCATGACACAAAAGTATAATACATCTGTATACATGGCTATAAGCTCAACATGATGAAGAATATTTTCCATTTCCATATTTTGAGTAAAATACCACATCTCATTTTACGATTAATCTGGATTACAACTAAGTTAATGACTGGCTTAATACTGATACGGGCTTATTCTTTACTCACGTCACTGGGGGCATCATTCAGACCGCTAATTATATCAACTTCTCTCAATATACTACAATGCTAGAAAAGTGAGTTGTGCTAAAATGTGCATGTTACATCTTTCATGGTACATAATTCTGACGTGAAAGTGAGAAAATTATGGGCCTACTATTGCTAGTTATTAACACCTCAATGAATCGCTAAATTTTCGCATTCAATATGATAAAACCAACAGGCATCTTACATGGTTATATTCCTTATATACATAAATAATGCTGTCTGCACGCGCAATGAGCGTTTTCTCAGCTACAATTACTCATACTCTTAAACATTAAAGCATTACAACTCTTTTATAAAATAACCCTTACAGGCTAACATCAAATCTTCGAAGGCTAAAGTAAACAATCTTGTTCTTTAAAAACTACGCCTGGCCTTCTGAAGAATTTAGTGCTGTTGCTATTTAATGGTGCTGTATATTACCTGCAAAATTTTAAAGTGTTAAAATACAACAATAATCAAACAATTTTACCTTTTCTCAAAATTATTTCAAGCATACACGTTTTTATGTGGTATTCCTTTCAGCTTACCAAAATCACGAACCGGAAAAGGAACTCAAGCTCGCTAATGCCCCTAGTGGCAGATACTTTCTTCGTGATGTAGGCTTAAGGTGCTAAAGAAACACTCTTATTGGATATATTTCAAAAATTCTTCATGTTGTGGAAGAAGTAAATGTGTGACGTTGCTCCAGCACGTTTATAGTGCCAGTATTTTACTCTATCATAAAATATGAATAAGTTGTAAATATGTGAATGAAATGTAATTAAATTAAAATTAACAGCATTCCCCAATTATAAAAGTAATTAGGAGTTTCGTGGGTAAGTATTTTTTGCAATATTGTAAAACATATCGTAACTCGGTGCATTCCCGTTACTCTGCTAAAAGATAGGACATTAGTGAAATACAATCAAACCGGAGTTTCGAAGTCACAACCAGAAATTCGAAGTGGCATAAAAATATAGAATACAATATTTACGTAGACTTGTTTGCATTATGTAATCAAATATTTCTAAAAAAATAAAATTGTAGTGGTGGTAGATTTGGTATCCGAACTGTTAACTAAACTGAAATAACTCGTGAGAATTAATTAAATATCAAATTATCTTTAATTATCCGTTAATATCAGTATCAATTTAAATATCAATTAATTAAACATCTAAAAATTAATATATATATATATATACAGATAGCGTGGTCTAGCAGATCAATGCATTGTATGTGGGATTTTAATTTTTCTTGTATTAACTGAACTTGTGGGTTAGTCACTTAGTAGCAGAACTTTCTGTATCAATATGTTAGAAATGCCAGAAGGAAAAGCAATATTCTTTATTTGGGCATCAGCAAGGATCCATCAAATATTCGAATTTTCAAATAAACGAACCACTAGCAGGATTAGTTAGATCAGTGTATTAATGTTGTTGAGGGGAAGGGATTTGGTTTTCGTAAATGGAATTATTAAAGTGGCCTTTTCGATTCTTTTCAGTGGCAGACCAACTGGTATCATTAACAAATAAAAATGCTAGGTGGGACGTTATTAAACTTCTTGTACCAACAAAAGAGATGTTTTTCAAGGTTTAGATCAAAGAACTGATGATCCTAGTGGCCAAGAAGAACAATTTATTATTATTATTATTATTATTATTATTATTACTAGCCATGTAGTGCAAGGAAGCCTGAGGCTTATGCTGCACCAACTTAAAAAAAATTTCCAAAGTTACTCAGAGAGAGAAGGAAGTAGAAGGGAAGAATGATGATATCCAGCACACCCAGGACCCTGGGTGTGCCAAGCCCATACCAGATGTGAGTACCTGGGGTTGATTTTTCTAACGTGATTATAAATTATCAGGGAATCCTGCAATAAGTATAAATTAGTCTATAATAAAGTTACTCAAGGGGTAAGACAGACCAAGGGACAGATTGAGCATTTTATGTTCAAGCATGTAAGGAACAACAGCAAAGAATTTTTTACTTACTTGTGAATGTTATAAGGAAAAAAAAATGGACTATACTGGCCCACTTCATGATACTTAAGGTAACAGTATTGATTATTCTAAAAAGATTTCTGAAATCTGAATAAATATTTTGCATCTACATTTACATTAGCATTAATAAGCAAGCTTATGCAGCATCAGCCAAAAAAAAAAAAAGAACGCTCCCATTTCACCCTTCCGTTCGTTCCAAATACCTGTCCAGCTCAGCCTTAAATTTATTTAGGCTATCAACTTCCACAACAAAGGATGGAAGTCTGTTCCATCAACCAACTACCAGCTGGATAAAGGCAAACTTCTACGCATCTATCCTACATCTGTCTTTCCTCAATTTGAATTTATGCCCTCTCAGGTGATTATTCTGAGCAAAAGGAAGAATCCCATCAGCATTGAGCATGCTCAAACCATTCAAGGCTTTATACACCTCAATCAGATCACCTCGCAGGTGCTTAGTCTCCAGACACTGTAATTTACAAAATTTAAGCCTTTCTTTGTAATAGCAACCCTTTGTTCCATTCACTAATCTTGTTGCCCTTCTCTGTACTTGTTCCAACAGCTCTGCATCCTTCTTAAAATGAGGCCTCCAGACCTGTATACAGTACTCGAGGTTTGGCCTGACCATTGCCTTATACAAGGGTATAATCACCTCCTTATCACTGCTAGAAAAATTCCTATATATCATTGACAAGACACCATGAGCTTCTCTTGCAACCGTCTGCACTGCTCAGAAAACTTCATATCTGTCTGCACAATTATCCCCCAGCAATTAACCGTCTGCACTGCTCAGAAAACTTCATATCTGTCTGCACAATTATCCCCCAGGTCCTTTTCGTTCTCTACCAATGTCAGTGTAGTACCACAGAGTTGATACATTACTTTGGGGTTACTGCTTCCCATATGCAGTACTTTACATTTGTCAATGTTAAACTTCATTTGCCATCTCTCAGCCCATCTGCTCAACTTTTCTAGATCCTGTTGCAGCAGTATACTGTCATTAGTGTCCTTAACAACCCTGCCAACCTTCGTATCATCTGCAAACTTGGACATTAAGCTTGATATACCATCATCAGTATCATTTATAAATACAGAAAACAACAATGGACCCAACATTGAATCCTGAGGGACTCCACTAATAACATTAGTCCACGATGAGCAGTGTCCATTGATTACCACTCTGTCTTCTCCCACTCAACCATCCCTTTATCCGTAGAAGCAGTTTACCTCCAATGCCACACTGCTCTGATTTGTTCAGCAGTCTTCCATGTGCAATAGTATCAAAAGCCTTTCTAAGATCCAAATATATGATATCAAAATTATTCTTTGCATCCAGTTCCTTTGTGACTACATCATAGTATCCAATCAAATTGGTCAGGCAAGTCTTTCCCTTAACAAAACCATGCTGTGTCCGAGCTATAACTGAAGTCTCGTCTAGATGATCCTGCGGTGCTTCTTTAACCAGTGTCTTCATTAATTTTCCTGGAACAGAAATTAAACTAACAGGTCTATAATTACTTGTGTTGCCCTTTGATCCTCCTTTGTGAATTGGGGTCACATTTGCACATCTCCAGTCCATTGGTACCTCCCCTGAGTCCAAGGAAGCTCTCATAATTATGGCTAAGGGTTTGCCTACTTCCTTTCCTGCCTCCTTTAATATAACTGGATAGATCCCATCCACCCCAGGTGCCTTTTTTATGTTTATCTTCAACAATTTCTCCTCCACTTTCCTCTCAGTTATTACATCATCTAGCTCACTGCCAGAGTTTAACTCGCCTCTGGCATTCCCCTCTCTGAATAACTCATGTGTGAATGTAGATGCAAAATACTCATTTAGTTTGTTAGCCACCTGACAGGATCATCAACAGTTGAACCATCAACATCCAGTGGATCAATCTGATTCATCCCTTTCCTTCTAGAGTTTCCATAGTTAAAGAACTCTTTGCTGTTTTTCTTTGCATCCTTTGCCAAAGATTTCTCATAATCTGCCTTTTTTTTTGGCTGCCTAATCTCCTTTGTGACTTGGTTACAGACCAGCTTATATCTATCATAGGCTTTCATGTCACCCATTAATTTATATATATCCCATGCATTTTTCTTCTCTGAAATATGTCTCATTAGTTCATCTGACATCCATTTAGGCCTAAACCTAGAACAATATTTCTTAGTTGGTATGTAGAGCCTAGTAGCTTCCAATATAAATTCTTTGAATGCTTCCCATTTTGAATTTGCTGTTGGTAACATCATCAGTTGTTCCCACTGTGTAGAATTTAATACTGTCTCAGACCTCCGTAGTCACCTTCACGAAAGCAAAAACCCTTCCGTTTACCCTTGATGGTAGTTACCTCTTTGAGTCAATCCCACTTCAGCACACTGTGATCACTGCCACCTAGTGATTCCTTTATCTGCAGATTCTTAATGCATGAAGAATCACTACTGATAATCAGATCAAGAGTATTACTCCCTCTAGTTGCCTCCCGAACATGCTGATGTAGAAAACAATCATCCAATAAATCCACAAATTCCAGTCAATATCTGGGAAATTAAAATCCCCTATTATTAAGACTCTCTGATTTACTGGCCCACTCTTATTTCCCTGTACAGTTTCTTATTATACTTATGAGTCATTAGGCCTATAACAAACTCCTCTCAATTTTGATCTCCAAATGCTTATGTCGCACCAAACTGACTCAACACTGCACTGTCCAGTGATGTCAACTGGCTTCACTTCCTTTGATTTTGTGTTTCTTAACTAATAGCATAACCCCTCCTCCCTTCCTATCCTGTCTACCCTTACTGTACACATTGTACTCCCCAAATTCCAGTTCTGCATTCCTTATATCTGTGTGACACCACGTCTCTGATATCCGAACAATATCTGCCTTTGATGTTTTGAGCAATATCTCAAATTCGTCAAATTTATTTACCAAACTCCTAGCATGTTAAGAAGCTTTTAGACCTAAGAATACTAATAGTCTAAATTATTTTATGATAGCGGAGAAAATACTGTAAGGAAAGGAAATTAAAGGATTCTATTCCTAATGATAAAAGAAGCAGCAAAAGGGATCATCAAACTTTCATCTATAATGATGAAGTCAGTGGATTCAAACCAAGTTCCTATAAATTGGAGATATGCAAATGTATTCACATTTGTATGAATGAACAATGAAATGTGTAACTGTAAACCTATAAATTTGACTTCTACCCCCAAAGAAAATTATGGAGTTTGTAATTAAGAATATAATACAGAAATTACAGCACAGGTGTATATGTTTTACCCTGCAAATATGAAAATATTTTACAAATTTAAGTACTCTAAAGTGTCCTATCCAGCAGGAGTGGAAGGATAGAGAAGTAATCAGGAGGACTGTTATACAAAATGTTAAACTGAATACAGTATGGTTTAAAATAATGGCAAAGTATAAAGCCAAGTAAAAGAATTCATTTTTTAAAGCTATTACACACTGTTTTCCATAATATCTGTGTTGATTAACTGTATGGGGTAATGGGAAGGGTTTTTGCTTTTGTAAAGGTGACTACAGTTGTCACAGACAGTTTTTAAATTCTATACAGTGGAACCAACTGATGATGTTACCAACAGCAAATTCTAAATGGGAAGCATTCAGGGAATTAATCTTGGAAGCAACTAGGCTTTTCATACCAACTAAGACATACTGTTCAAGGTTTAGGCCTAAATGGATGTCGGTGCCAGACCAAGATATTTCCACGCAGCAGAATGATTTTTTGGCACCCTTTGCTAAGGATATTTGTATATTTTGCCCCATTGTCCTTCTGTTTTTGGCACCCCGGGCAAGGGCCCCGCTAGTCTGCCATAATGCTGAACTGGTGGATGTCTGATGAACTAATGACTCATGACAGAGAGGAAAAATACATTGGATGCATATAAATTATCAGGAGACACAGATGCCTATGGTAGATATAAGATAGTCTGTAATCAAGTGACAAAGGAGGTTAGGCAAGCAGAGGCAGAGTACAAGAAATCTTTAGCAAAGGATGCAAAGAAAAAACAGTAAAGAGTGCTTTACTTATGTAAACTCTAGAAAGAAGAGGATGAATCAGATTGGTCCATTTGATATCAATGTTTTGATTGTTGATGATTCTGATCAGGTAACTGAATGAGTATTTTGCATCTACATTCATACATGAGGAGTTATTCAGGGAGGGAATGCCAGAAATTTATCAAAATTTGGCAGGGAGCTAAATGATTTTGTAATAACTGGGATCAAAGTGGAGGAGAAATTGCTGAAGTTAAAATATAAGGGAAGCACCTGGGGTGGATGGGATTTATCAGTTATATTAAAGGAGGCAGCAAAGGAAGTAAGCGGCCCTTGAGCCATGATTATGAGGGCATCCTTGGACTCAGGGGAGGTCCCCATGGACTGGAGATGTTCAGATGTTCCCCCAATTCACAAAGGGGGATCAAAAGGTGACAAGAATAATTACAGATGTGTTAGTTTAACTTCTGTTCTGGAGAAAATAATGGAGTCACTGGTTAAAGCAGCTCTGCAAGATCATCTAGACAAGACTGCAGTTGTACTTCAGACTCAGCATGGGTTTGTAGAGGCGATGTTCTGGCTGACCAATTTGATTGGATACTATGATGTAGTCACAAAGGAACTGGAAGCAAAAAATAATTTTGATATCATATACAGGCAACCCCCATATAACACAGTTTCGTCTAACATGATTGATAAATTGCAGCAATCCTCGCACAACACAGTTAGAGAATTTCAGAAAGCACTATTTTTGAGCATTTATGCAGAGAAAAACGCTACTATTATGTTGGATGCAATTTTTCAACATTTGGATTCTTTTTTTGTGTGAATGCCCGCTGTTGACTCACTAGTCGTTATGAAAAAAAATTATTGGGAAATCCCCCATATTTTATTTTGTTCGTAAATCCCTGTGTTAGGTTCTGTGCTATTGAACTTTTGCTTGTCTGAGACCACAAAAAAAATAATAATTATGGCTTCAAAGCATTACTAAACTTTGTTCTTAAGAACTGTATTGGAATAATTTCTTTGTTGGAAATTAAATTCCAGCCCTAAATTATGCCTAAGGAATTTAGACATAATTTTGGTAACTGCCGATTGATTAAAAGAATGATTTCAAAATTTGTTTTGTGCCAGCTATGGAAAACTATTTAAAGTGGAAAAATCTGGTAAAAGTTTTATTACTATTGGATAACGCTCCAGGCCATCCAAAAGATTAAGTCATCAAAAATGTTTTCCCAATTCACAAAGGGGAAACTAAGTACTGTTCCTACCACCTAATACAACTTCTTTAATTCAGCCATTAGATCAAGGTATTATATCTATCATTAAAACTCATAACATCAGAAAATTTACAATGGATTTTGGAAAAAATTGATTCCGAATCTATTGAAGTGATGGAAACATTTCTCAATTGTGGTCTGTATCGGAATCATAACTTTATCACTCAGAGAAATTTATTTCTTTTATAACGATGGTTTTATAAAACCGTCAACATTAAAACCATGTTTGGAAAAATGTATGGCCAGAGTCAGTTCATTCAGGAAATATGGTTGAACCGGCAGAAAACGGAATCGATGTGATAGTAGACATTGCTAAGAAGGTTTGATGATATGACTACTGACGATGTTCAAGAATTACTGGTAGAAAAGAGGCTGGCAAAGCAGATTTGGTGGAAATGGCATCGGAGGTAAACCAAATCAATTCAGTGGATGGTAGTGCAGATTAAAATTCTGAAGTTCCAAATTTTACACTAAAAAGCATATGGGAAGCCATAAACTTAGCCAAGCAGTTAGAATCTTAGTTTCTGAATGCAGAATCTTCTGCTGAGAGGAACACATATTGCAAAAGGGAGCTTCAAAAATGCTTAGCTCCATACCATGCAACTTACAACGATTTATCAAGCAAAAGCAAACAAACCCAGATTACTAATTTTTTTAAGGAAAACAGATGATACACGAAATCTAGATGCTGCACATGAAAGTTCAGAAGGTGAAGATATTCTGCAACAGAGAAAACGTTCTCGTTTGATTGTACTTAGCAGCAGGGAAGAGGCAGAAAATTAAATGAATGTACATTATCTGACATATATGTATCACAGTTTTTAAGGTATTTGTTCAGTTATTACTATTTTTATAAAAATTAAATTTCCAATAGTTATAAAATTATGTATTTTTGTTAGCTTTTTGTACTGGTTCTTAGTCCCATATAACACTGTTTCGCACTACACGAGATTTTATGGGAACCTAACTACCGTGTTATATGGGGGTTACCTGTACTTGGATTTTAGGAAAGCTTTTGTTTTTGTTTGTTTTTTTTTTTATGCTTCATAAGTTGCTTTCTTGCATCATTTGACACTACTAATACTATGTCATGCCAATTAATATTTTTGCTTATAAGTAAAAGTATATTTATAGAATATATTTTGTAACACTACTATATATTTAATTTTTTTTTTCTAGGAAACATCTGTTTTATATAAGAAGAGCTAATCTTTCTCTCAAGACATCAGCTTATGCATATAATTAGAGAATTAGGAGCTAAATAACTTATATAGAGGCAGCTTAAAATTATCACGATGTCAGAAGCAACTCAAGTGAGTTCGTTGCCTCTTCCACCTATGCAGTATGTCAATTTATACACAGATGACAACATTCAAAAAGGGAGAGCTCCATCTCCCCCCAAACCAATTATGGACTCATACTCCATGTTTGGAGTACAGTTTCACACAGATGATCAAATTATTAGGCCACTTGAGAGCCAGGGTATTAGACGTCTATATCCTCAAAATTATGATCATAAACGAGAGCTCAAGAAATTAAACCATTCCATTTTAGTTAACTTTCTTGATCTGCTAGATATTTTGATTCGGTGTCCTGATACACCCAAACGTGAAGAGAAAAAAGATGACATAAATCTTTTGTTTATTCATATTCACCATCTGATTAATGAATTTCGTCCCCACCAGGCACGGGAAACATTACGAGTAATGCTAGAAGTGCAAAAACGGCAACGTATGGAAACCACAGAACGCTTTCAAAAGCAATTGGATAAAGTGATGGATATTCTTCAAAATACTCAGTCCAGTCTTCCTGATTCTGCAGATTTAGACTGCAAACTTTTAGTGCCCACAGAACTAATGGATGTTTCAGAAATGGAACAGAAATCAGATGATGTTGAGGACTGCCATGGCTTAGACAGGTTAATGTGTGATATTGTTGATGCATTATAAATTAGTATCATATACTATTCCTGCAAAATAAAATCATGTCTCTGTTGAATGCAACTAACAACATAATTCTGTGATGAGATAAACTCCATCTCCCAACTATGCAGAAATTAACTTTCTAGTGTCAAACAAGATGGAAGTCAAGATTGTGTTACAATTAAAAAATTCATTTAACTGTGGTCTTTTATCCCCAGTAGTTTAGACTTGTAGTTAGAAATTGAAAATTTTACATTAAGTAATAAAAATTGCTATCTCTGTCACACACATGTATATATTATATGCTCTTTTATGTGTTATTTTAAAATATTCTAAAAAGAAAAACATTCCTTCTCATAATGGAAGCTTCATCTTGAACCCAACCTTCCATTTCTGTATATAACATCACAACTTAATAATATAAAGGTGCTGTTTTTCTCCCCATGTGTCTTTGCTTACAATATTTAGAAGTTATGCAAACTAAACTTGTGACCTAAATTAGCCTTTGTTATGTATATATATATGTTATCGTTAAAGTGTAATTCAGGTAATTCATATATTTACTAGGGAATGTATGGGTATATTGTTGTGCATGCTTTCCCAAAGTGTAGTTCATCGAAGTATAAACGATGACACCTCTAATAAATTACAAGTACATTATCCAAAACTGGATACAGATTTTGAAAAATCAACTTGTATATCACTTTGGTATAACTTTTTTTTGGTTTATTAATTTTTCACATCTCTTGGGTCCTGTAGACAATTATCTCATTTATCATTCATGATTATTTTATCATCAATTTTAATTTTAAGTTAATTTTGTTGTGTTTTTGGATACTGATTTTTAAATTTGGTCTCAGACTGTGGACTTTTTTTTTTTTAAAATGATAAAAAAATCTGCAGTTTGAGTCCAAATTTAAAAATCAGTATCTAAAAACACAATAAAAATTAACTTAAAAGTAAAATTGACGATAAAATAATCACGAATGATAAATGAGATATAACTGTCTACAGACTTGGTAAAACCAAAACTACTAAAAATATGCACGATAGTTAATGCTGATACTAGGTGTATCGTAAACAACATATGGATAGCAGATGAAATCTAATAAAGAAGGATGACAATGTTTTTGTGAACAAACAGCAACAATGGATACTTTTACTGGAGATCTTTTATTAATATATATAGATCCCCCCCCCCCATAGTTAACCTGGCTGATTTAAGATTTTACACCTTAAAATGTGAAATCAGTGGATATACATTACTGGATTTAAAACTGTGGTGGTAACATGTATATTAGGGGTTGTTCAAATGAAATGTAGAAACAGAGAATAGAAAAATCCTCATTTAAGTTACATATATGTATTTAGTCTATATGCATTTAAACTTATATACACTAAAGATGTATAAGTTTACCACAGCATGAAAAGCGGTATACAAAATAAAAGGTTTGTTTAATAAATTGTGCAATACATGTGTGAGAAGTATTTGGTGGGTTTGCCAGATCAACCCAACATATGATTCTGACTACAAGAACACCTCCAAAATTTTTCATTTGTTGCAAATTAAGTTGTTTATTAGAAACATTGTCCTAGACAAGCAAGCAACAGCTTAAAAATGGTGCAAACAATACTGCAGACCAGCAACAGCCTGAACAAGTCACTGCAGCGATAATTGACCTTGAGTAGGCAAATCACTACATAATGATTTTAGAGATATCAAAAATGATGAATGCCAGCATCATATATAATGTGGTTGCCAAAAGGCCTTAGAGATGGCCAGAGAAATGTGTTCATACATCTCTGTGTGTGTGTTAACATCTTATATGTTACTAGAGAAGCCATTTCATGCAGCAAATTGTTGCCAAAGATGAATCCTGGTTTCACTGCTTGTAATAGTCACACCATCACAAGCTTAAAACATAAAAAGCTACATTGAATGAATTTAGTTGAACTATCCTCCTTACAGTTCATATTTTTCTCTTACTGATTAGTATATAATTCTTGAAAAGAATTTTCACATGGAAAATGAGAAGGACAAAGTGATGGTGCAGCTTCAAGAGCAACAGCTGAAATTCTACTCTAAGAGGAGTGGATTTGCTTATGAAATGTTGAGGAAAATAGTTACAGGGGCCTCAATATACCATTGTTTCAGATATAATGTAACTGATTGTATCGCCCAAGATAGACATAAATAAAGTTTATGGCAAAACACAAGTTTCGCAATAGACACTAGTAGAAGCAAAATCTATACCTCACCAAGGGGAGGCACCAGCTATTGCAGTGATTTTTAAAGTGTGGACCACTGTTAAGTACATTTCCTCAATTGGACAATTAAATTTTTATAAATAACAATAGTTATTTGAGTATAATTACTGTAAATATTCGATTTCTTCCCT
This sequence comes from Mastigoproctus giganteus, assembly GCF_048544385.1. Classification (NCBI taxonomy): domain Eukaryota; kingdom Metazoa; phylum Arthropoda; class Arachnida; order Uropygi; family Thelyphonidae; genus Mastigoproctus; species Mastigoproctus giganteus. The sequence goes on from NC_143575.1 coordinate 49,997,630, forward strand.
CTCTAGCATCAGAGATACAATAAAAATAAAAATACATTAACGAAATGTTATTTGCCTGTAGGACACTTGCAAAACTAAACATTTTTCTCTGAGACAGGAACCACAACATGTAACATTCTTTTCAAGGATGAAATCACGTTTAAAATGACAAAAGCTGCTAAAAGCAAATTGCGTGAATTGATGAACAATTGGTATATTTTCATAAGGTGCTGCCCCTCACCATATTTAGTATTCTCCATAATTATATTCAACACTATAAAATTCGCTTGTGTTGTTTATAAACTAAAGTAGGTACATCCTTGGGAGGGGAGAGTCCCACAGTCTGACCCAGAATATAAAGATGACACTATTTTCTGTGGAAAATGATTTCTAATACTTTACTCACATAACCTGATAGAAAAAGAACAAAGGTTCCCCCTTTTGAGCTGAGTAGTCAAATCCAAGGTGGGGGCTTTGTATATGACTGCTCAGCTACAGCATTTGTTAGATTGTGTCCCATGATTATGTAGCTGAGTTGTTCCTTATTTCCTATTTGTGTAGTATACTATAAATTGATTCCCTGTAAACATAGGTGCCTCCATAGCCAGGTGGGCAGGAACAGCAGTGTGTAGCACACGCTTCTTGAATAGACTGGGTTTCGAGCCTGTGATCACCAAATACAGAGGATGTGGAAAGGTCAGGGAATGACCACCGCATATCCCCAGAGCAATATGGCCTTAGTTGCTAATGCTCCTAAAAAACAAATAACAAACCTGTAAACATATCTCATTTGGGAGAATGGGATTGTTATAAGAAACTGACACTTTTGAAATCAAATAAAGTACATAATTATTTAAAAAAAAAAAAAAAAAACTACAGTAATGGTGCTCTTGCCATTTGAAATGTCTAACCTATTTCATCCACTGACAGCAAGATTGTAAAAGTAACAGGAAAAAAAAACATGCAAAATGAAATTTTCTTTTATAAAAATGCTTGTTAAAAAGAGCTATAAAAAGCCTTTCTAGAAGGTGACCTATTCGTTGCCTTTGAGCAAACATTTTTGCATAAACGAATTTCATTTTTTAAACAAGAATACACAATAACTAAAAGATAATCTGTTGGTCTCTTTTGGTCATTGTGTATTCATGTTAAAAAAACTGGTTAAATTATGTTTTAAGCCTATATCACACTTCAGTTATAATGCGGGGGAATAACTACAGCATTTTTCTTATAAAGTTGTCCCCTAACGCCTGCATTATATTGAGATGGCATTAGATAGTATGAATCAGAGTTGTAATACTCAATATGTTCTATGGTGATAATAATTAGTAAAATAATAATAAGAGGGAATTTACCTCAATATAGTACGTAGAACACTTCCGTATGATACCCTCCAGAAATTAAAACGGAATGATCACGACATACGGTCAATAAGCGTTGTCAGCTTCAGGAAGGAAAATCGTTTTGAATATTTTCGTTAGATTCTTTTAATTGCGTTAATTTGATTTTTAATTGTTTTAAATTTATTTGAATTGTGTTAAATTGATTATTTAATTATTTATAATTTACTCTAATGTACCGGTAAGTTGTCGGGTTTTTTTTTTGTTTTTATTTCTGGAGGGTATCATACAGAAGTGTTCTACATACTACATTGAGGTAAACTCCTTATTATTTTACTAATTGAGATTGCATTCTATCTTGTTTTGTATTGTCTTTTTCCAAAAATAAAATAAGTACATTTTTTGTTTCATTTGAACAACCCTTATATGTTTTTGGATATGACAGGAGGCATACTAATATCAGGAGTGAAGTATTTTTGTTTTCTTAAAACCGAGTTGCTCCTGTCATTATAAGAAAAAGATCAAATTTCTGTTTATTTTTATAAATGTTAAGTTTACAATATCGATAATTCTTTCATTATGTTAATAAAAATAGATGACTTCATTTACATTTTGCATCTGAAATATTGAATTATTTTTAATTAAAATTTATAAGTGAGAATTCCTTTTTGCTCATGCAACTGGAGTTTCAATATATAGGAGTGTATAGATTTGTAGCTCATATGTTTTATGTATTTGATCTAACTGTTTTTTTTTTTTTTTTTTTTTTTCTGGAGAATTGAATAACAGGTCAACAGCTTTTTTTTATATGAAACGTTGGTAAAAAAAATATTGATTTCACTTTAAAAAATGTAAAGTATTTTTTAATACTTTCCATTTATTTTGTATCGGTGACAGATGTTATCAGTAGTCATTTAGCAGTCTGAACTCACACAGACTATATTAAGCGAACATCACAAAATGTCTGGCATACCATTTCACTTCCTTGTTTTTAATCCACCATTGTCTATAGCACATGTTAGTAATGTCAGCTGCCTCTTACTTTAACTGAATTTTCAGGTTTCACAGAAGTTTAACCATATTCTTCTATTGTCGGATAAAAGAAATGTTATTTGCTTCTCTTCATCTATAATAAGCACAGAGTAATTTAATGAAAGTGGTCATTTTTTTTTTCCTGAAGAATGAACTCAATTTTTCAGCATTATGTATAAAGAAGTTCTGTTATCAATTCGGTTGTATTTTTTGTTAACACTGTTGTTGATTAGGGTAAAATTATTTTACCTAAATATTTTAATTAGTGCTTGCAAATACTTAAGATTCTTAAATACCATAACAGACTGTTAGAGTGTATGTGTACATATTTGTTTCAGATGGTACAGAAATGGGGAATACTATTGGGGGAGAGAATAACCAGTTAAATTGTAGGCCTACATAACATCATTTCAGTGAGCTGTTCTTATTGTATCATGTGATCAAGAAACTAGCAGAGACTTTTGAAACCTGTTTAATAAAATTATTTACATCATGGAGTATGTGTTATTAACTAGTATACCCATGAAAGGAATAAATCAAAGTCATGATAAAGAAATTGCACCTTCAGCTAACATTAGGAGATACAGCATCATTAATATGCATATAAAAAGGGAAGCGATGGATACTTATTGATAGATTCATGTATGAATAACAAAAATTGGTAACAACATACAAAAATTTAACAAAAGTTCATAACAGTTGTATTTTAGATATAAATTTTTTTAAGTGGAAGCCAAAATAAACTACCATACTGCCAGATCCATCACTGTGGGGGGGGGGGGAATGATGGTTTGTGTAGTTAGCTAATACTGTGTTGGTCTTTTCATAGTGAATTTTTTTGATAGAATTTTGAAATTTAAAAAAAAAAAAAAAAAAAAGACTGCATAGCTTTATAATCATTTATTTTTATTTTGATATAAAAGAACACTTGATCATGGAAAGCAAAGTGCATGTGTGTGTGTGTGTGTGTGTGTGCATCTGTAATAAAGCTTAAATGAATATGATATCCATTTATATGCACTAAAATAAAATAAACTATTTCATATACTATCTTTCCAAGAAGTCACAACATGGCAATGGTTTATGGAAGCAGAAAGTACTTCAATGGTCCGACAGTTCAGTGCATTAAACCAAATTGCAATTTTATGATAATTAATTAATTGTGGTGACTGGTTTTATTTTCTATTTGCACAGATATCTAATATTTTTGCAACTGAAGCCACTACCATTCAATTCAGTTGCATAGAAAACATTAAATAACTATACAAAATATCTACAGTATATGAATGGATATATTGTCCACTTAAGCGTTATTACAAATGCATATGTTCGTACCCCTCAGCTGTAACTGCTTTCAAGGTGGTTGGAATTTGGTGCATATATATATCATACTATATACAGTGGTGCTCAAAAAATTGCATCACTTTGTTTTTTAGGTTGTTTGTCCTTATATTGGCAGCTAATCTTTTAGAAATATCAGTCTGAACTCACACAGACTATATTAAGCAAACATCACAAAATGTCTGGTGTACCATTTCAAATGCATATTGTTATTACTTATGAAAGAACATAAGTAATAACAATACGCATATGAAACTATTAATTATAGAAAAATTTACTTTTATGCACTTAGGGTACATAAAAGTAAATTTTTACAATGAAATAAGTACTTTTCTCCACAATAACAGCATGTTACTTATGGTTTATATAATAACAGAAATTCTATGATAGCAGTGAGTTTTTCATTACCTTGCTCATACTAGGACAACAGGCATGTGCCTCCGTAGCCAGGTGGGAAGGAGCAGCAGTGCGTAGCACACGCTTCTTGATTAGACCGGGGTTCGAGCCCGTCACCACCAAATACGGAGGATGCGGAAAGGTCAGGGAATTGACCACCGCATATCCCAGAGCAATATGGCCTTAGTTGCTAATGCTCCTAAAAACCAAATAACAAACAAACAAGACAACAGGCAGCTATATAAACAAAAAAAACACAACAAAATGCACACTAATATTTCGTTGGCCCCTTGCTTTGATGACTGCTACACATCTTCGTGACATTGACTGGATAAGGTTCTGAAAGTATTCCTGGGAAATCTCATGTTACCAAACACGGATTGATGTCTTCTTCAGCTCTAAATATTTTTGGTTTCTTCTGCATTACTGAAATGCCCATTTTGTTCCAACAATTTTCAACTGGATTGAGATCTGACTGTTCCAGGCCATGTTATTGTGCAAATTGATTTATCCTTCAGCCATTTTCAGCTTGGGACAGTAAAGACTGCAAAATAAATTACTTCTATTTAAGCAAGAGTGCAACGTTTCACGATTTTAAAACTTTTGCTAATTTTATGTAGTACTTACAGTTTTGGTTCTATGACATAGAGTAGAGTTGGCATGAAAAATGCAATTGGCAACATCCTCCATAGTGATCTGTAATTGTGGGAAGTATTTTTGTCTCAAGGATGTCTTTGTACACCTCAGCATTCACTGTATCCTTCACAAATTCAGACAGCCAACTCTTTTATGTGACATACAGCCCCATATCATTTGAGATGCAGAATGTTTCACTGTGGAGATGGATACAGTCAGGATGAAATTCTTCTCCTCTTCTTCGTCTAACATTCTGCTGGTCATCCGAACCATGAAAGTTGAATTTTGATCATCAGAGAAAATAATACATTTCCAGTGCTCCTCAGAGCAACTAGCACGCTCTTTTGCTCACTTTAGATGCTGGGCTTTCATTTTTTTCATCAAAAATAGCTTAAATTTTTCTGTTAATTTTTTAAATTTATAAATTAAAAATCCTTCCATGGACCTTTTCCCACCAGTATTCTCTAACTGATTCTACAGTATCAGTGTTCTCCCCAGGAGGACCTATCGAATGGGCACACCACCTGGTGAATTTAACTGACCGCCCAGCTAAAATTTAAGCAATTCTCGCAGTACCGTATGGTACTGCTCACTGATCTCGATCAATATTAATTCAAACATACTATGCGATCAAGATCAATATGGCAGAAGCATATAACACAATTAATTTTTGCTCTGGATTGCTCAAGTCACATTTATAAATAACAGAAAATTTTATATTGCAAAGTATTATACTTCCCCGCCCGACTACATAATGCCACCCAGCTGGCAAAATTTTCTGGGGAGAACACTGAGTATCTTCATTTCTATGTACTGTGAATTACAAGACATTAATTTTTTGTTTGGTGTAAATTTAACTGATGTCAGGCAAGTAAAAATCTTTCTTCTAAGCAATTTCAATTCCCATGAGACATCATTGCCAGTGTTTAACCTTGCTGTAGAGTTTTGGTTTCACCAGCTAAACATAGATGTCTGCCAGATGCCATATAAAGCATCTGTTTTTCAGTCTAGGGAATTAGTGACTTTAAATTCTAAAAAATATTATAAAAACTATTATTATTGGTTTCTGTCATTCATTTTCATTCAGCATTAGCATTAGTTGAGGCATATAATGCAAGAAAGCAAGCTTATACAGCATCAGCCAAAAAAAAAAAAAAAAAACCTTCCCATTTCACCCATCCGGTCACTCTAAATGTTTATTTAGTTCAGCCTTAAATTTATTTAAGCTATCAACCTCCATAACAGGTGGAAGTCTGTTCCAGCAATCAACTACCCGCTGGCCAAAGGCAAACTTCCGCACATCTATTCTACAACTGTCTTTCCTCAATTTGAGTCTATGCCTTCTCAGGTTCTTAATCTGAGTAAGCGAAAGTATCCTGTCAGCATTGAGCCTGCTCAAACCATTCAAGGCCTTATACACCTCAATCAGATCACCTTGCAGGTGCCTAGTCTCCAGATGCTGCCACTTACAGAATTTAAGCCTCTCCTGGTAAGAGAGCCCCTTTGTTCCTCTCACCAATATAGTTGCCCCTCTCTGTACTCGTTCTAGCAACTCTACATCTTTCTTAAAATGAGGCCTCCAGACCTGTACGCAATACTCAAGGTGTGGCCTGACCATTGCCTTATACAAAGAGATAATCATCTTGTCTCTGTTAGCAAAATTTAATTTCTGTTTAGAAAATCTTAATTAATAATCACCATCTTAAATTAAGTAAGGTTAAAAATGAGTTTTTTATAATTAAAGCAAAATGGGGTATTCCACTGATAACATATGTGTCTGTTAAATTTACTATAAAACATCTCTGTTCTATAGCCCAGGTATTTTAAATAAATGTAAAATCTTAGGAAACGCATTGATCTCTCAAGTTGTAAGGCTACCATAACGAGCTGCACTATGTGTACAATGCATTTCCCAAGACTTTACGTTTGTTTTAATAACTAGGCTCTAAAATAGGAATGTAAATCTTGCCATAGCTATAATCTATTTAATATAGCCAGGTCGTGAGCTTTTTCTGCCCACATTTTAAAATCGTCTTGTGTGGAAGTAGATACACAGGGTGTTTCAATTAAAAGGCACCAGGGTCTCTCTCTTATTTTTAGGTTAAAGCTATTTGTTATACAGACTTTTTTTGTCATATTTGAACTGAAATTTTATGAATTTGATGTTAAAATTGGACTAAGCATTGCCATTTAGATTTTAAGATTTAAAAATTTTAATTTTGTCCAACAATTGCTCTTTTCCCAATGGGAAAGTTGTTCCCCAAAAAATTGAGGGAACCAAACATAAGACATGGATACCAGTAGAACAAAGCAATGACTAACCCAGTTCTTTTAATAGTTTGATACTTTCATGTTGCCTCTCCAAACTGTGTACTTTGTTTTAGTAGTAATAAAATAAATTATTTTATTCATAGAATTTAATACAGTCATTTCCTTATTCCCAAGAAACAGCATATAAATCAGGGCAATTTTTACGCTGTAGAAAGATACAATGTAGGATGCATGGCAAAAACAAGTCTTCTGTGACTATCATATAATAAAAAGGTTTGATTACAGGTTTCAGTTAAAGCAAATACAATATATTCAGTTAGGTTTGCCATTCCTGGCCTGGACAATTTAGTTTTATTTTATTCTCACCTATTATATTTCGTTTCTAAATTATTATATGGTAATGATGGAATGACTGACTATGCATCAATTTGGTTTTAATTCTTTAATTAACATTGTCTTATCTTAATTGGTGATTTTTTTTTTTTTTTAATTTCTGAAAGTTTAATTGATGAGTAGTTTAAATATTTGACTGTTTTTTGTTTTTTGCAATAATTTCAAAATCGTTGCAAAAACAGTTGTATATATCAACTGATATGTCATTTTGAAATAAAATGGTGCTTCATGGAAAACTAATTTTAAAATTATAATTAACATGTTTGAAAAATGTCAAGAATTCAAATTAGAGGAAATATATATATATTTTTTTATTGCACTATATCCACTTGATATGCTGCTTCTCTGCCAATTCCTCTTTTGTTTGGATATAGAAAATTATTTCTAAAATATCAATCTTTCATTCCAAACAAAAGAGGAATTTTTGCAAGTAATCATCATATATCAAATATAAGTACTGTACACATCACTTGGTGGCTAATAATCACAGCAAGTATTCTGAAGTTGCAAGTTCAACTTCAAGAAAAAAATTAAATCGAGCATTGACGAGAAGCAAAGCTTTGCAACCAGAGTGGTACAAAATTGCATGCGCATTAACTCTAAAAAAATAAGTAATTGGATTTAGTTTTATGAATTGTAATACATTTCATATGAAAATAGTTTTTTTAAGAAGTGTTAAAAAAAAAAACTTTCCTATATACAAAGCATAAGTGCAACATTCTGAAACCTTGATTACCTCCAAGGTTTCAGAATGTATGAAGAATTCAAATTAGAGGAAATATTTTATATATATATATATATTTATATTTATTGCACTATATCCACTTGATATGCTGCTACTGGTCTAAACCTCATGTAATGGTATGAGGTTTAGACCAGTAGCAATAAAATCTTTATTGCAGTGACAGATTATGAAATTTTTATGGCTTCAGAGAAGAATAATTTCACTTTAAATGAAGCCAACGATGAGAGAGCGACAGATGTCTTCATGATATTATTGCCTTACTTCGATGTTTAGATAGAGTTCATTTCATGTTCTAATGAAGAATCAGTTATAGCAAACTCAGAAGCCTGTTATAGAAAGTCACTCATTTGTATTCTGGAGTCCCACATTTAGAAGATTAAATTATCAAGACAAGTTTTTTCATGCCATTTGATAACTTAGCTCAAAAAATTTAAAAAAATAATAAATACATATACAGTATATTAGTTTGCCAGGACTCCTCATAAATGATATATGTTATGCTTACAAAATTAAACGGATAATTGCATGTGTCAAAGAACCTTTTATCGGTACAATATTTAATAATGTGTCAGCCAGCCTTTAACCTTAATTACCCACTGTATCCTTGTCAGTAGACTCCGAACCAATTTTTGATAATGTTAACACAATATTTTTGTTCCTTTTCACTTTCAACACAGTGGTAAATTCAGTTACTGACTGCAAGAACATTAGCCTACCCTAAAGCCAATATTCCAGTTCATCCCAAAGGTGATGGAATTTAGAGTGGGACTCTGAGTAAACCAGCAAATCTTTTGCATGTTCATGTTTTCAAGTCACTATAAGGCTATACAGTATGACATGGTGCTTTGTCATAGTAAAACAAAAAAGAGTCCTCCCATGGTGTAGGAAGATCAGAATGTCAATGTACCATAAGTCATTCATTGGTCCAGGAATGAAGGCTTAGATCATCTGTCTTTATGAGAAACAACCCTAAGAGGTGTTGAAAAACTGCACAGCTGGGACAATATACTCTCGCAAATAACATTCTCCCATCATCTGTCAGACCTAAACATGGCCATAAGATTGGAGAACCATGTACATTCATCAATCTACAGCACAGCTTTCAAATGTTTCAGGAACCAATTATGTACTGTGAAAGGTGACACTGGAAAGTTGACACAATGCATTGCATACTGTGATGTTTGGTTTGTGTGCTGCAGCTCTTCTGTAAAATATTTTGTATAGCTCCCTGTATATCACCCTTGTACTAATATCCGTTCCTGTTGCCTCCCTGAAATTCTAGTTGACAGTATTCAGTGTGGACTATTGGGATCTATATACCACTCATCTGACCACCCTATGGTCTCTTTCCTTCAATTTCTGCAGTCTACCCAAAAGTTTCCTAGCTGTGGTAGCACCAAGATGTTTCCATTTGGTGATGACATCAACCACCATTGATCTAGGGCAGCATTTCTCAAACTGTGTTCCACGGAACAGTGCAGCACAGCTTTCAAATGAACAAGTGTTCTGCGAAAAATCGTAATTAATAATTTAAAAAATAAAATAAATAAATTTTGCATATTTGTAGCGTACACCACTTTTGTATCATTATAATATTTAACATAATTTTTTTTTTCGGTTAATATACTGGTATAGACTAATAATCAAATAGACCACAGAACACTTTATTTTGTTGGCGGGCTTTGCATAGAGAAGTATGCGTAGAAAAAGTAGCAATGTAGTGATCTAATATGCCATTCGTATGCGATTTAGCCTGGAGTACACGGGTTGAAGGAGAGGAGGAAGCGAACCGATATCCCATAACTAAACTCACTTCCTTGTATAAATTTTTTTTGATAATTATCAGTATTTCGAAATATTATTACTAAAATATGTGACCATAGATTTGTGGTTGAAAAATGGAACTTTAAAATTAGAAGCAAAGTACTTCTAGTAGTTCAAACTTGTTCGATGAAAATGAACACAATATTGTCACACTTCCAAGTGAGGATGAACAATCGCAGCCTTTTGTTCCCCAGAAATCCGAAGTGGAAAAACAGGAACCAACTAATAAAAGACCAAAACAAAAGCATAATGACAGTTATTTGAATTTCAGACATGTTGGAAATAAAGATGCTCCTGATGCACAGTGAGCCATATCTAATAAAATATTAGTAGCAGTTCTTCGGCTCTCTCTAAATTTGTGTTTCATAAGTGTTCCATGAATATGTTGTGAGGTGAAAAGTGTTCCGTGACTAAAAAAGTTTGGGAAACACTGATTTAGGGTGTTGCAGTTCAACTTCACTGTTGTTCAACTTCAAGAACAGATCGATTGTTAATATAGCATTCTATGATGACACTCCCCATTGGAAGTCACTAAGTTCACTGCCTCAATCTATCTACTGTATTTTGTTGATGTGCTCACTTCCAACATGCTTTTATACCTATTCCTGACACAATGATAGGTATGATTCATTTTTCCCAAATCCTGGGGGTGTCTGGACAAGGGGCTCGGCCAAGGCATTATTATGTTTAAGTAATTAAATTAATTTTATTAATCATCATTTTTAAACTATTTTTATTAATTTGATTTTGAACTTAAAATAATAAAAATGTTTTTATTTTATTAATTTGTTATCTTATTATTATATGTTAGAATTGGTCTGTTGCCTTTTTAATCCTCACATCTACATGTGTACACAAACATAAGGGTGACCCATTATGCACTTTGCACTGTGGACCATCTCTCAACACCCCTGTTGATAATTAACCAATTACATATAGTATATATTGTTTGGGTACTGCTGTTTATTTCAATTATTTTAACTAATATTCTCAATTAATAAAATTATGTTATTAACTGATTTGGCAATTTTTATGGTTATAATAATAATAAATAAATTTTCTGTTTATACTCCAGGACGACCAAACGGTCAGAGGAGTTTACAAGATACACAGAATACAAGAAACAGTACCGTATTCAGCAGTCACGGGCTTGAACCCCGGTCACTCAAGGCACGTACTTATGCAACCACCCGCCTGACCACTAGGCTACGGCGGCCTGGCGGTGTCAAAAGATTAAACCAGTATAATTTCTGATCATTAGCATAGAATTGCCATTTAATAATTGTTTGTGTTTCACTTATTATGATGTAAACTTCCTGTGAACTAGGGAAATAGGTATTACTGTACAGTATTTCTATAATGCTTCTTAGGAGTACTGGCTCTACTAACCATAATGCTTCATCCTGTTCCTCTTTATTGCAGTCAATGGTTGAACCATGCAATTTGTTATTGGCAGCACTTAAAACATTATCTATAAATGTACATTGGTATGGACTAGGTCCACTGATTGCTCTGCAATGAACCATGAATGCTTCCTCCTAAATTGATGTTCTGGAAAATTCTGTGTACTATACATTGTGCAATTTTTTTGGAATCATCCCTCGAACATTCCAACAAGATAACACTCCATTTCACAAAGCAAGAACCTGATATTAGTCTCTTCAAACTATGTGAATGCATAGGTTGCGATAACTAATATTAGAATATGTTGCAGCCAACACAAAAGATTCAGTCAGCCCAATTGAACATCTTTAGGAAGAACTAGAATTTAGAATTTTCATTGAAATTTGACATTATTAATCATGAAATTTGCTTCAAGGAATGATAAAAGTGATTCCAACTATATACAGTAAGCTCTAAAAAATATTCAGACTACCATCTGTTTCAAGTTGACGTCACTGCCAGTTACTTCATATAAAAATCATTGTGGGAATCCTATAGTCTCGAAACTTTTTACTAGACACGTTGGACAGACAACTTGTGTAGCAGAGACCTGCTAATATTTGTAAAATCAGACAAATGCTAACTTATTGTGATTTTCTCTTGTAGAGGATCTGTGTCCTCATTTTGAATTTAAAATCAGTGGTGTGAATTTAAACAAAGTAAAAATAGAGTAATAGGAAATATAGGAATATTAAATTTTAGAAATATATTTTAAGTCAGAAATTCTCTTACCTGAGATTTTTTCAGGAATAACTGCATCCACGTAACATGTAATTAGAATAGTATTGAAAGACCTGCCTAGAGATAAATAAACCTTTCAAGGAATAAAAGCAAGCCTTGACCCTAAATCCATGCATGACGAATAATTGGAAGTATAAAGGGAGATGAATTCCCATATAACAATATGTTTAGTAAGTTTGTTATATCAGTGATTTCTAATTTTGTTCTGTTTTTTAGTGTGGGATCATTGCGTAATAAATCCTGAGAAGGGGAATTCATTTCCCTTTATACTTCCAATTGCAATTGGTGATGCTGGGCATCACCAACTGCAATTGGAGAGCTTTGGCTTATATGGCACCGCTCTCCCACAAAAATGAGGCAGTGGAGCATCGTGTGTAGCAAGTTTGTATAGACCTCAACCTCTGTTGATGTCTTAAACTTCTGATTGATGCAGGATTTGGTGGACAAATCTTACCCCAAGATCTCCAGGAGTCCTCGATTTTTAGAATGCACGCTCAGAAGGACCACTCGCAAGTAATCAAGTAGTGTTGAATCCAGAGCGTTTGCACGGGGGGGGATGTAAACTTCGGGGATGCATGTAGTATATTTTTTTATTATTATTTAATATTTACAACATATGTATATGTTACAAACAAATCTGTATATTTATATTTATGCATAAATATAAATTTATTCATAAAGATAAATATACAGATTATGCATATTTATGAATGTTGTAATAACAAAATATGAGAAAACCATATAGGAAACAACAGGAAATATTTATTATTTAACATCTAAATACTAATAGTTCATAAAAACCACATTACTGACAATAATCACAGTTTAATATGAAAATCACTGATTAAAATTTGCAAAAAAAAAAAAAAAACTACAAATTATAATCAAAAATGCAAGTATTGTATTGTGATAAGTTATTCTTCTTTGCTTTTTCTTTGCATGTGTATCAATCATTTATTAATTTTTCTGATAACTCATCAGCATTAGCATTAGTAGAGGCATTTGATGCAAGAAAGCAAGCTTATGCAGCATCAGCCAAAAAAAAAAAATAAAGTAAAATAAATAAATAAAAAATAACCACTTCCACTTCACCCCTCTGTTCGTTCGAAATACCTGTCCAGCTGAGCCTTAAACTTATTTAGGCTATCAACTTCCACGACAAGGGATGGAAGTCTGTTCCACCAACCAACCACCCGCTGGCTAAAGGCAAATTTCCGCACATCTATCCTACATCTGTCTTTCCTCAATTTGAATTTATGCCCTCTCAGGTGATTATTCTGAGCAAGAGGAAGAATCCCATCAGCATTGAGCATGCTCAAACCATTCAAGGCTTTGTACACCTCTATCAGATCACCTCGCTGGTGCCTAGTCTCCAGACACTGTAATTTGCAAAACTTAAGCCTTTCTTCGTAAGAGCACCCCTTTGTTCCATTCACTAATCTTGTTGCCCTTCTCTGTACTCGTTCCAGCAGCTCTACATCCTTCTTGAAATGAGGCCTCCGGGCCTGTATACAGTACTCTAGGTGTGGCCTGACCATTGCCTTAAACAAGGGAATAATCACCTCCTTATCCCTGCTAGAAAAATTCCTATATATCATTGACAATACACCATGAGCTACTCTTGCAGCCCATCTGCACTACTCAGAGAACTTCATATCTGCCTGCACAACCACCCCCAAGTCCCTTTCATTCTCTACCACTGTCAGTGTAGTACCACAGAGTTGATACGTTGCTCTGGGGTTGCTGTTTCCCATATGTAGTACTTTACATTTGTCAATGTTAAACTTCATTTGCCACCTCTCAGCCCATCTGCTCAACTTTCCAGATCCTGTTGCAGCAGCATAGTGTCAGTAGTGTCCTTGACAACCCTGCAAACTTGGACATTAAGCTTGATATACCATCATCAATATCATTTATAAACACGGAGAACAATAAAGGACCCAATACTGAACCCTCAAGGACTCCACTAATAACATTAGTCCACGATGAGCAGTGTCCATTGATTACCACTCTCTGTTTTCTCCCCCTCAATCACCCCTTTATCCATAGCAGCAATTTGCCTCCAATGCCACACTGCTCCAATTTGTTCAGCAGTCTTCCATGTGCAACAGTATCAAAAGCCTTTCTAAGATCCAAGTATATAATATCAAAGTTATTCCCTGCATCCAGTTCTTTTGTGACTGCATCATAGTATCCAATCAAATTGGTCAGGCAAGACTTCCCCTTAACAAAACCATGCTGTGTCCAAGCTATAACTGAAGTCTTGTCTAGATGATCCTGCAGTGCTTCTTTAACCAGTGCCTCCATCAATTTTCCGGGAACAGAAGTTAAACTCACAGGTCTATAATTACTTGTGTCAGCCTTTGATCCTCCCTTGTGAATTGGGGTCACATTTGCACATCTCCAGTCCATGGGTACCTCCCCTGAGTCCAAGGAAGCTCTCATAATTATGGCTAAGGGTTTGCTTACTTCCTTTGCTACCTCCTTTAATATAACTGGATAGATCCCATCCACCCCAGGTGCCTTTCTTGTATTTATCTTCAACAATTTCTCCTCCACTTTTCTCTCAGTTATTACAAGATTCTCTAGCTTACTGCTAGAGTTGAATACTGGCATTCCCCTCGCTGAATAACTCCTCATGTGTGAATGTCGATGCAAAATATTCATTTAGTTTGCTACCTGAGCAGGGTCATCAACAGTTGACCCATCGATATCAAGTGGACCAATCTGATTCATCCCCTTCCTTCTAGAGTTTACATAAGTAAAGAACTCTTTGCTGTTTTTCTTCGCATCCCTTGCCAAGGATCTCTCGTAATCTGCCTTCGCTTGCCTAACCTCCTTTGTAACTTGGTTACATATCAATTTGTATCTATCATAGGCTTCTGTGTCACGTGTTAATTTGTATGTATCCCATGCATTTTTCTTCTCTGCCATATGCCTCATTAGTTCATCTGACATCCATTTAGGCCTAAACCTTGAACAATATTTCTTAGTTGGTATATAAAGCCTAGTAGCTTGCAAGATAAGTTCTTTGAATGCTTCCCATTTTGAATTTGCTGTTGGTAACATCATCAGTTGATCCCACTGTATAGAATTTAAATACTGTCTCAGTCCATCGTAGTCGCCTTTATGAAAGCAATACCCCTTCCCTTTACCCCTAATGGTAGTTACCTCTTTGAGTAACTCCCACTTCAGAACACTGTGATCACTGCCACCTAGTGGTTCATTTATCTGCAGATTCTTAATGTATGAAGAATCACTACTGATAATCAAATCAAGAGTATTACTCCCTCTAGTTGCCTCCCGAACATGCTGATGTAGAAAACAATCATCCAATAAATCCACAAAAGCCTTGCTAGTGTGTGAGTGACCAGCCCCCAAATTCCAGTCAATATCTGGGAAATTAAAATCCCCCATTATAAGACTCTCTGATTTACTGGCCCACTCTATTTCTCTGTACAGTTTCTTATTATACTCATCAGAGTCATTAGGCCTATAGCACACTCCTACTCTCAATTTTGATCTCCCAATGCTTATGTCACACCAAACTGACTCGACACTGCACTGTCCAGCGATGTCGACTGGCTTCACTCATTCAGGCCCTCAGCTTATCTTCATGCAATCTTGGGGTGCTTCCGTAGCCAGGTGGGAAGGAGCAGCAGTGCGTAGCACACGCTTCTTGATTAGACCGGGGTTCGAGCCCGTCACCACCAAATACGGAGAATGCGGAAAGGTTAAGGAATGACCACCGCATATCCTGGAGCAATATGGCCTTAGTTGCTAATGCTCCTAAAAACCAAACAACAACATGCAATCTTGCAATATTACAGTAGTGAAGCATATATAATAAATAAGTTATAAAATGTATTGTTTATAGGCTGCGATCAAACTCTCTCGTTTGTGGTATACAAAGGAAGAATTAGCCACAAGTAGACTGTTGCTGTGAAAAAAACAAAAAAAAGGAATGTAAAAACCATAAAGCGAAACTGCTGACAATTGAATTAGTGATTGCAGACCCCCCTAAAAGTTGCCAGACACTTTATAATTAGAATTACAATAGCATCTGTCAGGAACCTATTCACAGCCTGAAATCTTGGCTGTGATATACAAACAAAGGATTAGTTACAAGTAGACCATTTATGTGAAACACCATCAAAAGATGGTTTGTGTGAAAATAAAAGGAACCTGAAAACCATAAAATGGAAATGCGGACACTTGATATAGTGGCGTTTAGTTACAATTTGTGCAGCCAGAAGTATTGCCTGTTTAATTATTTTGAAAATTTTGTGTCTTGAATTTTAGTTATTTGTTTTTGCCATCTACCACCTAACAAGTACCACACTTAGTTGATATGATTTTTCATGTTGTTTATTTGACATAAATTTATTGAATTTGTGTTTTGTAAAATAAAAATTATTATTTTTCACCTGGGGGGGGGGGGAATTTTATTCCAACAGGTGTGAAACTCACCCCAGTCACTCCCCTGGATTCAACACTGAAGTACTTGAGAACACTTCCTTTTCAGATCGATATTGTGAACATTACATCAAGAACTCTCTCGAAATGGTCAGTGATAACATATTCATTTAACACTGTTTGCATTAGTGTGAACGTTAGCAGCTTGACTAGGGTATGGCAAATGTGGCCTCAGCTATAGGTGCTGAATGCAATTAATGAAAAGATTCAGAATAACTGAATTTATGTTCTTGTTTATATGCCACATGACCACTATATCTGAGGAATTTAGATTAATTATTTTGAGAGTGAATACAATCTCTAATCCTGTTTGGCAATCAAGCAGCTTGAACCATGGTCCACTCGAAGCGCATGTGCTTCTACACCCTTGTTCCTGACTACTCGGCTATATTGGTCCTAATGATTTATTTTAAACTATGACTACAATTTTTGTTATCTAAATCAATGATTATAAAAAATTCTGTAGTTTTTATATAAAACTACAGACTTTTGGATAATAATGAAATAATCATAAATATATAATAAAATAATTATAAAACAAAATAGCCAATTTGGTCATTCAAATTATATGGGTTAGAAGAATTGTCCTGTCCTCTCTCTTATGTGAGGGATTTTTTTTTTTGGCAAGCATAATTTAAACTGCTTTGTTGGTCAAAGATTCTTAATGCTTACAGCAGAAGAAAATTTACCATCAAAACAATTTGCCTTGGTAATATTGTGAAAGCAAACTTTGCCTTGTGAAGGCAAAGTTTGTTCTGCTGTAAGCATTAAGCGCATAGTTAATCAATGTGACCATTCCTGAGCACTTTAAATCCTGCTGGTAGTAAAAAGGAAAAAAAAAAGAGGAGAGGCTTCTTAATTCCATATAATTTAATAATTATTTTATTTTGCAATTTAGTAATGATTGTAATAAATTAATATTAATACAAAAAAATTAGTTTTTAATTAATATTAATTTTAGTTATTAATTTAAAAGGTTAATTAATATTTGTATTTTATTTTATAATTGTACTTACTGTTCTTGTTATGATACCAAATATATTATTATTTTTAATATAAAACTGCAGTGTCAAACAGAGATTTGTGTGCATGTGTAAACAAAGCATTGCAAAAGAATTAAAACTTTGAAGTTTATTAATTTTCTTTTCATGAAATTAACCCAAAGAACCACTGCCAGTGCATTTTCAATGAAGTTATGTTCACATGTACACTCCACCTAAAAGTTTGGAATCACATTTCATTTTTCTTCATTTTCAAAGTTTATTAAAATAGGACCAACTTGTTTAGCAATTTTCATTAAAATATTTTCTATTATGTATAAAAATAAAAAAACAAATAATATTTAAGTAATTTTAGAATTTTCAAATATATTCCAGAAAGGTGTAGAAGATTCCTGACGTGGACATGGTACAACATTGTAGATCAGTGTTTCCCAAACTGGGGTCTGCGAAACGGGCCCTATGTAACTGGTCAAATTATTCGTTCTATGTATAGCAAATTGATGATAAATAAAGTTATTATTATATATTTATGTAAAAATAAGAATAACGTTTAATTTAAACATAAAACTTTGAATTTTCTCTTCAGAAAACCCAGTGTTCATACGTATACACACACACACACACACACACACACACACAGAGAAATATATGCATATATATAAATCAAAAAAATTTACGGACCCCTCTGTGTGTGTATATATATATATATATATATATACTTATACCTATATTTGAATAATGTTTGAAATAATTGAAAACTGAATCTTTCATAATAAAAAAAAAAAAGGTAAAGCAAACATCAGAAGCAGCAAAAAGCATATTTCTCTACATGATGCTTGAAATATAAAAGTAAATTAAATGATAATTAAAATAATGCCAGTAGCATGACAAGACAATGATAATTTAGAAATTCTAAATTATCTTGGAGAGTTTCTGCTGCAATATTTTTACTCTTGGGTGCCCTTCTCTTCCCTCCCTGTTGGTTTGATCATTATGTTTAATTTTGACTATTTTCGCTCTTCTGTCTTGCCATGCTACTGGCATTATTTTTATTATTTTTTAATTATCATTCTAATTTACTTTTATATATATATATACTACAGTGTTTATTGAACAGTATTCAATGGGAACATAAATACCAAATTAAATTTAATAAGAAAATAGAATATAGGTATTCAAGGTAAAAGTATACCTATTGAGCCACAAGGCCAAATATTTAAATAACTTAAGTTGGACTTCAGTGTTATACCTTATAATTAAACACATAATTAATAATAAAATACAATATAAAATAATAAAATGATTATAAAGCAAATTATATATTAATCAGTAATTTGCTTCTTCATCATTTTATTATTATTATATTATTTTATTGTATTTTATTATTAAACAGTATTCAATGTACACTATACATTAATACATTATTAATTATAGGGTATAACACTGAAGTCCAACTTGTGGCTCAATAGGTATACTTTTACCCTGAATACCTATATTCTATTTTCTTATTAAATTTCATTTGGTATTTAGGTTCCCATTGAATACTGTTCAATAAACACTGTAATGTATATTTTACAGACTGATGTAATGTTTAATTAATAATTTGATGGCATTAATGTGATCTGATACTCTTATAATTTTCTATATATTACTTATTTAATATATGTTTCCGCAAACTTTTTTTGATTTTTGAAAGGGTCCGTAGATCTCAGTAGTTTGGAAAGCACGGTTGTAGATGATTCTGGAATATTCTAGAAAGAGGGTGTATTGTTTCAATATTATAAAAGATTGTAGATGGTTCTTGAATGTTTTGCAATAATATAAATTGAAGAGTAAGAGCTGTAACTTATAAAATCAAACATCCGTCATTCAGAAAGAGAGTTTGGTGTAAGTTTTAGGTGTTTAGTGATAAACATGGAAAGAAATAAGGAACTAAGTGTTGAAAAAAGAAGTTCTATATAAAGAAAGCTATTCCATCAGAAGTACTAGCAAAAAAAATAGGTGTTTCATTTAAAAGAGTACAAACTATGATTCGGCAGTTTAGAGGACAAACCAGGATCAGGACAACTGTGCATAACAACAGAAGCACAAGACCATAACGCTGATTAATAAATGACTTACTGCACCTAAAACCTGAGTTCAATAGGAACAGAGAAACTCCCATGTTTACATCCACTGTAAAACTTCATCTTAAACAAGCAGGAGTTCAAAGTCATGTAACAGTCTGAAAACCCTTATTAAAACTCGAAAATTTAAATAAACTGTTGAATTGGGCCAAGAGCCATCAACATCAAACAATTGAAGAGTGGGAAACTTACTGTAGACGGATGAATCCAAATTTTAAATTTTGGATCCAAGAGTAGAGTTTATGTGAAACGATCACCTGAAGGAAAAATAGTGCCACATTGTTTAGTGCTTAGTCAAGCATGGTGATGGTTCCATTGATCTGAGATCACTACTGTTATTCTGAAATGGGTGACATCATCAGAATTGAAGGAATTTTAAGAAAAGAAGGCTATAAAAACATTCTTGAACATAATGCAATATCCTCTGGACTTCAACTTTGTGGAAGAAATTTTATATTACTAGAAAGTGCAGACACTTTCTAGCAACTAAACAACAAGGCGGGTGGGGGGGGGTTTAAAATTATGGGGTGACTTAAACCCGATAGAACTTTAATGGGGTCATCCAGACTGTGAAGTCTGCCCATCTTTACAAAATTTGTGGAAAAACCTTGAAGATCACCTGGAATAATGTTAGTCATGTCACTATTATGAAATTAATCACCAGAATGCCAGGTCTGTGTAAGGCAGTGATAAAATCTGTGGAGGATATTTTGATGAAAAATCAATGTAGTTGTTAATATTAATCATTTCAATATTGCTGTAAATTTTTCAATCCTTACTAAAAAAAAATCTTAAAATACCTTGTAGATTTTTTTTTATATACTGTATATATATATATATATTGTCAACTAATTTCAAAAAAATTAACAAAAACTGTAATTCAAAACTTTTAGGCGATCTGTATACACGCACTTGAAAAAAAAAAAAAGAAAAAAAAATTTCACATAAAGTGCATATTTCCTATATTTTCATTGTACATTCCAGAATGAAATATTTTTTGTTTTTTATTCTGCACTCAACTCAGAACAATCTCTTGCATACTTTTTGAAATGTGGACTATTATGAACACTAGGCAAAAAAAAAATACAAAAGTGTTATCTTAGTACAGTATTAAAAGCAAGATTAAGATATAATTAAGATACACCCCAGGGACTCATCTGATTATGAGCTTGGCACACCCAGGGTCCTGAGCTGGATATCACCATTCTTCTCTTTCTTGGTGATTCCCTTCTACTTCTGACTCTTTGTTTTCTTTCTCTCAGGGTAAGTCAGAATTTTTTTTTTTTTTTTTTTTTAGCTGGTGTAGCATAAGCCTCAGGCTTCCTTGCACCATATGTAGGGTATCCATACGTCCCGGTTTATGTGAAATTGTCCCGATGTCCCAAAAGGTTTTTTCGGGACGCTGAAATGTCCCAGTTTCTTATCAGGAACAGTTTTGTACAAATTTATTTGTGCACAATAAATAAATAGCAGTTCGTAGCATTGTCTTCAATCGCGTCGTCAGTCACAGCCCGTACATCTCCTGCTCACCGCCGATTTGCGGCCACCTCATTATAAACTTTATAATGGTCAAAAAACTTATTTACAATTCATATGGCGCTCTGTAGCCAGGTGGGCAGGAGCAGTAGTGCGTAGCACATGCTTCTTGATTAGACCGGGGTTCGAACCCGTCACCACCAAATACGGAGGATGCGGAAAGGTCAGGGAATGACCACCGCATATTCCCGGAGCAATATGGCCTTAGTTGCTAATGCTCCAAATAACAAACAATTCATATAATTGTGGAGGTGGTGTCTAGCATTGATTGGCAGGCCTTCGTGCACATGCGATGTTATGTGTGTTCAGTTTCATTTCACGCGACTTTTAGTTCTTTTTGATTCATGATTTGGATGTTCGGACGTGTGTTTTCTTCCTTTATTTTCAGTGCACGTGGCTCGATCAGTTTATAGATAAAGATAATTTTTGTGTAACAGTTTTTTTTTTTAAATTAGTTTAAGCTGCAGAATAAAAAAATGCCTAAACGTAAATGTGTTTTCAAAGAGGACTTCCAGAAAGAATAGCGTTTTATAAAAAAGGGAAGACACCAAAATGAGGCTGAATGCAGAATGTGCTCATGTTTTATCAACTTAAGTAACGGTGGGAGATGTGATATCAAAGATCACGTTAATTCGAAAAAACACGCAATCAAATTTCAAGCAACTGCATCATCGTCCAAATTGGAACACTTCTTTGTCAAAGAAAATTCAAATGAACACGACAAGGCTGACATCGCTGAACTTACGATGGCGTATCATTTAAGTGAATAAGCAGCCGGTATATTCTTTATTAGTGCAATTGTTTTCATTCGTGCACTAGAAAAATTTTGTGCAATTTTTGAGTCATCAAAAAGTTGACCGAAAAGGCTTGAGGAGCAATCAGCACTTCTAAACGACTGATGATTTTTAATTAACGAAGTTTTAAAAAATGTCAGTAGTACTAAATTCTTTGGAATTTCCGCCGATGCAAGCAACCATAAATCGGAGAAAATACAGTATTTCTATTGTTATTGCATTATTTCAAAGAGAAAAATGGTATGCAAGGTAAACTTCTTAAAATGAATTGTTTATCAGATGAGATATCAGAAACCATCGCCAACTACATCCTTACTTCTCTGAAGGAAAATAATATCCCCAAAGAAAACTGTATTGCGTTCTGAGCTGGCAATACAAATGTTAATTTTGGAGTTATCAACAGAAGAGGCCAATGCAACTTATTTTCTCGACTCCAAAATTTAGTTAATTCCAATATCAAAGATGTAGGATGTCTAGCACATATATTTCATAATTCTGCTCAATCGGGAGCAGGAAGACTAGCCGTTGACGTGGAATTGGTAGTTATAAAAATATTTTCTTACTTTCACACTTATCTGTTCGAACGGAACTTTTAAAGGAAATGTGTGCTACAGTTGATATAGAGTATAAAAAATTACTCTCACTCTAAAACTCGCTGGTTGTCATTATTTCCTGCCAGTGAACGCATTTTAAAAATTTTCGAAGATTTAAATTTTGTTTTTTTATCCGAAGAAAAGCCTCCCGTTTTTATTGAGAAAATTTTTAAACATCCATTGGGAGAAGCATATTTGTGGACTGCCCACAGCTTTCTCAGTTTCTTCAATAAGCAGATACTAAAAATTGAAAAAAACAAATACTGTGTAACATAAGTTCGCCATAAGTAAGCAACCTATTTTGTACACTAAGCTGCCTGTGCTTGAAGGATATTTTGTTATTTATTTTGATTAAAACTCACATAACTGTTCAAAGGTCCCGTTACACCAATCTATGAACACCTACGTAAGTTTTGATTATCTCCATAATCAAACCCCACCGCTGTGTACGCGGACAAAAATGCGGAATAGATAAAACCGTAGATAAAGTCGTAGAGGCATCAGCCAAACACACATACACATCACCTGTCCATCCCCTCAAAAAAAAAAAAAAAAATCTTGTTTATATTCCGACAGGACTACTTGGTCAGAAGAGTTTACAATTAATCATTTTAACAATGAATGCAATCGTTAACCGTATTTTGAAATTTTTTCAAGCCACCTTATGACTGCATCGAAGTTTAAAAAGAAATTTATCTATGTCGACATTTGAATAAATGTTAAGAAATTCTTTTATTTCACTTTTGTAGCCATATTTATATTTAAATAGTATCTTATACTGTCAATAGATGGCAGTGTAATAATTGTAGCGGGTCGAATTACGATATTCAGTATTGCCGATCCATTGCATAGGTGTAAAGTATTATTATTATTATTATTATTATTAGCCATATGGTGCAAGGAAGCCTGAGGCTTATGCTGCACCGGCCAAAAAAAAAAAAATTCCCTATTACCCTGAGAGAGAGAGAGAGAGAGAGAAGTAGAAAGGAATCACCAAGAAAGAGAAGAATGATGATATCCAGCTCAGGACCCTGGGTGTGCCAAGCCCATACTCACCAGATGTGAGCCCCTAGAGGTCTATTACAGCATTCATTAAAAATAATCATTATAGATGACTTCGCTAAATTTGTTGCTATTGTAACAAAAGTCTTTTTCTGTATCGCCACAAGCTTTTGCTTTAAATATAGAAATACGAGCGACTCTGGATTATTTGGCGTAATTGGGAAAAAGGGAGGTATAATATAAGCAATTATCCTCCTAAAATAATTTCAAAAAGCATGTTTTTGTTGTATGTTCTGCTTCTGTGTTATCTGTATACAGAATATCTTTTCTATGCTATTATCCCTTCCTCCGCCATGAAATGATGCAAGAAAGCAAGCTAATAAGGCATCAGCCAAAAACACACACACACACACACACACACACACACACACACACACACACACACACACATCACCTGTCCATCCCCTCAAATAATTTCTCTACAGCTTCCTTGAATTTATTCAAAATATCCATTTCTACAAGATTTAAAAGTTTATTCCAAATCAACCACTTGCTGGCTGAAGGCAAACATCCGTAACATCTGTCCTGCAATCACCCTTCCTCAATTTAAATTTATGCCGCCCTCTTCTGTGTAGTCTGAGCAAGGGGAAGAATGTCATCACTACTGAGCTCCTTCAAGCCATTCAAAGCTTTAAACACCTCACAGGTGCCTAGTCTCCAGACGCTGCAATTTACAGAACTGAAGTCTTTATTGGTAAGACTACTCTTTTGTTTCCTTCACAAATCTCGTTGCCCTCCTATGCACCCGTTCCATCAGACTTACATCCTTTCTAAAATGAGGCCTCCACATCTGTATGCAGTACTCAAGACGCAATTTAATCATTGCCTCGTACAATGGGATAATCACATTCAGGGCCGCGCCAGGCTATATAATCGCCCTGGTGCAAACTTCTTATTGCCGCCCCCACTCCCCCCACGGTCATTTTCCTTATATCAATATTTTGGGGGAATTAAAAAAATATATATTTCCAAAATAATGTATCATTTTATTTTTTTAAATACAAAATAACATATGTTATGATACATGAAGTAAATATGTTAAAAACAAAATAAAAAAACGAAAATACATTTATTTTTCTTTGGCTGCAGACAATAAAATAAAACTATATATAAACTTAAAATAAAATTCCAAAGACAGAAATTTATTATTTTATTGTAATTGTAAATAATAATAAAACAACAATAACAAAATATTATATAAATTTAACTTGTCTTGCTTTGGCTGTAGCAAAATCAGTCACAATATTTTTTATATCTAAAGAATCACAGATATCACTTTTTATAGATATTATTGCCAAATTATTTAATCTTTGTTGATGCATTGAAGAACGGAGGTAATTTTTTATTAATTTTAATTTCGAAAAAGAGCGCTCACCATTAGCTACTGATACAGGCATTGTTAACATTATTCTTAATGAAATAAATGTATTAGAAAGTAGAGTGGTTAAATCATTTTTGAATATAAAACTTAAAATTTCTTGTGGAGTCTGATTCATGGACATAAAATTTTGAAAAATTTGTATTTCATTTGCAAGATCAACAGCAACAATATCTTTTGGACATTCCTCGTTGGTGGCATCTGATAACTGTAATTCTAAATCTGAATTTCATCTTTTCACATTTTATTTAGCTCGCTAAAACACTGTAAAAAATTAAAATTGTTATTATAAACCTCGAGCTGTTCAAAACGTTCATCTGTTGCTTTTCTTGAAGTATCTAAAATGGCAAAAAAGAAATTTATTTTAAAATTATCTTTTGGTGTTGGCGCAAATTCATCTCCAGATTCATAATCGAATGATTTTCGTTTCCTTCCCATTCTTAAATTTTCTTTCGGAAAATCAATGTCAATTTGTAATGAGTTAGCAATTTTTGCTGCGTTTTCAAGTACACGTACAAAATGCTCAAAGTTTATAATCGTTTCATTTATTTTTTTAAAAATGCATTAGTGATGTTCAAATATCCGATTGTGTATTTTGTAAGAATTTGCTTAAAAAATTTACATTAGATAAAATGTCAAACCAAATATTAATAAAGCTCACGAATTTCAAAGATCTAATTTTATTCGAAAATTGACTGACTGATGTTTTGTTTTTAAATCGAATTTATTATCACAATCCGAATATATTTCATAAAGAGCATCGTTAATTTGTTGTAGATTGTAGACTAGAGGTAGATTGTAGATTGTAGACTAGAGGTAGATTGTAGACTAGTGTCAATTCGACTTTCTCAACGCGTCTGACAAAAGTTTCAGCAAAAGTTTTGAAACTTTGTTTTTTAATATTGCCCACCGTTAAGTACTACTAGAAAAAAAAATTATAAAGTTCCTGTATAATTCCAAAAAAATCAATTGCCTCAAAAGATATTTTTGCCGCATCATTCAAATTCAAGTACAGTATGTGCAGCGCAAGGCACGAAAAGGCTCGAGGGTTTATATCTCAAATTTTTTCCTGAAGGCCGTTATGTTTTCCTTTCATATTGGCGTAGCCTTGCCCAAGCATATTTTGAATATTAATGTTATATTTTTCAAAAATTCTAAAATGAATGTAGTTAGCCCACTACCAGTCGTATTTTTAATTTCACAGAAACCTAAAAAATGTTCCCTAATTTCAATTTTTTGTGTTTCATCATTACAAATTACGAATCTTAAAATAACTGTCAATTGTTCTGATGACTGGCATCAGGTGTACTATCTAAAATCAAAGAATAATATTTAGGTTTCTGTAACTTATCAAAATTTTTGTCCTTATATTATTTCCTATTATATTTCAAATTTCATTTTGAATTCTGTCTCCTAAATAATGTGGCATGTGAAATTTATCAATCTGACTGAATACATTGGATGTTCCGATAAAATGGAATCAAATTTGGCAATCATTAGTATTAATTGCAAAAAGTTTCCGTTATTCTTATCAAATAATTTTGAATTAGTACCCCTTAAAGGCAAATATTGAATGCAAAGAACAATTCTCTTTAATACTGATTGCCATCTTATTTTTTCTTGATTTATCAGACTTTAATGATGTGCATCTACTGTATTTTGTAATTCCAATTTTTTACGCAAATTAATTAATTTGTTAGGCATTCAGCATTAATATTACTTTTTTCGTGAATATTCAAATGTATTCAACTGAAAAAATACTATTTAAAAATAATTTACAGTAAACAATTACGCAAAGGTGATTCACCGTTTTGTAATTTTTTAGTGTAACATTCAATAGAAAAGTTTCTTCAATTATTATCTTGATCTTTTGTAAAATCAAAATTTTTTTATTGTTCTGATTTGTTTTCAACTAACATCATTCTTATTTTATTATTTAAAATTTGTGGCCATTTACCAGGATCACTAAGTGAAATTAGTTGATCTTGTATACCACTATTATGATCTTCACTTTCCTCTTCATCCGAATTTGCTTCACTTGCACCTAGTGTTTCTTGCTGAATTGGAATGTCAACATCTTGGATAGGTGATATTTTACATGTTTCGGTTTCTTCATCAATAGTAGTAAAGCTAGAGGAAATTGGATTCGATAGATCTAGCTGTGGCTGGAAGTCCAGAAACCCGGTAATCGAACTTGTTGCTTTTTTTATTTGGTCGCTTTTCGGTTTTTTTTTTTTTTTTTCTGTATTCATAATCAGAGAGTCGTTTCCTTCCGTCAGACATCTGAGAGATATTGAAAAAAAAAAAAAAAATTTTAATTTAAAATTCATTATTTGTTAATATAAAATACGACAAAACACATTCTTCGATGCTTTGAACTTTTAG
Organism: Mastigoproctus giganteus; assembly: GCF_048544385.1. Taxonomy (NCBI): domain Eukaryota; kingdom Metazoa; phylum Arthropoda; class Arachnida; order Uropygi; family Thelyphonidae; genus Mastigoproctus; species Mastigoproctus giganteus. The sequence continues at coordinate 50,025,122 of NC_143575.1, forward strand.
TCTCCTTGGTCTTTGCGGTCTTTTTTGGTGTTTACAGAACATTGGTCTTTACAGCCTCTTAGTCTCTGCCTCCCCTTAGTCATTGCCGCCCTGGTGCGGTGCACCACTTGCACCATCGGATTGGAGCGGCTCTGATCACATTATCTGCTAGCAAAGTTCTTGAATATCATTGACAAAACCCCATCAGCTGCCCTAGCAGCGTGTCTGCACTACTCTGAGAACTTCATATCTGACTTCACTAGTACCCCCAGGTTATTTTCATTTTCACTAACCTGAGTGTAATATCACACAGTTGGTATTACACTCGGGGAGAATTACGTTCATCGGGAATTACTACAACTCAGATGTGCAGTACCTTGCATTTGTCAATGTTAAACTTCAACTGCCAATTCTCAGCCCATCTGCCTAATTTTACTAGATCTTGTCGCCTTGATCATTGTCATTAACCACACTGCGACCTTTGTATCATATGTAAACTTAGACATTAAGCCTGATACACCTTCATCGATATGATTAATAAATAAAGAAAACAACAATAGGCTCAGCACTGAACCATGGGGCATTTCACTAATAACATTGGTTCATGAAGAGCAGCGTCCATCAATAACTACTCTCTATCTTCTCGCCCTCGTGGATAGCAGTTGGTAAAGTCGCCGTCCTCCATACACCGGGTGGAAAAGACCTGAGTTCGATTCCGTCGATGAAGGGCGGAATTTTTATGGGCCTTTTTCACAACGTGGCTCAGTTAGTCAGTCTCAGGCGAGAATAGCATGGTTTTTCTCCCGGAAACTCGGTTTTGCGCCCAGCAAACAGAAAATCGACGTCAGAACGTACGCAATTTAGAGACAGTATATAGCAGCAATATGACTTTAGCCACTGATGCTCCTAAAACCCTACTACAGCGAATACAACAGTCTATCTTCTCCCACGTAACCATCGCTTTATTCATTGCATTAAGCCCTCATGGGTAGCACAGTTGGTATAATCACCATCCTCCCCACACTGGGTGGAAAAAACCTGAGTTCGAATCCTCTCAATGAGGCAAGGAATTTTTATGGGTCTTTTTCACAAGGTGGCTGAGTTAGTCGGTCTCAGGCGAGCGTAGCATGGTTTTCCCCCAGAAACTCAAGTCTTTCATCCAGCAAACTGCAAATAGAACTCAAAATACACGCAATTTACAAACATGTTATGTAGGGTACAGTAATACCTAAGTTGCTGATGCGCCTAAAACATTACAGCAACAACTAAAACAACAACGCCATAGCAGTAACTTGCCCTTAATACCACACTGCTCCAATTTATACAGCAGTCTTTTATGGGCAACAGTAGCAAAAGCTTTCCTGAAATCCAAGTATATGATATCAAGACTGTTTTTTGCGTCCAGTTCCTTTGTTATTACATGATGTTTTCCAATCAGATTGATCAGACAAGAACGCCCCTTACCAAATCCATGCTGTGACTGCAATATAATTGCATTCCTGTCCGGGTGATCCTACTTTACTTCTTTAACCAGTAACTCCGTTATTTTCCATGAAACAGAAGTTAAGCTAACAGTTATACATTTACTCATGTCATCTTTCGATCCCTCTTTGTGAATTGCATATCTCCAGTCAATAAGGACCGCCCCTGAATCCAAGGTGTTCTAATAAGCATGACTAAGGGTTTTCTAACCTCCTTTGCTGCCTTCCTTATTATCACTGGATAGATTCCATCTACCCCAAGTGCTTTTTTTATGTTTTGTTTCAACAATTTCTCTTCACTTTCCTCTCAGTTATTACAAAGTCATTTAGCTCCCTCTTAGAGTTTAATAAACTTCTGCCATCCCCTCCCCTAAAGAGTTCCTCATGTGTTAATGCGGATGCAAACTATCTATTCAGTTTTTCAGCAACCTCAGCAGGATCATCAATAGTTAAACCATCGACATTAAGTGAAGTGGACCAATGTGATTCATTGGTCTACTTGACGTATGTCGAAGGAGGTTAGGAAAGCTTATCCTCTTTAGTTTGTCTAATCTCCGTTGTAACTTGATTAAGGTGTAAAGCTTTGAACAGTGTTTCTTGGTTGGCCTGAAGCTCCTAATAGCTTCTATAATTACCTTTCCTGAATGCTTCTCATTTAGAATTTGCTGTTGGTAACATCTTCAGTTGGTACCACTGCATAGAATTTACAAACTCTCTGAGACCATTGCAGTAACCTTACGAAAGCAAAAGCCCATCCCTTTGCCCCTGACAGGACAGTAATTAGTCTTTAAGTCCCACATCAGCACACTGTGATCACTGCCACCCAGTGAGCCTTTTACCTACAGATTTTTAATGCACGAAGAATCGCTGCTGATAATCAGATCAAGAATATTGCTTCCCTTTGTTGTCTCTCTAGCTTTCTGCTGTAGGAAACAGCTATGCAATAAATCCACAAAAGTCTTGATAGTGTGTGTGTGTGACCCAGTCACAAGTTACAATCAACATCTGGAAAATTAAAATTTCCACATTACAAGACATTCTGATTAATTGGCCCACTCTATTTCTTTGTATTGTTGTTTGTTATATCATTATTGTGATTAAGTCTATATATATAACACACTCCTACTCTCATTTTCGTTTTCCCAGTGCTTACATCACACCAAACTGACACAACATTATGCTGGCCACCCATGTCAACTGGATGCACTGTCTTAGACTTTATGTGTTTCTTAACAAAGAGCATAACCCCTCTCCCCTCCTATCTTGTCTGTCCTTTTCTGCACACATTGAACACCCCATATTCAAATTCTGCATCACTTATACCTGAGTGACACCATGTCTCTGATATTCCCACACGTCTGCATTTGATAACTTAACCAGCACTTCCAATTCATCGAATTCCAATTCCTTCCAATGCTCCTAGAATTGGTGTACATGCTAGTATACATGCACCTGGTCTTACTTATAGTAACTTTAACACTGCCCATGTATTTACTTGTTCCATGAAGACCCAGAGCAGCACTTTCCATCACTGACACCTTGCTTTCTAAGCTGCTGCATGTTCCAATAGAAGCAGTGCAAGCTGTTTACAAGCACACACTCACACTGAGAAAAATTCTGTCCCATGAGCCTTACATACTCTCTTTCTCTCTCTCTCTCTCTCTCTCTCTCTCTCTCTCTCTCTCTCTCTCTCTCTCTCTCTCTCTCTCTCTCTCTCCAAGGCCGAATTGATTGGACAGGCTCTCAACATGTACTCCCTATGGGCGGGATTGCAAATTCTTTAAAATTTAATCCAAACTCGCGACTTTTTTCCAACATTGCCCTGTACTTGTAAGTACGTCACAAATATCAATACTTAATTTTAAAACATGCTAAGTTAAAAATACTGTTCAGTATTTGGTAAAGCTTTAGATTAGGGTGCACCCTCCAGACTGTCGGCGAGGAGAAGAGGAAGAAGGCAGTGATTGACACGCTTAACCTTCTATGGTTAGTGTTAGTTAGGGTGTTTATCCCCCCCCACCTTGCCGCTGTTTTAAAATCAGGTTTTTTCGTCCAGCAAACAGACCAGAAAAAACACGCAATTTACAGACAAAATAAATATGGGTAGATGTAATCATTTACAGGTGACCCTAATGTCATATTTTTTTTTTTTTTTTTTTGTATTTTGTTTTAAAATGGGAACTTGTTTTCCTATTTTAAAACAGCAGGAAGTGGGAACAAACACCCTAAGACTGGGAAGTCTGGAGAGTGCACCTTAATCTAAAGTTTGGTTCAGTATTTGATACTGTAATAGTTTCTTTCTCTTCAAGGAAGTTACATTTCTTGTGAAAACTGAAATCAACCGGAAAGAGAATATGACAGGGAGCAAGTAATGGCACCAAATGTGGCCAATCGCTGGTTGTTGGGGAGCGGAAAAGACGTTTTATGGCTCTGGGGACGCATTTTTCATTTGGTACATCCGCTCGCCCTAACAACACGATCGTATCAAACTGTTTTCCATAGTTTGTTGTGAACCTTGCTTTGTTACATTTTCGAAAAAATTTGCCACCGTTCAGAATGGCATGCGGTCCTTCATTGAAGACCTGTCCCGTTAGTCATCTACCATAGTGCTGCTGTCGCTCGGCTAGTGATGGGTGTCAGGCTGCGATATTATCCACGCTTGCATATACCAAAGGAAGTCTTCTCTTTTATAGCCCATCCCGAAGTGGGATGGGCTATGAAAATAGTTAAATATATCAACGTGAACTTCTTTAGACTTCCTTCAGGAAATTTCTTAATACATCCCTAATTAGCTTCCACGTTAACTCATGAAAATTAGTGCAAATACTAATTTTCATGCTTTCACTCGAAGGCAAAGAATCGATACGTCTGTTTTCACAAACAGTAAAATCATTCAGAACATTGAAAAGTAAAATGACTTAAGCCTCATTAGGCCCTAACTTTCGCAGCACATTTCCATGCTACAAATAATAGCATTAGGACTTCCATTATGTACCCTGAAGCAAGAGTCGATCAGAATCAAAAATATCAATAATAATAATAATTTCATACGTCATTCTACTTGCTTCCTGTGTGTAATAATCAGCTGCACTGTCTCACGTCAGAAGTCAGTTGATCAGCAAATATTGATTTCTAAGATGGATGGATCGATAGGGCAATTTATCAACCCTTCTTTCTCTCAAAAGCTATTTTCTAAACCACCCTACGGATTAAACTATGGCAGTAAAAAAAACTTTATCAAATCAATTTTTATGTCCCTTTCTGTTTTGAGTCATTCGAAATGTAAAGGACATAGAGAACACTGAAAATCAGGAGAAAAACGTAATCATTAAGGCTGTGAGTAGTCGTATTTTGAGTACTGCAACTTATATCACGACTCAGATTCAATTCTGTTTTTAACGAAAAAATGTGAAGTATGTAATGTCCATGAATATATTCTCTGGTCAGTTTCTTGTTTTTCTGGATGAAAAATCTGAGTTACTGAGAATAATTCATGCCCTCCACTCCCGAGATCGACTAACTCGAAATGGACTAATTCGGATACAGTGCAAATAAAGCCCATAAAAGTTACTCCTCTCATTGACGAGATTCGGACCTAGGCCTTTTCTACACGGTGTAGGAGGACGGTGATTGTAACCACCGTGCTTTCCGACACAAAAGGAATTTCTGCCCAATTTTCCTTCAGTGCACTTGCTAGCTCAGTGTGGAAGGGCGTATTCGATTAGATTTGAGCCTACACACTGAACTAGGCAGGTAATTTATTGGAATTCGGTTTCCTCCAACCAGGTTTTTACACTGCTCTGTTTTAGGATTAGTATAATCTTGCTGTATAGGATGAATATTGGTAAAGTAGTGTGTACACCTGTTTCTCAACACAGATTCTAACAAATTCAACGTCAGATCCCATTAAAGAATATTTCAAAATACTCTTCCTCGATTGCCAAACGATGCATGTCGTGATGCCATTAATCTAATGGCTAGAAGACATGGCTTAAGTTCTAAGTGCAATCTCGAATTAGAAAATACACTTCCCTCCAAAATGTTCTATTATTATTATTATTTATTTATTTATTTATTTATTTGCTGTTTGTGGGCAGTATCAGCCAACTGATGGCAACTTCAACTTGTCATATGTGCTGGTATCAATACTGATAAAGGCCACTCAATATAATGGTGTATCAGTCCCGTTGTATAATGTTAGATAACGTTATGTTGAGTGACTGGCCATTTAGTGCAGGAGGCTATAAAGTTTACAGCCAAACTATCCTAGAGTTCAGTTAAATTACATTCTGATATATTGTCCCACCCTGATATGTTTATCAGAGTCAGCAAGATCCCATCCTGTTGCCTCTAACAGTAAAGGTCAGCAGGTCAATGATAAGGATCAGATGCATGTCTTCGGCTTGTTAGGTAGCACTATGGACCACTATTTAAATTGTGATCGTGATGCTGTTTACGGGCAGCATTACATTATTATTGATGTACGTTTGTCTTTGTCTTGAAAATAACCAAGACAAAGACACATCTTGGTACATCACAAACTAGACAACCTCGCTAATGCAATTAAGCCCACGAAAATGTAGGTGGGTTTAACAGTATGTGATTTGTAACGGGATATGTAAGCTAAAGCTATTCACTGGATAAAACTATAGATAAAAAAAATATAATAAATTCAAAATTTGCTGATGGTTACATGGCACCCATCCGAACGCGGATAAAGATTCCGTGTAGAGATCAATCACTTTCCCTTGGAACATACTAGAAGCTTTGGATTAGGAAGCAACACTGACCCCTAGGGGAGGAAAGGTGGGGAGGGTTGTAACTACACATGCGTAGTTGACAGCTTGTTAAGGTTGGTTCTATTGCTGACAGAGCGTGTGCTGGCAAGCTGCCAAGCTGAGGTGGTGAGTAACTCATCTTCTCTTGTTAGACTCTTTGGGTTTTGTCCTGTCTCCCCCTTGTCGGCACAAACACCAGGGATAAACCCCGATTTTGTAATGACATAGAAGCCGTGATTTCGGTAGCTAATGAGCTTTGTCCCTGTATACGGAAGAAAGAGGGGAGAACCTTATTCTGGATGACGTTCCAGATGAGAAATGAAATGAAATTGATGTTTGAAGAAGCATCAAACTGTGTAATAGAAATCAGTCATGAAACAATAAATGGTTTCTGTAACATTTATTACTTCTTACTCCAAATACATTAGGCCTATGTTAGAGTGTGAATAATAGGAAAACTAATTTTACGTCGAAAATCTCAAAAAAAAAAAAAAAAAAAAAAAGAAAGTACGAGGATCTTAAATAAAAGTGACATACTTTAAGTTCATTTCTTTTTCTTTGTTTTCTTTTTATAATTTAATAATAATAATAATAATAATAATAATAATAATAATAATAATAATAATAATAAATAATAATAATAATAATAATAAATAATAATAATAATAATAATAATAATAATAATAATAATGCATATACGATACGATAGTAAATAATAATGTTTGCTTCTCAGAGTGAATCAAAAGTAAGTAATTTCTGTACAGAAAATTTTTATTTCCTTTTGAAACAACTTTTCTTCTTAACAAAAGATTCAAACAGATTTAACTGTTGATCTGTATTTTGAAAAGTAAGAAAAAGAAGAGATGAGCAGCAGTAGAATAGTTATATAAACACGCACGACACGAGTTTGCAAAAGAGCATCTAAAAGCATGAGACTAGAGTGGAAACCGGAATACGATTATTCGTTCAAAACTTAAAACAAGCAAATTTAAGACTTCACTATCGATTGCTGGCACATGTTTTTAACATGGGAAAAGTTCTCTTTGTAAGAATCGGAAAGCAATAAACTAGAAAGAATAAAGGAGAACACAAAATAAACGTCAGTGTTGCAGGTGTACAGTATTTCTGGTAAAACCATTCTTCCCATTACAAACAATTCATGAGCAGCAAAAAAACCTGAAACCGCATTATTGTTTTGATATTAAATGAATCCAGTATGAACTTTAGACTAAATAGAGCTTTTAATGGTAATTGTAATGTGGTTTTAAATATGATTACTCTTAAATTACTGTAAATTAAATTTCCTGTTTAAAGGCCATTAACCACTGTTATCTATTGGAAAATGCTGCGGTCGATGGAACCGCTATTTTAATTATCTTGGGTTTTTTTTTTTTTTTTTTGCTCCATAAATTTTTAATTTCTCCTTCCACAATAATTGTATGTTCAATGAAGTTATTCAAATGTATTGGGGCCCCTGAGAAAAGGCATCGATGTTTGTCTTTTTTTCCCTTCTGACTCTCTATAGTTTACGGTAATTCTTTTTGTACGTTTTCGCAAATAAGTATTAGTTGTTTAATAGTTGGTGCTAGTTTACACGTGCTATCATATTTTCAGTCTTCAAAGTTATAGAGTGAATTTATGCAATTGGATAACGTAAAAACATGACTCAAGCCTTATAACTCGACTTTCTGTTTTGATTTTTGCAGGTCAATGGGTGATATTTGCTTATAATTGCTGATTTATTTATATTTTTATGTTTAATTTATATTAGTGCATTTTAAGGTAAAAGGCATATTGGGATGGAAAGGAAGCAAAAGTGTGAACTTACTAAATGATAAATGCCTGCAAGAATAGCAGTGTCAGTAAAAGTGAAATTCGATGGAGGTATGGATTACCTTGATCCTCTTCCTCTTCACTATTCTTAAGAATAATAATAAAATTAGAGATATTATTCTCCGTTACAGTGCTCCAGGGAAGAGAAAGAAACTGAGAGATGCCGAATCCATTTTGATGTAGCCTTTCACCGTAACATTCATATGCGCGACCATTTTAATATCCAGTAGTACCATCCAAGAAGAGATAATGTTGATAGTTTAACTGACATTCAAACGTCTGCTACATCAACTGTATCTATCTTCAATTATATTTATTTTGTTGCCCTTTTATTTGATTGAGGAGATTACTATTAAAGATGACATGTTGGCAATAAAGGGCGAAAACTCAATGGATTTAGATATTTCATCTGTCTTTTACACCATTCAAATTCAACTGCCTTTAACGTTGGTAACCTTTTATAGTACTGTCTCTACCAGGGCTCGGAATGGACCGGAGCACACCGGAACGGCGTCCCGGTTCATCACACGCATCAATAATGCCATGCACATTATTATTAAAAATAAAATACAGTATTTTCTAAGTAAAATTTTCCATTTCGACACCTGATCTCTAATACAGGTTTATTATTGAATCTCAAAATCATTGTTACCACCAATATATTTTAACAAAGAAAACACTTCAATTTCAATTTAATGATACTCAAATTTTGTACTTGTGCTTGCTATGGTAGTAATTCCTCAAAATGGAGGAGATATTGTCCATCAGTCTTTGAATGTCTTCTTTTTTTTATTATTATTTTTTTAATTATTTAAAATTGCGTTGTTTATTTGGCAGCGCTAAAAGGTTCCAGTAAGCCTACATTGTGTTTTCATTAATAATTACCACACGATATAGAGCCTTTGAGGCTATGTCTTAATGAACAGGATCCTTTTCTAGTTCAAGATATTAAATTCTTGGACATCCTGATGGACGCTATATTAGCTTTTCAGAATCAAGTACATTTTTTAATACACTGTACTGAAAATTCTCAAAGCTTTCCGGACATTGAAGACGAATAACTTTCGTAAAGGGCAAAACAAAAATATTATTTAAAATACTTTAAACTATTAAAACCCTTATTCAACTATTGTGTTCAAATCAGGGTGTCCGCTAATCTATCAACATTATCTCCCTTCTTTGGATCATTTATTATATTTTAAAATATTATAAATATAAAACTGATTTGGTATACAAGGACCTAGCTTCTCCATAGTTCCAAATGCTGTATATGCTTTTATCCCAGCTTAAGAAATATCTGACGAACCAGTTTTATATAAACTTGCTCATCGATAACCACAATTAGATTTTCTGAGAGTATAGTAGGGGATGCTGCTTACCATGCGTTTCCAGTGATCTGGGTTCAAATCTCATCGGAGAAATTCGAATTCTTAAAGGCTTCTTCAATCAGGGATGTTGATAGCTGATCTTAGGCGAGTAGCTTCCACTCACAATGAATTATTCCGAGTTTTCAGTCCCACACAACACAAAGATCTACCTGTGAACACACTTGACCATGAGCTCTATGACCAAATAACAGCAACCATGTTAACATAAATATACGGACTCTCATTGTATGAAGAATTCCAAGGACCGTTCTATTTTATTATTATCATTATTATTAAAGTCTGTTTATTGTTCTCAAAATGAGATATCCCGAAACCTCATCTGACTCTCTGCTTCTCTCAAGTTCTAGTATCTTCCCCAGGATTTACGTACTCTTTTCAACCTTAATTCGGCTGCAGCGAGAAATTACAAAAGTAAAAATATTTTTCCGAGTGCCGTTTTAATTAAAAGCATATTTTATTACAAGAAATACCACAATTCAAGAATGCTATACAGTACGTACAACCAGGAAAGTCAAGAGTTAAAGAGTGCCCGGTGCAAAGTTCATGACAACCCTTCCCCCTTACTTTGTATATGTGTGGGTGTGTATACACATGTAGATGTGAAGGTTAAAAAGTAATAATTCAATTCTAATATATAATAAATGGATAAAATATAAAAATTAATAAAATAAAAACATTTTATTATTAATTTTTTTCGCCGATTATTAAAAATAAATTTAATTATTTGGGGAAAAATTAATTAAGGTCTCGTCCGGACTCCTTGAAGAATTGCGACCCTGGTCAACGTTGTAGACCCGAAATCCCCCACCCTCTCTTTGGGCTTGAATACAACTTATTGTTACTTTTTACATATTAATAGATGCATTTCGTTTTTAAAGTTCAACTCTTTTTTCGTAGCATTAAAATTTCAACTTTGTGCAGTCTAAAATATGTGGGTACTCCAAGGTTTAAAAAAAAAAGCGCAATCAAAAAATGTGGAAACGAAGTAAAAGCTATGATATTGAATATTTTGTTACTTTTTCTCCTCCTTCTACAAGCAAATGCTTCCATAGTAGCACAATGGGTTACATAGAGATACTCATATTTTTTTTCCAATAAAGTTTTCTTTTGTCGTAAACCAATACAATTTAGGCATAGCTCAACTTTGAAAATAATTCGTTGTACTGAATTTTTCAGTCAAAACTATTTCGTTCAAACGAAATTTAAAAGCATGATTGTTAATGTTAATATTTCCGAGACCTGAAAATATTTTCCTTATAGTGAAATTTTCGTTAAAAAGGTGTTCCTTGCAGCAGAATTATTACTGTGACAAAAAAAAACATATACATATTTTTCTGAAATTTTTTTCACGAGTATTTTTCATATGTAGATGATATCAAACGACACATAACTGCTGACCGGTCGGGAAGAACTTAGTCGACTTCAAACTCAAATAAAAAAACGAAATGAAACGTTAAAGCAATCCAGAGGGAAAAGATCCTTTTAAAAAACACTTAAGGCTTTATTTGATGATAAAGCGTCCGTCCAGTCTATTCATTCTAGACAAAGATACCGACAAGATGTGTAACAGATCTCGATAAAGAAACTTAAGTGTTTTTGATACCCGAAAATCTTTCACTTTTCTATAGAGGGCAGACTCTTCCGTTAACTGAAAGTAATCGATATAAAAATCTAAGTGCTTTATCAGTTGCAAAACTTTGATGTTTCTGTAAATTCTTTGTGTAAATAGAGCTTAAATACATTACGTTTGTATTTATTTATTTATTTAGTATATTATTTCATTATTTTTTGTATTGCTTGATCTGAAATTTTTAGTGTTTTTATGATTAAAGCTTCGGTTCCTTTAATCAAGTACATTTTAATGCTCTTGTTAAGAAATGGGAATTATACCTGAAACTAAATTATGCACCAAGTTTAGTTTAGTAATTAAAATTTGAATTATGCTTTCTCTTTTTTTGCTTCTATAAATATTGAAGTAGTAGTAGTAGTAATAGAGGCATGTGATGCAATATTGTCATCATTTGATTATTTGTTTATTATTAATAAATAGTATAAACATTCATATGTACGCAACTTACCCTTCACAGCACTTCTTTACGCTGAAGCCGGAAGACTAAAATATGAATGAAAGATTGAAATGAAAATTTTAAAACTAGTTATCAGCGCAGACTACATTTAAAATTAATTAACAGCACTTTACGCATGCGTACTGATATTCACAAGCCAAAAATTTATAATGCTGTAACTTAAATTTCCCATATTTATAATATATTTACAGTTATTTCATAATTATAAATATTACACATATGATTGTTATATAATATCTATAATTATCTATTATAAATTTCGCGAAACGAAAGCTCTTCACTATACAGATTGAGAAAGCGAAAAATTCAAACGAAGCAATTAGGCACCTGTTTGACATATCTTCAGTGTAGCCTCTATCGAACGCATTTGAAACAGCCAATTAGCTCGCACTTTGTAAACACGTGATTGTCTCCTTGTATTATTCCATTCTATTGTAGTAGTAGTAGTAGTAGTGGCATGTGATGCAAGAAAGCAAGTGTATGAGCTTATGCAGCATCAGCCAAAAAAAAAAAAAAATCACACCATTTCCCCTCCAAATGCCTGTCCAGTTCCTCCTTAAATTTATTCAACCTATCAACTTCCACAACGACAGATGGAAGTTTGTTCCAGCAATTAACCATCCGCTGGCTAAAGGCAAATTTCCGAACATCTATTCTACATCTGTCCTTTCTTAATTTGAATTTATGCCCCCTTAGGTTAGTAATCTGAACAAGTGGAAGGATCCCATCAGAATTCAGCGTGTTCAACCCATTCAAGGCCTTATACACCTCAATCAGATAACCGCGCAGGTGCCTAGTCTCCAGCCACTGCAATTTGCAGACCTTAGGCCTCTCTTGGTAAGATGATCCCTTCATTCCCCTCAACAATCTTGTTGCCCTTCTCTGTACACGCTCAAGCAAATCTACATCCTTCCTAAAATGAGGTCTCCAGACCTGTACGCAGTACTCAAGGCGTGACTTGACCATTGCCTTATACAGAGGGACAATCATCTCCTTTTCCCTGCTAACAAAATTCCTATATATCATTGACAAAACCCCACGACCTGCCCCGGCAGTCTTTCTGTATTGCTCAGAAAACTTCATATCTGACTGCACAATTACTCCCAGGTCTTTTTGATTTTCTATCACCTTAAATGTAGTACCACACAGATGGTACGTTTCTCTGGGGTTACTTCAACCCATATGCAGTACTTTGCATTTGTCAAGGTTAAACTTCAGTTGCCACTTCTTAGCCCATCTGCCCAAATTATCTAGATCCTGTTGACAGTAATGGCAGTGTAGCACACTGCCATTACTGTCAACAGGATCTAGATAATTAGACAGTAATGGCAGTGTAGCACACTGCCATTACTGTCATTAACAACCCTAACAACCTTTGTATCATCTGCAAACTTTGACACTAAGCCTGATATACCTTCATCAATATCATTGATAAATATACAAAACAACAGAGGACCCAACACCGAACCCTGTGGGACTCCACTAATAACATTAGTCCACGAAGAGCAACACCCATTGATTACAACCCTCTGTCTTCTCCCACTCAACCATCCTTTTATCCATTGTAGCAACTTACCCTTAATACCATTCTGCTCCAATTTGTACAATAGTCTTCCAGGCGCAACAGTGTCAAAAGCTTTTCTGAAATCCAAATATATGATATCAAAATTATTTTTTGCATCCAGTTCCTTTGTAACCACATCATAATACCCCATCAAATTTGTCAGACAAGACTTTCCCTTAACAAACCGATGCTGTGTCTGAATTATTGCTGCAGTCTTGTCTAGATGATCCTGCAATGCATCTTTAACCAGTGACTCGGTTGTTTTACCCGGAACAGAAGTTAAACTAACTGGTCTGTGATTACTCGTATCACCCTTCGATCCTCCTTTGTGAATTGGAGATACATTTACACATCTCCAGTCCGTGGGGACCTCCCCTGAGTCCAAGGATGCTCTCATAATTATGGCTAAGGGTTTGCTTAGTTGCTTTGCCGCCTCCTTTAATATAACTCGATAGATTCCATCCACCCCAGGTGCCTTTCTTATGTTTAACTTCAACAATTTCTCCTCCACTTTGCTCTCAGTAATTACAAATTCATTAAGCACCCTGCTACAATTTGATAACCTTCTGCCATTTTCAAACCTTAATAACTCCTTATGTGTGAATGTAGATGCAAAATACTCATTCAGTTTGTTTGCTATCTGAGCAGGATCATCAACAGTGGAACCACCGATATTAAGTGGACCAATCAGATTCATCTCCTTCCTTTTAGAGTTTATATAGGTAAAGAAATCCTTGCTGTTTTTCTTAGCATCCTTTGCCAAAGATTTCTCGTAATCTGCCTTCGCCTGCCTAACCTCCTTTGTGACCTGATTACAGACTAGCTTATATCTGCCATAGGCTTCTGAGTCGCCTGATAATTTATATGCATCCCATGCATTTTTCTTCTGTCACGAGTCTCATTAGTTCATTTGATAACCATTTAGGCCTAAACCTTGAACAATATTTTTTAATTGGTATGAAACTTTTAGTAGCTTCCATGTTTAATTCCTTGAATGCTTCCCACTTAGAATTTACTGTTGGTAACATCGTCAGTTGATCCCACTGTACAGAATTTAAAAACTGTCTGAGACCACTGTACTCACCTTTACGGAAGCAAAAACCCTTTCCTTTACCCCTGATGGTAATTATATCTTTAAGTAATTAATGTCGTGGATTTTTTTTAACTTTAAATTATCTCTTTTAATAATTCAGTTGATTTTTAATTTTTCCGATTCGAGAAAAAGGTGTGCACCTTTCTCTAATGGAAAAGTATTTAAATTTTAATTTTGATATTTATTCTGTATTTTAGTAAAGTCGTTTAGTCTCCCAACACGAGCTCCTGTAATTCTTTACAGGAGCTCGTGCATATTATGGATCTTTATGCTAGTTATTAATTAGCTTCATTCAACGAAACTTAATGCATCTGCGATAAAACATCACAGTTTACTTATGTATTGATTTATAAGCAATTAATTAATTTATTTATCTATACATGTAAATTTTATTGCATTATATAAATATTGTATTTTATTTATTATGATTAGTCCTGGAATTTTAAAATTTATTTTTTATTTTGTCATTGTACAATATAATTAGCTAAAATTTGGAGGACATCTTTATGACTTCTGTGCATTCTCCGTTTTGAACAGTACTAAGAGGCATGATTCTATGAAAAGTTGTTTATACAAAACATGACGAACAGGCAGAAACTGATATTCGATTGTCTTCTGCGGTTTATAATGACGTAACTTTGGCTTTTCTCAAGCTGTGGCGCGTGAATAGAGGGCATCAAACTGTAAGAACAACACAAAAGAAAAAAATAATAATAATAAATAATTTTTATTAATTAAACTTTTTAAGAAAAACGCAAACAAAAATACTAAAATTTCAGAATTTTCAAATAATACATAAAGTAAACAACAGTAAACTAGCACTGACTGCAAGTAGCAAACTACTTTATACCTTTAGAAATAATAAGACAAAAAAGCTTCTTTTTAAATGAGAATGTATGAACTTGTTTTGACATAACTTTTGCAAATTTATATCCCAAATTCAGTATTCTAATTTTCACTTTTTATCCCCTCAAAGTATCAATCAGTCTTAGCAAAAGACCAGCCAAAGTGCGGTTATTGAGTAATGTAAGCGGCATCCAATACGCATGAGAGATCGATCCCTTACGTCACCATAAAAAATGATTGTTAACTGTGGGGAAGGGAAAAATCAGTAATAATTAAAAAATAAAAGTCAAAATCCATGATTAGGGGTGTCAAGCTGCTAGTAAATGACAGTCTTTTCCATTTATATGTTTTCATCAATTGAATTTTATTTTACTACCTCCATAAAAATTATACATTCAATATCCTTTTAATTTAGGAGAACAACTAAGGGGGAGAAAAGTTTTGAAAACGGTGTAACCTATGCATTTCTGACAGTGTAGCTGGAAACCATACATATCAGATAACAAAGTAATGTAAAACAGAACAGAACGAAGCTCTGTGATTACTGCCTGTTTCGATACATGTCTTTTGCGCACATTTTGGCCTCGGCTGCCCTTGTTCTATTAAACATCCATACCATCACCACACGTTCTTTTCAATAGGCCTGTCATTTTTGCCATCAAGATTCTGAGTATCTCACATAGTTCGATATTATTTCAACTAAGGTTTCATGAAACATGAAATACACGCAATTACATGTATCCATAATCCAGATGCTCTATTAATTTTATCATACGATTATCTCAAACGAAGAACTAGAGAGTTTGGGTTTGGTTTTGAAAAGGACGTAATCTGACACTAGTCACCGCAGTAATATTAATTTAAAAGTTGGGTTTTTGAAAACAGGGGATGGAAAGAATATGAATGAACGTTTGGAATTTTTTTTTCTTATTAGAATTATAACTTTGAGGAATTTGAAATAAAAATCCGGTTGGATTCTTCAATTATCAGAAGACAAATAGATCGTACGCACTTCAAATGGTATTATTACTAGGAAGGCCACATAATGTCCTGTCTACGATATATAGGACTTTTTGCAAGCAGGGAAAAGGATATCATTGTTCGTTTATATAAGACAACGGTGAGGCCATATTTAAATATTGTATTCAGGTCTGGAGGCCTCACTGGATGAAAGGCATAGAGCTTCTGGAAAGAGAACAAAGAAGAACAATCAACCTTGTCCGAATTGATTGTACGTAGTACAAAGCTTGGCAACTAGATATCTTGGAGGGAAGGGACCTGATAGTGGTATATAAGATCCCGAAGTAAATCAGTAAATGAACGAAGGAAGTATATTTTCACTGGTAGAAGAGGGAGAAGAACTGAGTCGCAAATACAAAATGTTAAGAAATTACAGAAGGCCGGATCTCATGAAGTTTCGGGCAGCGTGTTGTGTATCATTGGAATGAATTGCCAGCCAGAGTGGTCGAGATTGATAGTTTGGTTAAATTCCAAGTGGAATTGGATACGGCTTTTTTTTTTTTTTTTTGACAGATGCATTAAAAAAAAAAAAAAATCCGTTGCCTACATAATTCAGTCATTATAATACAAACACTTTAAAATTTTTCAAAACGCTTCAGTCTGAGTTCTAATTGGATTATAATTACTATAAAAATGGTTCTTAGATTTCTATTGTAAATAATAAAGTGCTTATAATATAAATATAACGTGTTCTATTGAGCAAGTAACCAGCCAACTCTCGGTGGTGCCCTCTAACAAAACAAAAAAAAGACAATACACAAAAGAATTTTAAGTATCTTTGTTTAGCAATAGAGCGAAAACAGAGATGATTCAACAGGCTCTATAAACAAGTCTGTCGCTCATCAACTGCTACAGCTTCAAACGGAATTGTAGATGAGTGAAAGATTAATTACCAGCGGCAAAATAGTGGAATCAGTGAGGTCGGCGTGCATGTGGTTAACGACAACAAATCTGCATTATTGTGAAAACGTCCCCATCAGCGTCTTATGGAAAGGAGGGGTGGCGAACCACCTGCTTCATTCATCTGGAGTACGGGGCAATTTCCATAGAGAGCAACACGCTCCCGAAGGGATGTCATCCCATCGATGGTAGACGATCACTCCCCCCCCCCTCCTGACAAACTTTAGGGCCTAGCTAGTTTTTGCTACACGTGGCTATCACGTGCCCAGGATATGCTAACAATGGGACTCCCTGCTGACCGCACCGGGTGAGGTGGTGAGTCATCCGTGTTAAATCCTTCGGCCATGTTTCGAAGCACGCGTTTGCCTAGCGATGTGTGCATTGTTTGTGTCTCGTGAAACGGAAATTTTGACAACACACTACACAGGAACAAAGAACACACTCTTCGGAGGATGGCAAACGTGCCCGTTGCTACCTACCGTTGGCAGGGTCAGACAGCTAACAATGTGCACGTCTGACGTGTTTTACGTCAGTTGTTAGTAGGGTGTTGCCGATAAGATTTGTTCGCTGCATTCATCTGGAACACGCACGAGTCTCGTCTCGAGGGAAAGGTTGCTGGCCTGTTGTGAATTCAGGAGTTGTTCTAATGGTTCCAGTTCCATGTCCTTTTTTTTATATTGAAAATAACAGCGAATCTTAGTAACTTCTATACCACAATGAAATGCCGTTAATAAAATACTGTACATATCGAAGAATTCTCAGTCATTACGTATATTTGAAGAATGATACAAGAAAGCAATCATCTGAAACAAAAAATAATAAATGCAACACGTGTCGCCTTCAGTTACTTCATTTACCAATTCTTCTGAAAGACCAGGCAGAAATTTATTCAAACAATTACTCTTTGACTGTTTCACTCCCCCTTCTCTGACAAACTTTAGGGCCTAGCTAGTTTTTGCTACATGTGGCTATCACATGCCCAGGATATGCTAGATTTGAATTTTCGCACACCTATTTAAAATTATCCTTACTCAATGTAAATTTATGTCCCAATGTCCCCTCAATGTCCCATTGTGTATGTCACCTGAGACAACTGTGAAAGAGTAAAGATATCTTCAGTGTTTTTCATCTCTATTAAGGCCTTAAACAAATCAGACCACTAAGCCGATGCTTTGTTTCCAAACATTTTAATTTTTTAAAACTCAAGTCTCTTTAGCAAGAATACCCTATTGTGGCTATAAATTATTGCTCTTCTCTGTACTCTTTCAATAATTCACATCATACTTAAAATGCGGTGTATATCTATGCAATATTCAAGGTGAGAGCTAATCATAGATTTATAGATATATTAGACTATCCCAAGAGTCCAGCGATGGTGAGATTTCCCGCTTTGAATTCGAGATAATAAAAAGGAAATTTAAAAAAAAAAATAGTTTATTTAAAACATTCTACAAAAATGTAAATCATTCTTGTCCGCGTGTATTTATATACTTGAAACTAAAATTTGAATAACAAAAATGTCTTAACATTGATGTTATGTAGGTATTACTACATGTAGGTATTACTACATAACATTTTCTAACCCTATAAAATGGTTTACCCCATTAATTTCCGTAGAGAATAAATGGATTCACCATTTTATATGGATTCAGATAGTAGGGCGTCAACTGACCTCGGACAGTTGACGAGATTATCCGAACAAATCAAGGAACAAGCAAATAGCGCCCCCTGCATGCGCTGTGGTATATCTTATATCATTTAAAATGTTTTATCAAAATTTAAAACAAATTTAACTTAAGTGGTACCTCCAGTGGTTTTGAGCTTACTGGTACATCAAAGTAGCCAAAGCAGTTATAATGATTAGTGACACAAGGAAGCGGAGTTTTTCTGGATCTATTTACACAAGATGAATTGAATTGTCTGATGCAAGGGTCGGATCTATCAAAGAATGCTGCACAACTTCTAGGCTCCATGCTTGCAAAAAGGATTTCTTGGCCCCTTGCCAATAAATGTTTTACGTTGACACTGAATAGATATTCAGACAGAGGGAAAAATTAATACATGCCTTTTCTATGCAAAGAAAAGTTGCATTGTGTACTGTATTCTACTGAGGAGCATGATCTGATCAATGCCTTAAGCGCTATGTATGATTCATCAACATGGATATTCTTCATTGACAACTCAAAGACCAGAAGAGTTTTGCAATAGAATGGGAATTTATTATGTGTTATTTCTATTTGGCTTATTGTTCATTTTAAAGAAAGGTGTGACACTGAAATTTTCTTTTTTGTTTTTGGACAGAATGAAATATAGCGAGTGTGCTACATTTCACTTTTCCAGAGCTAAAGCTGATCATTGCTCAAAGGGAAGCAGTTCAAATGAATTAATACTATATCTGAAAGCAAAAGTGTGAACAAAGAGGTACCTGTGCCTGCAAACAAAGGCTCTTGCATAATTCACGAATAAAAGCAAAAAATAAAAAACATTAAAAAATGCAACAACTTTTATGCACGAACGGAGAGCATTTCGTTTCTGCTCATCCCCCATATTGGCCATTCATTCCTCCAACCAACGTACGGCAACAAACATAATATCCAATGCTTTAACTGCAATACAAGATATATGGATAGCCTATGTATGAAAAAAGAAATAATAATTACCGGATTTCTATTAGTCCGTTTGACAAATCTTTCTAAAAGAAACAAATGTAAAATTTTATAAAAATCCATCCTAGTAGATGGATTTTCGTGAAATTTTACATTTGTTTCTTTTAGAAAGCTTTAGAGTCAAGTTATTACACTTTTGCATTTGTTTCTTTTAGAAAGATTTGGAGTCGAGTTATTACATGCAGTCTGTCCGTTTACATGTAATAACTCAACTCCAAAAGTCTGCCCAACCGTACGTAATAGCTAGACAAGGTGTAGCGTTATTACAAGAGGACGGATAGAAAATAGGCGCTCTACACATATAATAAATAAATAAATTTTCTGTTTATACTCCGGGACGACTAAACGGTCAGAGGAGTTCACAAGATAGACAGAATACAAGAAACAGCACCGTATTCAGCAGTCACGGGTTTGAACCCGGTCACTCAAGGCACGTGTACTTATGCACCCGCGCGCCTGACCACTAGGCTACGGCAGCGTGCTAACGTGTCTAAACATAAAATCTAACATAAAATAACATAAAATTTTCATATAACTTCTGGATAAAATGGCACTCTTAGAAAAAACAGGACCATCCTTATCCCGTTCCATCTTTGTTCGGACAAACTGCGCGTCTCACTCGAAAAACAAGACGTCTGGTCACCTAACACCTACCAATAACTCAATATGAAAAACTGATACATTTGTCAGAACTATACGTTCTAGTGATTGTTATTGGAATTCTTTATTGCTGTTGTTGTAAGTTTTTTAAGCGCATCAGCAAGTTAGGCCATATTGCGCCGTACGTAACATGTTTGTAAATTGTGTGTGTTCTCTAGTCAATTTACAGTTTTCTGGATGAAAAGCATTAGTTTCTGGGATAATAAACCATGCCATCCTCGCCGGAGACCAAGTTGGTTTTGAACAAATTGAAATATAGCGAGTGTACTATCCATATTGATCTAAAGATGCTAACCATGTTTTTTTTTTTTAAGCTAAAGCTGATAATTGAACAAACGGAAGCAGCCCAAATGAATTAATGCTATATCTGTAAGCGAAAATGCGAACAACAAGCTACAGTTGGCCCTCGTGCAACGCACAAGGGCCAATTATTTATTGTTGATTCTGTATGAAAACGTGTATCTATACTGCACAACCAATAGCAGATTTGGAATCAGCATCAACCCTTTTTAAGTTTGTCTATTTTAATAAAATTCCAGGAAAATATTTTTCGTATGTATACCAATATAATCAGGAGTTATGCTGCAGTTGCTAATCCAGCAGATGCCAAGAACAGACCGATTTTAAGATTTATTCGTTAGGCTTTAATTAATAGCCAATTTATCATCGTAATCCCAAACGTGACAGTATTCAAATATCAAAATAAAGAGAGAGGATTAAAAGTTCTCATTTTATTGACAGAGTTGAGGGTACAATCTGATAGCGATGAATTGGACACCATTATAGCACATATAGAGGGCGCAATCGAAGCGCGTGACTGACCCACAATAAAACTCTTTTGCTGCCTTGGGTGTGAAACTAATGAATGAGCTGTCTTGCACTATACGTCATATGATCAAGCTATCATAGCTCGACAGATAAAGCTCTGAGAAAACACTGAAACGAAACGGTAAAAAATAAACAAATAATAAATAATTTATCCAAAGGAAAATGCGGTATAAATTAATTAGTTTAGTACTAGCACGAGGTAGAAATATTTTCTCCTTAAGGTGGTATTAATTAACAAAATAAATTATTGCTGTTCTTTCTAGCATAATATAAATATGGCAATACTTATTAATTATCAGAGCAAACTTTCGATTAGTGCAACCGACAAATCTATAGTACATTGGTGTGCAAAACTTAAGGATCAAAACTATTTCTAAAGGTTACAACCACAAAATCTTTACTAAGGTACTCTTTACTGATGAGAGTAGATTCGGTCTCAGCAGCGATTCTGGACGTCAGCTAATCTGGCGAGAGGTTGGCACACGGTATCACCCCGCAAGCATCACTGAAAGGGATCCATATAGCGGTCGAGGTGTTCTCGTCTGGTGAGGCGTTATCTTAGATGGACGTACACTACTCCAAATACTGAAAGGCGGTACTGTAATCGGTGCACGCTACTGTACTGAGGTAATCCTTCCCCATGTGCGTCTGTTCCGAGGTGCCATTGGCCCCGAGTTCGTGTTTATGGATGATAACGCCACATCCCATCGCACTGCAGTTGTGATATGCTTTTGGAAAGTGAGGACATTGTTCGTATGGATTGGCCTGCCCGTTCCGCCGATTTAAATCCCATCGAACACATATGGGACGCTTTGGGGAGACGCCTAGCGGCACGTCCACACCTACCAGAAAATTTTCACCAGCTGAAGATGGCGCCGACAGAGGAATGGACGATGTTACCGCAAGAACTTATCAACAACATTGTTCTAAGTATGGACAAGCGGTGCAAAGACTGCATCGACATTAGGGTTGGCCATATTGTTCCATCTTCGGCAGTGATGCATCTGTATCATGGCAGCCAGTGCTATGTTGCCATTTTTGAATAAAGTCCCTCTGTACCGTTTTGTTTCCGTCGTTGTTTCCCTCATCATTTCTGTACCTCACAAGGTTCCTTTGGTATGCTTTTCCCATATCCAGACCACTCTTATGAGAAGCTACACTTGAAAACCTGACTGGTCCTTAAATTTTGCACACCAGTGTAGTTAATGTTGTCATTTAGCCGCTATTTAAAAGTGAAAGTTAATAAGATAATCACTAGTAGGAATGTATGCCTTGTGGCAGTCCCGAACTATAAAGAGAAACTTCATAGCATTTCAAAATTAAAATGAAATAAAAATAAGATTAAAAAAAAAATCTCAGGTATATAAGATGTGCTTTGGCAGATGGTAATTACAGAGAGTGGTCCTGCACCGGTTTTAAATTTTAATAATTAAAGTTACAAATGAGAGAACCATTTAGTAAAAATTATATGAAAGTTCGTCTTAAATTTTTTATATAATAATTTCATCAATGTAAATCTGATTTTTCTTTTGTTGTATTTATATTTTATCAATTTCTCTTTTATTTGCAGATATTGAATGACCCCAAATGGCGACAATTTAAGAAAACGTTAACTGTGTACTTTGGCTTGCAGAGTTTAAATCAATAGCAGCTGTGAGAAAAAAAGTTTACTACCCATTACAAAAAAGATGCACCCCATAAAAAGTCAATAAGTAAATGGATGAAAAATTTTAAAGAAACTGAATCAGTTAATGAAAAACCACGATCTCGGAGACCCCGAATCAGTCAACAATGATGGCGTCCATGTCAAATGTATGATAATTAAAAACTGCATTAAGAATAAAACTTCAACTTTCATATAATTTTTACTAAATAGTTCCATTAGGGGCTCACATCTAGTGAGTATGAGCTTGGCACACCCAGGGTCTTGAGCTGGATATCCTCATTCTTCTCTTTCTTGGCTTGGTGATTCCCTTCTACTTCTTTCTCTCTCTCTCTCTCTTTCTCTCTCTCTCTCTCTCTCTCTCTCTCTCTCTCTCTCTCTCTCTCTCTCAGGGTAACTCGGGAACTTTTTTGGCTGGTGCAGCATAAGCCCCAGGCTTCCTTGCACCATATAGCTAATAATAACAAAAACAGCAACAACAACAACAACAACAATAATAATAATAATAATAATTACTTCCATCAAGATCATATCGATAATATTGCTTCCAATGCATGGCTCACAAGCGGGACGCTCTTCCCCGAGACTGAAGGATTCATGCTGGCCATCCAAGACCAGGTAATCAACACCACAAACTATAGAAAATACATCGCAAAGGAGCCCGGAATGCCAGATGAGACATGTCGACGATGCCACCTGGCCTCAGAAACGATCCAGCACATCACCGCGGGTTGCAAGGTGATCACCCAGACTGAGTACATTCATAGACACGTCCAGGGAGCAAGGATAATACATCAGAAGCTAGCGAGGAAATACCAGTTGACCAAAGAAAGTGTACCATACTACAAGTACGAACACCAGGCAGTACTAGAGACCCGAACCCACAAGCTGTACTGGGACCGCGCCATAATAACGGATAAGACCATGCCGCACAACAGACCGGACATAACCCTTGTGAACAAGATGGAAAAGGCTACCTACCTGATTGACATAGCGGTGCCCAACACTAGCAATGTCCAGAAAACCCACGAGGAAAAAATTAGGAAGTACACGAACCTGAGACATGAAGTCAAGGAGATGTGATATATGCAAGAAGTATCGACCAGCCAGATCGTCGTGTCAACCACAGGTATGGTGCCAATGACTCTACATAGCAGCCTAGCAGCAATAGGTCTCCCAACGAACACCTACGAGGAACTCCAGAAAGTCGCAATCCTGAACACCTGTAGGACGGTCAGAGAGTTCCTCGACCAACAGTAACACCAGGCATAACAACAACCACCCTGTGTACTTGGTAGCAATACCCGTCACGAGGTGGAACCCCCAATCAGTGAGAAATAATATAAGAGCAATAATAACAATAATAACAACAATAATAATAATAATAATAATATCTTTAGTTATTAAAATTTAAAATTGGTGCAAGACTTTATGACCACCCTGTATATCGGATAAATTCAAGATTAAGGGAACTCTGGGTTGAGAGTTTAGTAGGCAAATTTTTATCTTTGCTTAATTTGTTTAAATGTCTTATAAATTTAATTCTTGGATTCATTTTTAAAAAGATCACTCTTTTACCGCCTTTTGTAAATCTAATTCTGCTAAGTTACATTCTTTTTTGCTATGTTATAATTTCAATTCTCAAGTTTAGTAGTAGATAAAGTTTTGGTAACTGCTTATTGATACTGTAATTCATCTCACAGATGCTCAGCTGGATTGAAATGTAAGGATTGTCCTGCCAGAGGCAGAGGTATAAATTTCAAGTGATGTTTCTCAAATCATTTTAAGTATACGTTGTATTATTGTTCTGGAAGTTCCCAATCTGTCAGCAATGCGTGTGACGTTGCTAGTTGCATTTTTGTTGGAAAAACTTCATATCTAAGCTTAATTTGGCCGCTGACTATGATAGCCCAGGCGTTTTATTTATGACATAGAGGTGCAGTAGCAGAACTAGAATAAGGCAGCAAGGGCCAAAGAAGTTGAGAGCTAACGCGTGCCCCAATACAAAGTACATGATGCTCTTCCCTTGTCTTTGTGTTTCGGTGTGCCTGTGTTCATATATTAATGTCAAAGTTAAAAAGCAACATGTCAATTCTAACGTATAATAAATCAATAAGATAAAAAAAATGAATAAAATGAAAACATTTTATTTTAAGTTCATAGAATTTTTTGGCCGATTATTAAAACATTAATTTAATTACTTAAAAATGTAATATTAAGGTCTCGGCTGAGTCCCTTGAAGAATGCGGTCCCGGGTACTGTGTACCCCTAATTTCTTTCCCCTTCATTTTATCGGGTCTAGCCGGAAAATGTGTAAGAGTAAGGAATAGAAAGAACCATTAAGCTGAAATTATTTTTTATCTTACTACAATGAGGTTAACAGTTATAATAAGGATAAAAACATAATTGTGGAAGTCTAAGTCACCCTTCCCAAGTGAATCATATTTAGCAGTTGTACCAGGGCCGGTCCTGATGTAAGGGAGATAGTTGAGGGCAGTGCCCGGCCCGAATCCGAACAGAACTTCCTCCTCAATCTAGGCAAGGAACTCCTCCTTGGTGTCTTTTTCCTCAACATTAATTCTCGAACTGGAACCCATGAACTCTAGGACCAGTCCCGAGTCGCACAGCCTCAAATTGACTTGTTCCTCGTTATTGTTCCTGTGCTCACCTCAGTCTTCTTCAAAAAAATTTTACATTAACTCCTAGGAAATTTCTTTCACTACTTGCGCACTCAATAATCCGCCATAAACTTAAGGGGAAATATTTTTATTCTCGAATTTGAGAACCAGTATTTTTTTTTTTTAGAAAATTCAGCCGTGCATACTCGTATAATTTGGAAAAAAACAGATAGAGGTTGTGTACATTGAAGACAATTTACGAAAAGTACACTGGACTGGATATAAATGGTAGAAATAAATTAATTATATTTAATTTAGAAAAGTGGAGAATAACGTCGGTGTTATTCTCCATCGACTCTGATTCTCCACCTTAATATCCCTCTGACATAAGACTTCTAGCTTGAATGGTACGCCGTTTATTCAGACCCTATAAAATTATGGAACCAAATAAATGGATTGCTGCAGCAAATGACAGCAAAGTATACGGTGGTACAGTAAACTGTAGGGGGATCTAACTTTGCGTGGTTGCGAGATGTATGACTAACATTTCCTAAAAATGCATCGAAGTTTTCAGATTTAGATGAGAAATTTTATGTTCACTTTGCGTGCCATCAGGAAAGAACTGGAACTTATTCTCTTAACAGTATCTTGCAGCTTCCCACCACTATGTTGTGATATTCGAATTTTCCGAATTTTGGCAAACTTCCAGTAATTGCAGGACTATAAATTTGCATGAATGTCGACAGCCGAAACAGAGTTCGAAAATTTTGAGATCGTAAGTTAATATATACAGCCTGGCATTTCTATGATTTTTAACAATATAGTTTAATGTGTTTAAGGCACATAATTATTATTTAATATGAAAGTTTAGGACAAAAAGTAAAAATAAATGAATAAATAAATTCATTTATTTATTCATTTATTTTTAACCGTTTACTCTTTTCGTGGTGTTATCCCTATACATTTATCATCTATCTGTCTGTTTCCATAAGTGCCATGGGTAGAGTTCTAAGTGGATGAGCAGTGTTGAGAAAGTAAACTACTAAATCTCATTCACAGTTATGAACATTAGTAAGATGTAACAAATCTACAGTCTAAAAAATTTCTCCTCACTCATTTCCAGGCATTAATTTTCATTATTTTCAAAATCATGGCGTGAGTATACAGCAAAAGTGATGAAATCCATTTATCTGGAAGTATTCTTCGCCTACATCCTGAGACGGTGTCATGTGTGTGTGTGTGTGTGTGTGTGTGGGAGAGAGGAGAGAGAGAGAGAGAGACTTAGCACTTTGACACAAAGATGAAAAGCTTAGTGTGAGATGCCCATTACCGATGAGCAATGTATCCTCTCCACTATTGTGTACGGTTGGGAGGAAAGTTCTGTAACAACGTCACTTTGGTTATCATACAGATTCTCCGGTGTAATATAGATGGAATTTTCTGCCCGTTATCCTCTTCTATCGATTCCGCCTGGACTGTCTAACCCAGTACACGCTAAACACTGCTAAATCATAAATCAAATGTTGAGACGTACGAGAGGGCCACCCATATCCTGCCATTTGTCATACATTACATGAAACAGTGAACACTTTCCAGAGCCCTTGTGCCCTAATATATCAGAAATTTCTAAAGTAACCTGCTAATGAGGAAGTGTTTATGTAAAAAATACATAAAATGAGTGAATGATTGCTATATTGACTTTTATATGCGTATATTGGCATAATATGATTTGGCATATTTGATGAAAAATGCATCTTTCCTTTAGATTTTTGAGTGACCGCGGTTCAAGGCTGCATGACTACTAAATACGATGCTGTTTCATATATTCTCTATCTTGTGAATGCTTCTGACAGTATGTTTGTCCGGAGCATAAACAGAAGATTTATTTTTTGTTTATGTTGTGAAGGCTTATATATTCCCATATAAGCATATTGTGAATTCTTATTTTTGTTTTATACAACCGCACGTAATTGAAAATAATTTAAGGCGATTTTTTTACTGACACTAGTTGTCTATACAGGATGTTTCATAACAAAGCGGCCCTATTTTCATGATCTATTCAGGACCCACAAACAATGAAAAAAGCTTTTATAAACATGTTGCTAATTCTGAATGGTTACAGGACTATCCTCTTTGAATTTTTAAAAATGGCAATAGAATATTCAGTGGTTAAAAATAAATAGTGAAAAATAATATAATAACAAATAAGAATTAGCAGGCAAAATTAGAATTAGAATTAATAAGAATTAGCTTTTCCTTGCTGACAGAATTCCTATATATCATTGAGAGAACCTCATGAGTTGGGCTATGCAACTAACCCCAGGTCTCTTTTGTTCTCTATTACCTTGAGCGTTGGTACCACCCAATTAGTATGTTATTCTTGGATTACATGTACTGCTACCCATTATGCATTGAATTTGCCAATGTTAAACTTTTAACTGCTACTTCTCAGCCCATTTGTCTAATGTTTCTAGGTCTTGTTCTAGTATCATCCTCTGATTTCTGCCATTAATCACCCTGCCAACTTTCCTATCATCTCTAAAAACTTCTACACGCGTAAATGTAGATGGAAAATATTCACTTTGTCAGCAACCTGATGTACAATTATGCCATTCGTATCTAACAGACCAATGTAACCCACATTTCAACAGATGGTGTTAACTGTGAACTGTTGTAATTTGAGAGAATTTACAGACCTGACATTTTCCGCGAGATTTGTCAAACTGCTCAAAGCTGACCAAATATAGTACGCTGACTAAATAGTACCCAAATATAGTACCAAATTTACTAAATATAATTCTGGGCTCCTCCTCCCACAATTTACGCATTTCAAGTTGAATAAATTAAAAAAAGAAATAACATATATATATTTTAATTAATTTTTTTGATCGGTAGAAATTATTCATATTTCTAATATGGTAATTAAATATATTTGAGAATCGACTGTATTTAAAGTTATTTCAGAATGTCTTTCTAAATCTTAAGAATTAGTACTGACTATAAATTTAGTACAGTACAGTATTCTTTTAATACAGGGTATTCTCTAAGTGTAGAACCGTAGGCTATATGGTTTGTTTATGTTTGTTACTGTGTTAAGCGACAAAGTAACTGAGGCGTGTATGATTTGATATTTGCCCACAGGACGGTCTAAGGTATTCCGGCGCCCCTGGCAGAAAAATTATTTCGGCACCCTTTGCATATCGTATAAATCTGCGTAAGGGCAGCGAACCCGAGCTATAACAAACTTCTGGCGCCCCTGTCAACTGTCCTGTTAGCCCGTACCTTAATCCGGCACTGTAAATTGCCCATACTCACTTTGATTTGATGTTTGCCCATTGTTATACTAACTAAAAAAATTAAGTTTTAGGGAGATAAAACCAGTCACCCTCTCCCGAACTCGACTAACTCAGCAACAGCATCGGCAAGAAAGAAAAAATTTTGCTATGTGAAGGCAGTAATCAAACAGAAGTTACAATTATGTTCAATGCACATCACTCAGAACGGACCCCAATTATCAATTACTGTCTGTGCAAGTTGCTGGCGAAATTCAAGAAGGAGTTAGTGTTAAATTCTAATGACGGCAATACTTGGAAAGTTTGCCACATCACTACTGTGTGTATAGGAGAAAGTCTAGACTAGCTGTCAGAAAGTGGAGCCTTAGACGAACCATGCTTTCATATCCCCTTTCCCCCAAACCACAAGGCAGATGTAAACTGAGCTATTAGCGTTTTTTTTTTTGTCCGTTAGAGGACCACCTAGGATCACAGAGTAGTAACATAGTAGTATCTTACTACTCTGTGCTTAGGACTATATGGACATGGTGTTTACTGTCAAGCGGCACTCGCCCCCTCCTCCAACCTCACCTATATGGACAGATTTCCCCCTTGAGTAGTACAGTTAATATCATACCCATGCCGGGTTGAAAAGGCCCGTGTTCGAATCCTGTCAATGAGGCTAGAAAGTTTTATGGACTTTTTTACTCAGTGGCTGATTGGTCGGTTTCAGGCAAGGAACGGAAGACCTTTTTTCTCCTGAAAATACTTGTTTTTCGTGCAGCAAAACAGGCAAACCTACTAGAGAATCCATGCAATTTATGGATGTAATACGCATGGATGGATGAAGTTGTCTTTGGTATCCTCTAATGCAGGGGTCGCCAAACTTCTTTGACTGTCGACCCCTTCAAGAGTTTCTTGACTTTTTATCGACCCCCCCTCTATTTTACTATTACGTAATTATAATAGGACAAGCAAAAAAAGACGCTTATGTGAGTTTTTAAATTGTTTATTTTATAGTTACAGTGTTTATTGTATGTATAATATAGTATATATTACTATATTGGCTTAACATCAAAGGGATACGTTTTTATTTTTGACGTCCTTCTAACATTACATATTTGATAGGAGGGATAAATAATATATAAAATTTAATTTAGATAACAAAATAACAATAATACAATCTTCCATATATATATATATGAAAATAAGACTTTTATTAACTTGGTGTACAATTTACTAACGTTGTCAATGTGAAGGGTGTGCTTCGTGACTCTTGAAAAGATTAGTAATGTTGGGTTCAAAATTAGTAAGTTTCAGCCTTAAATCGCCACAGATTTCTATATCTAGCTTATTTCTTTGTTTCGTTAAAATGGAATTAACATGGCTGAAACCAGCTTCAACCATGTACGAGCTTGGAAATGCAAGAAAAAAGATGAGTACCACTTCAGAAAGTTTCAGATATTTTTCTACAACATTTATATTCGTCCAAAAGTAACTTAAAATCCTATTTTTAAAAAGCGTCTTAGCTTCAAGATCAACTGATAATTCAATAAGTTCATCTCGTAAGTTACATTCGATATTTTCAATATCTGCAGAAAATGGCGTGATAATCCAATCTGGAATGTGCATGTTTTCAAAATCTGCAAAGCGCAATTTAAAATCATCGCTCAGATTTTGAAGATGTTTTGTGTTATTTCTGTCTTCATCTTTTACTTCCAATTGCCGTAGATTCGAAAAGTACTGAAAATCTTTTCGTAACAATGATGATTTAAATAAGGCTAATTTAGCTTGGAAGCCTAAAAGAATCGTCTGAGCTTGAATAACCGTGACATCTTTACCTTGTAGACGGGTTTGTACGTCATTAAATTTTGAAAATAAGTCCGCCAAGTAGAAAATATGATTCTTATTTCTCTTCAGTTCATCACTCAAAAACATTAACATCTGTAAGAAACTCTAGGGTCTAGTCGAACAACTCAACAAATCTTTGTAGACTTGCACCTCTAGACAACCATCTTACTTCAGTATGTAAGAGTAATTGGTTTGATACTTCATTTTTTTCACAAAGTTTGGCAAACAATCGCGATTTAAGAGGATGAGCTCTGATTTGATTAATAGATTTAATACACACTCTTAGAGTATCATGCAGTTCGTCACTGAGAGTTTTTGCCACCAAATGGTTTCGGTGCAACACACAGTGAATAGTACGTACACTTTGAACTTTTTCTTTCAGAAAGGCAGCGAAACCTCGATAACGGCCCACCATTGCAGGTTAACGGCCCACCATCGCCATCTGTGGCTACTGCTGTTATATTAGTAATTGGAATATCATACTTATTTAAATATTTCTCCAATCGCTGAAAAATTGTCAATCCCGTTCCATCACTTTCAAGATATTTTGCAAATAAAAATTCGTCAATGATTTGATGTTTGGTTTTACTATAATATCTTACATAAGCCATAAGAATAGAAGAACTATCGAATGTAGATTCATCAAGTTGGATGGAGAACTTACTATTTTTGAGTTCTGATACAACAGTTTTTTCTACATCTTCAGTAGCCATTTTCACCAATACGCCTTTTCACGGTATTCGCACTCAATGTTAAGCATTTTAAAACAGGGCCAGAATCTTTTTTCATTATGGTTTCAATTACTTCTTTGATTGCGGGTATAACAATGTCTTCTGCAATTATATATGGTTTTCCTGTTTTTTTGTTATATTAAAAGAAATATTGTAGGAGGCTGTCAATCCTTGTTTATTGTCAGCTTCGGCAGGTGCTTTCATAAATGATTTTATAGTTGGTCAATGTGTGTATTTCTCTTTCAGTTCTTTAAAAAAAGTCAAGATCTTTATCTTTCTTATCGGGATGGAGTCTTTGAAGATGATCTTTCATTTTTGCTGGTTTCATTGCATCGTTACTAAAAGTTTTTTTTACAAAGAAGACACATAGGCCTCGTTTCGTTTGCAATAAACCCAAGTTTCAAATATTCTAAAGAATATTGACTGCATTTCTTTTTAGAATCTGAAGCTGCCATTGTGGTTACTGGGGTTGTAACAAAATAATTAAAATTGAAGTCAGTAAGCAAAAGTAATAAGTCTAAATAATATACCTACTCACGTATTTCTATAGGATGTACAAAACTACCAGCCCTGCTCAACTCTTCAACATAGAGAAGTTTAGTTTGTGAATGAATAACGATTGAATTATAATATATATGTTGATGAATTTCAGAACATTAACGCTCACTTGTATCGATGCGCAAAAATGAGACTGGGATCGAATACGTGTAAGTATAAGTAAATAAGCAACCGCGCACGTGTTGCAATCTCGCTCCCGCAGCGCCGGCCGGGGGGGGGGGGGGACCATCCATTTATTGGTAAATACGTCATTTTGGCTTACTTGATTGGCCTCCGTAACTATTTTCATGAACTTGCTCCATCTTACAGGTCCTATTCATGTCACTGTTCCCACGATTCACTCTTAATTGCGTTGTCATTCAGGATGGAGGTAATCAAAGTTAACCGAATTAAATATTACCCGTACAATGATGTCTTATATTTTTCTATCGACCCCCAATCCCGAATCGACCTCTAACAATGTTATATCGACCCCTGGGGGTCGATATCGACCACTGCTCTAATGTGACGAAAAAAAAAAAAAAAAATCTCCGTTGGGTGCATACCTTGGGAAAGTGGGGTACCAAAGTGCAGTACTTATTGCATCTTGCAAAGAAATCAGGGATACACTTACAAACTGCAACTTCTACAAGCACTGAGATGATGTTTCTGATCTACACATGCAATTCTATGAATTCACTGCACTCGGAACAAGAAATCATAGTTTCAGAGCAACTACGCTTTTCAGTAATGAGGCTAATTTTTATGTTGTGTTTGATTAATCAATAAAGCACTGGTCCAAAAGTAACCTTAACCGAATTAGCCCATGTACTAAACAAGACTGTACTTTATTTAATGATTTTTCGAATAATTAACCCAGTTCTTCTAGAAAACGTGGTGACAGGAGAAGTGTATTTTGATATACTGTAAAATGAAAATTTTTCAAAAATTCTTAATGAGTAGGGCGATTATCTGGAATGATTCCAACAAGACGATACGCTTGCTCATTACAGCTGTACAGCCAAAGAATGGTCGCATGAATAGTTCCTTCAATAATGGCTAGGAAGGCAGGGACCAATGAAATGGCCACGGCAATGGCCATTTCAATGAAATAGCTCTGAACCTTTATCTGTGGGAACCATCTTAAAGTGTATGTTGTGAAAATACACAATATCGAGCATCTTAAAGAACAAATTTTGGCTGCATGCAATGGGATCACACCAAATAATTCGAGCTTTTCTCCTGGACTAGCAAAAATGTTCTGATTGCTTTGTTACATTTTTGTGAAGATGCCATATTGATTTTGTCATTGTGTAATTGTAATTGTATTAGTATTAGTATTAAATGGTAAACGACACAAGGAAATTCACTTTTTATGCATCTGCAAAAAAAAAAAAAAAAAAACAAACTCTTTCACCCATACTTTAACATCGCAACAAAAAAAGATGTCTATTCACTTCCTCTTTGAACTTTACCACACTTATTACGATTCTTACCAGTGAAAATACTCCTCTTATTCGTTTTACTGATCCACTCAGGACCTCATATCTCAAGTAGATCAAGCCCCCCAATAATAAAGATGTCCATTTGCTAAGATTTGCAGTTAGCACTTTCTAAATGCCGTTCTTTATATTGACATCGATTAACAAGCCCTCATCGATCAGGTCGCACCTCTTTGAATCACTTCTATAAGTTATGTTTTTTCAGGTGCACCTTCCGGCATAAATACAATATTCAAATTACAGTCTCCCCGTTATCTTATACAGAGGGACTTTACTTACCTGTAAAGGTACTATAAATCACAGACAGGACACCATGTGGCTTACTAGCTGCCTGTTTAAGCATCATGATAAATTTGTATCTGATTGTGTCACAACGACTAAATCTTCTTCTTCGTGAATCACTTTTAACCTCTCCCCCCCACAGTTTATAAGTAGTTCCTGTATTTCTGTTTCCCGCGTGCGAAACTTTGCATTTAGAAGCATTAAACTTTAGTTGCCAATTTTAAGACCATATCAGCAACATGACCTGGTTCTTAAAGAAAACTACGCTGTCTTCATATCTTCAACAAACTTAGGTAGCTTCCCCAGTTACATCGCCAAGGAAGAAAGTCAAAAGAAAATGCAAAACGACCGAATAATGCAAACAGTTACAATCACAATATAGTGATAACTCACAGTAAATAGCCATAGTTGCTTTGGCACTTAGATAGTTGGTTGGTTGTTGTAGGGTTTCCGATGCATCAGCAACTTAAGTCATATTGCGCCGTACATATCATGTCTGTAAATTACACGTGTACGAGTTGCTGTTTGTTGGACGAAAAACCATGCTACCCTCGCCTGAGTCCGACAAACTCAGTCAAGTTGTGAAAAAGACCGATAAAAATTCATTGCGTCATTGACGAATTCAAACTCATGTCATTTCCACCCGGTGTGGAGAGTACGGTGATAATACCAACTGTGCTATCCACTAGGGCTAGCACTTAACACACGCCTAACATTTGACACGTCAATTTTATGTTTTCGTCATAGCAAATTAATCAGACTGGACTGGTCAGGCAAGATCTCCCCCCCCCCCTTCATGAACCCACGTTGTGATTTATTAAGGACAACATTCTTATCGAAATTGTAATAGGATCGTATCCCTAACTACCTCAGAAGTTCAACTCTCCAGTCTAAAGTTGGTCATTGCCTCCTTTGCACTTCCTTTGTGAACTGGGGAGACGTTAGTTTCCTCTTTATTCCAAGGGGACCATCCTAAGATCTAATGATGATCGCATTAACATTCCCAACAGGTTAATGATACACTCACATGCAGCCTTTTTTAGTATGAGGATGTAATTATCCAATCCTGGAGCTTTTCTGAGACTTTTCTTAGATATCGTTAATATCATATAATTTACAGAATTCTGAATCCTTGTCCCACATAAAAAAAAAAACAAAAAACAAAAAATTGGCATATTAGGGCCGCCCAAGAGCCATCTTATCTGCCGATGTTTGTCATGACCACAAATGGCATTTGTTATTAGATCGATTTGTCAAGTTTGCTGGACAGAAAACTCTAGTTGCCAGGGGAGAAAACCATGCCTGAGACCAACAAACTCAGCTATGGAGCGGAAAAAAAAAAAAAAAAAAAAAAAGACCATAAAAATCCCGTGTCATTGATGGGATTCGAATTACGCCATTTTCCATTTCCCATCCTGTGTGAGGAGTACTATGATTATGACTAACTGTGTCCCATACTTCAGATGTTCTTTCAACTGTAAAAATCATTGGAAAGTACCCATTCAACTAATTCACCACGTATATTGGGGTCCCTTGCAGGTAGCTAGTGGATATAATCATCATCCTCTCCACACAGGGTAGAAAATGCTGGGTTTCGAATTCCGTCAATGACACCAGGAAATTTTATGGCTTATTCAAAACGGGGCTGAGTTAGCGGTTTCAGGCGCTGGTTGTATAGTTTTATCTCCCGGAAACTCGGAATTTTCTTCCAGCGAACAGGTGTACAATATGCGCAATTTGCAGACAATATATACTGTTACCTCATAGCCTTAGTTGTTTTGGTCCGTCTTTTGAGCTTTCTCTTAATCTACTTCGATTAGGTAAGAGGCTAATCTGATTCACTTTCTTATATTCACATAAAAGCTCTTTCGTAAAGTCCTTTGTGTAAATACACTTTTTTGAAAGACTGTGTTTGTGTGTGTGTATCTCCTTACTCCCCCCATACAGGAGGTTTGCTTCTGAATGGGGGCTGTCTACTGGCAGAGATTAATCTTTTATTTTTTTTTTGTTTTTGTTAAAACCCTCAAAAAAAAATAAATAATTTTTCAGTTATGGTTATTTATTGTACAGAGCGGTACATACGTATGCAAAGACATGGAACATATATTTTAATGGTTAGTTCTTTATGGTTCCAGAATTATGGGACATTGTGCAAAAAAATAGATGTGCAATGCAGTAATTTTTTTTAAATGAAAGTACGCAGAATTCTGTGATAGACCTACTCGAAACCCAAGTTCATTACCGAATTCTCGACAACTTTTCCCGCTACATTTATGCATATTTTGGTTCTGATCATTGGACCAGTGCCATATATATATATATATATATAAATTTGGGAACCACTAATTTTCACAAAATGGAAATTGCTGATCTGTATCAATGATTTTCTGCTCATGTTGCTAGGAACCCTTGGATTCCGCAAATGTTTCTTATATATATATATATTTTTTTTTTTAATCGAATTTCTCACATATATTACTGTTTTTAAATGTATTGGATTTCTTCAGTGTTTTTAAGGCAGCGCTTTGCAAATAATTCCGCAGACAAAAAAAAAAAAAAAAAAAAACATTTGTTTTATACCCACAGATTACTCTGTGTCTATACACATCTGACCAGCATGTTCTAAACATTTGGACTTGAAATTTCTGTATTAATAACTTGTAACGCACAATAACCACAGCGAGACTGTTATATAAGGAAGAGGCTAGTTTTTCATAGTAAAGATTTTTCATTTTTTAATACCTGAATTTGAATGCATATAACTTTAATGCTTAGTAAGCCTAAAATTGTGCGAAATGCTGTAAACAAATACTACATGAAGTTTAGGGTTAAAGATTTAATATTTTGACAATTTTATACTGAAATAATGGGCCACTAACAAGATTAATGGTCACCTTCAAGCGGTAAGTTTGGTGATGCATATTTACATAAAATTCTTTTATAATATCGGTGTAATAACACCATAGACAACTCTTAAATGGAAAAACTACGATAGTAGTGTAAAGGGCATCATTTCAACTCTATCTTATATTGTGCTCGTCCTTCACAACGAGTTACCATGTTTTGCACTACCTCGAATAAGTAACCTTGTGTTATATAGATAATTATAACTCTTAAAATATGCCTAGTTGCATTTAGTCTTACTTAAATAAAATTCTAAGTTGCATAACTTTAAAAAAATTTTAAGTTGCATAACTTATTTCATTCGCGTTCCTTTATATAATTATATGTCATTTAGGCTTATTGATTTCTATTATATCATTTGATCGCTGCGTTGTTTTTAAGGCAGCGTTTTTGTATGTGTGCAAGAAAGGCCACATTTAGTG
This sequence comes from Mastigoproctus giganteus, assembly GCF_048544385.1. Lineage (NCBI taxonomy): Eukaryota > Metazoa > Arthropoda > Arachnida > Uropygi > Thelyphonidae > Mastigoproctus > Mastigoproctus giganteus. The sequence goes on from NC_143575.1 coordinate 50,062,027, forward strand.
GAAGCAATAAAGCAGTCGCTGGGTCCTCGATAAACATAAATATTCAGGAAAATAAATAGTGTCTTTTGTTATTTTCCCCCTCTGTCCTGTCTTCTGCAGTAGCTTTGTCGCACGATATATTAAGGCTTGTCACTTGTTTGGTAAAGTCTGGTTTTGATTTCTGACGATGACTGGAGAAATTTCCAGTTCTCTTCAGTCGAGGTTGTCGTATCAGACGGAGGGAGAATGGCTCACTGCCCGTGAATTATTTCAGATTTTTCAGCCTACATGCAGATCTGTCTGTGAACACACTTCTACAGATAAATATACCACCGCCATAGCTTGTCGCTCATAACCGTATATGTATTTGTAAGGGTGTGTTAATGGGCTGTTTTGAATGTTGTGTGGGCTGAGAAAACCCAGAATAACTCATGGGAAAAACTCTAATCGGACTGACTAAGATTGGCTAACTACAATACAACCTCAACTGAAGAGGTCGTCGACGTATCGCCTACTGCCACAGAGGGTAAGATACGTATTATTATTAGCCATATGGTGCAAGGAAGCCTGTTATGCTGCACCAGCCAAAAAAGAATTCCTGAGTTACCCTGAGAGAGAAGTAGAAAGGAATCAAAAAGAAAGATGATATATGAGTGCCTCGCTCTGGTACCTTTAAATCAGGGACTGCTAACATTTCCCACCATATGACCTGCTCAAAAAATAAATGGTATCTATCAAGGTCAACCTATTGATTTTAAGTGTTAATCTGTTATAAATAAAATACACTGGTTGTTGGTTTGTCATATGCACAGGCTCTGAATAGTGTATGAGGGCCATTATTACTATTAGCCATATAGTGCAAGGAAGCCTGAGACTTATGCTGTGCCAGCCAAAAAAAACTTCTGAGTTATCCTGAGAGAAAAAACAAGTCAGAAGTAGAAGGGAATCCCCAAGAAAGAGGAGAATGATGATATCCAGCTCAGGACCCTGGGTATGCCAAGCCATACTCACCAGATGTGAGTCCCTGCCATTGAAAAGATACTCTCAAAAGAAAAATACAATAAACTTCTGTTATAAGCACTTTTGAAGGGACCGGCCACAAAGAGCAATATAAGTGGGAAACATTATAAGCTGCATCTGCACTTCTCAAGGGATTGTTTATGAGGCCAGAAGAAAAGGGCGCAAAAAAGTGGGACAGCATTATTTTAAGCGGAATTTTACTGCATTAAGAAGCAGCCTTAAGTAGCATAAGTAGAGGGTCAGCAAATTCCTGTGGTTTAAGTGTCTTTCATTTTGATGAAATCATTTATGATTTTGGCTAACTTTTGGTTCATACTCAGTGCTGGGACTAGCATACCTCCACTGCAAGAACTGCCCAACCCTTAGTTTAGCATGGTTGTTAAAGGTCACTTGGAGCCATTCGTAAATCTTGCAGGGGCATGGACAGAATTCACCGTTTCGCTTCTGTTCATACTGTATAAGAAAAAGGTCATGGTTTTAATGACCTAGAATTTAATGCTAAATATTGTCCCCCATTTTCAGTTATGAGCAACAAATGGATTTGCATTTTGTTTTTAAAGCGTGTATATATATATATTTTTTTTTTTTTTTGTGCGTGAAACCATTTTAAAATATTATGCTCCTATAGCAAAATTGACTGGATCACATGAAAAAACGAGACTGATATACTGTTCTAATATAGCTTTTACCTCACATAAGTAAAACCAGTGTAGAACAGGCACAATGGCACGTATACTTGTTATTCAATGTTATTTTGTCACTCTAGCAGTGTAAGAAGCCCAGGCAGCTGCTCTTGAAAAGTTTAAAAATAAAAAATAAAGTGTGTGTGTGTGTGGGGGGGGGGATGTGAGGTTATTTTTCTTGAGGGGTCGTGCTGACTTTCGACATCAGACTAACAGCATATGTGAACAATCACTGAAGAGATAGGCTAGCAAACAGCTTTATTGGAAAATTAGCCAAAAATTTTAAATATCTGCATGGTAAATTTGTGTTCAGGTTAATTCATCAATTGCCATTCATATTACAAATAGTATTTAGGAGACAAATTTCTTAGAAAAAATAATATAAATAAATAGGGATACAGTATTCTTTGAGAAAATTGTAAGGGGTGCTTTCACCCCTTAAAATTTTATACCCACTAGCCCCATAAACAAGAAAATTAACAATAAATAAATAACGAAAAACTACAAAAGGTGTCACACTTACTCATTTTTCAGTGCATTTCAAAGTTAAAAGTAGCAAATATATACATAAATATATATACAGGATGCCCACAAACCGTTACAAAACTAAAACATTATTGTCTGAATAGGGTACATGATACAAACCCGAAACCACTTCAAGGTGATATAAGGTATTCAAAATGACATCCTTTCGGTTTTGTCATTGATTGAATGCTTTCGTACAATCTGTAACTTGTAGGGTTCCATCATCAGGTGATGTAACACTTTACACACCATTGACCTTCATATGCTAATTCATGACTGTCATGCCATACAGATTTCTCTAGGCCTTACATAAAACTTCCTCAAACCAGTTACACTATGCCATCACTAACTCTTGTTCACCCTCCACCAGGATGACTGCACAGGCATCCTTCATGAATTTTCTGTACCACTGCTGAACTAAGTCTACATGGTGGCTTCTTTTCAAATCATGTTGAAAATTAACACCTAACAGTGGTGGCAGACTGCAGCCTGTTGAACCAAAGTATGCAGTGTGCTGTCAACAGGGCTGGTAAATTCTGCTGTGATTGCAGTTTTGCAATTATACCAGCATCATTTTCTGGATGATGAATAAAAACTTGAAGATACCCACTTCAACTAAAAGTGGGGTTTAGGTTTGGATCATGTAACCAATTATTAGCCCAGGTGTCTAAATTTCATAAAATGGTCTTGGTATATTAACAAAACAGTTGAATACAACATGCAGCTTCTAAAAGCCTGTTTTAGGTGAATGCTGCTAAAAAAAACAGGGGGAAGAGTGCTATCCTTTTTATGATAATAATTCATTTCTATTTTCTTATTTGTTTAAAGTAGTGTAATCAGTTCTCAGTATGTTACCTTGGGTGCTAGTGTTAATTTGTTAGTGTCTAACAAATGAATTTTATCATATTAAATGAAATTAAAAAAATGAATGTAAGTTATAAAGAGTTCAGTGCATTAAGGCTTTTTTATGCAATACTGTTATCATAAGGCATTAAAATAAAATTTAAAAAATGAATTTGTAATATGTGAATAATCCCTATAGAAAAATTGCCTGTAGTACCAAATAAGTTGCTTTCTATGGGCTGTGATTTTATTCTTAAAAAGTCCAAGATGTAAAATATAAGTATAATATTTTGTACCCAATACTGATCTGATTTCATAATAAAAAGTGGAAATACATGACATCACAACAAACAATGCATGCTTGCCACTGGTATTGGATCCATGTATTATGCTGTCCACAGGTGCCTTTTCCTGTGATGCAGGTCAGGGCCAGCATTAATCTAAATTGCAACCTGTGCAAGAAGTTTATTTAAGTGATATGGAAACAGAGTTCTACAGGTTTTGCAATGGGATGAGAAGAGAAAAACAGACCAAAACAGACCACTGGCTGTCTTTCACAGAGATTGCTTTGCAAATTTGACTTTGTTTCTTCCTGTCACAGGAAAGCATATCTTCAAAGTCAGGCAACAGTGAAAGATCGGATGAACAAGAAATGAACATTAAATTTGGTGGGTCTAAAGAACCAGTGCCTTCAAAACAGAAGCAATCCCAAAACTTTTTTTTAGTTGGATATTTAACTGAACTATACAACAGATATACAGCACTACTTCACACTCTCTGCCCTTCATTGGAGAAATGAATTCTTTCCCAATCTTCCTCTGCTAGATATCTACACTTTTTGGCCCATAATAAATATTTGTTTCAATTTTATTGCATAAGTGTTTATATGTTTGAATACTTTTCTGCACGTTTTGAGAAGCCTTTGCCAGAAGGTTAAGGTATCAACTAGGGTCCCAGATTTAATTAAGTTTGCCTTATCTCCATAGCAGTCTCTTTCTCAGAATCCATTTCTGCTTACTAGCAGAAAAATCATTTTAAAAGTTTTTCACTTTCTTCCATAATGACCCTTTCTTCAGTGGTAAAAAAGTTTACCTTCCTTGTTATACCATAACATTTTCCAATAATTTTATAAGTATATAACTTGTAGTTTACAGTGGCCATTCTAGCACCACATTCTTTGGTTATCTGTTGAATGTTCAAAGAGTGTCAGGATCCTTGACCATTGTTTGGAATGAAATCCGTAATAAATAATAAAACAAGAATAAAGCAGTCAGCAAAATGTGAAATTTCATCTCAGACAAGTAAACAGTGCTATCAGTTAATTTTTACTGTATTTTACCAGAATGAGTTTCTCTGAATGTAAATTCACAGAATTTTTTCTCCCATTGTCTGCACACGCACAAAAAAGATTTCACACAATTGATCAGTGGTTATCACACTGAAATATTATAGTTTCCAATAAAAAATTCAAAACCAGAACTTCTATTTGGTGTTTAGTACACTTTTATGAAAATTTTAAAATACACTGTTTATAGGGCTTAGAAAGTTGTGATATTACTTTTGAATTACCTTGTATATAATTAACTTAAAAATAATTTTATCAGTTATATTAAAAACAACCAAAGTGATGGTTTGTTTTATAGACACTAAAATTCTTGATTTATTTTATTTTATTTACAGAATGTAGCATAATGAACTAAGAGACAATTACGACAAACAAAAATACTTTATTGAATGCAGTCTTAATACAGTCTGATAACAAACATATGAAAGACGATAAAACATTTACCACAAATGTTATAAATTAAAACTATGGAACCAATAAAAGCGACTCATCAGGAAGTGATGACAGGTAGGAAAAATCAACCTAGTGATCTCTGAAGACTAACTAGGTTAACATGGAGCCCGTGTAGGGTGAGAGAGCTTTTCCAGATCTCTAAGCACGTTAACAGTAACAAAATGACGTGGATGCACTCCAGGCCTACAGTGACTTTGGCAAGCCATGTTGTGCGATTGAGTATATAGCCAGGACAGGTAAGCCTGTACTAGTAATGATCCAAGTGTCAAAGACTCAAACTCGTTTTTGTGTTACACAAACTATAATAGATTTACATATGTCATTGATAAATTTTCTGTTATTTATATAAGCAGTACTGCATTTTAAACAATAAAAAAACTAGACACATACATAGATAACTACTGTAAACACAACATTCTTTGGCAGTTAGCACTCAAAACCTGTAAAACAAAAATTTCCCTTTGGTTGCAAAACTGATTATAGGCAATATTGCTTATTGCTCTTTCTGTAGTATTTCATACTTACAACTAAATTATGTCACAGCATTTTATTTTTATCTAAAAAACTACATACATTTCACAGTGATAACGTGGCGTGATTTCCAATTCTGCTTGTGTCGAGTTTGTGTCCTGTACACTTAGGTTCACCTAGTGAAATTCAATGACAATAGTAGAGGGAGGCTGCTATAATATCACTAACTGAAGTTCATTGACTAGGCACGACAAAGGCTTCGAGACTGTACAAACATCCCAGTAAAGATCACCCTGCAGCAAGTGGCTAGTTGTTATAACATATACAAAAAATATCCTTGTATGGGTTACTGGTATGTTTACAGTACACCTGTAACAGTATAAGGAATGGTACTGTACTTTTCTTTATAAAATCAAAACAAAATTATTTCCAAGCTGATCATTCTGGTTTTCAAGATTAATAAAGGTTGGTCCACAAGCTCTATTGCTAGATTTCAAATCCCAATATGTGGGAAGGTCCAAGTATGGTGGAATACCAGTATTTAATTTAGTTATTGGAAAAAAAAAAAAATTATCACATTATGCAACCTAATGCACATATACAATCCTGTTTTTAGACAAGCTATACTTACATTTATTAAGCAAAGTGTTATTAAAAATGATACATAATCAGAATAAAATATTCATACTTGCAGAATATAAAAAATGAGGGAAACTATATGTACATATATAGCACTTTTGGCCTTAAAATAATGGAATGCTTGAATAACTGAAAATAATATTATAATAAAAGTATGATACTTCAAAACAGGAGCTGGTTGATGTGGCCCCTAAATGTTATTTTCTTAAGTATACCAGTTTTGTGAATAGGATTTAAAGTTTTCCAAGCTCTCAGTTTGGAGGTATCCTGATAAAATATTTTGAAAGTTTGGTAATATACCTCTATTAAATTGCATGAGAAGAGGTGAAAAAGCAACAATTGTATAAAATTAGAACTGTGTAGTCATATATAATATACATTAAAAATTTTAGGTGCAAAACACCACTGTAGATTTCAGATGCTAAATGTATAAAATGGCAAGTCTAATTAACCATCAAATAGCTTTATGGAAAATTATTATTTTCTCTTTTGAACTTCTTACAAATTTGACTAAATGTTAACTAAGTTTTCATATAAATATACATGCTTACTTGTGGTGATTTATTAGACTTGCACTATAACAAATGTGTTCAGTTATTATACACAGCGATAAACTTGTGATGGCTATGTTCTGATGAACTGATTTAATTTCCCATGCATACTTTATCTTGTGATAATCAACAAAGGTATATTACCATGAAAATATTTTATATATAAACATGAACTCAGTTGGCCTCCTCATGAGAAACAGATTCAAAACTAAAGGGATTATTCCTTATTTATAATGCAGGGCTTAACAAATCCACCCACAACTCCTGTATATATTTAAAATTTTAAAAAATTATTTGAGGTTTTTTCCCCCCCAAGCTTACCTTTAATTATATTTCATTTAAGCACAAATCAAAGTTATAAAGATTCTGGAATATCCCAAGAAAGTTTCCTCCCATTTTTCTTATCCCTCAGTTTGAACATTTTGTTCTGATGCAGTTATTTCAATAGCCAACAGAAGCTCTTTATACAACACAATACTTAAAAAAAAAAAACCTAATGTTCATTTACATAAACTTTTCATTTTATAAATGTATACACAAAAAAGAGGCATAACAACTACAGTTGATCTTTAAATTATAGCAACAGTTACATTATTACAAGAAAAGAAACTGATGGCAATAATATTTTTATACATTTGTATTTAAAGGTTCTAATATATTTCTAGCACAAGTTAAGCTCTTCATAAATCTGAAAATAGTAACACTGCATAAGTGCAAAGTTGATCAATCAATCAATATGCATAAAGTACTGCATAAAAAAAGATATGAAACACTGGAAATATTACTGACAACAGCACAAACATACATGATTATAACTCACCAAGTGCTATTAAATAAAGGTTGAAATTCTGATATTAACATTTTTAATTTGTGCTACTAATATGTGTACATCTATTAGCCTACTTCTGCGTGTGAAACAACCTTTAGTACTCCAACAACCAAATGAAAAAAGTTTCTATTAACAGTGCATGTTGTTAACATGCACTGTTAATAAATTAACAGTGCATGCTACTACATATCTACTGTATACGTGTGTGAGAGAAAGATAATGATGTATTAAGTGAAACTAGATCACAGCCTTGTGTCGAAGACAAGGCAGTAGCAGAGGGTAGCAAAGGGGTGGCCAATATCTGAAATCCATTATCAGCACCAAAACAAAGGAAAAACTGCAACCACTTAAGCACCCTCAGCTGCCATATATTAATGAGCTACATTGGAAGCCAAGGAGATGATGTTTCATTGTCCAAGAACTGCCAAAATGAAAGAAAATACAGCCGATTTGTAGCAAATTAAAGACCCACCATTCACAGGACTAAGAACTAATGTGATTTTTTTTTATTTTTTCCCCAGCAATTTAACACTGGAGTTAACAGATTGTTTGATGAAAAGATGGAATGTATAACAGTGCAATGTTCAGTTACCAACATGGTACCCCATAGGGCTATAGTATAAGGGTACAGTAAGAAGTAGGGCACTTCATACCTGAAGGCATGCAGTACTTTGTGGCAATAACATCAAGTGACAGCACTGCACAAGGCCACCACACTTCACAGGATACAGGAATATAACAGGCTTCTCCACAAAAACATTGGGCTGTAGCATAAAAATAGTGGGCAACATGGAAGTTAACAGATCTATTTCCAACAAGATTATCAAAAATCCACCATGCCAAAATACTCCTTGTACTCTTCTTGGGACTGGTGGTAAGAAAATTGAAGTAAAACGTTGCATAGTGGAGAAAACCTGTCTGTATACAACAGCAAAAGTCTCAGTTAGCTGATGAGCAATGGAAGACCAACTGACACAAATTCATTGCTAGTTAAAAATTTAGGGGGAAGATGACAGTAAAAATTTAAAGTCTTCTTTTGTTGTAGCTACCATTTTAATGAAAATAGATCTCTGAACTAAAACTAACAGATTTGAAGACAACACTGCTAAAATCTGACTGCCAATTTTTTCATAATGTAAACAGTGAAAAACAATGTATTCAACTCTAAGCTGAATACTACATCTATTACAATAAAAAAAAACTATCCTCCACTGCTCACCTGCTCATTTAGACAATACCATAGTACAACACACCACCACTACCAGCCTTCATAACACAACTACTATAATGCTAGGCTCAGATATGTATCAAGTTCTATGATAGTAATGAACAACAATATTTCAACAAGGCTGGTTCACAAGTACAGTGAAAAATAAAAAAGTAAAATAAAAATAAACATTCTAAATATAAACTAAAAAAATAACCAATGAAAGGAAACTCAACAGTTTAAAGCTCCCATTTAAGCCTGCTACTGGCATAGCACTCTGAAAGCTTGTTGTCTACAAAGCAAGTTTAAAATGAACAAAAATAAACAGAATAACTAGACTAAATACTATAGGTTAAAAAAACTTGCTTGCTTGCTTAAAGAAATCATAGGTGGGTTCTTTCGTCCTCTTCTATGCTTATAAAAAAAACAGCTGATCATGGCAACTATCTAGCACAGAACAGAAAGAAAATCAATCTTGCCTATTTGTTCTAACATGGACAATATTGACTCTTGGCACAATGTGGAGTTGCCATGACTCAGAGGAAGTATTCGCATAATCTTTACCAAAGTTTTTAGGAAAACAAGCTTTCTTAGAAAACAGCTTATTTGCTTTTTGCTTTTTTTTCATTTTTTTTTTTTCAACAACAGTTGCCTGTAGAAAAATTATGTAACACCAGAATGCTATTATCTTTTGCAGTAGCCTCAAAATTATTGGCTGGATCATATCACGACCAACATATGTAAACAATAGTACAAAATCACAATAGTGCCATCAGAAAATACCTGACAAACACTGTGTTATCAAGGCATTACTTGTTCCACTGGATATTGAGCACTATATCAACATACTAGTATAACTACCACTACATGCTAATAGAGACAGTTTAATGCCAAGACCCAATGACTAAGCTATGCTGGAGGCCTTGAAGTTATGCTCTACAAAGTGGTAGATTATAACAAACCTACACTAAACTCACCCTGCATTCACACAGGCTTTTACACAACTACAAGCCAGAAATACTGACAACCATTATATGCATGCAACATCAATGAGAAACATTCAAGATCACACATCACCACTCAGAATATTGTAGTCAGAATACAATCACAAAGCACAATCTACGCATACATGAAACTATTGTATGATAGTTGGTATATGTATAAGAACCATCACATAAGATTAAAAATAAATGACAAGTTATTAAATAAGAGAATGAGATCACAAAACTTATAGGTTACATTTTACACAAACTAATTGTGGTAAACTTGAAACAAAACAACCACTCAAAAAATAGAGGAATGATTGCATAAAATGTTAACTATTGCAGCCCAAACGAGGTAGCTACAGAATCTGTGTACAAATAGAATAAAACAATAACATGAGCAAGCTTCTGTAATATATATATTTTTTGTCAATTTAGTCCCACCTTATTGTGTGAGCCAGCAATCAAGACAACAGTAACAACTTTACACAAAATAATTAAAAACAATAAATGGTATATACTGGTACTCAGCTGTTTAATAAGTACCAAAATAAGTTGTTCTGAGTATTAATTAACATTTTAATCACTGTAAAACTTCTCTTTTAGTAGCTGCTATATTTAACCCAGCATTCTAATCCATGACAGTAATTCTGATTATATTGCAGTATAATGGACCAGTTATTGCTACTTTCAAATAAATCATACAAAAATCATGTTGAACAGTTTAAAAAATCTCACTAAAAAGTTCAAAACAGATCATGTGAAACATTAACTAGTAAATGCAGAAAGTGAGCTTTCCAGAAACTCAAATTATAAATTTTCAAACAAAACTTAATTTTATGAATAAACACCTAACCGCAATATACATATACTATTGAAACAAATGTTTCACAAGCTAAAAAAAATTTCTGAGCTCAAAATTTAAAGTCCATTATTAAAATCTATTCTTCACTAACCAAAGGCTACTAATTTTAAACCTGAAAATAAGTTTGTGATATATAAATAGTATATTTCATTTTATTAGTCAAAATCATGACTAGCTCCAGCATGATTTTTCTTAACAAAAAAAATCACTCAGGCACATTACTGAACCTGTAAATACTTGTTACCATAAGGAGGCTAAAAAAAATCAGGCAAGTTGATGAATAAATAAACTCAAACATAACTGTTAAACATTTCAAATCAACAGTGAATTGGCACAAAATCCTAACCACAACTCACCAAAAACATGGAAGTTCTTTGAAAGAATGTACAGGTCTAATACCTGCACAATGGAAGATCTGACCTGTCACTGTGGAGCAGGCTTTGACTGAATAGTTAGCTGCACTCCACTTGTGTAAGGCAGGACACTGATGCTGGCTGGGTGTTTAACAACTATTTTCAACAAGTGGCCCCATGGATGAAAGATCACAGCAGGTGTTCCATGCTTCTTTGGCATGCTGTTAAAAAGGTTAGTTCATAATAAATAAGATAAACTGTCAGAAAATCTAACGTTGTACAAAACTGTTAACTTTTTAAGGAAAAAAGCAGTGGAAGCTGCTCAACTGCAGTTATTGACTAGGACCACCATTTCCTTTATATTTTGGAAAAAATCTCAGTCAACATGCAATGGTCATGTCAAGAAGTACCAAAAAATGGAACATTAAGATGTGGGATAATAGCTTAACATCAGCTGAGCAAAGATGTATGAACAGGATAGGTAAACAATACTTTTATCAACATCCAATTACTGAGCAGGTACAAATATTAAGTATACACCTATATTTTAAACACTTGATATATAATAAAATATTTAAGTAATGTTTCTGAACCATTGCAGGCTGGCTGCTTGGTAAGATATGTTAATACTTTACTGTGACCTCTTACATGTGGTGGTCATACAAAAGACAATACAGAAGATGCTTCCAACTGCCACCTTCCTATTTAACAATTGCCCTGTAGTATGCAATTCAGCATAAGTAACTGCTTTCTGATCAACTTGTACTACATTCCAAGTTATCTTTTTCTCTTAACTTACTTACTTAGTGCTATAAAAACCATGACAGAGTATAGGATCACTCATGGCTTACTATGAAAAAAGGAATCACAATCATAGCAACAGCAGCACTCACTTCACAATCCAATACCTGGAACCTGCATGTAACGATAAACATACAATCTATAATCTTTGCTAGCCAATACAACAGAGCCATCATCCATAAGTGCCACATCAAAACACTGTGCATGTTTCACTTTACTCTCCAGAGCATTTACTAACTGTCCATCTTGAGTGAAAACTGTGATGTTAAAATTGTTGTGGTTATCAGCAACAAGTATTTCTCCATTCTGATTTATGCACACTCCAATAGGATAGTTGGTTAATCCTTCACCACCAATCTGACGCAAAAAGACTCCATCATAGTTAAACACCTTCACGCAGTGTGCTCTATTGTCACTAATGAAAATTTCTTGTTTATCATTAACTACAGCACCATTAGGAAACTCAAGATGCTTTGAACAGCCAAACTTTTGAAGAACGTTACCCATTTGATCAAAAATTATCACTCGCATAACTTTGCATTCTACAACAATTATTCGTCCTTTATTATCAACTGTTACCCCGCGAGGATGCTGCAAGATGTTTGCCCCAAACTTTCTTACAAACTGACCATACTGATTATAAATCTGAATTTGATGAGTTGGACTTCGTTCTGTAACTATTATGTCTCCTGAGGTTTTCACAACTGCAACACGATTTGGATAGAGCAATTGTCCATCTCGTTTGCCACATTCGCCAAATTGAAATTTGAAGCGGCCTTCTTTGTCAAAGATCTGAATACGATGATTATTAGTATCTGCAACAATTATATCATTCTGGGCATTTACTGCTACGCCACTTGGTTCAGTAAACTGACCTTCCATAACACCAAATTCACCAAATTTACAGTGGTAAATCATCTTCTGCCGTTTGATCTGCGACTTCAGCGGATAAATGCTTGCAGAAACGAATTTGGTTGTCAGATCAACAACAGGATCATTTGCAAGTGGGTAAGAGTCATTTCCATTTTGAAAGATATCATTGCTGCCACTGGACCATTTCTCATATGGATTAACATCAGTAAGGCTAGTAGAAAATGGGCCAAGGCTGTTTGCAGAACTGAATCTCTTTGATATGATATTGGAATCAAAAACATGTCCATTTTGGTAATTTCGTTCAGATCCAACAACTCCATTTGGTCTTGCAATCGGCTGAGGTTTGGTAGCAGCAGGTACAGCTTCAGAACTATGTCGGATGTAACCAAAGGTGTTACGGACACCAACTTGGATAGCTTGATAGTTGGAAACAAATTCTAAATCTATGTTTTGCAAATTGACTTCTGGGTTAAAAGTAAGAATGTTCTGAAACTTTTGATCTAATAGTTGTTTGAACATAAGTATTTCAGTTATATTTGAAAACTTCATTATGCGATCAACAAAATCACACATCTGATGTACTTTGTCAACAGCATCCTGAACTTTCTGGTTTAACACACCCAAAGATACTATTTTAGTGTTATAAATGTTATCCAATTCTTTTAATGTTTCTTGCTTCCTCTCCTCAAGCATTGAACAATAAAACTGAAATGTTTCGTTAACTTCATTTTGTGCTTTGTGATACTGAACCTGCAACCGAGTGGTTAGATGCTCTACTGATTTGAGTGTATTTCGAAGGTCATTTGTTTTCATTTTACCTTCATCAATCATGTGATTTATTGTTTCTACCTGCTTCTGACCAATGTCCGTAAGATATTCATAATCGTGAAGACCTTTTGGATGTTCAAGGACAGTACATTCCTTGCAGACAGGAATATTACATGTTCTACAGAAGTATTTCAAAAGCTCATTTTTATGTCTAGGACATGTTACTGGTTTTTCTACTTTTAGTTCATCCTTATTATTCTGGAGTTCACCAAGGGTGAGCACACGATGACCTTCAAAGCAATGCATAAACTGATGGGCCATTACACAGTTGGGACACAGAAAATTGGCACAGTCAAAGCACCGAGCAACTGCTCCCAAATCTTTGCTTTTGCATCCTGTGCAGCTAAGAGCAGAACCTTCCATGGCAGCAGATTCAAGTACATTACTAACAGCATAATCTGATAACAATCCATTGATGCCTTGGGAGGGCAGGAAACATTCCTGCTGGCACTGAGGGCACTTTAACTTGTCTGGAGATTCTTGAATTTTTTCAAGGCAAGGCTGACAGAAAGTATGAAAGCACTGTAACACTTTGGGAACTGTAAATGTTTCCTGGCATATACTACACTTGGTGCTGAGAGGATGATCTACAGGACTATGGTCTCCAAGGGTAAGTGGAGATGCTCCAAAGACCGGAGTGTCGGGAAGAGATGGAGTTGGTGACGCCATTGCAGTCCACAACTTCACTTTCTGGCAACCGTAAAGGAAGCTGAAACAAAAAGAGGCAAAAATTACTCTCTCTCTCTTTTTTTTTTGTATCAAATGAAAGATAGTTAATATTACTGATAATAATATTTCAATATATACAGTACCAGATCATCAAAATTATCACAGAATTATGTTATATTATTGTAAACATAAAAAAAGCAAGGAGATGGGTCTAAAATTATTCTATCCAGATATAAATAATAATCGTTTTGTCTCCAAATCCCATAGAAATACACAAGGAATTTCAAGATAATAGAACAAGAAAGAAAAATTAGAATGGTCTCTTAGGTTAAATGATATCAGAGACCATTCTAGAGAATTAAAGTTTACACAATGAATCAGTACATCTGGCCATTGCAGATACTGTGTTTGTAAGTTGTGCAAAATTTTAGTTTACTGTATGTATATACAACAAGTAGTGTGTGAAAATATAGAGTACCCAGTATATTTCAGCTACACACACACACACACACACACACACACACACACACACACACACACACACACACACACACACACACACACACACACACACACACACACACACTCAGCACTGATTAATGCCATCTAAGTGACAGATTATGCATTACATCGGTCTGTGTTGATATGTTCTAGATATGATAGAAAAATAAAAAAATTATCGGACTGGCAATGAGGTAGCAAGTTAAGTGAGATTAGGTACAGTCTGCAGAAAACCTGTGCGTCAAAAACGCCCAAGTAACGTGCAAAGTCCCAACGCCAGCACAGTAGCAAAAACCTAGAAGTAAAGTGAGAGTAAAACAAAATGAGATAGAACGTAAAGTAAAATGGTAAAGCAAAAGGTGAAAAAAGTAGTGGTGGTAGTGATAAAAATAGAAATGTGATAGAGCAAAAAATATATAAAAATAACATAATAAAGCAAAATTATAAAAAGTGTTAATTATGGGGTTAGTAGATATATTGAAAGGGACTTTATCTAGGGCTAACCCTCTCAACATATCAGCCCATAATTAACGTAGCTATCTGTTTCTGTTGTCAACGTCCGTACAACTAGTTTAGGATATATGTAAAAGATAGTATGATGGTAATAAAGTAATACCATATTGAATCAAGAATTTTAGCCGTATAATAAAAATAAGATAGTACGATAATAATACAGTAGTATCATAGTGAATAAAGAAATTTAGCAGTATTATGAAATGAAGGCCGAAAGTTGATAATAAGCCGAAATGTAGTAAGTAAAGTCGTTTAGAAATGATAAGATATCATGGCCTAATGCTGGTAAATAAGCAGATTTTTATTTGTAGTTTACGGGCGAGATGACTATTAGCCCGACAGATAGCAAAGTAGCATAAAGCAAATAATAGAGCAAGAGTTCCATCCACTGTGGTTACATTTTTATATTTTCTATGTTGAATAGGCAGCATGTGCTAAAGGAAGGAGAACGGAAATAGGATATAGAATAGCAATAGTACCTCGAATTGCTCTAATAGTTCATGAGGTATGAAAAAGTAGGGTTTTATAGTATAAAACCCTACTTTTTCATTCCTCTTAGAGTGCAGATATATATTTTTTAAATTTCTCATCAGAATTAGAAAATTTAATAAAAACATCAAGACAACTAACTTCTGCCTTTGGGTAATTTAACGTTCCAATTAACTTATGGATATTTTCCCTTGAAATGCCATTGCTATTTTATCTTCTGTGCTTTCACATCACCCAAATTAATATCATTTACATCACTGTTGTCTACATATTTTGTTACTCTTGATCTTTGATTCCATAAGGCAATGGTCAGGCCACACCTTGACTACTGTATACAGGTCTGGAGGCCTCATTTTAAGAAGGATGTAGAGATGTTGGAACAAGTACATAGAAAGGCAACAAGATTAGCGAATGGAACAAAGAGTTGCTCTTATGAAGAAAGGCTTAAGTTTTTCAAATTACAGTGTCTGGACACTGGGCACCTGCGAGGCGATCTGATAGAGGTGTATAAAGCCTTGAATGGTTTGAGCATGTTTAATGCTGATGGGATTCTTCCCCTTGCTCAGAATAATTGCCTGAGAGGGCATAAATTCAAATTGAGGAAAGACAGTTGTAGGATAGATGTGCAGAAGCTTGCCTTTAGCCAGCAGGTGGTTGATTGCTGGAACAAACTTCCATCTGTCGCTATGGAAGTTGATAGCTTAAATAGAGTCAAGGCAGAACTAGACAAACATTTGGAGCGAGTGGATAGGTAAAATGAGAAGGGTGTGTTTTTTTTTGGCTGATGCTATATAAGCTTGCTTTCTCACATCATGTGCCTTTGCAAATGCTAATGTTTTGAAAATTTATGTAGAGGACAATTGGAAAGTTACTCCCTACTTTTAAAGCTCTGATAATGGACGGGCATATAATGCAGACTAAGACCCATCATTCAATTACCATTTGGCAGGTAATTTAAATGCCATTTAGTATGCACTGTGTTCCAGCTGAACATATTGGCACCATTTGGCAATCTGGCAAGGAGACATTCAGTGATAGCGCCACTGTACGTACTAATAAAGTAACACAAGTTTCAAAATAGGGAATAACTTTCCAGTCATGCTGTATATAACTACTGTATTTAAATAAAATAAATTTTAACGTTCTTTTATCAATTTTATTATTACGTTGTTTACCTATAAAATGCAAGTAGTAATTACCACTGAAATGTCCTGTGATAAATAACTGCAATTTTTGAGATGCTCAAAGTTTTGTATGTCAAACAGAAGATTTTTTTTAGCTCCGAATAAGATACTAGTTGATCATCTGAGTTGAAATTCTTCTGGTCTTAGAATATGATGTCATACTATAACCTTATGATATGGTATGCTAAAAAAAATTCTTATATTAGACATACAGCAAAACTTTTTTAAAACAAATATCACTGACCATTCTGTCAATGGCATATAGTGTTTATAATAACCAGCCTTTCCCTTTTTACTTATATCATTTGTTCCCAACCTCAGGTCACCAAATATCCAAATTAAATACCAAACCATAACTCCAAATCGGTCTATTCTTCATGTTTCATAATGCATATCAAAGATGCTACTACTTACTATGCTTAATTCAACCTTCTGTACATTCTTGCTTAGAAGAAACAAGAGAGGCACTACCTGGAAAATAATTAATCTGTGTTGCACTAAAATTCAAATGAATTGTAAACTGATGTATGTAGCTTCCTTACACATATATAAGGAAATCACACATTGCTATGATTTTGCAAAAATTTAATGGGATTCAGATTGTAAATTGAAACATGAGTACATCAGTGTCATTGTGACTTGCTTGGTAATGGTTAATTGAATACTTAAAAATGGGCATCTTATGTGCTTGCAAACATACAACACTCACTGGTATGAGTGCTGTATGTTTGCAAGTGCAAGCCACATTCAAGTGAAATTGCAATCTATAAAATGTACAAAAGACTGAACTATGAAAGGCATACTAAAAAGTGAACAGTAATAAAGTTTGAATAATATTCAAAATATTTCAAGTCCTTATTCCTGGGAAATCACATTTATATGTGACTGTTTCTTGTTGTTGGAGTTATTCATAACTACTTTTTTGTTTATGCAAAAACTGAGTTTCTCCATTACCTGTCCCATTAATTGAAGAAACATTTCCAAACACTAACTAAAAACTTAAATCAGTCTATCTCTCTCAACTCAGGAAAAGTAAATCAACTGTACTCGTAACAAATGTATTTTAGAATAATCAGTTCTTATAAGTGGTAGAACTCAACAAGAGGCAGTCAATTTTTTAAATTGCTATTATAAGTAGTAGTAGTAGTGGCATGTGATACAAGAAAGCAAGTGTATGAGCTTATGCAGCATCAGCCAAAAAAAATATCACACCATTCCCTACAAATGCCTGTCCAGTCCCTCCTTAAATTTATTTAACCTATCAACTTCCACAACGACAGATGGAAGTTTATTCCAGCAATTAACCACCCACTGGCTAAAGGCAAATTTCCGCATATCTATTCTACATCTGTCTTTTCTTAATTTGAATTTATGCTAAAAAAATTCTTAGGTTCATAATCTGAACAAGTGGAAGGGTCCAATCAGAATTCAGCATGCTCAACCCATTCAAGGCTTTATACACCTCAATCAGATCACCACGCAGGTGCCTAGTCTCCAGCCACTGCAATTTGCAGAACTTAAGCCTCTCTTGGTAAGAGGATCCCTTCATTCCCCTCACCAATATTGTTGCCCTTCTCTGTACACGCTCAAGCAAATCTACATCCTTCCTAAAATGAGGCCTCCAGACATGTACGCAGTACTCAAGGCGTGGCCTGACCATTGCCTTATACAGAGGGACAATCACCTCCTTTTCCCTGCTAGCAAAATTCCTATATATCATTGACAAAACCCCATGACCTGCCCTGGCAGCCTGTCTACATTGCTCAGAAAACTTCATATCTGACTGCACAATTACTCCCAGGTCTTTTTCATTTTCTACCACCTTGAGTGTAGTACCACACAGTTGGTACGTTTCTTTGGGGTTACTTCTACCCATATGCAGTACTTTGCATTTGTCAAGGTTAAAGTTGCCACTTCTTAGCCCATCTGCCAAAATTATCTAGATCCTGTTGCAGTAGCACACTGCCATTACTGTCATTAACAACCCTGCCAACCTTTGTATCAACTGCAAACTTCAACACTAAGCCTGATATACCTTCATCAATATCATTGATAAATATACAAAACAACAGAGGACTCAACACCGAACCCTGTGGGACTCCACTAATAACATTAGTCCACGAAGAGTGGCACCCATTAATTACCACCCTCTGTCTTCTCCCACTCAACCATCCTTTTATCCATTGTAGAAACTTACCCTTAATGCCATACCTCTCCAATTTGTACAATAGCCTTCTATGTGCAACAGTATCAAAAGCTTTCCTGAAATCCAAGTATATGATATCAAAATTATTTTTTTGAAATCCAGTTCCTTTGTAACCACATCATAACATCCTATCAAATTTGTCAGACAAGACTCTCCCTTAACAAACCCATGCTGTGTCTGAATTATTGCTGCAGTAATACAGTAATCTCACAAAGAGAATCCTATATGCAAATATCATAAGCAATTTGATGCCACAATACAATTTCCCTACAAGTAAGGACTTTTAGATTAAGATAGTCGTAGCAAAGTGATGCAAGCTTATGTAGAAACATCACCCAATTCCTTTTTAAATTAGATAAACTCTCCACTTTGGATTTAAATCTATGTTAATTAAGGAGTAAAAATTCCATATGTATTTTAGTTTCCTCAACCTTTTTAAACCTCAAATATCCCAATCAAATAACTATGCAGATACCCGATTTCCAAACATTAACTCAGAAAACTCTAAAGTCTCTCTTTATAAGAATACCCATTTAGATCTATAAACAGTGTTTAAACTATAAAATTTTAACAACAGAAATGCAAATGGTTGTCAGCAAAAACAAGATTATGTCAAAAGTTTATCCATTGTATACTTACACATCAGCTCTCATTGTTTTTGATATTTGAATGCCACAAGTAATTACAAATGCACTCAAATTGACAGTCACCACCTTAATATTTTGGAAACCTTTCTGAAGTTTCATGTAAGTGTATATATATATCCTTTTATCATGAGTGAGCACTGTTGAGTACACTTGTATATATATTTTTTGAAGTTCTTTCCAAATAATATGTCCATTATATACAAATTTTGAGTAGCTGCTGCCATATATGATAAGTTGCCAAGAAACTGCAGGCAGAGTTTATAATAAATAGCAGTCACAAAATAGTTTTGAAATTCAGAAGAAAGGCTCTGGCCTCAGTTGTTCAATTTGGGCTTTCAATATTGAATAAAATCTCTGGATTTTCTGATCTAAAAGCCACTGAAATCGAATCAGGCAATACATAAATAGATGTAGACGGTGTTGCTACATCCAAAAAGTAAAAATGTGCTTTAATTTTTTTCCCTCTATTTTTGTCAGCTTTTTTAAAATTCCAATTTGATTTTTGAGAATAATTTCACTCTAATGTTGCAGTCAAGATAAAATACAAACAAATTAATATTTAAAAACATTTATGTACAAAATGTTCATTTTTACGAAGCTCCCAAAATTGCACAAAGAGACTGCCCCCCACAGAGCCTGCTGCCAATGGAAACCCACTACAATAGGTATTGTGCATAACCAAGTATCAGTGGAGAAATTTTTTTTTTTTTTTCCAATATTTTGTTTGTTCTTACAACTGTACAGAAACTTGTTTGCAATATACACGAAGTATACTAAATTTTTCTAAACAGTGGAATAATTATCTGTTTGTCTCTACTGGTGAAGTTTCTGTATATCATTCAAAGAACCTTAAGAGTTGTCTGGTGGCCTGATTACACTGCTTGAAGAATTTTAAATAAGAATATATAACTATTCTCTCTTATTACTCAACTCACCCCTGCCCTGAGTTTGTTGCTACCCAAGTGGCACGTTACCTTAGGATTACTGCTGCCCAAATACAAAACCAATGTTGTACCTCACATGCCTTTTTTTTTTCAGCTATTCTGAATAATTTATTTAGATCTTATCAGAGTAGCATATTTTGTTGCTATCTACCCAACCCCCTTTGTATCATCAGCAAACTCAGACATTAAACTTGAAATACCTACATGAACATCATTCATAAATATTAGAAATATTAAGGGACCAAGCACAAAACACTATTTGACCGTACTCATAACAAGTCTGTGAAGAGTAGTGGCCATTTATAACTACTCTCTCTTATTACTCAAACCCACCCCTTTATTCAAAGTAGGAACTTGCCATTAATGTCACATTGTTTTCATTTATATAAGAGTTGTTAGTGCAGAAATGTAACAAAATCTCTGTTAAAGTTTAAATAAATATCAAAATTATTTTTTAAATCTAGGTCTTTTTATGACAACCACAAAGTAGCTAATCACACTGGACAGACATGATCTCCACTTAACAAAATCATACTGTTATATCCCTATAATTCCATTCTTGCAAAAATGATTCTATATTACATCCTTACTATGGGTTAGAACATTTTTCCCTGTAGAGCACTGGTTGAAATGAAGTTAAAATTACCAAAACAAAAACATGAAAAAAAAAAAAAAAAATCCTCAAATAAACACATTTAGACTTTGACATGTAATATGACAAATGGAGTTTCTAACTTGTATTATTATTATTATTAATTATTATTAGCCATATGGTGCAAGGAAGCCTGAGGCTTATGCTGCACCAGCCAAAAAAAAATTCTGAATTACCCTGAGATAGAGAGAGAAGTAGAAGGGAATCACCAAAAAGAGAATGATGATATTATAATACTATTGAATTCAACAACAAAAAAAAAAAAAAAAATATGAATGCCTATGGTAATTCCAGTGAGTACACACAGAAGCAAAGATTTTTTGTACTTACAAACTCTTTTTTTTTTTTTTTTTGCATTTTAATTTCAAATAACAGTATACGTTATTTGAATAGGTTGTACACCAGGTATCACGGAACTGATTAACATTGTCCATGACGATATCTACTAAAACATACTAATGACTATTGTGCTACCTGTATAACAGTTATTACATGATCAATTTTTGGCAGATTATTCTTTAAGCTTCAGGATAAGCAACAGCTTAAAAAAGATTGATTAGTTTCAACTCTATTTTTAAGAAATAATTGAAAGTTTTGTTACTAATACATATACTAACATTCTGTGAGTATGGAGCTGTTTTAATTATTTCAGTTTGCTAAAGCTCATTTAGAACAAATGGATGAAAGTACATCTGTCTATAATGTAATACTGTATAAAAATTTTTAGAAAGAGAAAAATGTTCCAAATTTCAAAAGGTATTAATTGTTACTTAAAATTTTTGTTTTTGCCTTGCTCCCCATTTAGGAAAAATGCCCATGTATTCATACAGAATTATAAGGACTATGCCATGGGGTTAATTTGAAGGGACAACTTTCTCCTTCCAGTGGATTTTATTTTCTTGCCTCAAGTGGCAATTCTTAAAGAATTTCAATACCTTTATTTACTTTTGTGTAAATGTTTGGGTAAAATAATAGTAGGCAGCTTCTACATATAGATATTTTGATTTTAAAAATTTACTACTGACAGATGAAACCCTACATTGCAGTAAATTCAGCACTTCAATTTCCCCCCACCAAATTTTAATGAAGCCTATGCAAAGTTTTTAGCATTTTCAAAAACCTTGAAAGCTAGATATGCCAATCCTAAGGCATATCTAGCTCGTATATATAATTCAACTCTCCATAATAATTAAATCCAGCAAATTGTTGCTTAAGGCAAGTACTGTGCAAACTTTTCTGACTGTTCCTTCATTTCTCCAAAGGTATCAACTATATTTTGATCAAGTCGTGTCGTCTTCCTTTCCACCATCTGATTTTATCCTGAAGCTCCATAATTTTAGGAAAAGAAATACAGAAAAACATAGCTCACTAGCACACTTTTCCCAACTGTTGATAAATTATTTACACATATATGTTTGACACTATTGTACCAAGAAGCATACAAACTGATGTGATGACCTGTAATTCAGTTTTATTTAAAAAAAAAATGTGAATATGTTTTCTTACAATATACTGTATCTTTTAAGGACTAGCATTCAGATCAACCATTTTCAAGATAAACTGGCTATGGTATTCTCTTCTAAACATTTTATGAGTTTGTAACTACTACAGTACTTTAACTTTCAGTATCATAAAGCACTGTTTTGCCTTTTAAGTAGTAGCCCACATTGCTATCCTTTCCTACATAAATATTTATATATTTGTTATTTACACTTCTGATTAGTGTATTTTGGCAAATCTCACTCTATAATAAAAATAACCTTGACATTCACTTATTCTATACATTGTGTATGTGTCTTTCTTTTAATCTGGCACATCTCCAATAACACTTGTCTCCTGACCAACAGGTCAGGAGACAAGCCTGGGTATTCTTTATTGGCAGATTGTGTTTTCTTTTGTTTCAAAAAAAAAAAAAAAAAAATGCACTCTTAAAAAAGGTATCAATTCCAAGTCTGGAGTATCCAGGAATGTTTTGAGGAAGCATTCATTTCAACCAAAGTAAATAATTAGAAATGAGTTTAAATATCATTAGAATGTAAACAAAAGACTTGTTAATCACATTCATAAATAAATTTTGGTTATGATTTTTATAGATTACATTATTTTATTTGTGCCCTATAGTATCAATTCATTTATGAATTATGCATTCAAAATATAATTAAAAGCTGATTTAATTTTATCAGGTTCATAGCTAGATAAAGCATACTTTAATTTTTTTTTTGCCATGAAGTTAAATTGTGGAAGGGGAGGCTGATACTATATAGGCCTTATTTCTTTGATTTATCTTGCCTGTACTAAGGCCTAATTTTTCATTAGATTACATCAAGACCATGCACTGATCAGTTAACATCATTATCAAATCAGCATTACTTTGAACATATTCATTTGAGTGATAAATAAGAAGAGACTTTTGCTTATATTTATATACACACACACACAATTTTATTGTATATACACGTATATACAATAAAATAATTTTTTTCCCAAAGCTTGCATTCTGAAACCTGGGTGCATCTTATGGTGCAGAAAATATAGCATATTGTTACTTTAAGCAGAGCCTACTATTATATTTAAGTACAATCTCTTGATTTTTTTTTAAATATTTTATTTTCTATGATATTTATGAACCTATTCATCCCCCCCCCTCCATACAGGAAAATGACATATCAGCTGTTGCATTAAAAACTTAGGCCATATTGCTGTGTTGCTTATTATGTCTGTACAAGTGTGTTTTTGTGGGCCAATCTACATATTGTGTAGGCTGAAAAACCTGGAATACTAATGGGAAAAATCCGTACACCCGCTGCCTGAAATTGCCTAACTACAGCCTTGATTGAAGAGTTCTTTATAAATTCCGCCAGTCATTGACAGAATTTGAACTGAAACCTCTCCAGATGAATGACAAACAGCAAAAACCATTAAACTGTCAGAGAGGTATACATCAGATGTTTATATAGATATTGACTAGTGTGTTATACATAAAGTTGTTCTTGAATGTAAATTTCTCTGTGATTGCATCCTTGAGATTTGCATCTACAAAGGCATCATTCATTATTCAAGAGGCCTTGACAAGGAACCGACTTTATGATAGTAACTAAAATTAAACAGGTTAATTTTTTAAGGAATTATTGTACAGTAATTGAATAATTCTACTGCTCGTTACTGTGGAATGATGGTATCCCAATAGAAGTATTATAAGCAATTTAGGAAGAAGTAACAGTGTGGCATGATATGGAAATGAGTTTTGTGCAGCTCAGCTGTTTCATGGTACATGTGATCAAATCCAGTTGTGGATACTGACTGTTTTGTTTCTTTTTTATAATCCTTCTTTTGACAAAAAACTGAAGGAAGTGATGTAAATAATATACATAAGGAGAAAGTTTATCAACTGGAATTGAAACTGAAATATAATGTTATTCTTGATATAAGGTTTTAGTGTCAAACAACGTTAACTACAAAATCATTTTTGTTGATGTTTACTTAATTAACCAAAAAAGTCATTTGATGTTTTCTTGGTTTACTGGAAATATACTTAAAGCCTAAGCTAACTTGTAGAGATAGAGATAGAGAGAGAGAGAGAGAGAGAGAGAGAGAGAGAGAGATCTATCACAGTTCTATGACATAATATGCATTATACTTTAGCTTTGGAAACACTATACTACTTAGACTGAGGGAAAAAAGAGAAGTCTTGGAACTATTGCACATTTGACAAGTCTAATGGCAGCCAGTTTCTGTGTTGTTTCAGAACACAGAAGTTTGCAGTTTATACTTAATCTGCTGAAGTAACAAATAATATACATAAGGAACACATGCTATGTTCTGGCAGATGAAACCCTTCATATAATTCTTATTTTATTTTACTGTATTTCATATTTTTTGAAAGCATTAGCAGGCATTTTGTACTTTTAAGTGCTTTATAAAATATTCTTTCAAATTCATTGCAGTGATGTGTGTGTGGAAGGAACCATCTAAACTAATTACTGTGTATATCATCACCCTATGCATATATATTTTATATATTCGTAGGTGGTAGATGACTTTCATCAACCGGTGAAATACCACCACTTTGCTTATTGGAGGCTTGAAGTGGTGAAACCCATGTTTAGTCTCTAGAGCAAAGTTTCCAGCACTCCCCTCCCCCCATACTTCTCCTTCAACCCATGCACGGTACTAAGTACTATAGGTTTTGATACCTTTCGTGTTTGGGATTTTCATAAAAAAAAAAAAATATATATATAGAAGTGAAAAATGACATAAGATCTCTGTGTGACTCTTTGGCTGTGCATCTGCAGAGCAAAAGAAGAGAGCAGTAAGTCACAAAGATTCCTTTTGTTTCTAACTGGAAATACCCTTCACCAGCAACAGGAATCATCCTCGAAACCTGTGCCCCTGAGCCTGCTCTTGATGTTTTGTACTGCCTCTATACTTGTTTATTCCATTGACCTAAAATTGATGACAAATCCCTCCCTGCCACTTATCACCCTATTGTAGTTACCTATATTCTTTCCAAAATAATGAAGAAATTCATTAACTTCCAACTGTCTCTGAACCTTTCATCTGATTAATGATTGCCAATATGGATTTTGTCAGTGTCGAGCTACTGATGATACACTGGCCTGTCTTACTCATTGTTGGACAAATTTTATGGAAAAGTATGGTGAAACTCAAACAGTTGCTCTTGATTTTAATAAAACTTTTGATTGAGTTTGTCAATACAGATCTTCTAAACAAGCTCCCACCTTGTAGACTGCACTGTTTTTTTGCAACTGGGTAGACAGTTTTGTCTCTGACCTCTCACTGAGAGTGATGGTAGATGCTCCCTTTTCCTCTTGTATATTAATGACCTTCTTCTACTGACTGGAAATCCTATCCATAGTTTTTCTGATGATAGTACACTACATTCCACTTTCAGTTTGAGAACCTTGTCCTTCACAAACAGCCTCAACTTCACCAATTCTTTAAATTCCAATCTCCAAATAATTTTCCAATGGGACAAAGGAAACAGTTAAATTTGGTGTTAGTCCTGCCTTATTTCTCACAAAAAATGTCTACTGCCCCAATGCTTACCTTCGATGACACTTCTAAACTCTTGGCAAATACATCACAAATATTACTTCTGCTGCATAAAAAAAAGAAAGAAGAAAGGTTTTATTTTTTGCTTTCAGTGTTACCTTTCTTCTAAAACTACCGACTCTGCACAAATCCTAAATCTACCCTACCATGGAATATTGTTCCTAAATCTGGTTCATAGCTAGATAAAGCATACTTTAAAATTTTTTTCCCATGAATATCTTTTGCTCCAAGAATCTCTCTCAAGCACAGACTATTCAAAAGAGTAGAGTCAGGTTAATTAATGACCCTCCTCTTATGTTGCCTTTAAACTCTCTTTGTCCCACAAACATTCAGTTTGCATAACTTTTCAATAAATATTTCCGCAGGCACTATTCTGAATTGGCATTGGATAGACAGGATAGGAAGGGAGGAGGGATTATGCTGTTAGTTAAGCAAAGGCTCCTTTGCTTATATAAAATCTAAAAGGAAAGGGATGAATCAGATTGGTCCACTTGATATCAATGGGTTGGCTGTAGATTACCATTCTCAGATAGCTGGAAAACTAAATGAGTATTTTGCAACTACATTCAAACATGAGGAGTTATTCAACAGGAAAAGGCCAGATGTTTATCAAACTCTAACAAGGAGTTAAATGATTTTGTAATAACTGAGAGGCAAAGTGGAGGAGAAAGTGTTGTAGTTAAACATAAGAAAGGAAGGTGGGGTGGGATGGAATATAACCAGTTATATTAAAGGAGGTGGCAAAGTAAGCAAGCCCTTAGCCATAATTATGAGAGCATCGCTGGACTCAGGAGAAGTCCCCATGGACTGGAGATGTGCAAAAGTATCTCCAATTCACAAAGGGGGATCAAAGGGTAACACAAGTAAATACAGACCTGTTAGTTTGACTTCTGTTCCAGGGAAAATAATGGAGTCACTGGTTAAAGAAGCATTGCAGAATCAACTAGACAAATCTGCAGTACTAATTCAGTCACAGCATTAAGGGGAAGGCTTGTCTGACTAATTTGATTGGTTACTATGACGTGGTCACAAAGGAACTGGATGCAAAAAATTATTTTTGATATCATATACTTGGATTTCAGGAAAGCTTTTGATACTGTTGCACATGGAAGACTACTGTACAAATTGGAGCAGTATGGCATTAAGGGCAAGTTGCTACAATGGATAAAAGGATGGTTGAGTGGGAGAAGACGGAGAATGGTAATCAATGGACACTGCTCTTCATGGACTAATGTTATTAGTGGTGTCCCCCAAGGTTCGGTGTTGGGCCCATTGTTGTTTTGTATATTTATCAAGCTTAATGTCAAAGTTTGCAGATGATACAAATGATGGAATATGCTGTTTGCTCAAAATTCAGCAGATTTGTTGCATTTTCTAGAATTTCAAGAAATGGATTAAATTTTTAACTGATACAATACATGGCAAGGTAAATTCAAATTTTCACTAAGAAATGTCTATATTAGCTTTTATTAGTTCATTCTTATGCTTAGGACAATACTTGAATTTTAGTTCTCAGTTTTCAAATTGGCAGAGTTGTTAATAACAGTAATGAGAGTATGCTGCTGCAACAGGATCTGGAAAAGTTGAGCAGATGGGCTGAGAAGTGGCAACTGAAGTTTAACATTGACAAATGCAAAGTACTGCATATAGGTAGCAGTAACCCCAGAGAAATGTACCAACTGGGTGGCATTACACTCAGGGTAGTGGAGAACAAAAGAGGCCTGGGGGTAATTGTGCAGTCAGATATGAAGTTTTCTGAGCAGTGCAGACAGGCTGCCGGAGTAGGTCATGGGGTCTTGTCAATGATATACAGGAATTTTGCTAGCAGGGATAAGGAGGCAATTATCCCCTTGTATAAGGCAATGGTTAGGCCACACCTTGAGTACTGCATACAGGTCTGGAAGCCTCATTGTAGGAAGGATGTGAAGTTGCTAGAATGAGTACAGAAGGGCAAGACTGGTGAGGGGAACGAAGGAGTGCTCTTACAAAGAAAGGCTTAAATTCTGCAAATTGCAGCATCTGGAGACTAGGTACATGCGAGGTGATCTGACTGAGGTGTATAAGGCTTTGAATGGATTGAGCAGGCTCAATGCTGATGGGATCCTTCCTGTTACTCAGATTACAAACCTGAGGGGGGCATAAACTGAAATCGAGGAAAAACAGTTGTCGAACAGATGTGCGGAAATTTGTCCTTAGCCAGTAGGTAGTTGATTGCTAGAACAAGCTTCCATCCGTCGTTGTAAGTTGATAGCTTAAATAAATTCAAGGAAGAAATGGATAAACTTCTGGAGCGAATAGATGGGTGAAATGGGAAGTTTTTTTTTTTGGCTGTGCTGTATAAGCTTGCTTTCTTGTATCATGTGCCTCTACTAATGCTAATGCTAGTAGCCTCATTACTTGTCTGGAAAATTCTGGTTTCAATCCTGTTCCAAGATAAGAGGAATTCTTAAGGGCTTCTTCAACTGGGGCTATATTTATCACAGCTTGATTTAAGCGAGCAAAGTCCCCATTGAATTATTCCACAATTTTCAGCCTGCACAATGTGGAAATCCTCTGTGAACACATACTTGTACAGACATAATACACTTGCACAATATGACCTAAGGTGCTGATGCATCATAAAACCAACAACAATAATGGCAATTACAAATTGCATGCTCAGTCTTTCAATCTTAATTCAGTACAACTTCACTAATTAGACTAAAGGAGGAAGGGCTAGTCTGAATTACAGAATATAATTATACTAAGTATTTTCAAGTAGTAGTTTCATAAAAATGAGCAAATTTATTCAGTCCAGCAACATAATTTATGTTAATTTTGATGGCACTCCACATATATGGCCCTAGTAGGTAGCACAGTGATTATAATCACCATCCTCCCACAATGGGTGGAAAAGAGGTGGCTAAGTTAGTTGGGCTCAGGCAAGAGTTATATGGTTTTTATCTTAGCAATTCAAGTTTTTTTTATCTAGCAAGACAGAGAAAACTGACCAAAAATACACACAATTAAAAGACACTATACTGTTACTTTATAGCCTTAGCTGTTTCGGTGCTTAGCACATTTGCTCATGCATGTATGTATGCACAAACCATAGCTGACACAGATGTGACAAAAAGAAAAGGAAAATTTTATGAAAATGTTTTAAATATTGACATTTTAAACATAAATACAGTATAAGCAAAAGTGCTTGAATCATATTGAACACAAATAATGATTTTTTTAAACAATGAACTTAAATGTTAATAACTGTGAATTTAATCAGATATACAGTTTTCTCCCCAGTGACATCTTTATTGAAGAAACTGGAAATATTCAATTGAGTAAAGGTTCTGTTAAGTTGCCATTTCATAATACCATTCTTCATTTCTCTTAGGACAATTTTTTGAATTCTTTGTCAAAATTGAATTTAATAAGTGCATTGAGACCAATTCTACCTTCATATATTTTAACTATATTTGCCCTTTATTGTCACTTTCCACTTCACCTACACATTTTTCTCCTTGAATTTCTATTTCATCTTTTAGCTATGTTTTTATAGCATTCAAATTATTATCCTTCTTACCTCCATTATGTAATGTATTTAACATGCTATCTGTGATTCCTTTTAAATAAACAAGATCATCATAATTTAATATTGTTTTCTATGCACGTATTACTGCACTTCACTTTACTTGATTTAATACTGCAGCCCAGTTGCAAATAGCCCATTTTTATTATCATTTTTAATACTGGCCACTGCCCAACTCCGCTTGTCATAAAACTGATATTGCTGTTTCTTGATAAACTTTCATTACAAGACATGCAGGTTCATTATCTAACAATGTCTTAAGCATTTGGATTTGATTTTTTCCATTTTAGTTATTTTACTTCTTTTATGACATGACTGTGAAACTATACCGAAAAAATTATAGACTTGTATTATTAAATTCTTGTTTAGAAAAAATCTGCATTCTGCATAAATAAAATGCAGTTTGAGTGAATTAAAGAGGATTTGAATCATTGAGGTTTTACTGTTGTTGAAATAATTAATCTTTTCAAAAATTAAATCATTTTCTTTTATTGACAATAATAATCATCCATATCTTTATTTTAATAATAAAATATATTTTTTAAAAGTTATAAAGATATTTTAGAATATATGGTAATAAATATTAGTATTCAGTATTATGGTTATATATAAAAATCCTTTATTTTTTTACCACAAAATATTGCAATAACCTGATTTAAACATGTAGAGCAGGTTTACATATTGGTAAGACCAAACACACTCCGCAACCAAAACTGACAAGTGCTCCACATACAAAAGTCAAATGTCTAAAAATTCAATATTATTTTATTACTATACATATGCAGGGCAGTAATTTTAATCTTACCTAGATGGGATATGTGACCAACTTGTCACATTACACTTTTATTTTTTAAACATAAACAGTTCTAAATAATGCAATAATTTTTAAGTGCTTTTCCAATTCTCATTCATGATTAATTATAGCTGATTTTTTTGTTTCATATTTTTCAGTTGAATACACAGGTCAGGGTTTTATATTCACAGTTTGCTTCTTTATAGATGGATTATCGATTTCATTTAGGAAAATTGTGCATTCAATATCCTCTATGTAAAAAATTTTCAGTGGAAAAGGCATCCAACAATAAGAAAAAAATCTGTATATGATGACTTTCATTTGTATGGAGATTCTAACACGATTTCTTGAATTCCATTTCAGATTTTCACTTATGAAACGTTCAAATTGAACTTCTTTTGCTTTACTAATTTGAATTTTTGATTTTAATTATAAATGAAAATAATTTTAATTGAAGATTTAAAGAATCCCCATGAAATCGGGGCTTCTTCAAATCTTGAGATATGATATATTTTCATCTTTTAGAACTTGGACCGTAACTACAGCACTTTCATTAAATTACAGGGAGCTTGAAGTGATTAGACTGGTCATTAGAGTGATTGATTAGCTACTATGAGATAGTTCAAAAGGAACTGAATGCAAAATGGATTTGACATGATATACTTTGATTTCAATAAAGATTTTGATACTGTTCCACATGAATGGCAGCTGTACAAACTGAAGTGGCATAGAATTAGGGCCAAGGTACTGCTAATAGATAAAGGGATGGTTGAATAGCAGGAGGCAGAGTTCTTCACAGACCAGTGTTATTAGTGGACTCTCTCTTAGGGTTCTCTGCCAGGCCTTTACTATTTACAACCTTTATTAATGATACTGATGAAGGCATATCAAGTTTAAAGTCTTTAAGTTTGCTGATAGCAAAGATTTGGTAAGGTAGTTAATGATAGCAATCAGTGTATGCTACTCCAACAAAACTTGATTAAATTAAGCAGACAGGCTGAAAAGTGGCATTTGAGGGTTAACAATGGTAAATGCAAGGTACTGCAATTGGCTAGCAGTAACACGACATTTATATACTGGGTAGTGGCATACTAGGGGCAATTGTACAGTCCGGCATAAAGTTCTCTGAGCAACACAGATAGGATGTTGGGCCAGCTCATGGGATTCTCTCAGTGATATACAGGAATTTTGCCAGCAAGGACAGGGTGATTATCCCATTGTATAAGGCAGCGGCTTGGCTGTACCTTGAGTACTGCATACAGGTACTATAGGTACACAGGAAGCCTCATTTTAGGAAGGTTATGGAGCTCTTGGAATGGGGGTACAAAAGAGTAACAAGATTAGGCAAGGGCACAAAAGGATACCCACTTACCAAGAAAGGCTGAGTTCTGAGTTCTGTCAGGCAGTGCCACAATTAACTAGGCACCAACAAGGAGACCTGATTGAAATGTTTAATGCTTTAAAGGTTAAGTCAGGGATGTTCAACCTACAGCCATGTAGGCAGTCTTCGAGTATTATGTATCCCACAAGTTTAAAATTAATATGTCACAAAATAGTTTCATGCTGATGTTGAATATATCCATTTTTAATAATATTTAATTTTTCTATATTGTTTTCTCCCATTTACGTTATGAGTACAATCTTAGAAGCAATGATTAAGAGCACAATCCAGAGACATTTAGATAGATATGGCATTCTGAATAACACACAACATGGTTTTAAGGGAAAATCATGTTTAACTAACATAAGCTATTTTGACACAGTTACTTGTGAGCTGGATGTAAGGAACAATTTCAACATAGTTTATTTGGATTTTAGCAAGGCATCTGACTCAGTCCCTCATGAGAGGTTATTGTATAAGCTGGAACATGTTTGGATTACTAGAAAAATTCTAAGATGGATTGCTGGGTGGCTGAAGGACAGAAGGCAGAGGATTGTGATTAATGGATATTCTTGAGATTGGTGTAAAGTCAGAAGTGGGGTCCCCCAAGGATCAGATCTTAGACCACTGTTGTTTCTGATTTTCATAAACAACATAAACATCTGGATAGAAAGCTTGTCAAAATTTGCAGATGACATGGAGATTGGTAGAGTAGTTAATGATCAGTACCAAGAAGTGCTCCTTCAGGATAACTTGAACAGGCTGTAAGATTGGTCAGAAAAGTGGCAGCTTTGTTTTAATGCAGCAGCAAAATGCAGGATCTTACAATTGGGGAATAACAACCCCAAAATAAATTATGCACTTAGTGGGGTTGAATTAAAATCAGTGGAGGAAAAAAGGGATCTGGGAGTTATAATACGGGCAGATATGAAGTTTTCTGAGCAGTGTAAATAGGCAGCTAGGAAAGCTCATGATGTCCTATTGATGATTTATCAAACTTTATCCTGTAGAGATATGGAAGTTATAGTCCTACTATATAAGACAATTGTAAAACCACATTTTGCATACTGTGTTCAAGTAGAGACTTCATCTGAAAAAAAGACATTTCAGCTTCTTGAAAGGGCCCAAACACAAGTGCTTGCATGGCAAGATCGGCAAAAGGGCGACCATATGAGGAAAGATTATATGTGAGCTGCAGAGCTTGGCAACCATGCACCTCATGGGTGACCTGATTGAGGTTTATAAGATTCTGAGAGCAGTTAGTAAAATGAATGAGGGTAGAATTTTAAATTCAATAGTCAACTGTATTTTCTTATCTACATTTTTTTCCCTCTGACCAGTGCAGCAAAAGCTTGTAGCTTCCTTGCACCATATAGCTGTTACTATTACCATATAATAGGAATAGTCACTAACATTACGTAATCATTGGTGGATTATTGTATTTAATTATTAAATTTAAAAAACCTATAAATATGAATATAGATTAAAAAATTAAATTCTAATTCAAAAAATGCATAATTAGTGGCAAGGAATGGTATTGTGGCCCATGACCCCCAGCCAAAAAGAGTCTGATACCCATTGGTTAAGTAAACTAAAATGCTGATGGCATCCTTACTCTTTCTTGAATGATACACACAAAGGGACAATTTTAAATTTGAAAAAGATGGCTGTGAGGGCAGATATGAGAAAATTTGCTTTCAGCCAGAGGCCAACTGAATGTTGGAATAAACTTCTGCCTAGTATTATGGAAATGGATAGTTTTTTTATTTATTGCTGATGCAATATAAATTTCCTTGCATCATTTTGTTATTATTAATTGCAGAAGAAATGTTATACAAAGTTCATTGTGACACTTTAAAAAGAACATCACTGGGTTCTGAAATAAGTGAATTGGTACATCCGTGCATTTGGGGATGCCGTTTCTCTTTGGATGGCTGCAGCCAAAAAAAAAAAAAAAGCATAATTTTCTCTAGGTCAAATCAGCTCTGGAACTCAGAGCTGATTTGACCCTCCCAAAATCCTGGATGCTAAGGCTATCTCTATTCTACAAATATAGAGATAAGCCATCTCTATATTTGCCTGTTTTGAAAGAAAAATCTAACCATTTCCTAAGGACTATCTTCCCCAATCTCTAAAAATCTGTAACTGTTTTCCTTGTCATAATAAGAATAAAGCCAGTACTTTTTTTTTTAGTAGTCATGACCACTGTATTATAGGGAATTCATCCTATAAATTAATATCTATTTTTTTTTTCATTTATTATGTTAGAGAGTATAACAACCTTCATATTTTATTTACCAATCTTATAAATATTCTAAATGAAATAATTCAGCTTTGTTCAGCATTTATTTAGAGGGTAAGCCAAACTCTGGTAGCAAACTACCCACTGACCTATGTGGTACAGTCTGCCAACCAATTATGCTCAGCACTGATGATCAGTTTCAAGATCTTTTTAGCTACCACACTTGTGACACCAGTTAAAAAAAAATTGAAATAGAAACTCTTAAGGTCGCAATTTTTTTAATAATTATATCATTATGTTGTTTAAGTAGGCATATCTACTGATTTTTTTTTTTTTTTTTGTTATAATGTCACTGAAAATATTTTCTTTCCATATACAGGCCATGGATTCAATCTGAGCTTCACAGACCAACCGAACCAAATGCATAAAGGAAAATAAAGAGGTAGAATTTCTAGGCAATTTTTAAAATTTAACTTAGCTCCCTTTTTAATAGTTGCATATTAAATTTTTTTTGATTTATTAAACTAAACTAATTTCACATTAATAAATTATTTTGTATAGTCATTTTTTCAGTGAAATTACGCAATTGTTTACTGGGCGGGAAAAAAAAATGACAATATAAGGAAATGCTAAATTACGATTGAGAAGCATTGCTTATGGAGTAGTCATTTCAGTTCTAGATCCGAATTTTTAATTCCCCTGTCATCCCCAAAAACAACACAAAGTTCAAGTTAGCAAAGATTAATCTCAAGGGACACTGAACCTACAGCACTGTCATAGAGAACTGCGTAGTATATATACATCAAAAAGATAATCAAACCTTTGCACTTTGTATAGAGACAGAGCGGGAGAGCACTCAAAATGCATGTGATAAATATCGTAGTATCTTCATTTGTCAATCGTTTGTTAATAAAAATAATTTATTAGTACGTCTCAGGGGATTTTTTTAAACTGAAAATAAAGAGTCTTAAAAAATGTCACAAAATAAATCGTTATCTTGGCCGTTAACTTAAAGTTTTAAATCAAAATTTAAAATTTCACGAATTGAAAGCACATTACAAAACTTTTTATGCAGTAACCGGTTAGTACGCGGTAAAATACGTTCACACATCCTGTGACTGAACTACAATAAACAAAGCCAATTCCGAATCTGTATTCTTTTAACAGTAATATCCGTTAAAGAATACAGATCTGTTTGGAACAGTTACTTTTCCAAACATTTGTTCTGTATGGAACATAACTTTGTTCCAAAAGGAACAAGGATCGCGCATTTTACTTGGTTGCAAATAGCACAAGGTGATTGTTTTACAAACACAGGTAAGAATGGCATGTTTTTTTTTTTTTTTTTTCAAACAGCAAAAAAGAAGACATCACTAACAGTAAACTCCACAGCACTAAAGAACTTTCAAACAGTCACAATTCTAATCAAGCTATTCACTCTCTCACAAGCATAACAACCTATAGCCGGTACATATTTCTTTGGAAAATTACATCCAGCCTATGCGTAGTAATAAATATCCGCAAAATGATCAAATTGTTTAAAATATTTAGGAGTAATTAATTTTTTAAAGCTATACCAACTTAACAAGACTGGCACACTCCTATACACATAAAACCACACAATACGCAAAACAAAAAATAAATAAATAAATAATAATAACCTACTTGACATTTCAATGCATCTCACATCGAAGTAAACATAAATCAACGAAAAACTGTATGTCACGAACAAACGTGGTGCTTCCCTGTCTCACAGCTGATTATAAGTAGACACAAATACGTGGACAAAACTCGATTTGCTGAGGCGAACGAGGTGTTTCTGTAACATATGACTGAACAACACGGTTAGAAATTTACCCACATAATAAACGATTTGGATAAACTCGTCGTGGTTAATATCTTCCACATGGTAATATCGCAATCAAGGCACTGCCGGCGGTACATTTGATTCATTTACCTCTGGATCGAGGCAAATGATCCCAACGCCATATTGCAGATCAAGTGACAAAGGAACTACATGCGCACGCTTTGAAATGTCAAAG
Organism: Mastigoproctus giganteus; assembly: GCF_048544385.1. Classification (NCBI taxonomy): domain Eukaryota; kingdom Metazoa; phylum Arthropoda; class Arachnida; order Uropygi; family Thelyphonidae; genus Mastigoproctus; species Mastigoproctus giganteus. The sequence goes on from NC_143575.1 coordinate 50,098,179, forward strand.
TCGCAAATGCATTTTAAAAGCACTTGGGATTAATTACAGTCTGATGTCACACCCCTAGAGTAATACTGGATAACATATGCATTCTTCGTTAGCTTTAAAAATATATATTCCTACCTGGCAGCGTTAAATCCCTTTGTTTAAAGCTCCGGGAAGACATGTGCGTTGACTCAGCCCGCCATCTTAGTGTAGCTTGCAGCCTCGTTTTCAGTGACGTTGCGCAGCTACCGCTGGTGCCCGTAAAAACAGTGCACAGAACGTGCGCGCTTTTCGCTCAACAGGCGGAAGCGAAAACAAGAAAGAAATGGCAACAGTAGCGGCTCCACTTACACCAGCATCCAACCAACTTGAAAAGATAGTTTTGATTATCCTTTACACCACATTATGATAATTTATGGTCTGCATTATTGAAGCCCGTGACTTATCATCGTCTGTATGTTATTTCCATTGTTTATTGTAAATAAACAATGGAAACTTCATTGTCGCACGTTATCAATCCAAACTGCGCACTTCCTATCAAAATAAAAGCAATGAAGTTTCGATCGACTTAAAGCAAAACGAGCGACATCTAGTGCTTCGTGTGAGACGGCACGTTGTTTGAAAGATTCCTGGAATTTGAGATGAATGGAAATCCCATCATTCACAGTCAAGATATCGCAGCAATCGTCAGACGGATAAGAACCGGCCTAGGCAAAGGCCGACGATCTAGGAACCGAAAAACATAATGTTTTTTGTTTGGAAAATTCTCCACGTGTCTGTATACATTCCACTGCTTCAATATATCTTCTCATACATGTAGCACTTTTCACACAAATATCGCATCGGATCTGTTTACTGAAACATATTTTTTATCATGTTTTTAGTGCCATTTTTATAATAATAATAAAAAAAGGCATTTGAAATGATTAGCTAAATCTTTTCGAATGGGGTTCAGCGAGGACAGAACAGAACATACTTTTTTTAACCACTTAAATTTAATATAAGTGGCGTGTTTCTTTTCCAATCTTTGTGCTTTAAGCGATTGAAACTTTATTTAGTTTATCTTTTCTATCTCTATAGGCTTATTTGGCGAACTGAACAGTAAATTTTAGATAATCATATTTATTTTCAAAAAATATCCTTCAGGAAATCCATTTATTTTATTTTTACTTAAAAAATCCTTTAAATTTTTAAGGAACTTGTTTTGAAACTTTTTTTGAAGTGGCAGCGCCACCGTACAACCACTCAAAAATCGGCAAACTGCAGTGTATTGTAAGATAGTATGCTGAAGAATACGCTGACCCATTGCAAGTTCTAACATGTAATCTAGTAGACGCAAGGTTGCCTCAAGTTTCGAATTGTAAGTGTGAACCGTTTTGTGAGCTTCATAATAGATGATTTGGAGACAGTAACGGTTTATTATGCGCTATTACGTTCGACGTGTTATGAGTGCTACAGAGACTGTGAAACCACACACTTTCACGCAGTTTTACTTTTGACCAGATGTCAAATGGTATGGAATATGTCGAGCATAGATTCGCGACATGTAATAATGGCGTGTGCACTACCCTATGAGATTAACATTCTGCTGCTTAGCTGACGGAATGTGATTCTCCTGGACCTTTTGTACTGTAGTGGTGGAAGTCCTCAGCTGTTCATGCTGTGAGTCTTCAGTGACAGATTCTCAATATGCCCGTGCCACTTGAAAATTGCTGTTTTCAAACTCTTCACTTCGTAATCATCTAGCATTTCTTTCACAGTCTCTGTAGCACTCATACCACGTTGAACACAATAGGGAAAACATACTTTGCTCGGTCTTCCAATCTTCCATATACAGCGTAACTTAAGGCAAATTTGCAACTACTAGATTACATGTCAAACTTGCAACTGCCTTGATGCCTTCTTGGATATACACTCTCTTGCATCTACCAGCAGTTCTTCGAATCTTCAGTGGTTCTACGGTGGCTCTGTCGTTCTGCATTAACTAATCAACCTTTGTAATAAAAATATGTAATAAAGGAACCGATAACTAATTAAGAGAACCCTTCTGGAAAATCTGTAGAAAATTTTGTCTAGTCCTTTGACGTAATCGTTTTTAAGGTGTTTTATTGAAAGTTAAATTGGATTCGTCAATAGTTTTATATATGACACTATGCTCAGTTAAGCGAACATAATTAGTTATAGCTAAGGAACTGCCCAGAAGTCTGACTCGAAATAATCAGCAAATTATTTGATTATTTTTGTGCAAGTTGACTCTTTGATTTGATTATAGTACATGTTATTGTATTGGCACTTCTTAATTCGGTACATGTTAGCGACAAAATCTTAAATACGACTTTTATAACAGATGATTGACGTGTGTGCGGCATTTTGCCAAAACGGGTGATATCAGATTATATTACAAAAAAAAGGAGAAAAGTCTCTTCTTTACAAATGAACGATCAACGTTAACGTGCATCTCTTTGGCCGTATGTAGGTCATGAATTGCCTGAGCATCAAATTTGCTATAAAATAGTGCCATGCCTAAACAAAAGGCAAGCAAAAAATTTATTCCGAAAAGTGACACCAGGGTGTGCTTTACGTTGCATGCAGCCAGTAGGCAAAGTAAATTTCATGCCATGCTACCAACACACCAGAGAAGCGCCTATCTGAAAAGTTATTGCGGCTGAGATGGTATAAAGACCCAGCAGTAGGTGACATACTTCTATTTATGAAGATACACCAAAAAAAAAGGCGACAGATGAGCGCATCCTACCATTAGTAATGTAAATGAAGTCATCATTAGATTCGGGGTTATTCCTTTGTGTTGGAGTATTGCCAATGAATGTTTCCCTAATCCATAAAGGAAAAGCCAAAGAACTGATAACCAATTATAGACCACGGGTTTTCAGTGAGTTTGAGTTCTGCAGTTGGCAAGATTGTGTAATCTCTGATTAAAGACGTAATGCAGAACCATCTCGACAGGAATGGCAACCTAAACGGGCTCAGCATGGATTAGTGAAGATCTTTTCTGACTATTTACAATGACGGTAAACTACAAATACAAGGTTATAAAGCAGTTTGATTCAAGAAACAATTTTGAAATATATAACTGGAATTTATTTAGGCTTTTAATACAGTTCCTCCTGAGAGGTTATTGTATCAATTAGAGCAGGTCAGGATAAAATGGGAAGCTCCATCAGTGGATTAGAGAAGATAGAGGGTGGTCATAAATGGGTAATCTTCAGAGTGGATTGGAGTGGAAAATGGGATCCCTCAGGGATCAGTGCTTAGGCTTCTTTTGTTTCTGACCTTCCTAAATGATTTTAATGAGGGAATATAGTCGACCATGTCAAAGTTTTCTGATGACTTAAATTTTGAGAGGACAGTTAACGATCAGAATGAGGTCATATTGATTCAAAACGATTTAAACCAACTGCAAGTATAGTCTGATAAATTAGCAGCTAAATCTTAATGGTAGCAAATGGACTTGGGGTTGAAAATTCACTTGGAGAAAAGAAACTCAAGAGTAAGGATGTTCAAGGTGAGAAGGGCTTGAGGATTACTATACAGAAAGACATGCAATTCGACATGCAGTGAAAGCAGTTGGAAAGAAGAGTACATGGTATTCTGTCGATGCTTTATCGGAATTTTGAAAGTAGAGGGGGAGAGTATTGTCCCTCTCTAAAATACAATATTGCTACCGCGTCTATAAAAAGGATATAGAATTTCTAGAGAAAGTGGAAAGAAGGACAACTAGACTGGTGAAGGCCACTAAGCATTATCCCTATGACGAGCAGCTTAGAAGAAGGGGCTTACTGTAATGAATGAGGGAGGAATATTCTCGCTAGTGAGTAAGAGAACAACCAGAGGGCATAACTATAAAATCGTAGTGAAAATCGGTAGATTAGAGCTTATGAAGTTTACCTTCGGGCAGCGTGTTGGCGGAACGTTGAAATAAGCTGCCTACAAATGTTACTGAGGTGGAGAATTTGGCTAAATTCAAGGAAGAACGGGATAGCACTTGTTGACTTAGGGAATAATATGAGAGAGGGTGGGCTTTTTTTTTTGTAAATACAGAATAAATGTTAGCATCATTAAGGCATTTTAATGTACTGGGACTAATACTAATACAGTACTGAAACTGAAAATAGTTTTCAATATTAATTTAATACTGCAAATACTAAAAGTTAAAAAGGTATTCAAAATGAAAGATTGTTATTTGTTGGTAAAGTTTTTTTACCAAAAGAACAATACCCCCCGAAGCCCTGACTGGGCTTTGGCAGTTCGCATTAATAAAATAAAATAATAATAGCTAGGGGGCTTTGTCCCCTGCTCTCTGCGCTCGCTTCTTTTGATAAAGTAAAATAAAATACTTACAGAAGCTTTCGACACTGTGTGTTTCTCTTCTTCCTTTGCTATGAATACGTAAATACGTTACATATGGAAATCAAGCATGGTACCATGTGGTCATGTTAAGTAAACATAGCGCGTGACCACGCTTAAACAGAAGCTTATTTTCAGTTGCGCGTTATCCTATAGGCAAAAAAGACATTTGCCTAGGGGTCCCAAAATCACTGTTTCAAAAACTCATTGCTGATTTTTACTAATATTTTTAAGTGATTTTTATCGGAAACTGAACTTTCTACCTATCAAGGTCAATGAACTTTACTTGAAGATTAATTTGACAATTACGTTTTTCCAAAAATAGTTTTACTGATTTTGAAATTTTATATTTAGTTATTATGTCATATAATTTGTTTGGTTGTCACAATACAATGAAATTGAAAATGTTCTTTATTAGTTTTTAATTTAGATGGGGCCCCCAAATTCCATTTTGATTTGGGCCCTATGAAGGTTAGATGGGGCCCCCCAATTCCATTTTGCCTTGAGCCCCATGAAGGTATGACGCGCCACTGCTTGTTTTACCACAGTAAAACAAGCTTCTGTTGCATATTACCACGTAACCCACATCTCTCTTCTCCCATTAGCTGAATAAATATCGCTAGGAGGAAAATAATTTTAATGTATAGAAAGATTTCAAAATGATGGGATAATTTGAAAAATAGGTGCTTCGTAGTTCCCAGAAGAGGACACCGCATAATTTCAGCAGCTGTTGTTTGCAAAATTACTTTGTGGCCGATGGTGACACACGAAATGCACACTCATCCGCTAGTGTCAGAACAATATCGCGACAACTAGATATTCTATCGACAACAGTCTACAAAATGTTCTGCGTCTCCTGAAATGGTTTGCTTATAAGATCCTTGTGTTGCAGCAGTTAGCTCCATGTGATTAGTAGTAACACTCCAATTTCATTCTACAAATTCTTGGAACATCCTATGGGCCAGTGAGACTCATTTTCGGATGAGCGACACTAAAATAAATTTTGTTTATACTCCGGGACGACCAAATGGTCAGAGGAGTTCATAAGGTAAACAGAATACAAGAAACAGCACCGTATTTAGCAGTCACAGGCTTGAACCCCGGTCAATCAAGGCACGTGTACTTATGCACCCGCGCGCTTGACCACTCGGCTACTACGTTGTGATTATCTAGAATTGTCTGTTGTGAGTAGCATTCCCTCCACATGTTATCGACAAAGTTTTTCTCCAATGCCAATATGTTATTGTTTGGTGTGGGTTCATAATTGGACTATTCTTCGAAGAGGTTCTAGCATGCAGTTTCGTTCTGCCCTTCTAGAGAAGTTGGGATTCAGTTTCGTCGCTGAGATCAATTCTTCTTTGGACCTTAATCCTTGCGACTTTTGCTTAGGAACAGCCCCAACTCGAAGTACAATGGCTCCCCCAAGGGTGAGGTCTACATTTAGCGCCGTATACCATTGCTGCTTTTTTTTCTGTTTCTTTGAGCACTTGGCTTCCCTTCAGATAGTTGTTCCCTGGGCTATTGCCCTCTAAGCACCATCTCAAGCCAGCTCTGATTAGGGGATATGTTCAGGACAGGTTTATCAAAACATTTTGTAAGCGTTCTCTTTGACACGTGGAACGCCGTACTATATATACTTTGCGCACATTTGCAATATAAATGGCTATCACATGGAGCAATTTTATCTTCAGAACCTGTAGCTTCTTCACACTGTAACTTAATCAAATAAATATGCTGTGTGGCTTCATGCAGCATGAAACGCATCCTGGTTTCACTTTTTGAAACTTTTTGCACGTTCTTTTGTTTCTGCTTGATTTGAATACTCTCTGCTCCAAATGTCAACTCTAGAATGTCGCTTTGGTCGCCCATTGGACAAGTGCCTAAAATGGCGTCGTTCAATTATAAATACCCTGTACATACTCCATTTATCGAGACTCTCTCTCTCTCTCTCTGAAATAAACTGTTTTAATGCTATGCTGAAATTTTATTTATTTATTCACCCATCATCATATTAGGGTAGACTTCCGATTATCCAGGGTGGTTGGAAAATAAATTCGCCCGGATAATCAGCAAAAATTAAACACTCGTATACGTGACAAAAACGTCAAATTATTTATATAAGTACTGCCAGGGGCGGGCCGTCCGGAGGGTGAAAGGGGTGTAGAGCGTGTTTAGTGTCAAACGGCACCAGAGTTTCCCCTATCTCCACAGGGTGGAAGGGGGTGCACTGCTCTCGGGCGCCAACGTTTAAGGGGCGTCTGAAAACCTGAAACTTACATACACATATGAAGAAAATTTTAAAGGGGGCGCCAAACTGCGATTGGCACCCGTACGCCACACCCTAGGAACGTCCCTGAGTACTGCATTCATATTTATAAAAGTATACTACAGTATGAGCAAGTTTGAAATTTGATACCAATGCATTTCTTTTAATTTTTTTTGAAAAAAGAAAACAATGTTCGCATTTTCTTTTGTTTTACTTCGCGCGAATGGTACTGCGTAAATTTAGAAAAATCGTCTTGTCAGCGAGAGCGGCATCTCCTTGTTTTCCGTGTAATTGAGTAGATACTCACTGAAGCTAACTCACCACCTTTTCCATATTTTTTAATGAACTGAAGTTTGTTCAATAGACAGAATAATCCTTTTCTGTTTTAACATGATGGACGGCACAGGGATGCAAATTAAAAGAAAACTCAGCGAAGAGAAAATTAATAATACGTTAAGAAAGAAACGTTATAAAATGTATACAAGCCTATAACAAATTCCACGTATTTCTTTTTTGTTATCCATCTTAGACTTCGTGGGCCGGAGAGACCCCGATCAATCCACAACACAGATAATAAGCCTCCATATAATAGCGTCCACTGTATTTATATTTAATATAGTCTGCCCTAATATCACTAATATTTTAAAGTTATCATTTATAACATCGTTACGTATTTATTGTGAAAAATGCATAATACTGTTAGTCACAAATTCAATTAATCTAACAACGTTACCTACTTTTCTGTAATTCGCAATGCTGTATTCGTTTTTTCTCTCTCTTAATATAATCGGGATTATGACCCAAATATTTGAATGCTGTAATTTGTTACGACTTTTATCTTCGATCTATATCTGATTTCTTTTATTATTTCTTTTCTCAACAAAAGTCGTTATTTTTATTTTATCAAGATGTATTTCCATAGCAAGGTCTTTTGCAGTTAGAATCGAGGTTATAGACAGACCACTGGACGTCATGTTCTAATTCAGTTCGGAGTACCTGATCATTTGAAAACAGTACTGCACAACCATAATCTTAATATTTCCTTGGATTTTCTACTGTGTGGCTGTTTTCACTTCTAATGTTATTACTGACGTACACAATTTATAACAAACAGCAGTGTAAAGTCTTGGTGAAACCCTCTGTTTATTGATTTCCAACCTGATGTTCCTTTCTTATCTTGATTCTTAACAATACTATATATTGTTCGAATCGATTAATGGAATGTGTTATCTTATTGAAAAACCTATAAGAACCTGCTGCTATTCATCCCTTCCAAAACTTTTATTAAATCAATAAAGGCCAAATGAATTTCCAATATAAGTTATTTCCGTTTCGCAATTAAGATTTTTAATATAAGGTACAAGTATTCAGTCTTTATATGTTCTGCTATTTTGTAGAGGCCAATTTTGTTCTCCTATGATGGGATCTAAAATTCTTGTAATTTTAGATCCCATCATAGGAGAATTCTTATGTATAACTACACTGTGGGATCTAAAATTCTTGTAATTTTAGATCCCACAGTGTAGTTTTAAAATAAAATTTCCTAGTAAATTTAGTATCAGAATGTGAAAAAAAAAAATATGGGACGTATTTTAGGCTCCAGAATAAGAAAAAAGAAAAAAAAAACTAGTAGTTTTAACACATTAAAAAAAGTAAAAAAAAAAGTAGTAAAAGAAACTGAAAAAGTTGCTTTGTTCAAAAGAATTCAATTTCAAAATGAAGGGGCAATCCCTGCATTCTCCCTTTATCCCTTCTCTAAGAGCCAACTCATTCTGATGCTTGTGCCTTCCAGTATAATATTAGTCGTTCGCTAGGACTTGTCACTGATATCGTCTAATTTCATAGAAATGACTTTTTCTAACATCGGGTATACAGATATGCATTTTATGTCGCGTTGGGAGAAATTCTCTTGAACCAAAACAATTTACCATGGAAATCTTCCTAACCAAATTGTCGGTCATTTATGGCCGTCAATTTTTAATGGGCACTTGAAGGGAAAGAGCTATAAATTTTCATGCTGTAAGATTGACAGAGCGATCGCAAGCTTACTATCAAAACATTGAAGACGAAAATCTTGACATATAAGGTCTACGGATAAGTGCTTGATAAACTGGTGCCCCTCTACGGTTTCTCCATACATCTATTCGGGGAATAATTCGACGGCAGAATTTTACTCCTTTCATCTGCAAAAAGTGCAACCATTCACTTTAGCTGAACATTTTATTTTATTTTGTTTCAAGAAATTATACACAACAGGAAAACTAATAGCTGGATCAGAAGACTTCTTGCTAAACAAAGCAACCTCACGAGGTTGCTTAGTATATTAAGAAGTGAGATCTGACCAAGTGCGATACTACTGTGTGGAGTAATGTCAAAGAAATAGTTTCTCAAAATTAAATGCAATCTGTTGATAACTTCAAGAGCTTTTGAGGATGTATTCAGCATCGTCTATTGCATACAGTGTATAGTTCTGAGGCGAACATCACCATACATAGAAAATAATTACTTTTTGTCGTGACAACAAGACTTAATTGGATGGTTAGTTGGTTGGTTAGGCGCATCAGCAACTTAAGCCACATTGCGCCAAATATATGTCTGTAAATTGCATGTATTCTGTGGTCGATTTGCTGTTTGCTGGACGAAAAACTCTAGTTTTCTGGAGAAAAAACCTTGCTACTCTTGCCTGAGACCGACTAACTCAGCAACGTTCTGAAAAAGGCCCATAACAATTGCTCGCGTCATTGACCAGATTCGAACTCAGGTGTGGGGTTCGGGGACTGACTTTGCATTTTGAAAATGCGGTATTGAGTTGAGACGTCGCAACATTTCGGTGATGCATTTAAACACAGTAACGCATAAATCACCACTGCAGTCATTCTGAATTAACGCTTGTTGAATAGGTGTTTTATGCGTTTAGTTGCATTTTTAAATGAATGATTTTACTGAGCAGCGAATTTGCATCAAATTTTGTTTAAGCCATTAGGCTCAACTCCAGCCTGATGGCAATAGAGGTTCTCTGCTGGGGAGTCAGGAACATGAAGACTTTCGAACTGAGCCTCATCACTTCTCCTTGCATTGAATTTGAGTGTGGTGGAGAGGTAGTCCATTCAAAGGCCATTAAGAATACAAAGTTAAATCCTAATTTTCAGGAACCCTTGCTCTATATGGAAATGTTGCTACCTATCCAAGAAGAATATATGTCTTCGCTAGGTGGGTTAGGGAACAGTGCAACAAAACTCGTGAAATACAACAGTTTTAGAAGAAGATCCTATGTGTCATTGAAAGAATTTCCACTCGTTTGCAAATTTTAAAGAGGACCATACAGTTCTAGCATTAAGTAGGACACAACCCAGGGCCGGCCACAAGCATGTTCAACCGGTTCGGTCGAACAGGGCCCCGCGCTCAAATGGTCTAAATAATATCATCCGCGTCTTTTCCCCATTCTATCAATGAGCTTATCGCCACATTACCGTCACTCCAAAAGCGCTTGCATGAATCGACTTGAAAATTATTATTATTATTGTTATTAGTCATATTGTTATACGGTGCAAGGAAGCCTGAGGCTTATGCTGCACCAGCCGAAAAAAAAAATTTCTGAATTTAGCATTAGCATTAGTAGAGGCATATGATGCAAGAAAGCAAGCTTATACAGCATAATTGCTAGAAGTTGCATAATTGCTATTAATTGCTAGAAGTATGCGTGTACTTCATTGTTTGATATCGAATATTGGACGTTATTTAAAAATGTAACTTTATGTTGTGCTCACTTTCACTAATATCTGTATTGTTTGTGTGGTGTGTGTGATTATTGGTTCCTATTATTATTTATTCATGTTTCTATTTTTATGAGATGACTGCAGTTGTTAAACAATATTGTTGATTATTGTATTAAATATTATTCGTATTTAAAATTTTTGTTCAGTAGAATATAAAATTATTTAATTATTTCTTAGTTACTGTAAAATTTAAAAAAATAAAAAATTTAAAAAAGCATTATTACAAAAACACCCCGTATAAGTTTTGCACAGGACCTCAGAACCCGCAAGTAATTCTTGAACAGGGTTCCAAAATTTTTGGAATCGGCCCTGCGTGACATACCTCGCGGTAGCACAGTGGTTATACAGTAATCACCACCCGCCCATGCTGCACGGAAAAGCTCTGAGTTCGAATCCTGTGGATCACGCGAGGAATTTTTATGGGGCCTATTTTCCCATCGTGGTGGGTCAGGTAGATGGGCTAACGTCAGACGAGTGTGGCATGGTTTTTCATCCAAGTAATTCGGATTTTTCGCCCAGAAAACAGTAAGCCGACCGAAGAAGCCTTAGTTGCATTGTCACTTAATGCACACACACACACACACACAATGATTCACTTTTAAAACAATTCAAAAATTACATTAAACAAAAATTAAATTTTTTTTTTTTTTCAAAAGAAATGCAGTGGATATGCCGATGTCGAATGTGCAGCCCCTTTTTCCTAGCACCCTCAATTCACAAGATACTTCATATTTTAGTTTTCTTGTATTGGATTTTTATCTATCTGTTAGTATTAGTTGGAAAAGTTCTGGAGTCAGATGTTTCCTAGACCTTGTTGTAGTGGTAAATTTACAGCAGTTTCTAGACAACTCTATCCCCACCTGCTCCTTGCATGTCATATGGATACATAAGCAAACCTTTCAGACTTGAATGTTGTAGTTATAAGTGTGAGTTATCGTAGTTACATACTGTATTAGTAATCGCGTTCTGTTTTCATAGGATTTGGTGTCAGATACAGTTGAAGGTTCTTGGAAAATGTCGCGTCATTAATTCACTCGATAGCTTTAATTTTGTGTGCGTTATTACACAATTAAATCTCACAGTCCAAGCATAATTGAAACGGGTTATGTAGTAAAACATAACCCTCAATCAGAAAGACAGTCAGTTTATAACGCCCCTATTAAGGAAAGCATAAGAACTTTATTTTGGCTGCAAATTATGTGATCGGGACATAAAATGGGCCCTTCATATATGTTACTTTAATTGTGCTGCGCGTCTCAGAGACTGGCTGAAAAATAAACTAAAGTATTACTGCCATTCGCTATTCCACTGTGTTGAGGGAGCCAACACCAATAATTTGAACGACTGCTATTTTGGCATAATTCGAATTGAAGAACGGAAAGGGAAAGAGGGGAAAAACAGAGTAAATATTCCACCAGCAATTAGACCAGTTAGTCACAATGACGAACTGCATTTTCCTGTTTCTTTAGAAACAGTCATTAGAAGAGGAAGACACAGATCATCCAATGGAGACAGCGCATACGAGCGCTGAATCTGAATCAGAATACGAATGTCAAGACACAAACAAGCCTCATTTATAACAAAGTGAATTAAACGATCTTGTGCGTGATTTAAATCTATCTACGGCACATGCAGGGCTTTTGTAATCTAGGCTGAAGGAATGAAATTTACTACAAAAAGATATACAGTTATATCTGTATTTCGTAAACGGCAAAAAAAAAAAAGATTTCTTCATATTTTGCTTTGACAGATTCATTTGCTATTGTAATGAAGTCGATAGACTACTTAATACTCTTGGAAGAAAACATAAACCAGAAGAATGCAGGCTTTTAATCGATTCTTCGAAATTAAATCTAAACGCTGTGCTGTTCTATACCAGGGGTGGCGAACCCATGGCACGCGTGCCCACAATGGCACGTGTGCAAATTTCTTGGGCACACGGAATTCAAAGCGTCCCAAAAAAATTTCAAATTTCGAAACAACATCAGTCCAGGAATCTTCCTTGAGTCGTGACCTGCGCGCGTCCGTTCTCTCTGCTATGTAGTGATGTCACACCATTCAGTAAATAGCTGTATTCATGCAGTGATTTGTTTGAAGTCGGAGTGGTAATACGTACTGACGAAACTGTGACAAAATTGTGTGATTAAATGTAAAGTGTGTTTAGGGTAAAACGACACCAGGGGTTCCCCCCCCCCTCCGTGGTATACACTGTCTTGCGATACAGAACACTGTGAAGGCCAGAGATCTGAAAGTATATGGGTATTGTTTACGTGTAGTGTTGTGTACCGTTGTTCCTCTGGCCATTTAGCCGCCAGACCCCTGCTGAGGCCCAACGGTCCCCACACTTTGCCCCGTGGAGGCAGACCAGGCACACCAGTAGTTTAAGATTACTCTGGTAGGTCCTGTCACCTAATTTCCTGCGATTTCAGTGGCTAGGACATTAAAAAAAAAAAAAAAAAAAAAAAAAGCGCGCACACACACGTGGAGTGATCGCGACAGGGATAGTGCTAGAATTTGAAGGGCCGAAAGTTTTATGGGCGAAGCAATTTGGGTATAGTTAAATTTGGACGTGTAGGGCGCTCGCTGGCATATAGATAAAGTGGTGGGGAGACTGAAGGCTGGGGGTAAGAGGTAGAAATATGGGAACGATAGAGAAGGCGACCCCAGAGAGTCAGTGAAGCAGGCCCATGCCTCACCAGCCGAAAGGAGGAGACGGGGGCCCGCCTCCCCGCCAAGGGAAGGGGAGTTGAAAGGGGAACCAGGCAAGAGAGTCCGTTTCAGATCGCCAATAGTGGCATTGGGCAGCGTAGCTGCACTGTCATTCATGATCAAGTCCGGTATTTTGTCACTTGAGATGCAGGTCTAAGTTTCGGTTGTTGTCTTCTAGTCCAGCTCTTCTTGTTCTTGATGTAGGTGTCTTCTTTTTAGTTACTTTTATAGTCATTAGTGAGCGTGGTCACGTGCGATGTTTTCAGTCCTGCGAGTTGGTGTTCGAAATTCACTAGTGGGTAATTAGTGGTTTATCTTGTGTCTGTTTGCTTTATCAGGATTAAACAGTAGCTCTATGGTGGTCGTGGTAGGGTCCTTAGTCTGGTAAACATCTCTTGGGCAAATTGTGAGAGAGCCCGGTAATGGTCCTCCTCCAACAGTATGAAGTGCTCCCGATCCTTTGTGTTTAAGTGGATATTTGCAATGAGAATGCAACGGAGGTCTTCGTAAAGGGGGCAATCGTGCATTAAATGCTTTAGGTTTGCTCCTCACCGCAGTGGCATAGTGGCGATTCTACAATACCGAAGGCAGTCAATTTTGCATTGAAAGATCCGTGCCCTGTGAGCAGAAAAGTGGTGTAGTGGCCAGGTGAAAACCAGGGAGGTTGGCGTGGGTAGACTTGCAGGACGTCCGGGATAAATTTCCGGGTCAAGGCGTCCTCTGTTGAGTCCGTCCATCATTGGCAGATTTGTCCAAGGAAGGTTGTAAGGCGTTTCTTCTCTGTTACAGTGTTATTGATTGGGTTGGTGGTGAAACCAATACAAGTCACTGTTCTTTCCTTTGAAAGGTGGTAGAGTAGGCTGCAACGGATGATTTCCAGGTCTAGGGGGAGACAGTCTACCAGGACCTGGAGTGCGTGCGAGCTCACAGCACAGCATGCCCTTGAGATGGTTAGTAGGATGGAGTGCTGTATAATTTCTAATTTTTTCCTGTTGACTGCCGTGGTGGCTTTTTTAAACCAGACACCCGCGGAATATGAGCGGGCTGGGATAAATATGTATTTATAGAAGAGGGCGTGTCCTCTTCTTTAGGCCCCAGTTCTTCCGAGTAACTCTGGCAATAAATGCTGAGTACCTTTTAATTTTTTTCTGCAGATATGCAAGATGTGGGGTGAAAGATAAGTTCTGTTCTGGGGGGTTAGGATCCATTTGTGGAAGAAAGGCAACATCCAGAATTTCATTTATTGATTCATGCCACGTCTTGGTGTAGGTGCCCATGGGTGATTTGATGACTGTTATCACCTCCCCTCTGGGTAGTTTATTGGTTGTTATTTTGTATACAACTCCCAAGGGATCGGTATTTCCAACAGTGGAGACCAGGCTCTCCCAAGACTGTTTCTTCCTTGTTCTTATTAGAGCAGTATATTCGTTCCTGACCTCATGATAACACTGTCTTAGGGCTTCCACTTCAGCTGCCGGCCAGGAGCGGCGTGCATTGACTTCGCGTCTGAGTCTTTGGAGTTCCGGGCACTACCATGGAACGGCTCCAGGGGATGGTCTCTTTTGTCTGATCGCTGCGGTTGCAGCTTCTGTAATAATTGTTGTTATGGGTCTTTGTTCTTGGTCCGGTGTGAAACCTGCATGGTCAAATGTCCGGGCAGCCTCAGTCAGCTTTTCTCTGAGAAGGTCCCAGTTGACTGTTTTCACTGCAAATCTGTACAGGGTGAGCCTAGGTATAGGTTGATGGGTGAGAGCACGATGTAACTGTAAGGTGATAACTCTGTGGTCTGAGATGGTCCAATCTTCTCTGACCACCCAGGAGGATAGGTGGTTGGCAATGGCGAGTGGCCAGACTGACATCGATGGTGGCTTCCTAGAGAGAGAGAGAGAGAGAGAGCTTGAGAAGGTGAGTTGATTGTTTGGTTGGTTAAGAACTGTGAGGCTGTTGTTGGTAAGGAATTCTGTGATTAAATGTTTTGAATATCGCCTTCCGAGTGTCAGGCGAGAATAGCCGTTTAAAAGGTTTAGCCAGGTTTGACATGCACCCTTAAAAAAGTTCGCCACTCCTGTTCTATACCAATCTATCAGGTTCCTAACGAAAGAATTCTATGAAACATGAAACGTCTTAAGAACACACATTATATGATAAATACAAGTTTACAAGCAACTTGTCGAAAGATATTTCAGTTATTGGGATCCTTTAGGTCTGCAATCTGGCTATACAAAATATAGTTGCTTTTTGTGCGAGTGGGATAATCAAACTAAAACCACTCATTATGAAATTGAAATCTGGCCCCCCTCGCATGAATCTAGTGCTTGGAGAGAAAAATGTCATCTATAAGCAACCAGTTAATTGAAAAAACATATTTTTATCACAGTTTTCACATAAAGTTATTTTTGGACATTTCTGGATAACAACAAAGAAGACAACTATTAAAATCTTCATTGAGAATTTATTACTAACCTGCCAAAATGTCTTCTGCGATATGTTTCCAAAAAGTGCAATTCCTCCATTCTCATTTCAACTAACCATGAACACATCAGTGATGAACATTTTTATAAAGATATTGCTTCTATGGAAAATCGTTATCAAAGAAGGTGGAAACCCAGTATGCTTACTGGCAGACTATTGATGGGCATTGCATTGAGAGGCTCTTAATCATTGCAAAAGCAAAAGCAAACGAAAAAAATAATAACTGACTGTTCTAACTCTGTTTATCGTAATACTTGTTAAAATTCCTTTAAAAGTTTTAAATTAAGCATAGCCTACATTCCTTTCTAACTCTGTGATGCTATACAATATCTGATTAAGAATTTCGATTCAGGTAATTAAAATCCATGAGATGTATTTTGATGAGCTGAATGATATTTCAAGAGGAACAAAAATGAAAAGCTTAAATTTTGTTGCCCAGTGTTAGAGCTCTTGCTCTTGAAGTCTGCTTCACACCTATGCACGTAACCCACGCCATTCCAAACAGTGGCTCTAAGGGTGTCTCCTCAAGGAAGAAATAAATTGATATTAAAAAAATAATAAAGGTATCTCCCTCCTGATCTACCTACCTTCAGAAATCTCTACACGCTATTGCTAAGGGTTTCACAGTTTCTCGTTCACAAACAAATGGTTTAATTATAATGAATCTTATCATAAATAGATTCTCAAACCGATCTTTTTTTTAAAATCTTTTTAGCAGATTAAGTTAACCTAACTGATGATCGATTATCATCATCACGATGGAACGAAAGCAAAAGTTACGAACTTGAAGCTGACATTTACTTTCCCTTCTAATAAAGGTCGATTCCAAAGAGGCCCCCTTATTACTGGTGTTTCCTCGAAGCCATTAAAATATAATTAAGGTCATCACGAAGTTCGGAGAAACTAGGCAGATTGTAAGACTGGTCACCTTCTGTGAAATTTGGCTGTTTAAATAGAAAGCATAATTGAAACGGGTTATGTAATACCGAATTTCAGAAACAGCAGGTTTACGACAATTAATGCAGGGTTATTGCTCACACACAACTTTAACAGTGATTTACAAATATTATAAACCTACGTAATTTCAGATTAGATAGAATCTTAAATTGCATAGTTTATGATTTACTGAAAGGATTGATGATTGACTCAAGCAAATCAATATCAAACCTAACAAAATAACTGCAAAATTATATTGCCTCAAAACAGCAAACTTTGAAGATGTTTTAAATAGTATAATTTTGCTTCGTCATTAAGCTGTTCCAGACTTGTAAGTTATTACTGACTGGCCAGTAATCGCAAAGTGAAGGGGAAAACGCTAACTAAAGCATCAAGACACCTCGGGTGGAAGAAACCTCTCAGTGCCCGTTTTCTGTGAAATATTTCTCTCTCTCTCTCTCTCTCTCTCTCTCTCTGTTTTCAGCATCTTATAAAAAAATGTAACAGTTATTCCTTACATTAATTAATATCATCTCAAGGAATTTTTACGGGAATGCAGTTACAATTACACATCGAAGAAAGCACGATTAAGAAGCATTATTCCCTTGACTTAGTCAAGGAAAAGAGGTCAAAGAGAGAGATATAGTTGTCTCACGCTTCTACCGCCTTTAAATTTTCAAACGAAAACCTGGTATCCATTTACGGAATGGGTCTGTTGTTATGATTACCTGCAATTACCTCTTCCAAACGTGAACCCACAATAGCTTTTTCAGTGGAATAAGTATAGCCCACATCTCCAACCTGCTATTAACTACCTTCAGTTTATCATTTATATGCACTATAACAGCCTCCCTTCCTTTATTTTTGACCACATCGTACTACGAATGTGTTGTTTGCTTGTGGAAGAAAAACAAGAGGATTTGTGGTATTTAAAATAATAACAGCAATAAACTATTGAGCACAAAAAATAAAAAATATATATTTTGTTGCTATGAATTCTTTTCAAGGTAATAATCTAAACCACATCGCATTATCCTGTTCAGTTGGTTGATTTTGTTTGAACATCATCCTTATACTGACACCCACCGATTAAATGATTGTATGGATAGTAGATACAAGTTCCTGTTGTATGTGTTATTATTATTATTCTGTTGTTATTTAGGGAAGAACTAGCTTTACCAATCTGGTAAGGTATTATGAGGTAGTCATAATACCTTAATAATTTAAGGTATACTTTAATTAGATTTAATTAATTTAATTTATCAAAACTTTTGACACGGTGCTACTTGAGCATCCTGTGCGTAAGTTGGAGGTGTAGCATTGGCGATAGGATGTACAATAAATAAAGGGATGGTTAAGTGGTGAAAGAAAAAGAGTGACAAGTAGCCCCTTCCTCAAGTTTGTGTGTGTCAGAGCCCCTGTTGTTTCTAATTTTTTATTAATGATGGCATTATAGCGGCCTGATGTAGCCGATAGATCAAATGCTGGAGTGCAGCCGCATACGCATTTCAGTCGACTGGTTCAAGCTCGCGTGACTACTGAATGTTGTTAATGGTTGTATTCGTGTTAAAATAATTAGTTGTAAACTTCTCTGACTTCTGTGGTCGTGCGAAGTATAAACAGAACTTTAAAATTTCATCTCAAAATTAGCTGCGATGCTAAAGTTTGTTTGTTGTTTGGTTTTTAGGAGCATTAGCAACTAAGGCCATATTGCTCCGGGATATGCGGTGGTCATTCCCTGACCTTTCCGCATCCTCCATATTTGGTGGTGACGGGCTCGAACCCCGGTCTAATCAAGAAGCGTGTGCTACGCACTGCTGCTCCTTCCCACCTGGCTACGGAGGCGCCTGATGCTAAAGTAGACAGAATTATTTACAATGAGAACCAGGGAATGTTGCTACAACAACGCAGATGAATTATGCAATTATTATAAAAATGAGCTTTAATGTTAGTAAATATGTCTGGTTACAATAATTTCACGAATGGATTGTCAGTTTAAAGATAAATTATCAACTCGCCATTACTGTTCTGAGTCGTTTACATCTTCAACTTTGGAAGGTGAAAAGGGCCTAGGATAGCGATGGCGAATAAAATGGTAACAATAGTTGAAAGTTTCTAATGAGAACTTTCTTGCTGAATAATATTGCGTACAATTACATTTTACACTTCATCTAGCTTCATCTACAAGACGGTATATTTTACTATGCGTATTCCTCATGGCACACGTGCCATTAGTTTGCCATCATTGGCTTAGGAGTGGTAATACTGTTCAGTAGGAAGTTCTCTCAAGAGTGTAGCAACGTTACCAGAATAGTACACGAAGTACTGTGAGTGATAAATACAGGGATTTCGCTAGTAGAGATAAAGAGTTAATTATCCCACTGTATACAAATCTATGATCAAACTATATCCTGAATTCTGTATACAGGTCTGGAGGCCTCATTTCAACAAAGACGTCGACTTGCTTGAAATCGTAAAAAACAATGCAACGAGATTAGTTGTAGATACAAAGAGATATATTATTACAGGAAGAGACTCTAATTCTACATGCTAGAAAATTTCGAAACTAGGCATCTGCATTGAGATCTCAGAGCTGTTTAAGGCTTTAAATGGGTTGAGAAATTTAATTATGGGCATTATTTTCTCTTTCTAGGATGACACAAAAAAGGAAATAGATTCAAAGTAAAGATAACTGTAGGATAAGAACTTTTGCCTTTAGTTAAAGGGTCAATTATTGGAACAAGTTACTATCTGATTTTGTAGAGTGCAGAGCATATTTACATTTAAAGAGGGATTAGATAAATGTCTGCAAGGAGTAGGTAAATTTTAAAACTAGAGCTGCATTTTATTTATTTTTTATTATTATTTCAATATTTGTTTTGACGACAGATGCTACATAAGCTTTACTTCCTTGCATCGTTATGACATTTTAATACCAGTAAAGAACTACTATTAATATTAACTCTATAATTTAAAGGATTGCACTTTTTTATACTTCTTGGTTTCTTCCACCGTTTCCTTTATCTCCATATCATTGCGCAAGGACAAAGTTGCCATTATTAATACATTCTGTTTTCTGCAGACTGCTGCTTAATATAACGTTTACAGTCTGTTTGTCATAAATTATAGCGATCATATGTTGAATAAGAAAAGTTTCTTGTTATGTCAATCAACAGTACATGCACGTGGGTGTTTACAACTGATGGAACCCCACGTGCATCCAGCTGGCTCGCAGAAGACTGAAATGAAGCAATTCTACAACAGTTCTCGGTTTATATTTCTCAATCTACGGAATGACTATATTTGCATGTTGCAATAGTCTATGATCAGCGCTGCGTGTTCCATGTTTTGTGCAACGAACAATAATGCCCTTATAGAATTCAAGGAATAAGTTCAAGAAAATATCCACTGTGTTCTATTCATAGTTATGTTTTTTAATATATATATATATATATATATATATATAAGGCTTACTGCAAGCATTTATTCTATTCTAAAACATAAGATGAGCAGCTAACATAATATCAAGGCGTACACCTTGCATAGTATTCAAGAATGCCTCCTTACCCACTCCGTTCATTACATTCTTCGAGCTGTGCTGTTTGCTATCAATTCTCTCAGAGAGCATGTTTTATCTCTTTTCTTCACAATTACTATAGCAATTACGGGCAAAATAATTAAGCATCACTTTAGTTTTTCTTCGTACTCGTGGTAATCTTGCTTCGTTGCTTTCAACGCAAATTATAGAGTCATCTGTTGTAGTTCACAGGCATTATCACTAATCAATACTATGTCGCCAGAAAATCTCAAGTAATTAAGCTTTTCACTAGTTATATTGATCCTTTCTGTGTTCATCCCAAGTTCATAAAAACCACATGTAATCAGACATTCACAAAACAGTTTCAGAGAGAGGTCATCTTGCATTATTCATCGTCCGATCTTTATGTTATCATCAGCATCGACAATTGATATATCAACATCTGTTGATATCAGTCTAATGATGTGCCTCATTTAAGCGTGAATATTGTTTTTTAAAGATTTCTGAACTTGTTTTCCACCCCTCTTCCTCTTCTTCTTCTAAAGGTTATTGGAAAGTATAAAAATGTTTGTTTCCGCCAAAGCATCGAGTCATATTGGTCGTGTGATTACAAATATTATTATACGAGAATATAAAGAGAAATAAACGCCGAATATGTGTCAAGCGCCAAAGCAACTGAGGCTAGGAGGAGTTTATATAATGTGTCTATAAACTGCATATATTCTGTGATCGATTTTCCTGTCACTGGATGAAAACTCAAGCTTCTAGGAGATAAAAGAATGCAAACCTCGCTGAGAGCGACTGACTCAGCCACGTTGTGAAAAACTCCCAAAATTCGTATCTACTGTGCTACATGAGAGGACATATAAAAAAAGGAACCAGAAACGAAACTACAAATTTCGGGACCTACCACTCTTGCGATATTTTCGAACGGCTCTCGATGTGCTCTTTAGCGACCGTGTAATAACAGAAGTCCGAAAATAGTTTCACTAAGTTAGCACAGTGAAGGATTATCTTCACATACTGTATTTTTTCTTTCACTAGTCCACCACTCTAGTTTACTTATTAATAAGATCCACTTTCTATTTATGATTTCTTCCTTCCAATTGCTTTTTTGACCCTGTAGAAAGCTACCGCATATAACACAAATCTGAAGAAACTGTTCGCCAGACTCATTGCTCAACTTTCCGCTCGCCCACTGTTTTCTGACCCTTCTATTTCAACTTTTATCTCTCTGAACCCACAACATAAGACCTAAAGACCAGAATTACATGGCAGTTATAATATATTCTATTAAATATTCACCAGCCCATAGGAGTCTCTAATCATGTTATGCATTGTCAAAATTTGAATTATCGGTTCATTATTTTGGCATGCTTTCAAGAATTCAACCTTGGTTCATTACATGAACTAAGTCTCTATCCAAGATGTTCCTTCCTTCCCAATATATACCGCCATATTTCTAAGGTTACTCAGCGAGCTGTCATATTCGTGGAACATATTATTTATTAGTCTCCTTTATAATACTCTGTAAAACTCTCAAAATTCCTCTTTAAATCATTAACTTATATGAGACTGACTCTAACACCAGAGTTCAGACAGGAGTTTAAATTATCCCAATAATAATAATAATAATAATAATAAATAAACATGAACACTTACATGGAACTCCAGAAAGCCGCGATCCTGAATACCTGTAGGACAGTAAGAGAGTTTCTGGACCAACAGTAACAATAATAATAATAGTAACCAGACACAACCAACCATCCCATATATTTGATACCAATACCCATCACGGGGTGGAAAAAAAATCACATAAAAAAGAGAAATAGTTTTATAATAATAATGCTAAAGACAAAACTAAACGGGTCCACTTCCATAGCTAGATGAAGATGAGAAGTAGAAATAATGAAAATACTGCATCGAGTGTGGCGCATGATAAAATCAGTCGCGTTCAGGCATTAGGCAGAGAGGTCGGTTCGAAAAGTCGGAGACAGTCTCCAGAGGAAGACAGTGGAGCAAGGGGCGCTGTCACCCGTATGGCTTCCAGAACGGAAAGGCAAGGCCATCAAGCTCAACCAAGTGGAAGTAGTGGAAGCTCAACCAGGTCCTGCGCACCTGCGCTAGTGACCACCCAGAAAGAAAGAAAAAGCCAACGCATGAGGTGGAGCATTAAAATAAAACGTTCATCATGCGAGCATACTACGAAGTAACCAAGCTAGTAACCAAGTAACCAATCGATAGGACGAAACTACACACCAATCGGTTGGAACGGTTCCCGACTGTTCAGGTCAGCGAATAGCAGACCAAAGATGGACCCTCGTCATGAAGAACCAAATAGCTCCTGCAGTCTTGGAAAAAATCAAGCAGTACGTGAGCGACCAACTACAAAGAACAAGGAATATGGGCGCAACCGAATTCAGAACGGGAGGAGGAAGAGGAACAGCAAATACAAGAACTACAAGGTGTGTTTCCACTTCGGCTGCTCCGAAGTGGAAACAGATGAGGTCATGATATCCAGTATAGAGGAAGAATGGGAGAAATCTCTAGCAGAATTCGAGGGAATGAACTCCACAAAGACCCACACTATACCGAAACAGAGACCCAATAGAATCCTGTGGCAAGTCACAGACCACCACAATCGACGAATAATACCGAGTTACCTCAACAACAACAACGAAGTAATACTAGATACTATCTGCACAGTCATTTACTGTGCCGCTGTAGCAGCCACACCAGGATCAACGGAAGAGAAATCAGTGACCAACAGGGTAAAAAAGGGCAGAAACAAGGCACCACCAGCCTGAAAGAGAAAGCTACGGTAGAAGATAGAAGAGCTAAGAATAAATATGGGCCAACTGACCCAGTACGAACGGGATTGCAGAAGTATGAAGCTGATCAGAAAAGTGAAGACCATCCTCAAGGAAGATATCTACAGCAAACACGAGACCTACTGTATAATCAGAGATCGAAGGATACTTGGACACCCTCAAGCAGAACCTCCTTGCAATCAATAAGAGAATTCGCCGATATCGGGAGAGTGCCTAGAGGAAACTAGACAACCGGATATTTGATGAAAATCAGAGAGCTTTCTACAGAAACCGTGAACAAGAGGAGAAGGAGGGCAACGGATCTTCTGACCAGAAGGCATTCAAGGAGTTCTGCAGTAACCTGTGGAGCAGCGAATTTTGCCATACCCTCCGGATATACTAGAATGAAAGAAAACCAAGGACATACAAGAGATGACAGATTGGAAGATTCAGGAGGAAGGGGTACAACAGTCCATCAGGAAGTCCCACAACTGGCAAACCCCAGAAATAGATAACATCCATAATTACTAGTAAAAGAAGGTTAGCAGAGCAGTTTACCCAGATGACACGGTGCTCTGGCAAAATCCGAGATTCTCCGACTCAAAGAATCACTTACCTGAAGGCTAAAAACAAAGACATCACAAACCTGGCGAAGTACAGACCGATCACCTGTCTCACAACAATGTATAAGATCCTAATCAGCTGCTTAACCAAGGCGATATAAGACCACTTGGAGAGTCAGATCACCATGGCTGAATGGCAGAAGCGACGTAAGCAGATGAGCAAAGGGTGCAAGTAGCAATTGACCATTGACACAGCAGTTATGAAGCAAACTTACAAGAAGCATCGCGACCTGTACGCAGCCTACATCGGCTACTGCAAGGCCGATGTAGACTTCATTCCCTATAGTTGGCTGTTAGAGACACTGAATATCTACAAAGTCAACACAACACTGACACACTCCTAGAAGCAACCATGGCAAAGTGGAGCACCATCAAGGTCAAGAACATCACGATCAGACCGATCTCCATCAGAACAGGAATCCTCTAGGGAGATGCCATGAGCCCACTGTGGTTCTGTCTAGCACCGAACCCATTGTCCACCGTGCTTAACAACAGCAAGTATGGATATACCTTAAAATAGTGGTTTTCAACCTTTTTTTAATAACGGCACTCCTAAGTAATCTATTTGCGGCATGCCTACTTAATTTTCTGCCTGTTATATCTTCTCTCTCTCTGTATATATCCGTGTATATATATATATATAATTATAAAAATTACATTTCATAATACAAATTATATATATACAGTATATAATTTTATTCTTTATATAGAGGTACTAAGTAAACATCAATTACAGATCACCACAAAATGAAAAAGGTACTGTACACCTTTCTACACCTTTCTGTGCACCTTTCTGTATAATGAAATAAACATATAAATTAAAAAATAATAATAAATTTAAGTAACTTAAGCCCAAATTACGTAGCACCCCTGGAATGTTGTTGCGGCATCCTAAGGTGCCGCGGCACCCCGATTGAAAACCACTGCCCTAAAAGAAACGAGGAAGAACCAGTACACTCTCTCTCACCTGATGTACATCGATTACATCAAACTCTATGTCGCAACCGAGAATCAACTCCAGCAGCTACTCCGGATCACCGAAGAGCTCGGCACTGACATAGGGATGCAATTTGGCCTAAAAAAATGCAAGACCCATGGACTACATCAAGGAAATCCAGTCGGTAGAAACTACCAGCTGAATACCAGTGAAGATATTGAAGTTATAACAGAGGGAGAGACCTACAAATATTTGAGGATAATGCAGACTCAACAGGTAGAACACAAGGAGATCAAGGCCCGCCTGACTAAAAAATACCATCAGAGCCTGAGAAGCTTGCTAGTCAAAACTGAATGTCGGGAACATGGTCACAGCCCTAAACACTTACGCAGTCCCAGTACTAACGTACTCCTTCGGGATCGTAGATTGAACCAACACCGAGCTGGAGAAGATTGATGAGATCGACTAGGATAACGATCACCAAGAGCCGCCAACATTACCCGAAGTCGGACATCGCAAGACTGACCATAGCCCGGAAAGGAGGGAGGAGTTTGACTGACCTTATAGAACAAAAGAAGAAGGCGATTAAAAATTTGCGGGATTGCTTCCAGGAAAACACAGCACCAATCTGTCAAGCCATAAGAAAGGCAGACAAACGACACACACGCTCAACCTTAACAAGGAGACCCTCACTCACACAGACAGCAGAAACAAAAACAGAAAGATGAGCGGAGAAGGTACTCCATGGCGGCAAACACTACAATGATCTCCATCAAGACTAGATAGATAAGATGGCTTACAACGCGTGGCTCACGAGCGAGAGGCTCTTCCCCGAGACCGAAAGATTCATGCTCGTCACCCAAGACCAGGTAATCAACACCAGAAACTACAAAAACTAAACTATTATATTAAGGTCATCCGGTAAATCTTACATATATCCATGTGTGTTGTGTCTGTAAATTGCGGGTGTTCTCTGGTCGATTTGCCTGTTTTGTTGGACGAAAACCCCCCGTTTATTGGGGGGGGGGAATCTTGCTATCTACGCCTGAGACCGACTAACTGAGCCACGCAGAAAAAAAAGCCCATTAAAGTTCCTCGCGTCATCGACGGGATTCGAACCGGCTCTTTTTCCATCCGGTGTGGTGAGAAAAATTAAGATATTAGGTTCACCCGTAAATGATTACATCTATCCATATATTTACCAGGATTCGAACCAAAAATTATGATATTAGGGTCACCCGTAAATGATTACATCTACCCATATATTTATTTTGTGTGTTAATTGCGTATGTGCTATGGTCGATTTGCATGTTTTGCTGGACGAAAAATCACAGTTTCTGGAGGGAACCATGCTATCTATTCCTGAAACCGACTAACTCAGCCACGGAGTGAAAAAAGCCCATTAAAGTTCCTCGCGTCATCGACGGGATTCGAACCCGGGCCTTTTCCACTAGGTGTAGGGAAGAATGTGACGATACCGCTGTGCTACCGCACAGACACCACGAAATACATCTCCAAGGACCCCTGAGTGACAGATGGCACATGCCGACTATGCCACCTGGTCGCAGAAACAATCTAGCACATCATCGCGTGATGCAAGGTAATCACCTAGACGGAGTACATTCATAGATATGACCAGGTTGCCAGGATAATACATCAGAAGCTAGGGCAAAAACATCAGTTGATCAAAGAAGGTGTACCGTATTACAAGTACGAACCTCAGGCTGTACTAGATGCCCCTACTCACAAACTATATTGGGACTGTGCCATAATAATGGACAAGACGATCCCACACAACAGACCAGACATAACCCTCATCGACAAAAAGGAAAAGGCTACCTACCTGATTGACATAGCGGTATCATATCCCACCAACCTCCAGAAAATCTATGAGGAAAAAGATCAGGAAGTACACAGGCCTAAAACAGAAAGTCAAAGAAATGTGGCATATAGAACAAGTAATGACCATCTCGATCACTGTGAAAATCACCGGCATGGTACCAAAGAGCCACCATAAGAATCTGGCAGCAATAGGCCTCTGAAAAACACTTACATGAAATTCCTTACCACTTACTTGGAAGCCGCAATCCTAAACACCTGTAGAATAATCAGATCAGAGTTCCTCGACAAATAATAGTAACCGGACATAACCACCCCACGCACCTGTTACCAATACCAGTCGCGAGATGGAAAAAAACACATAAGGAGAAGAAAGAGATAATTAATAAAAATCCTTTATTTTCAAATATTAGTTAGATTAAAAAAAAAAAAAAAAAAAAAGTGCTATCTATAAATATATTTATCCTGGGACAGTCAAGGCAGGAATGAAAAACAGGGATGAAAAACTCCAGATAAATATTGTTACAAAAATGTAGTTTTTGAATTTAAACTCTAAAATTTAAGAATAGTAAAGTAAGAACAAAGAAGAATGTAGAAAAAAGCGATATATTTTTTTTCTATTTTGTTGTTTCAGCAAAGAGACAAGGACTGAAAGCAATGCGTTTTTTTGGAATTTTCCAGAAAACAACTGACCAGGTATGGTTGCCTCAATTCTATGTTAAGATAACTGAAATTGATTTATGATGTTTAGATTTATATATTATGCAATAACAATGTTTTATACATTATTATATCTCTTTGTGATATTACGTTATGTACACCCTCTTGGCGAAATAGGGTGTACATAACTGAGCGAAACTTAAAGTAAAAAAAACTTATTTATAATAAAACAATACTGTAACGATAAAAACTAAAGAAAGTAGCGGACTGAAATGAGAAGGTTATTGGCAAATTAGTGACGAAGTAGCCAAAAATTCTTAACGTTTTATTGTATAAATTTTTAAATGAGACTGAAATGTGAGTTTTGAGTCCAAGATGACCTCTAAGAATTTGGTGTCTGCTTTGGTGATTAACAAAACATTATTGATGACAATTTGAAAAGTAAAAAGCGCGTTCGATAAAGAGAAGTTAAGTTAGAAGTGTTTTTTTTTTTTTTTATTATTATATTAGGATTACCCGTAATTCATTGTTGTTGGATTTATTGGTGCAAGGGCTACTTGCCCTTGCACATAATTGATTACATTAGCCTGTGTTTGTAAATTGCGTGTGTTCTCTGGTCGATTTGCCTGTTTTGTTGAACGAAAAAAAACACCGTTTCTGGGGGGGGGGAACCTTGCTATCTCCGCCTGAGACCTACTAACTCAGCCAGGGAGTGAAAAAAAGCCCATTAAAGTTCCTCGCCTCATCGACAGGATTCGAACCCGGGCCTTTTTCCACCCGGTGTGGGGAAGACGGTGACGATACCACTGTGCTACATGAGCAGAATAGTTAGTTAGAAGTGGTTTGTTTGGGTTAATGACATCTCAGAGAATTTCAAGTACAGTAGTTTACAAAATGGGATAACAGATTGTTTACAAGGCTGCAATCTTCGGCTGCCTGTTTCTTTGAGGAAGATTAAGTGGCACAGAAGATATCTATAAATTATAAGTTATCATAATTTTTGAAGAAAGGGATGAAAATACAGTAGTAGTAAAAAGGAGAGAGTCTTTGCCACGATAAATCCAGGCAGTTATGAAGGCTAAAGCGGCACTATAGTGACCATGACCATTCAGTGCATAAAAATCTATTATTGTTAGTTCATAAAAATCTATTATTGTTAGTAGCATAAAGATCTATTATTGTTAGTAGCATAAAAATAAATAAATTTTCTGTTTATACTCTGGGACTACCACACGGTCAAAAATGTTCACAAGAGAGAGAGAGAGAGAGAGAGAGAGAGAGAGAGAGAGAGAGAATACAAGAAACAGCACCGCATTTAGCAGTCATGGATTTGAACCGCAGTTACTCAAAGCAAGTGTACTGATCCTCGTCTGACCACTCGGCTATAAATGCCAGAAGGTGCAAGAAAGCTGGCTTTTGCTGCGTCAGCCAAAAAAAAAAAAAAAAAAAAAAAAAAAAACTGTAAAAACTGTATCCCTCTTATCATGTTCATTCCACCTCTAGAAGATACCGATCCAGTGTCCCTTACATCTCACCAGGTGTCTACTCAGGCACCCAGGAAAGCAGTTTATTCCAGTAGTCAACAAAAATGCAACCAAACGTAAACTTTCTGCGGTCCAGTCTATTATTTTTTCAAGTAGTTTATATTTATGCTTCCTGACTTTTGTTTTCCATTTCAATGTGAACAATTCCGCTATCATCAGATTTGCTTTCCCTCCCCCTCATCAGTGCTTTCCACAACACCATCAGATATTCCATGATATGATATGTCTAGTTCAGTGGTCTCCAAACTGGGGTGCGCGAAATAATCCGTAATAAATCAATATTTATTAATTATGAAAACTTTAGTTTTTCGAAACGTAATTGAAAATAAAAATTATAAATAAATGTTTTTTTAATACTTCAGTATGCGGATTTGTTTGATCGCACGGCTTTATTTGATCATGCCATCGATCATGAATGTTCAAGTACGTGCATTTTGTACTTGAACTTCAATTTAATTTTGTCTTGTATTTTTTTATTTGTGATCTTTTAAAATTATATGTGATTTTAGATATAATGCCTTCCATGTAAATGATAAATAAATTTTAAAAAAATATTAAACTTATATATTTAATTTTTTATTCTGGAGTGCGCGCTAGTCCTTTTAAGTAAAATAAGGGTGCGCGACCAAAACAGTTTGGAGACCACTGGTCTAGTTTGTAACTTCTGTACCCACACCTTTTGTGGCTTCTCCTCATATGGACACCTCTTTGCTACTAACCAAACGAGTCGCCTGTCTTCGGACCCTTCAAGAAGCTCACTGCCCTTGTTTAAAAGCGGCCTCTAAGCCAAAACACAGTATTCCAAATACGGTCTTACTATTGACTTGTATAAGGTCCTTCTCGACAAAGTTATGGTAAATAATTGCTAAGATACTGTGCACCTTTCGGGCCGCCTGCCTACATCGCATGCTAATCTTGCTCAAACAAAACACAAGAGTCTCCTTCAGCTCTATACAACCTAGTGTATAAGTTACTCATTGAAAATTCCATGGAATAGTTTGGATAACTTCAAGCCATTGGTCCAGATACAGTATTTCCAAGAC